>NC_079158.1:116469702-117827202 GCF_947563725.1 Argiope bruennichi
GCTTCAGACAAACTTTACTCAACCGATTGAAACAAAGATTTCACACAAAACTGCACTTGTAGTCACAAAATCCCCTGCCAAATTTGATATTTTTAAATTATTGCCTTTAAATGCTTCTGAAAGTACAAACCGACAGACAATCAATCCTTCTTTGGATTTTGCTCAAATTTTAACAGATGTTTACATTATACATATTAAATTTGTGTACCGAATCTTATCTACCTAGCTTTCTTCGTTTTATAGTTGTCGTGTTGTATCTGAACATCCAGACAGACGTACTTTGTTTGATTTTTTTCAAAATTTGATAGAAATCTGGGAATTCGATGTAAAATATGTGTACCAAATTTCATCCGTAAAGCTGAAAACATTTTTGAGTTATCTTTGTCACAGACAGACGGACATTTTTGAAAAATGTGTTTTCGAACTCTGGAAGATCTGAAATATGGAGATTCGTCAAAATCTAGAGTTCGAATTTTTTAATGATTACTATATTTTCTCTATACTACTTATGCGAGAAAGTAAAAATGATAAGAAAGATGGGAATGTGAAATTTTAGCTGTTGCAAGGAAAGGAATTTGAATTTCACTCCAATAAGAAAATATTATGTTTATATTTCATACATTAAATTAGATTATGTTTCATACATTAAAAAAAACTATTTTAGTATAAAGAAATATGCGTCAAAAGAGTTGGTATCATTGAATAGATCAATTTTTTTGAATTTAAAATGATAAAAAAGAATTTTGACCTAAATTTCTAAAACACAAATTCGATTTTCGTATACTATTAACAGCATGATACGGATTGATTGTCGAAAAACTTCCCAAGGATCACTAGATAGATTCAGTGAAAATGCTAAATCCGCGTTAAAAGTTAATATTTCGTAACTATTGTACGCCAAAGCCATGCAAGACGTTCTCTGGCAGGACAAGTTTATTAGAGAGTACGCAAGAAAGTTTTGGAGAGACAAGTCCCCCTGATTGATAATTCTGATGGCAATTCAGGTTATTTTTTCATGTCGAATAAGTTTCAATATAAAGAGTGCATTTAATAAAGTTAATGAAGTCTTATTAAATGAATGTTAATGAAGTCATATTAATTACAATAACGAAGTCTTATTATTGCAATTAAGGTTTTTAACTTAGAATTAAGGAATGGTGAAATTTTTTTTTAATGCCTATGTTTTTAAACACTGCTGTTCCTTTCCATGATATTATTGAATCTATAAAGATGCAGACAGAAAGATGAAGAAAGGCATAATACAATGAATCAAATGGTGTATTGTTTCTTAAAAAGTATAAGTAAATGTCTATAAAAATTTGAAAGTATTTTTTTTTTTTTTTTTTTTTTTTTTTGCCGAGGAACTTATAAGGATCAAGTTATATAAAATACTCAATTCAAATTTTCAGCAACAATTAATATGGGTGAAAAATGACTCTCTCAGGTAGTCTCTTCCCTTCAATATGCCGGAGATTCAGATATAATAATATAATTCCATGCAATAAATTTACACTTGAATCTTTTGGAATTTGTATTTATTTCTAATATTATTAATTTCATTTTTCTTGTCTTATATTTAAACATAGTTTTTTGATGATCCCATTCTAAACATATTAAAAAACAGAATAGAAAAGCTCTGAACTACTAACGACCAACAAAAGCGAAGATTCTGCATACATCACGTTTACGAATAGATTCTCTTTAGTATATTGATATAATACATGCTTGTTTGATAAAATGAACATATTTCTTAACATTATTTCTTCTACACTTGTAACTCAGCAGAATGAAAAGATCGTTGTAAGTATATTCTATTTAAATAAATGTCAAAGTTCAAGACATTTAAATAATGAAATTTCCATGATTAAAAAAATATGGGAAGTATGGCATTTTGTGGTATTTTCCATTCACAAGCAATAAAGTGTGTTAATATTTTGATGAATTTCTTATCTTATTCTGCATTAAAATAGCATTTTTAATTTATCTTTTTTTCTAGAACATGCATTTAAGCTATATTTCTTTTGGTTATTATATATGAATGAATGTATAACGGATCTTTAGTGTTTTTGTACGTAAGTAAATGCTATGCAATTTGAGTGACGGTAAAATAAAATATATGTAAACTCAAAAATTTTAAAACATCGGAAATGTTTAAAGTATTTAAATAACATGTGTAGCTTATAGTAGTTCAATAAGTCTCTAAAATTTCGTCGAATTCTATATAATTATGTAATATAGAATTAATTATCATTTGACGGATTTTGACTTAAAAGTTTCCTTTTTTTTTTGCAAAATTGGTAACTTTTAGTATATAATTAATTAATGCCTTATTACTCATGTTCTATTCGCGGCGGCAAGTCAATAAGATACATCTGTATTGAAAGCTTATAAGCCAGTTAACAGCTACGCTACAAGAGCAATTGCTTTTGTATTGCGATCATGTTACTGGGCTGCGCACCACAAGGTCCCAGGTTCTATCCTCCCTCGCTCATAACAAACCGCTACATTGGTGACCTTGGACGATGAATCTTCAACCTTCGTACAGCTGTTGTGACGCCATCTACCCGCAGCAAACCAAAGTCTTCAGACTCACTTGACGCAGCAACAGCAACCACTCACCCATACAAGCTCGCCATAACGCTTGGTGCTACTCAAATGGGTGCAGGCGCATTAGAATCAATAGCTAATATATCATCACTCAACAGCCATATCGTTCGTTTCACCTCCGACTCACTGGAGGGAGAGTCTGTAGTGAAAGTTTATAAGCCAGTTAACAGATACGCTGCAAAAGCCATTGCTTTTGTATCGTGGTAATGTCACTGGATTGCGAACCACAAGGTTCCAGGTTCTATCCTCGCTCATAACAAACAGCTATACATTTAACACTAAAGTTGGAAGGCAGAGAAAGCATTATAGGCTTACTTTTACTTTCCCATTTCATTTAGAATGAAATCTCTTCAATCTAGTGACTTAAAGATCTAATAACTTATTATCACATTCTGACATCGCTTTGTTTAAATACAAGATCCGTGTTGCCTGCTTATATTTTGTAATTTACATCGGAGAAGTTGGACGGCAAGGGGAATATTGTTTACTTATTTTTACATTTTCTTTTTATTTAGAGCGAATGCACTGAATCTATTATACTTATTATCACACGCAAACACCACGATGTTTAAAACGCAAGATTCGCAGTATCTTCTTATATTTTATAATCTTTATCATCTGTAATGCCAAAACAATAATAAAAAAACTGTGGAAATGAATGGTATACCCAAATCTTTATTACATATTTTATAATAAAGGTGTTATTCTGAGAACGTCTTGCATAGTATTGGTTTGAAATAGTTACGAAATAATAACTAAATTTGATGTATTTAAATAATTCCGTTTTTGAGCAATCGCTTTTACATATTTCCAAAAATATAGATCAACAGAGGCTCAATCCATTGTTGGATTTGGCTCACAATTCGACTGTCTAGACTATAGATGTTAATTCCTAATACAGAATTTTATCTATCTAACTCTCTTCGCTTTGTGTTTATCGTGTTAACTTATATTCGCACAGTTGGGCAGATGCACAGCCTCTGAAGAGATTTTACACAAAATTGACAGATCTCTACAATTTTCGTGTTAAAAAGCATATAACAAATTTCAGCCGTTTAACTCAAAACGTTTTTTAAACAAAACGCCATTTAACTCAAAACAATCTTTCTCAAAGACAGACAGATGGACATTTTCTCAAAATCCCGAGTTCGAATTTTTTGACGATTGCAATACTTTCTCTATATTACATATGCGAGAAAGCACTAATAAATTACAAGTGCTTTTGGGTGTCCTATGGGTGTCCTAAAGGACACCCATAGGACACCCAAATCCTATCCTTTTGGAACCTAACGAGTATATTAATCCAAACTGCAGATAACCACACTAGGTTACTGCTCCCCTCATAATTAAAGGCATTCGAATTAAATTTGAATGACCAGACCACGACAGCATTGGTGGGAACTAAGGTTGAGTCCTAGGGGCCATCACCGACCTCGGTACAACACTTCCCGTGGGAAACACGTTCAGTCATCGGAAGGAGGAAATGTATCCCCACCATTTCTGTACCCACTCGTGTGGCGAGAACCACCCACCATGCCGGAAACTTCTCACCCTCATGTATGGTGCCCTCACGGTTGGGGTCAAACCTGCAGATAATCCTTATTTGGGACCTTCAATCTGCTATTTGTTACATTCATATTAAAATTTTCTTTAGTTAAAAATTTAAATCACCTTCAGTTTTGTAAACAGCACCTTGGGCAAATTTTTTCTATAAATAAGAAAGAAGAGCTGCTAAGAATTGTCTATGAAAACTCAATAAAAGAATGTTTCCTTAAATATTATTATTATGAGATATAATGATACACGCATTATTGAATAAACTTCATTGCGAGTACAAAACAAATTCTGTTCAATTTATCTCCAAAGCCAGGCGAGGCTTTTCGGACAACTCAATAGATATTTCCCGAAAATGCACTAAAAGCCTGGAAAACTGCAGATTAATGCAGTCGGGACATTCGCTCTTTCTTTGGCGAATTTCCATTCCTCCCCCGTTGCCATCTCTTTGAAGCGCAATCTTCTCTTGAAAAGAGCGTTCGTCGCCATGGCAGCGGTGGACACTTGAAAGGACGCCTCCATCTGTTACCTGCACACTTCTTTTCGTCTGTTGGCAACCAAAAAGAAAAGGATTTGATCGCCACTATGCATTCCGGGACTGCTTCTTTTCAAAGAGAATCGGCTGCGCTTATGGAATGCGGCCTGCTGCCACCGGCGACGGCAAAAAGCTGAAGGAAATAATGCAGGATTCGATAAAAAGAAATATCTCTTCAGACGCCTACACCATTACTCTGGTGTTGGTGATGAGAAACAAGATAAAAGTTGCTGCGACAATCTATAAGGATTAAAAAAAAACCCCTTCTCGTACAGACTGAAAGCCTTGTAGTGGTCAAAAGATTCGAATCTGTGATTTTGATGAATCTTCCAATTTAAAAACTTCTTTCAGAAAAAAAAAATAGAATTATGACGATTTGCCATCAAAAACACAATGAACTAGATAAATGAAATTTGGTATGATGTACTTAAAAAAAACTGCAGACTCCTAACAAATTATGGTTGATATTTGTCTTTTCGTTTCACGAATCAACTCGTTTTATACGTCCCTGGATCAGAAAAACATATTTTTAGAATTATGCTTATATGAGAAGACAAAAACTCAAAAACTCTTTTATCTAGATGGATGAAATATCGTATATAATCGTTACACCAAATTTGTAGATTTCTTTCAAATTTTGAATGAAATTCCGTCATAGGAAGTCTATCTGTCCGGATGTCCAATGACTTGTGAACACGGTATTTGTAAAACGTAAAAAGCTGGATAGATAAAATTAGATATGCACAGATTAAAATTTCTATACACACTCACACGTACTCATGCGCATACACATGCACGCACACACACGCACGTACACACGCACTCGCGCGCATACACATGCGCACACACACACACACACTCACATACACTTATAATAAAGGTCAATGTGTGTGTTGGCGCTCTACAGGTCAGACGTTCGACCTACAGCTACGAAATTTGGCACATGTATACCTTGGAGGTCGGGAATGTGCACTTCGGAGCGATTTTTTTCAATTTTTAATTAGAATTTAAATTAATTTAAAATTGAGCGAAATTTTGACGTTTTTCCGCAATAACTTCTGAAAATGTCACAGCACAAAATTGATGTTTATATAATGTTGAAGTTTAAAAAATTATCTTTTTAAATATACTAATATTTAAACCAAAAAATTAAATTTCTATTTTTAACGAATTTTTAAAGAATAGTTTAATTATATTTTCACCATCATATTTTTTTTTATTCATATAAAATAAAAATTAAATTAAACTTGCAAAAGCACGTTACGCGTGCAAAAATTATCTTATTATTAGCTTTTATCAACATATTGTCATCATATTGATAAAAGCTGAAATTAAAAAATAAATAAACTGTTTTTGCAAATTAAATATATAAAGATGTAATTTTCAGCACGTGTTTGTATGAATAAAATAAATAAGAAATATGATATTTTATAAAATGTAAGGGCAATGAAAAGATTTCTATGAAATATTTCTATATTATTAAAGCGAGTTTGCAAATTGTACAGACTAAGTCTATGGCAAAGGATACCGACATGCTCTGATTGGTTAAAGCCTTGGCATCTTTTTGGCAATGTTTTGCCCAAAAGATGCCATACCGAAATATATTTTTAAAAAAATAAATAAAATTTGTGAATTTATTCCCCTCCCCCTATTTTTTATGGTTTACTTGTAATATTAATCTGGAACACATAAACAGCAGAAAGGATCAAATCCTGAAACCTAAATTCAGGAAATATAAAAATTAAAATTTATTAAAAATATTTTTTGTGTGTTTCTTCTTAATATTATTTTGATGTAACTAAAAAAAATTAGCTACGAAATCACATATTTCGTTAAATCTTGCATATAAAAGTAACAAACGTTCAGCCACAAGTTTCAATGACTGCATAAATTATCTAATAAAGGCACGAAAATCATCGAAAAATAAGAATTATTTAATTGCTGCATCATATGCTGAGTAATTACTTTCATTTAGTTTTTATACTTATGCGCATAAACAACATGAGTTACGTGTATTACTAGTATCATTATTAATATTTATTATTATTATTATTAATTAGTATTAGTAGTATTACTAGTAATATTTAGATAAAACAATTATATTAATAAGAATTAGATCGTGTTGATATTCACTCGTATCTTCCATAAAACTGATGAAAGGTACACGGTTTGAGCCAAATAGGCGAAAACTACACTATTATGAGTGCAAAACATTGCCAAAAAGATGCCAAGGCTTAAACCAATCAGAGCACGTCGATATCCTTTGTCATAGACTTAGTCTGTACAATTTGCGAACTCGCATTATTAAATAAATAAATCAGCTTTATTTATGGTAAACATGGTTTAATATACATAATTTCAATTCAAGGCCTAACGACAAATTTGTAAACTTTCAATAATAGAAATAAATGTAGCAAAAAGGTTTAAATGAAGTAAATAATTATATGTAATTTGAGTCTATGAATGCTCTAATAAATGACGAATGTTTAGCTTTTATCTAGATCCTCTGCTCTGTGAATCAATTTAAATAAATATTCTCGAGACGCTAATATTTTAAATAAAAAGACCCCAATTAACTAATTCAGTCACTAAAACTGACTGATTTATGAATATTTGAATATCACTATTCAATAAACCCTGGCCTGGCCTGATTGGCCTAGGATTATGAAGATGTTGATTGTTCTAAACTGTTTTATTCATGTTACGCGTTCATGTCAAAAAAAAAAAAAAAAAAAAAAAATTATCTTTTATCAAGGTGTTGCCGTCACATTGACAAAAACTAAAAAGGAAAGATTAAATTAACTCTTACAACAATCTGACCCTTGAAAAGTGTAATTTACAGTACGTGTCTGTATGAAATGAAATAAATTTGAAATGCGATGTTTTTTATAAAAAAAATAAATAAAAGTGCGGAAAAGTTTTCTGTGACGTTTTAGAATAGTAACATTAATTCAATAATTCAATCTTATTAAAGGCATACATGTTTAATATATACAGGATATCCTCTCTAATCAGGCTAGCTAATTTTTACTTCTTTCTTTCTAATTTCTAGAACTTTATTTATTGGTGGAAGTATCTGACAAGAAAAGGTCTAAATGAGATAAATAATCATATTTTATGCAACTTGAGTCAACAAATGCTCCAATGAATTACGAATTTTAAATTTTTAGATAGACCCATGCCCTGTGAATGATATTTAACAAAATATTCTTGAGACACCAATATTTTAAATAAAAATAGTTGCACTCCAGTCAACTAAATCAGTCTCTAACTGATTTATGAAAATTTGAGTATCACTATTCAATAAAATGTGGCGATATTAGACCCCTTCATCAGCCGTTTCAAAGATTATACCCCAATCATCGGCCAGGATTTCCCAAGACTGATTGGCCTAGGGTTATGAAAATGTCGATTCTTCTAAACTGTTTTATTCAAAACTTCTTAAATCCATTACATTTGATAGCGAAATATGGTAGCGTTCATTTACTAATTTAAAAGTTGCGGTATCAAGAATATTTAGCAGAATATGATTCCTTAGAACCAAAGAACTGTATAACATTTAGATATCATAGTTTTTTTAAGTATATTTAGAGACAAAAACAAAATAAAATATAGTTATTAACGTCATTTTAATCCTTTTAAAAGTAAAACTAAAAATTGAATTTTAGAATAAATCTGGGAAATTTTTGTAGAATAATTCTTAAAATGCCACATAAATTAGGAAAATTATTCTATAGTTCACATAAGATATAAATGCAGAACTATTCTACTTTCAATACTATTAAAAAAATGCGTGGTTTCAGTAAAAAAATGTTTTTTATATTGATTGCAGTTTAATCATTTCCACTTTAATTTAAAGTTGAAATTTTACGCTCACTGACAGGCACTTAAAATATTTGTATGCATTTTAACTTTAAATTTCATCTAGCATTAAGATCGGCGAACCGACTGGTCGCTAAAAGCGGCTAGTGTATATATATATATATATATATATATATATATATATATATATATGGAGAGAGAGAGAGAGTGAATAGACGTGAAAAGTGGCACAGTAATTAGTAATTCCTATAAAATTTAGTAATTTATTTTTTTCCCTACTCCCTACTAATTGGCATCTCTCATATGGAATCCAAATTTCTTCAAAATCTATAAACTTGTTATTTAATTCTTGAAAATTATAAAATATCTAAGTTTAACTGGAAACACAGGCTTATATAAAATTAATGAATTCCACCCTGTCAGGAAAAGAACGAAAAATCAATAACAAAAATATATTTTGCACATATGGAATTAAAAAATATGAAGGAAACTAAATTTAATAAGATCCTAGATTTGCAACAACTTCGAGAAAATGAGGCACATGCCAGTTCCAACCTTCTAGTTACCATAAACATAAAATCGATCCGAACCAATACAACGCCTTCTCGATACAGGACCTTCTCTAAGTGACGGGAGCCTTAGGTCCTCAGGAGGTCCTGAGGTAAAGTTTTTGGGCCATCACCGGCCACAAAACAACCTCTCAAATAGGAGGTCCGTACCTTTGTAGGTATGGAGTAACTGATTCCACTCCATTTCTATACCCGAAGGGTGGCAAGAACCGGGGAATAGCTCTTCTAATAGTGGAGCGTTTTCAGAAGAGGAAGCCTTAAGAGGAAAGCAAGTTACTGTATGCCTGTGTAAGTGAATTTGACGCGATGCAAACTTTTAAACGGTTCTTCAGATTTTAAATTATATTTTGTAATGTTTGTTAATATGTAGTGTAATTTTGTATATTTTTTTAATAAATATTTTTTCATTAAAATGCATTTTTTATAATAAACCTCCGTTAATTGGGTATTTCACTTTCTCTGGCATTCGTTTTTCGTAGATAAAATGTTGCAATCGTCAAGAAATTCTACTTCTCGAAGTCAGAAAAATCCATTTTTTATCATATGACTGCATGTTGCTCTTCCTATATGCCTACGAACAAACTGCTTTGAGCTAGATGGATGAAATTTAGTATATGGTCCTTACATCAAATTTGTAGATTTCCTCGAATTTTTTACATACATTGGAATTTTGTCTGCTTGCTTGTCTTAGAAAAAAGGAATATGATAATTTCAAAACTTACAGGACAAGATATATGAGATTTGGTACTTAACTTTGTACTTAACTTAACAATGACCTGCTCGTAATGTCTCAGCATTTGGATTGAAAGGTTCTAAATTCGAGATTCGATTTCAACGAAGAATCACAATTTCAGAGAGTCTGCTATGGACTAAAACCATCTAGGCAAATTATCCTCCCGCTGATATGGTGAGGATGCTTGGAGTAGGGAACGGAATCTTTCTCGTCTTCCTCGTTATTCAACCGCGATTCAAGATTACGAGACCCGCTCCGAAATAGCTCAAATGTTGCTTTAAAAAGGGAGTTTAATACAATTAAAACTAAAATCAGCATCTTAAGTGCAAATCCGAATCAAATTACGAACCCAGTTTGATAAAGAGTTCGTAATCTTTCGGTCTGTTTTTTTTTTCTCATGTTTCTAACTAGTAACTCAAAAATACAAAGGCTTAGATAAATTAAATTTGGTATGTGATCCTGCTTATAAAATTATTGTCAAATTTTGGCTTCAATCGGGCCACAAAAAAGTTCCCGAAATGCATACTTACTTTTCATAACTATATTAAGAAGCATAAAATGCTCATAAGTGGGAATAAAATCGCAAAATTAGTGACGATCATGGCCTTGTTTAATGCCCAGAATGCATAGGGAGTAAATTAAATTATTGTATAAAATTATTGTCAAATTTTGGCTTCAATCGGGCCACAAAAAAGTTCCCGAAATGCATACTTACTTTTCATAACTATATTAAGAAGCATAAAATGCTCATAAGTGGGAATAAAAATCTCAAAACTAGTGACTATCATGGCCTTGCTTAAGGCCCAGAATGCATAGGGAGGGATTAAATATTTTTATTAGAGAACATTTAAAAGAGTTAGTAAGAGATTACTCTCGATGGTTTGATCCAAAACTTTTCTGATTTGATATTTGCTGGAACAGGATGTTACTTTATGAGCTATTAATATGGCATTTTTACTGAATTGTATGTATAAAGAAATTAATTCCCCCCCCCTCCATAATTATCTCGCAATTTTCTTTCAGAATTTTTCCTCTAATAAAGGTGTTATCGTCCCACCTACTGCAAGAAAATGTGGACCTTGGGTAAGATAAATAACGCCTTACTTGGCATTACCGTACGATATTTAAGAAATTTTAACCTTTGCTTGAATTTAGTAATTTTACTGAATTTATCGCGAGACCCTTGGCGAGTTTTTTGGCCATTTATCTCTGGCATGAAATTAATAGTACCCGAAAATCGATTTTGCGTTTTAGATGCGTTTTTCTCAACCAATAAAAATAAAAATTTGATATAAAGCTTCCCTTGTAGTCAGAAAAATGTATACCAAAATGTGATATATTTAAATCATTGTGTTTTGGAGTGATTACGTTTACATGCTTCTATAGATACAAATTGATCGACGTTCAACCCCACTTTGGATTTGGCACAAAATTTGACATAAAATCTGGCATGAAATGACAAAATTTGGCATGAAATTATAGTTCCTACAAATAGTTCTTACAATGTAAATGTTAAATCTATGTACCTAATTTTATTCATCTGACTCTCTTCGTTTTGTAATTATTGTGTCAACTTATATCCGGATAGCCGGACAGACAGACTTCCTCTCAATAAAGTTTACTCTAAATTTGATAAAAATCTACAAATTTGGTGTAAAGACCCTATACCAAATTTCACCCGTCTGTCGCAAAAGTATTTTTGAGTTATCTTTGTCACAGGTAGTGAGGTAGACATTTTCCAAAAATGTGTTCTTCGAACTCAGAGAGGTCTGAAACTTGAAGATTCGTCAAAATCTCGATTTCGAATTTTTTTGACAATTTTTAATACTTGTACTTCGTATACAAGAAAGTAAAAATTTGATACCTATGAGTATCTGTTCGTTCGCAAAGCAAAGGTTAGTACATCATTAATGCGAGAGGGAATTTCTCAATACAACAATTGCTAGCAAATGCGTAGAAAGTAATCTTATAAAAATTGAAAATGAATGCATTGCGAAATTAGGTCAAATTAGTTCAAAGAATAACAACGAAGGTAAAAAAGAAGCGAAACTTTTGCAATCCTCTTTGCTGGCTGCCAAAAGAGGAGCGCTTCCACAATCCACTGATGGAATCCGAGATTATCCCCATCAATCCAGAATTAAGGGGAGAACAAAAATTACAACCGAGAAAAGTTCCCACTGCCGGAAGAGGCCGGCGCGCAGGGCCACCGCGCATCTTAGGGTTGTTCCTCACCTCAGCTCCCATTGATCCGCAAAAGAAGGCCACGCGGTCGATTTTTACCAGGTTCCAACGTCCTTCCATGCACCCCCCCCCACCCCCGCCCTTTCCGCGAGCTATATTTTCCGTCCTTTAAATTACTAGTGAGGGCTCTACGCCGGGGCTTCGGTTCTACTTATCTTCTTTCCATAGGCCCTGACGCAATCAATTCGAGAATTACAAATTACAGGGTGGCATCACTAGGATGAAGAAGTGAAGGTGTAGAAGGAAGGGGGGGGGGATAGTTAATGAATGGCCGCTGGAGAAGGGGTGGGGAGGAGAAGGTTGCTGCGAGAGGAAAATTACGAAGTGGCTCTTTTCGGATTTCGTGCAAACGTTTCGGCTCTGCCGTAGAAAGTTAAGATGTTTAAAGATTTCAGTGGGGGTCAACCTTCAGATGTCCTTCTATGTCGTCGTTACATTACCAAAGCGGAGAACTCCGGTTATAACGACACAACCACATGGGGTACTGATATTATATTGCTAGAGTGTTGCTTCTAACCATATCGATATATATAAAAAATGGTATGTTGGTTGATTGATATACAAAAAATGCCATGCTTTATGAATCAGTACTAGTTGAAATAAATAATTAGTTTAATCAATAAGAGGGTTTTCAAATTACTCTATTTAATACCTCTACAATGTGACTCGTTTTTGTGCTAAGCTTAGTGCTTAGTGCTTTGAATAGAATTTATATCTTACTCTTCTTTCAATTGGCCAATTGGCGAAACTACAATTTCTACAATTTTATTGCTAATTATATATTTAAAGTCAAAATTACATTTTATTATATATTTACTTTTACTATACATTATACTTTATTAAGCTATAGTATTTATATAAGCACGAACAGACAACCAACCATTTATAGTCAGATTTCTGACCATATTCATAAAGATTCTGATAATACCATAAACTAAATTTTATTTCTTTAATTCGTTTCGTTTTTGACTAATCGTTTTCACAAACAACTGGACAGTAAAGCAGACATGTAAATTCCCCACTGAAGAATTTCGTTCGAAATTCGACAAAAAAATTCAATATTGGAAGTAAAGACAACAAACGAAATTTATTTTTAATACCTTATCTGCCATGATTGATGCCTTTGCTCTGATCACTATCTAAAAAGATGCTTATTTATTTACTCTCTTCTAATTGTAATAGAGAAGAAAATATCTAAATAGATAGTAGTTGCGAATCACAGATGATTCATGTTCTGAGCATTGTGTTAAAACAAGGTGATATAAACTAAACATAGGCTTGTTCCCCTCGCATCAGATTCTATATTGATTGATAATTTTTACTATCACGCGAATGTGAGTGACATGGCAGTCAACGTATTAAAATTTTTAATTATTGTGTCTACAAAAAGCTATAATTACAAAAAAATGCGCTCATTTAAATATATATGTTTAGATTAAGGAAAATCTAAAACTCCGAGAGTCATCAAAGTCATCAGATTGTGTTTTGGGGCAATTACTATACAGTTTATTCGCAGAGAGAAGACAAAATAGCGGGAATGTTTCTGTTTATTCTCTAATTAAAGTGTTATTTTCTGGCATGAAAATTGTAAATCATGGACAAAGCTGAAAGAACCAGGAGTATTCAGATTTCTTTTATTCTCAGTGTGAAAGGGTGACGATACTACAGGATTTATTTCTTCCTATTCTGATCTTTAGAGTGTAGCTATACAATGTGACAAGTTCGTACTTGCATTATAAGGAAGCAAAGTTTTGCTGTATGGATTTTCTGTTTTCAACCGATTGAAACCGGCGGTTTAATTAAATGTAAAAGTAGGATTCGGATCAAGAAATAAGAGTTAATAAGAGTTGAATAATAAGTTTAACGTAAATTAATATTGGTTGCTTTAAAATAAAAATTAGGACATGATTAAATTCGATTTGAAAATATCATTATATATGCATACATTCTATATAAATCATTTAACAGCGTAAAAAGTAAATAATCTGAGCTATCAAACCGGTCACCCCAGGTGACCTGTATTTATTGAAAGCTTGAGGTCGCATTTCATGAAACATACAATATTTTCTTTTCATATACGAGAAGACTTGAAGGACCATATAAAAGCAGTTTTTTCTTAAAGTATGACTCATTAATCTTTTTAATGATAGCCTACTTTAACAAGAAGATGTGCACGAAGTCTAGAGTAACAGATGCAAGTTATATGTGAATGGCTATGCATTCAGCATGCAGCACCGTTTCCTCTATAATGGTTGCATTTTTCAAACCGAAGTTTTCACAGAAAGTAACAGATCTGATACTTGTGAGAGGTAATAAAAATGTGCCAAACAGACAGCATGGGATTCATAACGAATGTTTTTGTGGTTCTACTATGCTATACTACATTATTCATAATAAAAATACTTGTCTGAAATTTTAGCAATTTATCTCTGTTTTGTGCGGCTTCTTCGTACAGCACCGTTGCCTCTGTAAAGCTTGCATTCTTCGAGCTATAATTTTATGACAGAGAAACTAACTAACAGGTCTGATATTTGTGAGGGGTAACAAAAAGGTGCCAAGCAGACAGAATGAGAATCATAACAAATTTTTCGCGGTTCTACTGTGTTACATTATTCATAATAAAAATATTTGTCTTAAGTTTTAGCAATCTGCCTCTGTTTTGCGCGGCTTCTGCGTAGAGCATCGTTGCTTCTACAGTGTTTGCATTCTTTGAGCTAATATTTTCAGTTAGAGAAACTAACTAACATATCTGATAATTGTGAGAGGTAACAAAAATGTGTCAACAGACAGCATGAACCTCAAACTAATGTTTTTGTGGTTTATTGTATTGCATTATTTATAATAAAATACTTGCCTTTAATTTTAACAATTTACCTCTAATTTTATGCTGCTTCTTTGTACAGCATCGTTGCTTCTGTAATGCTTGCATTCTTCAAGCTATAATTTTAAGACAGAGAAACTAACTAACAGGTCTGATATTTGTGAGGGGTAACAAAAAGGTGCCAAGTAGACAGCATGAGAATCATAACGAATTTTTTGCGGTTCTACTGTGTTACATTATTTATAATAATAAAAACTATCTTAAGTTGTAGCAATTTGCCTCGGTTTTGTGCGTCTTCTGCGTAGAGCTTCGTTGCTTTTACAGTGCTTGCATTCTTTGAGCTAACATTTTCAATTGCAGAAACTAACAGATCAGATAATTGTGAGAGGTAACAAAAATGTGTCAACAGACAACATGAACCTCAAACTAATGTTTTTGTGGTTTTGCTGTATTGCATTATTTATAATAAAATACTTGCCTTTAATTTTAAAAATTTCCCTCTAATTTTATGCTGCTTCTTCGTACAGCATCTTTGCTTCTGTAATGCTTGCATTCTTCAAGCTAAAGTTTTCAGACAGAGAAACAACCTAACAGGCCTGATACTTGTGGAAGGTAACAAAAATGTGCCAAACAGACAGCATGAGATTCATAATGAAGGTTTTTCCTGTTCTTCTATATTATATTATTTATAATAACAATTGCTTTCTTAAATTTTTACAATTTCTTGAAACAGCAATCATTAGTGGTGGAAGCTTGCAATTCAACGTTCAACAGAACACATCATTTAACACTAGAGCGTTTAAATTTAGCACAAATATGGCTTGGAGGATGGAAGTGAGCACCTTCTAGCTATTTTTTAAAATTTTAATTAATTGAAAAAATTAAGCGAAATTTCTGCAATTTTCACGATAACTTTCGAAAATATTACATTAGAAAAATTAAGTTTTCTGACATTTTTAAAATTAAAAAGTAATTTTCAATAATACTAATTTATTTGTCACGTAATTTTTTCCTAAAATCTGAAAAAATTTTTAAATAATTTTTTTCATAATATATGCTTTACTTTCATAGAAATTCAAACAGTTTTCCTTATTTCATCCAATAATTAATCACCTAATTTTCGAACATTAAAAGCAAAGAAAAAAAAAAGACTGCGTTTAATATCTGTAGGAATAAGAAAGTGAAGTGACTACAGGAAGAAAATTGAAATTCTAATATAGATGAACTAGATAGAAGCCTTTTTAACAAAATTATGATACCATAGGACTTAACTCCCTTAAGAAGGTTAAATCATACAGTGAATAAATCAAGTATAAAGTTGTTAAAATAACACGGTTATAAAGTCTACAGCAATTTGATGCTTGAAACCACTTTTTTGAGTAAATCACGAACGAAATGAAAGTTATGCATAAGATATTAAGATTAAAATTTAACTGAATTAATATTCTCGGTGAACCAACTGGTTGCCAAAGGCGGTTAATAAATTGATCTAACGAATTGATGTCAATAATTACTAAAAGCGTTACTTCGACTTAAGTTAAAATTTCTAGTTCTAATGCCAAGTTTCTCAGACTAGTTTTTTCGGTGACATGAACTAATCCTGAGTATTTTACATACGGTATATAGTTTTCGAATACTTGAAAGATCAGTTTGTTTCTTTCGATTTCCTCCAAAAGTAAGATAATCTATTCTAAGCTTTAAACAAATGGAGGCAATCAAAGTAAAACGTTGTTCAGATTTAAATTTGCTTGAATTGGAGCTTGAATTTTAGCTATAAAATTTCTTACTGTATATGCGCATGATTCTTTCTGATATTATCTTAAAAAAAATTAATTTCAGAGAAATATATAAAATGGCAGGCTAAAGGTGATATACGTCCACAAAATAAATCTAGAAACAAAACTCATATCAGAGTTATTTTTAACTTCGTTAAATATATTTGCTCTTAAATATTTATTTTTTTAATTATTGAATTTTATTTAACAATGCAGATGATTAAGCCGTATAAAGGTTTTGATAAATTTTTTTAAAAAAAATTTGTTAAAAATCTTTTTTAACTATTTTTTTTTTTTTTTTTTGCAAAAATGCTTTTTTTTTTTACTTTACTTTTTCGCATAAGAAGTAAAGCTAAAAAATCAATCATCAAAACATTTGAATCGGAGATATTGATGATTCATCACGCTTCAAATACGTTTCACGTTTTACAATTTTTTTACAATTCACGTTTTGGCATCATATCTATCTATGAGCAAGAAAACTCAAAAAACTTTGGGTTAGATGTATGAAATTTAGTATGTGTGTTTAACATCAAATTTCTAGATATCTATCAAATTCTAAGGAAAATATATAAGAGAAAATCTGTCTGTCAAGTGAACTCAATAATTACAAAACGTAAAAAACTAAATAAAAGCTTGAGTAGAAGTTGCACCCTGAGAATGTTCATTACAAAAATTTGGCGATTTTAGCAATTTTCTTTAATAATTTCTTTTAAGGATTACTTTCCATCGAAAAGAAATCGTTTTTACAACATTTCAAAATTTAAAAATTATACTTTCACAGTGACTTCCATATCTGATAGTATAGGATTAAATTAAATACTAATTACCAGTTTTATTGTACTACATTGTTATTTGTATTCTGAAGAGTATGTACAAATGTATTGTACATCATTGTCTGTTTAATTTCGTTTCGGGTGAAATTAAAATTAGAGACTTTTCAGAGTTCCAAAGATGGCTTATAGTGGGAGCTCGTCTGGTTGGAAAATCGGTAACCACAGTGGGACAACTGTTGGGGTGATTCAATAGTTACCGTGTAGAAGGTCATGATAGCATACAACGATCATGACAAAACAACATCTGCTAGAACGAACTGTGGAAGAAAAATCAAACTCACTGCTTGAGACAGGCGAATATTCAGAAGGATTGTGTACACCAGAAAGAAGACTACAGCAGCAAAAGTGACTGCTGAGATGAATGAACATCTGCAGAACCCAATGTCGACACCCATAGAGTTCGAAGGGAATTGCATAAAAAACTATTTAGGGTAGAATTACGATTGAAATCTCTTTGTGACAGATGTAAATCGGAGGCGGTCAGTACAGTGACGCAAGGACCATAAAGCCTGAAGTACAGATCAATGGAAACAGATTTTTTCCGATGAATCCAGTTTCTCCCTATTCCCGAGCCCGGGACGGGTTTACGTGTGGCGAGCCCCTATAGAAGCCTACAATCCAGACTGCTTCCCTCATACAGTGAAGCATGGGGATGGTTTCATAATAGTTTGAAGGCTTCATATTATGGTTTGGAGTAGGCCCCTTTGTTACCTTATATGGGTAGGTTACTAGCAATGACTATGTCACTTTTTGGGCAGGCCAACTGCATTATACGGGGCAGACATTACGTCCGTCTAGAGATTGCACCTATCAAGAAGATAATTCCCCGATTCACTATAGATTCATTCCTTCCAATCATAGTTTTAGGAACATCAGAACTCAGTTACGCATCTTTCGTGGACTGCCGAATCACCGGACTTGAACATTATAGAGACTATGGTCTGTTGTGGAAGAAAGAGTGGGATCTTGTTATCTTCATCCTGCGTCTCTCCGGAAGTTAGAGCAGTTTCTGTATGAGGAATGGTACAACATCTCATTTACCAACTTACAGAACTTATATATGTCCATTTCAAGGAGGATTCAAACGGTTTTAGCTGACGAAGATGATCCCACACCATATTACGTGCAAAACACTTCTTTTTGTATGGGTTTTTCATTATTTTGGACAACTCCTGAATATGTAAATTTGAATATATGTTTCTTTATATGTATTTTATACATGTCTACATCCTCTTTAAAAACATGCTTAGAGCGCATGTTCTTTAGCTTTTAGAAGGATTAAAAATGCCAATAAAAATTTTCAATTCCCCTCTAAAGTAGAGAAACAGGTAGAAAATGTCTGAAAGGTTTTTCGTCATAATATCGGGATTTATATTCTCACAAAATTATTTTTAGCTCATCTTAAAATTCAAGAAATTAGCATTTTAGTAGCATCAATTCCATCTTCGCCAATTTTTGCTTTCTCGTGTACAAAACATACAAAGAGTAATTGCTGATATCATCAAAAAATTCAACCTCGAGATTTTGATGAATCACCACGTTTCAGACCACAATAAGTAAAAAGAAAAAAAAGCATTTTTGGAAACATGTCTGACTGTGTGTCTTTCTGTTCTCTTAGCTAACATGATAATTCAAAAATGCTTTGAGCTACACAGATGACAGTTGGTATCTGTACATATCACTGACTCTCCGACCCGCCCGAAGGCACAGGGATAAAATACTGAATGACCGGACCGCCGCAACAGCAACATTGGCGGGAACTGATTGAATCCTAAGGACCATCACCGGCCACGGTACAACCCTTCCCGAAGGAAGTACGTCCCGTCATCGATGGGAAAAGCCAGATCCCCCACCTATTTATGTACCCACCAGGGTGGTGAGATCCAACCACCATATGGAAGCATCTCATTTCCATTTCGAGGTGCCCCCCCTGGCGGTTTTGGTACCTGCACATAGATGAGTGGAATCAAATTTGATTTCTGATAAATCTTAAGCGTTATACGTTCTAAAGAAGCCTGGCTGTCTGAATAAGTATGATCACAATAATTACGAGACATAAAGAGCTAGATAAATGAAATTTTCTACACAGGCTTGGGATCTAAAGCGGAGATGCTCATCATATTTGAAATCCAATCTATCGAGTGGTTGACATTTTCGGTATGTAAGGGCGATACATATGCTTATAAGTGCAATAAGACAAAAACGATGCAATTAAATTAAATGAAATTTAGTATGTGATCTTATACCAACATTTGTAGTTATATGTTAAATTTCGATTTCAATAAATTCAAAAAAAAAAAGCGATAAAAGCACTTGTTCGGTTTACTGGTTCTTCCTTACTTAGATTTACTTTAATCAATCGTAAAAATGTCAAAGATTTGAAGTTGGACTGTAATTTCTGTGAGTCACGGTTAGATTCAATGAAAGCACTAAAGACCTTTCTTTTGTAATTGCTGCTCGGCATGCAATTCATACATAAATGTCATTTTTTTTCGATATGCCATGCATAATTATTATGTGGGTGTTCATGGTCTTATCCATGGTCTACATTTTTATGCAGGGGAAGGAGATATATTTTTTTTTTATTAGGGAGTATATGCGAACATTTCGGGTACACGATTCTCATTGGCTTCTTTATTAGTAGTAAATTTTTCATATGAAATACACAATTTGTATTAATTATTTTTTCTAAAAATTAACATGTATTATGTTGTAATTAACTGCGAAAAAAATCCTTCTACTTTTTCACTATTTAATTGCTCTTAATTGTTGCTCTTTAATTGCTATTTAATAACTCATGCTCTTTTGGTAATGGTAATGTTCCTTTTGACATTTTTATTTTTACTTACATAAAGTAGAAAATATCCTTTTATCATTCCTAATCAATGATTTGCTTTGAACTTATGTTTTTATTTTAAAAATATAGTAATTTCTTTAACTGTGAGACTTAATTTTGTTTCATATTTTAGCAATTTTAAAATTTTAATGCTCCCTGTTGCATATCATATTACAGCTATTTGACTTATTTTTTCTACAGTTATTTGATTTAGTTTATTGAATAAGAATTTACACCATTTGATAAGTTTGTCTTTTTTTTTGCCCAGTTTGGTATTTTATTGCACTGTTTACAAGGCCATACTTTTAAAATGTCCAAAGAACACTAATCTATCTTTGCCATAAACTTTTGGGCCTTTTTTAGCTTTATAATTTTAGAATTCAGACATTTTTTTTCTTTCACAGCCAACATTTGCCATCAGAATCGAAGAACCCTTTACTACACTTTGAATATATTCTTAAACAATCGTAAATTTGAAAATCAAGATCTCCTGATACAGAACGGGTAAAATGATGGCCAGAAAATCTGCTCCAAGCTCCAAATATTTCCATGAAAAATAAGTACAAACGATATTATTTTCAGAGCATAAGTTTAATATATGGACGTTGGAATTTTCCAGCACAGTAGTTGAATCTTACACTAAGAAAATTGATTATTTTCGCGTTATTTGAATTTTAAATTCTGTTTTTAGAAGCTCTTTATATCAAAATGTTCTCTTGTTTTATTACATCTTTGGAACTAAAAAATACCTGAAAATAATGTACGGACGTTACGGTACGGTTTAATATATGGGCGTTGGAAATTTCCAGCACAATAGTTGAATCTTACACTAAGAAAATTGATTATTTTCGCGTTATTTGAATTTTTTAATTTTGTTTTTAGTAGCTGTTTATATCAAAATGTTCTCTTGTTTTATTACATCTTTGGAACTATGAAATGTCTGAGAAAAATAGATTTTAGGTTGTCATTTTTTAAAATTGTTATTCTCTTAAGTTAAATTTAAAGGCCTTTAAAAAGAGCTAATATGACCCCCCTTCCAAACTCCTTATTTCTTCTACTGTCTATTATATATTATGGGATCTGATAATGTCAATTATTATATGTAGGAATACTCAGCAATTTTTTGCATGTATATGACAAAAGCTAAGTCTAAAAATGTCACTAATCCGAAATTACTCTTATGTATGTATATGTTATATATGTATGGGCAGATTATAGTGTTTTACAATACATATATAGTGCACCTAAGTTGATTATATATCTTATATAGTGCACCTAATCATATATAGTGTTATACAACACATATATGTTATACATGCATTGTATGTAGATTTCTCTTATGCTACTGTCTATTATATGTTATGGAGTCTGCTAATGTCAATTATTATATGTAGGAATACTCAGCAATTTTGACATGTATATGACAAAAGCTAAGTCTAAAAATGTCACTAATCCGAAATTACTCTTATGTATGTATGTATATGTTATATATGTATGGGCAGATTATAGTGTTTTACAATACATATATAGTGCACCTAAGTTGATTATATATCTTATATAGTGCACCTAATCATATATAGTGTTATACAACACATATATGTTATACATGCATTGTATGTAGATTTCTCTTATGCTACTGTCTATTATATGTTATGGAGTCTGCTAATGTCAATTATTATATGTAGGAATACTCAGCAATTTTGACATGTATATGACAAAAGCTAAGTCTAAAAATGTCACTAATCCGAAATTACTCTTATGTATGTATGTATATGTTATATATGTATGGGCAGATTATAGTGTTTTGCAATACATATATAGTGCACCTAAGTTGATTATATATCTTATATAGTGCACCTAATCATATATAGTGTTATACAATACATATATGTTATACATGCATTGTATGTAGATTTCTCTTATGCTACTGTCTATTATATATTATGGGATCTGATAATGTCAATTATTATATGTAGGAATACTCAGCAATTTTTTGCATGTATATGACAAAAGTTAAGTCTAAAAATGTCACTAATCCGAAATTACTCTTATGTATGTATATGTTATATATGTATGGGCAGATTATAGTGTTTTACAATACATATATAGTGCACCTAAGTTGATTATATATCTTATATAGTGCACCTAATCATATATAGTGTTATACAACACATATATGTTATACATGCATTGTATGTAGATTTCTCTTATGCTACTGTCTATTATATGTTATGGAGTCTGCTAATGTCAATTATTATATGTAGGAATACTCAGCAATTTTGACATGTATATGACAAAAGCTAAGTCTAAAAATGTCACTAATCCGAAATTACTCTTATGTATGTATATGTTATATATGTATGGGCAGATTATAGTGCTTGACAATACATATATAGTGCACCTAAGTTGATTATATATCTTATATAGTGCACCTAATCATATATAGTGTTATACAATACATATATGTTATACATGCATTGTATGTAGATTTCTCTTATGCTACTGTCTATTATATATTATGGGATCTGATAATGTCAATTATTATATGTAGGAATACTCAGCAATTTTTTGCATGTATATGACAAAAGCTAAGTCTAAAAATGTCACTAATCCGAAATTACTCTTATGTATGTATATGTTATATATGTATGGGCAGATTATAGTGTTTTACAATACATATATAGTGCACCTAAGTTGATTATATATCTTATATAGTGCACCTAATCATATATAGTGTTATACAACACATATATGTTATACATGCATTGTATGTAGATTTCTCTTATGCTACTGTCTATTATATGTTATGGAGTCTGCTAATGTCAATTATTATATGTAGGAATACTCAGCAATTTTGACATGTATATGACAAAAGCTAAGTCTAAAAATGTCACTAATCCGAAATTACTCTTATGTATGTATGTATATGTTATATATGTATGGGCAGATTATAGTGTTTTACAATACATATATAGTGCACCTAAGTTGATTATATATCTTATATAGTGCACCTAATCATATATAGTGTTATACAACACATATATGTTATACATGCATTGTATGTAGATTTCTCTTATGCTACTGTCTATTATATGTTATGGAGTCTGCTAATGTCAATTATTATATGTAGGAATACTCAGCAATTTTGACATGTATATGACAAAAGCTAAGTCTAAAAATGTCACTAATCCGAAATTACTCTTATGTATGTATGTATATGTTATATATGTATGGGCAGATTATAGTGTTTTGCAATACATATATAGTGCACCTAAGTTGATTATATATCTTATATAGTGCACCTAATCATATATAGTGTTATACAATACATATATGTTATACATGCATTGTATGTAGATTCTCTTATGCTACTGTCTATTATATATTATGGGATCTGATAATGTCAATTATTATATGTAGGAATACTCAGCAATTTTTTGCATGTATATGACAAAAGCTAAGTCTAAAAATGTCACTAATCCGAAATTACTCTTATGTATGTATATGTTATATATGTATGGGCAGATTATAGTGTTTTACAATACATATATAGTGCACCTAAGTTGATTATATATCTTATATAGTGCACCTAATCATATATAGTGTTATACAACACATATATGTTATACATGCATTGTATGTAGATTTCTCTTATGCTACTGTCTATTATATGTTATGGAGTCTGCTAATGTCAATTATTATATGTAGGAATACTCAGCAATTTTTTGCATGTATATAACAAAAGCTAAGTCTAAAAATGTCACTAATCCGAAATTACTCTTATGTATGTATATGTTATATATGTATGGGCAGATTATAGTGTTTTACAATACATATATAGTGCACCTAAGTTGATTATATATCTTATATAGTGCACCTAATCATATATAGTGTTATACAACACATATATGTTATACATGCATTGTATGTAGATTTCTCTTATGCTACTGTCTATTATATGTTATGGAGTCTGCTAATGTCAATTATTATATGTAGGAATACTCAGCAATTTTGACATGTATATGACAAAAGCTAAGTCTAAAAATGTCACTAATCCGAAATTACTCTTATGTATGTATGTATATGTTATATATGTATGGGCAGATTATAGTGTTTTACAATACATATATAGTGCACCTAAGTTGATTATATATCTTATATAGTGCACCTAATCATATATAGTGTTATACAACACATATATGTTATACATGCATTGTATGTAGATTTCTCTTATGCTACTGTCTATTATATGTTATGGAGTCTGCTAATGTCAATTATTATATGTAGGAATACTCAGCAATTTTGACATGTATATGACAAAAGCTAAGTCTAAAAATGTCACTAATCCGAAATTACTCTTATGTATGTATGTATATGTTATATATGTATGGGCAGATTATAGTGTTTTGCAATACATATACAGTGCACCTAAGTTGATTATATATCTTATATAGTGCACCTAATCATATATAGTGTTATACAATACATATATGTTATACATGCATTGTATGTAGATTTCTCTTATGCTACTGTCTATTATATGTTATGGAGTCTGCTAATGTCAATTATTATATGTAGGAATACTCAGCAATTTTGACATGTATATGACAAAAGCTAAGTCTAAAAATGTCACTAATCCGAAATTACTCTTATGTATGTATGTATATGTTATATATGTATGGGCAGATTATAGTGTTTTGCAATACATATATAGTGCACCTAAGTTGATTATATATCTTATATAGTGCACCTAATCATATATAGTGTTATACAATACATATATGTTATACATGCATTGTATGTAGATTTCTCTTATGCTACTGTCTATTATATGTTATGGAGTCTGCTAATGTCAATTATTATATGTAGGAATACTCAGCAATTTTGACATGTATATGACAAAAGCTAAGTCTAAAAACGTCACTAATCCGAAATTACTCTTATGTATGTATGTATATGTTATATATGTATGGGCAGATTATAGTGTTTTGCAATACATATATAGTGCACCTAAGTTGATTATATATCTTATATAGTGCACCTAATCATATATAGTGTTATACAATACATATATGTTATACATGCATTGTATGTAGATTTCTCTTATGCTACTGTCTATTATATGTTATGGAGTCTGCTAATGTAAATTATTATATGTAGGAATACTCAGCAATTTTGACATGTATATGACAAAAGCTAAGTCTAAAAAGGTCACTAATCCGAAATTTTTCTTATGTATGTATGTATATGTTATATATGTGTGGGCAGATTATAGTGTTTTGCAATACATATATAGTGCACCTAATCATATATAGTGTTATACAATACATATATGTTATACATGCATTGTATGTAGATTTCTCTTATGCTACTGTCTATTATATGTTATGGAGTCTGCTAATGTCAATTATTATATGTAGGAATACTCAGCAATTTTGACATGTATATGACAAAAGCTAAGTCTAAAAAGGTCACTAATCCGAAATTACTCTTATGTATGTATGTATATGTTATATATGTATGGGCAGATTATAGTGTTTTGCAATACATATATAGTGCACCTAAGTTGATTATATATCTTATATAGTGCACCTAATCATATATAGTGTTATACAATACATATATGTTATACATGCATTGTATGTAGATTTCTCTTATGCTACTGTCTATTATATGTTATGGAGTCTGCTAATGTCAATTATTATATGTAGGAATACTCAGCAATTTTGACATGTATATGACAAAAGCTAAGTCTAAAAAGGTCACTAATCCGAAATTACTCTTATGTATGTATGTATATGTTATATATGTATGGGCAGATTATAGTGTTTTGCAATACATATATAGTGCACCTAAGTTGATTATATATCTTATATAGTGCACCTAATCATATATAGTGTTATACAACACATATATGTTATACATGCATTGTATGTAGATTTCTCTTATGCTACTGTCTATTATATGTTATGGAGTCTGCTAATGTCAATTATTATATGTAGGAATACTCAGCAATTTTGACATGTATATGACAAAAGCTAAGTCTAAAAATGTCACTAATCCGAAATTACTCTTATGTATGTATGTATATGTTATATATGTATGGGCAGATTATAGTGTTTTACAATACATATATAGTGCAGCTAAGTTGATTATATATCTTATATAGTGCACCTAATCATATATAGTGTTATACAACACATATATGTTATACATGCATTGTATGTAGATTTCTCTTATGCTACTGTCTATTATATGTTATGGAGTCTGCTAATGTCAATTATTATATGTAGGAATACTCAGCAATTTTTTGCATGTATATGACAAAAGCTAAGTCTAAAAATGTCACTAATCCGAAATTACTCTTATGTATGTATGTATATGTTATATATGTATGGGCAGATTATAGTGTTTTGCAATACATATATAGTGCACCTAAGTTGATTATATATCTTATATAGTGCACCTAATCATATATAGTGTTATACAACACATATATGTTATACATGCATTGTATGTAGATTTCTCTTATGCTACTGTCTATTATATGTTATGGAGTCTGCTAATGTCAATTATTATATGTAGGAATACTCAGCAATTTTGACATGTATACAAAAGCTAAGTCTAAAAAGGTCACTAATCCGAAATTACTCTTATGTATGTATGTATATGTTATATATGTATGGGCAGATTATAGTGTTTTGCAATACATATATAGTGCACCTAAGTTGATTATATATCTTATATAGTGCACCTAATCATATATAGTGTTATACAACACATATATGTTATACATGCATTGTATGTAGATTTCTCTTATGCTACTGTCTATTATATGTTATGGAGTCTGCTAATGTCAATTATTATATGTAGGAATACTCAGCAATTTTGACATGTATATGACAAAAGCTAAGTCTAAAAATGTCACTAATCCGAAATTACTCTTATGTATGTATGTATATGTTATATATGTATGGGCAGATTATAGTGTTTTGCAATACATATATAGTGCACCTAAGTTGATTATATATCTTATATAGTGCACCTAATCATATATAGTGTTATACAACACATATATGTTATACATGCATTGTATGTAGATTTCTCTTATGCTACTGTCTATTATATGTTATGGAGTCTGCTAATGTCAATTATTATATGTAGGAATACTCAGCAATTTTGACATGTATATGACAAAAGCTAAGTCTAAAAAGGTCACTAATCTGAAATTACTCTTATGTATGTATGTATATGTTATATATGTATGGGCAGATTATAGTGTTTTGCAATACATATATAGTGCACCTAATCATATATAGTGTTATACAATACATATATGTTATACATGCATTGTATGTAGATTTCTCTTATGCTACTGTCTATTATATGTTATGGATTCTGCTAATGTCAATTATTATATGTAGGAATACTCAGCAATTTTGACATGTATATGACAAAAGCTAAGTCTAAAAATGTCACTAATCCGAAATTACTCTTATGTATGTATGTATATGTTATATATGTATGGGCAGATTATAGTGTTTTGCAATACATATATAGTGCACCTAAGTTGATTATATATCTTATATAGTGCACCTAATCATATATAGTGTTATACAATACATATATGTTATACATGCATTGTATGTAGATTTCTCTTATGCTACTGTCTATTATATGTTATGGAGTCTGCTAATGTCAATTATTATATGTAGGAATACTCAGCAATTTTGACATGTATATGACAAAAGCTAAGTCTAAAAAGGTCACTAATCCGAAATTACTCTTATGTATGTATGTATATGTTATATATGTATGGGCAGATTATAGTGTTTTGCAATACATATATAGTGCACCTAAGTTGATTATATATCTTATATAGTGCACCTAATCATATATAGTGTTATACAATACATATATGTTATACATGCATTGTATGTAGATTTCTCTTATGCTACTGTCTATTATATGTTATGGAGTCTGCTAATGTCAATTATTATATGTAGGAATACTCAGCAATTTTGACATGTATATGACAAAAGCTAAGTCTAAAAAGGTCACTAATCTGAAATTACTCTTATGTATGTATGTATATGTTATATATGTATGGGCAGATTATAGTGTTTTGCAATACATATATAGTGCACCTAATCATATATAGTGTTATACAATACATATATGTTATACATGCATTGTATGTAGATTTCTCTTATGCTACTGTCTATTATATGTTATGGATTCTGCTAATGTCAATTATTATATGTAGGAATACTCAGCAATTTTGACATGTATATGACAAAAGCTAAGTCTAAAAATGTCACTAATCCGAAATTAGTCTTATGTATGTATGTATATGTTATATATGTATGGGCAGATTATAGTGTTTTGCAATACATATATAGTGCACCTAAGTTGATTATATATCTTATATAGTGCACCTAATCATATATAGTGTTATACAATACATATATGTTATACATGCATTGTATGTAGATTTCTCTTATGCTACTGTCTATTATATGTTATGGAGTCTGCTAATGTCAATTATTATATGTAGGAATACTCAGCAATTTTGACATGTATATGACAAAAGCTAAGTCTAAAAAGGTCACTAATCCGAAATTACTCTTATGTATGTATGTATATGTTATATATGTATGGGCAGATTATAGTGTTTTGCAATACATATATAGTGCACCTAAGTTGATTATATATCTTATATAGTGCACCTAATCATATATAGTGTTATACAACACATATATGTTATACATGCATTGTATGTAGATTTCTCTTATGCTACTGTCTATTATATGTTATGGAGTCTGCTAATGTCAATTATTATATGTAGGAATACTCAGCAATTTTGACATGTATATGACAAAAGCTAAGTCTAAAAATGTCACTAATCCGAAATTACTCTTATGTATGTATGTATATGTTATATATGTATGGGCAGATTATAGTGTTTTACAATACATATATAGTGCAGCTAAGTTGATTATATATCTTATATAGTGCACCTAATCATATATAGTGTTATACAACACATATATGTTATACATGCATTGTATGTAGATTTCTCTTATGCTACTGTCTATTATATGTTATGGAGTCTGCTAATGTCAATTATTATATGTAGGAATACTCAGCAATTTTGACATGTATATGACAAAAGCTAAGTCTAAAAATGTCACTAATCCGAAATTACTCTTATGTATGTATGTATATGTTATATATGTATGGGCAGATTATAGTGTTTTGCAATACATATATAGTGCACCTAAGTTGATTATATATCTTATATAGTGCACCTAATCATATATAGTGTTATACAACACATATATGTTATACATGCATTGTATGTAGATTTCTCTTATGCTACTGTCTATTATATGTTATGGAGTCTGCTAATGTCAATTATTATATGTAGGAATACTCAGCAATTTTGACATGTATATGACAAAAGCTAAGTCTAAAAAGGTCACTAATCTGAAATTACTCTTATGTATGTATGTATATGTTATATATGTATGGGCAGATTATAGTGTTTTGCAATACATATATAGTGCACCTAATCATATATAGTGTTATACAATACATATATGTTATACATGCATTGTATGTAGATTTCTCTTATGCTACTGTCTATTATATGTTATGGATTCTGCTAATGTCAATTATTATATGTAGGAATACTCAGCAATTTTGACATGTATATGACAAAAGCTAAGTCTAAAAATGTCACTAATCCGAAATTACTCTTATGTATGTATGTATATGTTATATATGTATGGGCAGATTATAGTGTTTTGCAATACATATATAGTGCACCTAAGTTGATTATATATCTTATATAGTGCACCTAATCATATATAGTGTTATACAATACATATATGTTATACATGCATTGTATGTAGATTTCTCTTATGCTACTGTCTATTATATGTTATGGAGTCTGCTAATGTCAATTATTATATGTAGGAATACTCAGCAATTTTGACATGTATATGACAAAAGCTAAGTCTAAAAAGGTCACTAATCCGAAATTACTCTTATGTATGTATGTATATGTTATATATGTATGGGCAGATTATAGTGTTTTGCAATACATATATAGTGCACCTAAGTTGATTATATATCTTATATAGTGCACCTAATCATATATAGTGTTATACAATACATATATGTTATACATGCATTGTATGTAGATTTCTCTTATGCTACTGTCTATTATATGTTATGGAGTCTGCTAATGTCAATTATTATATGTAGGAATACTCAGCAATTTTGACATGTATATGACAAAAGCTAAGTCTAAAAAGGTCACTAATCCGAAATTACTCTTATGTATGTATGTATATGTTATATATGTATGGGCAGATTATAGTGTTTTGCAATACATATATAGTGCACCTAAGTTGATTATATATCTTATATAGTGCACCTAATCATATATAGTGTTATACAACACATATATGTTATACATGCATTGTATGTAGATTTCTCTTATGCTACTGTCTATTATATGTTATGGAGTCTGCTAATGTCAATTATTATATGTAGGAATACTCAGCAATTTTGACATGTATATGACAAAAGCTAAGTCTAAAAATGTCACTAATCCGAAATTACTCTTATGTATGTATGTATATGTTATATATGTATGGGCAGATTATAGTGTTTTACAATACATATATAGTGCAGCTAAGTTGATTATATATCTTATATAGTGCACCTAATCATATATAGTGTTATACAACACATATATGTTATACATGCATTGTATGTAGATTTCTCTTATGCTACTGTCTATTATATGTTATGGAGTCTGCTAATGTCAATTATTATATGTAGGAATACTCAGCAATTTTGACATGTATATGACAAAAGCTAAGTCTAAAAATGTCACTAATCCGAAATTACTCTTATGTATGTATGTATATGTTATATATGTATGGGCAGATTATAGTGTTTTGCAATACATATATAGTGCACCTAAGTTGATTATATATCTTATATAGTGCACCTAATCATATATAGTGTTATACAACACATATATGTTATACATGCATTGTATGTAGATTTCTCTTATGCTACTGTCTATTATATGTTATGGAGTCTGCTAATGTCAATTATTATATGTAGGAATACTCAGCAATTTTGACATGTATATGACAAAAGCTAAGTCTAAAAAGGTCACTAATCCGAAATTACTCTTATGTATGTATGTATATGTTATATATGTATGGGCAGATTATAGTGTTTTGCAATACATATATAGTGCACCTAAGTTGATTATATATCTTATATAGTGCACCTAATCATATATAGTGTTATACAATACATATATGTTATACATGCATTGTATGTAGATTTCTCTTATGCTACTGTCTATTATATGTTATGGAGTCTGCTAATGTCAATTATTATATGTAGGAATATTCAGCAATTTTGACATGTATATGACAAAAGTTGAGTCGAAAAATGTCATTAATCCGAAACCTTTAAATTAGTAATTAATTATGTTTGACCGAGGTTGAAGATTCTAAAATTTCTTAAGGGTAAATCTATAAGAACTCAAATACCATACGACGTAAAAGTGAGGGTGTTTTAGTTTTCATGCATATACAGGATATTCATCCCCACCTCTGGAGGACACCTCAGACATGAGGATGAGGAACTATCGAAATGATGGTTGGTTCTCGCCGTCCTGCTGGGTACAGAAATGGTGTAGGGTGACTAACACCTGTCGATGACGGGACGTGCTTCTTACGGGAGGGGTTGCATCGTGGCCGGTGATGGCCCTTAGGATTCAACCTTAAATCCTACGTTGTTGGGGTGGGTCCCGTCCTTCAGATTTTTTCGTATGTCTTCAGACGTTCAGAATAGATAGCTAAGATGATATTGATACATAAAATGTACCAAAAAAGTGAAAAAGCTTAATTTTGTTTTACTATTGCACCTAGACACATACTTTTAAAGTTCATTTAATAAGGTGTCCTATAGAACGAAAATATTTTAATTTCTGTGAGATTAATTGTAAAAAAAATGAATATATGTATGTAAAATAATTTTCTCACAAACATCTATTCATTTACTAAGTATCAGGCTTCTATTAATAAAATTTATAGCGATATACTTATTTTTGAATTTAGAGGGACTTATCAAAAATTTAGATATTATTATATATATATTTTTTTCATATTTATTTTAGAAATGCAAATTTATTCTATTAATAAAAAGTATTACAAGAAAATATTTATCTAGTATTATAGCCTCCAGTCATCATTATTTGAAGGAGTAATTTTGATTGCAATTTCAATTTTATTTAAGAAGGGAAATGAAAATTGAGAAAGTGGACATTTATGGTGTATCACAGAACTATTGCAAAGAAATTTCTTTTAATTATATGCGATATTAAGCTTTGCTCAGAGATCCTGAGTTTCAGTAGTGAGGAACCTTTTGAAATCCTGATTATTTATATTTATATGATTCTAATACACATCTATCTGTACATTGGTTTATCTATACACTTATACAAATATTGTCACAAGGATGCAGTTTTGTATAAGTATCGAAATGTTCATTTTGAATAAGTTTGATTTCCATAAATGTATTACTGAAGGATTTTTTTTTGAAAATTAATTATTAATAACTGCATTATTATTTTCTTATTCTGTCCTTTTAATGATGTATTGATATTTTTTAATTTTTAACTTCGATTGATTCCATCCCGGGAGGTATAAGTTAGGTACAAGAAACGATGATGAAACTGGCGTTCGCTCACAAGCGATACAGGAGAAGATGAAAGCAAAGGAAACCGAAATATTTTCCCTCAGTGATTTTATACTATGAGATTCTGATAGGGATTTCTTTGACACGTGTCGACTTAGGATAGGGAATTATAGGTATATTTTTAAAAAATGTAGTAAACATTAAGGATTTTTATCCCTTTACTCTGAGCGTGGGAACTGACCGATTTCAACAGTTTTACAACTTGTCGGATTCGTAAACCCTCTGTCTTTTGCGCATACTTCAAGAGCAGTTTATTTCGTTCAAAAAATGATGAGAGAAAAGATAAAAAGAGATGTATACATTCACCAAGAGGTAAACCCAAATTAATCACGCAATAAGAGACTTAATAACCTCTTGCCTTTCTGTATAACTCCCCTTAGCGAAGTACAATAGTTGAAAAGTGTTAATCTCAGAATCCTGAAACAAATAGTAGTATGTGTTGCTTTGAATGTTCTTTAATGATTTTTTTTTGTATGCAAAGCTCTTAATTACTTAATCCATGATATGTTCGTAGGAATGGATATAGATAATTGTACTGATTCTGACGCAGTTTTAAGTTCGTATCATCCGAACTGAGCTTCCATATGGTGGTTATGACAACATTATTCAACTGCTCTCGAAATCATTCGTAGAAAAAAAAATGAATGTTTAATGTCAAATCTATTTTTACCGAATCTTTTTCACGGTTTACTAATTCCACTTCCCTGATCATGCTGCATTGTAAGTTGATATTTGAAATACGATTGGAAAAAATCTTTTCAATCGATAATCCCTTTTAATTCGTCCACCCACAGAAACCTGCGACGCATTTTCCATTTCTGCGTCTCTTCCGATGCGAAATGCCATCGATTCACGGGCGAGGCGAAAAACAAAAGCAATTACCGGGGGCCTGTCATCACACTAATTGCGTTCAGCTCTCGCAGGTAAATGAATTCGCAAATTGGGCAGAAACAATCGGAATGCTTGTTCCAGGGATGGAAGAGGGGAGGGGTAGAGAACGTCGGTGGCAGAAAGTCTCGCTGCTGCAGACAGTTGGGAATGGCATCCAAATGCGTGTGCGCCCGAATGCGGCTGGATGTATGGTTAAAACTTGACAATCACAGCGCATTCTATTTCTGATTGCTTCATATGTTGGAAATTTATCATTTAAGTAAATGTATAATGCAGAAAAAATTTCTACTACAGGGTGCATGATTCAAAATAAAGAGCAACCGGCAACCGTAGAAAGATATAAAACTATAAAAATGTATTTAAAAAGGCTAATAAAAGTATTAAGAATTTAAATATTATACGCAGTCAAAATTAAAATTGACACTTAAAATGACATTAACAAATTCAAATTTGTACCGCTAAGCCTTAAAAATATTTAAAAATTTTAAAAAAAATTGAATGCATTTAACCTTAAAATCGTTTGTTTAGTTATATTAACGTCCCGTTGTAAAGCAACACTAGGGCTATCTAAGGACGGACCTCGTAATTTTGAACCGCGGTCAGATGACCAGGACGACACCTGAGTTGGTACCCCCCTCTCCACACCGGCCTTAAAATCGTGGAAAAAGCACATTAGGAATTTAAAACTTTTAAACATTTATATCTTAAAAAATATGTTAAGATCATCATTTTTTTTTATAAAAAAAAGGCATTCAAGCATTTTATAAACTTTACATAATAAGAGTTAATCTGTTTAATTAAATTCAACAAGCGCATTCTCGAATAAATTGTTCTCTATAAACTTGTTGCTAATAAAAAAAACGAATGCTATTCAGTCTAATCATATTATTATTGGCTTTGCATAAAAGAAGATCACGAGGAATCTCGTTTTGATTTGAAATAAAGAATGTCAAACATATTACGTAGATGAAAAAAGAGATATTCGTTGAAACTTCGATTTAAAATAACTGCACCTCGCAAAGATAATAGTAATAAACTAAAAATAATTGATAATAACGATAATAATGGATAATAACCTAATAACAATTGGTAATAATGATAATGATAATAACCTAATACAATTGATAATATTATAAAATTTGAATTTGGCAGATATCAATAGGGCTATTTACTTTCTCGTATATGTAATAAAGAGAAAATACAGTAATCGTCAAAAGATTCAAACTGAAGATTTTGACAAATTTCCTTATTTTATATCTCCCTAAGTTCAAAAAATATATTTTTGGTAAAATGTCCGCCTGTCTGTCTGTCTAATCAAAAATAACAACAACTACAAAAACAAAAAAAAGCCGTGAGAAAGATGGTTGAAATTTGGTATATGGTCTTTTGACCAAATTTGCAGATTTCTATAGAATTTTGTGAAAAATCTGTTCAGAGAAAATCCGTCTGTTCGAATATAAATTTACATGATAATTAGAAATCGGAAAGAGCTAGACAGATAAAATTTGACACATAGTGTAGATACTTGTCAAATTTGAGATAAATCCAAATATGGTTGACTGTCTGTCGGTCTGTATTTTTAGAAACATAAAACTATAGTTTCAAGAACTCAATAATTGAAACATATCAAATTTGGTATGGGCGCATGTGCAATTTTGTAAAATTTTTGTTTCAATCGGTTGAGAAAACCACGTCTAAAACACAAATTCTATTTTCGGATGCTATTAATCTCATGCCATTGATTAATGGCTAAATAACTCGCCAAGGATGACACAATAGATTGAATAAAAATGCTAGATTCACGCCGAAAGTTAATATTTCGTAATATTGTACGCCAATGCCATATAATACAGAATATGCGAGTAAGTTATGAGGAGACAATTCCTGATGCTTTATTACTTTTCAATATGGTGGTTTTTTTATATAGAGGTTAACTAATTAATCATCTCTAAACCATTAAGAACGCCATCTCTCAACACATGATTCGTGATCTCTCAACTCTAAATTATTAAAAATTCATTTAACACTTTTCCCCTGAAACTCTAATCTGTGTGTCCTCTAATAGCCTTGAAAATGGTGTTGCACTTCTGTAAAATGGTTAAATGAAGAATCAAACCATTAAAAAAACTCACTAGAAGTTAATAAAAAGATTGGGTTCGTTAGAAAGATGTCGCAATATCAGTTTGGAACTGCATCTTCATTTGTATGATGTGTTTGCCTTTTAAGTTTGAGTTATGGTCAAATGAAAACGGCAGCGACATCTCAACTGCGCACTGCAATCTCTAACTCCAGCAACGTATTGCTGTTACCACCGAGTCGAAGTAAAATGAATGAACGCCAAACTCTTACAAGTGGAAGAATTTTTATTGATATGAGACCCGAAACCACAATTCTCCAATGTTGATATCTTACTACAAGGCCATTGTAGTACAATTTGGAGATAAATGAAAGCTGTTTCTCCATCCGAATCCTGATTTGTTTCATCATAACAACGATTCGATCATGAGCATGACATGAGCAATCATGCCAAAGAAAATATGCTAAAACTATAGTATACAGTACCAGTATTGCCAAAATTGACCAGTCCAGCCAAACGTATACTTGTTAGACTTCTGCCATTTTAAATTAGGATTTTTCATCCAAAACCAAGATTTTAGGAGAGCCGAAGAATTGTTTGGGTTTCTATATTTAGCTAACTAATGTGGTAGAAAAATTCTAATTTGGCGATGGTACCGTGTATTTGAGTAATAAAAACATTTAAATATATTTCATTGCGTTTATACGTTCCGTATATACATGTTGTTACTTTTTCAATAAAAATATGAAATATATCTTTCGGTACAATGGTAACTATTTTTCGAGTCCAAATTTAAAAATTCAGGAAATCCTAAGGTAACAGCTAAGGTTCCAATTGAAGTCCTTCAATGAGAAATCATAATTTAAATTTTAAGATGACAGAAAAATTACTTGCAAAGTGTTATAATTTGCGAAGTTAATTAATAATAATCAAACAAATCGTCATTAAAGAAAGAAATATGAACAATTTTATAGAATTTTTACTGATTCCCTTCTAGAGCTTTCTGTTTCATTACTTCATCATCAAACTAAGACAAGAACTGTCTCGATTTACTGGTAACATTTTCAGTCAGCTGGCCCATGTATAAAATATATTTCCCCCATATATCAATAGCTTCTTTCATCGTCCAACAGTGTTTCCAAGAAAGTCATGTGAAATCCTGATCCCCCCCCCCACTGCAGAATTCGAGCGTGTCGTTTCAATTTTCTGCCGTGTATCGGAACTCTGGCGTTATCGGAAATGTCTCGTTAAGAAAAGAGCTCTTTCGCAGGCGTCAGAGATTGATTCCCTCCCTATCTCTCCCGGTTCCCATTCGCATTGTTGGAATAAATAGAAACTAAATTTGGCGTGAATAAGCGATAAGGATGCACGCCAACTGATGAGGACAATGCCAAGGGAAGCGGACAATGCACGCCAAGAATGGACACGAATGATTAACCACATTGCACTTCCACAATCAGAATATGAAGTTCTTTCTTTTCGCAAGTGCGCTTCGCTGGTCTTTCCGTTTCGATGTGTTTGGTCTTTGCTTTCCAATAATTGATAACAATGTAATTAGAGAGATACAATCTCGAAACTAACAGAATCGTTTTGTGGATTCTAAATAGATTCGAAGTGAAATGAAAACGGAAAATGTTAGAGGGAATTGATTAGAACCATGTTATGTTTCTTATATAAAGGGATGAAGGAAATATTATGGTTACTATGCTTCAAAATCTGCCAGCTTTAGAACCAGACATCATGCAAGTTCTGAGTAGTTTTCAGTGAATTCACGACTTTTGAAGTTTAAAATTCAGAAGCCACAATTGAAAATGCATTCATGTTAAAAATTTTGGATTTGTAAGATGGGGAAAATGACAGCACAGCTTTGTTCTAGTAGTTTTGTTCTAGCTCTAGTTCTGAGTACTTTCGGTGAATTAGTGTCTTCTGAAATTCACAATTCAGAAGCCATGATTGAAAATACATATATGCCAGCATTTTTTTAGACTAGTTAGATGGAACAAATGGCAGCACAGCGTTGTTCTAGAAGCAATATATAGTTAAAATCATGAACCCATTACAGAAAAATCCCAGACTAGCCTATTGATAAAGTGTGAATGTATAATAGAAACAGCCATCAATACAGAAAACTTCGATGCACAATTCTGAGTAGCTTTCGGTGAATTTGTGACTTCTGAAATTCATACTTCAAGAACCACGATTGGAAGAGCATATAAATTAACATTCCTTTAAACTAGTTAGATGGAACAAATAGCAAAAGTGCGTTGTTCTAGAAACAGTATGTAGCCAAAATCTTGAAACCATTACAGAAAAATTTCCGGCCAACCTAGAGATAAAATGTGAATATATAATAGAAGGGACCATCAATATAGAAAGCTTCGATGCATAGTTCTGAGTAGCTTTCGGTGAATTCGTAACTTCTGAAATTCAAACTTCAGAAGCTACAATTCAAAACCCATATAAGTTAAAAATTTTCTAGTCTAGTTAGATGGAACAAATGACAGAATAGCGTTGTTCTAGGGGCAATATGTAGGTGAAATCTTGAAATCAATACAGAAAAATCCCAGACAAACCTAATTATAAAGTGTGAATGTATAATAGAAGAAACCATCAATATAAGAAACATATATTTTGCCTCAAATGGTACATTCCCACCACCGATGATGGAGCTGTCAACCAGCCTTAGCTTTATTATATCCTTACTTCCTTTATATTTGTGCTACAATAGAACATCTTGCTCCTTTCTTACCCGTGAAATGCTTAACTTAGAATTTATACTCCGAAAACTGTTGAAGTTATAAAAAAGAACTAAAAATTTATTCACTGTCATCGATATATTAAGAAATGGCACTTTCTGAGAATAATTCGCGATAATCAGAGCGAAATGTACTGATCTAAATTTGAACTTTTTGCTTAGTTGCGTCTATAGAAACAGATAATTTAAGTGCTACATACTTCTCTGAAACGAAATTAACAGAAGTATCGATGATAATCTTTTGTTATCATCGATAACTTGTTTATGTACACTATATTTTCCTGTTTCTTCCCATAATTTCTAGAAATAAAATATATAATTTCTGCATTTAACAGCTAAAGGCGTTTGGGTTAATCTTATTGTGTAGCGATATTTATTTTATTACTTTTAAGCATTGTTTTTATAAGCAAAATATTGAACTGTAGGAATATACTTTCACTAATTTAATGATTGAATAACTTAAATATTTTCTAATTTGTAAGTACCTTTACGTACAAGTTTGTCTGTATAAATAATATAAAGTTACAAATGTCTAATATTGCTTCTTTGTGCAGTATGTCTCCTGGTAAGGAAGACAGTTTTACAGACAGATCTAATGGATGCTGAATGGATGTGGAATCCATGACACCCAGCCTTGAACTTGGGGAGTAGAATCAAAGATTCCAGAATCTATAAGAATCTTGACAAATGGTTCATTAGGATGTGAGTTATGATGATCTTTCTAGAATATCAATTATCCTGTCTTGAAACTATAAAAAGCGAGAGATAGAGCTAAAATCAGTCAACAGTGAGTCGCTGTGAAGTTCAGTCCAATTGAGCAATCACTGCAGAGTAACAGACTTTCGAGAGGCATAAACGTTATTTACTTTATAATATTGTTAATTAGTTTGTAAGGTTCTCATAATATAGAAAAAATATGGAAGTAAACCAATCCTTATTTATATTTTTATTACACATAATTTTTTATATTCCTTATGCGGTTCGCGGTGGCCCTAGTGGTAAGGTCTCGGTTTCGGAACCGGAGGGTTTCTGGTTCGAAATTCAATTCCATCAAATAACCCTCGTATAAGTGGGTCTGGTGCTTGTTAAATCCGCCAGTGCTAAACGTCCTTTCGCTAGTGTGGTGTGGAAGCCTTGCGAGGGGGGTTCCAGCTCAGGCGCCATCCACGTCATCTGAACGCAGTTTAATTTTAAAAGGTTCGTACCAAAATCGCCCTTATGTTGCTTTAAAATAGAACGATTATATAACAGATTTTTATTTTTAAGGAATTAGCTATGTTTTGTAAATAATTAAAAAAATTAAATCAAGTTTCAATTTCAGCAAATGAGATCCATTATTCCTTTTATTACGGATACAATCCATTCAACAAGGCATTGATTTTTTTAAATGTATGTATTTATTTTTCCATTCAGCAGGGTAAAATGAGGATGTGCTCATGTAACTGCAGTCTATATGCTTTATGTTGGTGTAACGCTTCGAATTAGGCTCATTTAAAATTACGAGCTTCTAGTATTGTGTCCGTTTTGCCATCTTACAGCTACCGCCACTACCTGAATTTGTGCCATCATATAAGCAGAGAAAATGCGCATTTATCACTCGGTATTACTTATCCAGGGATTAGAATATTATGGAGATTCATTATAAGAAGATTTGGGTTTTTCTTAGTCAAAAGGAATAAAAATAGTGGGAAAGTAAAATTTTTATTTTTCATATATCTCTTGTTGAAAATAGAAAGATAATTGAAATTATTTGAAGTAGTGTCTCGTCATAATGAACAATGAGCACACTGAAAGTTTTTGATGGCTTCAAGAAGTGTAGACGTTAAGGGCTGAAAAGTGATATTTAGTCTCCTGATTTAAACCATATTCTTTCAACTTCGTAGTTCGAATTCTTATGAAATTAGAGGTGGAAATGGGGGGAAGAGGAATATTTTCTACTTCTGTGCAAACGGAGTCTATTTTAACCGTCCGGTTTGCCAACAGGAGTTTTTTCTTAAAAGATAATCTCTTCGATAACAGATGTCCTTATCTCTAACCATGGATGTCATTGAGAGATTATCCCCCCAGGAGACTACTTTGTATCGGAGTCACTTGAGATAACTCGGGAAGCCTCGGGCCTCGGGTACAATCTCATCTTCGGTTAGCAGATTTTGTAGAGTTCTCCAGAAAAGCAGTCATCATCCTTGCGATAACGAAACGCCCGAGGCGGCCAGAAGGATGATGGATTTTGATCGTTTTTTTCCCAACCCGAAATCAGTAGCAAAACTCGTTGTTTTATGTGTTTTTGCACCCGCTGGCCAAATGATTCGCCGTGCGGACTACGGATGCGAGGGATTTATGTCTCTAAGGAGCAAAATGACAGATGTGGAAAAAAGTTTTCCGTCACGTGAATGGGGTCTTCCAATTGTAATATTATATAGTAGATTAGGGCTTCATCAACAAATAGGGTCATGCAAAATAGTTTTTGTGATGACAAAACTTTTAGAGTTCCCAGTCTTCTCTGATAGTTCAATATCCATAAACTATGGTTGCTAAGGCACGAGTAATCATATTTACCAGGAGCACTAAATAAATTGTTTTGGAACTCTTTGAATAATATTTATTTATTTATTTAAGAATGCTCATTTGCAGTTTTGCAAAGCAGATAAACGCAAATAATTGGCATTAGAAGCAAAAAAAAAAAGAATATAAGTAAAATAAAGAATATTACAAAACAAATACCCAAACAATATTTTAACTTTTCAGAACAATATTTCTACTTATAATAAAGAAGTGTTTGTGAGTGTGTGTGCATGCTGGCATTCTACAGTCTAGACCGTTTGATCTAGAGTTAATAAATTTAGCATAGATATACTTTGGATATTCAGAATGTGCGCTTTAAAGTGATTTTTTGAAATTTTTTAAAATTAAAATTAAAACGAGATTTTAGCATTTTTTCGCAATAATTTCTGAAAATATTGTTAAATAAAATTGACTTTTATTCCATTTAAAGTTAAAATTTTTTTTAACGATATCATTTTAATTGTTGAGCAATTTTTTTCCAAATTGGGGCATTTTAGCAAACGATTCCATTATTGCACTGAAATTCAAAACTTTTTCATTGTTCTGTCAAATATTTAACCACCTGATTTTCTTCTATTACTGTAACCCTATTGTCACAAAAATTCCCAATAACATCGTTATGATATTTTCATGATATCGTATGGTATTCAAAATGTCGTATAAAATTACGAAATATCGTGAAAGACTTTTTACTAATATAAAAACTAAAAACGAAAGGATTTTGTATACAACAAATGTTTCAATAAAAAACAAGAAAGTATAAATGCAATACTGTGTAAGTTAAAAGATAGACTATCCTGAATTTGATGTGTTTGTAATTGCATTCTAATGAAATGGAACTTGATTCTGCTAGGTTGGTTCATGTACACAATGGATTGAACATATATAGAAGGCCATTAAAATAATACAGTTTTGTTTGTCACAATCTGATCTTAAAAGTAACTTATTGAAGGGATCTTGGAAGGAAATAACATGAACAATATTTTCAGAGAAACAACTGATCGCCAAATGCGTTTAGTATTCTACAAAACCACTCAGTAATTAATTTTCAGTATAAAAGTTGAAGAAATTAACATTAAAAATATTGTAAGACATATAGAAGCCTTTAAAATTTTATATTAAAAAGATTATGGAATTTATATAAAAAGAAATTGCGACTTCAACTTAAATTTAATAAACACTTTCTGATAGATTCATCTTCGTTGTTGTATAATATTAAATGATTATTGAATTTGATAAAAAAGATACTTTCAAATATGTTTCGACGTATGTAATGGTAATGGTAAAAAATAAATAAATAATCCATTTTAAAAAAAATTTATAATAGAAAAGTTATAAATACAGCAATATTTAGAGGGAGTGTAAAAAAAAGAATATATATATATATATATTTCATAAAATATATTAAGCAAGGCTCTATTATGTATGGTCTTTTTCCTGATTCATCTGCTCCATCAGGACCCTATTGATTCAGGAATACCTAAAAATATACCATTCTGGTTTAATTTCAATTTTGAACAATTTTTTAAAATTTATCTATAGTTTTAAAACTTTAAGAAAAAAATCATATTAACTCCTTTAATGAGACTACTTATCAATTTCATAGTATTACATAAACATGCTTATCAATTCAACAAATACTCATGCAATGATTGTTAGAATAAAACCCTAAACTATATATATATATAGTAGGCATTACTTTCATTCTCAATTAATAAATAAATATTTAATGATAATGATAAAGAAGGTTGCTGCACAATGATTCTAAATATCAAAATAGCTAAATGTTCTCCATTTAGCTCTTCAACTTCATTATTGAATGGTAAATCTCTTAGGATATTAAATACTGGTCGTCTTTGATAACCATTGGTTGCGTTTCATTTCAATTAAAAACCTTATACATAGCTTGACCGACACAACACGAAATGAGGAAAATCTAATGAAAATTTTATCCCTATTAATATATACTGTGAAATTTTAATAGGGATTTTCATCACGTGTCAATCACAGGCAAAGGAATCATAGGGATCTTTTAGAAGAATTTGTGTAAGTCAGCAATATTTTATCCCTTCCCTCATAGTGTGGGAACCTGTCGGCTTTAGCCGATTCAGCAATTTTAGAACTCATGTAGAATTAATTAAAAAGAAAAAAGTGGAATGGAATCAGGAAATAAGAGAATACTTTATAGAGTTAATATGGGCTGAATTACGATAAAACTTTTAAAATTAATTAGGATTTAATTTAGAGTTCAAAATAGCATTCTATATATATATATATATATATATATATATATATATATATTGTTTTCGAACAATTACAATAACAGTAATTATAAGCAAAATACTAGAATTTATTACTAATTTTTTTAAAAGGATCGGCAGTTTTAAGTAATACAGCATAACATAGCAGAATTTTCTGAAATGAGAAAACAAATTAATGTAAAACTTACTAAAAGTTTTAAAGAGTGTTTTAGAATAATGCTATAAATTCAATTATACACTTGAATTTAATATTATTGACTCCCAGTGCACGTTTCTTGTAAATTAAATCAAAGTATCAAATTTAAATATTCTAAAAATACAAAATAATAATAATAATAATAAATCTCAATGTCTCTTTCTTCCCCAAACTGCAACTCTCTGGAATTTTGCCTGGTTTATTAATTTGATAATACATCCCTATTTTCCTTCAAAATGGATTCTTGTTTTAATGCTTTAAAACCGTAAAAATAATTTCCAAGAATCAAATTTGAAAAATACAATGTAACTCTCATAAACAAGAATTAAGATATTTCTATAAAAATAATAACATTAACCAAGTTTTTGTAATTAATAATAATAAAATTTCAGTAACAGATTTTAAAATCTCAGTTTCATTGAATATGGTCAAATTGTAGGAAAAGATAATTTACTAAAATAAATTAAAATCATAATTACATCTTTTTAAAGAAAAAAAATATTGAAATTATAATATCCACAGCTATTTATAGATTGTTTCACATACGGCATATGGTTAATTGCAATATCTTCACTGTAAATTAAATAAAATCAATGATATGAATGAATGAATCAACAGAATTTGATTCATTTATTTATCTGTAATTTAAAAAAGCATATCGAATATGCAATCTTATCCATTTCTAATTAAAAAAAGAATTCTATATTTTGTTTTGACGTTTTAGATTTTTCTATTTTAGTAATGACATTAAAACTAGAGAAAATTCTCGTGCTATTTTTCCCGAAAAAATCGTAATTTATTTCAAATGAAAAGCAAGTATCTAATGTACTAAAGGAGCAAATAAAAAAAAAACAAAAACAAAATGGAATTCTCAAATCTGGGTTATTAAGGCAAAAATTTAATCTTTTTTTTTTTTTTTTTTTTTTTGTCATATTCGAAATAAATGAAATTTCCATAATTACTCTTTCTGCATAAAGCGGAAGAAAAATACAAAAAATTATTTCATCGACAGTCAGACAAAATTTTATTCTAAAAATAATTAGAACGAATTAAGCGAAATTTCTTCCGGAATCTCTTTCTTTCTCTCTCTCCCTTTCTCTTTCTTTTTATTCCTCCTAAAACTAATTTTCTTCTCTGTGAGTCAAATAAAAATATGTTATGAAAGAATTAATGAGACTCCATTTTTCGAATTATTGGCATTAATTAGATTTACAGTATTACTAAGAATCAAACTGCATTTCTATGGAAAAGATTATAAAATAAAACTAAAAATGATTTTGACATAAATTGCATTCATGAAATGAAACACTGATATTGTTTCCATTAATAAAAGAAAAGTTAGATTTGCCAATTACGTAATAGTTCACTGATGTTTTTCAATTGTCTAAACAATGGGGTATTAATAATGTTAAACTTTTTTAGCAAAGATCTTTAAAATTTGTGTATTTTTGTAACTCATTGTATTATTTTTTAAAATCTAAATAAAGTTTATTGAAATTGTTATAATAATATTTTAATTATTTTTAAATTATTAAATTTATATTAATTAAAAAAATCTCTATCTTTAACAATAATAAAGATGAGTGTGTGTGTGGGTTTGTTGGCCAAAACTAGAGCTACAAACGTGATACATATATACTTTGGACGATGAGAATGTACACCTTTCAGTGAACTATTTTAGCATTTTAATTATAATTTTTATTAATTAACAATTATATAAAATTTAGCGGTGTTTTCACCATAACTTTCGAAAATAATGCAGATTAAAAGTAATTTTTAGATCATTTTAAAAGTTACGAAAACTTCTTTTGTAATTATACTAATTTGTTTAATTTGATAATAATACATATTTTCTCTGAATTTTGACAATTTTTTGAAAAGTATTTTGAAATTTAAATTTCAGCAACAAATTATATTGTTTGCCTTGAAATTCAAACCTTTTCATTGTTTCATCCATTATTCCTTCCATTGTTGAAAGCTAAAGAAGAAGGATTCTGTATAATATCTGCGTGGTTCATAAGACGAATAAAAAAGTAAACTTATTTCAATATTGCGAAATTCAGAAGATCGTATATTTACATTTTTAATAGCACTTTGATGCTGTGGCATTGTTCCTTTTTAGAAAGATGCATGCATACAATAAACAGCCACAAGGTAATTAAAATAACACTGCTTTAATGTTTGACAGTTTATCAGAATCATGATCTAAAAGATTTAAATAGCATTAAGTATAACCAATATCACTGGCATACAAGCTGGCAGACCAAGAGACTTATTTCTATTAATAATATGGATGAATGTATGCGTTTGCTCTCTAGAGGCATGATCATTTGACTTAGAGTTGCAAAATTCGGTACATAAATACCTTGGAAAAAGGGAATGCGCACCACTGAACGATATATTTGAAATGAATTATTAGAACTTTTATTAATTAAAAATAAAATTGAATTAAAGTTTTTTTTCCACGATAACGTCCACAGATATTAATTACTGCGCAAAAGTGAATTTTGTACCATTTCAAAATATAACAAATTGTATCTTCATTGATACCAATTTAAAGGTTATGTATATCTTTCTGAAATTCTGGCAATATTTTGGCTTCATTTACATTTCATTATTGTTCAGGAATTCAGTTTTCTTTTCATTGTTTCATCAAATATTTTATCACGATATTTTCTTCCATTGTTAAAAGTCAAGGAAGAAGAATGCTGTTTAATATCTATATAGTTTAATAGGATAAAAATATATAGTGAGAAATTGAGAGGATTGTTGAGCCAGACATTTACCTTTTCAAAAGGAATTTGATGTCTATTTTTCTTTAGAAAAATTCATGCACACAACAAACAGGACATATGTGGAATAATTAACATGAATGGCTTTAATGCATAGGTTCCCAAAGTGGTTCAGGTGCACTTTGGGTGAATCACCCCAGGGGTCCATAGGAGAACACACGGGGGTCCACGTAGACGTGAAAAGTAAACAGGGGTTTACAAGTTGTAAGTGGAGGTCCACGAAAAACTTCTGGTTTTCATAATAAAGGACAAAAAGTTTGGCTTGGATTTACCTATCAACGTAGGCAGGTAGCATCATTCACTAGGTAGGTACTCAAAAATATTCGAGACTCAGTTCAAACACAGAATTGAATTGAACAATAATTCATCAAGTACATCCGTCTCATTAAAAGTATGACTATTTTTTATTGTTGATTTACATTTCAGAGTTCATTGTTGATTTTCTGTCAATTGTTGATTGTTTGTAATAACAAATGTTTATAATTTTGTATAACCATAAGTATTATTTTAATAAACAGAACACAAAAAAATGTGCTATTTTTTCTTCTTCTTAACACTCCCAATTTAGGGTGATATTTTTTAGGAGTTTTGGGAATACAGTAGAAATGTAGCAGCGGGGGGTCTACCGAAAATAGTAAAACTTTGAAAGTGGCCCACGAGAAAAAAAAGTTTGGGAACCTCTGCTTTAATGTATGACAATTTGCTGTAATCATGAATAGGATGTTACGTCTGAACGAGTTAAATGAAAATTTAACCAATATCCTCGGCGATCCAGTTGATTCCCTAGTGACGACTAGTAATAAATAAATTACCTAATTTATTGTAAGCATACTCTATGAAACTAAACTATTTCTATTAATAATGAAAGATAATCTATTCTGTTTGAATGTTTGTGCCTGTTGTCGCTCTGGTTTGTTTAACCTGCTGTTTCAGATTGTTTAACCTAGAATTGCCAAATTTTATGCAAATATAAAATGGGAATTTTCATGTAAATAATTTTTTTTAAAAATGAATTAATTAAAAATTAGGCAATATTTTGGCATTTTTTTTTTTCAAAATTAACTTCTGTTAATATAATTATTTGGATAAAACCGTTTTCACAACATTTTAAAATTTAAAAAGCATACTTTTTCAATAATTCTGATTTTATTTGTATAAAATTTCCCTCTCTTTTTGATAATATTTTAAATATATTTTTATGCACAATCTGCTGCAATAATTTTCATTTGCAATAAATTTTAATCCGCTTTCTATTGTTTCAGCAAATTTTTAATTGCTTTTTTTATTTCTATTTTAAAATGCCAGAAATTAAATTCCTTTTTCCTTTTTTTAAAAAATTATTTCTTGAAAAAGTCGCAATGAAACCGTCATTCAATTTCTTTAATGAAATCTATGAACATACTCCCTTATGGTATCAAACGTTCTAAAAAATTAAGCTGGTATACAGAATTATTGTAGTTTCTGTTTGTCAATATCTTATAACCATATTTTAAATAAGCTAAAATGACGTTGGACGTGCTCACATAAGAATGTCATTTGAATCTCGTGCATTCCATATAACAGTCAATAGCACATTAGGAAAATGAAATTTAAATTAAAGAACCGTATAAAAATAGACAGCTAAATGTTAAATAATATTTATAGTTGTGATTTTCATAAGAATTTTGATATTTAAATGTTATTATTCAAATGGTTTATGAATGAAAAGAGAATAACAGGAGTGAGGCGATTAAAATATTGCAGCTTAAAATTTCTTTCTCAAATGGAAGTTTAAAAATACTTTACTGAAGTAATCATTAATATGAAGTTATGTTTTAAAAAATTAAATAAATCAAATACAATCAATATGTGTGGTCAGCCAGCTGATTAAGATAGCTAATGAGCAGTTAAATCAGAAATTTTCTACCATGGACTTCTTTATGTTTTTCTTTATGTTCATGGTAACTTCTTTATGTTCATAGTGGAAATTTTCTACCATGTGTTTGTAATTAGAGTTTTTCTTCAATTGTTTTTAAATTTCTATTATTGCAATCTTATCGTATCATTAGTAAATAGATTTTAGTTGTTAAATCGAAGACAAAACTGAAATCACTTCATTTTATTGAATTCTTTTGATGATTGAATACATTCCTACCTTGTATTCTCTACAGGAAAGCGAATAATTTTTGCTAAGGCTCTGAATATCTTAAACCTTATCGAGTTTTGCTGGTATGCAACAAAAATGCCACAAAAAATTTCAATATATTTTTTTAAAATTTGAACATATCTTAATATATATAAATTACGTGTCACGTTGTTTGTCCGCGATGGACTCCTAAACTACTTAACCGATTTTAATTAAATTTGCACACCGTCTGCAGTTTGATCTAACTTAAAAGATAGGATAGCCCTTTTTTGAATTTTTAATTAGAATTTTAATTATTAATTAAAAACTTACTTTCCCGCCAAAAAAAAAAACTTTTCATTTTCCCCATCGCCAAATGAGTACGGCTTCAGTTTTTTTCCCCAACAGTCATGAGGCTAGGCTTAAGATTTTTCGGCTGATTATTTAAAACGATTCTATTTATTTTCTTAATGTTTGATGCATTTAAAATTAAACATTGTTAATGAATCGATCTTTCAGATTCATTCTGAAGTACTTTTGAATTAAAATAAAACAGAATAAAGGAAATTAAAAATGTCTAATCTGCATAGCGTTACCCCAACTGGCGTAGAAAAACTCACGCATTTGCGTTACCGTAACAGGCGAAAAAAATTCAAGCATGCGCATTGTGTTCTGATTGTTGACATGACAACCATTATCAAAGGATGATTTAAATTATTTTTAGGTTAGTTGGATGTTTTTGTAATTAAATTGTATTTATGTTAGTTATATATTTTTTGTATACGCTTATAGTTTTAAGTACATCGTTTTTTAAGTAGTTTTTTTTAACCTGTTTTCAACCGATTATTTTAAACGATTCGTTTTATTTTCTTAGTGTTTGATGCATTTAAAATGAAACATTGTTAATTAATCGTTCTGGTCATGATGAATCTGAGAATATTTTGTTGACAAATTCTTGAAATATTACATAAATTAGGAAAGATATTCTTTAGTACCCATAAAGTTTAAACGCTCAGTGACTCTATTATCAGTAATCATGTTACAAAAAAAAATACTTTGTTTCAGTAAAAAATATTATTATATTAATTGCAGATTAATCCTTTCCACTTTAATTTATAGTATAAATTCTACGGGAGCTAACAGAAAATTAAAGAGATACATATTACGTTATGACTTAAGGCGTTTATAATATTATGAGTGAATTATATGACTATCAAAATTTGAATTTTTAAAATATTTTGATGAAGAAGCTATTGAAGTAGGAATTGCATAAAATATTTAATTATTAAAATTTTAATGAACATTAAGATTGGCGAACCGGCTGGTCGCCAAAGGCGGCTAGTTACATATAAATAAAACAGCATTGCTAGAGGTCTTACTTTACGAGATAAACCAAATTAAATAGACTGTGTTTAATGTAAAAAATTATTGTCTGGATTGCATCGAAATATTTTCTCATACTCTTTGAGGTATACGTTTTCGATTTCAGAAGAAAAAATTTGGTTCATATTTGAGAATATGGGAGAAAATGGCATTGCTGTGGAAATAAGCAGTTTGTTTTTTTAAAAAATGTCAACAATAACTTTTCTTTGAAGAGAAATTGTAAATTAAACACACAATTATGTATAATTGTGCACACAGTTATGTATTTTCTATTATTATGCGTTTACTATCGTATGTATTTTCTACTACTATGCATTTGTGATCGTATTTATACATTTCTAATATTTTCTCGATAACGGCAGTTACAATTTATTTCTATATTCCAGATGAATTGTGTTCCTCCTAGATTCGGGCCTTTTATAAGAATTCTTGCACTGTACGACTTTGAGTGTAAGAAGCAGAGATAGCAATGTCATAGTCTTATAATTCCAAAACAAAAAATTCATTCTGATAATTTTTAGTTCATGCTTATGCGATGCTTTTTTTCAGATTTGGATTTTTCGAAGGTTTTTCATTTTCATTTCTGGAATTTCTACATTTTGTTGTTGCATTGAAATTTGTTTTGTCCATCAGTAATTTTTTAAATTTTTAGCTATCAGTATATTCTTTCATAGATTCTTAGATATTTTAAATTGAAACAAACATTTTCATTTTGTAAAAAAAAAAAAAAAACTTAGAGAAATACGTTTACACATTTTATAATGATTTCGCAGCCGGCTGATATATTAAGTTAAAATAAAAATAAAGAATATGTATTAAATCGATCTATATCACTTTTTTTTGAATAAACCAGCACAGCGTTTTCCATGATGGAAGGACTTTTCGTAAAAATACCCTGGGATATTGATTTCCTTTTTTCCTCTGCTACCTTCCAATGACTATCATTCATGATAAGAAACACTCTTTTTCTACTTACTTTGAGCGCAATAGTTCATAAATGAAACATCTGGAAATTTCGCAGCAATATGCTAAAAAGGTATTCATCCAATATCTGTGACATTCTTTTTTTTGAAGGAATGCATCGATAAAAGCATGACTTGTAGCTTTGTTTTGATGAAAGTCAATGAGCTAAAAAAATGCAATTTCTTTTGTAAATAATGGGCGTAAAACTGTCTGTTGAAAAATGAGTAGATTTTAACATTTCTCCACACACACCTTGTTTTTAATTTCACTCACCGTAGGAGAACACTAAGGCAATTACAAACCCGTACTGAATTTTTCTTTGTTTTGATGGAACCATTTTTTTAATTTTTTACTTTCTTGTAGACGTAGTTTAGAGAAAGTATAGTAATCGACAAAAAATTCGAACTCGAAATTTTGATGATTTGTTTTAGACCTCCTTGAGTTCAAAACACACATGTTTTGGAAAATGTCCGTCTGACTGTAACAAAGATACCTCAAAATCGCTTTGAATCAGACAGTTGAAATTTGGTGTATGCCTCAAATTTGCCAATTTCTATCAAATATTGATAGAAATTTCTTGTCAGGAAGTCCGTCTGTTCGAATAAAAGTTAACAAAATTGTTACAAAACGAAGAGAATTAGATAAATAAAATTCCGTACACAGATTTAACATCGATAGTGTATAAATCAGTCAAAGTTTGAGCCAAATCTAACAGCAGGTTGACTGTCTGTCGGTCTGTACTTTCAGAAACTTGCAAACGCGATAATTCAAAAACGCAGTGACTTTAATATGTGGAATTTGATATCTGATTTTCTAATTCAATTGTAGTTCTGCGCCTGATTTTGTTTCAGTCTTTCGAAGAAAACGCGCCTAAAGCACAAATTCGAGTTTTGGATACTATTAAAATATGTCAGGAATTAATAGGCAACTAACTCGCCAAGGATGACACGATGGATTCATTTAAACTGATAAACTCACGCCAAAAATTAATATTTCGAACTATTGTACGTCAGTTCCTTGTAAGGTGTTCTCTGGCATGACAGATTTACTAGAGAGAATGCGAGAAAGTTTTGGTGAAACTACTCCCGATAGTTCCATTTTTTTCTTCTTAAAAACAAAAAAAAAAGGAAATAGTCCAATTTCGGCTGCAGTCATGTAGGCAAATCCATGTTTCATCAAGGCTCACAATGTATATTCATCTATTTCCTGTAAAGTAGTTTTTATATAGGATATTATAAACTTTTATTAGTTAAGCCACATTTTATTAGTTAGCCTTGACAAAAGCTAGTAAACAGTATATACTCTTTTATTTTTTAAATATTAAATCATGGCTAATTATTTCATTTATTATTGCTAGAGATGTATTTCAAGATTTTGCATTGATTTCTGCATAAGTGGATTTTGCTTTGTTACCAAATTTCACTTTAGAAATATTTGAAACAGTGTTACTTTTTTCGGGTATTCGTTTGGAGTTGTCTTTTCATGTAAAAGTAATGATTGATTTTTTTCTGATTAATAATGTTACATATTTTGAGCTTAGAGATTTTCATTCCATTTCACCACTTTTTAAAATTATGAACAGGAATATCTCTATTATGAAAGTTGTAAGCATAACCTTCCATTCCATAGTTTACATGCGATATTCTGAAAGAAGAATAAATTTGAAAGTAGCAGAGGAGATTTTATATTTAAAATAAAAAAAAAACATTTTTCCATTTATTTCCAAAAAAACAAAAAAAAAATAATTCTGAAATAGCAAAATAAAACAAAAACATTCTGTTATAGAAAATACATTCTGTTCTGAAAACACATTCTGAAATAGAAAAATGAAATAAAAAAATGTCAATGTTCCGTTAGAAAAAAACATTCTGAAAGAAGAATAAATTTATAAATAACAGAGACGATTTTACATTAAAAAAAAATTTCCATTAATTTCCAAAAAAAAAAAAAAAAAAACATTTTGAAATAGAAAAAAACATTCTGTTGTAGAAAACACATTCTGAAAAACATTCTGTTCTGAAAACACATTCTGAAAAACATTCTGTTCTGAAAACACATTCTGAAATAGAAAAAAATATTCTGTCAATGTTCTGTTAGAAAAAATTATTCTCAAAACAAAACAAAAAAAAACATTCTGAAAGAAGAATAGATTTAAAAGTAGCCGAGGAGAGTTTATATTTAAAATAAAAAAACAATTGTCAATTTGTTTCCAAAACATCTGCTTTTTTAAAAATGTTTTATTGAAACTTTTCTAAGAATGTGCAAACACCCTCTAACAAGAATGGTTAAAAAGAGTCGCCTATCTCTACCTCTCCAGGCATAAAATCCATGGGATATTTAAATTTAGCAGTGAAAACAGAAATCTTTTCTTACTTCCCTAGTTTTCAATATGAAAAGTCATACACATAAGAACTAAGGGTGAAAAAACACCTCAGTTTCATCACATTCATAGGCATTCATTCATAAATAATTTACTAATAGAGATTTTCTTTGCAACCATTAGCCAAATTATTTTATATTAGATTTTTAAAACCGCATCCTCATCTATGCTATGATAACAAGTGCAATAATCACAGAAAATATCTGTTAATTTTACACATAATATTTTTCCGCATATTATTACTCCAGATAATTTTTCTATAACATTTCAAAGCAGAAAACTGTAGTAAACGGTTTCATATTTTTATCATTTCTTATATTTTTGTAAATTCCGTGCATATTTATTTCTGTTTTATTTTCTGTAAATATTCTGGTATTTAGTAAAATTCCCGTAACATCCCATCAAAGCGTTCAGTAACCAGAATGGTTACGTATATGGGGGTATGAGACGGCGTTTTGTTCTGTTCTGTTTGTTTGCTAGTATAATATGATCAACAATGAAATTTTTAATTCTTGCTACATATTATTACATTTTCTGGACCACATATTTGACATTATTAAAATATGGAAAAGTCTTATATTTTTGTTTTTCTGGTTCACATATTTGACACTATTAGAATATAGGAAAGTCAAAACGATTATTATAGGATTGTATTTTATTTATTCAGATATACTTTGTACTAACTGATCAAATGAAAGAGTAATGGTTCTTTCTTTTTTTCCTCTAGTGTAATTATCTGCAGAAAAAATTCTTGAAACTATCTTGAAGTCTCTTAATTTGTATCCGTTTTCTTTCTTTTTTTCAATTTAAAATATTTTAATTGTGCTTTCAGCATATATGTATACATGAGTTATTTTATAATACAGACAAAATCTTAGTTTAAAATGCTAGGTATTAGCCCCCCCCCTCAAAAAAAAACTTTGGGAACTGCGATTAAGATTCGTGTTAATTCTCCTTTCTTCCGCTTAATTTCATAACTTTTGATTAAAAAATGAACACAATGGAGAAAAAAAAAAGAATGCTCTGCGATTTCACTTTCTTTGGTAAGGGAAACAAAAGCCAAAGGTGGTAAGAAAAAAAAAGACGCCTTAAGAAGCGAAATTTAGGTGATTGTGGAAGGCCCTCATTAAGCTAGGCCATCTCCAAATGGATCGCGGTCGCCACCATGTATTTTTTTTAATACTCTCCTCTTTTTTTATATCCAACCTCAACCTTCTTTTTTTTTGTGCCCTTCTCCTCATTTTTTTAAGGCGAGCTTCAACTTATTTAAGATTATAGCTGAACTAGAATTTTTTAACATCTTTTCACATAGTGTTTTATCGATTTTTTTTTTCTTTTCATTTTCGTCTGAAAAAAGTATAGCCAGGTATATTTTTTGTTCTACCTCTTTCTTTCTCTCTCTCTCACTCTTCGTTTTTTTTCTTTGCAAGAGAGATGTTACGGAAAAAGGACTCGAGTCGACCCCCTTCCTTCTTAATGAGCTTGTTTATACCACTACGATCAAAGTGACTCAACTCATTAAGGAAGGGATGTCATTAGAAAGAATGGAGGGGAGGAGGGAAAGAGCGTTTGAAATGACGTTCTCTTCTTTTTTATCGTCTGATTTTCGCGCATTCTTAGAATCTATATACACGAAAGAGTGCCATCTAGTGGTAATCTATGGAGTAATATTTAGTGAGTTTTACAAGCAACTGCTTTTTTTAATTTTTAAGGAAATCAGCCAGAATATTCTCCCCTCGACTGTTTTGCACATTTCAGATCTACATACAGAGAAAAGCGCCTTCTAGTGATAATCTGTCTAATGACTTTCAGTAGAATTGACAAGGATCTATACGGTTTTGGTTTTTAAAGAAATAAGAGGAAATATTCTCCCCTCTATTTTGGTGTAACTTAGATTACCCATAACTTTTATTTATTTATTTTCTTTTGGTTCTTCTACCTTTTCTGCATCTCCTGAACATATGATGAAGATGAGATAGTATAGGAAAAGAATAGGCAAACCCTCGAATTCACTGCAATTCGCAAAGATGAGTATCCAGCACTCCATCCGACTTCTAAAGGCAATGTGCAGGTTTGGGACGCGCTAGGATAGAACCTGGGACCTTTTTGGTTAGCAGTCCAGTAACTTAACAATTATACCAAAACGATCGTTCGGGTAGAAGAGTTGTTACTGGCTTATATGCGATTCACCACAGCAATAACGCATTTTTGCATATTTTGTTATATTGCCGCATTGAAGAAAAACAGTCGAATCTCCATGGCCGAATGGTCATGGCACTGTCTCATAGTCACGAGACCGTGGGTTCTAATCCCGCCAGAGACAATGCGATTCATAGAATATGTAAATATTTAGTTCCTAGATTTTATGTTTTCCTTTATTTCATGTTCCACAAGACACTGGACATTTCTTTAGATTACCAGACAAGTGTTTTGGACTTTTCTTACTGTCTCCAGAAAAGTATTCTGGAACTTTCCCTGCTTGTATAAAAGCAGAAGATTTGTTAGTCACTGTGTTCAGTTAATAAATTGGTTTAGCTCTACCCCTTGTGTGTGTCATTGAGTTCTATATCATAGTATCTACGTGACAATATAAATAAGAAAACTGAATATGCATTTTAAATCTTTTCTCTTCATTTGGATTTATGTGAATCGTTACATTTTTAGATTATTTTTCTAGTATCTAGACCACTATTTTATCGAACACTCATTTCTAGTATCAAGATCAAAAACGGTCCCCCCTTTTGACAAATTGGGCTAAAATTCATGACACATCACAGTTGTAATCATAAATGTGTATGTGTTTACCTTTCTATATTTCAGTTATTGTATTTGTCTGAATATAGACAGGTTTTTAATTCAGCTATCGTGTCCACACTCATATAAAGACAGAACATTTGGCGGATTTTGTTAGAAAATTTTCCAATTTGAAATTTAAGAAACATAGCAAATTCCATAAATTTAGCTCATAGCGTTCCAGAGTACTCGTTTTCGCAGATATACAGGCATACCCCCCCCCCAAATGGGCTTTTTTAGATACAGCAAAGTCTGAAACATGGAGATTCTTCAGGTCTGAACTTTAATTAAACTATTTTAATTTTATGTCTGTATACTTCATACGCGATAAAGCAAAATTAATAAGAAATGAAACCAGCTTAGTTCTTTTAAAAAAAGGGAATATATTTGCATAATTTTCTTCTGTATAGAATAATAAGAAAGATGAATCAATGACAGTTGTTATCTTGGAACTGTCTGTCATAAAGATGATACCCCCTTTCACGCCTTAAACTGTGAACCTTGGGTAAGGATGTGAGTGCTACGAGTGCTCATATTTTTACTAGCATGAGCACATAATTCCAAAAATGTGTTTTTCGGATTTAGGGATACCAGAAATTCGGAAATTCATCAAAATCTCAAGTTAAAATTTTTTTGACAATTACAATTTTTTTTTGCATGCTTTATACAAACAAAAATACCCCACCCCTCTTTTTTTAAACTTTTGTAAAAAAGGAGAGGGGGGGGGCAGAATGTTTAACTTTCGTAAAAGGGCAAATTTGCAATCGTATGGAATCATATGATTGTTGTATAACCATAACGCCTTATGTTTAGCTTAGCTACAATTATAGACATGTTTCAAAAGTATATGAGCGCTCTTTTGGGACTGAATTCAAGAGTAATGAGAAGTGGTCAGATAACGAGAGCGAAACTGAGTTGTCATCGCTTTTCTAAACTTTCACACTACACTAGAAAGTGAAAGTTTGACTCTTACCACATGCACTTTCCAACATGCATCATACAAGACATATTTTCCTTGAGAGAATTATTTTAGAGATATTTTTGGCACAATTTCCTTGAGATATGATAAAAATATAGTTGATATTCACCAATTCGATTATTGTTATCAATTAGTTAACGTTACCAAAATTCATCAATCCTAAAGTGATCATTTTAACTGTGTAATGAAATCAAATCAATGTCATTTTTTCATCAAATTTTCCATTCGCATGTTCTAACCAGTATTAACATATCCATTTTAAACTGGTTGAGTTTTTTATTCATGCAGTTGCTGTTATTTAATCGCTGGAGTGATAAGATTGTGATAAGCATCTGGAGTGTGAAGTCGAATCTCGAGTAAGAGTGAATATACTATCGGTTAAATTGAGATGTAATGATAATGGTGATATTTTAACGGTTCTAATGCTGATGACGAGATATACTTCTTTTTGTAAGTTCAATATATGAGTTACTGAAACTGGTTGAGTCCATATTTGTGAAGATCCAATCGTACAGAATATTCAGATTTTCTGCTAATGAGGCAGGCAATTCCTTACAATTCTTTAAACATTTATATTATTAAAGACTGCATTATTCATTTTGTTATGTTTTAGTTAATATAAAGTTACACCAACTAATTATTAGTTTCATTTACATTGTGTTCTAATTATGTTGAGTATTTTTCTAAATTTTGTCACAATGTTCTACTCTATGTCGGATCACAAATTTAATTATGCTGAAACGGAATTTAAATCTAACTTAATTGAACTAAATAAAGCCTTGAATGCACGTTGTCTATCATCCTGACAGCCTGGACTCTCCAAAAAGGGTAACTCTATTACGTATTTAATTCTGATTTCCCTTTGAAATTTCCGCTACTTTTTTATTCCCCCTTCCTATCGCCCCCTGAGGAAGAGGCGGAGGGTGAGATGGCAGGTCGGTTATCCCTATTATCGTTTGCTTTGTTCATCCCTTGACTCCGGACAGCTCGATTTATCAGGACGACCTTCACCGCAGACGATTACTGCAGAGCGACCCCCCCCCCCTCTTGGACTGGGGGTGGAGGAGACGAGGTAGAGCGAAAAGATCTCGGCCGATCAATTAACTTTACAAATGGCGTACGGAAAAATAGAAAAGAGGGGGGGGGGGTGAAGTCGTGATTAATGCTTGTGGGGGGATACAGAGGGAGAGGGGTGGAGGGAACAAGTGTCCTAGATTGCACCGGACATCTATCTCGGGGCTGTCGCTTTTGTCGGTGGGGCTGCTCCCGTGATTGAGTCGCCCGGAACAGAAAGAGAGTGATAAAAGCGAAGGGGGGAGGTGGAGAGGTTTAATTACCACCGGGTTTTGGGTCGGCGCTGAAACAAAAGGGACCGAAAAAAAAAAGAGCGGAAGGAGAATATTTTTTTTCCCTTTTATATGTTTTTATTGAATGTTAAGGGATGTTGGCGAGTGTATTTGCTGATTGTTTGTTATATTTTAAAGTTGAACAGCGGTTAGATGGTAACTCAGTGTTTCGAATTTTTATCGGATGACATCTAAGTTGCTGTTCCTTTGGTCAACCTTCTTCAGTTAAACAACGGTCAATCACTTGATATATAAAAATTTTAAAATATTTTAAGTCATTGGCTTCGTGATCCCTCGAGTATAAAATTTCGCTAGTTTAATGGCCGTAAATTGTAGCAATTAATCAACATGTACAAAGAAAAGTTAACCGAGTGGCATAGTGACCGAAGGAAGGAGGTATAGATGCCTCGGGAGCTAAGAAAATAAATCTCAATTTGTTTCTGTCACTATTTAAAGTGAAACATCATGGAAAAAGTTAAAAAAAAAAAAAAAAAAAAATCCCACGGCTCCAACTGAACTTGAAAAATTCTTGATGACTCGGACGAAAAATATATTATGTCCCAAGCACATATTAGCCTTACCATATCATTAATTTTAGCCTTTTACTGGCAAATGGTGTAGATTTTGTACCAAACACCTTTTTCCTGCTCAGCTGGTTGATTCCAAAAGTTAGACCATTACATGATCAAAGATTCAGAATCTTGTATTACTAAATCCATGAGGTCTCTATACAATCTATAGACATTAGAGAGATAACTATGTCTATAAAGATATACCTTTTCTACCTAATCTACCTATTCTCTAAAATGCACATAGATACTTTGAATAAATCTTAGACAAACAATTAATAAGGCTTCCAAGCTTAAGTTGATAAATGCAAATTTAGAATCTTATATTCTGACTGAAGTTACATGATTTTAATTAATTAATGCTCTAATTTTTTAATTTTTTTTCTTGCAATTTCAATTTTGGGCTTTAAAAGGACTCTTTTTCATGAAAGAAATTTGCTTTAATCATTTCATATAATGCCAATTGATTATTTTCGTTTGATAGTGGAAAAATATGTGAACTTAGATGTTTAATTTTGTCGGTTGGACATCCTTTATTTATGTATTAATTAATTCATTATTGATAACTTAATAAATACAAAGACCTTTGTATATAAGCAAAATTTTTTTCTAGTAGTGCAAGTCATAAGGCCTTCCAAACTGATGAGGCATACGAACATTAATAAACTAAATAGGAACAAGTAAACATTTTCTGGTACTAAATGCTGCTTAAATGGTGTTTACTTCTAAATGTTTAACCAATTTGCTGTCTGTACAATTTAGAGTACAAGTGCGCTTAGTCTATTGTGTTTTATATAGAAATAATTCATTTTATATTGTAAAGCGAATTTAAGGTAAAATATATCTATTTCCCAACAACTTATGATAAATAATTAATAACATAAATTACTAAAATAATTATTCTGTTATTAAGTTTCTGAAAGTATATGTGTTCAATAAAATCTTCATAAATTGATATGATTTTTGGAAACAAACAACTCAAACATTTTCAGAGTAACCAGTACAAAAGTTTTTTATAAGAAATAAAGACGTGACGAAGTTTGTTAATTAAAAATCAGGTGGTAAACATATATCATATTTTCAACTTTTTTTTATATTTTTCATTTTATTTCATTTTTATTGCGACAAGAGGTTTGGCTTTTATCGGGAGATTAAAATAGTTTTGTTAATGAGTGTCTATCAAATGTTATATCGGTTAAAGATAATACAAGCAGACTTAGGTACTACGTCAATAGATACGATAACGGAATTTTGAATGAATCATTGTTTATATCGAATATACCTCAAAACTTTTCACAAACTTGTCCCAGAAACATTTATGTTATGTTACAAATAGGAGGCTTCTTTAACCAAGGATAAGAAAATGAATTATTCTTATTGATTACTAAAACGCTCGTTTGTGGCAACAGCGAACATTAGTTATCTGCGTTTCTGGATTTCACCACATTTTATAGCTCTCATTTCATCGCGCTCGAAAGATATTTTATGAACTTAATAAATAGTCAGAATTAAGTTCCATTGATGGTTGTCATAAATACCAATTTGAGTTTAGCATCTTCCAACAGACATTCTGGTAAAGAAAAAAAAATGTTTATGGCCATGAAAAGACATAGCAAAGTAAATCATGGTAAAGTTTGGATGCGTTAAAAAAAAGAAGTCGATGCATGAACATATTCCACACTTTTTTTTTTCTTTCAAAGCAATTTTTTTTCTCCTGGTTTCCTTCAAGGGCTTAACATTTCAAGCAAAGTTATCGAAGCTTTCAAATTATTACCAATTTGCCTCTTGAAGTAGTATTTATCATCGTTAAAGTTCCCCCTATTTTATACTCTCACAAAATATCGCCAGTTTTAATATTCGCATTAAAGCTCAGCTTCCGTGGAAGACTTTTATTTCTACACGAATTTATTTTTCATGTCTGGGATGGAAGGCAGGAAAAAAAAAAGAAACCTTAAACATTTTTTTACACATTTTGTTTTTTAATAACCGAGGCGTGTGCGGAGCTCATAATACTACTAGCTAGATCATCAAGGTGAGAAATATTTGCAAAGTTAAACTGTCTATTAATATCATAGCTCAATTTTCTGCCGTTTTGCTTTCGCGGAATCACCTGTGAGAGAGCAACTCGAGATCTTCAGCTACGTAAAAGCAATAAAACGCCGCTGCGCCAAATTTAAGCCCAATATATTTTTTCTAACTCCACTTCGGATGGTTGTAGAATGGTTTCTTTGGGTGGTTAGGAAAGCAGCCACTGACATAAACCACTAACATATTTGTAGATCCAAGAATCGAATTCTCACGTTCGCTGCTGACTAAGAAAAAAGAATGGTCCTTGAAATCAGAGTTTTAAAATTTATATAACACGAATCATGTCAAACTCAGAAACTATGACAAGCAAGCAACTCATAATAGGTATCTTTGTGACTCAACAAGCATAACAATATATAACAACAATTTTATGAATGATTTCAAAACTTATTCGTTATTACCTGCTTTTAGTTACCAACTGATTCAGCAGAAATAATAGCAGTGTTTGATTTCAAATTACTTATGCATATCTTTATGTTTATAGTTCCTCCAACAAAATATTTTAAGCCTGAAATTCTGATAAAAAGTATTTTATAGCCATGTACCTGTTCTCTTTATTATGTGAATGAACCTTCTTAATGGATCCAAGCTCTTCAACATTATAGTACTAGTTGAAAACGTAATTACTTAATTGTAGGTCATCTTCACAAGTAACTTAATTTCTTCTTTCTGACAATTGTTGAATAAAATTAAGTCTGAAATTCTGATAAAATATATTGCTTTTGTAACTTGTACTAGTATTCTTTGTTGTGTAAATCAACAATCCAATGGATTCAAGCTCTTCAGTGGGCCGCGGTGGCCTGGTGGTAAGGTCTCGGCTTCGGAACCGAAGGGTTTCAGGTTCGTGACCCGATTCCACCGAAGAACCGTCGTGAAAGGGTGTATGTTGCACGTTAAATCTGTCATGACAAAACGTCCTCCCGCTGGTGTGGAGAGGGGGGTGCCAACTCAAGTGTCGTCCTCGTTATCTGACCGTGGTTCAAAATCACGAGGTCAGTCCCAAAATAGCCCTAGTGTTGCTTCAAACGGGACGTTAATATAACTAAACCTAAAATCAAGCTTTTCAGTATCATAGTATTTCTGAATACGTAATTATTTAAATGTAAATCGTTTTCACGGAATTGTAACTTCACTTTCTTCTTTGTGCCAACGATCCAACAAAACATATTAAGCCTGAAATTCTGATAAAAAGCGTTGCTTTTGCAGTCGTATACCTGTTTTTTTTAATTGGGCAAATCATCCTTTCTAATGGATTCAAGCCCTTCAACATATAATTTGCACAAAAAGTAATCATTTAATTGTAAGTTGTCTGCAAAGAATTATAACTTCACTTCTTCTTTCTAACTATTATTCCTGCCATTTTTTAAATCCTCTTTTTTTAAAATCGCGTATTAAATAAGCAGATTTTTTTCTTCTTTAGCCTGCAACAAACATAAAAGAATCACGCGAGTAAATAATTGTTGCAATAATGGAGTCTCTGCAGCAATGAAATGCACTATCCAAAACTATGCAAAAAATATATTTTGAAAATTGTCAGAATTCGGGAAACAATTACAACGCAAATAAATTAAACTTATTTAACATTCCGTTAGTCGAAAATTTTTTTTCTTCTTTCAAACAATTGTGTGACCGCATTGTATCCGTCAGTACACAGTATATATTGTTAATATTAGTAAATTATATAGATTGGTAATAGAATAACATATATGTATAAACGCAACTTTAAGTAGACACAAACAAAAACGCATTAATTTTTTTCCAAAGCAAATTAGGAAGATAGCAGAAAAGAATTTTCTCCCAGGCATAGCATCATCTAGTTATTGAAAAAAAAAAGTCATCGTGCATTTAAAGTATATCTCTTTTAATTATAGCTTAAATTCTAATTAATTAAAATTCTAGAAATAATTCTATAAAAGGTAGCCTCATGATGCCTGTTTCCATCCATCAAAGTATAATTGTATTAGATTTGTCTATGTCAAACTGTTTCTCTGTAACCCGCCTTTAATCGTACAACAAATTATTGTTGGTCTCTTTTTAAGACGACGTAAAAATAATTTTTCTGTAATAATACTTTTGAATGATGCCATGGAACACTTCTAATTCTTTCTCCCTAAATTAGTTTACTAATATTATAATATATCGTCAAAACTGAAAATGATGTTATAGAATGTATCGTGAAGGTTAAAATACCAATTACTTCAGTAAATTTTTGAACCACCGAATGCTATTGACCATACCATTGAAATTATACACTCCTCCTATAATAATACACTTCAAGGATTAAGGATACTTTCATTCCTACCTCCTTATTCAGTGGAATTCTGACTTTATTCAGCACCGTTTAAGTATGCGTAAGAGTGCTTCATTTGTTTTTAGAATTAAAGAACGAAACTGGTCTATGCTATAGATAACGCATTCTTATGTCCTCTGTATTTAGAGATTCTTTAAATCTTAATTTCTTAATTATTAGAATATAATCATAAGTATTCATGCAATTTTAAATATGAGAACCAATTTCCTATGTTGATTTGTGGTTGATCACATCATTGCGGCATATCATTGAAATTATACATTCTTTCAGCCAATGAACTCCAGTGGTAGGAGGTATTTCGATACTGATCATCGTATTCATTATACTATATTCATTAGAATTCAGAACGTTCAATTTTAAATGTGAGAGCCGATTCCTTTGTTTCGTTGGTGATTGTTCCCATCATTGGTACATATTGTGGTGGTTACATTATAAGCCAGTTAACAACTTCCGGAGAAGAGTGTACACTTTTGTCTAGTGGCTTTGTTACTCGGCTATGAACCCTAACGGTGCGAGTTCGAACCTCATTCAAATCACGTCCGGGTCACCAGTTTGGTGTGTGGTTTAACACGCATTGCCAAATTTACTTTAAATTAAAGTATTAAAACGTTTTTACTTAATGAAAACTGCCAGCCATGTAAATAACAAAAATAAATTTTAATTACCAATTAAATTAACAAATATAAATCATGATACATTGACCGTAATTCCATCGACCAGCACGAGGCAGAAGTTCTAAGCCAGCTGGCGAAGGTAGGAAGTGAGTCACTCGTATCCGTTGGAGAGCAAAGTTCATCTCCAAAGGTATGATTGATGCTTATCGCCAGTTGGCGAAACAAACAGTCATTTATCGCCTGTTTGGCCGCTGCAATATCATTTAGGTCGCGCCTCCTTTTGGCCATTGCACTATTTTCATTCTTATTGTCTTTTTTTATTAAGATACATTTATTGGGATTCATTCAACTTTAAGTATGAGAGCCAATTTCCTGTGTTTGATTGGTGGTTGATCACATCATTGGTTCGTATCATTGAGATTGCGCATTCTTTTGGTCAAAAAACTGTAGTATTGCAGATATTTCGATTCTTATTGCCTTATTAAGATACATTCATTAGGGAATAAAGTTCATTTAGTATTATCACCCACATACACACTGGAGAGAACATTCAAGTTCACACACTCTCATGATTTTTGGACAACAGTGACCAGAAATGCTTTACTTCTTACCTCTTTATTAAATAGGATTCAGAATTCATTCGGTACTATTAAAATAAGTTCAAATACTATATCAGCTAGTTTTAGAATCACTGTATGCCACTGATGTATACTATTAAGTTTATGAACTCTAATCCAATAAATGACTGTGATAAGGGACATTTTCAATCTTTCTCCCTAGTTAATTTTGATTCATAATTTATTTAGTACTATTTAAATGAGCTTAAAGATCACTTAACTTGGTTTTAGAATCTCTATTCGGAGCACATCATTGAGCTGTTGTTGTTTCTTATGGCACTTGCCATGGACAAGTCCGCTATTCAAAGACAGCCGATTTAAGCCTAAGGTGAATAGCCTCTCGTTTTTACCGTAGAGCCAACTTGGGCCAAGAGTACGACTTCACTACTCACGCATCACTCATTCGCTTGCACAACCCCTTTTTACAAAAGGCCATATTCACACAACTCACAGATAGAACAGGAAGAATGACCATGCCCGTACCGGGACTTGAACCCGGGACGCCCAGATCACGGGGAACATGCGCTACCCCTATGCCAGGACGCCGGCTCACATCATTGAGGTTATATACTGTTATAGACATTCGACTGTAATGATAAGGGATGCTTTGATTCTTACTCTTTATTTATTAAGATACATTCATAAAGCTTCAGGATTCATTTGGTACTATTTAAATATACTTAAAGACTGTTTCAGTTGGTTTTACTTTCTTATGGCCAAAGAACTACAATCATCAGGAATACTTTAATCATTGCCTCTTTGTTCATTAGGGTCCATTCATTAATGTACAGAGCTTTTCAGCATTATTGAAGTGCGCATAATGACACCCAACTGAGTACTAATACTGCCATCTTAAGCACCCCACATACAGATTGGATTACTGGCGATATATCGCAACGGCGTTCTCTAACTCCAATTACGCATCGATTCGCTGCCATCCTGATAAACCCGAAACATTATCTGGCCAAAAAAATTCACGCATTTTAATCAAAACCAGTAGCTTGATTGGAACACTGAGTCCTGCCTTTGTGTTGGAAAATCACTTCGTTGCAATCTGTTTTTTCCGCATAGTTGCCAGAAAGGAGACCTGCATCCCCCCCCCCTCATCGCCATCGCGCCGAAAGGGTAGAGAAGGGACGGGGTGGATCTTTTGTTGCGGTTTTATCAGTTTCCTGCTCTCATTAGCGGGCGCCGTCGAACGGCAATCAGTCTTCGCGCCTCTTTTAAAAAGTTCCGTCGGTGCTTTCGATATTTGATGGGAACAAGGGGGAGGGGTAAAAGATTTCCCACCACTAGAATTGTTCTGCTGATGAGTGGAACGCGCATGCAAAGGAGAGATATAGCTTTAAACCACCAATTTTATCAAAGTAATTTTCCTAACTTGATATACATTGTATAGAACAAAAGAATCATGATAAGAAAAATGAATATTGTGAAGATTCTGAGTGAAGGATTCAGCAGTATTCTTCCGATTTGAAAAGCCATTATTTGTGTCCATTGGCTTTCATAATATGCATTGTTCTAATTACTAGATTCTATTTGTTTCCTTTTCTAAATACTCTTATTAATTTATTTCATGTTTGTAAATATGGAATACAATAAACATATATATATTTCTTTTTTTCACTTGTTGACGGTACGATTTTGAAATTTCTTGCATTATGTGTGAAGAATGAAAATGCAGTATTTTAACATTTTCAGAACTGAAATATCAGTCAATTGATTAACAGAATTAAATTTTTATTATATATGAGTGGCGCCATCTGGTAAAAGATTTCAGATCTCCAGTTAAATTTTATATTATTTTGTTTGAATTAATTTTATAAAAATAAGTGAAATCTTTAAAAGTTTATTTAAAAGGCGGCATTTGCTTAATGAAATAATATTAATATTCAATTTATTTTCCTAAAAGGTGTCTTATTACAAATGCAGAAATAAAGTAACTTTAATAAGAGTGGCTGTTTTTTTCCCCGTAATATTTGGATTATTCCTATAAATCTTTTGTATTAGAATATTTTCTATTCTTTCCAAAAATTCTTTTCTAAAGCTACTAATCTCAGCTATTTACTTTATTTGGTAGGTTAACTAGATATATGGAAGTGCATTTTTTTAAGCGATGTAATCTTGTAAATTATTTACTTTTATTCAAATAGATTCATTTTATGCTCATACAAATAAAATTTTATTTAAAAATACTTTGGTCATTTCCTGATATCCTAGAGCAAGATTTCCCAAACTTGGGTAGCGGGAAGCTTTTGAATGTATAAGTATTTTGTTAAAATTTGAAAAAATATGATGCGAGTTTAAAAAAATTCAATTAATCACACATTAGAATTGTTTTTTTATAAAGTTATGTTTAATGATGAATGTTTTTTATTTCACAACAATTCCTCTTGGGGACCATAAAACCTCTTTCAGAGAGAAAGTGCGCTGTTCGTCGGTGAAAAAATTCAATACGCCGAAGAAGTCGGTCGAACTTCTTAAATATTTTGGAGTTACTGCCTAGAGTTTTGCAAATTCACCTCTTGTATGAGCTGAATGGCATAACATTACTTTAATGTTATCTGAATGAAATTATCTGTTAAATGTTAAATTCAATTGAATTTTAATTCCAAACGATCCCATCTGACAGTGAATTAGAGAACAACTAATGTCAAAGTGCATAATATTTGTGATAATAAATTATAAATTGAACATTAAAAAGCAAGAAAGAGATGATAAAAATTCCTACTAAAATAATAATATTAGAATAATTTAAACCCCTCTCTGATTACGGGTAACATTTTAATACGCTAATAAAAGTATGTTTTTAGAAAAGATTTTTAATTATTCACTAGGAGCTTCTCTCCCTTCTTGCTTTCGTTCGTCAACTTCGACGCTGTCCTCGAATGATACATATCCTTAGGTAGTGAGGTTTCCTGAAGGATAGATCCTCTCCCCCAGACAACAAATTAGATAGAAACGGATTGTTTTAAAAATGTCATTACCAACAACAAGTTTAGTTATATTAACTTCCCGTTTTAAAGCAACACTAGGGCTATTTTGGAACGGACCTCGTCATTTGGAACCGGGGTCAAATGACGGGGACGACACCTGAGCTGGCACTCCCCTCTCCACATCACGCACACCGTAGGTAGGACATTTAGGGTGCACCAGACCCGCTTATACGATGGTCATTCGGGGGAATCGGGGCTCGAACCAGAAACCCTCCAGTTCTGAATGCGAGACCTTACCACCACTAACAAAAAAAAAGCTCAGCTCCAAATAAAAAAAATATTTTATCGTTAGTGAGAATTCAAACAAAATCTCATCATAATTTTATTTTTGTCGGCAGGAATAAAGGATTAAACGTGAAATTAAAAAAATAAAAATAAAACAAATTAATTCTTATATCTTTTCTTATAACCGTTCAGTCTTTGTTCGCATTTTTTTTCTTTAACTGATCTTGCTAGCTGCTCCATTACTATTTAAACAAATGAACAAATAATGCTTATTTAATATACTTATTTATTAAGCATTCGGACGAAAAATTTCCGTTATTCGGTGATTGTAAACAAATCGGAAAGCTATTCGTTAGTGTCGCCATAAACGGTGTGTCTAAAAGTAGAATAAAAAAATAATATTGTTTTAAATTCAATTGCTGTTTATTTGGTGTTAATTAAAGTTTTCTTTCTTTTTTTCTTTTTTGTCACTATTTCACATTCAGGTGCAATATAAAACTTACTATGGCATAATAATAATTTTCATTAAGGTATCCAAGCAAATTGGATACCTCGTTGAAAAGGTCAATTTTCTCAAAAAATAACATTTAAGAAAATTCTTTTATTGGATAGACTAGTCTTTAAGTTATCTAAATCAGGTTTACTTTTGTCTCTACGTTAATTAGAATTCAAGATATTAATTCGTAATGATCGATAAACCGGAAGTGGACATTTAAATAACTGGAAAGGGACAAAACATGTTAAAAATTTGTATAAACTCAAATCTAGTTTTAAATATAATTTTAATAAACTATTAATGAAGTAATTAAACTAATGCCACCATTGGAAATTGCATGGCAGTGCGGAATTACTTCACATAATTTGGCAACAATTTATTGTTTACTTGTTATCACTGTTTGCGCTTACAATATATATTTTTAAAACTTGTGCCGTTTTCAGAGAATTTATTATCTTTGAATAATTTGTTGTTATGGGAAGTAATAAGAATCGAATCTCTTTCCGTAATCGTAACTTTAATGGAAATAGATTTACAAATCGTGTTCATAAGAACAGCAACAAAATTGCATATATTCAAACAGTGAGCGAAGTAAAGCTTCAGAGTGTTTTGTCATCTGTGGATCTGTCGAATGATGATGCTTCAGTTTCTAGAAATAAACAGAGAAATCTGATTTTCAGTCTAGATATTCTATCTAAGGTAATATCATTTTTATGTTGACTTGTGTGTTTTACAAATGGTGTAAGTATTGTTAAAGAGTCTGTGTTTGGGTTAGCAGTAAATACGTTCCTCAAATGTCAGAATTGTTATTTTATAATAGATTTATGCTCATCTAAAAAAAGTGAATAAAACAAATATAATAAATGCAGCATTTGTTTTTGGTTTGATACGTATAGGGCGAGGACATTCTATAGCAAAAAAATTATGCTCAGCTATGACAATAATTGCTCCATCCAAAACTTGTTTCAGATCTCTCGAGAAGAACTTAGAGTGTGTTGCTGATGACGTTGCAATGAATGAAGCTGCTTCTGAAATTAGAAAAAATAAAAATCCAGATGAAATTGTTGAGCGTGATGTGGTGGAACGTGCCAACGTCGAGGACACACTTCTTTAAATGGATGCTTCCTTATCATATCTGTTAATACTGGATAGGTGTTGGACATTGCTGCTTCTGAAATTAGAAAAAATAAAAATCCAAATGAAATTATTGAGCGTGATGTGATGGAACGTGCCAACGTCGAGGACACACTTCTTTAAATGGATACTTCCTTATCATATCTGTTAATACTGGATAGGTGTTGGACATTGCTGCTTCTGAAATTAGAAAAAATAAAAATCCAAATGAAATTATTGAGCGTGATGTGATGGAACGTGCCAACGTCGAGGACACACTTCTTTAAATGGATACTTCCTTATCATATCTGTTAATACTGGATAGGTGTTGCACATTGCTGCTTCTGAAATTAGAAAAAATAAAAATCCAAATGAAATTATTGAGCGTGATGTGATGGAACGTGCCAACGTCGAGGACACACTTCTTTAAATGGATGCTTCCTTATCATATCTGTTAATACTGGATAGGTGTTGGACATTGCTGCTTCTGAAATTAGAAAAAATAAAAATCCAAATGAAATTGTTGAGCGTGATGTGATGGAACGTGCCAACGTCGAGGACACACTTCTTTAAATGGATGCTTCCTTATCATATCTGTTAATACTGGATAGGTGTTGGACATTGCTGCTTCTGAAATTAGAAAAAATAAAAATCCAAATGAAATTGTTGAGCGTGATGTGATGGAGCGTGCCAACGTCGAGGACACACTTCTTTAAATGGATGCTTCCTTATCATATCTGTTAATACTGGATAGGTGTTGGACATTGCTGCTTCTGAAATTAGAAAAAATAAAAATCCAAATGAAATTGTTGAGCGTGATGTGATGGAACGTGCCAACGTCGAGGACACACTTCTTTAAATGGATGCTTCCTTATCATATCTGTTAATACTGGATAGGTGTTGGACATTGCTGCTTCTGAAATTAGAAAAAATAAAAATCCAAATGAAATTGTTGAGCGTGATGTGATGGAGCGTGCCAACGTCGAGGACACACTTCTTTAAATGGATGCTTCCTTATCATATCTGTTAATACTGGATAGGTGTTGGACATTGCTGCTTCTGAAATTAGAAAAAATAAAAATCCAAATGAAATTGTTGAGCGTGATGTGATGGAGCGTGCCAACGTCGAGGACACACTTCTTTAAATGGATGCTTCCTTATCATATCTGTTAATACTGGATAGGTGTTGGACATTGCTGCTTCTGAAATTAGAAAAAATAAAAATCCAAATGAAATTGTTGAGCGTGATGTGGTGGAACGTGCCAACGTCGAGGACACACTTCTTTAAATGGATGCTTCCTTATCATATCTGTTAATACTGGATAGGTGTTGGACATTGCTGCTTCTGAAATTAGAAAAAATAAAAATCCAAATGAAATTGTTGAGCGTGATGTGGTGGAACGTGCCAACGTCGAGGACACACTTCTTTAAATGGATGCTTCCTTATCATATCTGTTAATACTGGATAGGTGTTGGACATTGCTGCTTCTGAAATTAGAAAAAATAAAAATCCAAATGAAATTGTTGAGCGTGATGTGATGGAACGTGCCAACGTCGAGGACACACTTCTTTAAATGGATGCTTCCTTATCATATCTGTTAATACTGGATAGGTGTTGGACATTGCTGCTTCTGAAATTAGAAAAAATAAAAATCCAAATGAAATTGTTGAGCGTGATGTGATGGAGCGTGCCAACGTCGAGGACACACTTCTTTAAATGGATGCTTCCTTATCATATCTGTTAATACTGGATAGGTGTTGGACATTGCTGCTTCTGAAATTAGAAAAAATAAAAATCCAAATGAAATTGTTGAGCGTGATGTGATGGAACGTGCCAACGTCGAGGACACACTTCTTTAAATGGATGCTTCCTTATCATATCTGTTAATACTGGATAGGTGTTGGACATTGCTGCTTCTGAAATTAGAAAAAATAAAAATCCAAATGAAATTGTTGAGCGTGATGTGGTGGAACGTGCCAACGTCGAGGACACACTTCTTTAAATGGATGCTTCCTTATCATATCTGTTAATACTGGATAGGTGTTGGACATTGCTGCTTCTGAAATTAGAAAAAATAAAAATCCAAATGAAATTGTTGAGCGTGATGTGGTGGAACGTGCCAACGTCGAGGACACACTTCTTTAAATGGATGCTTCCTTATCATATCTGTTAATACTGGATAGGTGTTGGACATTGCTGCTTCTGAAATTAGAAAAAATAAAAATCCAAATGAAATTGTTGAGCGTGATGTGATGGAACGTGTCAACGTCGAGGACACACTTCTTTAAATGGATGCTTCCTTATCATATCTGTTAATACTGGATAGGTGTTGGACATTGAAGTGATGTCTAAAGTGTGCAAGTTGTGCAGAACAACAGATGATGAAAATCATTCTCCAAAATGTGAAAAACATATTGGATCATCAGGTGCCATGGAGCCAGTAGGCGTGTATCGCATTTTTGAAAGATACTCCCAAATGTGAAATTTACATTACGTTGGCTTTTATGTTGATGGTGACTCAGAAAGATATGATGCAATAAAAGATATGTATGGTGAAAACAGTGTTAAAAAGTACGAATGCATTGGTCATATTCAAAAACGTGTCGGTTCAAGTCAATTCAAAATGAAACATAAAGGTCTTGGAGATAAGGGGAAACCAACTGATGTTTTTATTAACAAACTACTAAATTACTACGGTATTGCAATTCAAAGCAATGTAAACAATTTGCAAGAAATTCAAAGCACAGTGATTGCGTCTTTTTCATTGCTACTCAAATGCAAAACAGCCTACGCATGGTCAATGCCCAACTGGACCCAACAGCTGATGCAAATTTCAAAGAGTGCTTATAATAAATTAAATTACAGCGACAAGTCAAAGGGACTCCTTCAAAATATTTTGAATGTTGTAAAACTAGAATACATGAAACTATGTGATAAAAACCTATTTGAAAAATGTTTTCCCGGAAAAATGCAAAACGCCAATGTAAGTTTCAAAGGTGTTTTGTGGAAATTTTACCTAAAAATGTCTTTGTTGAGCTCCGAATCCTCATATTAGGGACATTTATGTCTGTAATACATTTTAACGAGGGCTTTATAGGATTATTGAATATCCGCAAGGTTATTGGAGTGTATCCTAATGCAAATGCAATTAGAGCATTTGCTGAACTCGACAAAAACAGAATAGAAGAATCTAGGCGGCATTCCCTGCCAAATGCAAAAATTGCCAAAAAACGAATTAAATGATTAAAAAAGGAAAATTATTAAAAGCTGAGGAGGAAGAATATATAACATATAAATGTGGTGAATTTTAAGTATGTACACACATAATTTATTATTAAAAAATTTTACTGTATACTTTAAATGCATTTTTCTCAAAATTGATTTTTACTTATTTTTTGCTCACTTCAAATCAAATAACTCAAAATGTAATTATCATATTACTATGAAATTTGGTTGTCTTTATACTATTTTTAGGGAATGAACTAAAAGAATTTAGATTGAGTGAATATTTTTTTTAAATTTACAGCCACAGTTTACAGTTTGAATAATAACGTCATAAATTTACAAAAAATTTCGTGATAAATCTTCGACTGGCTCCAAAATTTTTATTTTTTATCCATATGCTTGTTGTTCATTCCCTAGAGAAAACGATGTAGTTTATTTTGGTATAAGTTTTGTTCGGACGGAAGTAATAGTTTTTGGTGTAGCCAATTTGAAGTTTTTTTAAGAATTTGCTTAAATTTATGCTATTAAACGCCAATTTTCAAAAATTTTTAATGTTTATTTCAAATATTGACATTCTATGACTAATCTTTCATAGCCTTACACTCAGAAATGTGGTTAAAGTATGTCTTCACTATATTTTTCTAAAAAAGTGCTTCGAACGTGTTCGAATACCTTAAATATTTCAAACAATACTGGCAAACCATACCTTTAATCTCATGGGTCAAGTGAATCACTATCTACCAATTACAAAGTGAATAAAACGGAATATTTAGTTAAAAAAATTTATAAATAATATAGATATTTATTTTGTATTTTAATTTGGATTTCTTATCATAGTAAATAGGATGTTCTTCGACGTTCGACCTCTTCAATCGATATCTCCTCGAAAGATTATTATTATTGATAATAATTAAAATAGTTTTGAAGAAAAATGAGTAAAATTAACAAAATTTTTCACAAGAGATACAACAAAACATCCGTTATTATTATTACGCATCTTTATTCATTATTCATTCATTCATTTTCTATAAAAAAAATATGGATCTGTTTATAAGACGCTTGAGGACATTATAGAACTCAATTTTATCAAATAACGGAAGCGATACATGAATCAATATCTCATTATCTACAAACTGAGTGATAATAAGGCGATACTTAAAGAAATTTGTCAATGCTAAATTACGGAATTCTCTCAATATTGACAACATTAAAACATATTTACATGCGTTTTATAACAAAAGAAAGTACTATGAAACTGAAATTTAACTATAAAATTTTATTACTCAATATAATAATTATAAATTTATGAAACTAATTATGTTAATCGGCTTCTGAATACAATGAGGACTTTTTAATTAAGCTTTTGGATGCAGCGCTTGGCCTTTGCGATATAAACTATTAAAACTATCATTGACTGACAATTTCCGCATATCGCATTAAATATCTGAAGACGTTTGAGCTTTTTGTGATACAACGGGATTGGTTTCCTTAAAGTTTTCTTGCATATTTTCTGATAGGGGTGCTATGACCCCTCCTCCTGCTCTTAAAATTATGGACTTTGTGCAAGGCATGAACGTTCACAAGAGCTCAGATTTTCATTTCTAGAGCCTTGCACATAAGAGTTATATGCTTCGTAGTACTAAAAAGAAAACCGACACTATTGAATTGACTGCATAAAACTTATGAAAAATGGTCGCGAAATATCGATTGCGGCAATTTTTCACTGCCGAACTGTAAATGTATGAGAATCAAAAAATGAAATATGTATTTTGAGTTGTCTTTTTTTCGATCAATTGAAATTAAGTTTTAACGTAGAATTACAATTGTAATCACACATCAAATTCCTTTATTTGAGTTACTGCGTTTTTATACGCATGAGAAAGCACAGACGAACAAACGATCAATTTTTGACGGTTTTATTTCATATTTGATAAGCATCAACAATTTAGATGTTCAATCTGTTTACAGAATTTAGTCTATCTAGATCTTTACATTTTATAATTATCGTGTTCCCTTGTACTCGGACAGCAAGACAGACCTATGTCTCCAGAAGGATTTTTGATCCGAATTTGATCGAAATCTGCATTTTAAATGTAAGTTCATATATCAAATCTCATCTTTCTAATTTATAGTTGTTTTTTTTTAGTTATTGTGTTTAGAAATAGACAGACACAGAGACACAAAACGTGTTCTAAAAACGTGTTTTAGAACCCCGGGAGGGGCGAAATTTAGAGATTCATCACGATCACAAGTTCGAATTTTTTAAAGATTACAATTCATTTTTTTTTACTACTTGTATACTTCGCATATATATCATTTGTATATTTCGTTATATGTGTGTATACTTCATTTGTACACTTCGCATATATATCGTTTGTATATTGCGTTATATGTGTGTATACTTCATTTGTACACTTCGCATATATATCGTTTGTATATTTCGTTATATGTGTGTATACTTCATTTGTACACTTCGCATATATATCGTTTGTATATTTCGTTATATGTGTGTATACTTCATTTGTACACTTCGCATATATATCGTTTGTATATTGCGTTATATGTGTGTATACTTCATTTGTACACTTCGCATATATATCGTTTGTATATTGCGTTATGTGTGTGTATACTTCATTTGTACACTTCGCATATATATCGTTTGTATATTGCGTTATATGTGTGTATACTTCATTTGTACACTTCGCATATATATCGTTTGTATATTGCGTTATGTGTGTGTATACTTCATTTGTACACTTCGCATATATATCGTTTGTATATTGCGTTATATGTGTGTATACTTCATTTGTACACTTCGCATATATATCGTTTGTATATTGCGTTATGTGTGTGTATACTTCATTTGTACACTTCGCATATATATCGTTTGTATATTGCGTTATGTGTGTGTATACTTCATTTGTACACTTCGCATATATATCGTTTGTATATTGCGTTATGTGTGTGTATACTTCATTTGTACACTTCGCATATATATCGTTTGTATATTGCGTTATGTGTGTGTATACTTCATTTGTACACTTCGCATATATATCGTTTGTATATTGCGTTATGTGTGTGTATACTTCATTTGTACACTTCGCATATATATCGTTTGTATATTGCGTTATGTGTGTGTATACTTCATTTGTACACTTCGCATATATATCGTTTGTATATTGCGTTATATGTGTGTATACTTCATTTGTACACTTCGCATATATATCGTTTGTATATTGCGTTATGTGTGTGTATACTTCATTTGTACACTTCGCATATATATCGTTTGTATATTGCGTTATGTGTGTGTATACTTCATTTGTACACTTCGCATATATATCGTTTGTATATTGCGTTATGTGTGTGTATACTTCATTTGTACACTTCGCATATATATCGTTTGTATATTGCGTTATGTGTGTGTATACTTCATTTGTACACTTCGCATATATATCGTTTGTATATTGCGTTATGTGTGTGTATACTTCATTTGTACACTTCGCATATATATCGTTTGTATATTGCGTTATATGTGTGTATACTTCATTTGTACACTTCGCATATATATCGTTTGTATATTGCGTTATGTGTGTGTATACTTCATTTGTACACTTCGCATATATATCGTTTGTATATTGCGTTATATGTGTGTATACTTCATTTGTACACTTCGCATATATATCGTTTGTATATTGCGTTATGTGTGTGTATACTTCATTTGTACACTTCGCATATATATCGTTTGTATATTGCGTTATGTGTGTGTATACTTCATTTGTACACTTCGCATATATATCGTTTGTATATTGCGTTATGTGTGTGTATACTTCATTTGTACACTTCGCATATATATCGTTTGTATATTGCGTTATGTGTGTGTATACTTCATTTGTACACTTCGCATATATATCGTTTGTATATTGCGTTATATGTGTGTATACTTCATTTGTACACTTCGCATATATATCGTTTGTATATTGCGTTATGTGTGTGTATACTTCATTTGTACACTTCGCATATATATCGTTTGTATATTGCGTTATATGTGTGTATACTTCATTTGTACACTTCGCATATATATCGTTTGTATATTGCGTTATGTGTGTGTATACTTCATTTGTACACTTCGCATATATATCGTTTGTATATTGCGTTATGTGTGTGTATACTTCATTTGTACACTTCGCATATATATCGTTTGTATATTTCATTCTATGTGTGTATATTTCATTTGTACACTTCGCATGCGAGAAAGTAAACATGTATGGTACTGATAACTTTATTAGATTTTGACCAAAACTGATGTTGTTTCTACATAGAATTTTTGGGATTTAAACTTCAAATCAGGTTTCATTTTCATTTTAGTGTTTCATTTCCATTCTATTACTTATAGAGAAAGATTTAGGAATTGTTTTGAATTTCGACACAAGTGAAGCTGACACTTCTAAGCAGGAAGTTATAAATGCATTAAGAGGATGGTGGATTTTGAAATTAATAAAAACTATAAGTGACGAAAATGTAAAATATCATTTTTAATGCTTCCTCTTCCAAATATATGCGTATATGTCGCTATACAATATATTTCATAAGGCTGTTTCTAAAATAGCATTGTGAAATATATTGTTAGTAAAATGATTATTTAACGGGTTTAAGAGGAGAAAGCATATTTTTAATGACCTTTTCTAAAAATGGTGTCTGTTTCAAATTTAAGTGTCTTTCAAATATTTCAAGTGTTTTAATTTTTGAGTGAAGATTGGTAGATTAATTGAAGATGGGTATACATTAAGATTAGAATTCCTTTAGAAAATTAAAATGATTAATGGGAGTCAGGAGTTCAATCCCGAATTCCACTGAAATCCGACCTCAACGCAAGTCAAATGGTAGCAGCATCCATTAGAGTCAACACTCGCTGTACTTGCCATAGTTGGATAGTTATATTAATGAATTCGTTTGAAGTAACACTAAGATGCTTTGTGTTGAGCTCATGAATTTTAGTCAATATCAGATGACGAGGACATTATATGAGTTAGCACCCCTTATTCAAATTTCTGCATAACACTAGCAGAAACATGCTTTATCCTCGAAGAGTTTCAAACCTAACGCCCTCCCAGTTCCCAGACTGAAGGCCTTGTTACCATACTCCTAGATACTAGAATATTTGGAGATGAAAGAGCCTGCTTATGTATCTCCCTTGTCATTTTAGTATGATTCTAAATGAAAAGGTTTTTTCCTAAAATTAGCCCTAGAAGTAGTAATGTATAATAGGCTAATCTTCGGACATGAAATGCTGGAATATTCTGGCATAGAGAAACGTAAGCTCGTTACTTCAAATTACCTTACATCACATTGCCTTGCGTATTAGTTGATATTGATAGAGGTCTATATTGATAGATATTAGATAGAGATTAGATATTAGATTAGTTGATATTAGATAGAGGTCTATTTTGATATTGATAGAGGTCTGCAGAATGTTCTTTTTTATAATAATGAAGTGTCGAGAGACAAAGTTAATCTTTGTCCCTTTTGAAGTTCGCATTTAATTCTTATTACAAGAGACAAAGCACAAAGCTTCGAAATATATCAAATTTTCCAAGTTGGATTATTTAATGACTACAAAATTTTCTTTGAGAGCTTTTTCAAATACTTCGTATGCGAGAAAATAAAAATGCAATGTATTATTAGCTAGAAATTTAATGAATGTAATACTTAATTAATCTTAACTGAAGACATTCCATCGTAAAAGCCTGCTTCCTTTAATAACCGTCCAAAAAGAAAGAAGATAGAGTTGAAGGCGCCTTTCCTGATGCGAAAGATCAAAACTGAAAGGAATGAAAGTGACTAAATTAAACCTCCCACTCTTTTAGAACATAGTGGAAACATCTCTCAAAATCGACGCAGCTCCCCCGCAAGCTTTTATCAGGGTGGGGGACCCTCCATTGTCTGCTCTTGAATGGTATTTTAGAACCTCACCCTCTCCTCTCTGCGGTTGGACGTCATGTTTGACGTCTTCCAGCAAAATCCGTCCCTGCCAAGTCGTATAAATAGAGCGAGGGCTCTTACCGATATGTAGAGGGTCCAGGTTGTCAAGCCGGGGATTCGAACGCATACCACTCTCTCCACCCTCTCCAGATTTCTGTCTCGGATGCTTTTCTGACGGGAATCTAGGGATGGCCCAATTATACGCCTTGTTAAATGTGAAAACTCAAGATGTGTTGGAGCTGCTTTTTATTTTATTTGTAAACAAGTGGAAAGCTCTGGGATGGAAAAAAAGTATTGTTTATTTGAATGTACTGCACTCAGTCTATTTATCATCGTTAACTTCTTTTAGACAGTATTGTTTTCTTTTGTATTTAAATGCAATCATTTTCAAAAAATCACAATCAAATAATAGGCTAATTATTTGGGGTTAGGTGGATTGAAAACTGCCCCATCTTTTGCTTAGCTTTTTATGCAGGATGGGATATATTTTAAACATTTTCGAAAAGAAATAATTCATTGTAGTACAGTTTAAGGTTTTATTTAATTTTTTCATTCATTTGGGAGAGCTATGCATCAAAAGTGAATTCGTAAATAAGAGAAAAAAAATAAATTAATAACAAATAAAAAAAATAATACACCAACAAATGAAAAATAACCTGTAAATAAATAGAATAACAAATAAAAAAGCATTAATACGTTGCATGTGGCTGCTGTTGTGATTAGCTTAACTGACAAAATTTTTATTTTGAAATTTTTCACCGATTAGTTATATATATATATATATATATATATATATATATATATATATATATATATATATATATATATACAGGGTGTTTATAAAGTCCCGGACCCATTTTGATGTTTAATAACTCGTAAAATAATAAAGATATAAACAAACTTATGGCATTTATTGATGGAATAACTCATATATTTTCCTTTTCAGGTTTGAATATTTTTACTTTTGTAAATATCGTCTGCACGTGTGGTTATTTTCAGATAATTTCATTTTCCAGTCTAAATATCTGTACTTTTCTAAATATTGTCTGCTTATTAATTGCATTTTTCTCTCTTTTGTTTTTGGCAACTATTGCAATGTTATGTTTACTTTTGATGTGTTTGTTCTATGTAGTACTTTTGTATGTGATGTTTTATTCGAGTGGATATTAAGGAGAATGCATACACCACAAGAGAAAGCACAGATTTTATGGTGGTTCATAGAAATGAAATCGATAGTGCAAGCGCAGAGAAATTTCAGAAGAATTTACCAAAAAGATCCTCCATCCAAAAACAGCATCTTGCGGTGGAAAAAGAATTTTCTAGAAATTGGAAGTATCGAAGATAAGAAACGTTCCAGACGTCCTTGCACAAGTGATTTTGATGTTGAGCGTGTCAGACAGACATTTTGACACAATCCTAGAATATCTGTGAGATCAGCGGCAACAGAATTGGATATGCCAATTTCGACGGTGTACAAGGTTATTAAGAAAAAATTAAGACTGCATGCATACAAAGTTCAAATTGTTCAAGTTTTGGAACCGAACGATAGGCCTAGGAGGATGGCCTTTGCAACAGATATGCTAAAGAGGATAGAAGATGCTGCTGATTTTCTGAAGAGCATAATGTTCTCCGATGAAGCATCCTTTCATGTTTCTGGCATTGTTAATCGCCATAATGTGCGCAAATGGCTCTGTGGATGCCGACATGCTTGTCGCTACCTGGCGTGAAATTGACTATCGACTTGATATTCTCCGTGCGACGAAGGGGGCACACGTGGAAGTTCATTGACAAGGGTCATGAAACTTTTTGAGTCTATTTAACCATTTATGTTATTAATTTTAATCTATCTTTATTATTTTATGAGTTATTAAACATCAAAATGAGTCCGGGACTTTATAAACACCCTGTATATATATATATATATATATATATATATATATATATATATATATATATATATATATTGTTCTGTAAATATTATAATCTAAATCTGTTAATAGACATTTAGCAGACGATTCCTTTTCAGACATTTTATAACTCCTACCATTTTTATTTTGTTAAAATATTATTAAAAAGTAAAAGCAAACGATTTTTTCTTTGATAAACATATTTTGTTAATATTATATCGTTTATTTTTTGTGTAATAGCTGATGATCAATTGTAAACCTTCTGGAATCTGGCAATGTTTGTAAGATACGTTGTTATGTTGAAAGAATAAACAAGCCGATGGAAATCTAAATTGCTTGGAGTATTATTTTAGTTTTAAGAATTTAAGATGCTCTGCAAGCTATATTTTGAAGCTTAAGAAAACGGGTAGTTTTCTAAAAAACATACAATATATATATATATATATATATATATATATATAGGCACAAAAAGTTATGTAATATAATTACACCCAAATTGACTTTTGTTCCAAAAATGTGTGAAATTTCTGAAAAAGGGTATCGATATAAAATGATCAGTAAATAATACGACGTTACTGTAACATTTAAATTATATATTTTTGTAGGATATTTCATTATAATAGACAAACCGAACCAAAAAAACATGTTTCCAATAAGACAATTCTGTTCCTTTCAATTTATAGAGGAATTTCAAATTCGTTCGCTTGTTATAAAAAAAAAAAAAAAAAAAAAAAAAACGAAGTACAGGATACGCACTCTTTGCTAAACACAATTTTGACTGTTATATATAAAATAAAACAGCTATTAGGCTTATCAGGTATATTTTTGGCGCCATGTCGAGCATGTACAATTCCAAAATCCCCAAAAGATGATTATGGCAGCTAATGGATTAATATTGGAGCATTGTGTGTTGAAATGAATTTTTGTTATTTGTAACTGCATGTGTTGTTTTATTATGAGTGAAGAAATTGTTTTTTAATAAAAAATATGCTATTTAATGTTTTATACTAATTTTGGTAGAATTATATAGGCTTCACTCTGTAAAAAAAAGGAATTATTAAAATATTATTCTTTTTCTTAATTTGAGCAATGTTTTATGTTAAATTATCGAAATAAAGGAGTTTTTTTTTCATTTTTTATAATAAAGAAAATTCTGTGCAATCGGAGTTTTAATTTCTTTTAAAATCATGTGCCTCAAAGAATTAAATCTGCATATCATCTAGCACCTAATTACTAAACACCATTTTGTTCTTTTTCATCCTGCAAGAATTAGTGTGTTCCACTTCAGATCCATCACGTTTCCATAAATAGATTCTATTGGTATTTTTTGTGCTTCTTCATCATTTGAAATAACAATACGTTTTGAATAGACATTGAGAAAAAATGAAATAAAAATAAATGAAATTTATTCATTTTAAAACAATTTAAAATTAATTTATATTTTTATAATAAAAAAATAAATTATTTTACAGTTTTTAAAGCTAATTTTATAAAAAGTGAATAAAAAGGAGGTATTATATTGAAATCCCTTGCCAATAAATAGTTAACAATAATACTTCACTATAATTATATTATTATCCAAAACTACAGTAAGAGTTATATTTTCCAAATGAATAACAGCGTATGAAAGTAAGTATTTTAAATACTTTGCACTGTTTTATTTTCTTTTATAAACGAATTATTGTAAAAAATTTTAAAAAATGTGGATGAATTTCAATTTAAAATTTTATTAATCTACTTGAAAATTTCGTTATGAATAGAATTTGCAAAATCGAAATTTGTAAGTTAAATTATAAAAACCAAATAAAAAAAAACTGAAACTTATATATTTGTTTAATTGACTTTAACACATCCTAAACTTTTTTAAAAAAAAGTCTTTAATTATACTTTGAGCCAGACTTACACCAGGAATACATTTTTCAAAAACAAACAAACAAGCAAGCAAAAAAATCACAATTTTGTGAAAATTGAGACGGATTGAATGTAATAATTTTTGGAATTAGAGTCTCTTTTATATTTCTTAAATGCTGTTTAATATTTCTTTCTGTAAAAATTTTCTTTTTTTAAACATTTCATTATCATATTCTTTGCTTATTGTTTTACCTTCATTTCTTTTTGTAAAACTTTCCTATGCTATGCTTTGCAGTATAATCAGTAATTAGAATGCTTTCATTAACATGTTCAAATTTAGATATCTCTATAGCTTTTGTCACAAAACAGGCATGAATATGGTTAGATAGCCGAATTGTTATATTTTATCAAAACTAAAATAAATAAAAAAAATTGAGTTTCAAAAAAAAAAAATCCACAAAAATTTGAAAAAGAAGTTAGAAAAAATTTATTAAATAGAAATTAACTCTCTTAAAATGGCTAGCAAATATTATATAAATGTAGTTCAAAGTCAAGACTCTGTAGAAAATTTCATTAAAAAGAAAACTGAGTTAAGTGAAAGTTAGTGTAGACTCTGTTTTACATGGAGATGACACATTAGCTGCAGCATAACTCGGTAGTACTCCCAAATAGTAAATTATTAGTTGATTCCTACAATCCAATTAAAAGACTCTTTCTGTATTATAGTTAAGAAATAGCAAGAAAGGTGTAATCTGATTGGATAATTGATCGAAGTCACTGGTGTAAATCATGACAACAAACACATTAAACTTGCTTGAGAACGGAATCTTGAAGAAAAAAAGCTTATATTGTTATCATTAAATAGCCGTTATATAATTTAGTAAAATTTTGCGAAGAATTAACTATACACGTGACAATTTTCCAAGATTTTTGAAAGTCATATTTGGTGCTTGCATATATTTTGATCAATTTTTCACTTTAAAAAGGCATTTATTGAGAAAAATTAGTACAATATATATCAACCAAAATATTTTCCATCATTTTCTACAACTTTTTCCCATTTTCGTCCAATAAATCTTGCAATTCATTATCTTCGAATTTTTATAGTCCTCCAGCCGTTCTTTGTCCTTGACATTCAAATCACCACTCTTAAATCGTTGAAACCAAAACCAACAATTAGGATATGAAGGAGCAGCATCACCATAAGTTCCTAAAAGTGTCTGATGGGCTTCGTCAGCAGATTTCTTCAAATCAAACAATAAAAAAAAAAGCAATGAATGTCGAAAATGCAATTTGGAGCGTCCCATAATTGGCGTTTTTATACACTGAATAATTCAAAAATAATAAATGAAAAACTTTCAAAACGATAACAATAAAGGAATAGTAAATTGGTAAAACCCAAAACCATTGTCTTTTATATATGTACTTCACATGTTAACCAATAGATGTCACTGATTAAAATACATGCAAGCACCTAATATAAACTTTGGTTGTTTCTAGGTACAGATGGTTAAATGCAGAAGCTTTACGGAGCAACCGATTAGCAAAGTCTGACTCTCGAAACTTCTTATATAAACTGCGAAAGCGCTGTGAATGATTTCTATGTTCCCTTGACCGACTGTTATAAATAAAACGTAATAAATACCTACGCGCTTCCTCTAAAATAAACCTGAACTGTCAAGTTAGACTGATCTGTCACTCAGAGAGAAGGGATTCATTTTTTTATAATGCTTTTTTCATCCCATCAAGTGGAACAGATTTAAAGCAACCACTTACATGCCTTGTTAAACTTTATACACAAGGTCTCAGGTATGCTCTCTGTTTTGGTTTCTTAATCTGTTTTTTTCTCCTCCCCTTTTCTTAAAGCAACACTCTCCAACAGGTGTCAGTAAAAATTATTACTACAATTTTTTTTAAAATTTTCTCTTAAAGATATAGACTTTCACTTCCAGTGACAAAATTTAGCAAATATATATATATATATATATATATATATATATATATATATATATATATATATATATATTGGATTGGAAGTTTTGGATTTCGTTATTTTAAGCCAATCAACGGTTACTCGGTAATTGAGGAATTTTCATTTTAGCAGCTATTTAAATGATATAAACTATTTGAAAATGTTGATATTCAAAGTTTTCTAATTTGGTCAGTTTTAATTGCGGAAGAATATAACTTCTTATTTGTTTAAGACGTTAATATGAAAAATGTATTATACATTCCCATACGTATATACTAAAAATGCATGCCCATCTTTTGTAAATATGCAATATATTTTCACTGTCATAACGAAAAGTTTACACAACATAACATTCACGTAATACAAATATTTTTCGTAACTACATAAAATAAATCATAATTGACGTATTTTTGCTTGTAATAATAAAAGTGTAAAACTTATAACAATAATTATCACATTTCACTTGCGATTTTCCAAATGAGACCTGATTTAACTTATAGAAGATAAAGTAGAGAGATACTCAAACATTCTTTTAAGATCTAAATTTTGATTAAGGAAAAGAAAAGAAATTTATTTCTTTTCTAGCTTTGAAAGATCTCTAATCCTTTAAAAATAAATTTAGTTTCGATTTTTGTCTACTCTTGTCTTTGAAGGATAGTGCTATAATACTTCCAAGGATAATAAAAAAACAGTCTTCAGAGTGATTAGAAATTCAACAGATTACACACTTGAAAGAAGTGTAACTCGAACGTTTTAGTAGTGAAATTGTTGTATACATGCAGAGCCACTTGCCTACATGCAGAGGAGTGGAATTTACAGTTACAGCATCGTTACTGCCAGAGAAGAAGTATTTAATACCATTCATTTGTAGTAGCCCGAATGAAGAAAAAAAAAAAAAGTCTTAAGGAGGTTAAAGTCGTCTGTAAAAATCTTCAAATAGTATTAAATGTAGAAAAATAATGTTTCCGCTTTTTCTCTGAAATTACAGATTCCTCTGTTAAGCACAAACAGTAATACTGAAACGGTTTCCATTGATTCTAGCGGCATTGTCTAATCTGAAGCGAAAAAACGTCTGAAACACAAGCCACCGATGAAGATAAGAGACAATGAAAGAATCGATTCATTCTTGTGCAAGGTCATCAAATGAAACACGTTTTCGATGAAGATTCGAAACAAAGCCTGAATCGATTCTCGCTTGGACAGAGTCATCAACGATGCCACAAAGAGACTAATTACGAGCTTCTCCGATTTCGACAGGAGTCTTCTTTTCTTTTCTGCTTCAAAAAGTTTCAAACAAAGAAGCAGGAGCGAAAAGAGGCAGCAATCCGTCACTGGAAGACATTACTAATTGTTAGACCTTTTTTTTTATCTTTAGGGTAAAAAAAAATCAGTTGTTGAAATCGTTTTGAAAAGAGTTTCCTATCAAGTTACTCAAAGTTGGAAAAAAAGTTTTTATGAAAGAATTGAAAAAGAAGTTGGAAATATAAGTCACAGAAACTTTCTTGTTTTCTGAATGGGAAGTAAAATAATATGTTTAATTACCTGACAACAACAACGACTGCAAGAAGACGCGTTAAGAATAAAAAGCAGTTCTAAAGCAAACTTCATGACAGAACGAATTTGTGTTGTTTTGAAGATGGAAATGTACTTTTTTTATTACTTTACAACAAAATCATTTCAGTTTTGTGAAGCCTGTCTAAAAAAGAGAGTGGCTAACAGCATTTTTATTCATGTTAGGAGCCTATAAATTGTGTTGTTGTTTCTAATGGCACTTGTCCTAGACAAGCCCACAGACTTCTATAAATTGTAAAATTTTGATATCAGTGGCTAAGATATGAATAGTGCTTCAGTATCTCAGATAGCTATCAGATGTTTTCTTCTTGAATCTTCATAGAAAATTTATCAATTATACTCTATAAAAATTGTATAAAAAGAGTATGAAAGTGGAAAAATTTTTATATAAATAAAAGTCACTGTGAATATATATTTATATATTTCAAAGTATATATATTTGTTCAAAGTATGTTTCTAAAAAACTGAGTATTTTTTATTTAACTTAAAAACCAAACTTTGCTCACTTATTATTTAAGGCATAAGAAAGAATATTGAAAATTTTTCAAAGAGCAAAGGTTAAATAAATATTCAATTAACTAAATATTAAGCGAAATTTTGGCATTTTTCTTAATCAACATTGCACAAAAAATATTTATATATCCTCTTTAAGAAATCGAAAGTCTACTTTTCTAATGCAACCGCTTTCATGTTCATGAAATATTTCGGTAAATATTTGAATATTTAATAAAAAATTGTATAGTAGATGTAGACTATTTTGAAATAAATAATTTGCAGATGCATGTTGATGGACGACGACAACAAAGCATTGAAGAATCGAACTACTCGAACTTTAAAAAATAAAATAGAAATATCAAAAAAAAAAAATCTTTTTGGAAATCTTTTTTATTATATTTAAGAAGAAAATTGTCTATATTATTATTAATATTTTTATTATTACTGAAATGGAAATTTTTTTAACAACAAAGGTTGTATGTGCATAATTTATATATATTTTTTTATTTTAAAAAACAGAATGCAAAGGAAGAACTGTTACCAAAACACATTAGAAAAATTCTGAAGGATTGCATAAAAGAAAATTTTTAAATGTAGATTATTAACATAAATAATTTTCCGGTTTATTGACTTGGAACAAATCAGATATAGGTCGATTTGTAAAAGTCGTCTGGTTCAATAGGTATTCTAGTTTTAATTAAAAAGCTTTTCTGGCAATAAAAAGATTCCGTGTATTTAAAGTGTATAATTTTTACCTTAAAAACTTTAATTTAACCCTGACCTAACGTCGGCGTAATCAGTATAATATCGATATAGTTATCCTTAGTATTATTTTTGTGCTGGTATACCTAATATTGTTAACTAGCTCATTTATCAGTAATATTGTATTTTTTGGATGATTAACTATTAATATTTAATTAATTATAGTCTAATCATTGTCTAAATATTTCAAATTTGATGCAAAATTCAAAAGCATTAGAGAAAAGATACATGTTCCATATTGCAGTTAACATACAGAAATTTTGTTTATAGAACGCATGAAAAATAAACTACAGAACGGGAAATAAATAATGAGGCTAATAGAGCATTAAAAATAAGTATTTAGCAAATTATAAAGTGAGAAAAAATATCAACTTTTAAAAATACTCAAACTATAAAATTAGAGTTTATTACTTCATATTTCTGAAATTAAGATATAACAGTTGCAAACAAAAAAGCTATGAAAAACGAAATGGTTCTAAAAACTATGAAAAGCTTTATTATTTTATATTTTTCATTCAAAAGTTAAAAAAATTACAATTAATTAAAAATTTAGAAAATAAATGTCAAAGAAGCGAAAAATTAAAAAACTTTTCGAAGAAAATATAAAAAAAAAGATATTGCAATATTTTGATGTAATTGGTGAAGAAAAACTAATAATCTTAAAAGAGATGTCTATTGCGACGTGTATTAATACTATGAATCCTACTGAAGAAAATATAGCAAAATTCAGTAAAAATTTAAAAAAAAAAATCAAATGAAAATTTTTATTTTATTTTTAGTGAGCTGGAGATAAGAATCAAATATAAAAAAAGGTGTGATATATCACTCGAATGCAACAAAACTAATAAGTACTATAACATGAAATGAAATTAAAACCTATAATACAAATAACAAGAAATTGAGGTATTTGACTCCGTTCGGGACGAATATTTTGAAAAACGCTTTAAAATAATTAAAGTTTTGATTTTTTGCATAAAGAGATTGAAAAAATTCTACGGAAGTAGAAAGCAAAAATCTTCTTTTTAGTTGCTTATCAAATGATTTAATTAAAATTTTGCACAAAGTTTAAGAAATATATTATCTAGTTCTTGAACTAACATATAAGTTGCATTTCTAATTATTATTTAAATATTGGGGTTCAACTGATAAATAACATGAAATTTTCATCTTTTTTTCACATTGTGAATCATGAAAATATTTATAATAATAATGTGATGTAAAATATTTTTAAATAAATAGATTACTTATTCCTTAGTTCTAGAACTACAAAATATATTATATTATATATAATAAGTTATTATGCAGAATTTGAACAAAAAAAAATGCATTACATTTTAATTCATGAGGTTTGTCGTAAGAAAATTCTACAAAAAATAGAAGAGAAAAATGGGATGAAAACGACGTAAAATAAGTATTTAAGTATTTAAATGCAAATATGAAAATCTGTGTAACTTCTCAAAAAAAATTTAAAAAAATAAAAGAAAGACTTATAAATAAATTCAAATGATTTTATTAAGAACCCTTTTAAAATATTAAGAAAATTAATAAAAAAATAGTTTTGAAAAAAAAATCGATTTTTAAACGTAATTACCTACCTTAAATCGCAATGCGTGCATATTAAAAAACGTATATATTGCGAAATAAAAGAAAAGGTGAAAATAATGTCTTCTTGATAAAGCACAAAGCAGCAATTTTTAATTTTAATTTTAATACTGGACGTACGCAGTTGAATAAGGTGATGGAACAATGAAATTAGCATGAATTTTATCACGATATTACAATATCATTATACGTTGTAAATAAATCTAAATTTAGAAAGTTTATAAAAATTAGGGGAAAAAATGTACAGTTATGATACTGATATCGTTAAAAAAGGTAAATTTTTAAATTTTATGATGATACAAAAATCATTTAGGTGAGAAATCTATATCTTTTAAAATTACCATGGAAAATTCCAAAACTCTTGCTCAATTCATGAATTGAAGTTTTGATTATTTTTGAACTTTGAAAAATCGACACTGATTTTTCTCCCGTTTTGGAAAATGTATGCGCGAAATTTTCGAAAATGGACTAAAACTACGGATTTGTATGAATACATTCTCCATACAAATCTTATTTATAAACTGACATTCTGCTCCATACATATATTGTCAAAGACATTCTGCTTTATACATATACATATATTTTCGAAAATGGACTGAAACTGCTGATTTGTATGAACACATTCTTCATACAAATGCTATTCATAAACTGACACTCTGCTTCATACATATATTGTCAATGACATTCTACTTCATACATATACATATATTTTCGAAAATGGACTGAAATTGCGGATTTGTATGAACACATCCTTCATACAAATCCTATTCATAAAATGACATTCTGCTTCATACATATACTGTCAATGACATTCTGCTTCATACATATATTGTCAATCACATTCTGCTTCATACATATACATATATTTTCGAAAATGGACTGAAACTGCGGATTTGTATGAACACATTCTTCATACAAATCCTTTTCATAAACTGACATTCTGCTTCATACATATACATATATTTTCGAAAATGGACTGAAACTGCGGATTTGTATGAACACATCGTTCATACAAATCCTATTCATAAAAGGACATTCTGCTTCATACATATACTGTCAATGACATTCTGATTCATACATATACATATATTTTCGAAAATGGACTGAAACTGCGATTTGTATGAACACATCCTTCATACAAATCCTATTCATAAAATGACATTCTGCTTCATACATATACTGTCAATGACATTCTGCTTTATACATATACTGTCAATGACATTCTGCTTCATACATATACGTATATTTTCGAAAATGGACTGAAATTGCGGATTTGTATGAACACATCCTTCATACAAATCCTATTCATAAAATGACATTCTGCTTCGTATATTGTCAATGAATGACATTCTTCTTCATACATGTGTCTATAGCTAAATGTTAATTTGGTTGGTTTTGGTAAGTTCGATACAAGTACGGCAGTACAGTTGCTGGATAAAGCTTTGGCATCATTATGATTCCCAACAATTTTTCAATGATTGGCAACTTCTAAAATCTGAATGACATATACTGCTGGAAATAGTTATGACATTGTAAATTTCCAATATTTTTCCAATGATTTATGCTTCAAAAACAGAAGGAATTTTCGTCTGGGAAATTAAGTGTAAGTAAATTTACTAACAAAAATTCATCTTCTGCTAATTATTATACTTTTGATTTCCTTTGTGTTTTCCTGTTATTAATCAAGTTGTGCATAAGTTAATAAATATTATTTGTTTACTTTAGTAGTAGTATATAAATGCCTGTTCTGGCACACCTTAAGAGCCATCAATAATTTTAAAATAACATCAAAATTTAGAGCAAAAATAGTGTAAAAAGGGCATAATTAGCACACCTTAAAAATCCATCAATAATTTTAAAATAACCTCAAAATTTAGAGCAAAAATAGTATATAAATGCCTGTTCTGGCACACCTTAAAAACCATCAATAATTTAAAATAACATCAAAATTTAGAGCAAAAATAGTGTAAAAAGGCCATAATTAGCACACCTTAAAAATCCATCAAATAACCTCAAAATTTAGAGCAAAAATAGTGTAAAAAGGCCATAATTAGCACACCAAATAACATCAATAATTTAAAGTATCAAGTCAAAATTTAGAGCAAAAATAGTGTAAAAAGGCCATAATTAGCACACCAAATAACATCAATAATTTAAAATATCAAGCCAAAACTTGGAAAAAGTTAACAAATTAACCGAAAGGCTATCGTCTTAAAATCAATATAAATTCATGCGTTGTTCACATTATTATACACATTAAAAGAAATAAAAATATAAGAATAAAAATATAAAAAGAAAAAGGTTTCACTATTCAATTTTCTTGATATAGCAATCATCATATTTACCATCAACCTTACCTCTATAACCAAAAATATATGAGCCTTCATTAATTATATCAATTGCTTCATCAGATATATTAGATTTATGTTTAGGGAGAAAATATTCTTTTTCTTGCCCTTCAACTTGTAATTTTGCAATAATTATATATCCATATTTAGCAGATTGAATTTTTTTCAAAGATAATAGAGTGTATTCACCATTCTTTAAATCTTTTAATCTATATGTTACAAGTGGCTTAAGTCTATTGAAAGCTTCCATTTATTTAGAAAAAAATCTTATGAATCGATTATTTCTTCAATTGAGTTGATTAATTGTGTGTTTGAATCGATATTTTCCAATGCATTAGATATTTTATTTGTATATGAATTAATTATTTCTTTGACATATTTCGTTATTAATTCATGCAAGTCAGATCTTAAATATTTTGAATTTAGTTTCATAAGTTCTTGTGTAAGTTGTTCTAGATCCTCCATTTATTTCCTTTAAGAATCTATCGTCTTATAATGACCCAATGCTAAAGTGTGAATTCCATCTTCTAAAATATATCTTTTATCATCTTTTGCTGATAAAGCTATTTTATTTATTTGAATTGAATACAGCTCATGTTTCATACTTCGAATTAAATTCTGTGTTCTATATTGATGAATTTTATCAAATAAACATTTTTTATAATCATCAAATGATATTCTATTTTTAACTACAGATTTTTTAACTCCTTTCGATTTTTTAATTTCACATTTTTCTAGTCTGATTGCATACATTTTACTTCTTAAACCTACAAATTCTTCCATAATAACACCACTATTTTCATCTTTCATTTTACCCAATATTTTTTTATTACATCTCGGCATATTATATAGATTATTTTCTTGATAATCAGAAGTATCAAAATAATCAATCATAGATTTCATATCTTCATAAAAATCATCTGTTTTAATATCATATATGAAACTATCTGTATCCATATATAATAATTTAATATTATTCTTATATCTTGGCTTCATTACATTATAATGGAAATCATACATTAAATATTTAGACAAATCTAATATACTCATTCCAACATAGATTGGTTTATTAAAAAGTATTTTTGTCTTTTTCATATGAACAGCAACCAAATTTTCATCAAAAATAGTTCGACTTTTAAAATGAGGTTTGGCAATTAATTTTTTAACTTGATCATAATTACAACATAATCTTATATCTATTCGTTTTCTTATGTTTTCCATGGTTTTTCCAAATACTGAGTTATTCATCAATTTATAAAAATCTTTCTCAAAATCATTAGTTGCTCGTTTTCTCATTTCAGTGTTTAAATCTATATATTTTTTCAACCAATTCGATTGTTTGAATTTCAATATTCTATGTACTTTTATAATTTTTAAACCCATTTTCAAATACTGTTTTAAACTTCTATAATGAACTACATATTTCTCTTTATCGTATAAAGTTGTTAATAACTTACCTTGTTTAGAATTTTCAGGAATTCTATTTTCAGGACATAATGGTAAATCTGTATGATAATCATGTAATTCTTTTGGATATTCTAAATCAACTTCCAATATATATCCTTTTTCTGAATCATCAGGACATTTAAGAATATTTTGTATTGCATTTTGTATTGCATTTGTATTTATCCATTTAAATCCTCCATAAGGTAAATATTGACTCATTGCCCATCCATATAAGTTATTAGCATCTAAATACATTAAAAAATTGGATTCTTTGCTTTCATCATAATTTTTCATATATTTATTATTTGCTTTCCCATATCTATTACAACATTGCGAAACTCCACCTCTTAATCCTTTTTCTAACATAAGAATCATATCATAATCATCTAATAAATCTAATTTAATTTTTGTCATTTTTAACATTGCATCCCAAGATAAACCAGGAGCAGTAAAATACCAATCTGGATCTAATTTATAAGTTTTTAAACAAACATCTCTAAAATTTTCAAATACATCTGTTAAAATTAATACATCTGTTTTAACATATAAATCTGTATATTCACCCAAATTTTTTATATTAAATGCTTTCCAAACACGTTGAGCATGTTGATATTCTTCATCAGTTATATGACATTCATTCAATTTATTATAAAATTTATCTTTTGGAGGTAATTTTGTTTCTTCATATTTATCTTTAGAATCCATATAATCATACGGATATACACCTTTTCTTGTTATGAGATCTAATTTGTCATCAGGAAAATGTAATGATGTCTCTCTAAATTTCGATTTTAAATAATTAATATATTTCATTTCTCTTATTTTTGACGGATATTTACTCAACTCATTTTCAGGCATCTTTCTCAAGTTTTTTGATAATTGATCTAAACTGGATGACATAAATTTAAATGAATCAATAAATCTCAATTTCATTCCTCCTATTTTTTTGCTGAAAGATATATATTTTTCTTCAGTATTAGGTATAGCATCTATTTTTGATTTATCAAATCCGAGCTCTTTTATAAATAAATGAGAATCATAACCTGTTAAATTATGGATTTTTACTGGAATAAATTTTGGAATTTTATAATTTAAATTACAAATATTATGAGCTGGACCTCTATATTTTCCGGTTAAATGACAGTGATCAATTACTTTTTTTTCCCCATCAACAGGAGAATCCTTTAAGATTTCATTTTCACATATATGACAAATATTAGTTCTTTTGTAATGATTTTTATCGAAATCTATCATTGATTTAAGACTTTCATATTTTTCAGTTTTCTCTTTTATAAAAATTTCAATTTCGAGAGTATCCTCTTTTAACATAGATATAAACTTTTTTATTGCATCAGGTCCTCTATAATGAATAGGAGGTTTAAAATATTCATTTTCATATTTGATATAATAGCAAAAATTATCAGATTCATGTTTCTGATATTTCATAGTATACGATTTAGTTTGATCTGGTTCACTTGTATCCATTTTATGTAAAAGACACTCAAAATCTGCGTATATAGTAAATGGATTTCTCATTTTATGATTATATTTTTTAAATCGAATAACTTTACCTTTTTCTGGCATATTAATTGTGACAGCTTCTTTCTTTTTACAGTATTCTTCATGCATTTTTAATTTTTCCTCAGAATAAAAATGATTTAAACATCTATCACATAAAAATATTCGATGATCAACAGTAATTTGGGATCCGACCAATTTATTTATATCTTTAATCCAACAATAATGATCATTTTGTTCATCCTTCATATAAAACAAGTTTACATGATTTTGTAATTTATTGTTAGTTATTCTAAGTGGATAAATCGAACTGTCATAACTGTAAACATTTACAGATATATTATTTTGTTTTTCAAATTTTTTAATATTATCTAATGAAACAGGGAAATTAATTCCTTTAAAATTCAATTCATCTTTAAACTGTTCATATTTTGACACTCTTTGAGGATTCTTTTTTACAGGATGAATCGCTGATAATATAGACCACATAAAACATTTATTATCTGTATTTTTAACATTTATTATAGCTTTTTTAGATTTAATTTCATCAGGTAAATCAATATAACTTGATCCACTCAAAGGTTGATATTTATTTATTCTCAATTCCAAAAATCTAATTTCTTCAAGACTCCAACCAGAGCCTTTTGCTATAAATTCATCAGATTCATTAATTAATTTGTCAATAGCATTATCATAAAAAGTATGTAAATCATTAGAATTTAATATAATTTGATTCTCAGTTTTGAATGAAAATTCCTGAATTTCATCATCTAACCTATACAAACAAAACAATTTTAAATTGACTTTTATTCCATTAAATTCATTCAAAATTTGTCTTATTTTATCAATTACAATTTTTCTTTTCTCTTGTAAAAACTCTAAGGGGATTATAATATTATTATAATTATTAATTCTATAAGATCTTAATCTAGATTCAAAAGCAGTGTCATATTCTATAATTTCTCCATCTTTTATTTTTGATAATGCTTTTAGATGTTTTCGACTTGATATGTGATTACTTAAATGTGCTATGTTATGATATTCACCACAAATCATACATGTTCTCTTCTTTTTTGATTTTTTATTCCTTAAGTCTTTTTTTATATGCTCCTCTATATCTTCGATTTTGTAATATTTTCCACATATATGACATTTTCTATCTTCTTCCAATGTAAATAACTTATCAAGATTAAACTGGCCTTCAATTTCACCTTTATCAAAATCATATAAATTTTTTAAGGAGTAACCTTCAACTTTAAAACCGAAAGAATCAAATATTTTTTTAATCTTATCACGCTTTTCTGGTTTTTTGTTAAATATTTTTTTAGCTGAAAAGCTATCTCTTTTACATTTATTCAAATAATCAGTAACATCCAAGTTTAATAAATCTACCAAAACCGGTTTATATTCACCTGTTTCTTTAATGTATTTCCTTAATAATCTAATCAATTCAACTTTCTTACAACCTCTAGGTTGTTTAATTTTTAACTGTTTTACAGCTTTTCTAAGTTCACCGATAGTCTTTGACTTAAACTGCACCTCCATTTATTAGGAAACATTTTTTAAAGGACTTTGCGCTAGACGACTAATATGATATCTTGAACTTTCATGTCTTTTTTTATGACCCATAGAGTATTGTTTACCACATTCACAATCATATTTTGTATAATTATATACAGATTTACATGTTTTACATATATTATCTCGATTAAATTTACCATAATTACGATGTTTATAGAAATCATCTAATGGTTTTACAATTCGACAGTATGTACAAGTTCTTAGCACTTCCATTTATTACGACACATTTTTATTAAGGCTTTTCATAAAATCATTCCAGATCTTTTCATTTTTAGTCATCTTTAAAGTGTGTGGTATATTGCATAATTCGCAAATTTTTTCAAAATATACAAATATTCATCCGCTTCGTTAGTAAAATTTAAATTGTGTTTTCTTTTCATATGATTAAAATAACACATTTCCTTATTTTTTATTTGTTTAACTACTTTCAAATAATGACCAGAGACCTCTTCACTTTCACTAAATTCAGAAGAAATATCTTCTTCCAAGTCTTTTAAAAAATTAGTATTCATTTATTAGGTTTTCACTGTTTTAGTGTACGTGGAATTTTTTGAACCTATCAGATATTAAAAAGAAATAATATAAAATTTTAATATTAATTTATTTAAAGTCCAAAAGATGAAGCCACTAAACAGTGTTACATTCATTGCACTCTTATCAAAGACGAAACAGTTTGTTAACTAAGATGGACGGCTACGAATATTTTTCAAAAGCTTTTGACGAACCTTGTAAAAGTCCTTCAAAGTCTTGAAGGACGCCTTTTTTCATTCATATTTACGTAACTTCCTGGTTTCTTATCATCGCTCCAGAAGCTTCTCTGATGCTATATATTATCTCCAATTCCATAACTAATTTTATTTCCTCTCACTTTCGCTATGTCAATCCCTCAGCTTAGTAATTTCAATACGGTGAATATTCTTCAAAGAAATCAGAACTTTTGCTTGATATTTCTAATCTTGAAAAATCTAAGGAAGGTTTAGTGAAGAAAATGAAAACTCAAGACGAGGTTATCCGAAAAGCTAATAGAATAAAGATAGGGTATCAAAGACAATATGAGAGTATTACTTCAGGCTAATTCGGATAAAATGGATATTTGTTGAAAAAAGGAAATTAAACGCTTTACCCAGCGATATGGGCATTTTATAAAAAACGGATCAACCTCCGATAACACAGAGAGTCGGGGTTTAACCGACAGGTTATCACCTTAAAGGTATGTTATTATTTTATATCTTTTCGACTTATCCAGCTATTAAATTCGTCGGGATAACCTAGCCATTTAACGAAATATTTATTTCCTTTCTTTTTTATAATTTTTTCAATTTTATAGTCATCATCTTTTTTATTATATTTAACCAATTCGTGCTCATAATATCTACCTATGATTTCTTCATCACCTAAATCTTTAATTTTATAAGTGATTGGATCTGTTTTTAATACTTCTGAAATTTTAAAGATTTCTGTAGTAAAAGTAGGATCATAACCCCTCATAAATGTTGTTTTATACTTGGATGTTCTGACAATATCACCTTTCTTAAATTTTGGTTTTCTTATCACTTTTTCTTTGTATAAATTTTTATAAACTAAAGATTCATTCTCTTGTTTACTTGCTTCGGTAGGTGTCATTTTAATAGATCTGTGATATGAATTGTTATAGTTTTCTAATAATTTTGGTAATACATCTATATATCTTTTAGTGTTATTTGCATGCATATACTTTGTGATTTTTTCTTTGATAGTTTTATTAAATCTTTCAGCAATTGCAGATTTTATTTCTTTATTTTGAGTTGTAAACCAGTGAATATTGTAATCTTTAAATAATTTTTGAGTGTCTTTTCCCGTGAATTCAGTACCTTCATCTGTCAATATAAATTTTGGTATTCTTTTAGTTGAATTCTCAAATAATTGTTTAAAAGCATTCGAAACTTCTTTAGCTGTTTTTCTTTTTATAGGAAAAGACCAAGCATATTTACTAAAAACATCAACAACATTTAACAAATATTTTGTTCCGTCATTGTATTTACTATATTTTACGATAAATAATAAATCAGCATCAAATTGATCATCTATACTTGGTACATATACTCTTCTTCTTTTGAATTTCCTTACAACAGGTTTAAATCTAGTATATACATCTTGAGAATGTAGATAATCTTGAATATCTTTTTGTTTTATTCCTGTTTTTCTTTTTAGCTCATTTATTCCACAATATCCAGTTTCTGGATTATAATATGTTTTTTCAAGGACTTTTAAGGCTTTTAAGGCTTTTTCTCCTTTTAAGGCTTTTTCTCCTTTCCTAGATTGCCCCCTAGACTGAGCCCTAAAAAACGACACTTTTTAGATCCACATTGTATACAAATTCCTTTTAATATTGGTCTATTATTTTTAGTAACAGTTTCTTTCATATCTTTAGTTTCTGTTTCCTTTTTACATTTTACACAATATATCATGAAAACGCCTCCCATTCCAAACCTTTTTTTAGTTTTAATAATAGGTTTTACAATTGCTCTTTCAATTCTTTCTCTAATAGTTGGCTTTTCAATATCATCCAATTCTTTCAACATATTTGAATCACATACTTCATTTCTTACTTTTGTATCTTTATTTTTTAAATAACAAACATCATGATTATAAGCAGCTTTATCAACTCTATTAATCGGTTTACTCAAATCTTTATATGATAAATCTGGATTTAATCTATGTTTTCCCCATAATAATTGAGTTCCAGGACCAGTAAAATTATGACCTGGTAAATGCAATTCGAATGGTAAATTATTTATAGCTGAATTTATAAATCCTTTTCCATATTTAACTGATTCCGGATTACTTATTAGTTTGAATAAACCTGAACCTAATTGTTCACATTTTTGACAATATCCTTTAAATTTTCCATTTTTTGATATTTTTTCAATAACAAATTTTTTACAGCTGCAAGGTGTCTTTTTCTTATCACAAACCATTTATTAAGGATAAAAAATCATACGTTATTAACATATTTATATCCATTCAATTGAGTCTTTTTTACATATTTTTCGACAGGAAAATAGTTTAAACTATTAATAAAATCTTGTTCTCTTTGATATATTTCTTCTTCAGAAATTGCTTTAGCTTTCCATAAATTTAACAATTGTTTATAAAATCTATAACATTGCTTATATTCTTCTTTTCTTTCTAAAATATTTAACGATTTTTCAATAATTTCAACAATTCCAGCACTTAAACTTAATGCTGCTAAAGGAATAAAAACAAATGCTGATAAGCCTGTTCCACTTAAAATAAACTTACTGACAGATAAAGAAATGCTTATCTTGTGAAAGTAATTATAGCTCTTTCTGTAAATAAAGATCCGTTTTTCTAAATATTCGTCCATTTAATATAGTCAAAATTTTGTCTGTATCTCATTTTTGGATTCACTAAATCTAGCATAAAGAAATCATATGGTTTTTGAATGCACTTATTATATAATTGTTTAAATTCTTCTGTGTTTAATTTACCATCTATTTCTCTAATAATTTGTTTCATTTCTCTTGGTTGAAGATTGAAAAAAATGAAATAATTACAGTTTTTTCTAATATTGATTGGTGTAGAATAATAAGATTGTGATAAATAAATAATTGATGCATTTTTTTTCCTTCCTCTTATGAATAAATCTTCTATACATTTTTGATTTTTTTCTGTAACGCAATCATCAAATATAACCAAGTTTTTAATAGCAGGATCTAAATCATCCACTGTAATAAATTCATTCAAATCAGATGAAAATAAGACTTCTTTCTTTTTGAATTTGTTGTACAATTTTAATAACCTTTCCCTTTTTTTATGATTTTTAATATTGCTAATAATATCTTCTTTTTGAAGATCTTGAAACAATGTATAATTTTCTTGCAATTTAGAATATTTAGGTTCAAATAAATCTTTAGCACATACGTATAAAGCATCAAAATCTAAATAATCATAGATTAAATTCAATAATAAATTCGTTTTTCCTGAACCAGATGCTCCTGTAATTAATAAACGAAATGGATGTTTTGGTATATATGGATTTTGGTTTTCATCTGTAAATTCTTCTTCTTCACTATAATTTTTGATTTTTATCATTTATTATAGGATGAAAAGCGTAAAGGTTTGCAACGAGCAGAGCCATATTTGCAACGAGCAGAGCCATATTTGCAACGAGCAGACCTTTACGCTTTTCATCCTATAATAAATGAATGAAAAAGACTTGAATGAAAAAGACTTGAAAGATTTAAAACGTATCATAAAATTAGAAGAAGAAAAAAGAAGAATAAATGAAGAAGCTTTAAACCGACAGGTTATCACCTTAAAGGTATCTAAACCTTTAAATAGAACGAATAAAAAGATTACCCCTTTAAAGAAAAGTTCAGAAATAAGAGATTTATTACATATAAATAAATTAGATGAAGAAAAAAGAAGAATAAATGAAGAAAAATTAGAAGAAGAAATTGGAATACAAAAATCTTTAAAGAAAAAATATAAGCCTATTTTAGAAGAATTTCAGAAACAAGAAATAAATACGAAAGAGCAAATACGAGCTATACAAAATATTGTAAGTGATTTTTCAATCATTCCACAGCATGAATCATCCAAAATTCCTTTAGAAATTGAGCCTGATTATTCGTCAGATATTACAAATATGTTTGAGAGAGCTGACGATATATTTAAGATGCATTTTAATAAAGATTTAGATACATCTTTTATTAAAAATGAAGGTTTTGAATTACCGTCAGAATTAGTAAATAAAAGTGCAGATGAACTGAATACAATAATAAAAAAAGCAAAAGATAGACGAGATGAATATAAACGAGCAAAAGGAAATGCGTCTAAACATGGGAAAACAGATCAAATACAAGATGCAGATAAAAAGATGAATAATATGAAAAAATACATAAAAGCACTGAGTCTTATAAACTTAGGTAAAGATTATATTGGAGAAGGTTTAGAAGATAAAAAGATGCTTTTAGATAAATTAACAGATAAAATTTGTCAATTTAAAAGTGATATTCCTGCAAAAATATATAATCAAGTTGTTATATTAATAGATAGATTACATAAAGAAGGATTTATGACTAATGATCAAGTAATACGATATTATCATAAATTTCTCTTATAAAAGGAATTAACATCTTTACGCTTTTTTTCATCCTTAATAAATGAGTTATATTAAAAAGAAAGTCTTTTTAAGTGATGGGCAGAAAGATAAATTAAAATCGGCTTATAGAAAAAATGAGGAAATTACCTTACAAATCGATAAATCTAAATCACCGAATTATGAATTGTATTTAACAAAAACAAATATTAATCGAATTAATGAAGGTAAAAGAATTACAATCAGTAAAGCTCAATTGAATAAAAATGGGGGATTTTTACAATTTCTTATTCCTCTTTTAACTGGTGCAGCAACAGGATTAGGAGCTTGGGGCACTAAAAAAGTATTAGATAAAGTAACAGGCTCTGGTAATCCTAGACTGAAGGGTTGGCACCCTAAAAAAAAAAATCGAAAACCAAAGAATGGAAAGGGAGTATATCTACCAAGGGAATATCCGATGCAATGATTAATGAAAATATGATAAAAGAGAAAGGATTTCGAGGAGTTTTTACAATAGATACATTACCCAAAATAATGAGAAAATTTGAAAATGGGATAATTAATTTTGATATTTCAACTGGATCTGGAACTCATTGGGTCTGTTATTATAATGATCCTAAATATAAATTTGTTGAATATTTTGATTCTTTTGGTGAATATGAATATGAAGGGATCAAATTCAAAGAAGGTGATATTCCTAAAAATATTGTAAATTATCTTAAAACATCTAAGAAAGAAATCAGATATAATTCTAGTTTTTTACAACAACCTACTTCTGTAAAATGTGGTTTATTTTGCATGAAATACATAACTGAAAGAAATAAAGGAAAATCACCTGTTGAAGTTTTATATTCATTTACTCAAGAACCAAGTGCTTATAATGAGAAATTAGTCGACTTTCATCCATAAGACGATAGTCTTTTCGACTATAATAAATGAGTCGTTTAAAATTGACATCAGATAATTATGAAAAATCTGAAGACTTTACAGTTGAATATTCGCCTCCTTTGAAGATTAAAAAGTTAGCTTTAGAGTCGTTTTCTATTAAAAAGACTTGGCATAACATAAGTGAAAAATTTAATAATAATAAGTTTAAATTGATTGAAGGAAACAATGAAAGGATCATTAAAATTCCAAATGGTAGTTATACTGTTAAAAGTTTAAATCGTTATATGATTGAACTATTCGGAATAGATTCACCCATTAAATTTGGTATTATTGAAGAAAGAGAATTAATTTCTGTTAATTTGAAGAAAAATTTTAAAATGGATTTAACAGAAGGAAATCTTCATCAATTATTAGGTTTTAAATCTAAAATATTAGATCAGGAAAATCAATTTGGTGAATATATTGCAGATATTACACATGGAATCGATAATATTTATATTCATTGTGACATCGTAAAAGGTTCATTAATTAATAATTGTGATTCAGATGTTATTCATTCATTCGTTAGTAAAATTCCTCATGGTGGTAATATAACTAAAGATTTTAATAATTGGATATTTTCAGCTGTGGAAAAGAAGAATATATATAGAATAAGAATGAGAATTACTAATCAAAATAATGAACTAATAGATTTGAATAAAGGAAGAGTTGAATATAATTTTGTAGCTGTATATGATGAAGAAGAGGGAAATTATTTAAAGAAAATTTACAATTTGATGCATGAAAGATTATCCACTTAGATGTCTTTTCATCCTATAATAAATGAATAAACATAGATTATATCGTAGAAGTAAAAGAGATAGCTTTTCATCTAAAAAAATTCAAGGAAAAGGATTTTTTAAAGATTTGTTTCTAGCAGCTATTAAAGGAGTGAAACCAGTATTAGAAGATAAAACAAAGAAAATTTTTCATGATAAAGTAGAAGAAATTTTATCGAAGAATAAAATTGGAGGAGGCTTTAAAAAGTATTCCAAGTGACAGGTTATCGCCTTTACACTTTTCATCCTTAATAAATGGAAAAGATTTATGATTTGACAGATACTCATTATTTTCAAAATAATGATCTCGAACAATTTGAATATCAGGAAAAAGAATGTGAAAATCCAAGTTATGCTTATGATGAAAATGCAACGTATAAGTTTAGTATTAGAGGTGAAAATGATAATATATTTTATTCAGGAGCCTATATTCATCTGGAAATGAAAATTACTGATAAAAATGATTTAAATATTGGAAATAGAAAAGCAACTTTTGAGAATGGAGGAGGTTTTTTTAAGGGTAAAAAACTGCAAATTGGCTCAACTACACTCGAATCGATTAATGAAAATTGTTCAATTCTAGATCAAGTTTTAAGACATATTCATTTTACAAGTGATTATTCAAAATCTGAAGCTCAAAATATGTTTTTTTACTCAGATACAGCAGATACGAAGGATATAAATATATTAAAATATGATGGAACTTTAACAGATACAACTAAAATAACTGAATTTTTTAATAAGTTAAAAATAAATGAGAATTATAACAAAGGCTTTGATAAAAGGTATTATTTCACAAAAAATAGTAAAACCGTTAATATATGGATTCCTTTGAAATATATATTCGATTTCTTTAATGAATACAGAAAAGTATTGACTGGATTTCATGTTAGAATGGAATTTACGAGAAATACTAGTAAGGATATGATTATTACAGATGATGCAAACCCTGATTTTAAAGTAAAAGTTGAGAAAATATCATTATTTTTACCTTATGTAAAGTTTAGAAATGCCGCAAATTTGAAATTTACAGAATTGAAAGTTTTAAATTCATATATAGATATATATTGGGATCATTATAGAATAGAAAAATCTGGTATAAACTTAAAAGTAAAATATGGATCATATAAACTTTCAACTGAATGGGATGAAGTCTCAGCATTTTATGCAATTCCCCAATATAATGATAGAAATGGAGATTATACTAAAAATAATCTAATATTTGATAATTTAGGGATAGTTGAATATTGGGTTACTGTAAATGGACAAGATTATCCTGAATATCATTATAAAGTAAATTTTTCGGATAAAAATTATAATAATGCATATACAGCTCTTTTAAAAGAAGGATATAATGCTAATAATACAGAAACAGGTTGCATGATTGGATATAAAGATTTTGGAGAATTATATCCATTTCTCTGTATAGATTTATCTGCTCATAAGAATCTTACTTCTGTATCTTCCAGAGAATTAATATTTCATTGGAAATTAGAAAATAATACCCAAAAAGATTATATATTTTATTTTATTTTGAAGGAAAGGAATAAATGTTACTTAAATATGTATGAGAATAAATTTACGTTTAGTATAAAAGATCATTCAGAGTGATAGTCGCTTTTCATCCTATAATAAATGGCTGCTTATTATCCACTTTTTGATGATGAAATGACAGAAGGACGTATAGGACCTCCAGGAATTGGATTTAAATTAACAGATAATGGTGATTATGATATGGAAAAGAAGAAATTAAAACGTGTTGATGAACCTGTTGAAATTAGTGATGCAGCGACTAAATCTTATGTTGATTCAGTTCAAATAGGCTTAAAATCGCATATTGTTGAATTACAAAAAAGAAGTTTAATTCATTCAGAACATGGAGATTTTGATGCGAAAGATAAAATTATAGGAAATGTTAAAGATCCAATTCATGTTATGAACGTTGTTAATAAACAATATTTAGAAAATAATGCTTTAATTTTGAATGAAGATTTTAGACAACAAAAAGCTAACAATTTTTTTGATTTGAAAGGTATTCCTTTAAAACATCTTCCTAATCCACAAGATAAAAATGATGCAGTTACTAAACAATACGTTGATAAAAAAACAAAAATAAATGATAAAAAACCTGATAATATGTTGACGAGAGATCATGATGGATTATATGTTCCTAAAACATCAACATTTTTAGCAACTAATAAAGAACAACAGATAGAATTTGACCATGAGGGTACTTTGATTGAATTTAATGTTTTCAGTTCTACTTTATTAACTAATGAACTGCAACTTACAACTGATATGTTGATGAAAATTACACTCTTTTTAAAAACTGATAGATTTGTAAATAATGATAATTATTTGTTATATATCCAACTCAATGATAATATAATATACAGTGATGATCTTAGTAAAATGGTTGTCCTGTTTGCTTATGGTAAACGTGATGATAAATTAACATTAAGTATACAACATAAATTTTCTACAGAAGATATGATATTTTATGTAAAACCTTACCTTTATATCGAGAAATTAGCTGAAATTGATTTATAATTTTTTTCTAAATAAATGAGTTCATCTACCTATTTTAAAGACGATAGTCTTTCCGACTATAAAAAACCAATATTAGCAGAAAAGTCAAAAAATCTAGATTTGAAATGGTTTTATATATCCAAATATCGAAAATTAAGTGAAGATTTTATTAGAGAATTTAAAGATAAAGTAGATTGGAAGTGTATATCCCGAAATCAAAAAATAAGTGAAGATTTTATAAGAGAATTTCAAGATAAAGTTAATTGGGAATATATATCAGAATATCAAGAATTAAGTGAAGATTTCATTAGAGAATTTAAAGATTTAGTAGAATGGTATTATATATCCGTAAAACAAAAATTAAGTGAAGATTTTATAAGAGAATTTCAAGATCAAGTATATTGGTATGATATATCAGCTTATCAAAAAATAAGTGAAGATTTCATTAGAGAATTTAAAGATAAAGTAGATTGGAAGTGTATATCCCGAAATCAAAAAATAAGTGAAGATTTTATAAGAGAATTTCAAGATAAAGTAGATTGGTATTATATATCAGAATATCGAGAATTAAGTGAAGATTTCATTAGAGAATTTCAAGATAAACTTGATTTTTTATTTTAGATTTCGACTTATAAAATTTTTCTAAATAAATGAGTTCATCTAACTATTTTAAAGACGATAGTCTTTCCGACTATAAAAAACGAATATTAGCAGCAAAGCTAATAAAACCAATAAAACAAAAATTAAGTGAAGATTTTATAAGAGAATTTCAAGATAAATTTAATTGGAAACTTATATCAGAATATCAAAAATTAAGTGAAGATTTTATAAGAGAATTTCAATATAAAGTTAATTGGAAACTTATATCAGAATATCAAAAATTAAGTGAAGATTTTATAAGAGAATTTCGAGATAAAGTAGATTGGGGTAATATATCATGGAAACAAGAATTAAGTGAAGATTTTATTCGAGAATTTCAACATAAAGTAGATTGGGAAGGTATATCATATCACCAAAAATTAAGTGAAGATTTTATAAGAGAATTTCGAGATAAAGTAGATTGGGGTAATATATCATGGAAACAAGAATTAAGTGAAGATTTCATAAGAATATTTCAAGATAAAGTAGATTGGGAAGGTATATCATGGGAACAAGAATTAAGTGAAGATTTTATTCGAGAATTTCAACATAAAGTAGATTGGAAACTTATATCAGAACATAAAGATTTTTTTCAATGGGGTGCGTGCAGTATTTATGAATAATTTTTTCTTTTTTTATATTTTTATTCTTATATTTTTATTTCTTTTTATGTGTATAATAATGTGAACAACGCATGAATTTATATTGATTTTAAGACGATAGCCTTTCGGTTAATTTGTTAACTTTTTCCAAGTTTTGGCTTGATATTTTAAATTATTGATGTTATTTTATTATGACCTTTTTGCACTATTTTTGCTCTAAATTTTGACTTGATACTTTAAATTATTGATGTTATTTTGGTGTGCTAATTATGCCCTTTTTACACTATTTTTGCTCTAAATTTTGACTTGATACTTTAAATTATTGATGTTATTTGGTGTGCTAATTATGGCCTTTTTACACTATTTTTGCTCTAAATTTTGAGGTTATTTGATGGATTTTTAAGGTGTGCTAATTATGGCCTTTTTACACTATTTTTGCTCTAAATTTTGATGTTATTTTAAATTATTGATGGTTTTTAAGGTGTGCCAGAACAGGCATTTATATACTATTTTTGCTCTAAATTTTGAGGTTATTTTAAAATTATTGATGGATTTTTAAGGTGTGCTAATTATGCCCTTTTTACACTATTTTTGCTCTAAATTTTGATGTTATTTTAAAATTATTGATGGCTCTTAAGGTGTGCCAGAACAGGCATTTATATACTACTTTTAGTATTCCCAGAAGAGAGCACTTCAAAAATGCGAATGAGAAGCTGGTGGTTGGTTCTCGTCACTTTTGTGGGTACATGAAAAAGTGGGGGTCTGGCTCCTCCCCTCGATAACGGGACGTACTTCTTTAGGGAAGGATTGTACCGTTTCCGGTTTGGGCCCTTAGGATTCAATCACAGTTCCCGCAAGTGTTGCTGTTGCGGCGGTCCGATCTTTCAAGTTTTTCCGTGTGCCTTTCGGTGGGTCGGATGGTGAGTTTGTGATTGTGATTTAGTACTTTCATGCTCCCATTGGCGGGGGGGGGGCATCTCAGGAATGAGGATGGAAAGCTTCCGGTATAGTGTTTGGTTTTCGCCCCCCCCAGGGTGGGTACAGAAATGTTGGTATCGGCTACCTTTCACCAATGACGGGACGTGCTTCCCACAGGAAGGGTTGTACCTGATCGGTGATGGTCCTTAGAACTCAACCTTAGTTTCTGCCAGTGTTGCTGTCGCGGAGGTCCGGTCCATCAGAATCCTTGCGCCTTAGCGACGGGTCGGAGTGGTAGGTTTTAGATATGGTTTAATACTTTCGTAACAAAGATCACTTAATATTAACATTTATTTATGATTTTACTTGTGTGAGTTAGAATCGACCTTTTTATGTTGATAAATAAAATGGAAGAGAATTCTTTATATACTGAGATGCCAGATTTTGAGCATGATTTGTTTGAGGCTCCTCACCTATTTGACATCTATTAGTGTGCGTTTTTTTTAATTATACCTGTACATTGATCATTCTAGCCTTTCAAAGTATAATAGCTGAAATTTAATTTGTATAACCTATGTTAACTTTGTAGGTATTAGACTGAAACGTATAAAAAATATCTCCTTATTTTCCTCAAAAACGAACTAATTTTCTATAGGTGTTCCCAACTGGGCGACTAAAATATTATAAGTAATCTCGTTCCCAGCACCCTCCCCAACCTGGTCAAATTCGGGGTTGACCAGAGAGACCGGGAGAGTTATCTTTCGACCATTAACGCTCAGTTCACAGGATCTTATCTTCTCATCGCGTCCCTGGTGTAGGTCCATCGCTCTGACTTTATTCCAAATGTGCCATAGTCGGACATCTTTTGGGAGGAGCTCGAACGTTAACACGACTGTGCCTAGTTTCGAACTTGATGAAAAGATCGCTGTTGAAGTAAACATTCCTTTGAACATTTTTTTTTCAAAAACTGTTAAGTAAATCCTGCTGCTGCTTGTAGATTTTATTAAGCTTTGTGTCATTATCTGGACTGCTTGGAATGGTCATTAGTTTTCGTCCTGTCAAGAAATGAGATAGTGTTACGGCACGGAGCTGTCATCTTTTCCCTCTTTGTAGATGAATGGTCGGCTGTTCAGAGCGGCTTCTATTCTAATGAGGACAGTGGACAAACTTTCCTCGTTTAAAAGGGCTCGTCTATTCAAAGGTTCCTGGTTCGATTCTGTGTTTCAGCACTAACTGTTAACTTTTCAGGTATTAAATTAGACTGAAAAGTATCAAAATCATCTCTTTATTTTTCTCAAAAGCGAATTAATTTTTTGTCGGTGTTGCCAACTGGGCAACTAAAATATTATACTTAATTTCGTCCCCAACACTCCATAAAGATAAATCTTACTACCAATTGATTATTACATTCATCACTTATCAGAATAGATTAAATAATTCTCATAGTTTGCTTACTATTCCTTTTTAAAATCTTCGATTTCCCACTGGTTACTTTGTGAACAGCAGTAGTTAATAATTTTATCAGTGAATTTGTTTTAACGCTGATTAGCCTTCCAAATAAATATATCTACTATATCCTATGGGCCCACTGAAATAACATATAAGAGAGATGCCTATAAGGCAGCTTATATCGATATTTTTTGCTCCTTTTTACTCTTTTTCGATCATTCATAGCTGAAAAATATACGAGAAGAGTATGCTTACAAGTCTCAGCCTACATAAGGTACCATAAAAATTTCAAAGATTCCATCCGACAGAAATGAAAGCAAGGGATGTCTGAAAAATGATGTTGGATATCATGCAATTTTTTCGGCGATTTTTCTGCAATCACTTGGAGCACTAAACAATCAGCCGGAAAGCACTGGTCGAAACGCCTGAAAAATGAAGTGAATCTTTCGCTATCGTCCCTCCCTACTCTTTCCTGCCAGCTTGACGATTTGTCATCGATATCACACCTGCATTCACTTAATAGAAAGCACGATGCCTGTGGCAGGTGTTGGAGCTCGAGAATCGTTTGTCGCTTATCTGTTCCGTTCGAACGATAAAAAAAGCAAAGTGCTCGCTTGCCCGAAGAAATTGAAAGGTATCAGCCACAAAAGCACTCAACATCAGTAGCTCTGGTAGGCTGAAAAGAATATTCAAAAACCGTTGCTAGGAATAAAGATTTAAAGCTGAATCGAAATACAAAGCTGATGCTCATGGCTTGTTGGCGAAAAAGTTGGATTTATGTTTCTATTTAGCTTGATATAGCAAAATCGATGTATTTATTAACAAAAATTAACAAAAAAAGTTCTGAAATTCAATTTGGAAATTGCATGAGTCCGAACAGATGTTTGAATATCTTAAGTTTCGACGCGACAAACTTTTTGAAATTTTTTTAATACAATTCTAGTAATATCTTACCAAATAGAATTACAATAGTTTGCTTAGAATAAAGATTTAAAGCTAAATCAAATTGAATAGCTAATGCTCAGGTTTGTTAGGAAAAAAATTGGATTTATGTTTCTATTTAGCTTGATATTGCATTACCGGATTTTTTATTAATAATAAGCATTAAGAAAAAAGTTCTTAAAATCAATTTAGAAATAACACAGGTGTTTGAGTGTCTTAAATTTTAGCAAGATAACCTTTCTACAATTTTTTATGATACAATTACAATGCTAGTAATATCTAACCAAATAGCAAGGAAATCCAAGTAGTCATCATTTTTGAACGCAAGCTACAAATTGAACTGAATGTCTGAAGTTTCTAAATATTAGCAACCACAAATCATTGTCATCAGGCTTTTGTTAAGAGTAGTAGTTATTTACACATACGGAAAAAAATCAAATCGCCTAAGAAACAAAAATTTTATGCTTTTCATTGTAGATCTCTTTCTGAAAACATTCTCAATAAAATAAAAAAAAGGAGGACTTCAAAAAAGAATCAGAATGTGAGGAAGATAAGTTTGTTTTTGTTCCTGTTGTTGTTCAATAATTTCCATTAGAAAAGTTCATATACACAATGGGTATGGAAGACAATTAAAATAACACAGCTTTAATGCCTGGAAATTTAACGGAATTATGAAGTTTTATCTAAAAGATTTAAAAGAATCAAATACGGGCAATATCTCCAGCGAACCAGCTGGTCGCCAAAACAGATTAGTGAGTAATAAAATATTCATTCATTTAGTTGCCATGACACCAACACCAAGCAGAACGTTGATTTATATTATAAAAAGGATCAGAATCCTTCATCTTTAAATTCTGCAAATAGCGAAGCATGTAGTAGCTATACTCTTTTGCCAGTCTTACCGCAGCCAAGCTCAGAGTGGAGGTCTGTAAATGGGCTAGATAAAAAGAGTAGCGATTCCGATAATGAACTTCTAATATTCTTTTAGGTTAATATAAATCATGAAAAAAAAGGAATACCTGAATGACGTCGTTAATAAGAGCCTTTTTAGATGCTTCGTGAACCCATTTTAGAAGGAAGCATGGAGGAAAAACATTAATTTGTTTTTGTCACTTTTTGAGTGAATAGGCGAAACACTAAATCCAAGCGCTTCCTTTCCTTTCGCCACAGAATATCCCCGAACTTGGAATCTCTAGGATTCCCTGTCGGTTGAAAGGATATACGTGGGAGTATTTACTAAGATAAAAAAATACACATAAAAAGACATAAAATATCATCTATACACATAAAAAGTAACTATATACAATATTATAATGATGAAGGAGGTGTTCGTTGGGGAGTATGAGTAGGTGAAATCTATTGAAGTTAATATATTCTGGAGAAGAGCTTGGTTGAGAAATGAAACGAAAATTTATACTGGGCTTATGTCTGGAGAAATCAATTCCTCGTTCTCTTGTAGGAACCGCACAAGATTTCTAATTTTAACTTTGGACATCTTTTTTCTCATAACATTGGTCCACCAGATATTTTCTAGGTCTTGGGTGGGTTTTTTAAGATGAAAAGATGCGGTGAGAGGGCAGCTAGTGGCATAATGAAGTGGAATCCTTTAATATTGAATTTCTTGAAATATGAAAGGAAAGGGCTATGGCCAGTTGCAAAGCCTATTCCAAGATGATGGGTTAAAGGACAAATGTTCGTATTTTCTGTGTTATATACTTAATTCATCTCAAAGTTTCTATTTTTTTAATTGAATATAAGCTTTCTTTCAGAAGTCCTCCAGAAAATGTCCCTCCTAACTTCGAAGAATTTGCGAGAGACTAAGAAGATATGGATGTTCTGAGTTTGTTCTTATGACTCAGGATTTGTCATGGAGACAAAAAGAAAAAGAAAACAAAATATCGATTCATCTACTTTTTAGAGGAAGCATGGCTAGTGGACTAAAAAATGATATATACATGTTCCTGGCGCCATTTATCTTTGCTAAGCGACTAATAAAAATGAAGGGTTAAAAATCAGTATACACCGATGATCATCAAACTTAACCATACCACTAAGACCATAGTGAAAGGTTCAATTTTTACTTTCTTTTAAATGTAGTATAGACAAAATATAACATGTAGTATAGACAAAATATAACATGTATTATAGACAAAATATAACATGTATTATAGACAAAATATAACATGTAGTATAGACAAAATATAACATGTAGTATAGACAAAATATAACATGTAGTATAGACAAAATATAACATGTAGTATAGAAAAAATATAACATGTAGTATAGACAAAATATAACATGTAGTATAGAAAATATAACATGTAGTATAGACAAAATATAACATGTAGTATAGAAAAAATATAACATGTAGTATAGACAAAATATAACATGTAGTATAGACAAAATATAACAATCTCCAAAAAATTCGAACTTGAGATTTTGAAAATTCCCCACGTTTTCTGAGTTCTAAAAACATGTTTTTGGAAAATGGCTGTCTGTCTGTCCGTCTACGACAAAGATAACTCAAAAGCGCTTTGAGTTAGAAGGTTGAAATTTGGTATAGGGTCTTTACACCAAATTTTCAGATTTGTATCATATTTTGAGTAAAATCTGTTCAAAAGAAGTCCGTCCGTCCGGCTGTTCGAATATAAGTTAGCACTATAATTACAAAACAAAGAGAAATAGATAAATAAAATTTGGTACAAAGATTGAACATCTCTGATGTAAACACCTGTCAAATTTTGAAGCAAATTCAATTATGGGTTGTCTGTCTGTCGGTGTGTACTTTCAGAAACGTGTAGATGCGATAATCCAAAAACGTAAAGAGAAATATATCACATTTAGGATGGGATTTTGTGACTACAAGTGCATTTTTGTATCAAATTTTTGTTTCAATCGGTTGATAAAAACTTACTGTAAAACACAAATTTGATTTTCGAATTCTATCAACCGTATGCCAGTAATGAATCGCCAAATATCTCACCATGGATGATATAATATACGCCAAAAGTTCCTTAATTATTGTAGGGCAATGCCAAGTAAAACGTTCTCTGCCATACAAAGTATATTAGAGAGCACACGAGAAAGTTTTGGGACGACCACTCCAGATTTGTGTGTGTGTGTGTGTGTGTGTGTGTGTGTGTGTGTTACTACTATCAGTAGAAAATTAAATTAAAAGTCAGTAAAAAGTTTCGCCCGTATTATTTTTTGTGTTTGGGTTGCTAGAGTTAAGGTGACAAGCTACCCATTCGTGATGAGTCTGTCGGAATGAAGCTCCTCCCCTCTTCCCACACATATTCTGTGTGACGGTATCACTTCTAATGGAATGGCTTTCGCGTGACTCCGACTGGCCGGTCTTAGAAGAGACAGTCCTTTCTATGTTCAGACGATTCGGAAATCGATTCGATGCATTTTTGATGGCATCCACTGTCATTAGGCATCGACCTGGTAGTGGATCCCGACTGCTGATGACAGTCAGTTCTTACTCGGAGCCTCTGAATGACGATTCCTTTTATGTGGCACCACTAAATGAACCATTCGTATCGAATCGGTTTAAACAATATTAAGTCTGATAATGCATTAAAATTGATTTTAGGATCAATTAGCCAAATATGTTCTTAATAGCATTATTGCTGGTTTGACATAGCACTACTGAAGATACATTTGCCTTTCAACTTTTTTACTTTTTCATTCATATAGATAAATTATTTCTGTCGTCAAAACTTTTGACTTCGAGATTTGAATGAAAATCGATGTTTTAAATTTTCTTAAGTCTGCAAAAAGCATTTTTTTTTAAAAAATAGTGTTATTTTTATCCAAACGTATAAGAACACGATAGCAACAACAACAACAAAAAATCTAAGATAAATCTATGTTATGAAATTCGTGCTTGTAATCTTCATTCAGAAACTGTAGATTTGTACTAGATATTGAACCAAATTTGCTTGCAGAAAGAAATTGAATGAAATTTGAGAGAAATCGAAAGAGAATCTCTTGTGCGAACATAGTCATATAATTGATTCTCCTACCCGCTCGAACACTCACAGATAAAGAAAACTGAATGACCGGACCTCCACAAAAGCAACACTTGCTAGAACTGTGGTTGAGTCCTAAAGGCCATCACCGGCCACGGTACAACCCTTCCCGAAGGAAGTACGTCCCGTCATCGATAGGGGGAGCCAGATCCCCCCCTTTTTGTATACCCACCAGGGCGGCGAGATCTAACCACCAACCGGAAGCATCTCATCCTCTTTTCGAAGTGCTCCCCCGGGGGTTATCATTGTATTATAATGCATAAGACTTCATTCAGCTATCCACATTTGTTTTAAATATTTACTTTTAATAACAGCAAAGATTAAATATATTTAATACCCTTGCAATGTAGGCGTATGTATGAACATAGTTTTAATAATGAAGAGCATAGTCATAAAATATGCTAAAATTATTTGAAAAATGTATTAAAACTATAGAAAAACAATACAAAAATAATTATTATAATATCAATAAAACCTAATTTTCTGAAATTTAAAGTAAATGTGCGACGTGAAAGTGGCTTTTCTTTAAATGCGATAATATGCTCCAAAATTATTGAGGAAAAGCGTTAATATTTCATTTAATTTTTATTAATAATTAATTTTTTTAAATTCCTTTGTCAGTGAACTCTTGCTACAAGAAAAGTTATTTTATCTGACCATAGTAAAGATGAATATGTTTTTTTTTTTTTCGTTCCTGAAGTTTTTGTTTGAGTTCCAGTTCGAACTTCAGCTTCAAATTTGGTTCGCTGTTCCCTAGAGTTCATCCTCTAGTAGTTTACGACAGTTTTTCTGTTCTAGATGCTTCCGGAATCAGTTTCATTATTACATTTTATATCATCACATCAAATCATTATTATACTTATTTGTTTAAACTTTTAACTCCTCACGTGGTATCATCTTAAACCATAACCATCTTAAATCATCTTAAACCATAACCATCTTAAACCATACGATTGGCTCAGTATAGCCCATTTTTGGTTCTTGCGCAATTAAGGTGTATGTACACACTTGAAACTTCGAAAATCGTTCAAAATATCGAATATTTTTTTTATTGCTTAATAATATTCTCTGATCCTTTAGCTTTCAAATGATACCAAGATGTTGTCAATTTTCGAAATATTTCTCAAGTTATAATTATTTTTCTTGAGGTGCTTTCATTAAAAACTCTAGTTACGGTGTTTTTAAAACTCATTTTATGAAGAATGATATTTTTCCACTATGTTGCTTCATTCAAACAATCATAACTCACCAAGAAATTAACCAAATACCGTTGTTTATATATCAAAATAATCTGTATAAAATAGCGGATTTTTTTGTGCCTCAATGAAAGTTATATTTATAGAAATAAATTTTTAATAGCTATTTAAAAGTTAAAATTGCTGAAAAAATCTCGCTTTTTCTATTGATCGTTGATGAAAAAATTGTTTAAAAAAACTATATATTTTTATAACTTGATTGAGGCAGACAACATGAAGACTAATATTAGGCATCATTTCCAACTAGAATTGTGTGTCTGTACAAATTAGAATTTAAGATATTTTGTTTCAAAAAATAGGCTAATTAGCTCATTAAATATTATTTAATTAATTAATAATTAGTGTAATATGATTTTTTCTCACTGAAATGAGTTTAAACATATATTAATAACCTACTGTGAAAACACTGGATTTTTAAAGTTAAAATTAAAGAAAAAATTTTCTAGTGTGTACGTACACCTTAAATTTAAATCAATCAATCTATTACTTCCAGAATATAATCAACCACGGTGACCACGATTCGGAAATTGTTCTTTTCTGACTGACCATCTGTTGTTATTTTAACTTATAAAAACTCTAGCGAAAGAAAGGGAGAAGAGGGACTATCATCAATGATTTTTCACAATTCGAATGCCCATGTGCGTGATTCTGTTTGGTGTTATGATTCTTCATTTAATAAACTTAACTATGGTGCCCGAGCTTCACACGTGCACAAAACAATTACATTTTTCCAAATAATAAGTCAAATTTAAGTCATCTGCAAACATCTCATTGATACAAGAGATATTCTTACATCGATACAATGACAAATCAGAACCTCACTTGGAGTTGAGATACTTAAGGTAACTCATTAACTGTGGTGCCCGAGTATTACTCGTGCATGGAATAAACATAATCTCCTAATAATCCGATACAAGAGACAATCTTGTATTAATTCAACGGCAAATCCGATTTGATACAAGAGTATCTCTTGATTCAATAATAATTACAAAGTGTTCTTAAACTAAAAGCGTCATCTAATTACACAGAAGAGGAAACTGCACAGTTGCAAAGTTAAGTTTTGGATATGTTTCAGATCTCTTGTCTTACATGATAATGAAGGCAAATATCCTATTTTCTTTAGTCTTTTGAGAGAAAAAAAAAACAATGCCTTCAGGAGAACAACTGGGAAAGATATGTTTATTCTGCCGACAAAATGTTTCCGAGCAATTAATCCTTTCCGAGCAAAACGTCTCCGGCAAGCTGACAGATCTAACCAACCGAAAGTCGAGTTCGAATTTCAGTCAAATAGAGTATCACTCATCATCTTGTTAAACGTTTTCTCCCTTCCTCTTCACTTCTCTTCACGGTACACAAATCTCTGCGACACAAAGAAAACATCCACCGGAACAACAGCGCGCGATTTTTTCCTTTTCTCCCCTTGTTTGCTTTGCCTTGTTACTGTTTCTGTCGTTTTGATGTTGAAGGGATACACCCATTGACAATGACGGATTTCACATCTTGAGTAATTCAAGAATGGGTATAAACAACTCAGAATTAAAAAAACGCTTACTTCGTTGAAAAAAAATGTTATCTTTCAAGATTCTCATATAAAGATAACGTATTCAACAAACGCTAATAAAAAAAAATGAAAGTAGATTCGAATTTCTAGATTGTAACACGGTAAGATTTCGTGCGATAAACGATAATGTGCATACGAAAATAACAGGTGGGAGTGGTCTCTTTTTCGTCTATCGAATAAATATACTTATGTGTTATTAACTGCATACCATTGGAGATTAATAGCGTGCAATCATTGGCGATTAAACTTTGAAATGCGGTTAATACAAAAGTACCAGAAAACCGAATATGTATTTTGAACGCCTTTTTTCCAAACGATCGAAAAATTAAATTTGAACGTAGAACTGTAATTGTAGTCACAAAATTTCTGACCAAATTTGATATATTTAAGTCATTGTATTTTTAGATATCATATTTACATGCTTATGAAAATACAGACCATCAGACGAAAATAATACCCCTCTCCCCACCGTTATGTATTTAGTTCCAAATTTGATGCGTATTTCTATTTCACATGTTAAATATTTGTACAAAATTTTATCCATATTCATTCTTCTTTCCGTAGTTATCACGTTTACGAACAGTCGGATAGACAGACTTTAGTAGAGTAGTGAGTTAATTTATGGTATTGTTGGAAAACATGAATCTATTGTGGAAGGATATGGGTTTTATTTATCGGAAGCTCTCCGAGTCGACATTATTTAAAAACTGATAGGCTATTGAATGAAACTAACCACTTGCTTCTGTTGGGTTGGCTGCTAGTTTTTTTTCCAAGTGAAATACAAATGTAGACCAGTTTTCTCTGAAATAAACTCCAAAATGGCACTCTATTTTTAATATACCAATGGGGCTATTGCGAATTTTTCAGGTGTTACTTATGTGCCTAAAGTTGCTTTGACCCACATATGATTCAATTGCGACATGCAAACTCCGGATTTAGTCACATTTGCTAAAAAAGTGGAATTAGTGTTACCATAACATAATATTATAATTACTATGACGTAATATTATCCGAAGAATGATAAGAGATTTGTCGTTTTTGAGCAGTGCAGGTTGACATCTTAAAGTATTGGTAATAAATTACCTGTATCAGTTAAATTACAGAAGTAAAAAAAAAAATCCAGTTAGTAGATAGACGAGCAGACAGAATATCATAATTCTAAAAATGTGTATCTCGAACTCAAAGAAGTCTGAACCTTGGAGATCATCAATATTTCGAGAGAGAAATTTTTGACCATTGCAAATTTTTATTTTTAATATTTCGTAAACGAGAAACTAAAACAACGTTAGCATAAAGATATTTTCAGTATTGCTAGTATTACAGTCATTTTTCTAAATAATATTTCGGATTTGTTCCTTATTTTATCAGCGTTTTAACTCATCAATTGTTTTTCAATATACTTGGATCGAAGTGAAAATTATTTAGTAGGTGTTACGCAAAACTCGCACAAAGATGCTCCACTCAGTACCAGGATACAAAAATATCCCACAAATGGTGAAAAAGGCAAACCGGAGACGATTAATCAGCTCCATTACTTTATGGTTTCCAGCATGACCTGATAGAAGTATAGACATTCACCTTAGGGTACTACGAAGAGTGGTACAACAGTATTCAGTAGATAAACAAAAGGATCAAGTTCACTTTAAGGCTTTTCCGATGTAACATGTTAGGAAATCTATTTTAACCAATCCATTCTCCAACAGGCCCTCGGCATTATTGCCAATGACTGAAAAGTCAAAAGTTCTTTATATATAGAAAGTAAGTCAGCCATCTGACTCTCCGACTCGCCACGAAGGCATACGGATTTAAACCATAAAAACTGAATGACCGGACCTCCGCAATAGCAACATTGGTGAGAACTGTTGTTTAGTCCTAAGGGCCATCACCGGCCACGGTACAACCCTCCCCGAAGGAAGTACGTCCCATTATCTATGGGAGGAGTCAGATCCCCCACCTATTAGTGTACCCTCCAGGGTGGCGAGATCCAACCACCATGCCGGAAGCATGTCATCCTCATTTCGAGGTACACCGCGGGGGTTTATATAGTAAGTAAACAGTCTTTTTACTTCCTCGTATACGAAGTATATAAAGAAAAGGGTTGTAATCATAGAAAAAATTTCTCTCGGCAAGCTGGCAGGTAAAGATACATTCCTTTATGTCTAAGTTACTGTATGGTAACATAAATTGTTGATGTTAGAAACGGTCAAAATTAGGACTTGGAAAAATTACTTTCAGCCCTAAACTTCTAAGACACAGTAGATATCGAAAAAACTTTAAATCAAAAGTTGTTCGTCTTAATGAGGTTCTAATTCTATTAATTAGATTTTTTTATCTTTAATATTAAAAAAGTTATAGCGAAATGAAAACTACAACCCCCACTATTCCCACCCGGTTTGAGCTAGATGGGTGAATTACGAACATTAAAATCCAAACAAAATTACTTTAGTTATTCTGCTCGCAATATGGGCAAAGCAGTATACGGACCATGTATATATATATATATAAAAACTTTTAAACGGAAGGTGGTTTTGGGTATTAGGGACTATAATCGGTGAAGAACTGAAAAAATTTCACCGAAGTCTGAAAACCATTGCAATAGGTATTCTTCCTATAGGAATCTACCTAAAATTAACCAGTGGAGTGGTCTTCGCAAAACTTTCTCGCATACTTTCTATTAAAGGTATTATATAAGAGAACACCTTGCATAGCATTGGAGTACAATAGTTACAAAATTTTAACCTTTGGCGTGAATTTAGCAGTTTTACTGAGTATATCATATCATCTTTGGCGAGGTATTTGGCGATTAATCCCTGGTATACAGCTAATAGTATCCGAAAATCGAATTTGTATTTTATATGCGTTTTTCCCAACCGATTGAAATAAAAATTGACACAGTATTGCACTTGTAGTCACACAATTACATACTAAATTTAATATATTTAAATCATTGTGTTTTTGAATGATCGCGTTTACATGTTCCTGAAAATACAAACCGACAGACGCTCAACCCGTTGTTGGACTTGCTCAAAATTTGATTGGTGTCTAGACTATAGATGCTAATTCAGTGTATAGAATTTTATATATCTAGTTCTCTTCTTTTTGTAGTTATCGTATTAAATTCGAACAGCTGGATACACATATTTTCTATAAGTGGATTTTTCTCAAAATTTGACAGAATTCTACTAAGTTGGTATGAAGACCGTATACCAAATTTCATTCGTCTATTCAAAGCGTTTCTTAGTTATCTTTGACACAGACAGACGGAAATTTTCAAACTCAGGGAGTTCTAAAACGTGGAGATTCATCAAAATATCGAGTTCAAATTTTTTGACGTTTACTACACTTTATCTATATTATGCATATGAGAAAGTAAAAATTTGAAACTGACGCATCTAAAATTTCAAATTGCTCTGAGTCCGATATAAATACAAAGGATTTATGTTCATTTATCTGTGAACGCGGATGAAAAACGATGCTGTGAGCTAGACGCATGCAATTTGGTATACGGTCTTTACATCTCATTTGTATATTTCTATTAAATTTTGAACGAATTCATTCAGAGGAAACCTGCCTGTCCGACTGTCCAATCACAAGTGAGCACCATAACTACAAAATGCAAAGAATAATAAAGATAAAATTTTGTACAGAGGTTTAACATACAAAATGCAGATTTGCAACAAATTTGAAACCAAATCTGTCAAAGGGATGTCCGTCTGTCGATTTCTATTTTTGCATCCATATATTAAGGCAGTATCTCAAAAACACAATAATTTCAATAAAAGAGAATCGATCGGAAGAAAGGCTTCCGATATACATATTCCAGTTCCTAGAACTTCTTTATTAACAAATGCCAGTGATTAACACCTAAACACCTAATATAGTGGCGAATATCGATATTTCGTCACCATTGTGTCCTAAAAACAAGCAATTAATACACAAGCGTTGGCTTTTAACTACTATATTATGAAGCATATATATTTCTTATGCGTAAGTTTCTGAAAATAAAAGGGCCGAGGTGGCCTGGTGGTAAGGTCTCGGCTTCGGAACTGGTGGGTTTTAGATTGGAGATCCGATTCCATCGAAGAACCGTCGTGTAGTCGTGCCTGATGCAAGCTAAATCCGTCGAGGCCAAACGTCTTCCCGCTGGTGTGGTGATGAAATTTGGGGAGGGGGGGGGTGCCAACTGGCTCAGGTGTTGTCCTCGTCATCTGATCGCGATTCAAAATTACGAGGTCCGTTCTAAAATAGCCATAGTATTGCTTTAAAACAGGACGTTAATATAACTAAACTAAACTGAAAATAAAAATTTGAGCACTCTTGCTGCTCGCATCTCACCCAAGGTCCATAATTTTATGCGCAAGAGGGGATATAAACCTTTATTTGAGAATATAAGATAAAGTTTTGGGCGAACCTTCTCGCTGATTTCAGTTTGAATTGATGAAAAGTTGCCAATCAAGTTCTAAGACGATAACTATAGAAATTAATTCTTTAACCAAACAGAAGACAATCGCGCACTTCAATGATAAATTGGTTGGATTTCTCAATTAATTGACAATTTATTATCATGTGAGAGCATAATGTTGTTTTGGTTTGGGGTTTTTGAATCTTCAAAATGCACAGGCAGAAAATTGGCTTTTGAGACATCAATTTTTCGATTTTTAAAAAATGATAAAGAATTTTGTGACCTTTGTCACATTTGACGGCTTATCGCCAACAAAAAATTACAAATTGGGACGAATATCGGCCGTGTACAAAATTCTCCAGTCTGGCCATTAATATATATATATATATATATATATATATATATATATATATATATATATATATATATATATATATATATATATATATATATATATATATATATATATATATATATCAGCAATACAGTAGTGGCGTGATCATTCCAAACTAGTTTAAACCAGGGGATTTTCGCAAAAAAAAAAAAAAAAAAATGTCTGGTGATAAAGTTTTGAAGCTCGAGCGATTTTGAGACAAGAAAAACCATCATTTTCTAAATATCGACGTATGCGTAATCTTATAGTAAGCAATTGTTTAAAACTAGCTTAAGCTGGTTTTTCACGAAAAAAAAAATTCTGATTTCGAGAAAAAAATTTTTAGAACTGGATTGTTTTTTAGATAGTCAAAAACCATCGTTTTTTTAAATGTTGGTGATTGCGAAATATGAGTCATGTGAGAATATGATGTTTTTTTTTTCGAATTGATACCATGTGACTTAAAAAAAAATAAAATTCTCGCATGATAACTTGAAATTTGAGACAGCATATTTCAATTTTTTTTTCTCTTTTCCTTTTATTTTCTCAAATTGCATATTCCTTAATGAATTGATAAACCGGTCCCATTAATTTTCCACATTGATACTTGTAGTCTTCACCCAGAAGTCTTATTTTAAAAAAATGCACTTAAGCAGGTGTAGTGAAAGACAAGTAGTATTGCATTCGAGACACTGACTGCTCTTCCCAAGGTGGGATCTCAAGAACAGAACATTAAAAATCCCCTCACTCATTTCAAAAGACGAAAATTTTTTTCATTCTGAAGCCAGCGGAGAATAAACGGGTCTGACGTCTTTCCAGCAGAAAATAGAACAATGCTGTCAGACGAGATCGAGACCGGCTCGAAATCTCTTTTTATTTGCGCTCGCTTGCTATTAAGTTATTCTTTTATTCTTTTGGAACAAAGGCGGAAGCTATTACGATCACGCCCGAAGATTGCAGGCAGACAAACGGGGGAAAGATGAATTAGACAAACATTTGTTTTTGTAATTTTGTGTGTCTTTTCTGAAGATTCATTTCCACTTGGTGAAAAGAGAGAGAGAGAGAGAAAGCGTTTTACTTGTTTACCAACAGAAAAACATTTTACTGTGAAAGTAATACTTTTTATCCACAAGGAAAAAGGTTGACTATTCCTTGAATTTTTATTCTTTTAAGATTACAATGATTTAGAAAAGTTTTAGAAATTAGAAAGTAAGCTTAGAATAAAATTTCTCTGCAACATTTTGTTATGGATGTGTAATATTTTTACGTTTTTAGCAAGAAAATATCTAAATAGTTTCATATTATCTGTAAATTGTATGATGCAATATACATTCCGGATGATATGATATTCATACTTTCCAAAACTATTATTTTTTTTTAAATACTTGTTTTCTCATTTTTTTAACCCGTCATTACACGCATGGGGTCTTTTTGACCCCGTAGTTTTTTATTTGTTTAAAAATTCTAGGAATTTATAAAATTTTATACCTGTTATTGGCTATACCTTCATAGAGAAGCTAGAACAAGAGGATTAGAACAGCAGGAGTCACTAAACAATGTATCTCATTTTTAACAGGAGGGTTGGGGTCAAATTAACCCCTGTTTGTGCTAGTGGGTTATGACTATGACCGAGAGCAGAACATATTCGTAGATTCTTTAGCAGGCCTACCTACTTATAGACAAAATGATAATATCTCATATTCGTCAAATATCAATGAAATTTTGGAAAGTGATCTTGATTTAGAATCAAGAACAAAGTACGGATTCTCAATACTTTGCAATATCAGATCGACTCCTATCCTACTCTTGAGAAAAGCAGCATTCTTTTATTATATGTGTAAATTGTCTTGAAGTTTATGTTAACGATTCATTTTATTTTGAATGAGTATATATATAAAATGAAAGACAAAATTTATGAATTTTCAAAGTTGTATGTTTAAGCTTCTTTTCCCAAAAAATTTCAAATGTAAATTATATGTAAAATATAGATTTGCTTATTATTCCAATATTTTATGTCTGTAAGGAAAAAAAAACTATTTACATTAAATGTAATAAGTTTCATATGGGTGGAATGGGGAAAAAGAAAATGAATACAGAAAAAAATATGTAAAAAGGGATTAAGTTTCACTTTTGGTTTTTCTTATTAACAATCGAATTTGTATCTTAAATAAGAATATATTTGCATGAAAAAACATTTATATCTCTATACATATTTTATTTTTATATCAATAGCCAATAAAATAAGGGGTAAGTGCCTGGTAATTAGAAGTCAAAATGACCCCCACGTGTGTGCGAATGTTCAAAAAATGGGTGCGTGTCTAAAGGGTTAAAATAAAAAATAAAAACCTTTTTAATGATTCATTTCTCTGCAATTCTTTCCTTTATTTTTAATACATGTGTTTTTCATTTTACTTTGGTTTATGTTATATATATATAGTAATATATATATATATATATATATATATAGTAAACCAAACTATATATATATATATAGTAACCCAATAATCTTTAGTAGATAGATTCAGCTAAATTCATGCTCTTCAGTTATATTAAATAACAAAGTGAATTTTTTTAATGAATTGCAAATTAAGTGTTTCACTATCAAAAAAGTTAACAATATAGATGAACAAGCTGGTCGTCATAGGCAGCTAACGTGTTAAAACTGATAAACCAAACACGTTTCATTTTTATCCTTAATATACCCAATTTTGTCCCCAGATAGGAGCTGGATTCTGATGTCTTTGTTTTGTTTCTGTAAATAAACACTTTCTTAGATAGACTTAGTTACATACTTTATGCATTTTGTCAACTTTTACTTAATTATCGTAAGATAGTGATAGACTTCGATATCTACTTATGATAGGCACCAACATTTGATTTTAAGGCCACAGTTTTTCTATGATGCATCGAGGGGGATGGTTATAGTATACTTCTAAAAAGGTGAGATACTATAATTTTATTTCTACTTTGCAACAAAGTTTTAAACGCAAACTCTTCCGAACTACTGCTTCCACTCATAGTTTAAATTTCTGTTTTCGGCGAATGAGCTTAAAAACTCGGTGGCTCTTCGGAGCGGAAATCGGCCATTCCAAAATTGTTTACCCGAAACGAGGGGGGAGCCTGATTAGGACATTTGATGATGGATGCAAATTTCGACAATGGAGTCCCGGAGTCTTCTTGGAGGGCATTCCATCGCGCAGAACACGCGTAGCGAAATGGGATTAGCTTCGGCCCCTAGAAAACTTAAAATTGGGAGTGATTTATGGCTTCAACGGAGAGAAGTTGCTTTCTTGACTGGAATTTAATAATGTGAGCCAAAACATCCGACGAATTAGATTATTTTTTTCCCTTCTGGTGAGTCCTACCTAACTTCGCCAGAACCACATTATGACGTGGACCTCATCCAAATCCGCAGCCCAAAGCTTAAAGGCGAAGTTTTTGAGACAGCGTCTCTGTCCATGTTTGGAAACAAAGCCATTAAGAGGAAGATGGGATATTTTTTATTTTATTTCTGTAGTTAATGGCAAACGTCGTATTTTGGAAGCGATACCGTGCAGTCTTTTAGGTATTAAAAAGACGGCTCAGTATCGCTTTAAAAAAAGTAAAAGATCCAAAGTTTAAATACCTATTTTTTTGTTGCCAAAACAGACATTATTTAATGGAGTCACTATTACTGAAAATTATACATTGTGTTTTTAAAATCATAGAATAAATTTTGAGTAGGTCAAACGCATAAAAATAAGTCATTTTTATATAAAAAAAAACACAAGAGAACAGAAGTGCCGTGGCGGGGGTTACTTGAATAACAAGTATCCCCCGCTTATAAAGTTACATTCAAATAAGAAAAATGTTTATAGTGGCATAGAAGAAATATGTTATGTCTGGAATGTTACATGATTTATTTCGCCTTTAGTCACCATCAGTAGCTTTACAAGTATAAACTATTCTTGGAGCATAGTATTATCTTTTCATTTTTTCATCATATTTTTCTTTAAAATCTACACACTAGCATTTTTTCTCTATAAGTCTGATTTCAAGACATTCATAATTTCCTTGCCCCCCCCCCCACCGGTTGTTATGCATCTGTATGTGGGGCCACGGTGGCCTGGTGGTAAGACCTCGGCTTCTGAACCTGAGTGTTTCAGGTTCGTGACCCGATTCCACCGAAGAACCGTCGTGTAAGGGGTCTGTTGCACGTTAAATCCGTCGTGATCAAACGTCCTCCCGCTGGTGTGGTGTGGTGTGGAGAGGGGGGTGCCAGCTCAGGTGTCGTCCTCGTCATCTGACCACGGTTCAAAATTGCGAGGTCCATCCCAAAATAGCCCTAGTGTTGCTTCAAATGGAATGTTAATATAACTAAACTAAACTAAGCATCTGTATGTGAAGTTCGTATTACTTCAGACGGTTTCAATTCACTTCTCGCAAGTTTGCAATTGGTAATGTTCTCTATTTATCGTCACAAAATTGTTACGAAATATCCGTTTGGTGGTGAGGGGTAGATGAAAAGTTCAAAAGATTCTATAAGCAGAAACGACGTCTATTTTATAAGAAATGCACGAAAACACAGGTAACGAAAAACTAATGAAGCATACACAAAATAATATCTGCAGAAATCAACAGCACAGAGCAGCAAATACTTGATAAACAACCGCAACAGGACAAAGTGTTTAGAGAGAACTCAACGGGGAACGACAATCCAAAGAAAAAATGCACTCCACTACTACTTTTCTAGATACATGTACTACCCTCTCATCAATGCAACTTCGCTTACATAACTCCAGTGAGAAAACATCAAATTCTCTGGAATAAATATTAGAACTCGAATCTTAAGAGAGATATCGCCAAGATTCTCGAATATTAGAGGTCTTTCATTTTAGTCGTGAAATTCGTCTCCAAATTATCAAATGATCTTCGAGGTTGGGTGTCATTGAGCCGGTACTCAATCAACATCCGTTATAGCTGTGGGTCAAACTATCTTTCTTACTCCCAGACTAGCTATACATGGAAGCAATGTTACAGATTCGTAACACTATAACTCCTATTATTACAGTATGTATGCTAGCGTCTGTGCAATTGAATTACTCTGTTATTGTAAATTTGTGTTTCATTAAATCTGTGCTGTTCATTTTAGTTACATACTTTATGCATTTTGTCAACTTTTACTTAATTATCTGGCAAACAACCCCTTGTAAGATCTCCTCTTTGAGATCTAATAGTTTATTACAAAAATAACTGACTTACTCTTAAAATTGACTCTTTGCAGTATTTAGTATTTAACTAAGAAACTAAATGAATATATATATGAATTTTATTACAAAATGTGGAATTATTACGAAGAATCTATGAAAACCATGAAAAATGAGAAGTTCATACATCTCACTTAATACATCTCCATATATGGGCACCATTATTTGAAGGAATCGTGTTGAGACTGTATTAAATATTTTATCGCGAATTCATTAGCTTTCATCATCAAGAGTGGTAAATAAAATCTTTAAGTAATATATTTGAAAGATTGATATATAAGATTCTTTTGCTTTTGATAATTAAGGTCCATTCATATTATTAGATGCAAGAATCTTTAATATATTCCCTCAGAAAAATACAATTTCCTCAGAAATAATGGGCTTTTCTTTAGGAACTTATCCAGCATTCCCTTTTTCATCAACAGGGAGTTTTAAGTCCTCAAATTCAATGTCATGTCTAATATTGAACGGTAAACTAAACTTTTTTTATCTACTTCTGATTAGCTTTTTTCCAGTTTGTAAAAAAGACATTGTATGCATTCTGTATGTCGGTTAATTTTCAAATTTTTTCTTTTATTTTCTTTATGAAATCTTAGCAGTCAGGAAAAAAATTAACTTGGTATTTGGGCAGTCAGGCAAATGACCTATCTATAAAGGTAGAATCAATCAAAATTCGATGGAAATCTTTCAATTTAATATTAAGTCCATATAATTTTAAATCTATATAACAAATTTTATCCATCTAGCTCAGAGTGTACTTTTACTTATCGTGCTCACAGACAGACAGAAAGACCTACTTTCAAAAACGTGTTTATTTAATTCAAGAGAGGAGATCTGAAGCGTGGAAATTCGTTAAAAATCAATCGAGTGACGATTTTTTGACGATTACAATATTTTTTTTTTTTGAGAAAGTAAAAATAAATAAACTTTTGACCTATTAGAACGTACTAATAGAATGGGTTCGTTAACAAAGATTATACTATGTATTAAAAAACAATTTCATAATTAAAAAGATATAATTTTTCAAAATTATGAAACAAAATCAAAGAACTATTTTTATTTGAAAAATGATTTAAGTATATGTTGAAAAAGTATCTTATGAAAAACAAACAAACTAGATCATAAGAACCGAACCATTCCAAAAAGATGCTTCCTTCCTTTTCTCACCTCTCTTCTCCCCAGAATCTCTTCTCCAAAAAGCTATTTTGTTAAATCCCATCCCATATTTTCCGGCCGATGCCGATTCCATTAAAGCCATCCAATGGGAAGAGTTCTTTTTATTGCTGAAACTTCCAAACTAAATTTAATCAACTGAAATTAGTTGAAAAGTGCTCATTCAGACAAAAGAGGGAAAAAAATAAAAATAGGGGAGAAAAAAGAATCCCAACTTCTAGAAAGAGGGAAAAATTAAACTCCCCCTTTTTTTCTCACCTCATCCCTCCCAGCGACAGTCTTTCCCCTCATTCCACCACAAAATCAACCTTCTTTTCTAACCCAAGAAGTTTATTTTTTAGGCTTAATGGAGAAAGTACACCGGAGCGAATGTTTGATCGCTAAACTTCGAAAGGAAACCACCCCACCACCGAACCCCTTTCCCGAGTTCTATTTTTTAACCTCGCCACTGTTTGATCAGGTACTTTGTTCGCCTGCCATCCCCCTTCCATTCCTCTCCAAAGCAAACGCTCCCACTTATGCCCCCCCCCCTTCCACGCTCCGCTGTTAAAGGCCCATTACACCTCACTATCTTGTCTCCTGTATTATTATTAAAAAAGAAGCAGAGGCAAAGGACACCCCCGGGGACTTCTATATATTATCAAAGAAACTTGCTCGTGAAGCTTTTCTGCGCGGTTAAAATTATCCTTAAGTACGAAGTAGCTGATGGGCTGTCAGCGACAATAGCTGACGATCGTCAAGAAGAACCTTTGGAGGGAGCCCAACGCTTTCTCTTTCAAGAAAACAGCATCTTTTTTGTGTCTTTGCCGTGACGCTTGGTTTGTAATTTGTAAACAAACTCAAATGGAAGCGATTATTGTGACGTCACAATCAAACGACTGCGCATGTCTCTGAAGCTAACAAAATGTACTGTTTGACAAAGTGAGAGGTTGCGCTAATATCTTATATGGCGCAACGATTCTGGGTTGCAAAGTTGCAGTGAGTATAAAAAAATGCGTTACTGCTCAGATTTTGGCTTTTATAAATTAAATAACGCCGGAAAGGTTTTCAAGTTTCCCTTTCACAATTGTTTGTTATTACAAGCCGGAAATTCAAAAAATCTAGCTCAATATTTTAAGTTAAATCTTATAAAATGTGTTGACAAATGGTGTTGAGATTTCTTGAATCATGGATATCAAGTTTCATACATGTCAAGAGGACCTCAGGAAACATCAGAACAATTTTAGGGGATCAATGTTTATATAATTTCTTAGTTTTCGATTCCGAAATAATTTTAATTTTAGATTGTTTCAATAATAGGTTTTAATTACATAATGCTTATATTTTTGGTTACTTATATATATATATAATTAAAACCTATTATTGAAACAATCTAAAATTAAAATTATTTCGGAATCGAAAATAAGAAATTATTTCTGAATCAAACTAAAAACTAAAAAAAGAACAGAAAAAGCACCATTGTATTTAGAGAGCGCAAATGCAGAAACTACAGCAGATGAATTTAGACAATGGTTATTTTATGTTATTGTATTTTTGCTTATTAGTGATCGTATTCTTTTAATTTATTGCTTTGTTTCTTTTCTGTAAAAATGGTGTATCTCTTAGGCCTAATTTTAGGGGATTTTCGTGTCACGAGGAGTCAATATTGTTGGACAATTTTAGTCTGAATTCCTCACAGAAAAATCTCTTATTTTGAATCCCTGCCTGAGGGTGACCCTTGAGAAAGTCTTCAGGTCGGATTCTTATTTTATTTGGTTTAATTTTGATACTTTTTTCCCTATTAACTTGGTTTCTGTCACTAATTGTTTATTTTATATATATATATATATATATATATATATATATATATATATATATATATATATATATATATATATATATATATATATATATATATATATATATATATATATATATATATATATATATATATATATATATATATATATATATATATATGCTGCCCTGCATTGTTTCTTTATAAAACATAATGCTTTAAATAATCTAAATGAATTCAACTGAGAATTTGTACGAATTGCTTGAAATGCGTAAGAGTGTATGTTTTATTATTTACAATATACGCATATATTATATATAGAGAAATTTGTAAATAATTCAGCATACATACATATGCATTGCAAGCGATTTATATAAATTCTCAGTTGAATTCATTTAGATTATAATTGAATTCATTATATATATAAAGCATTATGCTTTTCAAAGAAAAACAATGCAGCACAGCATATATATGGATGTGTGTGTGTTTTCATTTAGAAAAATGCTCTAAATGACCTAAACTATAAGATTTTCTGTTGTTTATTTCAATAAATGAACAACTGAATATGCCACGAACTTCGACGTTTTATATAACCCTCAGCACTCTTAAGCTATTTAGTAAAATTTTTATGAATTATTTACATTTTCAGCATAAAGGCTTCACTCGATTGAAATGAAAAACTGACCAAGCCACGAATTTTCGAATTTCATTATTTTGAAGCCATCGAGATGATCTAAAATTGTTCAAAACAGTGGGATATCACAATTCACTCGTAAAATAACGGAACCTTTCCTAGAGCAATTACTAATTTTTCCATTTTCTTCAATTGTGCGAGTAATGTATGCGAGCTTAAGGCGTAATTTAAAATAATACTTCAAAAATAATTATTTCATTTCTTAATGGCACTTTAATAATCGATAAATTATCTGATCTTAACATATTTTTGAGCGAAAATAGGATGTTGAAGTTATTGAATGTTTCCGATTATTTTCATAACTCAGTATGAAAGTAGACGTATTGAAAATATTAGTTAACGCGTGCGAGACGAACAATCTATTAAAATCGAAGATGGATATTTTGTAGGAAGGAGATTATTAATGGATATAAAATTCAACAAAAGGAGTGAGAGAATATGAAATGTGTATTTTGATGAGCAAATAACAATAAGAAGAAACTTGATAAACAAATAATAAAAATAAAAATACTTCGATAAGCAAACGATAAAAAAAATAGACTCCTATGTTATGCTTTAATATTAACAGTGCTTTGTATTTAGTTTAGTTCGGAAGAAAGGCATTTTTCTTTTCATTTCTGATTGATATTATCTTTTTTCTTTTCAGACTGCATGGAATGTGTATAACTTTTTATTTCTCCCCATCTTTCAGCTATCCTGCATGTAATATAAAATAAATGTTGTTCTGCTGAAAGCTTTTGGAGATTTCTGATTAATAAAAATAAGTATGATCTTCTAAGTTTATGTTTTGCGTTCTCTTTCTTTTTTTTCGTTCCTTGGTTTCCAAATGAAAATATCTACGACATTGAGTATTAAATACTACCGGCATGATTTATTTATTTTATGGAGAAATATTTGTCATATCAATCAAAAATTTTATTCTTTCATGATTTAAATTTCAATGAAGTATTTGGCATTAATTATTCTGTTTTGAAAAATTGCTTTTAAAAGCTGAACTTCCCAGAGCAAAATATTGTTTTGAAATTATATTTTTAAACTATTACAATGCACCTAAATTCAAAAAAATTGCAAACTGGAAAGAACAAAATTATGCAGTCAAAGCTATGATGTGGTGTCTACGTGCAGTTGATGTTTGTATAAGGAAATTTGCAATATTATTTAGAAAAATACATTAAATTTTAATTTTTGAAACATAAAATAATTTTTTTATTATGTATAAAAATTAATTTTCACTTGACAACCGTGAAGATTTACGATACTCTTAATTTCAGCATGTCTATAAAATTCTTTCTGCAACCATAAACTTATCTTTTGTGATTTACTAATAGTTGAAATCAGTTGAATAGGCCATATTATTCATAGCGGGAAACGTTATTATTAATAGTAAATTATTGATTTCATCTTAGAGGAGCAAATGAAGTTAAGTTTGTTAGTGTTTACATTGTGCATTCACAATGTAAACACTTGGCGCTATTAATGCTATTTTTTTGAAGTTGACTCTGCTTCATATCAGTGTCATTGTTTTATTGATTAATGACTTTAAAATAGGAAATAAATATCGCACAAATGACACTATATAGTACGAAATCACAATTGTTTTCTGTTATGTGCATGCTTATTAGCAATATATTACATGTATACGTAATGTACATGCAATACATAACATAATGTACATAATACATAACATAATGTACATACATACATAATATTACATGTATTAGCAATATATTACATGTATTCTTATTTTCAATTAATAGATGAAAATAATATAAAAGTTAACACATTCATTTTTACATTTTTCTTAGTAATTTTAAAAAAGGAATGAAAAAAAAATGTTTTCTCTCGGTTATCAGAAAGAATCGTATATTTCTCCTACTTGATGTTTTTTTTCAGCCACAATTTTCATTAGAATGTTTACATCAGTATTCCATTTAGCAAATTTCGTTCTTTTTTTCACAGCTAACAATAAGCTTTAAAGTGATAGGAATGTTTTTGCTTTTGGAGGTTCTGTTATTGCACCCAACCCCCTTCAAACTGTTGACTCAGTTGACTTGTGGTCATATTCCTTCAAAATTGGAATTACATTTTTTTTTAAATTTCAAAGACACTTTATTTTATTTTATACTAGTTACAGGAAGAAAATAAACATTTTAAAATAACAATCCAATTCCCTTTATTTAAATAAATTTGCATTTTAAGATGGAAGTAAAATTGCTTATATTTTTTAAAAAAAATGTTTTTGTTATTTTAAGTAGACTTATTTTGCTTAAAGTTATATTGAAATTATTTTGTTTAAAGCTATATTGAAATTATTTTGTTTAAAGCTATATTGAAATTATTTTGTTTAAAGCTATATTGAAATTATTTTGTTTAAACCTATACTGAAATGTAAGATTTTTATTATCAGAATATCACTGTCAAGAAAGTCTTTCATTATTTTATTTTTTTATTGTTTCCTATTATGGCGCAATCGTAATGTTCTATTTCTTATGTGTACCTCTTTTTTAAAATAGAATGGTTGGAAGAATTTATGAAACGCTTAGAATTATCTGAGTTATAATTCATGAACTCATACAATCCAGCAATTTCGTTTAAAGATATCTATCAATTTTATTACCTTAGCTTAAAACAGATTTGAGTTATTTTGCTCAGAGTGAGACATAATTTCAAAAATTTGTTTTTGAACCCGAATTTTGAAACGAAAAGACTGGTCAAAATCTCGAGTTCAAATGTTTGATGATTACATCTTCTCTTCATGTCCCTCATATTGAGAAAATAAAAATATTGAACAAATATTTTCTGCTATTGAATATATTTCAGAACGCTCCATCTAAGACTATATGACTAGGAATGTTACTGATAGAAGATATCCCTCCCTTACCCTCTTCGTAAAGCATCTTGTGAAGTTACAATATTTGTTTTTACTTATAATACTTTCGATATTTTTTTTAATGATTGTTTTAAAGAAAATTTTCTCATTTGGTATATCCAGTATCGGCTCTCCAGATGGTCGTTAAATTAACGAGGCAAGAAATATTCTCAAGAATTTTCAGCTATAATGAACCCGCTAATGAACTCTTTAATTAAGTCGTAATGGTAATATAATGAACCTTTTCAAAAAGAAACGCTTATTTACTGCCATGCTTAAAGACCTTGCAGCTACGTTGCAAATAAAACAGGCTACATCTTTCATTTTTCATTTAAATTATCTCTAACTATACGGAATTTGAAAGTTTTAGATGCCTTACCTTCGAGTAAACCATTTAGGACTTGGAATCAAAAATGAATTCATTTCAACGGAATATAACTATCTAATTTTCAGTTTCCAAGAAATGTAAAGAAATTTCGTCTCTCATTTCCTGAAATACTTGTTAGGATTTTTCAATATAAATTCCGAAATAAAAATTTCAAATTAAGCTCAGTTTTTTAAAACAAGTGGTGAAAGGAAGTCTTTTCGAGGAATATTTCATCGATCTACTCTATACTTAAATGCAGGCACATGAAAGAATTAAATTTTGGATACTATAAGTGCAGGCATATGAAAGTATTGTATTTCGTATACTATAAGTGCAGGCATATGAAAGAATTCTATTTCGGATACGATAAATGCAGGCATATGAAATAATTGAATTTCGGATTCTATAAATTCAGGCATATGGCAGAACTGAATTTCGGATTCTATAAATGTAGGCATATGAAAAAATTGGATTTCGGATACTATAAATGTAGGCATATAAAAAAATTAGATTTGTAAAGGCAAGCATATGAAAGAATTAAATATCGGATACTATAAATGCAGGAATGTGAAAGAATAAAATTTTGGATACTATGAATACAGGCATATGAGAGAATCAAATTTCAGATACTAGAAATGCAAGCATATCAGAGAATTAAATTTTGGATACTCTAAATACAGGCATATGAAATATTAAATTTCGGATACTATAAACGCAGGCATAAGAAAGAATTAAATTTCAGATACTACAAATGCAGGCATATGAAAGAATTAAATACCAAATAATAGTAAATACTTTCAATGAAAATAAAAACTTTCCTTCTACGGACTTCTAAATAGGAAAAAATATTTCCTTAAAATTCTAACATCTATTCCGAAACATCGTAATATGACAATATGTTTTGTTTGATTCCTTTCTTGATTGCATAAGCCTTTGCATTCTTGAGAAACGATATGAACATCATTCAGTCTGTAGAAACACTGCGTCTTAAGATATTATCATGGTGAAAGAAGCAAAAGAGGAAATTTTTCTTTGGAATTAATACCCAAGAAAACTATTATTTTATAAAAACATTAAAACTGAAAAATAGGTATGAGTGAAAGATATGACGAGTGAATCATATTGCCTTGAATTTTCATTATAACAATAGGTGGCATTGGTAAAAAAGTATGTTCTAAAATATTTTTCCACTATGTTAAATTCAAAGAAAAATTATATTGAAATAAAAGTGATATCTTTGAAGAACTTATTTTTCGAATTTTCAAAGAATACCAAAACGGATTTTGAGCGGGAATATGATCCGAAAATTAACGTAAGGGAAAAATTTCAAAATATATCTATTATTTTTTAATTAATTACAATGATAATTGAGTTTCCAAAAATCCTCTTAACTTTCTCATATATAAAATATACAAAGAGAAAGTATTTAATACTCAAAAAATTCAATTTTAAATTTTGAAACTAAAAAAAAATACTAATAACTAATTTAGATCTTCCTGGATACGAATATACGATTTTTTTTATTTTTTTTTGAAATTATGTCTGTTTGTCTTACGGTAAACCTAACAACTCAAAAACGTTTGAGCCAGACGGATGAATCTCGATATAGGCTTTTCACTAAATTTAAATATTTCTTTTAAATATTGAAAGAAGTATTCAGAAGAAGTGTATATGTCTGGCTTTTGAATATATGTAACACAAGTACGAAACAAAAAGATCAAAATATATAACATTTGGTAAGCAAGTTTATCATTTAAAATGTAAAACCGTATTATATCTTTAAAAAAATCTTTCTAATCATTTACCGTCTGTTGGTCTGTACTTTCAAATACCTGTAAATGCCATAAACTTGTAAATTAGAATGCCTGTAAATTAGAAACGCATTGACTGAAATAAATTAAATTGCATTTCCGTATTAAATTTTGACTTCAGTCGGCAGGAATAAAAAGGCATTCAGGATGCATATCAATATGACAGATTCAATAAAATGTAGATTTTATTGAATCTGTCGTGTAATGTTAGATTTATGCCAATCCATATTTCACATCTACTTTTTTGTCATTGCCATGTAATAGTTGAACAATCACCAGTTCTCTTTATTACACAACGAAGCGCACACTCGCATGTGTGAAAAACACTAAAAATAAAAATCAGAGCACTCAGAGCCTTGTCAAAAGCTCATAATTTTATGATCATGTAAAAGCGGGAATAACACTTTATTAGAGAATATACGAAAAATTTTTGCCAAGACCACTCCCACTGGTTTAATAATAAATACCTACTACCTAGGAAATCTTGCCAAATTTATAGTTCAAGGACCTCGAGTGTAGAATGTTGCATTGTGGGAGTAATGCACACACATTTTTAAAATGTAATTTATTGGAAGAATAACAGCCTAAAACAAATGACAAACATATTGAAATCTAAACTGTTTCTAAAATTTATTTCATGAGTAGAATATAATCTCTTTATACAATATTTTGATGAAAAACTTATGTATTTTCTGAGCTAATATGGTATCATCATCAAAGAATATATAGCTTTCACAATTATCCATTGGATCTAGTTTGGTTATATTTACATTGCGTGAAGATATTTGATAGCTATTTTAGGGCAGACATTAATTCTTAATATTTGATCAGATAACGAAGAACGACACTTTAAAACGCCCCTTCCAAGTTTCGGCATCCAGCAGGAGTACAGCTAATTCCAATGAGTGTGACAGGCGGGGGGTGATTGTTAGGGGTTTCTATTTCGCTAATTGTATGACGTCAGAGTTAAGCAGACACACGACATCAAAGAGGCGTTTCATTGCATGTTAGAAACTCTATTTAGGTCATTGTGGTAATGAAGTAGTTATTTATAATTCGTTCATTTTTCGTGTAGACTCTTACATGCTTATTTTAACTTGACTTGTGTTTTTAAAGATGGAATTTTACTAGAGAGTCTTCATTCCCTTCTTGTTATGAAATTTTATAATAATTCGAAATAATTCGAACTATATTCTATATAATCCTGTTTATTCTTTAGGTTAATTTATTAGTAAATTTTTTTCAGAATTTAAAAATTTAAAGATATACTAAGTAAAATTTTGATTCGAAGTGTGCTTCTAGGTAAGCAATTGAAGTATAAATACTTTCGAATTTCATAATATTAAAAATAATAAATTATAAGGTGAATATTAAAAAAAAGCAATTCAAAGAAAAAAAATTCTAATTTTAAAAACATTTATAAAGACTTTTTTTAATGGGTTTAGTTAGAATTATTATGTTTAAATCTCTGAAAATTATTTTAAAGCCTTAACTAAATGATTGTTACCATGAAAATTATGTTATTTCATCGGAATAATAAATGTAAATTCCATCACATATGTTATCGAATCCTTGTTAAAATCTCTCATTAAAACTGAATGTTATTGATTGAAATGATTTTTAAGTAACTTAACTGAAAAATTAAGTTTCAGTATTAAAAACAAATTTACTGCTCAGTTTTGAATAAAAAATTTTACTCACGTTAATTGTTTTATCATATTTCTTTTATGTTTAGAAAATAAATAATTTTGGAACAATTCTTTTATCCCTCTTACATTATTCCTGAAAGTTTATTTTACAACGCTTTAATTCTTAGAAGTTTATTAAAGATTCTGTGAGATGAAAACAGATATGTATATTCTTGAATTAAATACACCCTTATAAATGCCCATTTAAAACTTTATAATATTGATTTTTAAATACAAATAAAATTACATTGTTAAATGTAATTATGTTATTTATGTTATGATAATACTGTTTATTTTAAAGAGATATTATGTTGTAAATGTTGGTTAAATTGTTGAAATTTAAGATGAAAATATTATAGGTATGTTTGAAAGAATATCGAGTTTTAAAATATAATTTCAATTATTTGGAAAGAGGTTAATTTGTCATGTGCTATGGTTTGATCCTTGTGCGAATCCGTTAATCTGTATAAACTCTATTTCAAAAAGATCTATTTCAAAATCTCGAGTTCAAATTTAGAATACTATTAGAATACTTCTATACGAGAAAGTACAAAATTAATAATTTTATAATTCACTAATTCAACGCATTTCGTTTACTTTCTAAAAAATTAACGATAATATTTTTACAAGTTTAATTTATCTCAGCAAATTAAGGTTTCTATTCTATATTTTAGATACTGATGACTATTGGTAAGTTTGTTGTACTTTATAAGCCCAGAGATAAATTAGTGTTATTCAATTAGAATTATGAACAAGCTTATTAACATGATAATATCGTTACAAATATGTATTATTGTTTCCTTTCACAGTTATTTTCATGACATGGAAGAGAAATTTACAAGTAGCTAATTGGTTACCATATCAATGAAGCTTGGTGACAAATTTAGTGGTTAATATAAAATATCCCGAATATCGAGTCTTGGTGATAATTCCATTAGGATTCGAGTTCCGCTGTTTCGTCAAGAACATTCGATCCTTAACAAACGCCTATAAAGAAGAATTAATAGTGAGTAGCTGATAGTTGAATTGAGATGAAATGAATACTTGCCTGAAGTTTTCGGATAGGGCTGTTCCACTTGTTTAATAATTATTTGTTGCAAGTGCTATTCTTGTGTGTTTTCAGTTTGTGTCTTGTTATCGTACATTTCTGTTAACATTAGAAAAACGTCTTTATCATCTATTAAGTCTGTTTATTTTTTCGCCGTTCATCTAATGGACAGATTTTGGATTTTTGCTTGTGGGATTTAAATGATGATATAATCTATAAATTACATCGTGTGGCATGTGCAATGCAACATTGCACAATGCTCTACAGAACAGAATTTTGGACATAAATTTATAAAAATGCCCTCATTTCTTAATTAATAGTTTTCTAAATGATAGAGTTTTCAAAAAATTTTATATAATATTCATTATTTATATTTCATATTCAAATATTTGTAATCAAAAATTTATGTTTCCATCTTAATAATTTCAGAGTGAATTATCTACCAAAATTAAGTTTATACAATTTAAAATTCAAATATTTAACTTTTCGATTATGTCAGTTATATTTTTACACCTTTGTTATCAGTAATTTTAAAATAATAGTAAAAAATATGTTTAAATATATTTTATGCAGTATTTTTGAGTGTTTATATACAGAATTTATTCAAAAGACCATTGTGACAATACAGAGCTATTTTTATGAATGCATATTAATGCTGCAATATAAGTAAAATGAGAATTTAAAGATTTATTATATTTTTAGGACAAAAATGAAATTTTAGGCATTTTTAAATTATGACACTTCACTCTAGACGATCGAATGTTTTTCAATATTTTTTCCAAGGTACAACTTGTTTAAGATTTACATTATATAAAATAATATCTATATTATGTAAAATATATTTTATTTAATTCGTCTAATATGAATTAAATAAAGGTCATTTATTGATTTGAAAGTTTTATGTCAATTTGTGAATTCAAAATAAGTAGAATGCAAAATTATTCAAAATATTATTCTGTATTTAAAAATGTTCGTTATCATTAGAACGCTGCGCTCTACAGTTATGCAGAAATATTTATTTATCCCTACCCCTATACGGAGAAGTATCCAAATCAAACAGTTTAAATGAGGGTGTTTATTAATTAATGTGGGTGTTTAGATTATATTAGTTAATTAAAACATACCTCAACTTAAAACACTATGAGGGTTGTATTAGGGTCAGAGCGTGTAGTTTAGAACAAAAGTAATTAAGAAATAATAATTTTTGTATCAATTTAAAATTTATCATTTTTAATGATATTTATAAAAATTTGTGCAATTTCTTCTTCAATTTTGATAGTATATAATTTTTTCTTCTATTTTATAATTCTGGACGACCCATTTTACCTAATATAAGGTTGAAGCTTGTAATTTTGAATAAAATTCAATGAAAAAGAAATCAATTTGTGTGCCATTTAAAAATTTATCATTTAAATGATATCTTTTAAATCTCTAAAACTTTTTCTCTAAAATTTGATAGTATTTTATTTATTTATTTTGCAAAATTCAATGCAACATATTTTATTGTTAGAATAAAAAATCAAAATATTTTCACCGTTTCATCAAATATTTAATACCGTTATTTCTTTTCCATCACTTAAAATTAAACAAGAACATTTCTGTTAATTGTCTGTGCAGTTTATACGATGATTAAGAAACAGAAATTCCATTATCACTATAGCAGCAGTCAATTTAAAATAGATAACTCATAGGCTTTATAATGGCATAATGATATAATGGGATCCGCTTCCATTAGGAAGGTTCTTGTACACAATAAACACAATAAGACTTTAAAATTAAGATGATTTAAATTTCTGTCACATTTTGATATTTAAAATACTTTTTAAGGGTACCATGAACAAAATATTTTTGCACAAGAGATTTAATTGAAATTATACACAATTAATATTCAAGCGAACCAAACAATTACCAAATGCAGATAGTATAAAATAAAAAAAGAAAATTGAATTGCATTAAAGAAGTAGAAATTTAGTCAAAGTCAGTTATATTGTAATAATAATAAAAAGTTTTACTATTAAGATAAAACAATGAAATGTTTAAAAAAACGTGATTAGATGTAAAGTTTATTTTACTCAACATTACCTAATTGCTTACATTTATTCTTTGACATCGAAATATCAAAAAGGAAATCATGCCTCTATATTTATTTATTTATTTTTGAAATTTACATGCTAAACTTCATTTTTCCAAGGAGCTCAGGTTAGGGATTTTGATACTCAGTGTCATATGTCTAAATTATTTTTCTGTTTATCGTTTAAAAAACTATTAGACAAATATTCGTTTAAGTTCCATATTTTCATGAAAAAACACGAAAATGCCTTTCCTTCTCTTTTTTCTAGTTATTAGAAGCTAAAAAATACCCCCCCCCCTCAATTTACAGCAGTATTATTTCGTTTTTATTTATTTTTCGTCTTTACTATCAATCACTCTACCCATTATATAAGGGCTGATACAATACAACAGGGAATTTAAATTATCTACATGATTATAAGAAATCTCGCAGACGGTTAACACTGAAGAATGGCGCATGCAATGATTAATGGTGTATCAGTTATACAATGCCCTACGCAAAAGGACAAAAAAGAAAAGAAAAAAAAAACCTTGATAATACCCTTTCTGGTGCAGTTTGTAAGGGAAAAGCTGTTATTACAAAAGGCTTTCTAAGAATTTTCTGCAAATTCATTTTCGAAAACCCCCAAATAATTTATCCCAAATTTCATTACAGGAAAATAAAAGTCCGAAAATGAAACAATAATAAAAAATTAAAAATAAATATCTTTTAAAATGATTATTCAAGCAGTTGTAAAAGGAATTTTTTATATTCAGAACCCTTTGCTTATTTACCATTCTTATTGTTATTGGCGTATATAGTATTGAAGACCCTATAAAATCTTTCGACAATCCACTACCATCTATGACACTGTTTCATTGTAAACCAGACACCCTTTCTTAAAATAGAACTCGCGTAAATGTGCTTTTTCCGTATTAAATATCTGCTTACCGTAAAACAACTTGTACAGAAACAGACGGCTGTAACAGGAGCTGTAGTTCATTGAGGAAGTACACTTTCAGCTTATTGAATTTCGCCTAAGATAAATAAATAATTGACAATTACCAATCAGTTTATGAAAATAAATAAAAAAAGATGAAGACATTTATAATAAGCAATTTGGTTGTCTATCCTTATAGTTTTCTATTAATAAAGATTAGTAGTGATAAAATTGATTCGGCATTTTAGCATAGCGTTCATATGACTTCTTATTAAATAATTTTTCCTTAATAAATGAATTTATCTCTATTAGTAAAGAAATATGAAAAAAAAATCTAGAAGTAAATATTAAACATTTAAATTACTTATATTCTAATGTTTTAGCAATTTTTCTGAACGCTAATTACTAACATCGAATTTAATTAAAAAGCTTCTTTAAATGAATTTCACCGATTTTTTTTGTTAAAAAAATGTAGTATTTCCATATTTAATCATGATATTCAGACGTAGAATTGCATAAATCTTATAATTCTTTAGCATGAGATAACGAATAAATGCACGATTTCTTTCATTCTTTAACATGAGATATCGTAAAAATGCATAATTCCTTTAATTCTTTAGCATGAGATAACTTAGAAATCACATTCAAATCATCCAATACGCTATTAAACCATTGCATAGAAACAGCATTCCATTTCATTACAAAATATCAGAACTTATTATTTGTATCTAAATAGTGATTAAGAATAATTCAAAATGTCATTCAAGAAATAAAAAACAATGATCTGTGGCTAGAGAGTTAAATAAATCAGAAAAAATAATGCAAAAACAATCTCCATTTTTTTTTGTGCTTAGCTGAAACGTTCTCCTAAATAAATGAAAAGTCAGTGAGGGATTTCGAAGGGACAGTTGTTGTTAATAGATGGCGGCACGGTGGCCGTTGAATCCGGAGAGGGCGTGGACGTCGTTCCCGTGACGTCATCGATTCGAAAGACGATCCGGAGCGCGCTTGCGTCAGTCAGGAGGTCCAATGGCAGAGAGGAAGAGCAGCGTTCTCTATCAACCAGAGAGCTCGTGTGCGATGCTGAAGGAATTTTTGTAGCATGGACTGGGCTGCGATCACTACTACAACTGGCCAGCAATTAGCAGCGCTGCCTCACAGTTTTTTTATACGCCGTTTTTTACACTAGTCCGGTAGGGCCGTGCTTTTTGTGGTGCGTGTTTGTGTTCGAAGACGGATTTTTAGGGCAGCCCCATCCTTGGAAATATGGATTCGGAGGACCAGAGCAGCGCGGCCAGCCCAACCGATGTCTCACACGACCCAGGGTGAGTCGCTTTCTTGTCTTGTGTCTTTTCGGGTTCACTCAAAAGAGGGGGTGTAAAGGAGGGGGTGGGGGCTGGTCGATCGCTTGGGCTCACGCATCGGCGAGCACAAGAGCTGGACGGAATTTATTAAAATCTCTAACGGTGTTCCTTTGCCCTTTCGAAGCCAGTGGGATCGCTGAATGCATAGTATTAGCAACAGTAAAATCAAAACTGATTCGCGTACAGCCTTGTTCAATCTTTCCACATCCAAACGTACAGTTAGATTTACCCAACATATTTAAATTATGAGAATCATAAAATCCTATATAATTTGGGATCTTTTTTATTCACCTAAAATAAATAATAGTTGAACATGATTTAATGTACAAATATGAGGAATTTTCTTTGGTGGGGAATTTTATTTATTATTCTAATTTTATTTATTATTTATTTATTTATTTCTATTTTTTTACATTCTTTCAATATCCATGAGATATTGGAATTGTATGATTTTTTTAAGAATACTTCTGAAAATGGAAAAAAAAATTTGAAGCCATCATACGTTTTCGAAAAATTCCAATTTCTTTAAATATTATTTATCATAGAAAATCTTGCCGTTGCCAGATTTTTAGGTTTAGATGGAAAACTATCTTTAGAATAATTCCTGAGTTTAGCTGATTTATCTTTTAAAAAATGAATGTCAAACGATAAACACTTAAATAATGATCTGTCACTCCTTATAATAGTTTGAAAATATAAGAAATATTTGTTGGTGTAAAGTTTTATGTATTATTATTTATTTATTTATTCTTTTTTTCTGTCTTTTAATATCCATGAGATATTTGATAAATAATTAATTTTTTAAAGAATACTCCTGAAAAAAAATTTGAAGCCATCATAGGTTTTCAGAGAACTCTTATTTCTTTGAATATTATTTATTACAAAAAATCTTGCTCCAAATTGTTACGATTATAACGGAAAATTTTTATCTTTAGAATTGTTTCTGTTTTGAGCTGATTTACCTTTTAAAAAATTATCAGACGATAAATACTTAAATAAAGATCTGTCATTTCTTATATTAATTTCCTTCGATTTTTCATGACATTATTTCTTTATAATATACAATCTTTTGTACTCTATAATGTTCTTTCTAATAATATCAAAAAATATTTTAATAATAAAGACGAAAGTAACTATTCTTAAAAATTACTACTAAGAAATTCTTAAATGATATTTAATTTAATTTTCATAATGATATTATTCAAGAGATATTTTAAATATAATACACTTAGTTGACGGTAAAGTTTAAATAGATTATTTCGCTGGTTTAAAATAAAAGCTGTTCTTATTTAATTATGTAAATATTAAGAAAACATTGAAAATATTAATAAATATTCTAAATATTAATCAGGATCTTGTATCTATGTTCGTTTGTCAGAAACCTGCTACGATCTGTTTGTGTATATTTGTTACAATTATATAAACATATCTTTGCAAATTTGTGAAACATAATAATAAACAATACTTTGAAGAGAAAAACATGTTGAAATTTTTATGGCAAAATTAAATAATTGGTAATTATATTCCTATAGTAATTAATTTTACACAGGAAGAGTTCTACTCAGACAAGAACGAAAGAAATTATTTTATTTATGTCAGATAAAGAAACAAAAATTAAAATTACTTAAAAAATATTTCCTAAACAAATTATGAGTCTAAAATTTTTGCTATCTGGAAATGAATCTCATTTTAATTTGAAGGAAAAAAATTATTACAAGAAACTATTTTAATTCTTTAAATTCGCTTTTGGTTTTTAAAAAAAGCAAGTGATTTTAAACATTTAATAATATTTTTTAAATGTCAGATTTTGTGAGAAATACATTACAGTAAATCATACGTAGTAAATATTTCTCTAAACTCATGAATCAGAACTTTACTATTTAACTAATTTTAAATTGAAATTATTCCACGAAATACACAAAATGTAAAATAAATATTAGATAACTTTAATATGATTAGATATTACAAAAATATATGCGTACCATTTGAATACTTAGAAAAAATAATTTTTAAAATAAATTCTAAAAATTTTTAAAAATTTGTAAGATTTTGAATTAAATTTTCGTTAGAAGAAATTTGAAGTAGAATGATATGCGTCAATGCAAATGAATTAATTACAATCACTTTTATTTAGTTAAAATTAGATAAATTAGACGTTTTTTTTTAAGTCTGACTTAAAAAGTAATATGAGATAAAAATGCTTTTTTAAATAGAAAATAGGGTTTCCTGTTATAAGACAATGTCTAACTAAAATTATTTCATCAATTTTTGCTTGATGCCATCGTTTTTTAAACAGAAAACGACTTTCTCGATTGAATCAACAACAAATGAATATTCTTTCACAATTTTTCAGATTTTTAAAAAGCAAAGAAGAAAGATGCCGATTTCCATAATACGCAGAATAATAGAAAATACTTTAATCAAAGAAATAATTTATTTAGAATATACGTTTTTACTTTCTAATGTTTTTGCTTAAATCTAATAAATTTAATTAAGAATGTTACTTTTTAAATTTAATATAAAAAATTTATTACGTTTCTAAAATTGTTTCCTTACGATGCAAATGTATAAAATTTCAAAGATATTACTGAATTGTAATCTCTGAAATAAAACAGCAAATTGAATAAAGTAATTAAATTATATTATAATAATTTTTTAAAGTGAGGAAAATATTAATTTTTTAAATATTTGATTAATTTAATCATAAAATTATGTTAACAAAAAATTTGAAATAAATGTAATTTACTTTCAACAGAATGTTAATGCAACGGAATGGAATATATAATTATTATATTCTAAATTCAGTTTACATTGATTTGAGCTCCATTCTGTGAGAACAGATTGATTTCGAAAGACTCAATATCTTACAAACTCAGCATCTATGAATTAGCAATGTAATGTGAACTATTTTTTATACTTTATTATAAAATTTTACTTAATTTTTACTTTGTAAAATTTTTTTTAATAAAATAAATGAAATAGAATCATAAGCTTTCGGATTTTATTCGAGCGAATAAAGGGGTGTTTATACATCTGAAGCATTTTACATTCTGTTTGAAGAACAAGTCATTAATTAATCACCTTTTTGAAGTATTAATTCTCATATTTTTATTTCTCTTAAACAAGATATTCAATTCTAATTTCAGTCTATACTTATTCGTTCTGAAAGGGGTATAAATTGTCAAAAGATTTGACTTCGATAATTTGATGTAATTTTTCGTTTCATTTTTTTATGAAAAATATCGTTTATGGAAAAATGTGTATCTCTCTGTTTGTAAAATAATATGACAGCTCAACAATATAACAAACAGAACGAACGATACATAGCAAGCAGGTTTTGAAATATGTAATTTCAATTTATATGATTATAATTCTGCTTATATGTAATTCTTTCACCAATGACGTCATACAAAGCGGTAAAAAATCTTGTATAACACTTAAGATATATCTAATATTTGTATAGTCAATAAATTTTTGTTTAGAACAGTAAATGTATACACTTATCATTTGTTGATATGAAGTTGTCAGTTTAAACAATAAAGATAACTTCAAAAGCAATATGCGCATTTTAATATGTAAGTAACATATTTTAACTTCTGCAAATTTGTCAGCACAAATTCTCAATTCTTATAAGCAGAATATGTCCGCCGCTTTGTACGAAAATCCACTGAATAGTATTTATTTAACGGTACATTGTACTTCACGTTTATGGAAATATAATATATGTTATATCTAAAATGCATAACTATAACGTATGACTCTAAGAGAATTTCTAGTTATTTCGTGAAATAATAAATCGTTATTTATCAATTATTTCTTAGAATATCTAGTTATATTCATGAAATTACTTATTATATTCTATGAAATAACAGATTTCTTACTTTAGTACTAACATATATAATTTCATTTACTTTATATATTATTATTGCGTTGCCATTTTACTCAGTAAAAAGATCACTTTGTTTAACTATATTATCGGGGATACATTTTGATTATTTATTTGCATTGAATAAATTATCGCGATTAGTTTTAAGAAAAGTTCGCAAACAAGAGGAAAAATAATAGTTTAATGCCAAATTGACATCATGAAATAGATAATTTTTTGAATTTTAGGAAGTCTTAACGATTATTCCTTTCTGATAATAATTTCGGAACTTTTATTCAGAAAGCATCGCAATTACGAAATCAAGCAATAACAGGCAAAAAGTTAATTTTGCTTTCTTTTGGATTTTTTTAAAAGTTTGGATCAAGATTGTTTGTTTGCATAGTAAATAGGCACAGAGTTTTTGACAACACTTTCAAAATAATATAATGTGAGTTAATTTTGACTTAGGCGATATTCGAGAAAATTGAAAAAAGAATGCCTCTTAAATTTTATTCAAATATTTTTATACGACGTCACATAAAACAACAGACTCTTTCCATAATTTTTAACTTTTTTTTTAACGTTTTGCAGTTAATTCTTTCTTTAGTTATAAAATTCAATATATTTTATTAGAACTTGCGAGGAACTTATGATTTTCGAAGTCGATTTCTTGAAATTAGAGGAAAGTATATTTGTATTTTATCAAAATATATTATCCGATTTTATATAAACAAGCCGATTATTTTCACAATTTTTAATACATTTTTTTTTATATTTAAAAAAAGGTATATTGATTTGTTATTGATTCTTGTTTGACAGTTAGAGAATTTTTGGTGAATTGATTTTATTTTGGAGAATTTAGTGATTTATGGTGAAATGATGTATTATCTTTTAGCTTCAAAGATAAAAATTTTCTTTGGTATTTGTTATTGGTTCTTTATTAAGTTGGTTATAAAATATATCCTCTTTTATTTGATACATTTTGCATTCTATGCATTGTACATATGAAATATTCACTTCGGGGCCACTTAAAGATTGGATGAGAAATCGACGAATAAATAAATGGATTTCGGCTCTCTGGGGGTTACACTAATGATCGTTTGATTGTATTGGTTACATTCTGACTGCTCGGATCTCCTACGGAAGGGGTTGGTAAATGGACCGGTAAAGGCCAGTTGACCTTAATACTTGTGTTACTATTCATAGTGACCGGTCATTAAGCAAAACCGGACGGCTAAGTGTCAAAACTGAGTTAAACATTATATACTATTCTTCAGTAAAAAGCCAGGAAAATATCGTTAATTTGTTCAATAATATAATAATGTCTTTAATTTCTAATTAGTTTGAACTTTGTATTTTAAAGATGAATCATCATTTCTCGATAAATCTCTAAATTCACCAAAATTCATTAACCTTCAGTATAAATCCAGGAAAATTTCAATAAAATGTAAAATAAAATAAGGATATTTTTAAAGTATTTCTAATTAGCTTTTATTTTTGAAGTTTAAAAATGGTACAACATTTCACCGTAAATCCCTAAATTCACTAAAATGAAATCAGTTCACAAAAATTCACGATCTTTCAGTATAAATCCAGGAAAATTTCAATAATGTGTACAATAATAATATTTTTAAAAAACATTTCTAATTAATTTTTATCTTTAAAATTTAAAGATAATTCATCATTTCACCCTAAATTTCTTTTTTTAATTAAAAGTTTAATGTAATTAGGTAATATTACTGTAAGGAATCATTGTAACGCTGTAAAGAATCATTTCCTAAAGAAATATTTTGGCATCCAGCTGTATTTTTAAAACCTTATAGATAAAATTCTAATAAGACAAATTTTCAAGACTAGTCACAACATGGTAAACGATCTACTTTGAAGTTTGTTGAATTTTGCATATCTAAAGCACAATCACATCTATGGAATTCACAAAAATCAATCCGAAATTCACAATCCATGATTAGTTTCTTATTGTATAACTTTCTCAAATTGTGTAGTGAAATTAGCATGATAGAAATATTCATTGGCCTTACATGAGATCTTTGATCATATTCAGATCTTTGATCAGAATTTCTAACTTACAAATATTTCTCGATTGTAGCAAAAATATTTTTTTAATGAATTATTTGAAGCATTAAAAATTAAAAAAACATGAATTGTATATCATTGTATGATTAATTCACCCATAATTGTTAATGATTATCGACCGAAACCAATATTCGGCCAACATTAGTTATTAAATATATGGAGCAGTTCAGTTCTTCACATATCACAATTGTTTCCAAATTTCTATCAGACATTTTTGAGATCGGGGATTATCTTTATTAATTAATCGAAATAAAATTTCAAAGTATTGTTTTCTTTAAATACCAAGAATCAATAGCAAAAGAGAATTTCGATAATACTTTCTCAGACAGACAGGTAGTTTCTAGATTACAAGGAATCATGTTAAGAAGATTAGAGGAATCCCAAGCAATATAAACGTTATATAAGAATTTAAAAGTCAAATATTTAAGTCTCTAGTCCGAAACGTCTTGGCGAGGAAATATTTTAAACTTGATTAGTTGATCTTTATTTAATGTTTAAAAATTAAATTTTGAAGCAGAAATAACGTAACAGGAAAGGTAAAAAAAAAGTTGCGAATTCATTGTAACGCGTGTTAATATAAATCCAATAACTAAATAATGAAAATGCAGTACTGTAAAATATATTTAAAAATATTTCTAAAATTCATTAAATTATAGAACAAAATACGCAGCTATAAAATTTGATATCTCTAAAGCTCACTTAAAAAAATTTAAGTGGTGCAAAGATGGAATTTTTCATCAATATGTTCCAAAGATACAAAGAAGAGAACACAAATTTTGGTAAATTTTTAATTAAAATATAATTTTCAATAAAAATTCGTCATTTTGGAGAAAAATTAAAATGAAATCTACGATTGCAAATTTCAATTATCATATGAGAGCATTATTATTTTTAATTCATTATTACTAATAAAATATTTAATTATTAAAATTTTAACGGACATTAAGTTGTTCGAACAGGCTGATCGCCAAAGGCGGCTAATATATATATGTATGAATAAAATCATACATTTTTAAAACTTTCATTTAAAAATTTTCGAGCTGGCAAACAAAGTTTTGGAGTTCGACCGATTTTGAGATGAAATAACAGCTATGATGTCATAGTTACGTCAACCTTTTTAAAAATGCATCTGCTGTCAATGAAGCATACGTAATAATAAAGCAATACTGGTAAAAGCAGATCAACCTTTTAAAAACGCATCTGCTTTCAGAGAAGCATTCATAATAATAATTCAATACTGGTAAAAGCAGGTAAAAAAATATATGCTATTAAAATATGATGATGAAATTTGCCATTTATGCTTTATTCATTGTCTACGGGATTTCGAACTTCAACATTCATTGTCTATGGGATTTCAAGCTTCGAAACCTTCTACCCAAAACAACATCATGTTCTCACATGATAATAATCAAAACAACATCATGTTCTCATATGATAAAAAAATAGGAAACTTATCATGCGCATGTATAATTAGGGACAATTTAAATTAGTAATATGCACATAACAACGAGTAGCAATATCATTGAATTGTACATTTCTAAACATTTCAGATCTATAATAATTTTTCAGTAAACCTCGAACCCTGCTCATTTACTTGTATAAACATTATTCATATTAAAGATTCATATTACTGAACATGAATTTGGTAGTTTCGAAAACTGAAATCTACTTAAGTGTACCAATTACTTTTAAATAAGGAAAGATTCCCGAATTTGGACTACTGTAAATTATTTAATATGTAGTGACAGAGGAGTCATTTTATTAATAACAACTTGTAGAAGTTCTTACAGCTTAACTATTTTTAAAAAGTGCAATTTATTTTTTATAAACTTTAAAATAAATATGTATATATTAAAAAAATATCGACTCAGTTCATTTTAAGAAAATGATTGCTTTGATTGAACTGCCAATTTTCATAAATACAATTAAAGCAAATTACTTATAGTCTTAAATTCACACAAGTGTACGATGTATGAATTGGTGACATTTTATGTACGGTGTCGATTCTTTTTTTTTTTTTTGTCTCCTTTTATTTAATACAAAACTACGTAGTAAGAGATTTTGTTCTTTAAGAACCGATATTTTGTGTTTGTAATATCCTTTTATTAAAATTGTTATTATTGCTTAACATATTCCACTTTCAATCTAAGATTTCTATTGATTATAATTGCTTTTTAGGGCATTCGTGTAGTTTGAACCAATAGTCATATCGATTTAAGCAGTCCGATTTAAACAACTGTTTATAGTAATTCTAAGTAATTTCGAGATAAAAAAAATTATCTTTATTATATTTTTAAATACGATAAAGATACTTTAATGAAATTACTATATTAAATTGCAGTATAACTCTAGGATTTAACATATTTTGCTACTCACTTAAAAAAAGCATATAGGTAATTGGTCCTTTTTTAAACATTGGTGACATCCAAATCTGAACTACTTATGATTTTAGCAGTTAGTATTTTCTCTTAAAAATGATTTCATATACCACATTTGCCTCTTTACAAAATTTATATATTTTATGCACCCAAATATTTAAAAAATTTGAAGTCACAATATCGGCTGAAATTCAGCACAGAGTAAAGATCATAATCAATGTGTAAAATTAGCCAATGAAATAAGATATAGTTTTCTTTGTTGTGTTTACTTGGATTGCCAATGACAATAATTTTCCCTTTTATATATGGACAGGGAAGTGAAAATCTGATTTGGAAAATCATATTCCGTTGTTCTATATTCCACATAGAAACTAAAAGCCTTTAAAATTTATTTCCTTACTTATATAACTCTTATCTCCTTACTTATATTACATAAGAAAGATGATACATTTTTAACTAAATGGTAACAGGAAAAACTATGTGTATTAACTAATAAATCACTTTCATTTTAAGTTAGTTATTGCTGTAATTCATGCTGTTTTAAACGGGTTTTCCTATAATTAATGCTATTCTTTAGTAGGTTTTGAAAATGCATGATTTCATCATTTTAATTTTATCTTATTTGAATTATTTTAAAATAATTGAACAATTTAGGAATCTATCAACTGAATTAATATATTTTCGTCTTGCAACAAAAAAAATTAGTTATAAAATTTTAAAATTAATTTTTAATTCATTCATATTTATTATGAATTTTAAGTGAATATTATCTTTTTAATTACTCGTCAGTTTTCTTTTATTAAGGTTAAAAAAATTAGAAATTTTGCATTATAGGGTTGAACGATTACTAAAAAGGGTAATGGCAATTTCGATATCATATATTTATAACAACTATTAACCCACATCTTCAAAATACCGAATAATATTGTATTAACGTGACTTTTAAAGTATTATTTTATGAATTCTAAAGATACAAAATGGGAACGTCATGCCTATTTTGAAACTATCTATTAAATGTCAGATTAAATAAATATCTATTCTCATTTTAATAGAATAATCTTTATTGTAGTAGGCTATCTTTGGCTATTTCTTTAGGCTATTTTGTTCCTTTAATTGAAAACATCATCGTAAGAACAGAAAAACAATTTGAAGAATTCAATCATGTGAAATTTTTTTATCGTTGTTACTATAGTAACGCAGTTTATTTGCGTGTTCCTATTGAATGAATTTTTGTAACTTCGTCGATAAGCCTGTAACTGTAATTTGGACGAAAAAGGAATATTCCATTGATGTTAAATTCATTGAAAGAATATTCCATATCGGTGTTGTAGCTCTCAAGACTTGACTTTTTCTTTCTATGACTTTTTCTTTCACAACTTTTTACATTATCAAAGAGACTTAGGTTTATTTTTAGTGTCTTCAAATCTGTTAAAAAAATTAAGAAATAAAATCAATGAACAAACATGTGGGTATTATTTCAGTAAAAGTAGATACGAAAAGATTGTTTTTTATACTTCATTTATTAAATGTTAATAGGATACCACCAGTTACACGAAGACGATGTAACATGGCGCCATCAGTAGTGGTACATGTGGCAATGGTCTCTATTTTAAGCCATTGATTTCTTGTTTGATAAGATATCAAGTAAGATAAGATATCAAGTAACAGCATAATACCACTGACTGAAATTGAATACAGTACTATTAAAGAACATTTTCCCTGTGACACGTGCCTTCTGATTGTGCCTTTTTATCAAGAGTTCCCATATTTTGTGGAGAAAGAAGTCGCTTATTTTTTCGAAACCGACTTATACTTCAATAACATTGTTTCAAGTCTTAAAACTCTAGCATCTTTGTTCTATAGATGATTTCAAAGTTAGAATATAATATCACTGACATTGAGCATATTACATTTGAGGCTGAGTATAATACCCTTGATGTTGAGCTTATTACAGCTGAGGGTGAGTGTAATACCCCTGAAGATGAGCATAATACAGCTGAAGCTGAATGCAATAGTCTTGAAGACGTGCATATTATAGCTGAGGGTGAGTGTAATACCCCTGAAGATGAGCACAATACAGCTGAAGCTGAATGCAATAGTCTTGAAGACGTGCATAATATAGCTGAGGGTGAGTGTAATACCCCTGAAGATGAGCATAGTACAGCTGAAGCTGAATGCAATAGTCTTGAAGACGTGTATAATATAGCTGAGGGTGAGTGTAATACCCCTGAAGATGAACATAATACAGCTGAAGCTGAATGCAATAGTCTTGAAGACGTGCATAATATAGCTGAGGGTGAGTGTAATACCCCTGAAGATGAGCATAGTACAGCTGAAGCTGAATGCAATAGTCTTGAAGACGTGTATAATATAGCTGAGGGTGAGTGTAATACCCCTGAAGATGAACATAATACAGCTGAAGCTGAATGCAATAGTCTTGAAGACGTGCATAATATAGCTGAGGGTGAGTGTAATACCCCTGAAGATGAGCATAGTACAGCTGAAGCTGAATGCAATAGTCTTGAAGACGTGCATAATATAGCTGAAGTTGAGTATAATAGATATGAAGATGACAATAATACAACTAAGGTTGAGCGTAAAACCACTGAAAATACTGTACTCATTATTGCCATTATGTATTTTTTTAGTGGTTGCCATGTTTTAGGGGATACGCAATCGTTTATTTTTAATTAAAAACTGCCTAATGCATCAATCTTATCTTTGCTTTAAATTATTAATCTTTAGTATCTTTGTTTGATAGAAGTTTTCAAATTATGAACATATCACCGTTGAAATTGAGCTTGAGAGTACTAAAAGACAATTTCCCTATGATAGCATTGTACCTTTTCATGAAAACTGCCATAATTTAGGGCTAAGGCAGCCACTAATTTATTCAAAAACCCTCATGCACCAATAACATACTTGATCTTAATTTCAATCCCTATATTTTTAGTATGTTTTAGAAAATTTCAAAGCTAGAATATAATACCACTGAAGTTGACATAATACCACTAAAAACTACTCTCCCATTATTGCCACTATACATTTCATCAGGTGTTGCCATATTTTAGGAGCTAAACTGGTATTTTTTTAAATTCGAAACCGACTAATACATCAATAACAAATCTGATCTTTGCTTAAAGCTATTATTATTTAGCATCATTATTCAATATTCAAAAAGTATAATATCATTGCTGGGTGTAATGCTACTTGATCTGAGCGTAATGCCGTTGAAAAATACTTTCCAAGTGCTACGTATTGTGCCCTTTCATCAAGAGGTTTAATATTTTGGTGTTTAGCATGCCTTTATTTGTTCAACACCTTCTTGCATGAATAATATATTTGAAATAGGCAATCATAATATAATCACACACTTTCAGAAAGATTGGTGAAAGATTTGAAGATTTCTATTAGCTCACTATTGAATTAGCAACATAAAAAGGGGAGAGGGGATCCAAAATTATTTCCTCTGAGAAAAAAAAACTTAATTTATTTATTTATTGCAATATTTTTATATGAGAATCTTTAAACAATATTTAATTTAGCAGGTTTCTTACTTTTTTTTTAAAGTTAATAATGAGCATCTAAATAATAACAGACATTTTGTTCTCCTTGCGTGTGTTCGGACATTTTTGGCACTTGTTTTCTTTTCCAAATTGCAAATTCTGTTATTCTTTTAATTTTATTTAATTACAGAAAAAAGTGCATTTATATTTCATATACCCACAAACAATAAACTTGCAAAGTTATCAAGAAATAAACTATTTAGGTTATATAAAACAGTAATAGCTTAAATAATAACTGTATTAAACTATATGACATGAAGAACTTCAAAAAATGCTGCTATTCATATGTAACGCTATAAAAGTCCAAACCTTTGAATTTCAAGAAATATCAAAGGTGAAATTCTGGATTGCTAGAGAGTTATTTTTGGATAAAATAGGAGAGTTGGTTTCCAGGTTCTATCTTATTAGATATAAAAGAAGAAAAAATATCAATGCTAGAATGTGATAATTATCATGAGATATTTTCATTAAATAAGGAAAATAATATGAAACCATAAAATACTAAAAATAAGATAATTATTTGTTCATTTGTTATTTTACTTATACATTTCAATAACCAGAAATAAACTATATTAATATAGTAATACTAGTACAGTAAAATAAATGTTTCTTCAGTTTTCGCTATCATTTCTGTAAAAAGAAATAAAAGAAAACGTAGATTTGAGTCTTTAGGCAGATATAAAATTTCGCTTTAAGACGTGTTTCATTCATCTTATTTACTTTTAAATTATATAGTAACAAATATAAATAAATTTAAAAGGAATGCTTTTAAAATCTTCGAAATGTTCCTGCATAAAAACGTAGTGACTAAAACAATTAAAATTAGCAGAAAAATTTCAAAAATTGTTAGAGATAGAATTGTGAAATAAACTAAAATCTTTCTCACTGATTTATTGATATTTAAAAGTGTGTAAAAATGGGTTTTAAAAAAGGATTAATTTACTCCCCAATTCCACAATTATTAAGGAAAATATCACAGTTTTTATCTATTTTTAATTAAATGAAAATTTTAAAAATCATTCTGTTAGTGATCTTCGGTTATCCAAGAAGTAATGGCATATCAAATTTCGTAACTCTAGAAATGACAATTTAGAACGTTTATATATATATATATATATATATATATATTTCTAGGTACCTTTTGGGTACTAACTGCTGGCTAAGAAAGATTGTTCAAAAATTTAATTATATTTTTAATTAAAAATAAATTGAAATAATATTTTTATCCTTAATTTCTTTTTATTTAGTGCCTAAACTCATTTTCCAGACAACGTTTTCTCTAATTTTGATACATTTTTAAAAATATTTTCATATTATATTTTAAATATATTTTCATAGTTTCACCACATTTCATAATTTACTGCATTTATATTCATGCATTGTACAACGATAATAAATATATTTTCTGTATCCACAATATCGATTGAATAATTAAAAATAAGACAATAGATTTATCTCAAAACATTATCAAGCTATTTCATTTTAGACTAAAGGCTCAAATCTAATTAAATTTTCACCCACAAGCAATGAAATTTTTCTTAGTTCATCTTACATAACATTCACAGGCAGCTTGCTTCCCCATTCATAAAACAAAGTCTTTCACATTTTATTGCTCTATTTTGAAATGAGAAACAAGTGTTAAACATTTTAAATAAATTTTTCCGAACCAAACTTCTTTATGTCTACCCCTTTGAGGCTCAGCTCGTTTTCATAGTTCTTATCGAGCCAATTCCTGTAAGTGCTTTAAGACTCGATCTATCAAGGAGTCTCGGCCATGCATTGCAAAATGGAGGTTTATAGGGTCGGGCGTCCATTTGCACATGAATATTTGATGCTAAGCTCTCTTTCTTCCGGGGCCCTAATTAAATTTCGATCCGAAGACTCTGACAGTTAAAATTCGATTAAGACTTTTGTGTCTAAAATCGAACTCATGAAAAATTCATTGAAGACAAGTGCAAGAGAGGAGGTTACTCAAGTGAAGGCTCATTCGTTTTAAAATGTAAATTTATAACTGGTTTTGAATGAAAAAGAACTTTATTTTATAAATTATCCCCAGTTGTTTACAAAATAATGAGATTTTGGTGTCATTTCCTCTTTTTTCGGTTTATAAAAAATGTAAAGTAGATTGGTATAATTAATCCTAAACATTGTGGCATGATGGTATTTTAAATGAAATTCGTCTGTCTTTATATTATTTTTTTTAAATCACTTTTAATTTTGGTAATGATTGAAAACACGAAAAAATAACCGTTAGTTAATAAGTTAGAATTATTTTTCAGCCTAAAACTTCTGGGTTGTTGCTAAGGTCAGATCACAAATTGCAGTGTAACGTAATATTAACGCGGAGTTAGAGATCATACATAACATTTCTCAGCAGCTGCTCTGAAAATTTATCCCTTATCTTCTGCCACTCTAGCATGAGGATGTCTTTGACTGCTATATTTTTAACTAGCAAGTCACTGTCCCATAGCATTCAAACATTTTCAAAAAATTTTAGATAGAAAATGCGCTACCTATACAACGTGTTGTATATTCTCATTATCGATCCTGAGATACAATCCTGAAATACGAATGACCGAAAATGTGGTACGTTGTCGCTCCTGAAACAAATGTATCACCGCCAGCAGCAAGAAAGAAGCAATCGTAGGATAGTTGAACTTCATAACTATATTGTATATCAAACATAATCTTATTTGTAACTACATGTCCACCACCTTTTTAATTCTGTTATCAAGGCCTGATGAGCAGACACATAATAGAAATTTTGCATTTTCACACCTTTTCTTATTGTATTCCTCAATTATTCTAATTTTCCGTATTTTTCTTTGTTTCATTTTGCGGTTATGACGGGTGATTAAGTCATCCGTGTTAATCAGTTGTCTTGTGAAATAACCTCTAAGTAAAAGCACCCAATCACACACTTAAAGCAAGAAATTTCTCTCTTTATGATGGGGCTGATATTTCATCTAACTTGATTTATTTTTCTATCTTAAATCTTAAGGAATTCAAAAGGAAACAAAACTTTCAATGAATCACTTTTCTCACTTACTTTGTGCTAGATGACTTGTCTACGAACGCTGCTGAGAATTTCCCCTCTCTATACCATGCCTCTAATCAGTTCATATAGAATCAAAATTTTTCCAATTATTGTGTTAAAAAGTTATAGATAAATAGCAATATTTGTATAACATTTATAAGCTTTTAAACGAGAGCTATCATTTGGTTCTACGGTTGATTATTGAAGACGATTCGGCTTTTCGGAACACCAAAACTCGTTAATACTTGTAAACCTGTATATATACTAAAATTATACCACAATATTTTATTCTTTGCTTCTATTCTAGGAATCCTTTTTAAAACTTGGAGATATTTTTTATTTTGAGTTCAAAAAATAGCTTTTGAATTCTTATAGGGAATATGACCCCTAAGCAGATATCTTTTAAACCTCAGTTTCATAAAAAATGCAGAAAATGGGATGAAATTTAAGGAAAGTATGAATTTCGATATGAATGATGCCAATAATTTTGATATTTTTTTTTTCTTTTTTGACATTTTTATAAAGTAAATTTATTTAATATTTTGATTCTTTCATGTTTCCCTTAATATGAAAAAATTAACTACGTATGATTTTTAAAAAAATAATGAAAAAAATTTGCAATAGGTATTTCTGTATTTGAAATTTCTATACATCAGTTTTTTACCCAATTATTCATAGGACTGATGCATGAAAGTTCAACAATAAAGTGTTTGATAAAATGTTATATTAAATGATTAAGAAATAAAAACTTGTCTCTCCAAATTTTTTGGTAAAAGATGCTTCAATTATTCTAATTTTCCATATTTTGCTTTCTTTCATTTTGCGGTTATCACGGGAGATTAAGTCATCCGTGTTAATCCGTTTATTGTCCACAAAAATTAGCACACGGTGTTGATTATCTACCCAATATAAGCATAGTGTTATCATTTGTTAAAAAAAACTTCTTTTCTTATTATAAAATTTATTTTAAGAAGAAATATTTTGTAGCAAGTGATTTCAAATTATATTTCTTAATGTTTTAGTTTAACTCCTAAAACATTTTTGAAAAGGCACTAAAATTCCTTTGAAAGGCCATTGAAATTACTTCTTATTCCATATTTATATAAATTATGCAAGAAAACTTTATATCTTCAAATCTGTAATTAGAGCAAAACCGTCCGCATGAAATTGACATAATTTTGCGCTTAGTTTCAGCTACATTTTGGAAAATACTGCAATCATTTAGAACATCTAATAAAATATTCACAAATACTTCCAATTACACAAACATTTATTAAAGATTTCTCAAAATATTCCAGAAAATGACTGTAAGCATTCATTTTCTCCCAATCTTGCTCATCATTCTCATTTCATATTCCAAATTTCATTACTTGTGAGTCTTTTCCCATGATTCCATTTGGTAATTACCTCGGATATTTTAATAAAACCTTCTTCGCTGCTAATGGCACGTAAGTTGCTATAAGGGAAAAGGATGCAAATTATCCCTAATAAACGAGACCCGACACGCTCTTCATCGGGTACGGATCCTGTGTTCCGGCGCCGAAAAATTTCATTAATTATGAATGTAGAGCGTTTTTTGTACTATAATCTGGCTCATCAATTAATCGATATTATGCTAAACATGGGCTCCATATTAAAAATGGATCAACTAGGAACTTTTATTTGATTTAATTTTTCATGCATAACCTTGTCTAAAGGAGTAATAATTTGCAACCTTTTGGCAACAAGAGTTTGTAGCATCGAGGATTATGAATTATTTGTTAACGTAGAACATTATAGAAACATATCAAATACTTGAAAGACCGTTCCGATTTTGACAGACAAAACTAGATTATTCGCCATTTAAAACGCACAGTTACTGACTAGCTAATCTGACTAGCTAATATGCACGGCAAAAAATATTTATAGTTTATATAAAAGATTTTTCGCAAAACATTACCATTGATTATCAAAAACATATCATTTTTAGATTTACTAATTAGTATCTTATTACTTTAAACGAGCAATTCTTTTATATATGTATATTAATTTATTTCGTGCATCTCGGAAACAGCTCTAAAGATTTCGAACAAATTTTATATTTAGATAAGGTTTTGCTTTTTAAATTTATCTGTATAGGTGTCTTTCCTGGAAAAAAAACGCGATTTTATACACACTTTTTTTTTATGACTAACTATTGACATGTGGCTATACATAGGACGCATAAGCCTATCAAAGATAGAGTAGTGGTTAGGACTTCGGACTCCCATGCATTTTCCTCACGTTCGATCCTGTTTTGGAATTCAATTAGACTTCGCCGACAACTTTAAACAAACCACATGATAGGATTTTATTTACGATTTTACCACAAGAAAAAAAAAAACTGCCGAGCGAAGTTCGATTTCCCAGGTAATACTGACCCTCGGGGGGGGCACCTCGAAATGAGGATGAGATGCTTCCGGCATGGTGGTTGGATCTCGCCACCCTGGAGGGTACACTAATAGGTGGGGGATCTGGCTCCTCCCATCGATGACGGGACGTACTTCCTTCGGGGAGGGTTGTACCGTGGCCGGTGATGGCTCTTAGGACTCAACCACAGTTCCCGCCAATTGCTGTTGCGGCGGTCCGGTCATTCAGTTTTATGGTTTAAATCCAAAATGCCTTAGGGCGGGTGGAAGAGTTAGATGGTTGACTTCCCAGGTAATACTTGATAATGCACGGAAAGGATACATTCTAGTTTAAGTGCTTATAACATAACAATTTCAAGCAGCAGCATCTCTTGATGACATTTAATTGTATTTTAGAATGAGAGTTGATGCCTCGGTTACAGCTAAATCCTTTCATATTTCTCTCTCACTACTTTGAACCACTTTCCTTCTATCTAAAAACCTTTGAATTTCACTTTTCACTCAGCTTTGTTCTCGTAATAGTTTTATTCCCATGTTCTAAAGTAAAATTCTCTTCTTCTTGGTGTTCCTATGCCTGTCTCCAAAAACACAGAAAACTTTCCTTTTTTTTTTTCGTTTCTTACTTTGTTCTTTTGCTAACAGCTGAATCTTTCTATTTTTTCTTTTTGACTTCATTCTCTGAACCACTTGCCGCAGATCTAGCAATCTTTGAAATTCCATTTTTCCAGCTTCATCATTGCTAAAGTGAAGACAGAATTGTCTTAAGATGATGGTTTTTATACAACGATCCAACGCTTGATATTTGTGCATATAATGTAAAAAATGCATAAGAAGACTGATTTTCTAGTTAGGCACACTATGCCTTAATTTTATGAAATTATTTTATTTCTTAAATTATGCATTTTTTTTTTTTTATTCATGCACCATTTATGCATTAAAATTTTTTATGCATTTTATTAATGCTATTTTATTTTTAATATTATTTTGTAGAAAATATAATCTGATATAGGAAATGAGTTTTTTTTATTCATGAAAACAAACATGGAAATTAATAATGCAAATACAAAAGAAAAAATGTTTCATTAAATGACGTTTTTGACATATTTGACAATGTTTATAAATTTCTGTTCTAAACATGTGCAGTTAGAGAATCAGTTTGTACTCTAAGAAGATATTTATTTGACAACTGTTTTTGAATGATACTGAAATATGATTTTTTATTTCTTTGAAGAAGGCTGTATCTTTGTTTTAACCAATTCATTTTTCTTTTCTTTAAAAATGAACTAATTTTCTCAGAAATATTATATCACCGTTTGATGTAAAGTTACAAAACAGCCACTATATTTCCCAAACATCATTTTGATCCAACTTGATAATATTTAGTTTTGATTTTCATGCATCATAAAAAGGCTGAAATATAAAAAAAAGGCCAATTTATTGATGCCAGCAGAAGCAATATTTATTCGTAAAAAGAGAAACCATATAATAAATTCAAATTATATAAATGCTTGTGCTTACAGCTTAAATAGTTTAATATCTAGTTATTTGAAAATGATACTTTTGGCAAAGACATTTTCTGTATTCCAAAAACGGTTCATTCGTCTCCATCTCGGTTTGGTTGTTCAATATTTCAAGTTTATTTCGGATACATCTGCTGCTTTCCGAACAGAAAGTCTTTTAGGAACACAGCAAATATTAACATCAACAAAATATTTCTCAGAAAAACATATGATAAGCTAATAGGATACAAAACTGGTATCAAAATGCGTAGATACTGAATATAAAACAACTTTTTGATAATAAGTAAAGATTTTTAATTAAGTATAATAAAAATATCTAGAGAAACATAAAAAATACACATAGAAATATTATATTATATCAAGAATATCAAAGTACTCTATTTATGCTTAAACATCATTGATATTTTTATTCAAATATGTCGTCAAAGAATTTGTCTTTACACCAGAGTTAGTAATAAACAGTTTTATAAGTCAGGTGTTCTGTTTTAACTAATAAAGGCTTGATAATAAGCGTTTTGTTCCAAATTAGTTAGTTAGTTGAACTAGGCATCTTAAGACGATATTTGGACGTGAAAAAAAATTATGTATGTGATGAGACAGATTTCCTAATTAACTTAATGAGCATGAATCAGAATGATGGAAGTATACAAAGCTTTGAATAAAACTGGATGAGAAATTGATTAAGGGTTTTAAATTTTTGTGAACTAATGGAGAAGAAGTTACCTCTGCAACACTTCTTTACATTATTGTTCATTTTTTTCAAAACTATTCACTTCAGTTGCAGGAAAAATAGAAATAGGATTTTCTTCTTAATAAAAATAAATTTTATAAAATATCCTACATGACTTTTTAAACATAATAATAAAAAAAGACTTCACCATGAAAGTTACTTTTCATAAATTTATTAATCCATCTATATTTTCCTGGAATAAACATCTTTACCTTTGTAAATGTAATTTCGTCTTTCCAATAAAATCATTGGCATTATCTTTTACAGCAAATAGTTTTAATTTTCTACAGTTGGAAACAATCGATGCCATACGCTATTATTAACTCAGTCAATACAGCCACGGGTCTTCTGATTTCATAAAATATTGAATTATTTTGAAAATGCAAAACGCACCAAGCGTCAAAAATTGCATAAAGAAGCTTCAATCATCTTTAAAATCATCAATATATTGATAAAATATTGATTATTTAATTACTATGTAAAAGGTGAAAACAGAAGACTACCATTCTGAAAAAAAATTCCATACAAAAATTCACTTTCATTCAAATAGAAAACGATAACAGACAAGAAAGAAAAAAGAAGAAGAAAAAAAGAACTCACTCTAATAACAAAACGGATTCTTTAATTCAATTTAATGGACTGCCCGCTAAGATTTATTTTTGAAAGAACCCCAAAAGAGGAAAAGAAAAAAAAGTTTCTTTGAAAGAGTTTTTGATGAATTAATTAACTCATCAATTAGGAATTACTTTTAGAAGGTTATTATTGAAAAAAAAAGAAAATGAAAATGAAATGAAGAGAAAAAGATGAAAGGAAAAAAGAAGGAATTCTTAAATTCTAGAGAGCATCGATCATGGAAGATTTACAAATGATTAAATTTTTTTCTTCAATGATTGAAGTTTAGAAAATCTTTTTATAATTAGAAGTGGAGCAAATAGGAAGAGAGAAAAACAATATATATTCACATTACCTCTCAATACTAGCATTTTTGTTTGATTTACTTTTATCGAAATTAATTGAGCAAAAGTATAATTTGCAACAAATTATTTTATATTGAAGTGCTTATGAAAAATAAGCTCATAAAAAAAGAAATTTGAAAAAAAAAAAAAAACCCTCGAAAGAATTTTTCACAAATCCATTGCTTGATTCAAAATATTTATTGCAACACTTGAATATCAAAACTGAAAAAAAAATGCGCATTAATCAACATTAAATTAAAGAAAAACATATTTAATCAGTTATTTAGCATATTTTAATTAAAAATTTTAAAAATTGATATTTTTTATTACTTTTAAAAATATCGCAGAATCTGATAGAAAAAAGCGATAGCAAAGTTCCGTACGACCTTGCGACTGTTCAGTTTACATTCAATTTAATACATTCGGATGTTACATACATTTGGTTGTAAAACATTTTTCGAACTTCAACTGTCAAAATAAAAATAAAAATGGAACAACAATATACTACATGAAGGGTTTTACATAAAATATGTTACTATAAAAACAGTGACCTCTATTAAGCGAAGTTTATATTAGCTGAGCAAGTACCAGAAAATAGAAAAGTATTTTCACAAAAAGAAGGAACATGAATTAGCTACTGGCCGAAGGGTCAGCAACTAATTTATGTTTTAGATTATAATGATAATCAAAAGTCATTATAATCTGAAATCAGATGATTTAGAAAAAGATAGTGTAAAAGAAAGCTAAGAAGAATAAAGGAAAAAATATTACGAAGAAAAATTGTTTTATTAGATTTAAAGTGTTATAAATATTTATGCGTGACAACAATCTTTTTAACCTGAATATTGGCAATAACATCTGATAGTTAAACATGTTTATGAAGTCGTTGAATTTGACATAATTGGTGTTCAGTATGTTATATTTTTCTTCTTTTTTCATACAAATGAATTGACAAAAAAAAAAGAGAGAGAGAGAGAGAGAGAAGAGTTTTTCTAATTTAAAATTATGTCTACGTGAAACCTTCTCAAAAGTTCATGTTTGCCAACTTGCTCATAAGGGCCTTGAGAGTTTGAAACTTAGAATGAATGCTATTTTTTTTCTTTTTTTACTGCCTTCACTTTTTGTCAGGGAATCTAAAATCTACCTGCCTCACCTGGTTCTAGTTTCTTGGAAAGTTTCCAAACATCATTTAATTGATTGTGCAGTAAAGAGTTCTAATTTTATAAGCTAAGTATTCAACTAAGCTCTTTTGGAGAGTTTCAAATGAAACTGCTTGTCAGAATTATTAAAAAGATTAATCAAATTATCATTAACTAAGCTGTTTAGTATATGCAATTTAAGAAAGACATTTTAAATATGCAAATGCTTATTGATAAATGGAATAAAGAATGTTATAACTGCACTTATTTATGACAGAATAAGAATATTTTTATAATAATTATATATTATTTATTCGAATGTTTCTCAGAAGTTTAAGTAAAAACCAAATGTTGCTGCGTAATGTCAATTTATCACTGCCATTTTTTGCTTTTTCGTATAGGAAGTAAAAAGAAAAGTATATAGAAAAAGTGTTGTAATCGTGAAAAACTCAAACTCGAGATTTTGACTAGCTTTGACGTTCCACACCTCCCTTAACCAAAAAAACACACTTTTGGAAAAATTATGTCAGCCTTTACGCTTAAGGCTGGACCCATGAAATTTGGTGCATAGTCTTAAAAGCAGATAGATTTCTATCAAATTTTGAAGGAAAATCCATTCAGAGGAAATCTGTCTAACTGAATTCAAATAAAAATAAATTCGATAATTATAAAACAGAGAGAACTAGATAGATAAAATTTGGTATACAGATTTAGCATCTAAAAACGTAGATTCTTACGAAATTTTAAACTAAATCCGGAAAGAGGATTGACTGTTTATATATCTGTACTTTCGAAAACGTAATAACTCAAAAACACAAAGGCAAAACACAACAAACAAAATAAATGAGATGTAATAGATGAGTTTATAACTACAATCGTAGCTTTATCTCAAAGTTTGGTTTCCAAAATTTGGTTAGAAAAATATGTCCAAAACGCATATCAAATTTTCTGGCATATCTGTATATTAATCACATGTTAATGATTAATCGCCAAAGATAGTAAGATAGATTCATTCCAAAGGTCTATATTTCACAATTATTGCTCACCAAAGGCACGCTCATAATACCCAAGTGCCAGTTTTCATGGTTCTGTCCAATGCACTCAATTTTAAGGGGGGGGGAGGAAGAGAATAAAACCCTCATTACAAATGATTCGAGAAAGCTTCCGGAAGACCACTTACACAGTTCATTTCGTTTTGATATTTCTCAGCTATCACTTCGGAAATTATCCTTCGCAGCCAACGGTTTTTATTTCACCTTAAAATTCTCAAATTTATCTTAATATATATAAATTACGTGTCACGTTGTTTGTCCTCGATGGACTCCTAAACTACTTAACCGATTTTAATCAAATTTGCCCACCGTGTGCAGTTTGATCTAACTTAAAAGATAGAATAGCCCTTTTTTTGAATTTTTAATTAGAATTTTAATTATTAATTAAAAACTAACTTTCCCGCCAAAAAAATCTTTTCATTTTCCCCACCGCCAAATGAGTACGGCCCCAACAGTCATTTTTTTCCCCAACAGTCATGAGGCTAGGCTTAAGATTTTTCGGCTGATTATTTGAAACAATTCTATTTATTTTCTTAATGTTTGATGCATTTAAAATTAAACCTTGTTAATGAATCGATCTTTCAGATTCATTCTTAAGTAGTTTTGAATTAAAATAAAACAGAATAAAGGAAATTAAAAATTTCTAATCTGCATAGCATTACCCCAACTGGCGTAGAAAAACTCACGCATTTGCGTTACCGTAACTGGCGTTGGAAATTCACGCATGCACATTGTATTCTGATTGTTGACATGACAACCATTATCAACGGATGATTTAAATTATTTTTAGGTTAGTTGCATATTTTTGTAATTAAATTGTATTTATGTTAGTTATATATATTTTTTGTATACGCTTATAGTTTTAAGTACATCGTTTTTTAAGTAGTTTTTTTTTTAACCTGTTTCCGACCGATTATTTTAAACGATTCGTTTTATTTTCTTAGTGTTTGATGCATTTAAAATTAAACATTGTTAATTAATCGTTCTGGTCATGATGAATCTGAGAATATTTTGTTGACAAATTCTTGAAATATTACATAAATTAGAAAAGATATTCTTTAGTGCCCATAAAGTTTAAACGCTCAGTGACTGTTTTCAGTAATCATATTACAAAAAAATACTTTGTTTCAGTAAAAAATATTATTATATTAATTGCAGATTAATGCTTTCCACTTTAATTTCTACGGGAACTAACAGAAAATGAGAGAGATACATATTACGTTATGACTGAAGGCGTTTATAATAATTATGAGTGAATTATATCACTATCAAAATTTGAAGTTTTAAAATATTTTGATGAAGAAGCTATTAAAGTAGGAATTGCATAAAATATTTAATTATTAAAATTTTAACGAACATTAAGATTGGCGAATCGGCTGGTCGCCAAAGGCGGCTAGTTCATTTATAAATGTCGATGTGGTTGGCGGGTTTGGATTTAAAAGAAAACTAAACATTTTTTTTAAAAACTTATTTTTAATTATTATCATGGTATTAGAAATAAAGTTATTTTATATTCTCACAAAACGTAATGGCAACACGTGAATGAATAAATCAAATAACGGAAAAGAAGTTTTATTTCCAAGTAAATGTGTATGGCAACGAGAGTGCACTACTCAATTTATTTACTCAGTTTTTAATTTCTGAGTAAATAAATTCAGTAATTAAAGAAATTGAGCAATATTTTCTTAATAAAAAATTAATATTAAAGTTACCTTAATAATAAAAATAATAATTAATAATAACTATCTTAATAATAAAAATAAAATGATCTGTTAAGACATGTAAATCTGTTTCGATGTAATTTCATAATGTAATATAGCAAATCGAATAAATTTTTCTAAGGAAAGTGGTCTTCTGATTGACTGAAGATCATTAAAATTTTTATGAAATATTTATAAATCTGTTATAAAGACCACACTATTGATTTTCCTTGGTATCTCACGCAGTCATAGATACACAGAAAACTTAATTCTAATTTAGAAAAGACAAACCTAATTCTAAAAACACTTTATATTTTGGAATTTATGAAAATCTAAACCTCGGATTATTTTGGATTTTCAGTATATAATTAGAATATTTTCACGGCGTATAGAATAAGAGAAATTATATTCTGCGTCATAAATATATCATGGAAAGTAAAACAAAGCTATTTAATCGGCAAAAAAATATCTGCTGGCAACTTTTTACAAATTTTTGGCATTATTTTCCTTTGTTTATCTATCAGTCTGTCTGTGAGCAGAAAGAAATCAAAAAAATAAAACCCTCTCTTTGAGCTAGAGGACTAAGATTCGACAAATGAAATTACAGCAAAATTTGAAGATTTCTACCAAATTTTGAAAGGAATTCATTCACAAGAAATCTGTCTGCCTGTCTGTTCGAGTACAAGAGAACTCGATAACAATAAAACGCAAAGAGCTACGCAGATAAAATTCAGTACGCAGATGTGCCATCTAAAGTACAGATAAATATAAAATTTTGAATCAAATCTTTAAAATGGTTGACTGTCTGTCGCTTAACAGTTGATAAATTTTGCATATTATCTTGTGACTACAATTGCAAGTCTGTGCCAAATTTTTGCTTCAACCTGCCAGCAAAAAGAAGCTCAAAATATATACTCATGCAATAAATTCAATAAAAATTCTAAATTCATGCCATGAATTAATAATTCGTAACTATCGTTCATCAATACGATGGAAGGTATTCGCTGCCTTCCCCAATATCCACATTTTTATGCAGGGAAGGGGAGGGGGGGGGTGAGACTTTTATCGGAAAATATATGGGAAAGTTTCGGTGACAAAAACACAAAAATAATGTTCTGGCTTTTCTAAAGCAAATTTTTGGGGGAAGTGACTCTTCAGATCATATTTGAGGGTACAAAATATCCAATAATAAGAGTACATTTAAGTTTTGGCACTGAAATTTTAATTCAGTACGACATGTATATTCTTAGTAATTTAATTAAAAAATTGAGCATGGAGTCGGTTCATTCATCTGTCGCGCATCATGCGCGACATGTTGGTTGAATGGAATCCCTTGCGCATTTTGCAGGAAGAATGTGCTGTGACGTCATTCTACCAACTCACCGTCATTGTGACGTCATTCTCAATTTGTAACTAGTTGTTACACGACATGCGCAGTTATATTTAACAAACGATTTTTCTCTTTTGTGATTCTTTATATTAGCAACTTTAAAGATATCATAAAGTTAATTTAAAAAAAAATTAACCAGTTAATTAATTTTATTTAAAGTGTACGTTTTATTATTATTAATTCTTGTACTGGGAATGAAATAAAAAAAAAAGATTTTTTTTTTATTTGCTTGCTTTTTTAGAAACTTTTATGAATCTCTTGAATAATTAGTTAATGCAGTACTGTTACAAAAGTGCGACAAATAAACTGAAAAATATTTCACAAAAAAAATTTTGCTTTTTCAAATCCATTTCTTAAGAGTGACTGAAATAAATAAGCGCGTATTCATAAAATGAAAATTTTTTTCTGACAAATAGAAATAGAAAAGAGAAAGGGAAAAAATAATCATACAATTTCGAACAAGTCGTCGATGCGCATCTTTTCGAACATTTCTTGGAAGTAGCATCTGGCGATTCTAACAGGCCTGCCATGGCTGTCCATTTGCTTGTTGCCGAACAGAAAATAGAAATTGTTGATTATGAAGTCCCAAATGAGGATCCATTAGCGGCAGGCGAAGTGCCTTTGCTAATAAGGGGGGGGGGGACAGAGCAGTTTTTTCGAGAAACTCAAAGAACTCAGAGACAATGTGTTTAAGCTTTCGTTCTTTCTGAGCTGTCAAGGCAGACAACCTCTTCTCCCGTTTCTAAATATAACTCGCTTGAAAAAAAGGGGGGTTCTTGTTATTTTCCGTATGATAATGTCTTTCAGTTCGCTTTTTTGAAATATTTCTTTTTCGATACAATTTTTCACTTGTCTTCCGGGTCCTTTGGAGAGGGTGGGATTCTTTTTTCTTCTTTTTGCTTTTCTGTTCTCTTTCGCGAAGCTGTTCAGTTGGATATATTCCAGAGAGATTCGAGAAGAAAATCTTCGTGTTCTTTAAATACGAGGAGGGAAGGGGGTTGAAGAGCGAGATGTTTTCTTCCTCCACTTTTTTTTTTTTTTTTAAAAGATGCGTCTAATGGATTGGCCGCCCGGGCAGCAGAGCGGAGAGGTACAATGAACGCCAAATACTCTTGGGGTTCAGAAGAAAAGTTTGAAGAGCAAGTATCTTTTACCCACTTTCTGAAAGTTTGTGTTCTACTCAAACATCATTAAGTGTCATAAAATGTCACAATGTGACACGTCACGTTACTTAACATCGGCTTAAGGGCTATTATATTTGTGTTCCATTTTGAAAATACAAGAGGATCACATTGAATAGGTTTCAGAACTTTGAATCATGGTCAGATAACTATGGTACAAGAGCCTGCACATTCCTGCCTAAACATACACGCCATACTAAAAGGAGGACATCTGAGCCTGATGAACTTAATTTGGTACAAAGCCATTTCCAGGCTTTCCTTAGATCAAGTTTTACCACCAGACCATTCAATACACATAGTTATGACTATTGTGGTGTGATTTGTCCTTTTGAGAGAAATAGATATTGTAAAAGTAGAAATTTCATTTCTGAATATGAACTGCTTCAGATGATAATTCATTAAAAATATTAGAATTTCAGCACCGCCTTATCCTATATATCAGTTATCATTTTATTCAGATTTATTTCCTCGTACCATAATATCAATTTATGTATAATATTAATGATCAAAATCAAGCATTACTAACTCCAATAAGTCCCAAAAATCTTTTCATTCAAATTCAAAGTCTTTTCATTCAAAAGTCATTTCATTTCCAAAGATTTAGAAAAGGGATAAAGCATTTTTTCTATTCATTCATTTTTATTTAGTTCGCCTTTCATGTCAGTAAAGATGGAATTCTGTAATCAATTTTCCATTCGCTTCCTGATAAGTTAAAGTCGTGGTAGACAATTTAATGAAAAATTTAGGTATCATGAAATTTCATTTAAAATAAAATTTTTAAAATAAAGTAAGTGCATTTTACATTCATTTTGAACCACTATTAAAATGTTTTTGACGATAATTGTAGCTCAAAAATAATATAATGTTGAATGGGTGGTACATATATCAAAGCTTGAAAACACCCGTTCTATGACACGAATACTACAAAGTTAAGTACAAAACCCTTTCATGTTGAGGAAATATTCGAAATGTTTTGAAAGGTGTTTGAGAAAAAGTCGTTTTTGTACTGAGGAAGAAACCATTGAAATGTTTTTCTAGTGTATTGTTAGAAAATATTAAAGGATTTTCTTAATATTTATTTATTTCCTAAGGAACTCATCTTTGTTTCAACAGGTTCATAACAAACATTGCTTTTTAAAGCTCTCACTTCTTTGTAACATTGTTTACTTTCTATAAATTCTGAATTCGATATATAGCACTACTTTCACTCGAGTTTTTCGATCAGCTCTTGTATAGAATTTTTGCCATTTTGAGGTATTGACAACAACAAAAATAATTAGCGGAATCAACTAACAACAACTATCAACAACTATAATGAAAAACGACAATTTATTCTACAAATATTCCTGGAAAAATAATACAATAAAAATGTATAAAAAGTACAATGCTTTTAGAAATTGACAAAAAAAGCACATCACTCATAAAATAATAATAACGACTCTATCAATAACGCAGTACATCTACAGCTCTCACTGTGAATAATACTCAAAAAAGACTCAGAGCTGAAATCGTTTGATAAGCTAATATTTAATATAGCTTTACAACAGAGCTGATGTCTTATGGAATTCTCTAGAGGAACTTTCAGATTTCAGCTCTTAATAGATATAAAATCATAAGTCTTGCTTTTTCTAGAGTCTTTATTTTCGTTGCTAAGTCTTTCAAATGGTCATCAAGGTTGGTCATTACTTTAACATCCATTAAGTATCGATACAAATACCTCTTACTACCATAAGATTAGCATGACAAAGAAATGGTATTACAGCTGCTTCTACAAATTCAATTCGAAAAATCCATTGCTCTTCTTTCTAGATGAAAGTTGGTATGTCGTCGCAACACAACATAAGAAATATAATTAGATATTGTATCCACAATTCCATCTGTCTTGTTATTGTGAAATCAAATATATTTTATACAATGAAACATGAGAAAATGTGCTTGATTATATTTATTCCTGTAATGTTTATATTTTGAACTTTAATACTAATCTTACCTGGTACGATTTAATGCAGTTGTCTCTGTCTCAGCCTTTTGGTTCTAATTGAATTTAGTACAATTGCTTGCCAGTTTCAAAATGATTTAGAATCTTTCAATTTTAGCAGACGATATTTATTTCTGAACTCTTTAAATGAATATTTTACGTTTTATATTAAAATCCATCATTCTTCCGGACGAAATGGCATTATTTAACGGCCCACGCATTTTCATTTTATTTTATTCAACTACGACTCTTATAGAAAGCAATTAACCGGGTTCCCCTAAAATTGCAAAAAATAATATACCGATTGCGCGAAATAGTTAAAATCTAATTATGGATCCAATTACTTTAAGGAAAAAGCACGAGTTTTTACATTTGTTGTTTTTTTTTAATTTATTTCACATTGAAATACTTATTCAAAGAGCCAAACGATCATTTCTTTTATTTTAGCTATAAAATAATATGTTATTTCTGCTGCTCAAATAGGAAGCGAATTATATTGATTGATAAAAATAGAATAATTACTTTTTACTTATTAAAAGAATAGTCATGACCGCGGAAAACTACCTAGAGAATTATGTTTATTTGTTAAAATAATTTAATATTATTACTGAAAAGCATTATGAATTTTCATTCTAATGCTTTGATTAAAAATTTAACTCCATTTTTTTTTCTCGTTTTGTTTCTTTCTCAACTTAACAGTCTGAAGAGATTTGCATTTTCTTCATCGTTTCTTGTAAAATAAGCATGAACCTTTTAAAAATATAATTGGTGCTTAGTTTCATAAAATATTATTTTTGTTTTTCCTATGGGTATTGAAGGTGATGGTAAACACATTTGGAGATTCATGTATTATTTACGGATTTGATATATTGTTATTCCTAATCTTATAGCTAATTTCTAAATGGTTACCGAGAGTAAAATATATTAGTGGGAAAAAATGCTTTAAATGGCCTAAATAATTATGCTTTTTATGCTGTGCAAATGTTATGGATAATAAATTGATTTCTAAAAAACTCTCTAAATTTTTATTTAGTGTCTCATTCCTATTATTTATATTTAGCAAACTGTTGTTGGTACGCTAAAATTTTAAGTAAATAAAATTCCATGGTTTGATGGTTAAAACTGTTCAAGCTATGAATATTTGAATATCACTATTTTAAATGACTTCATTGGCCTTCATTGGCCTATTAATCAATTAACGAAAATTAATAATTTATATTAATTGATTTACGAAAATTCTGTGGGGGAAGGAGGGTTGTTGATTGCTGCAAAATAATGACTAGATCAATTTTAATGTTTAAAAAGTGCAACTCTCTTTGTTTATAATGTCAATATGCAAAAATTATATTTTTAAATATGACAAAAATGCCGGAGAATGTATAAAAGTTTAGACATTGTATAAAAATAGTCAATAAATTGGACCATCCATTCTTTGACCCGATAATATAAATTTTGTGTGTCATTTAGGGAATTTTTTTTGTAATTGGAGAAACAAACCTATCTCTGATGATTTAGAAATTAATTATAAATTGGACTAGATGTTGGGCTGCAATTAAACTAGATTTCCTTTATAATTATTTGTATTATATATCATATACATAATTAATATTTTTTTTCTTATCCTTGTTGACCAGAAAATGACATAAAATCTTTAAATGAACGGGTTATAATAGGTTTAAAATCTGCATTATTGCCCTCATTTAAACTCCAAAATATGCCAATATTTTTGTGCAAGAAAATATTTGCAAATAAATAAGGAATAGACTAACTAAACATCCTCTTTTTTTTGTGTGTGTTAACACATTCACGACACGGTCGACTGTTATACTAAAGCATAATTTATTCCATAATTGAAATAAGCTTTCATTATAATCTCATAAACGAAACTGCTTTAAACTTACCTTTCATAGTAATTTTTTGGTAGTTCAATCAACGCTACTATTGGATATTTAAGATAACACTCATTACCTCGTGTTTTTTTACATTCTAAGAGACTTTAAACTAGGAACACACTCTATGGAAAGATTTTACTGATTTCTTATAAAATTTTTCCATCAATATTGTAAATTATTTACATCCAAATTTTAAAAGAATTATTTTGCCACATTTACAGTAAGAACCTCTAAAGTTGATTACTATCATTATAAAGTCATTTAGAACAAAATTTATTCGTCTGGAAAGTTTTTCATTTTTTTGCCAATCATTTGACTCAATCGATACAAATTCTTGAGTTACAAAATTTCCTTTTTTCTTTTCGCTGGTCGTAGCCACCTTGATTTTTAAAACGTCATCTTCTAAAAATAATATCTAAAAGTTGGCGCAGCTAAAAATTCGCTTCGTCACCTGCCAGAGCCACATCTGGCGAAAAACTCATTGCTCATCTCTGTATCGGTCTCTCTCCCCCCTCTTTTAACACAATGCTACATACAGTACAAACAGCATAATTTGTTTAAGGACAATTAAATGAAAACTTCTAACGTTCCTAATAACTGTGTAACTTATATGATTAAATTATTCAAATACTATTTGCATTTGGCGACCACCGGATTCGACAGATATATTAATTGTATTTGATTTAATTTGAATTTCTTATGTATATATATCTTCATGTTACTCTCAAAGAATATTTTTGGGCTTCAAATTCTAACAGACCTTTGAGTCTTGTTATTTTAATGGTCTTACACCTATTCTGTTTATTATGTACATGAACCTTTCTAATGAAATCGAATCCCGTATCATCAAAATGCTATAAAAACTTAAATATTTATGTAATTTATGTCAAACTACATATTGTCTTTTGCGATAATATATTTTCATTTTTTTTTTATTCCTTAATGTAAACTTCTCAGATATTCTTCTCAATAGATAGCAGAACCTTTCTTTTTTAAACAATGGAAAGGAATCAAGATATTCAATATTTAATGGAGCATTGAAAATGGATGGAATCTCCTTACAACAACATAATTTATCGTTGCAATTCACGTAAAAAATGTTTAAAAAATTGTCAAAAGGCAGAAGGAAATTGCTTTTCAAATTATCTTAAAAAGACAATTTTTTGAATTTTAAATCAGTTTACAAATCAGTTCCATGCAACAATAATTCGGGAGTTATCACAACTAAAATAGTAAAATTTCGCGTAAATTTTAATTCACTAAAATTTTAAAATCTTTCTACGTTAAGCACATTTTTACCCTGAAAAGTATATTTGTATCAAATTTAGTAACTCTAATTTATATTTTTTGATTTGGGGAGAACTAACACAAACACACCCATACACGTTTTCTTCTTTAATTTTAGAGCAAATACAGGATTATTCAAAAACATTTCACCATCTTCAAATGACTATAACATCCTTGTTAATAACGATAGAAAAAAAGAAAAAAATAGAAATATATAATTTAGAAATGATATATATGCAATTAATATCAAAGCAATAAATATGATGTACACACAATACAGAATAAAGATATATTTGTTTGTAATAATTACCCTATATGATTTCCCTGTTTTGTATGTTCGTAATAATCACTCTATACGATTTCCCTATTTTGTTTGCTCGTAATAATTACCCTATATGACCTCCCTGTTTTGTGTGTTTGTAATAATTACCCTTTGTGACTTTCCTATTTTGTTTATTCTTAATAATTACCGTATATGATTTTTCTCCTTTGTATATTCGTAATAATTACCTTAGATAACATCCCTGTTTTGTTTGTTCGTAATAATTACTGTATGCGATCTCCCTGTTAGTTTGTAATAATATTACTATGTGATCTCCCTGTTTGTTTGTAATAATATTATTATGTGACCTTCTGTTTTGTTTGCACACAATATTTACCTTAGGTAATTTATATGTTTTATTTGTAATGATCTCTTAATATGATATCCTTTGGCTACACGAGAAGCATTCATGCGGTAATCCATTTGATGTCGTATGCTGTGACGTAAATTCGTGTTTAATAATTGCATAGATGTTCTAGAACGGGTAATATAAAGCTTTTGAAATTATTTTCTGATGAAATTATTTCTTCAATTTTCATTTCATTTGGTATGCCTTAGGTTCCGTATTAAAGTTTTATTTCCTTATGGCAGCGGATGAAACTGCAGGTACCATAAAGTAGGTTTCATATAGTAGAGAAATGGACTATTCTCCACATATTTCGTATGCCCAACAAGGGAAATCACATAGTGAAATAATTACGCTCACAAAGAAATCCTACAAAGTTCCATCTTTATTATTTGTTTAATTTATTTCGTTTTCACAATTGTTTCAATTTTAATACTAATTTTAATATTTATTGATTTAATACTTATTTAATATTTAATATATATTTAATACAAATGTAACAAATTTTACCTTTCGTAATCGCTTCAACTAGTTTGCATAGTCTTACGTATTTCGGAAAATTTTTGAAGGATATGATTCTATTATGCATGTATGAGACAAATGATACTACAAACATATTTGCGCATGCCGCCAATATCCCTACAATGCGTTGTGATGTCACGTCCTTTTTCCATCTGCTAGGAGTGCAAAGTTAAATTAGCTCGGCGCTCTTGATTTATATAACGTGAGCATAAATTCATTTAAATGAATGAAGTAATAACTCTTTCAACAACTACAGACGAGAAACATAATAAATATAACTCTGTAAGTAAGTAATATTATAATTAATAAAAAACTGAATAAATATTTTTTTTATCTTTAAAGGATAAATAAGTATTCCAAATGGTGTATTTATTTACTTTCGAATATCGAATAGAATAATTTGCTTCTTAATATTATTTTTCTAAAATAATTTCATTGTTAATAAGTATGATATAATGAAATTCCTAAAAATCAAAAAAATTCTGTTTGTTAATGTTAATATAATTAAAAATATTTCCAGCAAATTATTGCTAAGTTCTGAAGGCTAGCTACTTAAATATTTCATATTTCAGCTTCTAACACATATTAAAAATGCTCTTTGACACAAATATTGTGTAATTTTCCAAAAATATAATATAAATAAATTTTACAGAGATTTGATTTCTCCATTTCTTACTCTATCTATTGCATTCATTTCCATTTTTATAAAAACATTTCTAGTAAAAATTGGCATACTAATTATACAGTACTGCTATAATTTTCTGCAGCATATTTCATACACGAAAACCGTCTTTTCCATTGGTTAGCACGAACATGTACTGTGGAAAAAATGGCCTATTAAAAGCGATTTTGACTTTTTTTTTCTGTAAAGGATTAGAAATTCTTGCGTTGCATATATCCAGCCAAGAATATTTTGGGCTTCAACCAAGAAAGCAGTTGTGATGGATTATAAATGCAGGTCGTGTGCCAATCCTTCTGTCTTCAAAATAATGGAACCACAGATGATTTCGAATTACATTATTTTTATAATTGCTGACACTTCGGGTTTTAAGTGAAAGAATAGTTCACTTAACTTAGAAATGCAATAGTTTAAAGAAAGAAAGTTCGGGTGAAAACACTACGGTATTGCCATGTCCCTAACAAAATTTCAATAGGGGTGGGTGGACGAATTACTTTTTCTCTTCATAAATATCTGAATATTTTCTTTTTCAATTTTCTGGTATACATTCATTTAAAAAGATCAATATTCATGAACTCTAGGATGTTAGTGAATTACGTGACAAGACTTTTCAATTGGCAACAATAAGTATCCTCGAATACTAGAAATCAGAATGCATCTACCAGCGACGGTTTCACAAACAATAAACATTGATTTTTTGAATTAGTTGTGACTTTATTTCTTTCAGACAATCGAAAATTAAGTAAATAAAGCCTAAGACATTCATTGCAAAGTACTAATAGCCTGATGACACAAAGATGATTGTTACAATGGGTCACATGACAAGGTTTTCTTAATTGGCAACCATAAATAGCTTTGAAGAGATCCGAATGCATCTACAAACAATGGTTTTTATTCCGAATGCCTCTACTAACGATGGTTTTTATATAAGAACATTAATTATACAGAGTGATTTGGGCCGCATTCATGTCAGACAATCAAAAATTTGGTTAATAAAAACTAAATTTCAGATGATGATTTCTTATCTAAAATTGTCTATTTGAAATTATAAAAAATACAATTCATCAGTATTAAACAAGTATTAGCATTTTACCAATATTTGTATTAGTTATTATACTTCTTATACACACTTTTTAAAGCTCTAATTAATTTCCTTAAAATAATTCCCAAATGTTATTGAGTTATGGCTTTCCATTGCAATTTTCATAAAATTCTTTCAAGGTTCTCTCAAAAGATTATTTGTTACAACTGAACAATGTGAATTTTCTGATACGTTTGCGGTGCTTTTTTCAGTCTGTTTTATAAAAATGCTTGGAATTTACTCATATCATTATTGAAATGCTAAAAACTAGAGCTGTAGTTTTTTATCTCGGTAAATAACATTTTGGACTTAAAAACCATGGTCTTGAGTTCTAAAGATCATATTTTGATAAAAACATTACGAGCTTTTGCACTGACAGAGCTTGTAGGCGATTAGAAAGATTCCTCCACTTAAATGCTCAGAGCTTCAAAAACACTATGGTTCTTAACAAGAACAAGAGTAGATTTATTTTATACAAAAAAGAACAAAACGAAAAAAAATTAACAGAAGAACAAGTACAAGTAATGTTTTCTAGCTAGGAAATATATGAAATTTCGGCCAGGCACATGACATAGTGGGTAGTGATACATGGTTACCACAAGCTTACAACTAACGAATAGGCTGGATTTGAATGGGTTTTTTAAATATTCGTATCACCAAAATCAGCTCCAATACTGATTTTGACAAACTTTTCTGAAATATTTGAAGATATTATCAAAAAGTTAATTTTCTCGTACTTTTCGCTTGGAAGAGATGTCGTTTGACAGATGCGCGGATAAGTAAGTTTTTCTATTGCAGTTGCTTTTCGTTTTACTGATAAAATCTTCATCAGTGGAAAATCTGGAACTATTAAATTGAAGAAAAGTACTTTTAAGTGATTTTTAAATTTAAAAAATTATTCATTAAATGATGGTGGATTGAAGGCTGTGTTGATTTTTCATAGACAGGAAAAAAAACGAAATTTGTTTAAAATATTTTTATTTAATTATGGCAAAAGCAACATTGTTTCTATTTTCCTTCTGTATTAAAATATTACTTTTAACCGTATCCGCAAAATTCAGTTGTTTTTGAAGTCAATACTCATTTATAGCCGGAAGTATTTGCATGCAGATTTCCTTTAACATGATCGTGTTAATAGTTAGAGCATTCTTTGTAAATAAAGTGATGTGAAAATCTTTCTAAAGAATTTATAGGGCAGACTGCTGGACTGAGAATCTATATATTTCATGCATTTACTTCTTGGGTATAAGATGCTCTTTAAGAAAAGGATTGTATAAATATTGATTTGATTTATTAATTAAAAATCTATATAAATATAAAATATTAAAGTACGTGACACAAAAATCGCTCTAATTATTTAGTGTCGAATGGCAACGGTCATATGTAAATAAATTGTTATAAGCATTTCAGGCTGCTTCATTGATGTTTTTGCAGCTGCATTAAATTCAAATCTTTTCCTAGCTGATTAATAAAGCTGAAAGAAAAGGAAATAATAGAAATGTTCTGGCCAGGTCACTACAAAGTACATTCAGTCAAAGGTAAGGAGATATGAAGCTTCAAACAGAAAATTTCTTCGGGCTCGAAAATATACTTTATCGTCACCAAATAGGATAAATGGATGAGGAATGATATTCATATCTTCTAAAACAATTATCTTACAAAAATAGTCTTTATGTTATTATAAGATTTAAAAAAAATAGTCTTTCTTATATAAATTTAATTTCCCGATAATTTAAATAATATTTCTAATTCAATTTGATATACTGTCCTTAACTATGTTTTTAAATGTTATGGTGGAACTCAAACTCATTCAACAAAACATTCAATTGCTTGTTTTTGCCAGTCGTTAATTCCGTAATAGGATTTTGACTTCCGCTTTTAATTCGTAATATATACTTTTTAATTGTAGTCGGCTGATTCATTAGAATTCATATTCTTCAGTCGTATCGAATAATAAGGTGAAATGCTTCTATAAAAAATGCATTCCATAAATCAGTCTAAAAAGTCAATAATTTGGGCAAATAAACCGTCGCCAAGAGTAACTAGTTCATTAAAATTTTAAAGTTTCTTCTTATTACCTTCGGGTTATATCATTTCTCAAAAACTAAGCCACTGTAAAATTTCCGGGGATATATTATTCTTTTACCATTTCAACCGATGAAAATATTTAATGCATTAGAATCTAATTAAATTCCACATATCTAAATTGCTTGAAAGAAAATAAATAAATAAAGGAAATTCAAAATATTAATCTGAAATATCGTGGCATTATGATGCTTTACGTTTCATATTTTCAAAAATTTGTTCTTTATTACAGTATCGATAACTGTATATCGATATTGATATTAATGATAATGATATAACGATTATTGAAATAATGTATTTAATAATGTCAAAATAAAAGGGAAAAGCATTGTAGCAAAACTGAAGAAATATTTTGATAAATTTTTTTAAAAATTTTTGATTGTATTTTGCTATATTACTTTTCATTTTTTAGTTTGAAGCTATTAAATACATTATTTTAATTATCGTTATTATTAATATCGTTATCGAAATACTGTAATCAATATCGTAATTAAGAGAAGATTTTAAAAATAGCATGAAGCCTAAAACACCATAGTGCCACAATATTTCAAATTAATGGTTCGAATATTTTTTTTTCTTTCAAAGGGAATTAGATATGTGTAATTCGGGGTTCCAATGCATTGAACTTTTTCCTTGAACGAAATGGTAAAAGAATATGTTTTCAGGAATCAAAGTTAGTGAAAAAATGTATATGTTTATTTTTTTGGAGTCCTATTATATCTAAATAGCAAAAATATTAATTATTTTTTTTTATCCTTATTACGTGGTAATGAAATTATGTGACACTGTAATATTCTAAATTAGAATTTATAAGATTTTTAAAACAAACATCCTCGTAGAAAGCATTCATATTCTATTAAGTAAATTAATAATTTAAGTTACAGCAATAAGCGTGTTACATTATCTGGTTGTGGGTAGTAACGCAGAAAATAATTCGGAAGACGGCATAAATGCTTTTAATAGCCGTCAGCTATTCTGTCATTAATACAATCAAGTTTACCAGTTGAGAAATACGATTTTACTACACCATAGAAACACCTCATTACCTTTGGGGAAGAAAATAAATTACTGTGCGTGCATATTTCGAAAGCAGAGTATAACAGACGTAAGCCCGATAATGAAATGGAATTGCACACCGTTAATCCATCAGATGAATACAGCGATGTATGGCATGCGATTCAGGATAGAGGATGTTAGTAACGGAAAGTAATGTAATAAATTTAGCATTTCAGTAATTCTCGACACAGTAAAATGCGTTAAACATTACTCTTAAAGCATATCACCTAAATTTTGGAATTGTTACGAAATAATGATTCACTGCTCAAAAATTTGTTTTCTTTAAAATTATTGGGAAATATGAAATAAGTAAAATTAAATTAAGGTATAAAGGCTTTCATTAAAATATAAATGGATTTTTCATAACTATAAATTTATTATTTATTTATTTATTTTATATTTGGAAAAGCAAGCTCCACTCGGCAGTTTCTTTTCTTTTCTTTTTTTTTCCCCTTCACTTTTTCTTTTTTTTAAATCGTGTCTTTTCGGACAAATTATTTAGATACGAATCACACACTGATTACATATGAATATTTTTCAATCCTGCCTGCATATGAACTGGTCATTTAAATAAAAAAAAATCATGAATGCACTTAGTTTATTCATGAATGATATTCGAAATAATTAGCTATATTGCAATATTCATTTTACAGTTTATTTATCCTTACTTGTATTTTTGAATTTACACTCAGTTTTACCCTGGTAAAATCGGGTCCAAGATGGCGCATTATGACATTGTCAGCATGAGAGCAGTTAGAAAAAGGTTCTAATAGTTAGTTATAAAAACTGTTGTGTGTGCGCGCGCGCGTGCGTGTAAAATCGCATTTCTTCAAGAAAAACACCCATGTAGATAAACTTAAAAAAGCAAACGTTTATCAAATTATAAAATTTGATTGAAATCGTTAGAGCCGTTTCCGAGATGCAGAATATATATATATATATATATATATATATATATATATATATATATATATATATATATATATATGCATGCATGCAAGAATTGCTCGTTTAAAGTTATAAGATGTGATTAAATTTTGAATAATTAACATTACAGAAAGAAGCTCTCATTAAAAACAAATAAATTTATTTATTTATTCTTTTATATTTAACTTGGACTTGCATATTTGTTAAAATGGAATTTTGCAATCGGGTTTTTTTATTCACTTCTTAGGTTTCAGCACTAAAATTTTACAAAGTTACATATTCTTGATACGATACGTTATTTCCATATTTTTAGAATTAATTCGTCAGTTTATACATTAATTTGATTAAGTTTTGTTCTGCTCTATTAGCATAAATTGATAATATATGTTCGCAGAACTGATTTCAAAATCCTATAATATTTATAATAATTAATCATAAATTAATAATTAAAAAAAAATTCTAATTTTTAGCACACATATAATAACACTTATTCAGCAAATTTGTTCAATAATTTTTTAATTTTTTTTTTTTAATTTTCAATTTAAAATTTTGTTTGCTTTCAATTTTTTATTTAGAAGAGGGGAGTGGCAATATCGTGACTAAGTATAACGCAAAGCAAATCATTCCATTTCATGCCCTGCCCATAAATTAATGAAATCGTCATTTTTTAGACTTTAGGAAGAAACTGGGGTGTGAGAAGAAAGCGTTTAATTTTGGAGTTCGTGACGCTTTCAAAATGTCACCTCGATTGAAAAGGGTGTAACGGACATATTGGACGACATTCGCTTGTTTTCTGTGTAACGGCCACTCCTTTTTTTACTTCTTAGCAGCCAATCCTATCGAATTTACTGAGCTAAGAATATTCACTAGCACGGGCACTGATTACTAAATTCCTACAAGAAGTGAGATATCTTATTATTAAAACGCCTCACAAAAAATAAAATTATTTTTTGAATTTTAATAATTAATTTTGGATAATTTGTAAACAATGGAATAAAATTATTCTTTTATTACATTTTCTAACTTCCAGGAGAAAAAAAAAATTCAAAGAATTTTAAATTAAAGAGTTACAACTTTTTAGTATATAAATTTTAAAGTTTTGAAAGACAGAGTTTTTTTAATAGTGTTTCTTGTAAATCGAACAATCATTTTTAAACTCGTAACAAATGCGATTGTGAAAAAAAGTACATCAATCTAAAGTTAGGACTAGTTTCCCCTGGCTGGAAATACTCGGCACTCTAATGGAAATTTAAAACTGAAACTTTTAATTATTTTTAACAAAAAATGTAATAAAAAAAGCTAGAAATAAAATTATTCATACCAACTTTTAAAGTATGCTTCAATTACATTTAATACGGTTTTAAAAATTATATATTTTATATCGTATTATAATTTATATCGTATTATAATTTATATCGTATTAAAAATTATATATCGTATATGAAATTATACGATGAGCTGTTCCACACCAAACTGTCCCAAATGATAAGCATAAGATTCACCTATGTTTATTATTTTTACATTTATGAAAGAAAAAGCAGAAAATTTATACTTTTAAGTCATACTGCTTTTGAATTACCGTTAGAAATTTTAGGATCTTCATTCCTAATTAGTAATACCTAATTATTTACGAATATAAAGTTTTCTAAAAATAATATCTTTCAAGAATTCCCATTCGCATATGCAACATATATGAGTGGGAAAAATACTTAATTTTCAGAATATTAAAGGTTATGAAGTTAAAGTAAGGTAAAATCTGTAGGTATAAATTGCAAAACTAAAATTAAATATCTGCTGAAACGGTTTAATTACTTTGATTTTAAAGTCGGTGCAACGAAATATGTAAAAAAGCAAGAGAAACTGACAGCATTATCACGTGAAATAAAATTCCATGTAATGAACTTCAAGTTAAAAAAAATCGCCTAAAAGATGTATGATATACCAGCTGGTTGCATTAAAATTTACAATATTTTAAAATATGAATCAAAGAATTAGTAAAAATTTTAATAGTGTTGTGCGTGCATAGTATACGGTATATACGCTACGACATAAAAGAGAAAATAAATAGATATAGAAAATAACTTTCTATAGAAAATAACATCAGAAAAAGTATGCGATATATTGATGCTATTAGAAATAGATTAGTGAAATAGATATAATACATAATAAATGATGAATAACTATATATATATAATACTACGACAAAAAATTAATTAAATTTTAATTTTAATTTTAATTACTTAAATTTTAATTAATTAAATTTTTAATTTTAATTACTTAAATTTTAATTTTAATTAGTTAAATTTTAATTAATTAAATTAATTTAAATAAATTAAATTTAAATTTTTAAGTAAAAAGTTGCAAAAAGTTATATAGAAATACAATAAGTATAATTAAATAGTTAATTTTTAAAAAATTTAAGTTGGTGTAAAAAGACAGAAATATTTCAAAGTTGTGACTAAATGCTAAAATGTACACTTTTTTTCCCCACAAATCATCGTTTTTAAAGGATAATAGCAATTTTTTAAAACTAGTTAAACGCCACAAATTAATTTGTCTATTTGAGTCATTTGAAAACCATATTACAAAAGTGTTTTTAATTGTATGTACATAGAAATATTTCAAAATTACAAAAATGGTCACATGAAGAATTTAGTTTCGTTTGGTTCAATGTATTATAAATTGAAAATAATTTGAAAAATTAGGTTTGATAGTTTTACGTAATAAGTTAGTATTTGAAATGGTTAACACATACAACAGTTGTTACGTTAATAAAGTGAACCTTTTTCTTTCTTTTTTTTATGATAACGTAACTACTTAGCGTTCTCAAGCTTTCCAAGAGGAAATTGCCTGAATGGGTATTAGAACATGTTGGCTTGTAAATCTTCATAAAAAGGATGGAACATGATGTCATTTCTCGTGTTGCTGATGCTTTTAATTTTTGGTTTATTTTGCTCAGTTATTCATCCGCTAATTTTGGCTTCAAGATGTGAAATGCTATATCCTTATGAATAGTTGAAAATAGTGTAACTATTAAAAACGATAATGTTAAGGTAATAAATAAATATACTTTATTATTTTGTTATTCACAAAAAATTAGCTTATATATCTACACTTTGGCTATAAAGGTCAGGAAATCCCGAATATGAGTTTTTTTCTGTAAATATTTTAAGGAATTTGTGCCAAACCTCGTTCAAAACCGTAAATGATTATGAACAGATTTTCAATATCCATGCTATTCATTCGCTCTATTTTTAAATATAAACAGCTCTTTTCATCTCTCCTGTCGCCCCTTGTTTGATTAAATAAACACGTATTGACGCATGCGCAAAAGTGCAGTTGTTTTGGAATCTTAAAAATAAGCAGTATATATTCGTAAATACATTTTTTTTTAATTGGGAATTCCAAATACTTTACAATTTCATGATTGTTTCTTTTAATAATTCGAAGCAGTGACTGATCGAGAAATTTATAAAAAGCTTGTGTATTATCCGAGTGCAAATGCTGGAAACGGGTCATAAAAGCAATATCTTTTTTAAAGCCAAAAATTTAAGAAAAGAAGTTACAGAATAAATGCTACGCTCTTGATATCGTTTATCCTAGTTGAGATTAAGATACAAAAACTAAAAATTGTTTGAATTATAAGGGAAGAAAGAAAATTAAATATATATTTGTTTAATATTCTAAAAAGTATCTCAGAAATGTTGCCACATTTTGTTTGTTCATAAAGTATTAAATATTATACCAAATGATTTCAAAGTCTATAAATTAAACGGTTGAAGATACAATGAAGGAACATATTTGAAGAGTTTTCTTTTCTTTTGAATATAACTCAATTTTATATCAGTCATTTGCTTTTTATTATATGAAGTTTGGCGGATTGTTTTTAATTCGTGGCAATCGCTTTTAAGAACCTAACAAGAGCATTGTGGGATACTTTACTGTATTTCTTCGAAAGTTGAAATCATTATATTTTGCATTGAAACTTAAGTCAGTAAAGTTGTGTGCATCGAGTGATTTCACAATTTAAATTTTTTATTGCAGTCATTTCATTAATTTTTTATCATTTTAACATGATTTTTTTCGTCTTTACAGGAAGATGTTCATTGGAGGACTAAGTTGGCAAACAGCGCCAGGTAAGGATGAATCATTGTCTCCCAACTGCCTTTGGAGTTCTTTTTTCTATCATCTCTATGCTTGATCTCAGCGTTCTATATTTATGTGAAATTAAAGTCGCATTTGATATTTTTTTTCTCTTTAAATCATTTGTAAATTCTGACTCATAAACCATTTAATACAATGTGCAATGAACGAGAAATTTAAATATAGAAATCTAAAAATTATTTTTTTTAATTCTGAAAAATAAAGCTTAAAACAAATATGCGCGTATTAATTTTGCGGACTAATTAATTAATTAATTAATTTTGAATATATTGATCTGAGAAAGCTTACAGTTCCTTTACAGTTACTTTAGTTCCAATAATTTCAATGTCGTGTATGGCAACAGCAGGGACACTTTAAATATTTTTTTATGTTAAAATTACGTCGTCAAAGAAACAAAAAATGTTGAAATATTCTTGCACATTATAGTTTTCCTGTTAATTTATGGATACTGTTAAATTCATTACTTGTTAAAAGGAAGTCTAGAAAAAATATAAGAAAAAACTCATATAAAGTTTAAACTGCATTTTAAATGTTTTAATAAAATGATTCATAATATTAAAGATGTGGTTTAAGGCCATTCGAATCAGGGACAGAATCACAGGCTTTAATTTCTCAAATGACAAAAAAATGTTCGCATTAAAAAATTGTGGTAATTTGAACTTCTAATTCAAAATAACACAATATATTAAAGTTTTTTTATTGATTCGTACTATCTTTGTATTATTTTTAAAAATGTATTCTAAAATATAACAACGATAAGCACACATACATAGAATACCTACACGTACAATATATTAATGTACATGAGTACCAAAATAAGCCTTATTATAATACTGCAGAATTATAACAGTGAAATGTAAAAAAAAAACATCTTATGACTGTTTCAGACTGCTTCATTGGCGCTTTGAAAGATGTATATAATTCAGTGTTTCGCTTCGTTAATTTTAATGGAGCTCTTTTCCAAAAATTTCTAAAATTTTTTAGAAATTTTCGGAAGAGGACCCTACATCTGTTACCGAAACCTCCATTCAGTCAAAGTAAAGACATGTAAAAGAAATTATGTAGCTGTCACTCTGTTATGTTAGCTTATAGAATATTTTGCTTCGATATGTAATATCGATAGTATGTTTGGTTATAAATGATACGTAATACCACCATAAAAGATCTCGTTCTTGCAAAGGACGACAGTAAAAATCTTCGAAATAAAGAACTCATTAAAATAAATTATTTAAACATTCTAAAATTATGAGTGTTTTTTTAGTTCTAATTTTGTGAATTTGGTTTTCTAATTCAAAGATTCTTTAAATTGATTTTTATCACAGATTTGGTTTTCTAATTTTTGGAAACTGCGAACCATTCATTTCTGCAGGTGTAAAATAAGACTGCTTATTACGGTTAATAAAAATGAATATTAAATTAATTAACTATTAGATGTTAAAATAAAAAAAGAGCTTATTTCTAAGAAAGTTCATGCTCTTATTTTATCATATTACTCTACTACTTAAATAAAATTCTTAAGTGATTATTCATCTAAATAATCTAGCTTTTACCAAATTGTTCATCTTTATTTCATCGAAATTTAAAACAAATAATTATTTCATCGAAATTTAACTAAAATACATAAAAATTGTTTTACACATGTTTCAATTCCGCGCTTTGAAAAGAATAATTCATATACTCATAGTTAAAAGCTTTATTTTCCCTCTCATTCTTACAACACTAAAAAGGAAAAAATATTTATATCTTAAATTTTAATACAAGAATGAAATTCATATAGCTTTCATAGTTTTGAAAAATCGAATAAAAATAATAAAATTATTTTAAATCATATTGCAGCATTCTGTAGAATAAAAGCAAAATTGAAAAGAACCTTTTCTTGAAAATATTTACTTTCAGTATAGTGAGATATTATACATTTCAAATGCAGGGAATGCTGCATAGATAAAAATGATTGGAAAATGATACCCAAATGTTCATTTATTCATTGGAGTACTCTAAATCAATACCAAAGGTGAAGGAAGAATCAGTTTGATTCCTATATTACCACCATCCGTATAATTTTTAATTCAATTCAAATCTAATCTATTCAAAATTTATTTCCAAAGAATGAGGTTCTTCTTTCTTTTTGTTTATTTTTGTAAAATGTTTGCTCGCTTTCTCTTCTTTAAAGCAATTTGGAAGAACTCTTGTGGAGCATTAGAGAAAGCTGTTATCTTACTCTAGTTAGTAGGTTGTATTTAGAAATCGCACCAATAACAATTACCTTTAGTTTAGTCAAATCAACGTCCCATTTTGGAGCAACACTAGGTTATTTAGTTCACACTCTTAAAGGCAATTACAGCTGGTATATTACGAAATTGATAGAGAAATTAGAGAAAATCAGTGACCACTATTCTAATTACTATATCTATTCCTAAATAGCCCTCGTGTTGTTCCAAATTTGATAGCGTTAATTTGATTAAAGTAAACCAAATCTAAAGGAAATGGTCACTAGTACAATTTCGAAATGGAACTTACTAACCAGAGTGGAAAAACAACGTTCTCATACTACTCAAACTAATCATAGTTTCAAGGTACCAAAATGAATTGGAGAAACAGTAACGTGTTTGCTCGCTTTCTCTTCTCTAAAGCAATTTGGAAGAATTGTTTTAGAGTATTATGAGTACGATGTTCTCTTGCTCCAGTTAGTAAGTTGTACTTCGAAATTGACTCTAGTGACAATTGCTTTTATTACAATTATTAATTACAACAATTAATATCCCTTTTTGGTGCAACAGGATGTTATTTAATTAACACTCTTACAAGCTTGCAGTTTAGGGCTTGAACCCTTATTTCACTGCATATACAATATACATGTAACCCTGAATCACAAGTCTAAAAAAATATTTTTTATTAACTTAGTTTAAGTTTGAAGAGTGCGTCCACCTCAAATTTATTTTGATTACTACGATAAAAATCATTCCTATGTAGCTTTATTTTCAAAATCGGAAGATAATCGTACTAATCAATGATATTTGATTTTGCCAAGGGAAACAAATGACAAATATATACTATAAATATCTTTAAAATAGATCAAAATAATAGAATGTGAGTGCTGACGAATCTTAGCATCCGAAGAATCAGCAAAATGTCACGCGAGATGGTTCCAGCGAAACTCAGCATATGAAACTCACAGGATTTTTCTTATTATCCATTTCATGCCAGAGTAGGCAAAGCATCGTTGAACCAAACAGTATAAGTTTAATTGTCTGTTGGTTTAGATTTGCCATTTAAGTCCAGACTATTATAATTCCATTTTTTAATATCTTTTGGAAACTTTTGTGTAAATATTTCTTTCCATTTTAAAATTTCAAATGATGATAAAGGTAATTAGATAATAATGGTCAAAGAAGTGCTCTAAATCTAGACAAGAACAGCATGCAAATAAGATTTCGTATTTGGAATTTTCTCCTTTTAGATCAAAAAGAATCTTTGGTAGATTTGCCATTTAAGTCCAGACTATTATAATTCCATTTTTTAATATCTTTTGGAAACTTTTGTGTAAATATTTCTTTCCATTTTAAAATTTCAAATGATGATAAAGGTAATTAGATAATAATGGTCAAAGAAGTGCTCTAAATCTAGACAAGAACAGCATGCAAATAAGATTTCGTATTTGGAATTTTCTCCTTTTAGATCAAAAAGAATCTTTGGTAGATTTGCCATTTAAGTCCAGACTATTATAATTCCATTTTTTAATATCTTTTGGAAACTTTTGTGTAAATATTTCTTTCCATTTTAAAATTTCAAATGATGATAAAGGTAATTAGATAATAATGGTCAAAGAAGTGCTCTAAATCTAGACAAGAACAGCATGCAAATAAGATTTCATATTCGGAATTTTCTCCTTTTAGATCAAAAAGAATCTTTAGTACATCAACTCAATTCTGCTAAGTATGCCATTAATACAATTCAATAACTGCAACAATATTCCAATATTATTGGGCTATTCGAAGACAGGCTAATGTTTCGTTCGAACAATATAGCTTGGAGGTTCCTTTGAAGACAAGAGTAATGTCACATTTACTTGATTTATGTCATATCTTGATTAGTGCGATCCATAAGAAATTATATGGATAATCTTAGGTTTCTGTTATTACATTAATTTATATGGTTTAATTTTACAAACTTTATTTTGAATTTTAATTAGTTGTGTTTTATTTCAGTATTAGTGCAGAAAGTATTTAGTACGAAAAGTCTATAAATTTATATATATATATAATATATATATATTTGATACTTTAATACATGGAATTATATGGAACAAAATCTTTCTGTTATGTAACTCATATATTATTTATCTGAGTTATGAGAGTATGTTATATTATGTATATTATTTCATATTCTGTTATTTTCAACAAAACTCGAAGAGCATTCCTTGTTATATAATAATTCTTATTTGCAAAATTGTTTTGATGTAACTCGGGACTTTTATTACAAGGAGCAGATTATACAGGTTGAATTTAGGATCTTCAGAAATAACATGTTTAGAAATAAAACATTAATAAATTTATCCAAGGATTTTGATGATATTATTTCGATGTGCATATTATTTTACTACATTCTGGTTCTTTTCAATATCAGTTGGTCCTCATAACCAAAGATTAATCATTTTTGCACTGTCATTAAGAAGCTCATCTACAAAAGGACTTGGTGTCATTCGACAACTACCACGCATCTGAATAATTAGAGCACGTGGCGAATGATTCAGGTGCAAGTTTCGCTGCGAACACTAATGGCGTCACATTACAGGTTACCAGGACTGAATGAGCGGCGACATTCCGCGGAACATTTCGAATTTACTCTGGGCAAAAATCGTCCAGCGCCATTTTAAACGCCTCCGGATTCGACGTTGCCAAAATGAAATGTAAAAATAACGCCACAGAGATAATAAAATCTGTTTTATTCTGCGGTTTCGGTAATGTCCAAACGATTCCTAAACTATTGCGAAAGGGTGAGATAACGGAGTAGCCGTTCGATTTTGGAACGAGCGTTCGAACGTTCTAATGTTCTCTGCACGCATCGCAGGCGCTGCTTAATGGCGGGAATAATGGAAATAAATAACAGCGGCCGCCGCCATTACGCTAAGTACGAAATAAATTATTCCTCAATGCCTTCGGAATTTCAACCCACGCCTCCTATGAAAGAAGACCGGGGAGGTTTCGTCTTAACAGAACAGGTGGCGGTCCCCTCTGCCTTTAGAATCATGCCTTCTATTGGTTTTGTAGCCAGAAAGCGACTGCTTTAATTGCTCTTCCAGTTGGCGAAGTGTTCTTCAGCGGTCTTTTCCTTTCATTCGAAGAAACTGGAGTAGTTAGGTTCCATGCAGATAAAGGAATCGTTAATGACTCACATTTCTTGCTTCAGGGGGTGTTTCAGCTCTTTTCGATCTGCAGCACGATGTCACCTTTGATGAACGACCCATTTTGTAATCGATAATTGGTAAAGTATAGAATTCTTAGGAGTCATTATTTGAATTGAAAGCAGAAGTAAACCTTTTTCTCCTATTTAATGTTCTATAGTTTCGTTCATACCTTTATTTGATTAAGTTCTATAAGTTACAAAAATTTGTCAATAGTTTCAGTTTTTATGCGGAACGGATTTGTGCCTTACTTAATCAAATTTTATGAATTAAATATTGTGCTATTCAGCATAAAACAAAATAGCAGCTGCCCAGCCCTTATAGATTTCTTATTCATCAATTCTGTTCTCCAAAAACTAATTAGATGCTTATTGAAATTTGCGAAAGTCATAAATCGCTTAAATTCCTTAAACGATAAAGCATTTGCTTTAATTATACGCTTAATTATACAGCATAATTTCACTAAATGACTGTCTAAATTATTGGAATTTTTAAAAAATTGTACTAGATATGTTTTTAACCTGAACTGGGCATACAGTTCAGTATTTACTATAACTAAATTAATGATTGTACAGAGTTAATACCTGAGCAATAAAACGAAAGAATAGAATTTAATTGCTGTGACTTTCACATTATTCCTAAATATTTCTAAACTTAGTAGAAATCGTAATTCCAAAACAAAAGTCATCTTTTCAATCAGTAAATAACTATGAAAGCAAAACGAGGATGAAGCAAATCTTTCAATTGTTCATTTCAACATTGTGATGTTTTTAGCTTGATTTGTCTGGCTTGATTTTATCAGCAGTTGCATTCTGTGTATAATACGTCACGCTGTTCATAGAAAGATTATCATTCTATGAACATTAATATACAATTTAACTCGTTAATTAACACTAAATACTTTTTCAATGTGTTGAGCCAAGAGAAACATGCACGTTCGTAAAGCATTTATGCTTCATACGGCTAAAATGAATATTTCCTCTGTGAGACATACTTACTTCATGTGACAATTTATGTGTTCAGACAAAAAGCAAAATTTATGCTCTTGAAACAATGTCCGAAGAAACCTTTTTTTCAGACAACAGTGAACAGAGACAAAAACCCGAAGTTTTTTTTTATATTCAACAATGAATAACACAGACAAAAGTCTGAAAGTTTTTTCACACCACGGTGAACGGCATAGATAAAAGTCCGAAGGTTTTTTCATATAGCAGTGGACAACACAGACAAAAGCCGGAAAGTTATTTCAGACTACAGTGAATAACACAATACCAAAGTTTGACAAAATCCTGAAAGTATTTTCATGTAACAGTGAATATTACAGATAAAAGTCTGAAAGATTTTTCATACAACAGTGAACAGTACAGATAAAAGCTCGAAGGTTTTTTCATATAACAGTGGGTAACACAGATAAAAGCCAGAAGGCTTTTTTCAGACAACAGTGAATAACACAGACAAAAGCCGGTAAGTTATTTCAGACTATAGTGAATAAACATACGAAGGTTCGACAAAATCCTGAAAGTTTTTTCGTATAACAGTGAATTTCACAGACAAAAGTCTGAAAGCTTTTTCCTACAACAGTGAATAGCACAGATAAAAGCTCGAAAGTTCTTTTTTTTTCAGACAACAGTAAACAACACAGACAAAATTCCGAAAGTTTTTTCATTACCATCGTGAACAACACACACAAAAGTCCAAGAGTGAAGGATTTGATAAATAAATAAAGCTTGTTTTAATTTTATTACAACAATAAGGGGGACTGTTACAAACTGCATTTAAAATTAAGAAAAAACTTGCATAGGAAAAAAAATTTATCACTGAAAAATTAATTCTTTTAAATTTTGAAATGGCATAAAAACTCAATAAACTTATATGCTATAAATCAACTTCTTCTTTTCATCTAAAAATAACTTTTTCTAACTATTCAATTACTTAGATTTCCAAATATTAAGAGATCGGGTCTGCTCCAGATTGGAGTACTATTACATGACATTTATAAAGAAAATTCAAAAGAAAGCTGTAAAAAGAATTTCGTAAAAGTTCCCCGATTTTACGAAAAAAAACCAACAATTTTTTAGCCTCTTTTATTTGGAATCTTGGACTGAGTTGTTTACATTTCGTTATTTTATCTTTATCTTAAACATATTTAGATCATCTTTTCCAGTTTTGTTTCTTTAAGCAATTTCCAAGCATTTTGAATTTCTTTTTTACTTTTATTTCTTAAAGAGAAGGCGTATACATAGCTGGCATGAGGCCAGAAGGCGATTTTTTTTATTTGCATGTTTGTAAACAGAATCTTGAAATAAAATAGGTCAGAATAGTTGAATTCTGTACACCAATTTATAACATATGTATTCAGTATGTTTCTTTTTCTAAATTCAAAGTTTTGTATTCCTTTTTTGTCTAAAGCTCAGTAATTTAAATTTAAAAAAATCGAAAATTAAAAATTTAAATGATTATAAAAATTACAAACTGTAGAATATTTAGGTGCTAAAAATAGCAGTCAAGAAAAGATAAGTATTGATGGACGTAATTTTTTTTTTTTTTTTGATAAAATTATAAGCTTTGTCTCTTTACCTGTAACTGAATATAAATCTTTTGCTTCGGGTAAAGTAAAAATTGCTTTGAAATTATTTTATAATTTTATTAGCTGACGCGTTTAGATATTTGTACATAAATAGAATTTTTCTTCTTTATAAAATTCTTTTAGAGTAGAAGTGTTTGCAGTTGCAGTGTGCATGCACTGTTAAATTCATATAATTTCGAGCTGAAGAAAAAAAAATCTAGTCCGGTTTATGATACTTAATGCTATATATATATATTTTTTTTTATCAAAAACAATGTTTTTCATTTCATTTACCCATGAATTTATTCAATTAATTAAACAGACCTTATCAACTTACAAGGCTCAAAATTTAATGTATTAGTAAAATCGAAAAATAAAACTTCACTGATTGAATATTTTGAATATTTATCAAAACATTATTAGGTTATTTCTTGTAACGGGTAGCCATTTCTTTAATTGTATCATTTTTTAAACACAGCACGACAGCAGAAATACAGAAATAGCAGAATTAAAAAAAAAAAAAAAAAAAAAACAGCATTCCGAAAAATATGGAATATTAGAAAACACAATAATTATTAACGTCTACTAAAAAAACACCATTTCTATAGAGATGGAATAACATCACTCTGTTATTTTGCTCAAAAGTATAGAAAGATTAGAATCTCAAAAAGTACCAATTTAGTAAAAATTCTAGGCCGTAGGTACATTCACCCTTAGTATACAGGAATCGGGATAAGTTTGTTGTTTTAATCATGAAGAATGGCTATCAACTCATCCTTCTCAGAAATTATATATATATATAGGATGAACTTTAGTAATACGAAATTTTGGTTACTTCTTTAAATGGACAATCTTTCGCTACATATTCAAACTTCAAAAGGAGGTAGGAAGTATACAGAAAGAAAAGCTAGGGTCCACCTTTAGCATCAGGGTTCTATAAAGATAAACTAGGCAACAGATCTCTAACGAAGTAGAAAACACCATTAATGGATGAAGTTACTAATCAAGAAAAGACTTCCATCCTTAATAAATTACCATAGTCCATATACAAAATCCTCACATCTGCTCTGAATTGCGTTTGTTTCTTCATTGCTAAAAGTGTGTGTCAAGACTCTTAAAGACTATAAGCTGATTAAATTGCTTATTTAATAGATATCTGCAAACCTAAAAGCTGTCAGGTAATAGAAGACGAGTCTTCTAACAGGTCTCGAATCATAAATCCTTTTATTGGCATGGTTATGGCCAGTTCCAGCAAACTAAGTCGGTGGAATTTTTTAGAAATATTCTTTACGTTAGACTATAAATCTTGAGCATACATAAACATAATGCATTGAATAGGAAGTATAGAGAAATCGCTTTCGTATAGATAAACAAAATTTGGAACGTCATTGACAAGCGGTAAATAACTTCAGAGAATCTCAGCTATACCAGCAATTGCGAAACATTTTGATGTAATATTATTGGACGCTACTTAATAGGTCTATACTTCATAAATAAACGGATGGATGGATTGATTCATTAAATATTTCTGTAGGAAATTATTAAGTTCTTTTAAATAGCATAATGACGATTTTGCACGTGACACATATTATATTCTAAACGCTCAAATGCTCTTTTGAACAACATTTCAATGGACTTTCAACCATTTGGAAACATTATTAGCAATTTTTAACCAAATCAAATGAATTTATTGTGAAGTACCAATATGATACTTGTTAAGTGCATCATCTCAGCAACCAGAAATCTTCCAGAATATTTACCATTCTGCGATTCGAAGATGTGAGGCACGAGGCAAAATGTTGATGAGGCATTGTGCAATTCCTATGGAAGAAGAGCTGTTTTGCAGATGAGCCTATCGTTATTATGAAAATGAATTCTTTTCTTCTGCTTTAACGCTTTCTTCTCTTCTCTTCATTATAACAAGAGTCAACGGTATTACCACACTTACATTGCCATAGGATTCGGATGCGATATCAAGCACTCTTCATTTTCTATACATTATTTTAATACAGTTATGGTAATATATAGCTTTGAAGCTACATAAGATTTATTTCAAGTAAGTTTTTCCATTTTGAATAGAGATAAGAAAGCGAGAGCGTCATTTTAGCTGGTACTCGGCTTACCAAACATCCACGATATACCTGAGTGAAAATATTGGTACAAAGGCAGTAGGTTTAATGTGGAGCAGGATAATACATTATGTCGAATATTCGGTGATACCTAGTTTTGAAGCAGCAACCATTACATCTTTAAATCGAAATTCATCCAATATTCCTTTATGCTGACGATTTTCCTCCAGAGAATACATGTACGAATAGTATGTTTGATTGCTTCCCAGTGGAAATTTCCCATCTAAATACACATGCTTGTATTCTTCAAAAATTAATAGTTCAAGAAATCTCTCACTGATAAAAAGAGCAATTTTTAAAATCTGAGAGACCTTCAAAATTAGTGATTTTTTTTATACAACAGAATATGCCAGTGATCGATGTTTTTGTGAATGCTTTTGTGTACACCCATTGCTTTTAATCCTTTTTGGGTGGGATTTTATGTGTGTTATATATTCCTTTCTTCCCAAGATTACAAAAGCGCAACACTAAATTGCTCACCCTGCCAAATGATGCAAAGCTCACTCATTGAGTACGTAACTCACATAAACAAACATTCAATACCAATATTTTTAAGAAGAAATCAAAATCGTGGATGCTTCATCACGATTAAGAACTTGCTCACGTCTTCGCAAAAGCAAATTTCCTATCAAATCTACCCTTTTGTTAACCACAGTCCGGAACTGGCTTATTTTGCTTACCTCGCCCGAAGAATATTTTTCGTTGGTGCAACTATTCTCAAGTTCTGAAGAAGTGCATTGACCCTTGAAAAGGCAAAAGCATGTTTGCGATTTTTATGTATACCTTTGATGAACAATAGCAATAATACGAATTGCACGCAAAAGCGTTAATCATATAAGTAATCAAATTAACAGGCTCTATCTGTATTCAATTTTCAGTAGTATAGAGTGTCACAAAATCCTTCTCTGATTACAAACGCTTATTGCAAAAAGGCTATTATTAGTATAACGCATGGTTGTTTCGTTATATTAAAAGGAGATTTATAAAATATTTCATATAAGTAATTTTTATAAGTAATTATAATAATTATAATAAGCATAAGTAATTTTTAGTAAAATTACTTATGCCTATAAATTTTATGATGAGCATCCTTGGTAACTCGAACAATGCCAAGGCTGTATTCCAATTTTCGCCAAGTATCATCCAACAAGAGCTGTCACATCAAACACAGCATCTGTTATAATTTTGAATGAATCAATGTCTTCAACTGGCTTTGCAAATATTTTGTCATCTATATAACCCCAAAGTTGTCATTGAATAATAATTGTTGGTTTGAATTCATGGTACCAAAGAACATATTGAAGTTTTTGAACATGCTGGAAGCACCAATGAACATATGAAGCTCGAAGTTTTTGAAGAAGAAGAACAGTATTGCTGTTGATATAAACACACTGAGGTTATTTTAATTAAAATCAAATGTAAAATCACTTTTTTCTATTAGGGGCGCTGTCTGGTGGACTAAAATATGAATAATACGACTATTCCATTGCAAAAATTTTGCATAATTATATTCAATGGTTCTTTTGTAATATTTTTTGTAATTAGGAAAGGACTTTATTACCGCATTCTATAAAAAGTTCTGGAACTTTCTAAATGCAGTAGTACATTCTTAAATTTAAATTTTGGCACTAAGTTAAAATCTAATCTCTCCTCATAGACTAAAATAAATTCCAACTTTGGCTGCAAAAATCAGTAAAATGCTATCGATATATTAACATCTGACCTAGCAACCGTCGTGGAAATATTAAACAGGAGAAAAAAAAAGGCCACTTTCTCTGCAACAGCTGTTAATGTTTAGGGAGAGGGGGCGAAAAACCCGTAATTTATGGGGCAGCCGTGAGGTGGGATAATTACGTTACCAACCTCCTAACTTTTTTTTACGGTGCCAAACTAAAATAGGCGGTACTTTTTTGCTCATGTGTTTATGTGTATAAATAGGCTCGCAAAACCCAAATATAACGATGAAATTTACGATCTGGTGAAATTTATGAGGGGGAAGTGAAATGTACCACGTGATTAGCCTAAGTCGTTAGTGGCCATTTTGGGATAAACAAGTAAACAGAGGAACGTCTGAAAGATCCCGCCATTGAACGCTCGTTATTAAGACGAGATTCTAAAAACTATTTTAAACTATGTTGCAAAAAAAACATTTTTTTTTAAAACTTTACTAAAGTATAATCAAAATATTGATCATTTCTAATTATTATTCGTTTAAATTAAACATCAGATAGGACCACAGATATTGAAAATCAGATATTCTGATTTTGAATCTGGAACGATCTTGACATTTAGAAGGTCACGTCAGCAGTAAATGACAAAAATCGTAATTTTTCATGCTAAACTGTTATTTTTCTCATAAATACCGATTATAGTATTAATTCATCTATGCAATGCTTTCACTTTAAACATGGTTCAAAATCTAACTTCTTTTCTATATGAAATAGGGTCATAGCTCCAAAAAATAATTAAAATGGTACAGAGAATTATATTATATGTTGTTTCAGCTAATAAATGTAATTCAAATAAAAATTACAGAATCTAAATTTTTATATGGTCCCTCTGTCTTAAAGATGTTATTTAACTAAATATTATTCTATCGTTTTAAATAAAAAAAAACTTCCTCTTTTGTGGGACCAAAAGTGGTCACTTTATGAAGCTTTAAAAATGACTTTTTATACCACAGACAGCCTCGTGGAAAATATGCCAATCAACGGCCGGAGTTTGCTTAAAATAGTCACTGATTAATTTAAAATAATGCAATTGAATTTTTCATAACTCTATTAGTTTTAGTCGCAGAAAAATGAAATTTATTTTGTTCAAATAGTTTGTTCCAAAAGGTGACTAGAGAATCAGAGAATAGAATGAAAATTTAGACAATAATATTTTAAGCTATCCATTTATTAATTCAAAAAATATAAAGGATTTTTTTTTTTTGCATCATTTAGAACATATTTTCAACTGGGAGTATTCACTTATCTTTAGCAGATTAAAAAGTAGCAATTGAATTGCTATAAAATGGATGCATTATGCTTAACGGAATTTTAAACTATTTAACTTGAATGGAGTTATAATACTGACATCTATTATAATAACAATATTATTATAACACTAAGAACGATTTTTAGATATTAATTTTATAAGATTAAATTTTAAATTATCGTTCTAACTCTAAAATTTTTGCTTGAAATATTTTCCTGTAAACAAAAGTACAGAGCACTCTGAGTTATTTTATTTAATATACCGTTAAAAACAAGATATATTTTCGATATGTGACTAAGATGCAAGACCCATGGCTGTCTTAACTTATTTAGGATTTAAAATCACTATCTAAAATAAAATTTATAGATAATGCAAAATTAAAAATCCTGCCATGAATTCGATAATTTTTCATTAGATAATAATGTATTAAAAGAAGATAATGATAAATTCAAAGATACAGATGTATTTATAGAAGGCAGTAACATCGTACGAAATGTTCAGACATGCAACCTAATCTCCCTCCCCCCCCCCACCTCTGAAAAAAAATTAAATCTTTTGTTATGTTATTGAAATTAAATACTCAGCAAAATATATACACAAAATGGAAAATAAAATTGCATATTGATGTAAACGTACTTAGCTCTTGTACACAGTTTGTAATGTCAGCATTCCATCATCTTGAATTTTTGTTTGACATTCTTGGTATTTCGTAAAAACCAGCGGAAAAAGTCCTCTCGAATCTTTGTAGCATACATTCTACTAAATGTATTTTGTATTATTAACTGCAATGCTTCATCGAACAATAATTGCGCAAAAACCTATTAGAGATCTTTGGCGATTAATCGCTGAAATAATACTAATACAAAAGCACCAGAAAATCAAATGTATGTATTGAACGCTTATTTTACGATCGATCGGAACTGCAATTTGATATAAAACTACAATTGTAGTAATAATTTCTTCTATTTAAGTTTGTGTTATCGCGTTTATTTATAGGTAAAACTACAGATTAACGTTCAGACCTCTCATGGATTTTGTTCGAATCTTGACAAGGATCTACATTCGTTTATCAAATTTTATCCATCTAGCTTTTTATGTTTGATAGTTATAAGGATCTCTTTTACTTAAACAGCTGGACAGGTAGACTTCCTGTGAATGGATTTGTTCAAAATGTAATAGAAAACTACAAATTTTGTGCTAAATCCTCAGTTCTTCATCAGTCTATCCATAAGTTTTGAGAGAATTGCGTTCACAGTCAGAATTTCAAAAGTTGGCTATCTGGAATCTGAAAAATGGAGATTCGTTGATTTTTTCAATATTTTTTAATTATAATAATTTTTCTTTCATATACAAGAAATTAAAATAGGTCTGTCTGTCTTGCAAAATCGAGTTCCAAATCTCAAACCCTTCTTGGAAGAAATCTTGGAAGAAATAAATTCTATAAAAGTAGAGATAAATCCTTTATAAGGAGTGTTTTATATGAAGTTATCAATAGAACGTAGTGAATTTAGATTAATTTTATGTTTAGTTTAAATGAAAATAGACTGCTACAAATTATATTCTAACAATCCTAGATCGAATCTATCTGTTATGTAACCATTCTCCTGCGCCCTTGCATCGTCTCCAAACTTATGATTAGGTTTAATGTTATTAAAATAAATCTTTAATTATTAAAAACATTGTGAATGAATTTGACTTTACTTAACGTATTATATAAAGCATTTTTTTTCACTGTGAAATTTTAAGGTGTCATATTATATTTACAAAAAGATTTATGCAAATTAATTTTTTTTCTGACAAATTTTCTCTGTTTTATTCTTCAAATATTATTTAAAAATACACAGATTTTAAAATTAAAGTAATGCATATATATCTTTGATTTAATATTCAATCTGTCGGGAGCGGAACAATCGGTGAATTTTAATCCATTCTCTTGGATTTGATAACTGTCCAATATTACTAAATTGGAAGTCACGTGAGTAAAATATAGCGACAAGCAAAACTCACTTGAGTAAAAGTCAGAGGCAGTGTATAATTTAAAACCATAGCATATATATGTTGAAAACATTCGATTTTCGCACGTATTAATCGCTGAAGAAAAAATATATACCATATTTAACGTTAATGGAAGAAAAACATGTTTTTAGTAAATTCTTCTACGAAGGCGTGCTATATTGATTTATTTGTTTTAATAAAGTGATATATACATGAAGGTTCTTTTACTAAAATATTCATACGTGTTATTATGTGAACGAGCGATACGAATATTTGATACTTTTTGATTTAGCGCCAGAAGTGCATGGCAACGGCTACAGACATTGACAACTCACACCCCAATACGTAAAAATTTATTAACGGTCATATTGCAAGAGTAGGATATGTGTGTCTTTACATTCATAGAGATTCATGTCATTGACGAGTTTTCATTTCAAATAGAATGAACTTATATGTATGATGCCGAAATGAGAATAAACACACATGTAGAATGTTGAAATGAGAAAGAACGTATTTGTATGATATTGAAATGAGAATGGACACATATGTATAACGTTGAAATAAAAATGAAAACATATGTATATCGTTGAAATGGGAATGAGCATATATGTATGTTGTTGAAATGAGAATGAACACATGATGTTGAAATGAGAATGAACACATATGTATGAAGTTAAAAGGAGGAAGATCACGTAAACATGATGCAGATATGCGAATGAACACATATGTATGAAGTTGAAATGAGAATGAATGTATAATGTTGAGATGAGAATGAAAACATATGTTTGTTGTTGAAATGGGAATGAACACATATGTATGAAGTTGAAATGAGAATGAATGTATAATGTTGAGATGAGAATGAAAACATATGTTTGTTGTTGAAATGGGAATGAACACATATGTATGATGTTGAAATTAGAATGAACACATGATGTTGAAATGAAAATGAACACATATGTATGAAGTTAAAAAGAGGAATAACATTTAAACATGATGCAAAAATGTGAATGAACACATGTGTATGAAACTGAAATGAGAATGAACACATAAGTATTTTGTTGAAATATTAAAGAACACATAAGTATGAATTAGAAATAAGGATTTTGGAGCATTAAAGAAATATTTTTTCTCTCTTTTTAAGATATTCAATAAAAAAATTTACCCCCCCCCCCCTCTTCTACCACTTGTCGGATTTAGTGAACCTCTCATATCTTCGCTGTTATTTCAAAACTTTTATGTTACATACAACATTTTGATGCACTCGATGGAACCATCATTGGTGCTTAACAATTTGTGGCGATATTCAACTGCATTTCTATCTAAGTAACTTCCTAAAGTTGCTGAGGTGAAGGGTGCCGAGCGCTGATCGAGTAAAACGATATTCTTTATTCAGCAGACGATTTAAAGAATTACCATAAATGCCAGTTTTATGAATTATAAAATAATTGAGATAATCAAAACTTTTATGTTACATACAACATTTTGATGCACTCGATGGAACCATCATTGGTGCTTAACAATTTGTGGCGATATTCAACTGCATTTCTATCTAAGTAACTTCCTAAAGTTGCTGAGGTGAAGGGTGCCGAGCGCTGATCGAGTAAAACGATATTCTTTATTCAGCAGACGATTTAAAGAATTACCATAAATGCCAGTTTTATGAATTATAAAATAATTGAGATAATCAAAACTTTTATGTTACATACAACATTTTGATGCACTCGATGGAACCATCATTGGTGCTTAACAATTTGTGGCGATATTCAACTGCATTTCTATCTAAGTAACTTCCTAAAGTTGCTGAGGTGAAGGGTGCCGAGCGCTGATCGAGTAAAACGATATTCTTTATTCAGCAGACGATTTAAAGAATTACCATAAATGCCAGTTTTATGAATTATAAAATAATTGAGATAATCAAAACTTTTATGTTACATACAACATTTTGATGCACTCGATGGAACCATCATTGGTGCTTAACAATTTGTGGCGATATTCAACTGCATTTCTATCTAAGTAACTTCCTAAAGTTGCTGAGGTGAAAGGTGCCGAGCGCTGATCGAGTAAAACGATATTCTTTATTCAGCAAACGATTTAAAGAATTACCATAAATGCCAGTTTTATGAATTATAAAATATTAGAATAACATTATCTCTTTGTCTAATATAATTGATCAAGACCTTTCGGTTTCATTGGTTTGACTTAATAATCACAAAGTTACTGAAATAAAAAAAAATTTCAATATACAAAGATTAGCAAATTGTTTAATTGAAATTATTCTAAAAAGGGAAACCAAATCGAAAAGTTTATTACAAGAGAAACTTTATAATGCTCTTTGCCTAAACCACATTTTGTCTAAAGGCGCCATTTCAAGCCACACAATTGTAAATACACGGAATGATATCAGAGAAGATCTAGCTAATAACTGCAAGTGTTTTGTTTCAAAAACTTTTTGGAGAATTTGATTTGCGCTATTTTAATAAATGTAGATGTCAAGAAATTTCAATGTAAAATGTGAGTGAAATCATATATTAAATGAAAATGAGAGCCCAAACACTAACCGCGGGGTGAGAGTAAAAATCTAACAGGGTTAATTGTTCTTGTAACATAATAGCTGTAACAACCTGTTCTGCAAAGAAAAAAATGTTACTACAATCTGTACCATGTCTTAAGATAAATACTAACAATTCATCATTCAGTTTACATAACGAATGCCAAACCATTTTGCTTCAAGGCTTTAGCATGATGCACCTGGGGCGGCACCGACTTAAGGCCATTGTTTCCGCTGAAGCCCCTTCAAAAAGACTCTCGAGAAGGTCACGTGGATCCATTGTGCCTTAGAAAAAAAGAATGGGGCGCAATCTCTCCAGAGGGCGTGAAAAGGCAAACAATTATAGTTAATGAGCGAACCTCCAAAATTTTCCTTTCATAAACTTTTGTCCGGCGGGAAATACATTACTTCCCCGTGTTCCGTGGCAAGAAGATAACCGCGAGAGACGATGGCCCGAAAACTTTTTCAACCCCAAAGTAAGTAGTTTTGAAGCCTTAATCTCGTTGCCCGCTGCGGGAAATTTCATTTACATAATAGGGCCATAGCAGGAACAAAACATCTGTTTTACAAGCTGTTATGCCTGCAGAGCGAACAAAGCAAAATCTTTTTTCTGGTACTTGTTTATCTGGTCTTTCCTTGTTGTTAAAGTCACGTCCTTTGGTCGTTTGTTGGGGTTCCAGCCAACTCTGTGTAAGCTGCTGAGATCAAATGTTGAACATGTTTACATTACTTATGAAGAAAACTCTTTTTTTTTTTTCAAGCTTATACGAGAAAAAGTGTCAGTGTTTCATAACGGCCGTTAAGAGCTGATGAAAACGGAGATTTCTGTTGCTAAAAGAGAAGGTTTCGGAAGGAAAGTTTCTGGTAAATCGTATGAACTCTCAGCAATTTTGGGAGAAATTAAGTTGGACAAAGGAGGAAAACTGATTAAGAAGATTCATATATTATAAGAGTGTCTGCAAACTGGAAAGAAGCACATAATTTACATTAGCCAAAATGCTGCAATCATAAAGTGAATGATATTGATGTAACGCACATAATAAAAGAAATCCTTCGTTAAGTGATACAATCATAGCTATCAAAATATTATTGCTGATCATTCGAGATGCTCGTAATTATAAAATATGTACTTGATAGTTAGAATATAAATACTTACAGCAAGAGTACGTACTTGATAAAGGCTCTCCGGTAGTCGATTTTTCGTTTCTATTTTGAAAGTACACATATTGCTGGTATCTCCTTGTAAGATCAAAAGACACGTACATATTGGGCAAAATTCAGAAATTCAAACATTTCCTATACCCAAATGTTTTTATGCTCATTTTTATATTCCTCATATTCATTTTTATGCTCATTTATTAGAAGTATTTACTTGAAAAAGGCTCTCCGCTAGTCGACTTTTCGTCTTTATTTTGAAGTAGACATGTTGCTGGTATCTCCTTGTAAAATCAAAACTCATGTACATATTGGGCAAAATTCAAACATTTCCTATATCCGGAATGTTTTTATGCTCATTTTTATTTTCATTTTTATGCTCATTTATTATATATATATATATACTTACAGTTAGAGCATGTACTTGAGAAAGGCTCTCCGCTAGTCGCCTTTTCGTCTCTATTTTGAAAGTAGACATATTGCTGGTATCTCCTTGTAAAATCAAAAAACATGTACATATTGGGCAAAATTCAGAAATTCAAAATTCAGAAAACAATTTTTTATACCCGCAATATTTTTATGCTACTTTTTTTAAATCGATTTTCGTTCATTATTTGCAATTAGGAAAGTATGTTGCAATAGTAAAACAGAAGATTCAATATAGCTCTGCAATGAAAGCAGAAGATCCAATACTGCACTGAAAGCATGGTTAATTGTTGAATTCGTTTTGAAGAGATAACAGAGTATATACATTAAATTTAAAAAACCAAATTCATTTGTAAAAACATAAACATTATTCTCAGTAAGATTAAAATCACATTGAAAGATCGCAGACCGATTCCAATAAAGTAAACAAACTGTATGTACTTATGTATTGGATATAATTTAAGTAGGAATCTTCCCCCATTGATTCTGCTAAGTTTAAATTAGACCAATGAAAAAGTGTACTCTGTTGGAATTGGAACAAAACATAACCTTAACATAAAATATGAGCAACTGAATTAAAGCAATTGCAAATCGAGAACTACCCTCTTCTAACATTAAACACTTATGAGTACAGCGTATGACAGGTACATAAGCTAGCCAAATGAACATCTCTTCTAGTCGGCAGTGTAAATTGTATGATAACCAGACATTTGACAGAATATAGTTTGAATCATTAATGGAGACACTCACCTGCCAAATATCGTTTACCAAGTCGCAGATTGATGGCGTGTTGAAACATTCAATATCGACATCCTCTCTACACATTGTGAATGAACAACCGTTTCTTCAACGAGGACATTTTTTGCAATGTACATATTATCATTAAATGATATAAATATTTTACAATGACTTTTAATTTTAAATGACAGGCGAATTTTGTTAAATTCACGAAAGTGGTTCGGTGTGTCCAAATATGGTTTCTGTGCTATAAAGTCTCGCCACAAACTGTTCATTCATTTAAAAAAAATTTTAAAAAATACATTATGGATGACTTGCAAAACTTAATTTGTAGATTACATGTAAGCAAGATTTCTCACTTATTAGCAGACAATATATTCGTTAAAGGATTTGATCCAAAATGGATAAAGATCTTTAATTTTACATGGTGAAGGTCGTGACAGATAAAATCAGTCGACAAGATTTCACGCATTCACAGACAATATATTCGTTAACAGATTTGATTAAAAAAACAACAGAGATCTGGTTTTACATAATAAAAGTGCGACAGATAAAAGAAGAAACAAGATTTCACACATATTCGCAGATAATAAATATGCTGGTAAGCTGATTTGATCTAAAATTGATGCAGATATTCCGGTGAAAAGCAATGAGCGATATTTTCTCTTTTTAGCTCTTCTGATTTTATTTATCGTAAGCTTATATACACGAAGATATATTAAAACTCTTACTTGTTAGATTTCGCCCAAAAATTTTTCAAGGTTAATATATCTCACCTTTTAATTAATAAAAAGGATATACTGAAAAATTTATTTGTCCTTTTTAAAATGTAGTTTAGGAATTTTGATTCTCTAATCAGTTACATCGTAGAATGATAGTGTTTGTGCTGCACTCAATGTTAGATGTTATTGAAGCCAAGGAAGTTCCCACTAAATATTGAACACTGATAACTGAATTTTAAAAAACCGCATTGTTAAAAATTGTCATGTTTTTGTTATTTGTAAAATTTTGGTCGTTTTAATAATTTTGAACCAAACACAATTTATAGTTATATGGAAATGTTCCTATTTTAAAATATGTGATAACGTTTAAATAAATTGAAAATTTTCCGAATTAATAAGATAAAACTTGTAATAAAAATAAATAAATTGGAAATTTTCCGAAGGAATAAGATAAAACTTGTAATAAAAATAAATAAATTGGAAATTTTCCGAAGGAATAAGATAAAACTTGTAATAAAAATAAATAAATTGGAAATTTTCCGAAGGAATAAGATAAAACTTGTAATAAAAATAAATAAATTGAAAATTTTCCGAAGGAATAAGATAAAACTTGTAATAAAAATGAATAAATTGGAAATTTTCCGAATGAATAAGATAAAATGTAATAAAAATGAATAAATTTAGTTTTCATAGTTAAAAAGTATATATTTTTCATCGAAATTCCAATAGTTTAGATCAACACTACAAGTACCAAATTTGGGTGGAACAAGAGCAAAAGATGCGTAGTAGTCTGCTTCTAACAATATTCGCTTTTCACAGTTTACTGGCAATCTATATGTATATGAATTTCTCTTATTACTTACTATCAAATGGCAACTGTCAAGTGTAAACAAAACAACCTACGAATTTCAGTCTGCTTCATCGAACATTTTTACAGCTGCAATTCAACATTTCGCTTACTTGATTAATGGAGCTGCAATACATAAAACGTTAATGTAAGGGGCACAGAAATTGCTCTTATTATTTATTGTCGAATGGCAACATCATATGTAAACAAACCATCTTTCATCCTTCAGCCTGCTGCACTGAAAGTTTTCACAGCTCCAGTTCAACACTTCGCTTAGTTAATGAATGGATGTGCAAAATATTATTAGAAATGTTTCTCAAGATCCCCATCAAGATCAATCATTCAAAGGGCAGAAGATATAAAAGAAATGAAGTAACGGGCTTCAAAGTTTAATCAAGCTCGAAAATAGGCATAACCGTCACTAGAAGGCTTATGACTGAACTATAGAAATTGAACAAAAGATTTGTGCTACAAATATGGTCTTTGACTGAAAAAAAACCTTTATAATGATATCATTTTTTTATTTTCACACATTTTTTTCTTCTAAATTTAATAATATTTTCATTCCAATTTGATATACAATGTTTTAAAATGTTTCTGATGGAATTATAGCTCATCCTTTAAAACATTTCATTGCTTTCTTTTCTAATTAATTATTTCCATAGTAACATTTTCACTTAATTTAATTTTTAAAATATACTTTTTTTAAATAGTAGAAAATTGGTTTATTTCATTACAATGTTGTTCTCAATCAGGTAAAATATCACGACATTTTTAAAAATGCATTCCGTATCAATCATTTAACAATCCAAATAAGTCTATAACCAGGGAAAACAAGCTGGTGGTCAAGGGCAGCTAGTTTACTGAAAGTATGCCTTGAACATATTATTACGTTAAAAATAAATCAGATAGTAGCTGGTATAGTATCTATAATGAGAAGGTTTAATGCTAAACATATACTCCGAGGCTTAAATCGGAAAGCGGATAATTTGAGCCAGAGAGCTTCTAGGCAGTAAGAGTGGCTCTTCTTTAAGTCTAAACACGAACGCTACCGTGAGGGCGTTCATAATAAAACATATTTAAACTTATCAGGGAAAAATAAAGCATCGTCTTAAGAGTAATTCTAAGAGCTTGGGCGGGTGAGTGGGAGAGCGAGGGGGGTTCTCATTTCGCTCGCAGCGGAGGCAGATCCTCGCTTAATAAGATCTTTAGTTGGGCTCGTCTGCGGTAATTAAATTGGGAATATCTTCGCGGTGGCATCATATTAAATCGGAGGCTGCTCGTGTAAATGAGACGCGCGCAAAAACACTTGTTAATCTGCATCTACCGAATTTCGGCATGACCGCGGGGCGCCAAATAAATGCCTCTCTCCGCTAATGGAATCGCCCCACGCCCGATTGGTTTGCTTATTTGAAGAAAGGGGGAGGACGAGTTCATTGCGAAAGGGTAAAGGTCAGAGGAACGCGAGCAAAGAGGGGCGAATTTGAGGAAAAGGTACTGAATTTAAAGGTTTTACTGTCTCGCATAGAAAGAGTATTGTAATAGTCAAAAAATTCAAACTCGTGATTTTGACGCATCTCCACGTTTTTAGGCATTCTTGAGTTCGAAAAACACATTTTTGGAAAATGTTCGTCTATGACAAAAATAACTCTTAAACACTTCAAGCTAGACGATAGAAATTTGGTATGTGGTATTTACATCAATTTCGCAGATTTCTATCAAATTTTGAGTAAATTCTGTTTAGAGGAAGTCCGTCTATTTTGATGTTCGAATATAAGTTAACACGATAATTAAAAAACGAAGAAAGCTAGATAGATAAGATTCGGTACAAGAATTTAACGTCTATAGTATAGACACCTGCCAAATTTTGAGCCAATTCTAACTACAGGTTTACTTGTTGTCGGTTTGTAATTCCAGAAATAAAACGTGATAATTCATAACGCTGCGTCTTAAATATATGAGATTTGCTAAGAGAAATTGCAATTACAAGTGTAGTTCTGTATCAAATTTTTGTTTCAATTGGTTGAAAAAAAGTGTCTAAAACACAAATTCTATGTTTTTTTGATACTGTTAAAGAATGCCAGGGATTAATCGCCAAATAACGCGCCAAATATCACTCTATATATTCAATAAAAATACTAAATTCACTCCAAAATTTAATATTTCGTAACTATTGTACGAAGATCCACTCCCCAAAACTTCCCCCACTCCCACTGGCTTTTGAAATAACATAATTCACTTTTTGATTGGTCCTCATTGAAAGATATTTTTTAATCACGTAAAGTCGCAAATTCTTTCTTTACTACAATTTTATCCTATCATGTTACATTGCTTTGTGTTCCAAATTCATCATTTCAGGCCATAATTCTCTTACAAACCAACAGAAATAGTCTTCCTGCAAAATTTCTCACATACTCTCTAACAAATTTTTTACACCTCCTAATCCCACACAAAATTGTAGGGTAAGGTCGCAAATATCTATTGATGATCAATTATTACGAAATATTGAACATTGACGTGAATATAGACATTTACTGAATTTATTGTGCGAATATGTATTTTGAACACCTTTTGTCCGACCCCGTGTAGTTTTTACCATGATTTCAGATCTTCCTTTCCTCCATGTAACCCATTGAATCACATTTTACTATTAGCGCTCTTTGTAAAAAAGCATATACACATTTCTCTTGGAATTCGGGCAACATAGAGCAGAATGCCCCCCCCCTTTTTTTTTAAACCCCATCTTGAATTTTAATATCTGTAAAAGTAATTTCGTCGCGAGAAACAAGGCGAAAGTGGCGCTATGTGGCAAAAAAAGGCCCGTTGTCATGGTAACGTAATCGCTTTCCCTGTGCGATTTGTTTTCCGGCTGACAGAACACGAGCGCGCCCCGATTTTTCTCTCGTCTAAGAGAGAGAGTGTTCTTTTTTTCCTCTCTCTCTCTCGCTTTTTTATTAATTCATTTATTTTTTTAATTTCTTTTCACGCAGGACAGACAACCCTAGCTGGAAAGAGACTTCCCTTTCTCTGTCGTGTAAATTATTGATTCAGCTGTAATCAAAGGACATTTTCGCAGATATTAAGCGATTATGAAATAAATTTTTAAGAGATTTCTTCTAAAAATAACCGGATTCCCAGAATTTCATTTAAAGAACTCAATCAAAGACGATATTTTTCAGGAGAGGGAGTGAGCAAAATCCCCAAAATATGTAATTGAATAAATGAAATAAATAAATAACTAATTAAGAACAATTGAATAATCTGTTATAAAAAATCCTAGAAAAAAATAAAGAGGTGACAAATATATTTGCTGTTGATTTTACTACTTTTTATTTTCTCGTTTACATAGAATAGTAGTTTGGGAAAATGTCCGTCTGTCTATAATAAAGATAACTCAAAAATGCTTTAAGCTAGATATTTGAAATTTGGTTTACAATCATTACACCAAATTTGTAGATTTCTATAAAATTTTGAGCAAAATCTGATCAGAGGAAGTCTGTCTGTCGGACTGTTCAAATATAAATTATCACGATAACTATGATACAACTATGAAACAAGTTAGATAGATAAAATTTGGTGCACAGATATAACATCCATAATGTAGACACACATTAAAATTTAACCAAATCCAGCATACAAGAAATTGACCGTCTGTCGGTCTGTTCTTTCAGAAACATGCAAATACGATAGCTTAAAACATTAATGGTTTTAATTATATCAAATTTAGTTTTAAGGAATTTAAGACTATAAGTGTAATTTTGTGTTAAATTTTTGTTGAAATAGATTGGTAAAAACGCGTTCTTAAACACAAATTCAATTTTTTGATGTTATTATATAGCAGAGATTAATTTCAGAAAAATTCCTCAAGGATGACACGATAGATCCAGTAAGAAAGCTAAATTCCCGTCAGTGGTTAATATTTTGTAGCTATTGTACGCCATTTCCTTGGAAGACGTTTTCTGGGATAACACCTTTATTCGAAAGTACGCGACAAGTTTATAAGAGACCACTCCTATTGGTTTTCCTTAAATTCAATTATGTTTTGAGTTACCCATCTAAGTAACCAGCGTTAGTTTCGCGTGTCTTAAAATTATTCTACTTTGAAATTCTTCAAAATTACAGTATTGACGTCTAATGACGTGCCAAAAAAATTATCTAAATGAAGTAAATAATTATATTTTATGTAATTTCAGTTAAGAATTTTAAAGTTTTACGTAGATTCTTTGCCCGTGAATCATATTTTAAAAAATATTTTTGAGGCACTAAAATAATAAATAAAAAAAAAATTCAACTCTTTTGCAATTGGAATTGATTGAGGTATGAAAATTTGAATGTCTCTATTCTAAAAAAGGCTTGACTGCAGTAGATTGTAATGTTAGATTGTCAAGATAATTGTCATATTTTACTGATATGATTTTTAGGATCGAAGGATTGCATAAAATTTAGACTTCATAATTATTTTCAAAAACACATCTATTGATTGAAATAAAATACTGTTTACAGAAGTTAAATTTTCTTGAAGGTAAAATTGAATTTTATATGAATCAGATAAATTATTACTGTCTAATTCTTTGAAATATTGCGTAAATTATTAAAAAAGATTATTCTGTGTTACACATAAGATTACAGTGCTAAAAGATTCGATTTTCTGTAGTCATATTTTTTTAAATGATTATTTTTAAAATTTTGATTTCAACAAAAAAAATTTAACGCAGTTATTAAAGTTTTATCTCTGCCATTTAAAATGTAAATTTTACGGCAACTGACAGCAAATTAGCGATATATATCGTATAAAGAACAAAATATCATAAGGATTTTATAATATGAGTTCCATGACTATAGAAACTTAATGCTTAAAAATATTTTTCTAAAGAAGCTACTAAGGGACCAAAGTGCATGAATATTTAATTGAAAATTTTAGAGAGCATTACACTTGTGGAACCAGCTAGTCGCCAAAGGTAGTTCGTTAATAGTAAAATCGAATGTATCCATCTGATAGGGCAGATAGCTACCTGCCGAATTTGGCAACTAAAGTATATCGTTGCGAATAATAAGATTAATAATTATTTTTATTAAAAGGGCTATTTTATTAGTAGACAAGAAATTTTTAGAAAATTATTAAAAATTTGGCACAGTTCCATTAACCGGCATAATAGCAGATCGACCCACTTAAGGGGAACTACAAAAGATTATACAAAAACTTTTAATGGTTTATATATTTTTTTTACCGCTACATAAAAAGAGTTTTAATAGCAATTTATTAAAAAAATTTTCATGGCAATGACAGGAAGTCTAAATTCAAATGATGGATGCCAAATGCTAAGAACGCTCCAAAAGGCACAAAACGCATTTAAAACGGTCCCACCATTCTCCTGGAATCTAATCCGAATCGAGACCCATTAATCTACCAGCTAGAAAGGAGGGGAAAATAACCTCAAAACTTTCGTCTCTGGCGTAGGCGTATCAAAAGCGGGCATCTGCGAAGGTACCGGAATTTTTTTTTCGATTGATTAAGCCGGATTCCCTGGCCGGACGCCAAACGACGTCACCGCGTCGTCCGGATAACTGAGAGATATTTCCACGTTTCAGATTCCAACGGGACCTCTCTCTGCAGCGCAAGAAATTCTCGTCCCTTAACAAGTAAATTCCGGCTGGAACAATGGCGCTGGTTGATCAATTCTCGCTCTCAAAATTCGATTTTCATTCGGTTTGTACCATTGGACGCCCCGTTTTGGCCCTCTTCCAAAGGGGGAAGGCCTGTCGAGCGAAACCTTGTCGCAGAGAATGTTCCATTTCGCGTGCGAGCTCTTCATTCGGTGGCATTTCTAGAATGCCGCGATTATTTTGCATTGATTGGAGGGATGCCTTTGAGACACTTCTATTTTTGGTCGCTTTTTATTCTCTTTTTTCTTTTAATATGATTTCTCGTATTTCATTTGGTATTCTTTGTATCCGGAAGGAAAAAAGGAGAATGAGAGACTCTTCTCCTTCGAAATTTTTCTCGGTAATATCTTTTTCCAATTTCGTAAACGATTTGATGGTCCCTTCTAAATCGTATTTCCTCACACTTCTATTGATAGTGCTGAATTTCAAAATGCTATAAAGAAGTAAATTATGTCTAAGAAGCTTTTTTGAAGAATTTCATTTCAGATGTTGCGTCAATAATGCGTTTTTTCGATGTAATTGAATCGCACTATTTTTACTTCCTCCTGCATGAGGCAAATGTAAAGAACGAACCGGGAGATTTTAAACCATATCAAAGATTCAAGGCTTGAAAACAATTTTCACCACAAAAATATTTCTGAGATTATATCTGTCATGCATTAATGCACAAAATAGCTTTAAAATGCTACGAATCTTTTGGCTTATATTTAGGAATACAGTCTTTACATCAAAACTGTACATCAGTAGCAAATTTTAATCGTTTTCATGATATGGGAAAAAAGGCTTTCTCCTGAGCATATATTCCCTTTCCATTAATAAACTACGCTACGAAGTAAGAGGTAGGGATTTACAGCAACAATAGTTATTATCCCCTGGTTCCAGATGTAGAGAGCAAGAAAATTCATCCTGCGAACATAAGAGCGCACACGCACGCACACAAAAACAAATTAAAGTTTTAGTCAGTTAGTAGTTTCAGAGCAGTTTCGTTGATGCGATTCAGTCCATATTCAGGTTTCTAAAGTTCGAATGAAGGGGTACAATAAAATGGAGAGTTCAAGCAACACGGAGCAAACAACACTACTCAAAGAAGATTCGTATTTAAGAACATTGTTTAAATATTAGTGTTGCCATTCTCATTGAATGAAAATAACAAATGCAATTAATAATTGTTGCATTTATTTACCTGAAAAATATTCCCCCATACAAAATAAATACAATGACCTGTTTTACTTAAGAAGTCATTTCTATATGCACCTAGCAACTTATTCGAGTGAAAATATAATATACAATTTTCATCTAAATTATTCTGCTTATAAAGTTATTAAAATATAAAAATCAGATAAAAAATGGTACAGCAATATAAACGATATCATTGAATTTCTCTCTATATTTTTTAAAACTTTTATTATAGTGTCAACTTTTTACTGCATATAATGGAATTCCATCCTAATCTTCTTCTGTTTTTCCCTAGACCTAATTCGTCTTTAAACATTTTTATGCTCTACTTTATTGCAGTAAAGTTTGTTATATTGTAATCTAATTATATTGAATAATATCATATTTAGTATGATCTCAACTGCGCGCTTATGTAGCAGTTATTGGAAAATGGTAACGATTGTTTTAAAATATTCTCAAAAACACTTTTGTAAATTTATTACAGTTAAATGAAACAAAAAATGCCAAAATAAAATTGATACAAAGAATTTCTTTTTTTATTATTATTTTAATGTAGTGTAAGAATGATTTCTGTGTAATAATATACCCCGAAATTATTGAGAAAAAAACTTACAATTTTTTAATTAATTTTTCAATAAAAATTTTAACTAAAAACATCTTTCAATTTTAATTTTTCTCAGTGAACTCAATCTACACAAAAAAATTATGTATCACATTTAGTAGCTTTAGCTCTAACTTTCTGCCCTTATAGAAACGTTTGAGCCATTTTTGTATCATGAGTATATATGACGCAGTTTATAAATTAAAAGCCAGATTACAAACATTATCATGGTGAAATTATAACTACTGGTGATATGGGCAAAGAAACGACGAAAAAAATTCTAAAACTGAACAATAAGGTGAGGTAAATAGATATTCCATATAAATAATAATAGTAATCGTAATTCAGCTAATGCCTCAATGCATAATAATTACAGATTTTAAGAGATGCAGAGATGCGATGAATAAAAATATCTGACACAAACATCGTGGTGTTAGCTAATATAATTCGAAATTACATTATTCTTTGAATAGAAATTAGAAATCTATTACTATTTATTACTAGAAAGTTTATTCGTGTTTGTTGGATTTTGAAATATAGTGAGTTTTTAAATGTCCATAAAATTAGGTGTCGTAGCAACAGAGGATAAGTGAAATCCACAGAAAATCCTCAAAATTATAGAAAATGGGCCCGAGTTAACGCGAAAAGGATTTTGAACCAATTTTTCTTTATAATAGGAACACATCCAGTTCTAATTTCTGATAGAAATTTCTATATTTATAAGCTTGTTGGTTTATACTAAAGATGAAACAGATCAAGGTTTTATCTATCTCACTGCGCATAAAATGTTGAACCTTTGATAAGATAACGAATGTCTTGCATGGCATTGGCGAACAATAATTACGAAATATAGATATTTGGTATAAATTTAGCATTTTTATTGAATTTGACATGTGGTTTTCAGCGTTTGTTTTGTCCGGCAATATATATATATATATATTCCTTAAAAATGTTTTGGTAGAACTTCTGGACAGTTAGAATACCTTCTTTTATATACTTCCCCTATATGGAACTACAAATGTTCGCAGACTCTTGAAAATCGAGTTAAAACGAATTTCTACGAATGGCTTCATTTCTCAGCCAGAATAGATGTAAACGAATCGCTCATGCAGGCAGTACCTCTACCCCCTGCAATCCTCCACCCTGCCCTGTTTATTCCTGAATAATTGCCCAGTGAATTAGAAATGCGGGGATAATGTCCGTGTCCACGATGCGCAGCACAAGCTCAATAATTAACTGAAATGAAATCAGCGCGAAGATTACGAGTCATTTGTTTACACAAAATCCCTCCGAGACTTCCTCCGGGAACAGCGTCCGGGCGGCCTGCCAACCATAAGCTCGCCTACTGGAAATCACGCCCATTTCAATGGAAATTTAATTCTACTAATGAACAAAGTCCTTTTCAATGAAGTCTCGGTTTAAAGAACTCAAAAATTGAGGGAACTTAAAATTTTCCGTTTACGGGATAGTTAAGAGTCATTACTATTATTATTACTATTCAAGCCCCAAGTTGGGTTTTGAATTGTATTCTTTCTGTAATAGCCATTCCAGAAAGGAAACGATTTTTTTATTTATTTTTTCAAAAAATTCATTAAGTAATCATTTAAATAACAAAATTATCAATATATCACGATAAAAAAGCGGACTAAAAAGTATAACGCAATTTCTCCTAACTCTAAACAGAATTTGCAGGGCCTCTATACGAGATTATAAATCTTTATAGGATTAAGATAAATTATTTTTACATTTGAATCCATTTTAAGAACGTGGTATATTAAAAAATTTTGCATTTAAATAATTACTTTATGCTTTTTAATTTTGTGTGGGTGAAATTTGGCAGTCGAGTTTTAACTAACTTCCCGATTAGCTAAAGATTTGGTATGGCGCCATCTGTAGGTAATAAAAGTTTTAAATCGATTTCAAAATTTGTACTGAACAGACAAATAAATAGACAGATAAGAAAGTGGGTTGATATTTCATTATTATCCATTCTGATTTATATTTAAAGTTTCAAGTCCCTAGTTTCTCGGAAACTTAGTATAAAATGGATTATAAAATTTGCACCGAATAAACAAAAAGAGTTAATAAAAGCGTGTTCAATAAAAAAAAGAAAAGAAAAGAAAAGAAAAGTGCAATACTTCTTCTCCCTTTGACTTTTGAAATTTTTATTATTTTTATTTATTTATTTAATAGAAATTTGAAATCTTCTTAAGTTTGATAGTCTGAACTAAAATCTATTGACGCTGGCAAAAACCAGCAGGATTGTCTCCCGAGATTTTCTTCCATATTCTCTAATAGAAATCTTATCGAATTAGGTAATTTAAAGACATTTTTCAAATAATTGAAACCAAAAGTTGATGCAGAACTACAACTTAAGTTCTAAAATTCTACAAAATAATTAATTTTTCAAAATACTCACAATTTTGAATCACCGCGTTTACCCGCGTGCGAATATACAGACCAACAAATTGTCAGTGCTCAGATAAATTAATTCAACATTTGCTACAAATGTACAATATATATATATATATATATATATATATATATATATATATATATATATATATATATATATATATATATATATATATATATATATATATATATATATATATATATATATATATATATATATATATATATATATATATATATATATATATATATATATGTCATATTCAGGAAGTTCTGAAAGATATATATTAGTTGGAATTTTACGTTTCAAATTCTTTGATGATTACATTGCTGTCTGTTTTTAAACATCGTATATTTGAAAACATAAAAGGTTTCAAACATTGAAAAAGATTAATCATCATTTTACATTCCATTCTTGTGACGCGGGAGAGATTTTCTATAGATATAGAGTAGTTTTGATAAATAAATACCTTTTAATATATTCCACGCCTGTAATACCATTTAATATTACCAGAATAGTAATACCAGTCCTGTAAGGTATACATGTACCGAATAATACCAGTCCTTTAAGGTATATAGGTACCAAATGTAGTAGCTATGTATAAAACGATGTGACTTGTAGAATGCCTACACACACATATAGAGGCACACATTTATCTTTATTGTTAGAATAGATTATGCGTTTGAAGGCGTAAATATATAATGAATCGTAAAAAATTTGTACATAAATGAGAATACTTTATGCAAGCTCCTGAAAGTCGCGTATTCTTCGTAACATAAAGAAGAATTTTACATAATTGCACAAATTCAACAGGATCAATATTAGAAAGAAAAGTCATTTGTTGATAAGGCATGATTTGTTGCTTGTTTTAAACATGCATTACTTACATCACACTCACGATCAGCTGGAATGTCAGAAATACTGAACTAAATAGCGATTCATTCCGAGATGTGTTTTGCTGTATGCCCTTAATAACCAGCTATCCATTCACACAGTAATAAGGGGGAGGATAAAGAGGTTCAACAAACAGAATGGGATCTTCATTTCTCTAAAAGTTTTCGAGAGAAAGAAGAATTGAAACACAAGACAGTTTGTGAAAATAAATTGCTTACTGAATCATTCCTTCATTACTTTCGGTTTAATGAAGCTTTTAGTGCATTCATGTTCCATTTTAAATTCAAATCAGACTAGGAGAATGTTGTTGAAAAAAAATAATTTTGCCCTACACCATTTATCTGTGCCACAGCCATAAATCCAAAATTCCATTTTTTTTTTCTACTTCAAGGATTTTGCCTACCTGAGAACAGGGTATTACATTTTGCAAGCTTAAATGTTTTAAAGAAAGATACTAAGTATATAATACAACCCTGTTTACATTTTTTGTTTTTTTTATCGTCTGTCTGAAAGTTGCTGTAACATTGTTCCTCACTTGAAACAGAATAAAAAACTAGGTGGGAGGAGAAACGTCAATCTCTAGCAGACAATGCTCAACACAGTTGCGTTTTCGTATTCTGCGTGTTGTTTGGGTTTTGTTTTGTTTACGACGCAAAAGATTATTTTGGAATAAAAGATCGTCCGATTAGTAAGTACTACAGTGCACTTTCTGCCGATTGGATATAATGCGATGGAGCACAAATGGCATGCTGCCAAAATATTCTTACGAGATTGAACTGAAATATTAAATATTCGATTGCATTTGCACTAATCCGTTGTTTACTCAAAGCAATTTATTTTGTATGAATTATTGTCTTTATATATTTGTAAACCATGCATCTTTTACTACATTTCGATTACTAAGTGGTAATAAATACCCCTACTCACTCCCTAAATCGCCATATAGTTATGCATTTCTGCTAGGGATAAAAATTATAAATTTATTAATTACCAATAGTAAATTCAAATTATTTCAAATTATATGAATTGCTAACATTAACTTTTCATCCATTACTAAAAACTAAATTATCAGTTTCTAAAATTAAAATTTTCTGATAGTAAAGACATGTATTCGTAAAAGTTAGAAAACAAAAATAGTATATAATTCTGAGAAGTTTAAAATTCAGTATTAAATTTAATTATTAGTTCCTGTTTTGGCAAGACGTATTTCATCCAAATTATTAATCATAATGTTAATAATAGCCGAAGATAATAAGCATTAATAGGATTAATTTTGTCATATCAATCAACTTCGATTAACTGCATTTTATGACAAAAATATTACATTACTTTAAGATATTATATCATTTTACCATATTATTTTAAATTATACTTGAAAAAAATGATAGAATATTCTGAGTGGTTATCGGTACTTTAGAATATAGAAATTAATGTAGTAGTAGTAAAATATGATAGAAAATAATGTAGTAATCTAGTAACCCCTGAAGTTCGGAAACTTCGCTCCGTTTACCAAACACTTTATATCTCTATTTCGCCGATTCCGACTAAACTACCTTATGAACAATTCAATATCTTCATTTGCATTTACTTCTTGTTTTTGACTTTTTCGATACATAACTGAAACTGTTCAACATAAACTCTTTTTCTTTTCGTACTATCCAACTTTAAAGAAACAGCATTGTCTCTGATTTTCTACCAGCAAGCATGTAAACAATTCGAACTTGTGAACTGTTGCCAAATGACGATTAACAACTTCAACTTTATTTTGTTTCCGCATAAGCGTTTTATATATGTATATATAGACAGATGTTTAAATTAATTAATAATTTATTTATTTGTAACTCCTCATCGTTTGTCTCTTTCGACTGTTTACATTGTTATTTTTTAGAGCTTAAATAATAAGTAATTGGAAGTCTTCTAGTAATATTTTTTTATATAATATTGCATAAATACGACATTTCTAACATGCAGGGAAGAAATATATATATTTGTTAGGTAAATAATATGCTCTAAATCAGAAATTTTAAATATTTATCGATACAATCCTTCATCAATATCGAATGGGCTTGGTATCGATAGTTATATTTTCCTTCGAAGGTTTCTCATTGCTTTTTTAAATATCGTTTGCTTCTTTTCCAAACTTAATTTAATAGGTAAAACAATTATGAATCATAATTTGCAATGTTTATTTTTAGAATTTCATGTTTAATTAAGACATAATTGTATATAAATTGTAATGTTAAAATGGACGTTTTGAAATGAATTTATACTTATCCGAAGGGTCTACTATAGTTTACTACATGTTGTATTATTCTATTGTATACCACTGCTCTATTATCTGTTAGATTATGCTACTGTAGCAACCCAAAGAAAGAATTGAATTTTCTTCGGTTTGTTTTCTTTTTAGCTTTATTTATTTATTTATTTTGATATTCACATTCATTTTCTTTTTGATCCGTACTGTTTTCTTTTAATTCGAAGCTTGTAAAACGTTTTTAAATATAAACAAATAGTAAGCATCTCCTTCCTTTTTTTATTTAATATTTAATTTATTGAAACAAATCAAGATGCGCAGGTGCTCAGAGTTTCCGCATCTAGAAATAAATTATATCCATAATTTAAGATTTAAAAAAAGCATACCAAATTTCAATAGTTATGGAGTACACGGAAACACCAAAGGTATATAACTACATTCGGGATGAATTTTCTGAAAGATGTTCTAAAATAGATTCATTTTTGCAAAAGTGGTACAAAACGAAGATCTTTTAGTTTAGAAGTTTATCAAATGACTTAATTAAAATTTTGCAGATAACTTCATAAAAATATTACTTAATTCCTGAATTAAAAAAACAAGCATTATTTCTATCCATTATTTATATTAGCTCTGACTGTAAAGTAAGATGAATTTTTCGTTTTTTTTTTTTTTTTTTTTTTTTTTTTTTATGTAGTAAGCCATTTAAACAAATACGGAATATTTTTAGGCAAATAGATTATTTAATCTCTAATTCAAGGAACTGCAGACCATATTGAGAAATAACTATACCAAATTAGAACCAAAAATATACATTAAATTTTGATTTATGAAGTTTCCCGTAAGAAAATCCTATCAAAGATTGGAGAAAATAGCATTTAAATGTAAAATATCAGTAAAACATATATAAATGCAAATACAAAATGCAGAATAACTTCCCGCAAAATTGGAAATTGGATTAAAAGCAAAATTCAAACGATTTTATAAAGAAAACTGTTCATGCATTTAGAATATTATATATATATATATATATATATATATATATATATATATATATATATATATATATATATATATATATATATATATATATATATATTCGTAACACATTGACTTTTCAGCATAGACTCCTTTTTTAATATCAAAGATATCTTTTCTGGAGACCTAATAAATGTAAAATTTTCAGAATCTTGTAAGCTTCGAATACTTCGTGAATTACAATTATTAGTCTTTGTATACTTCTTATACAAGAAAGTAATAAAAATGATAATTCTTTATTTTGTAAGTATCCAATGAAAAACTGTATTGAAATACGATGACTTCAACACTCTTTGATCCTGGAAGATTTTACAGTATCTAACCAGCCCAGGGATAGCTGCCCTTTTCTGACCAAAGCACTGGCACGGGGCTTGCGTGTCCATCTTATCAGAATTGCGTGCCTCTACAGCGGTGTTGACCGTTATCACGCACTGCCCGGCCGCAATCAGAGTCCATTTCCGCGAATTATCTCTGCCGGACGCATCCCCGATGAAATCGGATCGTTGCAGAATTAAATAGGCTCGGATTAGGTACCGAAATCTTGCTGGGATGGGTTTAAACAGCATTGCTTTTTCATTCAGGGCAGACCCGGGTGACAGTTGTTACGAGGATTAATATGTTAGGTTTCCTGCCCAAGAGCTGTTCGCTGCAACAACAGGATTGGACTGGGTCTCGTATCTTCGAATCTAATTGCGCCGGCTGGCAGAGACTGCTTTGATATCGGGAGATACAAACGCACACAGAGCTGTTAATGATAGAGTTTCGCTGTACTTAGATAATTCGTGGGTATATTAATGCACATGGAGGAGGCAATAATTCTGGAATATCTCTAAAACCCTCCTAGTACAACCAAACTAATGTCTACTAACTAAAACTTAAATGATAGGGAACCTCTAGTCCTATAAGCATGATAATGCTTTTATTTAATCATAGTAATGGCTGATAGCATTTAGTGATCTATGCAATATTCTTTTTTAATGAAAATCTGATAAAATCAATGACATGAACTTGCTCAAACGTTGATATTATTTGAATAAATACATAATTCAAAAGTTTAAAAAAGATTATAGAGTTCAGCTCTACTTAGATGATTCGTAGTTACATTAAAGTATATAAACGAGGCCATAATTCTGGAAAATCTCTAAAACCTTCCTTATACAGCCAAATTAATGTTCATCAACTAAAAATTAAAGGATAGGGAATCTGTAGTTCTATAGGGTTGATAAAGATTCATTTAATCATAATTCATAATGTTTAAATATCTTTAAACATTATTGCAATGTTGAAAAATTTTAAACCTGATAAAATCAATAACATGAACTTACACAAACATTGATATTGTTTGAGTAAATACATAATTCAGAATTTTAAAAAAAATTTTCAATTTAGCTGTATTTAGATAATCCGTAATTATATTAATGAATATGGAGGAGGAAATGATTGTGGAGTATTTCAAAAACCTCTCTTGTACAGTCAAACCAATGTCGACAGAGCAAGAATCCAACGAAATCTTAAAGGTCATTGCAATCTCTAGTCCTACAGACAGGATAAAGTTTTCATTTAATCATAGTATCATGATGTTTAAGGATCTCTCTTTTTAAAAATTTGAGAAACTGATAAAAACTAATGATATGCACTTGCACAAATATTGAGTAAATAGATCATGCGAAAGCTAAAAAAAACCCATAGTGATAGCATTCAAAATATTGTAATTTACAACTCAGCTTTATGATCGATATAGGAACAATATTCAAGTTCTCAATTATGCATTAATATTCACTTGACCATTGATATTTTTGCAACTATTGTCCTTAGTTTTGCCTGGCTGAGTGTTAAACATGTAATCTATCAAAACTAAAATGATTTTGAATTAGTCAAAAGAGGTATTGTAACTGGCTTAGTCAAAATCGATGACTGTATCAATCAATTACACATAAAGTGCACATTTTTTAAATATCCTCTAATATGATATTTATTATTTTCATCAAATGAAAAAATATTTTTTATTGCACTTCTTATATTACGAAGATAATACCATTGACATCTAAGATGCAATAACTGGTATTTTTAGTTCTTTTCTTTATTTACATCAATATCTGTTCTTTATATTAACTCAACTTATTAAAATAGTCGAATAAACAGATTGTTTTAGTTATATAACATGGAAAAAACTTTAAGATTATCAGCAACAAAGAGCTCCTGCTGGGTATTTATGAAATAAGTTTTCAGATATAAGAAGCCTCCATTTATTTACATTGATACATACAGAAAATTATTGTATTATAATTGATTGCTATTGTTTTTTTAGACTCTGTCTAGTTCCAAAGTTTCTCTTGCTGAAAGTGCGTTACGTTGACTTTTATAGTTTTTATGGTGAAGATTGAATTCCAATAAAAAAAAAGAGAGTGTTGCCATTTGAAGTATTCGAAATTTTATTATTCGAAAAATTATTATTATTTAATGTAAGAATTATTTGAACTTTAAGAGTGCAGCTGTTATTTCATTTCTTTAAACAGTCTAATTACCAGAAACTCATAAATAAAGCACTAGAATACTACGTATTCAGGAAAGTAATAAAAATCGAAAAGAACTATTACAAAGAAACTTTGTATTTGGTACTTACACCAAAACTGTAGATTTATATCAAAATTTAGAGCAATTCTATACAAGAATTGGTTGTCTGTTCATCTGTATATCTATGTGTTTGAAACACCATTCTTAAGAATGTAATAGGTAAAATGAATGAATTTGAATGTATGAATTTCACACAAGTTTTACAAATCCTTACTTAATTTTGAAATAAATTGTCAAGAGTATATTGTTTTTTTTTTTTTTTTTTTTTTTTACTTTTTCTGAGAAAGTATAGTAATCAAAAAATTCGAACTTGAGATTTTGACGAATCTACACTTTTCAGACTTCTAAGATCTCAAAACATACTCAAACTCATTTGTGCTAGACGGTTTAAATTTGGTATACGGTCTTTACATCAAATCTGCATATTTCTGTCGAATTTTGAGTAAAATCTGTTCAGAGGAAGATCGCCTGTCCAGTTGTTCGAATATAATTTAGCATGGTAATTACAAAAAGAAGAGAGCTAGACAAATAAAATTCGGATTGGATTGTTTGAAGTTTTATGGCGCAAGAGCCATGATGTTGACTATGCTGCGCCAAACAATGGGTAAAATTATATCATTTTAAAACAATCATTAAAGAATAAAATTCGGTACACAGGTTTAACATTTATAGTGTACACACTTACCAAAGTGTGGACCAAATCCAACGACGGTTTGTCTTTCTGTCGTCCTATTCTTTCAGAAACAAATAAAAGGGATGATTAAAAAACGCAATGTCTTAAATATATCAAATTTGGTATGGAAATTTGTGATTAAAAGTGTAGAGTTGTGTCAAATCTTTGTTTTAATCGGTTGAGAAAAACGTTCCTAAAACACAAATTCGATTTTTGGATACAATTAACACATCCAAGATTTAATCGCCAAATTACTCTCCAAGAATGGCACAATAGATTCAGTAAAAATGCTACATGCCAAATTCACGCCAAAAGTTAATATTTCGTAACTATTGTACGCCAATGACATGTAAGACGTTCTCTGGCATAACAAGTTTATTACAAATTATGTCAGAAAGTTTTGAGGAAACTAGTACCGCTGGTTTTCCCCTTGTGTTTTTACCTGTCCCTGAGAAAGTGAATATAATAATTAAAAATAATAAAAAATTATACTGTTTTTAATTATTAATATCAAATTTTAGATTCATATCATATTCTGACACCATAGATCGAAGAGAAGAGTCTAAAATGCATATTTCAGTCTTTTCATTATATTACGAATTTAAGCCCAAAATATACTGTATCTTTTAATGTATAGTAATAAGTCGATGGAAGAGTAGTCTCAGTGCCCCGCCTCTCTATATATACCTGCTATAAGCATTTATTCGAAATGTGGCATGCAAAAAAATGGTGCATTCCATGTGGAAGCAAAGGATTTATCTCCAGAAATATCGATGCATGATGAAAACGGAATTTTGGCCTCTCGTTTTCGCTTTAAATCTCACACTTTCGCTACCTCAGCTCCCTGTACCCCTTTCTCCGTCCAGCAGATACGACTACATGACGCCCTCGCACAACCCCCAGTGCTCCTTCCTCCCCACCTTTTCTCCTTCTACGATGCGCGCGCGATCCTAATCACGGACCGCCGCTGCCTTGATGACGTGTTTCCGGCGCATCCAGCTGTCGCCATGGCAACGGGGAAAACCCGAACTGAATGAAAACCGGCAGTTTTCCGGAATGGGAGGGATTTTTCACGCGGTCGTAAAAATGAAAATAAATAACGGATTTTTGGAGTTACGGGAAAAATGATTTCGATGACTTTTACCGCTTTTTTTCGTTCCTTTATCTCTTCAATTTTTTTCATGCATTCGTATGTATGAGAAAAGGGTTTTTAGTGAACACATATAATACATAAAAAGTGTAGCTCATTAATCGATTAGAGATTTACCATATATTTTTATGGAATTTTTATTAATTTCTTCTGAAAAGAAAAAAAATAAATAAATAAAAGTTGCATTATTTTTTAACAAATTTATCTATAATCAATACAAGCAACTGTCATAACTTCTTTGATTTCTGAGTAATGCAGTTATTCATCTTTCTTAATTTTTTTATTCCAAACAGCTTGTTTGTTCTTTAATCTTTTTTAAGAACTATATTTTTATTGCCATTCTGGAAAATTAAATTTAATAAAAGTAATAAAAATATATAGAAAGATATTCTATAATTTTAAGAAATCATCTGCGACTATTGCTGTATTAGATTTAATTAAAAAAGATGATAATATATTATTAAATTAAAACAAAAATAGTAATATTTATAATTAAATTAAAACAAACATAATGGTATGTACAAGAATTCAACAATATTCTTTTTCTAGTAATATAACTATGTACACAAATACGTATTATTTATGCAGGGTCCAAAAAAATAGCAATAAATGCCACTGGTATATTAATTACAAAATATGGAAAAAATCGAAATAGCAATGCTATAACTTTATAAATTCGTCTACTTGGTGCTATATTAAATTAAAATGAAACAGAAGTATAACAAAATATAACGATGCAATATCTATGATAAGAGAAATGCTCTTAACATTTCGTTTTTTAAATTTCAGTAACGGTAAAATTTTTAATTAAAAAATTTCAGAATTCTTCAAAATATTTTTTTTTAAAAAACTATGTAACTCACAAATAGATTATGCGTACAGTTATCAGAATCTCGTTTCAAAGACCGTTCTCATACGCATAAAAAAGGGCAATTCTCAACTTTTTTGCTGCTTCTGATCGGCTATTAATTTTCTGATTCCCGATTGTTGTTCGTTTTTGTGATAATGATTTTGTTCGTTTTGTTTGTTTTGTTCGTTTTTGTGATTGTGACTTCCGAACTTTGTGGGATATCTCCTCATTTTTCTTACTTCCATTCCAGTCCGCGTGTTGGCCTGCTTTCTGTGAAGTTCTAATTTAATACCCGCAGAAGACGAGTAAAATAACTAAGTTAATTTTAAAATAAACAAAATGTAAGAATAGGCTAGAAAGGCAGAAATAAATCATTTTTATAAAAGAATATTGGATCGCTGACACAAAAAGAGACAGAGACAAAAAGCGATTTGTAAGTAAGTTACAGGATCCTTATAAAGAAATTGTGCAGTTGTACGAGTCTCGTTTAAACGTAAAGTTCAAGGGAATGAAATGAAAATTTTTAGATGCAAGTTTTTTAAGGTATATTCTCAAGACAATGCAGAAAACAACATTCCATTTCTCAGAATTAAAATTATAGTGAAAAAATTCGGAAAATTTCAAACAGTAACACCTTTATTTCTTTTAATGGATTGTAGTCTTAAAAAACATAAATGGCGTTGCATTGTATTTGCAGAATGAAAAATTTTCAGTTGATATTTAAATGTGGTTAATTAATTCCTAGTATCGATATGTTTTAATTCATCTAACACGTTGCTAGACTTAAAATTTGTCAAACTATTTCAATAATGAAAATAAGTGTATATTTATCTTCAGTAATAAAAAAGGGAAGAAGGCATCAATAATTTTAAGTCAAATGTTTTATGATAATATTATAGGAAAATTCATGTTAAAAAAATGAGCAAAATAGCATAAGATGTTTTTAAAAACACTGGTTAAATGCCTATCAGGATTAAAATTTCCGACAAATTTATTAAACATAAATATTTAATCCTTTCGAAATTCAATTGAGATGTAATTAAATGGGCATTATTGGCAAACAAATTAGTTGCCGACCACAGTTGAAGGCGGTTTTCTGTATCTTTTGTGTGCGTGCGCGCGAGCGTGTGTGTGTGTGTGTGTGTGTGTGTGTGTGTGTGTGTGTGTGTGTGTGTGTGTGTGTGTGTGTGTGTGTGTTAAAAATTTTAGTATATTTATTATACCTTTCACAGATCAAATTTTCTCTTTTTCTAATTTCATTTCCATTAGCTTTACACATAAGAGAATAGTACAAAATTAAATTACCATTGACCTAGAAGCATAAAATGACTTGCAGATAATCTAGATGGAATATTCATTTAACAAAAAAGAAAAGCATTTCCCAAAAGTACTATTGGAGTACATTCTGTTAGAATAAAAAGACGTTTTATATATTAAAAAAGGAAATAAAAAGATTTGGAGCAATTTCCAACTGTTATATCTAGATTAAAGAGGGGGGGGACACACTGATAACAGCAACGTTGGACCGTGTCCAAAGTGTGGTTCGAATATGTGAGCGTCGTTAGAATGTTAGTGAATTAGCGTTTCGTATTTATCTCGAAAGGAATTTGAATCAACTTTTGAAACAGAAACGCTACAGTATACTCCAGAAAAACTTTATTTTATGGCCTGTTTCGAGGGGAGGAAGAGCTCTAGTGCTGAGCCATTTAATGGCACTAAAACCAATAATTTCATGCAATTCTGAGCTGCAGAATTATTCGCGGCTGCAACTGAAAGACTGGTGCAAACCAATTTCATTCGAAGATTATAATTCTGAATGATTTGTTTTCCCAGTAACTGCTAGCTTTGGTGAAAATGCAAACAGTTTATATTTTAAATTTAGAATCTTTTACTTTCTGTGGGACAGGCCGATTATTACCATTACTAACTTAAGCATTTTGTAAACAAATGTTGAATAATACTTTACTAAACTCATATTATAAGTACAGTACTACCCTTCTTTAATGCTTTATTCTACATGAAAGCACAAACATACAGTAGCAAAAATAAAGATAAAGCATCACAACAGTACACAAAACAGTAAACTGGTAATAAACAGCTATAGAAACACGAAGCTCTCCTAGAAAACTCAACGGTGAGATTTCATTCAATTCTTAATTATAGTTCCATTCAACAGCTCTGTCTTTCGGCAATTTATAATTTCCAAAGCAGGACAAAGAAGCTTCTAGAGAGCTATTTTATTTTCTCTCCTAACTTCGATATCGTCAAAATTCTTGAACATTTTTTTTTTTTTCATTTTTGTCGCTAAAATCACCAAATGGTGGCTAAATTTATCATCAAGACGTGTTCATTGACCCAGCATCTATTTAGCATCTGTTAGAGTTATACATAAAAATACCCTTCTGTAGCATAAAAGTAATTGCTGAATAAATTTGTAAATTAGTAAATTTGTAACAGTATTTTTATAAATTTATTCAAATGAGCATAAATAAAATTATTTCTGTTTTTATCTTTGAAGAAAGCCGAATTTATGAAGAAATGTCTCAGAACGCCAATCATGTACCTCTAGCATTTCGAAATGAATAAATATAAGACACATCCGTTTGAAAAGGGAACTGTGGTTCCAATTTAGTTGCATTTCGTTATTTAGTGAAAAGTAGCGATGAAACGAATAATACTATGTATATATTCTTTAAAGCAAACTCAGCAGGTAATAAACTAAGTTTTGCCTGTAGAAGATAATAGTGAAATGCATATTTACTGCAAAATGTGTATGGCACTGCTTTTATGTATAATTGCAGGGTTTTCCGATGATATGGTTTTACTCACAGAGACATAAAAAAAAGGGTCACTACAGTCATTATAGTAGAATTTAATTTTTACTCATGCATTTTGTCGGTTTTTTTCACCTGTTTAGTTTTTTCTTTCCTACCTTTTAAAGCAAAGTTATTATAATGTTTATAAATGAAAATATAAACTTTGCAGGACTATTAACCTTGTGGTACAGCAGGTTTGCAGTATAACCTTGCGGGTTTTCAGAAATTACCAATAACATTTGAAAGTTTAAATTCAAAACAGTTATGAATGCTCATTGTAAGCTCATCCATCAATGCAAACAATATTAAGATGATACGATAACTTGTCCCATATTCCTTCAGTATCTTTGATATACTTTGAAAACCTGCAGATATGCATAGCTTAAGTTTATCAGCATAAGTTTGTAAAGGGGAAACAAACACCTGTTTGATGTAGCCCCAGGAAAAAAATGAACCATTTCAAAATATACGAATATCTACATCATTTCGAAACTTTTCATTAGTCCTTACTTCATACTTTTTCACTAATCTTCAAATAAATCAGACATTTAGGATCGTACTGCCTTGATGTCCTTCGCATTTCTGAAAGATGAACACTTATAACTATGTCAAATTTAAACCTTCTACTATTATTTTTTATTTCCAAAGAACCACAAGGTTCTGCTTCTTTTGTTTTCTTTTAATAAGCATGAAAAGTTGGTATATTCATTTATAAACACCCTGTATATTTTATATGTAAAGGTTATTATGCATTACTGTATTATTATCATTATGATACACATTTGTACATTATTTATTATATGTAAACCATAAAATCAAAATTCTTCTCTCTCCATTCACCTATTTTTCCTGCCTTGCATCTTTGAGTGTGCAAATAAATAAATAAATCTGTTTGTTTCATTGTTAGTACTGTAAATTATGCACCAGAAGCTGTTTTCTACCTGATAGTAATCTGTTGTTTCTTGTCTCTTTCAGAGGGTCTTAGGGAATATTTTAGTAAATACGGTGACATAACGGAAGTGATGGTGATGAAGGATCCGACAACGAGGAGATCACGGTACGTGTTCACGCTATACTTCATTCCTTATGTGTCATGTTCTTCATTCCTTATGCCTTTATGTACTTCATTCTTTATGTGTTATGTTCTTCATTCCTTGTTCCTTTATTTTCTTATTGATTTGTTCAATTTTATGTCATTTCCCCTCAGGCGAATCTTTTTCTTTTATTCTTTTGCTTGAAATTGATGGAAAAAATAATTTACGTTCATAAAAGTACAAATAAACTAAATAATATTTTTATAGATGGCATGATTCAAAAATATACATTCAAGAAATACTGCATTCACATTATGAAGGACATCTTTGGAACAAAACGACACTAAAATTCATAAACATTATATAATGTTCATGTCATCAATATATCCTTTACATTCTTCATTCCTTGTGCCTTCATATTTTTATTTGATTTTATAAAATTTGTATCATTTCTCTTTGGTTCTTTTGCTTAAAATTAGCAGGAAAATAATTTGCAGTCATAAAAGAATAAATCATCTGTAGATTAATTTAAGATAATACAGTTGTATGATTCAATAACATTCATTCGCGAAATACTGTATTGAGATCATGAATAATATCTTTGGAATAAAAATACGCTAAAAAATTAAACACAATATATAATATTCATGCTATGAACATATCCTTCACATTCTTCATTCTTTATAAGTCATGTTCTTCATTCCTTATGTCTTTATGTTCTTATTTGACTTGATAAAGTTTGTATCATTTCTACTCTGACGAATCTTTTTCTTTGATATGTTGCTTGAAATTAAAGGGAAAACTAATTTCATTCATAAAGGAACAAATTAGATAAATAATATTTTTATAGAATATTTTAAACAAATACAACTGTGTCATTTAATAATATTCGATCACTAAATGCTATATTCACATTCTGAAAGATAATTTTGGAATGAAAAGGTGTTAAAATTCATACACGATATATAGTCAGTCACAAAAATCTACATACACTGATCAAAATAAAGGTTTCTCAAAAAACAATTAAATTTCAATTTTAAAAATCATATCACTCCTTCGGTTTTCTCTAAAAAATTTGTTTTCCATAATAAAAATATTCAGAAATAATAATTTCTAGGTAATTTTGTGATTTGTATAGTAATTATCAAGTCGCAAAAGTCTGCATACACCTGATTGGCGGACGGAAAAAAATTTGCATACGAAGTTATTTTGGAAGATTGTCTTTGTTTGAGGTTACATGTTTCGTTATCTATTCTAATCATTTCCCGAGATTTTTTGACATTGTAACTTCAACAAAATGAGTCAGGGAAAGGAAACATCTTTAGAACTTCGAAATATGATGGTAAGAATGAAATGTGAAAAGAAATCTTATGCAGAAATTGCAAAAATTGTAAGAAAAAGTCGGTCAACTGTTCAAACAATCTACAGAAATTATGCTATGCTTGGAAATGTGCTAAACAATATCGATATGGTCGTCCAAGGAAGCTTAATGATCGTGATGCAAGAGCCATAGTAAGAAAAGTGAAGAAAAATCCGAAAATTAGTGCTCCAAAATTAGCGAATCAAATTGCAACAGCTAGTGGAAACAAAGTGCATCCAGAAACTGTTCGTAGAATTCTTCGATTAGCCGGCTGCAATGGTAGAGTTTCTAGACGGAAGCCGTTCATTTCATCTACTAACAAACAAAAGAGACTTGATTTTGCTTCTGCACATATTGACCAGGATTTTAATTTTTGGAAAACAGTTGTTTTTACAGACGAGAGTAAGTTCAATGTGTTCGGGAGTGATGGCCGCGGAAAAAATCTGGAGGGAAAAAAACACAGAAATGAATCCCGAGAATTTGACTCCAATTGTGAAACACGGTGGAGGCAGTGTTATGGTTTGGGGAGCAATGGCTGCCGCTGGAGTGGGCAATTTAGTGTTTATCGATGGCATAATGAATCGATTTGAATACCTGAAGATTTTGCAAGACAATCTACTTCCATCAGTTCGAAAATTGGGACTTGGGAACAACTTTTCTTCCAGCAAGACAACGACCCAAAACATACAGCTAAGATTGTTAAGGAATGGCTACTCTATAAAATGCCTAAACAGCTCCATTCGCCGCCACAGTCCCCAGACCTTCATCCCATCGAGCACCTTTGGAAGGAAGTTGATAGGAGAGTTCGGGAGCAATCGGTAACAAGCAAAGAAACCCTAAAGAAGGCAATAGAGCTTGCATGGTCTCAAATGACACCTGAGACGACAAAAAATCTGGTTATGTCGATGCTAAACCGAATTCAGGCAGTTGTTACTTCAAAGAGAGGTCCTACAAAGTATTAATGTTACATTTTTTGGTATTTAATTCTGAAAGTTTCTATTGTTCTGTCTCTATATGTAGACTTTTGTGACTATATAATTTAATATGTTGTTCATTTTTGTTATATTTTAACGAATTTGTTCATAATTTTTTTTTCTTAGATATGAGTTATTATCCAAGATGTTAACGGAAATAAAGTTGTATAATCAAAAATATGAGTAAAGTGCTAGATCAAGGAAAATTAGCGGGCGTATGTAGACTTTTGTGACTGACTGTATAATATTCATTTTACGAATTTATGTTCTTTATTCTTTATATGTTATGTTCTACATTCTTCATAGATTTAGGTTTCTTATTTGATTTGATGAAGTTTGCGTCATTTCCCCTCAAGTGAACCTTTATCTTTGATTCTTTTGCTTGAAATTACAGGGGAAAATAATTTGCATTCATATGAGATAAAAATATTTTTATAGAATATTTTAAGCAAATGAAACTGTATCATTCAATAATATTTATTTATTAAATGCTGTATTCACGTTACGAACGATATTTTTGGAGTGAAAGGATGCTAAAACTCTTACACATTATATAATATACAGGTTATGAAAGATCTCTTTAGAAATGAATGGACACTATACTTTCATTAATTATATATATTTGTATATAGCATTCATATTGTGAAGTATTTTCTTGGAATAAAAGGGCTCTAATAAAATTTCCCTATTTAAATTTTTCACGTTAGAAAAGATATCTTTCAAATAAAAGGATATCACAAATTCATTGACTCTATAAATTATTCACATTGCGAAATATATCTTCTTTGAAATGAAAGTATTTCATGAATTCATTCATTATGCACAGTATTCATATTATGCATTATCTCATAAGAATGAAAGGATTCTACGTATAGAATACCAAATTTGAAATAGTATCTTTGCAGTAATATCCTCTTCATTTCATTGAAATTTTTTCCTTAATCATTATTAATTTTTAAAGCTATTTTCATTATTGCCTTATTTCATTGCAACAAAATTCAAACAAATTCTATTGTTTTTGTGTTTTAATGCATCAACTTGATGCATTTACGATCGAATTCACTGACTTGCCAGATTTTTATTTCCCCTCATAATTGTTGCATATTTTTATTGAAAATACGATTTCCTTTAAAATAAGAAATAGCATGTGGCAGAATACAAAAGCAAGTTCTCAGCGGAAGCAAGCGTTTTCTTAAACATTTGACTTAAAAATAATGTTTGGCCGTCAAAGATGTTTTTTTTTTGGGGGGGGGCGATTTCTTGCCAAATGTGTTAATTCTGGCAATTTTTATTGCAACACAAAACGTTCGTGTCTATTTCTAGTAGATGGCGGATTTTTTGTGAGTTTTTAAATGTTTGGCATGATTTTATTGTGCTTGGCGAGAAATCGAATATTAATTAAAGTCTGACTTTTAAAAATCATAGCAAATAAATGAAACGAGATAATAATTACAATATATGCGAGATTTTTAAATAAACAGCTTTATCGTGGTTCGAGTCTGAAAAATTCGAGATTATTAATAATAAAATAAGCAATATATGAACATAAAAATATTAATAGTAAATCATATTTTAAACACATAAATTAAAAGCTTAAATTTAAAATCAAATGTAACTTAAAGGGTTTCCGCTTGTGAAAAGTTAAAAAGCTGAAATAAAGCGTTTTCTTCAATTTTGAAGAAGGATATCTAAAATAATATAGTTAATTGAAATCGAAACTAAAGATTGAGAGTAAAGCACTCTTCAATTATCAGTTATTTTTATTTGAAATTTAAATGTAATTAATATCGAAGCACGACCTAAAAAATTAGTTTCGTGAGAAATGATCATAGGAACGTAGGATCATAGTGAAATTCTGGGTAATATTATAAAATTAGAAATCTTACCTTGAATTTGTCACTAATATAGTAACCCAAACATTTTAGCGAAATAGTTCTGCTAGCAATATTTATATGATTAATGCTTTTTGTTTCTCAGTTGTCTGTCTACTACAGGTATTTTAAGAAAACTTAAAGTGAATTTATAGATGATTCTGGATTAAAAAATTAAATTAAAATATGAATTTAATTTCTGTTAATTTCTTGTATATGCATATTTTTTTTAACTCCGAATATGTTGGTTAGCAACAATATTTCAGCGTTATTTTTAAAACGAATTTATTAATATTTTTATAATTAAAAAAAAAAGATTATTAATATTTTTTTTTTCTTTTTTACTTATTAATAAACGAATTTTTAAAATCGTTATTTTAATAAAAATCGTTTGATCTTTGTCTTTTTGAAAACTGTTTGTATTTATTTCATTGATCTTTATTTTGATTTAGAGTATTCATTTTGACAAAATATTAAAAGTTTTTTGTTTCATTTTTATTGTCCTTACGTTTATGTTACGTTCATATTTCTATGTAACTGAGGACTGAAGAATGAAAAGATGGTAAGTTATAATTTTAAGAAATTAATTGCATCAAAGGAGAATATAACAAGTAGCGAAGAGATATTCTTTTGATTTCCTTTGATATTTTTAAGCCTTTTTTTATTCGATGATATTCTTTTGCTATCTCTTTTTTTCTCTGTTAAAATTTCTTCATAATCTTTTCTTTCAATGATCTATTGGCTGTCATTGATACTGGCTTCTTGGTCTTGTATATATATATATATATATATATATATATATATATATATATATATATATATATATATATATATATATATATATATATATATATATATATATATTTATATATATATATATATATATATATATATATATATATATATATATATATATATATATATATATATATATATATATATATATTTATATATATATATATATATATATATATATATATATATATATATATATATATATATATATATATATATAAACAGAAGCAGTTTTTCCAAAAACTTTACGCATATTTCCCAATAACATTTAGGAACCTTGATTAAAGCTGCGAACAACTCAAATGCTCAAATTTTTATTTCCAGATTTCGACATGAGGGAGTTGTGTATCGTATTATAGCGTAGAAAACTGAATCTGCGTTTTGGACAACCTCTTCGTCGATCTTCTGAAACCAAAATTTTGCATAGAACAAAACTTTTAGTAACATAATCACATACTGAATATCATTTATCTAAATTCATACGGGTTTTTTTTAGCTAACATACTTGCATACATGCGATTATACAGAACGTCAGGTACAGGAACGTAACGATACAACCTATTTCAAAGTATCTTTGAGTTACTGAGTTCACAGATAGGCATAATTACAAAAATGTGTTTTTTGTACAGAAACTACTGAAATGAAGAGATTATTCAAAATATCGCATTCGAAGCTATTAAGTTGCTCCTCCATTTGATTTTAAAAGCATTGAAAGTTTTTGAAGTTGAAAAATTTTTTACGGTACTCACCTAAGTATGGGGAAACAAATATTATGAACTCTATTATAATTGTCCATTGCGGAGACTGGACAGATAAACTAAAGTATTTCTTACTTTCATTTTCAGTTAATCGGAAAATTATTGCTGATAAGGATCAGAAAGCAAATTTTAGAATGTATGAATGATCTCCATTTTAAAAGAGGTTCAAAATTTAAAAGAATATTAATTTTATTTCTCCAGTAAAAATTGGAAATTGGTTAATTAACTATAACTCCTCACCCAGTGCTAAGTTCGACGATCGTCTTACCTTTTTTATTGACGATTTGACACACTATTTAGTTTACCAAAGGGTGCAATAAAATAGATTTAGTACATACTTAATGGTGCTATCAACAATAAAATCCGTAGGTAAATTCCATCGATAAAAAACAGCAGCAAGGAAGCGAAATTGTAAATTCAAATGGAATAAAAGATTACCTGCTGTAAAAAAAGAAAAAAAAATTAAAGAAAATAATAAATATGTTTATTGTAAAAATTGGAGACAAATTTTTTACCTTCTCGTATGCGAAGTATAGAGGAGATATTGTAATCGTCAAAATCTTGAGTCCCTTTTTTTGACAAAGTTCCAAGTTTTATACTTTTCTGAGTTCGAAAGAGCACCTGTTTGGAAAAATATCGGTCTACCGTATTTCTGTCACAAAGATAACTCCAAAACACTTTAAACTAGAAAAATGAAATTTGGCACACCGTATTTATACAAATTTGTATATTGCTTTCAAATTTTGAGCAGAATCTATTCTTAGAAAGTCTGTGCGACTGTTCTAATATAAGTTAACACGATAATTATAAAACAATTGGATCTATAATGATGAATAAAATTGAATGAATAAAATTGGATCTATAATGATGAATAAAATTGGATCTATAATGATGAATAAAATTAATGTATAATGATGAATAAAATTGGATCTACAATGATGAATAAAATTGGATCGATAATGATGAATAAAATTGATGCATAATGATGAATAAAATCGGATCTATAATGATGAATAAAATTGGATCTATAATGATGAATAAAATTGGATCTATAGATTTAATATCTATATTGTAGACAACTATCTGAGTTTGAGACAAATCCAATAAGGACTTGAAAGTTTGTCAATCTCTATTTCAGGAGCATGTAAAAGCGATAATTCAAAAACGTAATGACTTAAATTTATCAAATTTGAATGTATTATTGCTACTACAATTGTAGTTCAGGTTTCAATCGGTTGGAGAAGAAATGTGTCTAAAACACAAATTAATCTTCTTTTAGGCAGCATGCGAAAAGACTTGTCCCAACGGTTAAAACATATTGCTTGCACAGAGAATATGATTAGCAGTGTAGAAACATAAATTAAATCAATGCTTAGCAGAACATCAGCCACGGTCTTGTATATTATTATCTTTGTTGCCTATTCGAATTTTCAAACTCTACATGAATGATCTTTTTAAAGAAAATAACTTTATTTACTCAAGTACTGTTACATAATGCAAAATTCCAAAACTCTAGTTTTACATTATGTTGTTCAAAAACATTGTTTTACCACAAAGAAATACATCTAAATATTGAGAAAGATATTAATTATTCCATTAAATTATAAGAGCTGTTATTACATAAGCAAGCAGTAGAAAATTCTGCCTAATCGCGTTTTGCGTGATAACATTTCAGTGATTTTTTTAATTCTCCTTACGAAAGTCGTCTCCAAGTAGCGCCACGAAATCGCATTATCTGCCGAGGCCTACCTAATCGCTCGCATCACAATTTGCACTCTAAAAGCAGTTCGAAACACTTAATCTTAAATACCTCCAAGAAATAAGCGTTAAAAGCCCCCCAACAACGCTCTCTAGTCATAATTTTATTAAGGATTATAAAGATACGCCTCTCAGCTAAATGGAGGCAAAGAGATTTCGACAACACCCTCGTTAAAACTTGGAACATTTCCTTAAGAAAAAGACAAGCCCTACAATAACTCGAGTACCGAAAAGCGCCCCCTACAATTTTCTTTCCTTGTTTTCTAATATATCTGGCAATTAAAGGGCGGTCCTCCAACAAATCACTCGAACAACGGAGCGTTTCTCATTTTTATCTTTTGTGGCTGAAATGAACGAGATCTTTAGAAATAATTAACGCTCTCGTTCAGCAAGGGCGACAAAATCCAATTTAAAACCTCCACCTGAGCGACAAAGGACGGAAATGACCGAATTTATGAACCCCCTCCCTCCTTGTTTTTCTTTCTCTTTTAATAAATGATCGGGCAGGGGGGCATGTGGGCGGTGTGATTTTCAAGCACGTGACGGCGTCGTTTAGAAGGGACGGCTTAAAAATGAGAGTATTCGTTCGAACAGGAAAGGTGCTGGTCGACAGGTGCTTTCTTGTGTGTTACATGCGTTTGGAACTCTTTTCTATCGGGAAACGTAGTTTAATTTATTGCGCGAAAGTCATTTTTATTCAACACTTTTGATAGCCTCTCATTACTTTTTCAAAAATTGTACGCCAGAACTTCAAAATAGAGCCACCAATACCTTTTCTGCTTTGAAATTTATTAATTCATTAATTGAAATTTGAAATTAGAACATGATCCGAGAGTAATTAGTATTTCTATTTTTATTCTGATAATAAATCAAATGCACCTAAAATTATGTTCTAGATTTCTTCCTGCGAATTCGAGAAAGTGCATTTCTAATTAAAATTAATGAATTCAAACATTTAATCCAAGTTTGTTTTCTGATTTCCTTTAAATATACATTAATATGTGTTTGAAGCGACATAAAGCCAATCCTTATCAGAAAATCAAAGAAAGTATTTATTATCAAGACACAGCGGAAAGAAAATACGCATGCCTACCTCGAGTCAAAAATTACGAAGAACCAATTAAAATTGTTTCTAAAAATATAAATTAAATAAAATCAGTAAACACACTTTTATTAATGTATTAACAATTAAAGCTTTAAATTTTAATTTTTTTAAATTTTCCTAATTTTGTTACAATTATTTTAATTATTCAGGAAAATTGAATTCAATATTTTCCTTAATATCACTTCCAGAAGAAGTAGTATATCTTAACTGACCAAAACTTAGTCAAGTGGCTGATTAACTGTTAATTTAATTCTGAAATTATTTAAACAACATGTATTGTCGCAGATTGTACACAAATGCACCACAGTTTCAGAATTCTAGCACGCAAAATAGTGAGGAAAATATCTATTACAAATTTCCATCTTTATAAACATGTAACGAGTCTTTAAACGTAGGTATATAAAAATACATTATGGTAACACACAAGGGGAAAATTGTTATTACGCATAATTATTATTTGATGATATGCCAATAATATGAAAGATGAAATTACTAATTTTTAAAACGTAATTTACTGAAATCTTCATTCATGAAAATATGAATGAACTGTCCTGTAAAAATATATTTCCAACTTCAATGTTCTCTAAAGCGGTTCCAATCAATCCTTCTATTGATAGAATAAATCTATTTAGCTTTTTTTTTTTAAAAAAATTGTTGTGACGTCAAACTCAACGTCAATGACGATTCGTATGACGGCAAACTGATGTTGAAATCCAGAGTATTTAATCGTTATAACCATTATGTCTATTTATTTATATTTTACCGAAATATTTAAGAATGTCTTTATTTTTTTAATATATTTTTCCCATGGAATAATCTTCACTTTTCGGTAGTTGAATAAAATTCCAAATCAAAATTTAATGCACCAAGATTTTTCTGGTTTTCATTCAATTCAAGACTGCGATGGCTTGGATTCCATCGATGAATAAATGCACTTTAAATCTGTCGGGGTTAAATATACTCCAGTTTGTATTGCAGGGAAACTTGTAGAATAGTATGTGGGTCAGATATCGTCTTTGTCATCTGATTTCAGTTGAAGATGATATCGCTTCAAAATTGGACGTAAATGCAAAAAAACTTAATTAATTTTTCATTCACTTCCAAAATGTTTTCTTGATCGATATACAAAGAAAATACCCCATAAAACCAGCGTTATCTGTTTCGAAAAAGAATTTTTTTTCTTCTGAAAAATCGTTATTTAGTGTGTTTTAAATCTAATTGAATTTAAATTGATACTGTCGGACAAAACTATTAAATACAATAAGTATTTAATAGTTAATACTACAGTAGTAATACAAATAAGTATTTTTCTTTGAAAGCATTTCGTTGTTCTTTTAGAAATCGTTTATTTTGTCGAAAATAAGATCTTCGTTCAATATTAGATAAGTTGGAATAACGATTCTTTTTTCTTTTCTTTTTTTTTCAAAGAGATCGAATACACTATATAGTTACTCTATTAGCGAGTCCTCTGAAGTAACGACCTGCTAACATTAACGATGAAACAATTTTAAGAGCAATCAATTCGTACAAGGTTTCCTGTAAGTAACAAAGATAAAAAAAAATGATTCAAATATTCCAAAATATTCGTAATAATAAATCATCAATTAAATTCAAAAACTGTAAAAAAATTATTGAAGTTAAAGTAATTAACAAGCGAAAAATAAGGTTATAATAAAATATAAATACAATTATAATAAATAAAAATAAAAAAACACGTAAAAGTTAAAATAATTTTGAAAAATGATAAAAATAAAATAAGTATGAAAATGAATAAAAATGTTTTTTTTAAAATGTTCGTGTTTTGAATGTGTTTTTATCAATTTTATTACATTATTTTCCTATGTAAAGCTGTTTTTGTAAAAATGAAAGATTTTTCTAGAGAGTCACCATAAATTCCAATCTGTTTCGGATTTCAGTCATTTACCTCTAAAAACAATATGGGCTCATTGAAAATATTTCGTAATTTGTGAATCCTTTTTTATTTATAATGAATATTTTGTTGGCAATTTTTACACGATTTTTTTTATCTTAATTAATTAAAATTAAGTATTATGTCATGATATATCATGTTACAGATTACTTATTGATATATCGACAATAAGTAATATTAGACTTACTTATGGATATATCGACAATTTTTCGATTTTTTTTTCACCTGAAAATTAACCATCTGGTATTATGTCATGATATATCATGTTGCAGATTACATATTGATATATCGACAACATCATTTCTGTGCATTCTTGAAAATTACGTACAAAAAAAAAGAGATCTCTCTTGGGAAATGAATGAAGAACGTAGTAAAAAAAAAAAAAAAAAAACGAAAAGGAAGTATTGATTCCATTTGTAGCAGAATAATATTTTGAGATCCCCTATCAAGGTAATATGGACGACATCAATCGTTGATGGCGCACACCTACTCATATAAATTCGAGGTAAAAGCATATTAAAAGCATCGGAGACGGGAGGGAAATGTTAGAATTTCACTTAACAATTTGGCATCATTTCGGAAAATGTATGAATACGGCGGCCATGTTTTTGGCGACCATCCAAATAAAAAAGGAGGACTCTCTTTCTCTCTCTCTTTTTTTTTTTCTTCCCATTTTATTCTTCAGCTGTAAGACTTTTTTTATCCATTACCTGGTGCCAGAAATATTTGAATAAATGACACCAGCTTTTCAGTTCAGATCCCTTTAACCTTTTCCCGATGAGGGTTTTTTTTCTCCTTCCTTTGCTCGATGTTTCGTTCCTGGATTTGTGGAATCTCGTTCTTGGGCTGCACAAAATGAGATTTCCGAATCATCATCAAGCGAAAAAAAGAGTGAAAAAACTGAAATCAATTTATATTTTCATGATAAAAATGCAATCAGTAACCCGTATTCACTTTTCGAAAAGTAGAACGATTTTGGAAACGTTACTTTTCTAAACGGCGAATGATCTTATGTTTTATCTTGTAGTTAAATTACTTATAAGATAGATTAATGTTTCCGAATTTTGTTTGATTTTAGAGAAAAAGAAATCTGAAATAGTTTTACAAAATATTTTATACAAAACCACCCTAGTAATATTTTAAAAGCAAACATTAGTATATTAATATTAATTTTCACATTAGAACAAATTAAATTATCTGCTTTTAAAAAAAAGAAAGAAAGGTACTTGCTGGAATTTTATTTTATACATTTAAATGTCATTAATATAAAAATTTGTAAATATTGTAAATAGAATTTTTTTCAATTTATATGAATGCTTTTCAGATGCCCTCTCCAAAAAAAAAAAATAAAAAAAATAAAAGGTGACTGACCAGAATTGTATATAATTATAGATGTAATTACAAAAGCCTTTTCTAGGGTTTTAACAAAAAAATTTACAGTATCTCAAATCCTTTTAGAATTATTTGAAACTTAGAGTAAAAACCTTAGGATTGTTTTTACGAATTTTAATCTTTTTATTTTAATACAGAAAGCCACATAACAATGAATCCTTAAGATACAGGCCTTCTAATTCATCCTCTAAAGAATTGCCTAAATTAGCACATATAATTGTTTCTATGTGAAAATTTTAATAAGAATGATCGAATTTTAATTGTATTTCTAAAAGGGAAATATATAAAAAAAATTCTATTTCGAAAAAAAATGGAAACAAAAATTTTATTTCTAGATTACATTTAAAAAAAATGTCTTAATTTTTTTTCAGTACTTAAATTTTTATTAAACCATGGAAATACTTCCTAAGAATAAATTATTTGAATCTGTAAAATTGAATTTCTAGTATGTTTATAAAAATATCGTTTCATCTGATAAATGAATGTTCAAGCAATTCAAATTGCAATATTCATACATTTCGAGCTTATTATTGAAGTTTGACTATATTTTTGTGTTAATGGAATTGTTTTCCAACCACTTTTGAGATTGGTCATTCTTTTTCTCAAGTAGTTCATCATTGTTATATCAAAATATAGTAATTGCCATGATATTTCATTGAAAAAAATATTTATAATGATTTAATACATCTACTTTCAAGTAATTATATGGGATATGGAGTTGTTGTATGTTTCCAAACATGCTCACTTTATATGTTACAAATTCCGGATGTTGTATCAAAATTTTGTATGTTTTGCTAAGTGTCTGGGATCTCACATACGATATTTTGATTTGGCAGCAATTGTTTACAGGATTATAAGAGAATCCGTAGAAAACGTATTCGAGGGAAATTCCAAAATTCTTATGACGTAAACCATTAAGCCATATTCACCAAGAAAATTTGCTGGTACTATATATGTACCAATCGCAGAGGAAAGATAAAAGACACATGATACCCTCTCCTCCAATGGGAGGACAGTAAGACAGAAGACAAACTTTGATCTTTTGACAAATGTTTCGAATAAAATGTTACTTCATGAAAGAAAACAATTTAGAATGTTTTCACTCCGGTTTTTTTTTTTTTTTTTTTTTTTTTTTTCATATGCATCAATTATTTGATACTTTTAAAGCTCAGTTTCATTATTTTGTAAAAAGAATGATTTAAATTTTCTTTCTGGCCGATTTTTTGCAAGTTTACAATTAGTTTAAAGTGGTCACAAAATTTCATTCGTTCTACCTGTTTCGATTTAAAATTATCGTTCCAAGTAGCACAACAGATAGGACAAAATTGTAAATATTGTTCGATATTATACAACATTAAGCATTAATACAAATATTAAAATTATATTAGATAATAAATTAAAATATTTATAAGATGGGGGATATTGATATGCGCATAGATAGAAAAATAAACAGAAAATTTCCATTTTGGTCCATATTTTTATACAGATCAAAAATTTTAGACTCCGTTTAAGCTTCTTATTTCTCATTAACTCTTATTTTTAAAAATATGAGTTCATTTTTTTAAGGATTCGCCCAAATATTATAAACAAATATAATCAAAAAGAAGTTAAAATGTAATTCCTATAGTACTACAGATTCTGATCAGCACTCAAACTATTCTCGTGCATTCTACCAGCACTCATAGCATTCATACCTTTGTTAAATCCGAAACTAGTCCTAACTTTCTTTCATCTAACAATCATGCTTTCTTGCAAATTCTTATCGCTTAGGAAAAGTATCCAAGGAGCCAACAAAATGTATGATTTACATTTACTTTAAAGTCCTTGAAATAAAACGAGTTGAATTTCTCCCACTCTACCTAAGCATCCGAGATAGATAAATGACTGACGTCACAACAGCATGAAGACGGAGATTAAGATATATTCTTAATGGCCATTATTGATCATGATGCAATCCCTCTATTAAGTGAGGCGTCGTATCATTAGAGTGAAGGTAACTCAAGCCTACAACATTGGTATATCCACAAGGAAAGCGAAAAATAGCTTCTCATCTAGATATCTCTGTTGAGAATCATAGAGACAACTTCTATAATTATATATATATTGAAATCAAATTTTATTATTTTAATAGTTTTAAAAACTATTAACTAATTAGCACTAGCAGTCAAAAATTAGTGGAAATATATTCTGATTAATTATAATAACTATCTATTTGATGTCTAACAATTTATAAATTGTCAAATTCTTATTCTCTTCTTTTTGAGAGCGAAATTTATCAAAATTTTGATGTGGTAATTCACAAATATTTGATAATTACACCTGGAAACACTCGAATATTGGCAATCATAAATTACGTGTTTAAAATAATAATTAATGAAATGAATTCAAACATGGTTTTAAAAACTCTGTTTATTTATGTATGCACATTTCGAGTTAAAGAACGCCTGCTACGAGTAAACATCTTGTAGTCTAAATATCTCATTCAGCATATTTCATATATTCTACATTTTCTGTTGTCTGAATATAACAGATCCCTTCCTGTGCCTGTAACGGATTCAGTTTATCGTATTTCAATCGATCATCGATAGCATTCAAGAACTCTTGTAGGAAGCACCTTTATGACAAAGTTTAGAGGTGGCAAAGTCTCGACTTCGCATCTGTGTGGACCCAGAGCTGTGCTGATCAAAGAGATTGATTCCCAAGCAAACGAATCCGCCTTTTGAAGGAGCATCGATTGGCACTCGATGAGGCACTTGCTTAAAAGTTTCGAGTGCCTATAGCGATCGATTCCTTTGTTTCAAAGGAACAATGCTCTGCTAGAAAAGGATTAGACGGGATTACTCCGGGGGTATTGTGTCCCGGGCACTCTTTTCAATGAGGGTGGTGTTTTAATATATTGAAATGAAAAACGATTTTTTTAATATATGGGGCAATGAAGCTGTGGAGTTTTTATTTTGTCATGTGCTGTGATTGAAAAATTGATTTTACATAAAAATTGCTTTGATTTTCCCGCCCAGCGTCAATCCAGTATCCGGTGAAATAAGAGAAAGTAGTAAGTATTAGGTACATTGTAATTTTTTCGCTTTCCTCTTATATTTGTTGTGATAAAATGAAATAAATGTAATTTGCTTTATTCTCCCACCCCTGTGAGTTAAAACTTTTTATTCCACAAATGATAAATTTACAGACCTTGGACCATATATAGCCTAACAAACATAATAGTATAAAAAAATATTGTTTTGAAAAAATTCATGACTTAATTTTTTTTAATTTCTTTTTATATTCCTGAACGAATCAAGTTTAGGAAACTAAATCATATCGAAAATGCGGGAAAAATGACGTTCAAGCCTTAGATCTAAATTTGGAACACGATTTCAAGATTTTGAATTCTTCGAGGAAAAGTTTTCATTGCTTTCTTAGATATTCTTCATAAACATAGAATCAGTAAATAGAGGCCACAGATATCATGAGCTGAATAGATTTGAAGACAAAATTCAATAAAAATGAAATGTTCAATTTTACATAGTTTACTTGATATGCGCTTTACGAATTTTTCATTAGTAATGTCACTGCTAAGTATATTCAAGATGCACTTTCAAACGATCTGTTTTCCAGGATTGTACTCTGCGACCGAAGGTCAATATAAAAAAAAAGGACAAATTCTGATACATTCGGATCAAATATAAACATTGAAACAAATATGTTCCAATGTTAATCTTAAAAAAATGCATGGATATGTTTATATTTGATCCGAAATTATCAGAAACATTTATTGCTTGCCATCTGAAAATCTAGAAAACTAAATTAACAAGATTTAGTCACATCTTAATTAGCGAAAGACTAAAGAAAATGATATCTTATTGTAAAACAATTGGTTATTTTGCTTTCTAAAAAAACTGACTTTAGCCTTTTAATATCATCTACCTGGCAGCATAACATATTTTTTTATTATTTTGGTTTTTGAAATGTTTGATGAGATAAATTTAAAAAAAAAAAATGCTTTTGAAATTTTTGAAGGGTATGGCTTATTAATAAAAATAGGAGCTATATATTTTATGTTCATTTATTTTGACAGAAATTAACCAATGCAATTCATATATTCTTCTGATCTACCAGGAAGTCAATCTATCTCTACATACTGGAACTAAAGTCTGTCTCTTACCCTAGACGATAATTTAATTAATTCTACTTATTAGATGTCAGTTACTGAATATGTCTTATTCTGATTTTCGCTGGTATATAATTTCTCAGAACTTGGATCCTTCTTCGAAAATTCTACATGAAAAGAAATTCTACATGACACAACATTCCGCTTATGAACAATATTACCGAAGCAAGATCCATATAGACTCCAGGTTCAGTCTTTAATATAGAAATGAATCGATATAGTGACATGATGCTAAGGTTTTGGTCTTTACTGGGTTGTAAAATCGTGTTTCTCGACTCAATTTCTTCAAAGATGTGTCTCGCATATGACCGTGATCCAAGTTCAGTATAGTTTAACTTGATTAAAACACTCTGTCTCTTTTTTCCACATAATTTAACATAGTTTGCAATAACTTCTTTCCACATAGTTTTGTAATGAATTTGTGGACTTATCTGAACGCGCATCGATGAAACGTTGGCAGCCTCCTATGCAGCAGAATGCGCTTATGTTCTCCTTCATATGCAAAATGTATACTTTTGATGAATAAATTCCCCATCATATTCGTTCAAGACATTGTTATGTACCACTAGCATCACATTTATTGAGTGTGTGAATATCTCCTTCGCAATTATGTGGCCTGGATTCTTTTAGTTACTTCCTTCACTAAGTCAACATTTCATCATATTTTGGTGTAATCTTTATAATTTTAAACTATTGTCAGATGACGAGGACACTATCTGAGTCAGTACGTTGCCCTTACAATTTTTAAGTCTCAGCAATGGAGAAACGCTTTATTCATGTCACTAAATTCAACGTGTATCTATCTACATGGCTGATCTTCAAAGAAATCGGACTAAATAGGATAAAGGGACCCTCAGGATAAAGGAACTCTTTTTTTCCAAAGCCCTTTTGATTCCAACTGATGTGGAATGGAAGTTTTGTAAGCATGGAATTAGCTTAATTATCCACTTTACACCTAATTATATTGTAATATCACGATCTGTGTCCCAAAATGTAAATATGTAAATTCCAAAATGCCCACAAATGTAAATTCCAAATGAGACATTAATCTAGTTGACCAGATCTTTATTTATATTGTTTTGAAATGCCACTCTTTAAATATAGCTGCAAATATTTGTATTAAATTGATTCGTAAGTAAAATGATTACGGAAGAAACACATACAAAATTTACTCTCTGATCCCATACTAATATACTGAGGGCTAATTCAATAATAAGGTTGCTACTGTTTTCCTCTCACAAGCGAAAAATAACAAAAGAACTTCCCTTAACCGTCATGTAACGGTCGAATAATCCAGTTCAGTTGCCATTCCGAGGCAACAAAAACTTCCCCCATCTATCACGGCGACTTTCAGAATCTTAATGGGCAGAATCATTTCAGAAATCAGTGCGGAGGCCTCTCTCTCGATCCTCTTAATTCCTCCTCCCCCTCTCCTCTCCCTTTTGCCCATGATTCGGGATCCAATCTCAATCCTGGGGAATCTTGGGAAGGGATTACCTGATTGATTTATGAGTGTCCCAAGCGAAGTGAAGAGGGCGTTCAGGTAATTGTGTAATTCATCTATCATCGGACTCGTTCCGCTCAGCCGATCAGGGATCCGTTCTCCCTTCTTAACAATGCGAGGCAGACGCCGAAGTCATGCACAAGTAGAAATAAAGAGTAGTGAGTCAAATAAATAGTCTGAATCCAAATCCGGATCCATTTCTGAATGCGTTCCCTTTCATCATATTTTTCAGGATAAATCTTTATCCTGAGTATCCGAAATCATTAGTTAGATGCCATTACATATATGTAACATAGTCTACCAGTCAATAATAAAAGATTTAATATTCCTTAATACGATATCAACTTGTAGCTAAAATAAAACTGTTTTACGGAAATATTTTGTTAACTACGATACTAAAGCAAATATATTTAATGAAAAACAGTTTTTGAAATGCATTTTTGTGAGTAAAATAAGCAACAGATCGTTTTCATCATTATTTTTATCTTTTTTTACATTGAGATCAATAATTTTTCCTTAAACTATTGCTAAATCTAATGTAATTTAAGTAACCAGCCGCCTTTAGCGACCAACTAGTTCGCCCAGATTATTAACGATTTAGGCTGTTAAGTGATATATATAAAATGCATATATATATATATATATATATATACACATTTTGTTATTTTATATGACTAAAAAACATGAATTCAATTAAATCAGTTTACCGCAGATTAAAAGGCATATATATTATGAAATAAAAAAGAAGGGAAAGTTCTACTGCGGAGTTTAATTGACAATTGAATGTTTTAAATGAAGAGTTTGAATTCCATAATAGCATATTAAAACAATGTATCAAATTTAATTAAAATTATTATTAAAATTAACGGGGAAATGATACGGAAATGAGATTGTTATCACTAAATAGAGAACTTTCTGATCCATAAGATAATATAAAGACTATTTTTTTAAAAATATTTGCTTTTTAAAATATATATATCAATTCCCATACATAAGTCATAGCAATTACCCATGTCGCTAAGATAGCTAAGCCAATCTTTAGACTCCATTAACCTTACTGTTCGAAACCTATTTTGAGATTTTTTTTATATATTTTTTTTCCTTTAACTGAATTATTTTTAGTGAACCGGCGAAGTACTGAATTCAATTTAGTTAGAAAAACTTTCATTAAAAATAAAGTAAAAAAAAGTACTATAAATAATACTCTATAAGTAAAAAAAGCAATTTTTTTCCACAATCTGTTATCCCAAACACGACATCTTGAAAGTAAAAGAAATGTTTTTATGCATCTTATCTGAAAAGGATTTTCAGAAATCTTCAGCAAATTTGATGCAAGCCGAGAAAAAAAACCAATCCTTCTTATGGACATGGATGTACTTAAATCACAAGACAAATCCCAAATGGAATAGTCCACATCGTATCTGTCGCCACATTTTGGCACCAGCATTGAATGAATGTTTGCTTCTCGTCAAATGTATATGTAGCAATACGAAGGCTGTGGGCCTCTGGGTCAGTAGGGTCATTTCATGGTCCGCCGGTGCAGGAAACGTAGCAATGCACACACGAATCGGCTGCAATCAATAATACCCTTTGAATCACACACTATATTTAACCTAGGTTTTTCCCGAAACTGGAATAAATCTTTTTTTCCGAAATTGCCACTGCAGATCAACTCTAAAAGCAGTAGTACTATTATCAAACGTTGTATAGTAAGATTAACTTCATTCTCAGTAATACTGATTGCCATCTTTACTGTCCAGCTTTGAGAACTCTCAAGAATCTTGTTTAGATAATACTGAAATCTTCCAGTGTATCGCTTCGGTAAAAATTTTTATTAGTAATTAAGCAAATCTTTTCCGTAAAAAAAAATATACTGCTTCTGAAATCGAAATCTATTCATTTAAATGAGGACTACAAAGTTTTTAAAACATGAGCTAAATTTAATTTTGACTGCCATTTTTTTTTAATTCATCGAAAGATAAGAGATGTGGTTCCCTAAATCTATTTTTACAGTTAAGATTTTTACATTTTTTCATGAGAAATTGATCTAGCAGTCTCATATTGAGTGATAAAGTAGAATTAGAAATGAAATGATCTGTTGATTGAAAATAGAAAACTTCATATTAAATAAAATGGGCTTTTATTTCTATTTATTTTAATTATATTTGAGTTCCATTTTGAAATAGAACACTTTGTCATAGCACCTGAAGATATAAAAGAAAATTTTTCGTCAAATCCGGTTTCAAATTCTGGAATTCTCAGGTCCTAAATTTCAAATTTTACCTCCAGACTACAACAAATCCACTAAAAACGAAAGTGAAATTCTAATTGACTGGTTCAAACTTTTATTAAAATGCCAAATGACTATTTTAAATCAAATCTTTTTATTTAATGCTAACTATTTTTCATTTTTCAAGTTTAGACTTTGCACTTGGATGGTGACTTTCACTCATTATTCAAGACGTTGCATCATTTTAACATTTTATTTATTTAATTAATTAATTTTGATTGTTAAAAATACCTGCGGAGTAGTAAGAAGATATATATCGGAAAATCAAAAATGTATGAATTATGAAATTTCAATTTCAATTAAAATTTATTTCTGAAAACAAACTAAAAAAAGTAAAGATGATTTCTGAATAAAACTAAAATAAGATACAATTGTATTTAGAGAGCGCTAATGCTGCTACTACTAAAACACAGATAAACTTAACCAAATCAGTAAAAATACCAAGTCAATATTAGCGAAAAGAAATTATAGAATCAAAAAGGAGGAAATTAAGAATCCGGGATTCTTAATTTCTTAATCCAGGCTGGATACTTACTTTCTTCCCTTTTGATTCTATAGTTTCTTTTCGCTAATATTGACTTGGTATTTTTACTGATTTGGTTATATATATATATATATATATATATATATATTCAACAATAAACAAATCTTTGTATTAGGTGAATAATTGTGCATCTAATTACTTTTCCTTCAAATTACGCTGTTTTTAATAATTATGCATATATTCCTGTTTTGCTTGAATCTTTAATCTCGTAATACATTTCGTGAATAGTGAATCTTGCTCTAACATGGATCTTCTACCAAAAAAGCCACACAACACAGTAAATGAATTGTACTGGCACCTTAACATGGTTAAGTCTTGATAACCACGAGTGCGGGCGTTCTTTCCTGAGGAAGGTAGTTTCAAGTTACCATCACCTTCTTCGCTGCTTCTGGAAGTCATTTGTTTTTGCTCGCGAGCAATTTGCTGATGAGTCCATTTGGCATCGGGCTCCATTCCCATAATCAATCATGTGTCCGGAATGCCAAGCAGGCCTTGTTCGCCCGACGTCATCATTATGAGGCTTGACAACGGACATGCATCACGGGGAGTCTCGTGCCGCGGCGAGACTTGGCGAGAGCGCCGCTCTCCTTTTGTGTTTTTACCTAGAGCTCTTGTAGACGAAGTAAAGAAAAAAAAGCGCGCTCGAGGCCTCTTGGAACACTTTTAATGCATGGTAATTTATGCAGAGTGCATCCCGTGCTTCTGACAGGCGGAACAGGCGAAAAGAAGGAAGAAAAAATGCTAATTTTCGACGGACGAGAATTAATCTTTCCAGTTTTTATTCATTCACCTATGTAGGAAGGTGAAAAAAAATTGAAAGTCAGGCTTAAATTTTGGCTGCAAGAAATGAAAGGCTGTAACCATGGCTGAAATTAATGTGTTTATTTTTAGTGAAATGATGATGAAGGCGAAAAAGCGGCCCAGGGATCTGCATTTCACGAGAGCCCTGCCGTTCTTAGATTTGGCTTCGAATGATTATTAGAAGAAAATGCAGGGCTCCCTTATTAAGTGTAAACATTATTCAAATACTTAGTTACTTAAATTAACGTACCATTGTTATCTACGTGGAATTATTTTTTTTGGGGGGGGATAGATCTTATCATATTATTACATCTTTGTTATCACTCTCCTAATATCCACGTCACTTCATCGAGAAGACTTTTGTTCCAATTGCATTTATTTAGAAACCATTCCGAGTAAAGCTTCGATCTTTAATGGAAATGAATCCGAAATGGCGACATTTCAGCCCCGCCTCCAAGTCTTCACCATCAGCAGTTTAGTTCGTATATATCTCATGCACAACAACGTTATACATGCCGTTAAAAGGAAAGGAATTTTGCATAATTCCTTACTTATCTTAATTGGTTGTATTTTTGATGTCGTGTACTGAGCTGAATTCGGAAAAGAGAATTGCGTTAATACGTCACTCGAACTTTTTGTCATTGTCTTTCATATCATTCGATGTATCTGGTGCGAACTGAACAATTGCTGGTATCAAAAGCGAAATATATTTTGGATGTCTTAAGGATAGTTATATAAATGACAATGGATTCATTTCCATAAATAAAGGTGAAATCATTTTAAAACACTTAACTAATGATATCAATTTATTAATGCACAGAAGAAATTTTGGCACATCTGCACCATATGTTTCGTCGTGGAATTTTTAGTGCCTGGGAGACCGAGTTTCACAAGGCAGTTTTTTTGTAATATCTAAATAAAATCCTATTCAACGAGCATGAGAAGAATGCATTAGAGTCCGAAGTCCTAACCCCTACTCCATATCTGATACGCTTTTGCAGGGCTTGTACAGTCATATGTCATTGTTTCGTTATAAAAAATTTTTAATGTAAAATCACGTTTTTTTTTTTTTTTTTTTTTTTTTTTTTTGGAAAGACACCTACTATATACAGATAAACTTAAATAGCAAAACTTTACCTAAATATAAAATTTGACCCAGAGATAAAAATAGAGAGAAATAGAGTTTCCGAGAAATAAATTTAAATACATACAAGAATTGCTCATTTAAAGTTAATAGATAACGGAGCATTTTAAATTGAAAGAACTATTTATTTAAAAGCTTTTAAATGCAAGTATCACTTCAATATTAAATTAGCTAACTTAAAACTTCAGGAAATGAATAAATTTAAATAGCAGATAAATAAAAAATTTAAATACAAATTTATGTAATTTTAAAAATAATACATTTTATTAACTGTCCTAATATTTGTAGATTGTACAAGAAAAATTAAATCTTCAAAACATTCTATAAGTTAAACCGTTCGGCCTATAACTATCAAATTTAACCAAATTTTATCCGTAATTTTGAAGTACATTATTGAACAAATCCCTCTTTTTTAGGCTACTTTATAAAAAAAATTGAGCATTTCACTAGTAACATTTTTTTCTATTTTTAAGAAATTTCGAAAACTATTTTAAGTGTATTTTACAATAAAATTTTTCATCTAATGGAATTAAATTTAAACCTGTTACAATGATATTAAATTCTTTCTTTCTTCTTTATTTGTATTCATATCATTGTTTGCTGCATAATTAAGATTAAACTTTGAAAATAAAATAAAAACGAATAAATAAATCCGAAACATTATTATTCTATGATATTCCAATTAAAAATTCAATACCTTCCATCCTTTTCTTTCTGTTTATTTGGTCTGGTGATCCGTAGATCCATATGTAAAAACCACATAAAATTTCATTTAACACTGAAACATCTATTTGGCCTTTTAAAGGTTTAAAAAAGGATATAGTTTATTTGGTCTGCTGATCCGTAGATCCATATGTAAAAACCACATAAAATTTCATTTAACACTGAAACATCTATTTGGCCTTTTAAAGGTTTAAAAAAGGATATAGTTTATTTGGTCTGGTGATCCATAGATCCATGTATAAAAACCACATAAAATTTCATTTAACACTAGAACATTTATTAGATCTTTTGAAGGTTTAAAAAAAGATCTAGTGTTGTACTCTTCTTCATCATGGTAAATACGCATTTTTTTCCTCTCAGAGCATTTTAAATAAGTAGTTTTCGATGCGACATCGTTTTTCTTTTCCCTTAAGTGGTGCCTGGGGACTGCTGTAGAACTTTGCCTTCATTTTTCTCCCCACTTGCGCGAAAGCAGGCGATTTTTACTTCACTGTGAATTTCTCAGGAAAAAAATATCGAACGAGAAGTATTTTGCGCATTTAGGTCGCCTCAACACTTTTAAATGCATGTCCCCCATTTAAAAAACTGCAGCTCTTTCCTGTTTTAAGAAATGGTGTTTATATTCTAAAATGTTCGTGAAAATGCCTGATATTAATCGTAGCTTTGCTTTACATCTAGCTTACATCTTTGCTTTACATCTAGGGTTATTATGAAGTTTCCCCTTTAAAGTGAGCTCGGAAATGGGAGTGCTTTCAAAAATTTCATTTTCAGCGATCTTGTTTCATGAAATGTTTTGAATCAATTCTAACTTTCAGCAAATTGAATAAGGAATCATGCATTCCTCAATGGGCGAAATTTTTAGTAAACTGAACAAGGAATAATACATTCCTTTGAGACAAGAATTTTCAGTAATATATATATTCCTTTAAGGCAAGAATTTTTAGTAAACTGAATAAGAGATCATACATTCCTTTGAAGCAAAAGTTTTAATAGAACTAACAAGGAATCATACATTCTTTTGAGGCAAGAATTTTTAGTAAACTTTGAACAATGAATCATACATTCTTTTGAGGCAAGAATTTTTAGTAAACTGAATAAGAGATCATGCATTCCTTTGAAGCAAAAGTTTTAATAGAACTAACAAGGAATCATACATTCTTTTGAGGCAAGAATTTTTAGTAAACTATGAACAATGAATCATACATTCCTTTGAAGCAAGAATTTTAGTTGAATGAACAAGGAACCATATATTCCTTTGAGGCAGTATATTTTAGTAAACTGAACAAGAAATCATGCATTCCTTTGAGCCAAGAATCTTTAGTAGAATGAACAATGAATCATGAATTCTTTTGAGGTAAGATATTCCTTAATATATTCCTTTATTAGATAGAATTTTTAGTAAACTATGAAAAGGAATCATACATTCCTTTGAAACAAAATTTCTTGAGAATAGCTTCAGCCAAACTGTATGAGATTTAAGACTATTTAATGTTTGATCTAGAACGGTCTAGATCTAGACGGTCATTTTGATCCTTTATTATCAGTATATGTGAAAACGAAGTAAAAACAGATAGAACCAGGTACAGTCGATTGTTGTCCATTTTATTGAATCCAAAAACTCTTGCAATAATAAATAAATTTAAATATTTGCAATTCACAAAATATCGGATGTCAGGAACAATGCTAAATAACTATATTAAATCTCAAACAAAAATCAGCCGGAGTTGTCTCTCTGAAACATTATCGCGTACTTTCTAATATAGTATGTATTTGTATATTATTAACAGTATGTTGTTGGTGAACAATATTTATAGAAAATTTTATTAGAGTACGATTACCGGCGATAAATTCCTGGGATGCATTTAATACACAAATGCCAGAAAACTGAATGCACATATTGGATGCCATTTTTCAGATCGATTAGAATCAAACTTTGAAAAAGAAAATGCCAACTTGTATATTTAATTCATTAAGTTTCTGAGTTATCGCTTTTACATGCTTGTGATGGTACAAACAGACAGATGGTCAATCTCTTGACGGTTCGAATTCAAATTTGATACGTATCTATAACTTAGATTTTAAATATGTGTGCCAAATTTCATCCATCTTGTCCTCTTCATTTTGTAGTTATTATGCTAACTCATATTCTAACAGCTGGGAAGATCTGATTCCGCTGAATGGATTTCGCTCAAAATTTGGAGCGAAAATATATAAATTAGGAGTAGAGGATATATACCAAATTTCATTCGTTTAGCTGAGAGCGTTTTTGAATGATCGTATTCAAAACATAATTCGAAAGATGTGGTTTTTCTGATTCTGGGAGGCCTCAACCGTGGAGATCAGTCAAACATCTAGATCGAATTTTTTTAACGACTACAATACTTTCTCTTTCTGCTCTTCGCATACGAGAAAGTAAAAATACCCATTTTACAAAGAAATACAAATTATAGTATGAAAAATAAAATTTGATAAATACAATACCGAGTAAATGTATAAATGAAAATGAAAACAAGTTACTAACAATATGTTACTGTTTTTTTTTCAAATAAAAACATCATCACTAGTGAATTAAGTTGCAAAAGTGAGTAAAAATTGTGAACATTCTCCATTCTAAAAATAAAATGTATCACAATCACTACAAATGTAATATATATTAACTGGTTGAAAGGCAAATCAATCGTCTACTGAATTGCGAATGTATGCTTTTACAGTAATAAGAATACATAAGCAATGAAGCGACTTTTACAGAGAGATAGTAAAGAAGATGAGAAAGTACTTAATGTGAAAAAAAAATCGTTGATACAATGTTGAATTTTTTCAAATTGATACTATACAGCATTATTCAAAAGAATTATAAATGGCTTGTTAACTGCGATAGAAAGTAAAATTTGGGCAGAATACAGAATAAAGCTTGCAGTTGCATTCTATACATACTGTGCTTTTGAAGCCGTGTGTGTGTGTGTGTGTGTGAGAGAGAGAGAGAGAGAGAGTTCGGTTCTGAGTTGTGTCAGTCTAAATCTTCTGGAGTTAATTCTTGTTTCTTTTCAATATTGTGATATGTTACAAATTCTGTTTTAAGGCCCCCCTAAAGATAGCCTCATTTGTTGGCTAAATATTTTGATAATCAGTGAATATTTCTCCACATAAGGGCTTGTAGCTCGCACCTTTTGCATTTGCAATCCCATTTTTTTATTGCAAAAATAACTTTCTCAGTATGTTCTGCTTGCTCTTAAATTTTTTTCATGATTTTAGCAACTCACTGTAAATTGGAGATCGGCACTTTGCATTGAAACATATATATTAAGGTAAATGTGACTGATCCCGTGATTATGATCCAGTGATTATTAATAATATGATTAATAATTGAACTAATTATATGATTAATTAACTTGTGAATATGATAGATTAATGATTATTTATCAAAATTACCAATTAATTTATAAAATCTCCAACTTGGTGGTTATGTATAATAAACTGGTTGATTATGCACAATTACCGGTGATTTTTTATAACACTTTTTTAGAAAATTGTGATAAAAACAATCATAAATAAACTCATATATATATATATATATATATATATATAAACCGTAACAGATTTTATCCAGTCAAAATGAATAAATACATACATAAAGAAAATACATAAAATACATAAAAATACATACATACATAAAATACATAAAAATAAATACATAAAGAATTTCTGTTCTTAACACTTAGGCTGCGTAATTATTTAAAATCACTATTTAGATCCAATGTTTGCAAATAAGTTCAAATATTTTTCAAAGAAAGTGAACTGATACTATATGTTACACGATAATAATATGATATAATAAAAATCTGTAATCGTAAAAATAAACACTCTATAAACTGCGAAAAACGCAGGATGCAACATAAAAATGGACTGATTACTAACCCGCGGAAATAGAGGGATATGCAGCTGGGGGGTTAAAATAATTTCAGTCCCGGAAAAATTCAAATAATAAATAATAACCACTCATACGGAGAGATACACTTAATTTCTTAGCTTTATATTATTCAAACGTTCAAGATTTTAAAATCATATTGCACTTAATTTATTTGCCGATACATCAGTTCCTCTCCGTTTTTGGCATAATAATGGTAACAATCTGCAATGTTAAAGGGTCGTTTCACCTCTTTCATGTACTTTTGCCAAGAGATATTCCTCTTACTATTTCGTGTCAGCAAAAAATTCAATTAGCTATTTGTGTTGGAATGTGGCCAATCAATTCTGGCCGGTATTCAATCGATTCCCTACTAATCTGAACAACGATAGATGATGTAACTCTTTCTGTCTAAAAAAAGATTCCTATACATCATTAGAAATAAAAAAAGGAAAGTTTGGTAAATTTTAACTGATCTATCGGTAGAGGACTTTTTTGGTAACACAAAACCCGAGGGTATTATTCTTTCTAAATTGCACGGTTTCATTGTGAAATGTTTTAGTGACGAGTGTGCGGGACATGTAAGAAACTGTTAAGAAGTGTAGTTTTTAGAATTCTTGATTTAATATGCGTTTTTAAAGATGATTTTTTCATCTATTTTTCATTCTTTCCTTAATAAACTTTATTTCTAAGCTTTTGTGCATTTATGTGTTTCCTATTGACGATGCAATCATTATCTCTAATAATAATAAAGAGAATATGTGTTTGTGTGTTGGCGTTCTACGGAACTGATCGTTTGACCATCCAAAGACAGACTACTAATATGGATCAAATATATCCTAGAAAGTGGGAATATGTATCTAGAAATAATCTCCTTTTTAAAAATTTTATTACGAATTTTAATTAATTAAAATTACACCAAGTTTTGACATTTTTCTATCATAGATGCTGAAAATATGGCAAAACAAAAATGAATCTATTTTAAAATTTAAAAAGTTATATTTCGATGACATCTATTTATTTGCAATACAATTTTTTCTACTTTCAATGAATTTTTAAATATAGTTTTAAATTCATTTTAAAGCAGTATGCTTCATTGTTACTCTGAAACACAAATCATTTCCCTTCTTGTTGCAAATCCAGGATTTTTCTTCTTTTGCTGATAATCAAGACATGAAGATAGGGTATATTCTCTCATGCGGATTAAGTTTTTGTTTAAAGTACGTTTTTAATAATATTTTTGAATTTTAATTGTGTTTACAATTATGGCTTAACTTCTCAAATAAGCCATGATGGAAAAATTTTATTGTACACTTTCTTTTAAACACTGCTATTCTTTTCTGTGCAGTACATGAATATATATATCATCGCTAAAGCTTAAAAGTTGCTTTTTTTGTTATAATACAATGTATTTTTTGCTGAATCTGAGACATTTTACGTAGTAATACTCAACAATATTCCATAAATTAAGAAACAAATTTGCAGTAAATTCAAAACTTCAATCCTAAATGATTTGGCTTTCTATCTTTATATCTTTTACGAAAACGCGTCGATTTAGTAAAAAAATTGTGCATAAGTTGTTTAATCACTTTCGATCCAAATTTAAGTTCAAATATTAGGTCAGATTAAAAGGAATTACAAAGATATGTAATTCGCTGAAGAGAATAATACTTGGTCTCGAAAGTAGAACTTAACTTACATCACTCAAAATTTGAAATTTAAAAATACTTTGTCGAAAAGGCCATTAAGACACATAAAATATTTATTTGAAATTTTAAGCGAAATTTTAAGCTTCAACGAGCCAGCTGACCACTAAAAAAGGCTACTATTTTATTATTCCAAGAACATAAATATTTGTTAGGCGTTTTACTATATTTCAATTTCATATGAGCTGAACAATCTGGTAGTTTATTTTTTTTAAAAATTTAAATTCATTTTTTTAAAAATTAATCTTTAATTTCATATTTTTTAATAAAAATATCACTCATCATTTAATTAATTAATAAAAGCGTATTTCTCTATTTTTTTATAAATGTAGATAATTAGGTAGTTAACGATATTCACTCATTTGGGGGGGGGGAGCGTCATTATCTGCGTCATAATAGAAAATTTATAACAATGAAATTTCAACATGACACTTAAATAATTCAAGTTCACTTGCACATTCCATACCTCATACGACTAATTTTTTAAAAAGAAAATGAACAGTTTTAGATATTGTTTCTTTTTATCTGTCTGGGATTAAAACTTAGTTTTACATTAACGCGAAAAAGCAAGAATATCTGCACATCTTAGGCCATTAAGTAAAATCTGAAATACATTCACTTTCCGATAGAAGATAGGTTTCGTTTCTCTTTTTCAAAAAATGAGAAAAAGGAATAAAATCTTTTACTTTCCGAATCATTAGGCTTCGAAAAAATGTTTTTCTCGAAAAGCGTGCGTTCCCTACGGACTTGATTTCCGTTCCCTTTGCGCTAAATGGTTTTCTAATTCCAGCAGAGAACGTAATGTTTTGTAAATACCAGTTTTTTTAAAAACTTTTATTGATTCTCCAGAAGCCGGTGACAGAAGGAAGAGAATTTTTCATCTCTTTTCGAACGAATCGTTAATCAATAGGTCCCTTCTAATGAAAATAAAACGAGCCAGAAAGGGAGAAGGACACTGAGTGAAAAATCGTCTTCAGATGAATAACTAATTATAACTGTCTCCGAACATTTTTCAAGTCTGTCTCCGAGAAAAAAAGTGACTGCAGCTTCGATTTATGGGTGAAAGACTTTTTGAAACTTACCTTTTAGAAAAATATCCACTTTTAGGTTACGGATGAGCAAAATCTTAAAATATCTTTTTAAAACAAGGCTTTAGAAAAGTAGATTTTTCTTTTCAAATGATTGAAAGCAACGATATGTGTTTCTTTCATTTCCCCAAAGACTCATATGAACCCTTAATTGGGGAGGTGAAAATTTAGGACTTAATTGGGGAGGTGTAGCCTACGAAAAGGCATTTTCTTTACATTTAAATTAAATTTTCTAATGAAAATATTAGTAGGAAAATCTGCCAATATATTCTGCAGGTACTTTTCTTGATATAAATAAGTTTTAGAATTTTTTCAAAATATATTATCATTGAAAAAAGTAATTGCATTTGAACATATATTTTCTTCTCAAACTACATGATACAACAAATAATATTCTTAAAAAACATATAATTTTTTACTTTTTAAATCATGTTTATTTTTCCAATATACAAAGATATGTAAAAAAAAACAATATAATGGAAAATTAAACAATTAGAAAAAATAAGAAAAAATTAACAATGGGTAAAATTGACCTTTTTTTAATCGGCATCATTTCTACGAGATTCCTTCTAAAGCATTTTAAACATACAGGTTAAGTACTAGTATAAAAATCAGTCTGTAAATTCTGTAGATATTTCTCTTGGTATATTAATATATTTTAGAGATTTTTCAAAATACATTATCACTAGAAAAATTAATTATATTTGTATATATCAGAATCAGTCGAATGCAAACGTTCATCCAAAAAATCTTCTGTACAATTATCCTCATCACTAAAATTATTTTCTGGTTCATTTAAAAGTCTCTGAAGCTTTACTTCATAAAGAGGATCTGTGTGTTGGAAGATATTTCAAGAACCAAGTTTTAGAGCCACCTTCTAAACCTTGTATAATACTGGAACACTAAAAAAGAGGTGTGGTCTCACAAACGTAGCGTAAAGAAGCAGCTCAAATATTTTTAAAAGCATCAGCTAAAACCATTTGAAAAAGTGTTCGTGTAGTGAAGGTTCATGAAACATGAAGCTGCAGATTCATTCCATTCGATTGAGCTAAAAATATGTAGAATATGGGCGACCGAAATTCCATCCTGAGCTGTCTGACATACCGCACCTCCCCAGTTAAGGGTTAAATACATTCATTATAAATATATGGAACCATTTTACATGAGCTAATCCAATAAGGCATGGTAGTCGAACTATCTACAAGATAATTAAGGAACTGGCAAATGCACTCCTTTGGAGTACAATGAAAGCCTCTCTATAACAGGAAAAAAGATTATATTGGTAAAGCCTCTGCAACAGTTACATTAAATAATTAAGAAATTTTAATAAGTTGATGCACAAAGGTAAGATCGCATCTTGAATTCTGTTGGAGTCAAATTTCTTTTGGGCTACGGATGAGTGAAATTTTAAAATATCTTTTTAAAACAAGAATTCCAAAAAGTAGAGTTTTTCTTTTCAAATGATTGAAATCAAAGATATGTGCCCTTTCCGTTTCCTTAAGGACTTTCAAATTCTTAAATACATTCATTATAAATATATATGATCATTTTGCGTGATCTAATCTAATTAGGCATAGTGATCTATCTACTAGATAATTAAAGAACTTACAAATTGATTCCTTTGGAGAACAATGAAATTCTTGTCAAAATAGAAAAAATGATTCTATTGGTAAAGCATCTGAACCAGTGACATAAAAGCGTTAAGAATTTTGAATATTTTGACGTTCAAAGGTAAGATCCTATCTTGAATTCTGCTGGAGTCCAATTTCTGAAAAGCTGTATCAGCCCGAAATAAATTAGACTGGCTTGAAGCCAAACTATTTTTCAGAACTTTTGTGCTGGATTTAAATGTAAATATACTGATGTCTTTTATGTTTATTTCTCCTTGAAATTTGAGTTTAAAAGCGATAAAAATGTAAAAATTGGTTTTATTCTTTGACTGCTTTTTAAAAACCTTTTAAGAAAAGAAATATACGATGCTGACCTTATTTTATAAAATATTTCTTTAAAACTATTTTTATGGATAGAATTATTCTATTCTGTTTTTGGTTTAAGAAGAAAATTCTAAAGATTTTTCTAAGTTAAGGTTTTAGATCGCAAAGTTAAGAATTCTCTTTTGCCTATTTTGTCCACTCTATCATATACATATTACGTTTACAAGGCCTTCTTTTTATGTCTGTGTTATGAATTTCTTTTTACATGAATATCTACATAAAAAATACAGAAAATGGGGGAGGGGGATTTAAATGCATTTATTTATTTATTATATGCTGAATTTCGCATTCAAATTAATTCCCGTTTAAAATGCAGTTAAAGAGAACACGCATGATATCGTAAACAATTTTATTTAACACCGCGGTCGTCATGTCTGACCATATATGAGCATTAAATTACAACTTCTCAATTTATAACCTAAATCATGCAAAGAATTGTTAGTAGAAAACTAAAATTACAAATAAGCAACAAACATCTCAAGTATTCTGCAGGTATTTATAGAATAAACAAAATAGTACATTCCCATGACGAAAAATAACATCTGATTAAACAATAAAATTAAAAACTGTTAGGGTTAGGATTTAGCTTGATAAATAAAAACACAATTTTTGGGCGAAAATAAATGATATGATGTCAGAAAGTTAGGTGCATTAACAAAACTTTAAAATGTGTTGTTTCCTTAAATAAACTTTGTCGACCAGCTGATTCGCCGGGGATTATTGATTGTGTTTGATTTCAATTAATATTTGTTAGAATAACTTTGATGTTCATAAACCCAATTAAATATTTTTAACATCAAATTTGATAGACGATACAACGTCCTATTTTAATAACTTTTCACCTGTATTGTTTATTGTGTATTTGTGTATATGAATCTATCAAGTCAATGTCAGTGTCAATGAACTAATAATAAAGCTCTAAAAACATCAAAATAATGTAATGTCATTTCAGATGGCCACTATGTAAAATATCAAAACTCTGGTATATTTAGAAATGAAATTTATATCAAATCTCAATTTGTTTAATAACACGATTTACATTCAATTTCACAAGTTGAACTGCCATGAAACTATCACGATACACGGCAAACTGAATAAAAGAAGATAAAAACATGATAATTTATATTAGAAATTTCATATTGTTTTGAATACAAGAGAATAAAATACCTCAATTTGTAGATGTGAACTGGAATTCATGTTAATTGGATGATCATTGCTAACGTCACTGCAAGAAACTAACTATAACAACCGACCTCCAAAAAAAAAAAAAAAAAATACGGATATCGGCAGTTTTTAGAAAAGTCCACTACTATGTTTCACAAAAAATTACTTATTTTGGTACAAAAAAAATAAAATAATCCAATACGGTCCGGGTCTGACGAGTTGACAGATGTGACGTAACAACAATGAGACCGCAGACGAATCTATTTTGTTAATTTAATGCACTGACATAAATTAAAATTTACCGTATATAACTGCGTTTCTTCCTCTTATGCGATGTTCTCCCGCTGGTGTGGTGTGGTGTGGAGAGGGGGATGCCAGCTCAGGTGTTCTCCTCGTCATCTGACCGCAGTTCAAAATGACGAGGTCCGTCCCAAAATAGTCCTATTGTTGCTTTACAACGGGACGTTAATATAACTAAACTAAACATCCTCTTATAAGATAGGAAATCAATAATGAAAACTAAGAGTAAATTTTCCCCAAGATTAATAAAACCGTATTTATAATAACTCTATTATTTCGCCTTGACTCGTCTTCTGTTTCATATCTCAAATGTGTCAAAGAGGGAAAATGCTAAAGGTCTTCGGCTAATTTCTCAGAACGCCTCGATAGATCACTTTTTCCCAGATTTTATTTAAAATTATTGGAGATAGCGAAATATAGCGGTTAAAAGAAATAAATTATACGAAAAACAGCAGGCTAACAATTTCAGAAAAGTTAATGACTGTCTAATTTGAAGTATAGACAGCGAATAAAAATTCAGTTTTACGGACAGAATTCGAATCGGGCAATTGGATCCAATTATATCGTAATGATGCTTCTTCATTGCATTTCTTGAAAAATCCTTCAAACTTTTAAACTCGTGATTTCTTAATTCCGGATTCCTTTTGCGGCTGACGAAAGCTATCTTAATTAAATGAGCCAAGAAAAGCGGCCAAACGCGAAGCAAAACGGGAATGAAAATTTAAAAGGTTCTTTTTGAAGGGTTGGACGGTGGGAATGTAAAAGATACCTGTCTGCAGCTCGAGGCGGTGGAAAACAAATCACTCCGAACGTAATTTTAAAGTTCGAAAAGAGATCGACTCAAAATTTATTTTCGCGAACTGGCAGCAGTCTCTCTTACTTTGACAAAATTTAATTAGAAGAGGAGATTTGAATTTTACGTCGCATGTTTTGAAGGGAAGGGAATAGATTGTGTAGAATTCTAAAAGCGGATACGCCTTCGGCTTTTAGTTGTACACAAACATAAAGATCAGAAAGGATATCAGTTTGTGAACGAAACTTAAAGGACAAAGACGAGTAGAGGCTATGTTAAGCAGAATATAAGCAAGTGTTTGTAGATATTAGTTGGTATTTTTAAAATCTTTCAGCAACAGCACAATCCCTTCGATCCGATTCGGAAAGTAATATATATATTGATTATAAAAGCATTTAAAAATTTTATAAAGCAATTTCTGATAAATTCCTAAAAAAAGATCTTTTTATGGAATTTTGTTAAATGTAAAAGAATTTTAAGTAAAAATGCAATCAAAACCAATAATATAGCTACATATTTTTAAATGCAGTCTATTGATTTTATATGTATATTTTTTATTTACAATTTAATAATTTGGTTTGGAAATTAATAAATAGGAAATCCTATATAGCAATAAATTTTAAATTGGAATAATAACAAGAAACTCTCACATAATCATTAAATATATCTAGCAGAAGTGCTTTCCAAAATAATCTCGTATCCTGATAATTTTGTTGTTCCAGAGAACATTGGCTTACAACGATTAAGAAATATTAACCTTTGGCGAGAAATTAATATTTTTACTGAATCCATCGCGTCATCAGCAATCGAAATTGTGTTTAAGTGTGTTTTTCCCAACAGATTGAAACAAGGATTTGGCGCAATCTGACGAAATCTTTTACCAAATTTAACATATTTAACTCATTGCGTTTTTGAGTTATCGTTTTTATACGTATATTTCTGAAAGTACAGATCGACAGACGGTCAATCCTCATTGGATTTGACTAAAAATTTGATAGGACTACAGATGTTAAATATATGTATCAATTTATCCAAGTAGCTGCCTTCGTATTTTGGTTATCATATTAATTTATGTTCGAACAGCCATGTAGACAAATTTCTTCTGAACGGATCTTATTCAAAATTTCATAGAATTATACTAATTTAGTGTAGAGACCGTATACCAAATTTCATCCGTTTAACTCTAAGTGTTTTGAGTTACTTTTCGCTGTTTGAGTTAAATCCTTCTCGCTGTAAGATGCACCAGGATCTGCAATCAGTGATTCTATCAGCTTGTCAATCACCTTCATTAAATGCCTAATGCTAAGGAATGAAGATAAAGAAATGATGTTGAAAACTAAATTTTCAATCTCATTAATATATTTAAGAAGCTGTTATTTACTGATAAGAAATGAACTTTTATTAACGATTTAAGAATTTCAATTTAAGTTCAGCATTAAAAGGGAATAAATATTCAAAAATGTGATATCAAATTCACAATAAAAATATTTAAAATAAAAAAGAAGGTTTCATAAAAAAAATTTAAACGATTTCATCATATCTTTTAGATAGATTCCTTAAAGTCCTATAACCAAATGCAATAGTTCTCCAAACATAACTGACTTTTTTTTACATAATAACCCAACGTTTTTCAATTATATTTAGTAAAATAATCTTGAAATTCTTTTTAAAAAAATCTACTTTTCTGCGTCATTAACCGACAATTCTAAATCTCACTAATTTATTCTGTTTCTGTTTATTATTTCAAAGAAGATCCTTCAATAAACAGGCAATACTTACTTGAGAACTAACGAGTTTCAAACAAAATTCCACTCCTTTGTTCAGCTTGGAAATATAGAAGTGGCAACTTAAAGTTGTCACAAAAGTTCAGTCTGGACAGTTGCGGATACACACAATAATATGCACAAAGTTAGCTCTTAGTACACTGGCTAAGGAATAAAGGGAAGAAAATCATGTTTAAAAAATTACAATGAAAAAATGTATCCTGTAAAAGTATTTCAATTTTCATTTCTAAGGCATTAATTCTTGCTTCCAAAATTCCAAATTCCTTGGACAACTTTCTGGAAGAAGAATTTTAAATATATATATATATATATTATCTGCAGTCTGATACATGATAATATTTCAGGTTTGATATATGTCTAGTTAGATTTATTTTTAAAATTTATTCTAAATAACATAGCAGTGAGAAGTGAGAACGAAAACAGTATTGAATATAGTCACAATATAAATAAATATAATTACAATAATTAAGCTATGAAAACTATCATTGTAAGCTATAACTGAAATGTCTTTGAAAATGTATTGAAAAAAGTTTTAAAAATTAAATGGAATTAAAATTGATATTACTGAAAGGCTTAGTTTCGGAATTTTAAAATAGTTGTTGAATTTTAAACTTTTGTGTAATCATATGTTCCAAAGGTATTGAAGAAAAACTTTAAAAATATAATTCATTTTTATTTAATAATCGAAATAAAATTTTAAAAAGCCTTTCTTATAGAGTCATTTATTTCGTGCTCTCTCTCCGATAACTATTTTTTACCCAAGAAATAAATATGTGCCAAATGTAATATATGTCTAGAGCTCTGTCCTGTAGAAGGTTTGAAATTTTTTTATATCACTTATGTTTATTTCATACTCATGATATATGTTAAATGCCACCCAATAGATATTATAATTGTAATGTTTTTCCATCATATTGTTGTAGCGTAAAAGCTACATAAGTTAGATGTAGAATGGAATGATTAGTTAGACATCACATAACTGTACTGCATTCGAATGTAGCTGTAGGGGTCTTGAGGTGATAAACAAGTCTAAGCAGATATTAATACTGCAACCGAAAAAATTGTCTCACCTTGGGTGCATTGTCATTAAAAATTTAATTTTCCAAACTTCTTTGTTTTTTTTGTTTTTTTTTTCACGGCGAAACGCAGCAATACAAAGTTATATTTTTCACAATTCATGTAAAAATTTACATATGAATGCAAAATAACAATTTATCATGTTGATGTAACTCATTATTCATACGTTTCCAGTTTGATTCCTAATTAATTACGAAAACGTCCAAAACCTCAAACGGACTTGCAATATTTCACAAGAAAATACTCAGATGTAAATTGTTTATTTTCTTCGAAGAATTCCTGCTTAACGAACATAACTATAACTCAGACGTAAGACGTTTGCGGGAAATGTTCTTTTTTTTTCAAACAAGAAAATAATTTTCCATTAATTTTAAACTGTTTTGACAGAATTCGGAACACTTCATCATCTTTTATTTTAACGAAGATTAATAACCTCGACTTCAGGAGAAGGAGAATTATTGTAACAGACCCGGAGAAAAAGAAAAACGTTTATTCATCCAGAAAAAGAAAGAAAGAAAAATGAAAGTTGCGTTCGGATTGGCGTAGAATGATTAAGAAGTAAAATAACAAAAGTATTGAATATTCATGGCAATAGCTTAAGCCTAATCCCTGCATAAAATCTCATTCAAATTTTATTGAACATTTCAAACAGTTAAAAATGATAAGAAAGAAATGTAGTTTCTCCAATGGGGAAAATACATTCAGAAACAGTAATTAAGGCAAAATATTTATTTAAAAATTAATCAGACAATTTTTCCTTTGCGTGCGTGCGTGCGTTTATGTGTGTGTACAGAATGCAGCTATATAGGTGCCATTTGAATGTACATAAGGCTTAAACTCTGATGTATTTTTGCTCCAGAAATTCGGATTAATAGAAAAATATATAAAATGCTGAAAAAAATAGTTTTTCGTTTGCGTGCGTGTGTTTATGTGTGTGTACAGAATGCAGCTGTGTAGGTGCCATTTCAATGTTGCAGAAGGCTTAAATCTGATGTATTTTTGCTCCAGAAATTTGGACTAATAGAAAAGTACATAAAATGTTTTTTGAGATTTTGATATTTCGAAAAATGATACAGATACTAGAATGGATTTCTTTTTATTGAAAATGTAAACCTTTTTAACACAAATTTTGGCTTAAATCTTGTTCAAATTATTAAAAAAAATTGCAAAATTTATCTATTTTTATTGATAAAATTATGCTATCTTAATGTTCAGCAATAAGTCTTTTTTATGTTTTATTACTTAAACCTTTTTTATTTTTACGTTTCTTGTCCAATTAATAATCTTCTGTTAAAATAAAAGATCATGACGTTTCACTTTTCAATTTCCGAGTCTTCTCTTTTACCTGTTTTATTACTTTTTTTCATAGCTTTCTATAAAAGAAACTAGTTTTCAATATTTTTTAATCATTTTCAGGTTTATATTTGATTTTATTATTGAGGCTTTGAAGTCTTTCGTTGCACTTATTCAGTAAAATATGAAACAGCAATCTTGAAAGATCTTATACACCGATTAGGTTCATTTCAAAATTCATGAATTTCAGAAAAGATTTGAATTAAATTAAATGTCACATAGAAATTCAATATCACTTAATAGCTGTGGAAGCATATTAAAAGGAATGCATGCTCCAAAGATAAAAGCTGAAATCAAAATTCTGATTTCAGGGTTAATACTAACCCTGGCACTCCCTTCTTCAAGCTTCCGCACCATGCCAAGGAGATCACATTTGAACCGGGCCAATTTATTTTACGCTAGCCTCACTTATATGACGGTTCTTCGGTGGAATCGGGTTTCGAACCTGGAAACCTCCGCTAACGAGGAAGAGTGCTTACCATATGGAGTAGACGAGTGACATTGCGGCCAGTGAATAGTGCCACATAATGATTCCTTTAATTCCAAGACATCTTTTCAGCTTTTAACATGTATAAAATCAAAATTTATTTGGTGTTTCTTTGTATAATCAGGAATTTGCTGAATTTTCTTGTTTTTTTCTTTCTTTGCAGGGGATTTGGTTTCGTAACCTTCGCTGACCCCGACAGTGTAGACAAAGTGCTAGCGAACGGACCTCACGAACTCGATGGTAAAAAGGTAAGTGTCCTGCTCGCATCCATCAAATCACTTCTTTCTTTCTGAAATTCAGACATTTTAAAATTTTATTACACAAGTTATTCTTCCGTTATTACTTAAGACATCTCTCTCATTGCGATTTTATGCATTGTCAATTTAAATTTTATTACTTTTAAAACAAGAAGTAAAAATTGAAATAAAAACATTTTTTGATAACATACTTTTGTCAATGTACTTAAAAGTTTAAGGTTTTATTATACAGGTGATTTCTCTGTTATCACTTCAGCTGTTTTTCTCAGACGATTCAAATTTTATTACTTTTAAAACTTGAAATAAAAAATGTAATGAAGCATTTTTTTTAAAAAAACACTTTTATTAATGTATTAAAAAAGTGGATTTTTTTAATGTTACTTTTATCGATGTATTAAAAAATAGAGCTTTAAAAATGTTACTTGTAACATTTTTATATGAAAATTTCAGTCTTTAGTACATAATTTTCTATTAGAATTATAGAGGAATCTTGAAATGAATCTTTCCTCAAAGACAACACTAGATGGCACCACTTATATCAAATCATTATTTAATTAATTCAACTACGAGTTGACAATTAAATTTCGGAAACAATGAAATAATTTCTGAAAATGCGTTGTACGAAATTTGCGAACTTAAGTATATCAGGAGGTAAATGAAAAATCTATTTTAAATTTAATTTTTGCAAGCTTAAGACAAAACTATATAAAAATGATAGAATGTAAGAAAGGAGAAGAATTGCGGTAAAATTTATAAAGATTGTAGTTTAATATTCTCTAAACAGAGAATTTAATGAAAGGAATATTTAAAAAATATACAGGGTGTTTATTTAGTCCCGGACCCATTTTGATGCTTAATAACTCATAAAATAATAAAGATAGATTAAAATTAATAACATAAATGGTTAAATAGACTCAAAAAGTTTCATGACCCTTGTCAATGAACTTTCACGTGTGCCCCCTTCGTCGCACGGAAAATATGAAGTCGATAGTCAATTTCACGCCAGGTAGCGGCAAGCATGTCGGCATCCACAGAGCCTATTGCGGTTGTAATTCTGGCTTTTAGGTCATCAATGTTCGACACTCTCCTCCTGAAAACGTTGGAGGATCTTTTTGGTAAATTCAGAAATTTCTCTGTGCTTGCACTATCGATTTCGTTTCTATGAACCACCATAAAATCTGTGCTTTCTCTTGTGGTGTATGCATTCTCATTAATATCCGCTCGAATAAAACATCACATACAAAAGTACTACATAGAACAAACACATCAAAAGTAAACATAACATAGCAATAGTTGCCAAAAACAAAAGAGAGAAAAATGCAATTAATAAGCAGACGATATTTAGAAAAGTACAGATATTTTGACTGGAAAATGAAATTATCTGAAATTAACCACACGCGCAGACGATATTTACAAAAGTAAAAATATTCAAACCAGAAAAGGAAAATGTATGAGTTATTCCATCGATAAATGCCATAAGGTTGTTTATATCTTCATTATTTTATGAGTTATTAAACATCAAAATGGGTCCGAGACTTTATAAACACCCTGTATTATCCACAATTTCTCATACTTGGACATTTGTTTTAAGTTATTTGAAATAGTTCCATTTCTAAACCATGTATTATTATTCCATTATATTTTCTGTTAAATCAACTGTTGGTCCGACTACTATTATCCAAATAAAATAGTGAAAAGCAATTTAAAAGAGTCTGAAATGTGAATGCTTTTGCAGACTTAAACGAAACTGTGGATATTAATTAATTTATTCAATTCTCTTTTATCTATCCGAAACGGTATACAGTAATGATTTATAAATATTAATATTGCACTTCTAGAAAAAATGTAACTTCGGAATTTCAAGTTAAGCGATCATTTTCAAAGCACAAGTAGCAACTGAGAATAAGCTCCCTTCTGGAAACCTGTTAATCTGAACGTGATAAATTGAAATATTAAAATTATCTAAATTAAAATTATAAAAAAAGAAAGAAAATGTTAAAAAAGGGATATTAAAACACTAAGAATATACTTTTTCATTAATAATGGTGATAGATGCATTTCTCTGGTGAAACACATTAACGATTCGGTTACTGTAAACGGATGAAAAGTAATAAGTAATTACTGATTCAAGACACACAGTAATTTAAAGTAAAACAAACATCTTACAAGCTGTTATTATATAAATAAAGAATATTAAAGAATATTTTCAGCAAATATTTGCACTTAGCTTGTAAATTTCGCAACTATGCAGCTAAAAGCATTTCATTCACATATTTTTTTTTACAATTTTTGAAGAAATTTAACGATGAATTCAGTATTCCGATCACTTGATAAAGCTATAATTTCCTATTATAATTCAAATTTTATTCAATTTTATTAAATACTATGCATTTTATTCCAATAAAAGAAATAAACTCTCAATTCTGTTATGGTGCAAGTACAATCTATGTAAGTTATTACGCAATTCCGTGCTTCTAAAATTAAAAATAATTAGAATAATTATGAGCACACTCCGTCACAATTAAGATGGAGAAAGGATTCAATTCAGTCACACTTGTGCTCAACTCAATCGCCGAATCAAATAAGTAATAACTTCACTATGCATTTTGTAAGAAGAGTAAGCATAAAACTAAGTGAAACTGTATTTAGATGGCATACAAAATGACGTCTGTCATACTATTGTAACATTAAAGGAAATGGCGTATTTCTCTGTGATTTTTTCACATTCTTGGTGTTTATTCATCCTCCCTGTATCGATGCAAAAAAATGATATTTCTTGGTTCTCAAGAATGTGAATACACACATCTGAACGATTTGTTTTTACATTTGTAATTAAATTCTTGTATTTTAATAATCAGCACTAAATAAATAGCTTGATTTCATAAAAACAGTGACCATTTTGCATCCGAAGCTAATCGCAAAAAGCCTTTCTGTTTTGTATTGTTATATGACTACCAATTATAATCAATACCTAGTATTTATTCCGTCAGTAACATTTTGATGGCATTAGTTGATCTTTTTACAAGATCTTTCTATAGAGTAACAAGAGTACATCGATGAGATGTGACTTGTTAAGAAAACGAATTTCTCACTTCTCTTAGGGATATGGTAATGGTATGGAGTAGAGTTACACCCATTCCAATGACGAGATAAACCTTCTTTGGCAATCGTTGAGTCATGTTCAGTGATGGTCCTTAGGATTTCAACTTCAGTCTCTATTTTAAAATCAAGACAACGGTCGCTCAAATCCCCATTCCAGCTTAAGTCGGAAGTGGAGAATAAATCACTTATAACGTCTTCAAAAAGATTTTCAGAGTTAATAAACTCGTTTCTAACCATTATAATATGTATAATTTCATTATAGAAATGTGAACCATCGATACAAGATGCTGTTTAATGAGATGTGCATATGTATATTTTATTCATACAAGATTGACAACAATAAAATTTCATCCTTTAGATGAGTTTACACTCAGCCAGTTATAAGATTCCAGTAAGTCACGCATGCGCAGAGGGAAGATTGTGCATGCGCTGAAGAGCGGACAATAACAAGTTCTTGTCCCGACGGGAAAAGTACTTGCTACTGTACAGTTTCTGTGTGTGCGTAGTCTTACTGGATAGTTTGTTTGTTCCCCCAGGGGGGGGCACCTCGAAATGAGGATGAGATGCTTCCGGCATGGTGGTTGTATCTCGCCACCCTGGAGGGTACACTAATAGGTGGGGGATATGGCTCCTCCCATCGATGACGGGACGTACTTCCTTCGGGGAGGGTTGTACCGTGGCCGGTGACGGCCCTTAGGACTCAACCACAGTTCCCGCCAGTGTTGCGGCGGTCCGGTCATTCAGTTTCTATGGTTTAAATCCGTGTGCCTTCGGGCGGGTCGGAGAGTTAGTTGGTTGACTTACTGGATAGTTTGTAGCTGGCTGAGTATAAACCCACCTTTCCTATAAGAATAAAATGAAAAGAAAATCGGATACTACGATCTCTAGACTTCTATTGAAAAGTTGAATTAGATGAAACTTCCTAAAACTATATTTTTCTTAGTCACTAAAGTGAGAAGTGCTCATTACATCATTTCAATCTGACACCTTTGAAATAAATCGTCAACTCTAATCTGAAGCTCAGCACTACTACTCTTCAAGTTTACCTTCAGCTTGTCTCACTCTTAAGCACTGTGAGCTCGGGTGGATCTAAAATTTAACCCGTACACCAGTCTCTCGATATCAGACTGAAATATGCTATCCTTCGGAGCGGACCTGGGGGTTTACGAGATCCACCATAAAGCAAGATTTTAAGATGTCGGCCGATCACCGAACGCCGAAGTCTAATCCCCGCCCTGCCAATGACTTGCCCTCATAAACGACGCCAGGACACTGATGGGGAAGGCGAAATGTCGTAAACCGGAGACCCGTTTTCTGCTGAAGGACGGAGCTGGCCGTTCCGCTAGCTTCCGGTATCGATGAAGTAATAAAACGGGAATGATCATTTCTAGTCTGCTTTGCTCGCTAGTTTTTTCCCCCCTTCCATTCCGGTTATATATATATACTATTATGGAAGTGAATAGAATATCAATAGAATGTCCTAGGGGGTTTTGCTTTCATGAAAAGTTACAGTAAATGCATTCTTTCCCAATGAGTATAAGTGGTTGTTGTCGTCTCGCTTTAAGTTTAAAATCACGGCAATCATTTTGTTAAACTATTTGTAGAATCTGTGAGAAAACGTAATATCTCTATCTCTATTTCTATTACTAATAAAGGATAATGTGTGTGTAGAACAGACCATCAGTTGTAGAACTACCAAATTTGATGCAGTCTGTTAATTAGACGATTTCTGTTCATTTGAAGATTGAAATAACAATAAACGTCCCAAATAGGATATGTCATCTGATTAGGGTATCAAATAAATCAAAGTGCAAGAAGTTAAAATAACACAGCTTTAATTTTATCGCAATTCAGTGCTGAAATGTATTTTCTTAAAAGAATTATGAATATTTAGTTATGTATAATTGGAAAAAAATATTTAATTGAGAGCCAATTGGCGAACCAGGTAGTCGCTAAAGCCGGTTAGTAATATATAAAGCCTCATAAAATTTTCTATTCATTGCAAATAAAAGCTGGATAATAGATACAACATATTTTTTTAAATACTAAGGGCACTCGATACTAAACAAAAAGTTGAGATGAGTCCTGTTCTTCTATATAATTTCACATAATTGACTTGGTTTAAGAGTTAGTTAAAAAATTGTGTGATATATCATGACTTATCTAATTACAGAAAAGATACTACTTCAAAACATGCTTGAAAAGCATCATTCACATCAAACAGTAAAAGCCAGTCATTTTTATGACAAGAAATTGAAGACAATTTTATTAAGGATGTTTTACAATGAGAGAGAATGAATGAAAGCAGAGAATATATTGATAGATGAAATGCAGATATCCAATCAGAATGTGAAAAGCTGAAACTTGTCTAATTACAGAAAAGATACTACTTCAAAACATGCTTGAAAAATATCATTCACATCAAACAGTAAAAGCCAGTCATTTTTATGACAAGAAATTGAAGACAATTTTATTAAGGATGTTTTAAAATGAGAGAGAATGAATGGAAGCAGAGAATATATTGATAGATGAAATGCAGATATCCAATCAGAATGTGAAAAGCTGAAACTTGTCTAATTACAGAAAAGATACGATTTCAAAACATGCTTGAAAAGCATCATTCACATCAAACAGTAAAAGCCAATCATTTTTATGGCAAGAAATTGAAGACAATTTTATTAAGGATGTTTTAAAATGAGAGAGAATATATTGATGAATGAAATGCAGATATCCAATCAGAATGTGGAAAGCTGACAATGGACAATGACATCTGCATCTTCTGACGAAAAGGGATTAAATTAGCAATCATGCTGATAGACATTCCAATTAAAAAGGTTAAATATTATGAATATTGGAGATAAAATTAATATAAGGAAGAAAACTACTGCTTATGCTAAGAAACGCACGGCTTATTAAAATACGTTCGATAAGTGCATTATGAAATGTTTAGCAGTCTAAGAATAATGACGCTTCAAGCGACTGGTAAAAAAAGCACAACCGAAACATACACGAAATGAAATACTTGGTTGTAATCAGAAGTATACAAATAGTAAATTATTGGTAAACAACCACAGCAGCACAAACACCCACAGAAAGCTCGCTGGAGATCAATGCTTCAAAGAGAGAATTCTCTGAATACTGCTTCTTCTTTGTCTCTCGAGCCTTTCGGAGACAAGGCATAGAAGTTTTTATAAGGATATCGTATCTTCGTTAATAATCGATATATCACCAGAATCCCAGTAGTTTCAAAGTTTTTCGTTTTTGTCTTCGAAATCGCCAAATCGACTCAAAATCACTAAATATCGCCAAGGCTGAGAGTCATAGAAATGTGTATAAAACTTGCTTCTTTACCATAGAACTAACTGCACTGGAAAACAATACTGTAGATTCTTTGCAATGCATTAGTAAACATATATTGTAAAAGTTTATATGATCGAGCAGTCCCTTGTTGTAGGTTCAGTTTGTGAAAGTACAACAAATTTACTCAGCTTTGTTTTTGTATTTAGCGGCTGATTTCGTAATTTTGATTCCTGGTCAGGAATCTTCTATGCCTAGGAAATTTTTTATAGGCAGAATATTTTTGAAGACAAGAAGTCCTTTGCACACGCATGGATTTTCTTGGAGAAAACAATAGAGAACACGAGTTTCATCAAATAGCGTGAAAGAATTCCCTTCTCATTTCGGCAGTCGAAAACCAATTTCGAAGAAAAGAAGTTCATGCTTTCTCTTCATACTAAGAGCTTGACATTGACAGATCTAAGATCAATATGTGTGCACCGTTCTTTCTTTGGTAAAATCAACCCTCTAAAAACGGATATGTCTATCCCCAGGCAAAAAGTTTTCAATCAATTTCAATCAGCCATATTTTTGTCTATATATGAGCTATAATATTAATATATCTATGTACATAATGCTATGCATTCGAAATTGTTGAAGCATACTTCGCATACCCCACTTAATACAGCATTGGTTTAAATTTCATCGATAGCCGTCAATTACCTATTTATTCCATTTGTAACATTAACGGCCGTCTACTCTATAATAGTTGCCCCTTAATCCACTGTTGAATTGCACCTGCATCAATTATCTCCATGCCTGTAATCAAGGTACTGAATTATAATAGTTGTAAAGGAGATGAATTATGACTATTGGTGCATGCAAACTCAAAAGAAATTCAAAATGAAACTTGTTGTGAAAAGAGAATCATTTAAAGAATCGCATCCTGACTTTATTATAATAATTAAAAAAATCTTCAAGTCTGTTATAGTTTATTAGGCCTTTAAATTGTGTAAAACTGCTGAGTGGATAGAATAAGATTTAGAATTCAATATATTGATTAATGAAACCATTCTAACTAGACATATTGTTTTTTGATATCGATATAGAAACACTGACTTTTTTTAGTTAATATGAACATTTTTCGTGTGTGTTCAAATACAGTTTTCTATGTTCACAAAATAATATATGAATAAATTAACTATTCTAATTAACATATTCTAATTAAATTTTCAAGATGCCCACTAAAAGGTGCACACTGTCACACTCAAAAGTAAGTTCGTGTTTAATTTGGTTACTCTAGTTTCAAATGTCTGTTCTGTAGAATCACGCAAATGCACGTCCACTTTTATTAGTAGAATTTATCTATGCATATTTTTTTTTTTCTTTTATTATTAGAGATAGAAATTTTTAATGGCAACAATTTGAACAATTATTTGTTTTTAGTTTGTGAAATTGGCATTCTCTGTTTTTTGACATCATTACTTCTACTTTTTCTGTTGTCAAACATTGAAATGAAAAATAACGTAAACTGCCTTCTAGACTATGAACTTCAATCCTCACATGAGGAATATTTTGAATGGAATATACAAGTTAAAATTAAAGGAAATTATTCTCTGTTCAAAGTCTTGGCTCAAACGAGACGGGAGAAATATGTAATTAAATCGTGAATAACAGCAGATGTTGCATTTAAAATTGCTTGCATTTTCATTGAGTTAAAATAAGCAAATGTGTCTAGGGCACAGCTTAGTCCAGTTTCTTATAAGAGCCACATTTCCCCCAATTGTAGAATTTCAGCTACGTGTCTGAACCTACAAATTCGAAACTCGGTTCTACCAAAGAATCCTCATGAAAGCGGTGTTGGTGTTTTCTAAATCCATCGGGATCTAGTGCACCCCCCCGTCGGGCATCCCCCCGCTTATATTAAAGAAGTGTGTGAACAATGAGATGCATTATTAGGTAACTTCCTATTTATTTGATTATGGTTAGTTCAACATTTCAAATCCTTTTCAAAATAATTCTTGAAAACGTTACTTCAAAATGGATTTATATATACCAATATTTTAGCTGAGATTTTTTATTTTAAATGAATTCTATTGCTTATCCATTTATAGTTTTCAATATTTTCTACGTTGTTTTATTCAGTTTTAATGAATGAATATATGTAAATTCTAGTAAAACCGTAATTCACTGGAGTGGAAACAGATAATAGAGTTTTGAGCACAAAATCGCTTTATATCATGTTATTGAGTTTTATAAATCATATTTACTTGAATAACATGATAAGAATGCATTATATTTTGCCTTCAACAGCCCTTTTAATGTTACATTTTTAGCACTTCTATGTATTTCCGGGAGGGATTTTCAAAAATTGCGAGGGGTAACTTCCGGCAGGTGGTTGACTCTCGCCACCATGGTGGAAACAGAAATGGAAGGGAGGTGTCAAATCCCTACAGATAGTAGGGAGCACCACCTAAGGAAAAGACTATGCCTTAGCCTGTGGTGGCTCTTAGGACTAAACCATAGTTTCCGCCAATGTTGTCTCGGTTTTCAGGTCATTCAGTACTTTTCCAAATGCCATTATGGTGGAGTGGGGTAGGTGGAGTAGGGACGGACTGCCACTTTAATCTGATAATTAAAACTTTATCAAGTCCAGAAGTGAAATTTAAATTGTGAATGCGAAATGGATTTTTTAGAAAAATATATCTTTTGTTGTTATTTTCAGGATTTCAATATTTGAGTGAACTATTCAAATTTTGCTTTTTATATTCTCTTAGATTTAATGAAATGCTGACTATTTCAAAATAGCGTCCATTTTAATTATTATAATGAATAGAGAGATAAAAAAATCTACCTTGAAGCACCTTTTTTTCTGTTTATAAAGCAGCGATTTACTTTAAAACTTATTACTTTGGCTTTCTTCTTCTTTTTTTTTTCACTGGTTAGGATGATTTTTTATACTCTGCTTTAGCAGCAAGAAAAAAAAATGTTTAAAAAATCCCCATTATTACAGCACAAAAAAGAATCTAACTGCTTAAAAAAATCTTTTCATAACAGTTTTTTTTTTTTTTCTTCCATAGCTTAAGAAATAACCATCTTTATTTTAAAGCACCAAACATAAAAAAAAATTCCTTAAAAAAGCTAAATAAATAATAAAAACTAAATAAACTTTTTTTAATACTTTTTAAACTTACTCATCTAAATATTTTTTTAAAAAAGAAAACTCTTCATTGAAACGCTGTTGCCAATAAACAAAGTAAGAAAAACTAAAATTCCTAGTAATAAAATTCTTTCTCATTATCTATTGAACGAGGTTAAATTCTTCTTCTTGAGTAGGAGGAGCGAAAATACATAGAGGTATTTTAAAGAGACAGCAACAACTGTAAACTACAACAACTTTAAAACTTAAACCTTGGACATATATCTACCCGGATTAACATTGGAATGAAGCCATTACGCCCTTTAACGGCGGGAAACATTACTATAAACTTCTTAAAGCTATTTAATGAGCGACGCAGCCATTTATCTTGCTACAGTTTATGCTAAAGAAAGAATACAATTTTTGGAAACTTCAAATAAGCTGGAAGGTTTCGTTGATAAAAGAGTTTTGAAAAGACGACCGAAAATAGTGGCTTTTGAAAACTAACTTCTAATCTAATTACAGCAAAAATGTCAGTTAGTTGAAATTTAATACCCAAGAACTTTAACAGAAAAATGATTATTATTTTCTAAAAGATATTTTGATTTTCAACACAAACAATATATATTTTTCATGATTGTATGAAAAATATTATTTAAATGTAAGAAAGAACAAGGAATTTTTAAGCGAATCTAGATATAAACCAATGGTATGAAATTCGTGGCCTACAAGCTGCATGAGCTATACAATGAGCTTATTAAGGACTTGGCATATCAATATGACATACATAGTGTTACGAATCTGTGATGCGGCTTTCCAGCATAGTTGGTCCATCATAAGAAAGAATGGCTTACAGTCATCTGCATTGGACGGAGTACGGGTGTCGCGTTGGAGGTCCCGGAGCTTGGCGACAAACTTGGCGACCATTTGGCGACTTGGCGACGAATTTGTTGACTTTGGCGCCAAAATATATTATACCCGAAACATCGAGAATTTTTCCGATCCGTCCATTGGGAACCGAGATACGCCTCGAAAATTCCTGATTGGTTGAGAGGCTTCTAGCCCCGCCTCCTGAGACCTATAAAAGGAAGCAGCCGCAGCTGCCAGAGTAGTCGTAGTCGGAAGCGACAGAGAAGAGTAGTCGGAATCGACGGTGAAGAACTGGTCTTCCAGGGATTAGCAGAGCAGCGACGGAGTCAAGCTAGTGCTGAACTAAGCTGTGCGCTACTGTCTGCAGTAGAGTCTTGTTGTGTGCTGCTGTGCATGCTGTTATATGCTGCACGTCTCGGCTGAAGATAATCGTCTTCTATGCTGTATATAGTTGTCGTCTTTGTGCTGTCCCGTGTGTCTTTGTGTAAATAAACATCGTTGTTGTTTTTCTACTGCCGCCTGCTGATTGAGCGTTCTCCACACCATATAACTCCCACTAACCAAACGAACCCCGAAAATTTCGTAACAATAGCAATATGAAGCAAATATTTTCAACAAAAATGTTGTAAAATAGATTTTTTTTTCTATTCCTGGTAGGGAATTATTTATAATGAACTATAACAATAGCCAATGGCATAATACTAATTCCACTATATCAATACATTATCTCCCTCATTAGTAGTACATATGAGTAAATCTATAATTGAATTATTCCTACACGTCCATCAGTGGGACAGAATAATTTTAGACTTAATTGTATTAAAAGTCTTTAACGCGTTGACTGTCAAGTTAGCAAAGGCTTGTAGTTAATAGCTTATAAGCCAGTTAACAGCTACGCTACACAAGCAATTGCTTTTGCATTGTGGTTATGTTACTGCGCTGCGAACCACAAGATCCCAGGTTCGATCCTCGCTCATCACAATCCGCACATTGGTGACCCGGACATGATCCTTCAACCTTCGTACAACTGTTGTGGCGCCATCTACCCATAGCAAACCAAAAGTCGTCAGATTCACTTGACGCAGCAACCCAAAGTCGTCAGACCCACTTGACGCAACAGCAACCACTCACCCACACACGCTCAAATGGGTACATGCACATGAGAATCAACAGCTAATGCATCAACTTAACACCCATATCGTTCGTCTCACCTCTGACTCACTGGAGGGAGAGTCTGTAGTGAATAGCTTATAAGCAGCTATGTTACATGAGCAATTTCTTTGTCCTGTGATCATGTTACCGGACTGCGATCCACAAGATACCAGGTTGTATCCTCGCTCATCACAATCCGCACAGGCTATCTAATTTTATCGAACCATTAGATTACCTCATATCTACTATAATTTTGATATAGAAAAGAAATTACTTAATTAGATAATTAATTTGAATATCGGAGTGAGTCTTAGCAGCGAATGTATTAATGATTAAAGTATAAAAATATTTATAGATTAAAAAGTTTTATTCAAAAAAATTGTAGAATATTTTAATCCTCTAGGAATGTTTCCACCGACTCATATACAAGTGATTATCAAAATAATGGAAATACCTGTGAATAAAAGTGACATTTTTGAATGCGCTTCCTAAGCATTAAAATATAATAATAGCCACTAGATTTTTATATTTTGGTAATATATGTTAGCTTTATTAAAGTTCTGTAATTCTTATATTTTTTTCAAAAACGTTAAATGTCGGACCTCTTAGATTTTCAAAGAGGTAAAATTGTAGGAGTCCGTCTGACTACAGCAAATGTGACCGAAACATCCGGGCAACATTTGAGCGGATATGTAGTATACAGTTGTTGTATTGTTTCTGAACACCATGTACAGAATAGAGGGGTGATAAGAAAAACATCAAAATGAATCAAAATTGCATAGGAAAGCAGGTTCTGAAATATTTCCCTCGAGTGATAACATAAATACAATGCAAAAACACAATACAGAAAACAATATTTACCACTTTATTACACTAACAAAATAATACAATAGTTAGAAGCATTAGAGGAGGTGTTCGAAATTCAGCCCAACGGTATTTCATGTACTACTGATACGTACACTGCAGATATTGGCAAATATTTTTAAAAAGTGAATATCGTCGTTAGTGAAATGATTCATGATGATCTCACTCAGTCTCCGGCTACAATGAGAACCCCATGCGCCTCGACAACTTGCTTATAATGCCACCTTTTCAATAGGAGCGCTGCTTTCCTGTGTGATTTTGATTCCCATTGATGCTTTTTGCCCCCTTCCCTAGGTTTGTGCGTGGAGTTCAGACACATCCTGTATATTTCTGTGATTTACTTCAAATAAAAATCTCATCAATTCACGTTACATAGCATTTATTTAGAACATCTTATAGATGTATATTCGCGACCTCAAATTCGACGCACACGAAAACAAAAATTTTCCCAGATGTACTTAGAATTTTAAATAAATATTCTTTAAGGTCAGTTTTGAACAAGAACTTTTTATCATGCATTGTTAACAGATAAATAGTTTGGTAGAAGATTATCGCTTTCAAAGACCATGATAAACTGATTATTTTTATCGAGCAAAATTTGCTAAAACCTTTTTTCATGCATTAAATCTGAAAAATATCATTTGTAACATTTCCTTTAGCTATTTTAAAAACGCAAACTCATGTGTATATTTAACCCAAAACGTAGTTGTAGTTATATTCGAAGTATAATTAACAGAAACACCGTCCAAAATAAACGTCATCTGCTGTGCGTGCCACGGAATCCATTTGAAACACAATGAAAAACGTGTCTGTCTTACGGGGGAAGCAAAATTTTGAGCAAAATTTGTCAGTGCTGACTATAATGAATGATCGTTTCGTGTCGTACAAAATTCATGGCGGGAAAATGTTTCTTTTTCAGAAAAATTTGACAATTCCACCATTCATTATTATGAAACATTTTCTATGCAAGAATCTGTTACAAGTTTAAAAGTCCCATATTGATAAGAGAAATATCACAGTTCGTTTCTGTTAAAATTACATGTGTAAAAATTGAAAAGGACACGGTAGAATGGCGGGTTGTTATTGTGTTTACCTTGTAAGTTAAAAACACCGCCAGCTACGAATCCGTTTACTTTTATAATTTTGTAATCAATGAATTAATATTATTAATAACTAGCCGCCTCTAGCGCCTAACTGGTTTGACACGAATATTGGCTATGTTTATTTTCGTTTAAAATTCGTTTTTAAATCGTTTAGATACAAGTTCATGATCATGATTGCATCAGATTGTTTGATATTAAAGTCATGCTATTGTAATTGTCTTACAAAAGTTCTATTTATTGTGTACTTGAACATTTATATTTATTGTGTACATATTACAGAACTATTAAAACCATAAATATCCAGTTCATTTGTCTTCTAAAATTTCGTGGTATTTTAACATCATTTTTTTGCAATCTTAAAAACTATTCAGATATTAAACAGAATTATTCTTCTTTATCTCCCAATAATGGACGAAAATCAGGTGATTCAATATTCGATGAAATAATGAAGATGGTTTAAATTTAAGCATAATTATATAATAAATACTGAAAATTAGGGGAAAAAATTATCAAAATTTAGGAAAAATTTGCACGAATAGTAAATTGATATCATTTAAAAGTTTTATGGTGTCATTTAAAAAACGCATTTGAAATGGTTTTATTATTTTTTTTTTTTTTGCGCAATAAATTTTTGGAAGTTATCAGAGGAAAACGCCAACATTTCGCATAATTTTTAATTAATTAAAATTTTAAAAAAATTGCTCCAAATTGCACATCTTTACCCTCCAATATATATATATATATATATGTTCCGAATTCGGTAGCTGTAAGTCAAGTGGTCTGCCTACAAACAAATACACACGCACACATTAATCTTTATTATTTGTGTATATCATGCTACTTTAGGTAAAGAGTTTTCTTATTTTGAATTTCTTATATATATGGACATAAAGCAAAGCTAAAATATTTTTCCATATATATTTAGCAACAAGCGTTCACTCAAAGTATATTTAAAATGGTCTAAAGATTTCTGAAACTACCCATTTACATTCACAGATTATCACCGTTTATTTAATTATTATTTAATCGTAATTTTTAAATTCTGTAACTATTTGTGAGATGTAGGAATGTGCCCCCCTGTAAAAAGGGGCTGTGCAAGCGAATGTGATGCGTGAGTAGCTAAGACGTACTCTTGGCCCTAGTTGGCATTACTAAAAAACAAGAGACGCCCCCTCGGCTTAAAATCGCTGATTTCGTCAGTGAGCTTGTCCATGAAAAGTGCCATTAGAAACAACAACAACAAATTCTATAACTGGTTTAAAGTAGTTATAAAATTTTTTTTAAATGTAGTTTAAAAGTACTCAAATATTTATTGCGGTTTAATTTTTTTTATTTTAATTGTTTGGACATTTAATTCAACAAATGTAAAAAAAGCACATGGTAGTAAAAAAGAACAGAATAACGATAAAATTGATGTTTTCCAACAGCACTTTAGAGACATTTGTTCGCAATAACTACTTTTAAAACTAATCCAGTGATGATATTAGTAATCATTGATCAGACACGAGATTTATTTCGTTTTATAAGTTAAAAGGATTAGTAAAAAAGTCAAGTACTTTCAAAGAAGAAAATATTATCTCATACCATTTTTTGAGTCAAAAGTATTTTCAAACCTGGAAGTTATTGATAATTATGAAATTGAACGTCGAAATTTTCATTGAAGATTCAGGCACATGATGTTTTCTCGGCTGCAAATATATTCATTGTTGTTTGCATATGGCCAACGGATCAAGACACTTACTTGTTAAACAGAATCCACAGGGCAATAAGGAATAAGTAAATATTAGAATAAAATTTGCGTGATCGCTTTCTCCCTCTGGGGAGCGCAATTAATCTTGTAAAACTGCATCGACCCCACTGAGATAAGTGGATAGCCTCCATCCTCAGGGGTATGTGATAAGGGAATACTGCTTCTAGACACGCAGGCTAAAATACATAACACACTCCGGTGAGCAAAAAACAGGGTTAAAAGGAAGGTTTCTTGGTGCGACAGCAAACAGACCTTGTTTGCTAAACTGATAACAAGAAATCCGACCACAAAAATATTCCGAATAGATTTGTAGCCGGGGGGCGAGGAACTGGAGAAGGAGGAGTCTTGCTACTGTCTGGGGAAACTGACTTATTGGCACTTGCACCACCTCTTTCGAAATGAGTGGCAGTTTCGGTAAGAGTGACGAGGAAAAGATGGCGTTGCATAAACTCAATTATTTCATCTCTGTGTACAGTTGACCAATATACTGGCTTTCTTCCCAACAGTTCGAGAACTTGCTTTTTGTTTAGAAAACATTCTTCTAATGCAACTTCACTTTTCGCAATCAACCATCCCCTACTATAACATTAGCATTCATTTAGCCACTTAGATGAATTCCATCTAATCACACCCAATAAAAGTTTTAGTGAGACTATACTTCAATTAAAAACACGAGTACTGGTTGATTATCGATATGCACGAAATACTGAAATCAATTGGCGAATAAATTTGGCGACGTCGGTTCCATAGTTGAGCAGGAAAGCTTCGTCAACGTTTCTTTTTATAATATCAATCGAAGATGCAAGATGGATTGGAGAGATAATCATTGATGATATACTTGGAGGTCATGAGTTTTCATATGAAATAAAAATTAACAAAATCGAACCAGCGTTTGGTGCAGTGGAACTGTTATTTTGATTTTAGAACTTATTTTAAATATATAAATACTTTCTACACAAATATAATTTTGGAATATTTAAATCAGCAAGAGTGATCTAATAAAAGTGCTATCCCAGTGAATACTTTGCATGGTATTGGCATACAATAGTTATGAAATATGAATCTTTGGTTTTCTTATTGGTGTCAATTTAGTATTTTCTTTGGATCTATAACGTGATCCTTGGCGAATGTTTTGGCGATTAATCCCTAGCATGCTGTTAATGGAATCCAAAAATCAAATTTGTGTTTTAGACACGTATTTTTCAACTGACTGAATCAAAACTTTGCCCCAAGGGTACTCTTGCAGTAAAAAAATTCCGTACCAAATTTGATATAGTAAAATCATTACATTTTTGAGTTATCGTGTTTTTATGAATCTGAAAGTAGAAGCTTACAGACGGTGGATGCCTTGTTGGATTTGGCTCAAATTTTGACCTGTGTTTACGCTATGGATGTTACATATTTGTACAGAATTTTATCAATCTAGCTATCTTCGTTTGTAGCTATCGTGTCAATATATATTCGAACAGCCAAATAGATGGACTTCATCTAAACATATTTTACTTAAATTTTGATATAAATCTGCAAATTTAGTGTAAAGATCGTATACCAAATTGCAACCATCGAATGCAAAGCATTTTTGAGTTACCTTCGTCCAGATAAACATATGGACATTTTCCAAAAATGTATTTTTCGAACGTAGGGGAGTCAAAAGCGTGGAGATTCGTCAAAATCTCGAATACGGAATTTTTTAACAATTACAATACTTTCTTCATATCTAATCTACGAGAAACTAAAAAATAAAAAAAAGCTGACATAGATTGTATTTTCAGTTTTTGAAAGAAATCAAATGAATTTTATTTTATTTCTCGAAACAATAAAAGAAAATCACATATTCACATAATGGTTACAAACCCAATTGTGTTTCCAAATGCAAATAATTAATCACATTATTATTTTTGAAAACAACGAAGAATGTCCTCAAAGAGATGTGAGATAAGATTCACGCACTTACTATGAGACCCACAGATTGGTTTTCTTTCAATATTTCTTCTCTTGTTCTTGTTGTTTCTTATAGCACTTGCAAGCCCGCTGTTACGAAGACAGCGATTTTAAGCAGGTGGGGGAATTTTTTAGCAGCACCAACAAGGGCCAAGAGTACGACTTTGCCACTCACGCATCACTCCTTCGCTTGCACAACCCCTTTTTACAGGAGGGCACATTCATACATCTCACAGATAGAACAACGGAAGAACAACCATGCCCAAATCGGAACTCGAACCTAGATCACGGGGAAGATCTTTCTTCTCTTAAATGCATCTATTATTTCACACTTCGGCGAATTTAGTCGCGACTTTTATCTTGTCTGAATCTAGTACATATTAACCGCCACATAAAATGATTCCATTACAAAAATGCATAGGAATAACAAAATATGGCTAAACTTATATTCATTAACATTTTCCTCCCCCCTTACTAACCAAAAGATAGATAAACTAGATATGTTTCAGTTAGAAAAAGATAGCACCTAGTTTTATATAAGATTATATAAAAATTTAATGCACAAGTGTATAAACCTTCTTATCCCTCATAGAATGTTTCTATTTCTTAGAAATTATATACATAGTAAAGATGCGCTTTTAGAGTACTTGAAATTTCCGATGTCTTCCGTAGCATCGAAGAGATCAAGTGCTCCTAAAGAAACTCAATCTGGGTTCTACACTATGCTATAGTAAGCACTTCAAAAATTGAATCGATGGTAATATTTTGGAGTGAGAACCTATGGTTTTATATTAATTAGTAAAAGTCTTAACTAAAATATAGAATCAACTTGGTTTATACATAGTATATGTATCGCATGAGCTTTTTTTTTTTATTTTAAACAATAGAAATAGTTTGGATGAATTTCATACAAATAATTTGTATTTAGGAAATTCGGAATTTAAAATTCATGAGTAAATTCGTCCTTTTGTTTTCAATTTATTTATTTAGAAAATAGGATGTAAATAGTTGAAACACGCCATCAGTCTGAGAAAAAATATTGAATCAATTTAGTTTATACAGCATAATGTATATCTTTAAGAAATATTTATCTCACAGTTTCTTTTTTAAACTTATATTCGATATAAACGGCAGTGTGAATTTTACATAAATCGAAAAGTGAAATAATTTGAATTTAGGACATTTGAGAATTAAAATTCATGAGTAAATTTTCTTTTCATTTTTTCTTTTATTTTTTCAGAAAATAATACGTAAACAGTCAGATAAAATATAGAATTCATTTGGTTTAAATATAATAGTGTATTTCTTACAAGTGTATATCTCACATTTTTTTAATCTATATTCGATATAAAAAGTAGCGTGAATTTCACATAAATCTAAAGTGAAATAATTTGAATTTATTAAATCTGGAATTTCAAATTCATGAGTAAATTTTCTTTTTATTCCAATTTCTTTTTATTTGTTTAGAAAATAGGATGTAAATAGTTGAAACGTAGCATTAGTCTCAGATAAAATATGGAATTCATTTGGTTTATATATAATAGTGTATTTTTTCCAAGAAATTTTTATCTCACAATTTCTTTTTTAAATTTGCATTCGATATAACGGGAGGGTGAACTTCACTTAAATTCGAAGGTCATATAATTTCAATTTTATACATTCGGTATTTTGAATTCTTGAATAAAATTCCTTTTTATTCTATTTTTTTATTTGTTTATTCTATTTTTTTAGGGAATAAGATGCAAATAATTGAAACGTAGCATCAGTCTGATGTAAATTATGGAATCAGTTTGATTTATGTAGTATAGTATATTTCTTCTAAGAAATATGTACCTCACATTTTCTTTTAAAAAAATTTATACTCGATATAGATGGGAGGGTGAATTTCACATAAATCCGAAGATGAAATCAATTGAATTTAGGAAATTCGAAAATTTCAAATTCATGAGTATATTTTCTTTCCATTCCTTTTTCGTTTATTTAGAGAATAATGCATAAATAGTTGAAATGAAGCATTAGTCTGAAATAAAATGTAGAGTCAATTGATTTATACTATATCATAGTGTATTTCTTCCAAAAAATATGAATCAGTTCCTTTTTTTAATTTATATCTAATATAAATGGAAGGGTGAATTTCACATAAATCCAAAGGTAAAATTATTTGAATTTAGAAAATTCGAAATTTCAAATTCCTGTTTAATTTTTCTTTTTTGATTCATAGAATGCGATGTAAAAATTTAAAGTGTGGAAAAGGAACTAAATTTTAGTACAAACTTTAACAAATGGCGCATGAATTGCCATTTTTGAAATAGGGATCATTCTGATTTTTCTTTTTTAATTCATGGATTAGAAATTCCATCTTTCTTTCGGCTACTGATACATCACTTTCTTCGAGACTCGACTCCTGTTTACGGAAAAACTCTGATGGTCCTCCCCCCCCCCCGTTATCTCCAAGCCAGACTCTTGAGAACACTTTCTGCAGTCCTAATTAACGATCGGAACGGAAAAAGGAAGAAACCATCCTCAATATCTGCACTAATGACGCCCTTCCTAGAGGGGGTCTTCTTTCTCTTCCCCTTCACTTCACTTCGAGCACTCCGTATCAGTAATGAACGACCAGTCTAGCATTAATCAATTTTTAAAGCAATTAAAGCCGCATCCATGAGATCTGGACTCGCATTGTTTGGCTGTTATAATTAATCCCTAAAAACAGCATCGTTCTAATCTTGCGCGCGTTTTTCTTCGTTGCCACTTTCCAAAGAGAAACAATATTTTGAATAGAGAGAAGAAATAGTTCTTTTCAATCTCATGATGATGGTTTGGGAATAATTAGTAGTTGAATTTCGCCCAACTTTTTACGATGTTTTAAAGTGGAAAAAGTTTCTTTCTGAAAACAAACTTTGTGATTAAATTCTTGAGGAAAATTTTAAGTGATAACTCGATCTTGATATTTTCCCTTTACACGTTTCTTTTGCTGTATGTTGTTTTTATTCTTGGGAATTCGAAGGATTCTTGGAGGTATCTTTCTTGTCTTAAAATGACATTTTATCTCAAGGTGAAATGAAATGAACAGACTGGATTCTAGATATATTGTATAGGGTCATCTAAAAGGAAATTAAATTTTTAAAATAATAGAATAATTGATAAAAGTAACTCTTAAAGATATTTTTTTAAAAAAAATGTTATTCTTTTCTGAAAAAAGATAGAAAAAAGCTGTAATAGTTAGTTATAAAAAATGTTTTTTTATGTGTGTATAAAATTCCACTTTTTCAGGAAAGACACCTATATATATAAACTTAAAAAGCAAAACCTTTTCTAAATATAAAATTTGACCCAAATCGTTAGAGCCGTTTCCGAGATACAAGAAATATATATATATATATATATATATATATATATATATATATATATATATATATATATATATATATATATATATATATATATATATATATATATATATATATATATATATATATATATATATATATATATATATATATATATATATATATATATATATATATATATATATATATATATATATATATATATATATATATATATATATATATATATATATTGCCTACAAAATTTAAGAATTTTCAGATCATTTTTCCTGGTTTTACTTTTTTGAGAATTCCTTGTTTTTGGCGTTTAGGAGATATATTTTCATTTTAATAAATAAATTAAACTATGCATAAATACTATGAAGTTCCTTTTTGGTTTTAGTTTAAATAGGTAATAAATTTTAGTTGCGATTTCGAAACTGTTTTGTTTCGTTTTCAAACTTTTTCTTACTTTAGATTGGTTTTATATATATATATATATATATATATATATATAAGAATTGGTGGTTTAAAGTTAAAAGATGAATTCTTTTATTGGAATGGTTGCTGGGACTTCTTTTTTTAGAGAAAGGATGGATGGTAACATGTATAAATTGCGCATCGAATCTTATTTTTGATATTCTGTTGCTTCATATCTTCGATTTTCCGAAGAGGACTTCAACTTTTGCAATAAAAGAAAGTCTACAATGTCAAATCAGAAGAATTACGACCTATTTTATAAGGTTACGACTTGCATTTGAAAAATCATGAAACTTCTATTTAATTGTAATTTGATTCATGTTTTCCTCATCAATGAAAAGACAAAGCACAGATTTTGCAAAAATGTGGCGCATCTCTAGAATATCTATCAAAATTGTACAAAAAAAGTCTTTCTTACTAAAAGTCTTCAACAATCGCATAGACATTTCAGACAATGACAATTGCATATATGAAAACTGGAATTTCTTCGTTGCTACGATTCATCTTTGATTTGAAAATCCAAGTTTCGGACCATTTATTTTTAGAATGCTTTTCCCGATTTGAAACATCAATAATAGTCATAGAATCGGAATCAGCTAAATTATCCTCTTTGTAAAGGTATTTCATACAAACGCGTCGCTCTTTCTTGTTCTAAATGCAAATAGTCACTAAAAATAAAAGATACTATTTTATTCTACCACTCCTAAGACCTCTGATAAAAGGGCATAATGTTATAAAAAAATGCATATACATGTTCAAGGTTAATGCTAGACAATATCGCTGCAAAAGAACTGATAATTTTAATCATCAGTGCTTTAATTTAAAAATTTAATTCAACTAAAAAAATTTTAATTTAATTTTAAAAAATTTTTAATTTAATTCAATTAAAAAAAATTTCAACAAATTTAAATACAAGCTATCCATAAAATCAGCTTACAATATTAAGATTTCTTAAAGAAATAAAATGACCAAACAAATTTATGGAACTTACTACATTTAATAATAATTTGCGTTTATTAATAAATGTAGTAATGCTGGTAATTTCTACATTTAGTAGTGCATTTAAATAAGTACATTTTAACTAGTGAATAGTCTAAATGTGTGTGTGTGTGTTAACTCTCTATAGGACAAGTGTGCATGCGTGCGTGTGTGTGTTAACTCTCTATAGTACAAGTGTGAGTGTGTGTGTGTGTGTGTTAACTCTCTATGGTACAAGTGTGAGTGTGTGTGTGTGTGTGTGTGTGTGTGTGTGTTAACTCTCTATAGGACAAGTGTGCATGTGTGCGCATGTGTGTTAACTCTCTATAGTACAAATATGTGTGTGTTAACTCTCTATAGGACAAGTGTGCATGCGTGCGCGTGTGTGTTAACTCTCTATAGGACAAGTGCGTATGCGTGCGCGTGTGTGTTAACTCTCTATAGGACAAGTGTGCATGCGTGCGTGTGTGTGTTAACTCTCTATAGTACAAGTGTGAGTGTGTGTGTGTGTTAACTCTCTATGGTACAAGTGTGAGTGTGTGTGTGTGTGTGTGTTAACTCTCTATAGGACAAGTGTGCATGTGTGCGCATGTGTGTTAACTCTCTATAGTACAAATATGTGTGTGTTAACTCTCTATAGGACAAGTGTGCATGCGTGCGCGTGTGTGTTAACTCTCTATAGGACAAGTGCGTATGCGTGCGCGTGTGTGTTAACTCTCTATTGTACAAATGTGTGTGTGTTAACTCTCTATAGGACAAGTGTGTGTATGTGTGTGTGTGTGTGTGTGTTAACTTTCTATGGTACAAGTGTGCATGTGTGCGCGTGTGTTAACTCTCTATAGGACAAGTGTGTGTGTGTGTGTGTGTGTGTGTGTGTGTGTTAACTCTCTATGGTACAAGTGTGCAGTGTGCATGTGTGCGCGTGTGTTAACTCTCTATAGGACAAGTGTGTGTGTGTGTGTGTGTTAACTCTCTATGGAACAAGTGTGCATGTGTGTGTGTGTGTTAACTCTCTATAGGACAAGTGTGTGTGTGTGTGTGTGTGTGTGTGTGTGTGTGTGTGTGTGTGTGTGTGTGTGTGTGTGTGTGTGTGTGTGTGTGTGTGTGAGCAAGCTACATTCAGAAATGTTTAAAGAGAAAACATTGACTGACTGCAATTGATGAGTTTTGATTTTAATCCTATGGTGTGCGAATGAAATCGAAGTCAATCCGCCGGAGACAATTCAGATTGCAAGTAACTCCCTAACTAATTTTAGTTCCGTGGTCTTACGTAAAGTGCAAATGTAATCGATGTTTATACATCGGAGAAAAAAAATTGCAACCTTAGGAAACACAATTTTCGAAATAAATGCTATTTTTCAAACTAATTTCCTCCTTTCCTCTCTTTACCACACTTTCTCAAATGCTTCTTTCCAAAAATGCATTTTTACATTACAAAAAAAGAAACCATTCCATTTACACACCAAATATTAAAATCGGAGCACCACACGCAAGCTGACACAAGTTCAACCACAGCGAAATTATTTCCGAGTCTGTCCCATCACGTGTGGAGTACAGCCGAACTTCTTAAAAACAACCGCTGCTTGGGGGTGACTTTTCCAACATTCGAAGACAGAAAAAAAATATGCCAAACGATAATCTAGCCTTCTTATTAGAAAGAAAAGGGAAGCGTCGTTGAAGTGTGTTGTCAACGTCCGCAAGGTGGGAGGGTGAGGGGAGGTGGAACATCAGAGAGTATTCTTCAGAATAAAATAATAAGCACGTTTTGAGGCTTCACTCACGAAATGAAACAGGGGGGAGGGAGAATGAGGGGATGCAAACGAAACAAAAAAGGCGTTACTTGGAAAATCGCGTGACAATCGAAATGAACTGGGGGTGTAGGAACGGTGGAAAGAGGAAATGGTTCTGGAAAAAAAAAATAGAATGCAAGAAAAACTGAAACATTCGAACAGGAAGAAATGAAAGCAGATTTCGTACGTGAGCAGAGTGCCTTGCTTATACCTGTTTGGAACAGTAACACCCAACATTTTTTGCTTCGTTTCATTTCGGGTGTCTTTTTTCTCCGGCTAAATGTTGGTGAAAAAATATACGCGGTATTGTTCATAAAAAAGTTTTTGCATTAGCCTGTGGGTGGGTCTAATGCGTAAATATACTCTTTATGTATCAAATTGTGGTTACTTTTTGATAATTGGTAGCTAATCTCTCTGTCATCCATTAAAGGCACGGGAGCTTCAAATAAAGCTCCCATTTCTAGCGTGAGCATTTTTTTTTTTTTGAGAAACTTTTTTTACAACGATAAAAAAACGTAGACAATTTCGGGTATCCTTTTTCTTCGACGAATTTATATAAACGCCAAAATTCTTAGAAGCTTTATAATATTGATTTATGATAAATTCTGATGTTTATTTGTGAAGCTTATGTCTCATTTTGATAATAATAATTCGCAACGAATCCATCAATCATCTCTCCAAGGAGGCAGTAATTCGGAATAAGGAATATTCTTTTTGAATATAATAAAAAAGAAGCTTTTTTGAAAGAAAAATTATCTAATGGTTTTTGAAAATAAAAATGAAAATTCCACAAGATACGTAAAAAACAGATACCAGAAAGGGAGGAAAGTACAAACTTATTTACAAATATATATGAAAGAGATGGATTAGAAGCTATATAAAATGTCATACAATAATCATAAATAAATCCTGCCTTCAGAAATAAAAGTTATATCATTTCATTAAAACTTATTTGAAATGCTTTTGTTGATAGCTCGAAACATTCATTCATTATTTTAGAAAAAGATATTAAGTAAATGTCTGGATCAAAACTATCTCCCAATTACGTTCGATTTCCTATTAAAAAGAGATTCGAAGAACTTAGACTTCATCTAGAACATTACAAAGAACCTCAAGAAAGTTCTATGAATGGATTCAAGGAAATATTTTACTGGAAGTTTAAAAAAAAACAGTATAGATTTTCAATATTTTTTTTTTACTTTCTCGTGTACGAAGTACAAAGGAAACATTGTAATCGACAAAAAAATTCGAACTCGAGATTTTGACAGATCTCCCCATGTTTTTGATCTCCCTGAAGTTCGAAAAGCAAATTTTTTACATTACATTTGTCTGAACTCTAAAATGCTTTTATCTAGACGGGTGAAATTTTGTATATATATAATTATAACCATATTTATAGATTTAAATCATATTTTAATTGAAATCCATTCACAGAAAGTCTATCTGTCTGGCTGCTCGTATACATGCGAACTCGATAATTCTATTCGCGAAGACTTTGGTAGATATAATTTGGTACATAGCTTTAGCAACTAAACTATAGATATTTATTAAATTTTGATCCGAATCCATCAATCGGTTCACCAACTGGTAGTCTATACCACTGCATGCCTGTACGCTTATAAATGCAATGACTTATACAATGAAATTCGGTATGTTTTGTTGTGACTAAAATTGTATTTTGTATTGAATTTGTGTGTCAAAAAAAAAGTTCAAAACACATATTATCGCGGCAGATTAAAAAAAAATGCTAGATTCTGCGCCAAAGATCTATATTTTGAAACTACCGTTCACCAATTGAAAAATATTCTTAACTATTGTTTATCAGTGCTACGAGAAATTCACGGCTTTATGAAAGTTTCACAATTTTTTGTGGTGGAAGATGTAGGAGATTTTTATTAGAGAGTATTAAATTAGAAGAATACTACTCCTTCTAGTTTGCATCTTAATTTGACTAAAAATTGCCAAAAATCGCCAAATATCTACAAAATGCACGCCAAAAATAATTTAAGCAAAAAAAAAATAATAATTTTTTTAAAATTCGTTAGAGCTACTTAAAAACATTGGTTAGCACTAAAGCAAAAAAAAAAAAAAATATTAACGTACTTCACCAGTCATATGCAATAGATGTTCCATCATCTTACTAATCAATTCAATGGATATGAATGGATCAATTCTTTTCCCCAAAGACTATTTTAATTTAATTTTAAAGTGGGGTCAAAAGAATTTGTACTGAATAATAAGCTCAGAAGTTATTAAGAAAAAATATTAACGTCCAAAATCCCTACTTATACCACTTTAAAATTCAAAAAGTTATTTTTACAATGATAGTAATTTTATCTTTTTACAAATTTTTTCTTCAATTTTAACAACCCCGTAAAAATATTTTTAAACATATTTAAAAACACTTTTCATTGTTTTACATACTAGATTCATTATTGCTTGAGTTTACGACGATATTAAATTCATATTTTTGTACATATTATTGCTGTCATATAGTTTAGATAAATTTTAAATATAAAATGGAGATTAATGAATCTAGCTTAAGATATTATCATGGAAAATAAAATAAAATATTTTCAATTTTATGGTGTGGGGGGAGGGGGATTCCCGACAAACTATTTTTCTGAAAAATGGAATCAAGATCATTTCTTTCTCTCAAAATTAGATGGCGAGTGAGAAAGGTTCTGTGAAGCCTTAATTTAGAAGATTAAGAAAAGGAATCTCTTTTACTTATTTCAACCAATTCCTTTACTGAATGGTGGACACAAAGAAAAGCATTCCAGAAAAGAAAATAACACAATCCAAGCAGGGTAAATGAAGTCCACCTCCGGGTGCAATCATTTGATCCTTCGCGAATCCACTTCTTCACGAGAATTAATTCGAACCCTTCTCGGGGTGGCCGTAAAATTGGACGAAGGAGCCTCCCGAGCCCCATGAAAAAAGGATTTCCGGTGCCAGAAGTCTCTACTGACCATTGTCCACGCATTCTTTCCCTTTCTCTCATTTTGAAGGAAGGAAAAAAAATGAAGAACTATAAAGCCAACCCTCTTGTTTATTGATATTCTTTTCGTGCTTTATGTTGCGTTGCTCGTTTGAGCAGAAGGGTTATGGGACGTTAGAGATAGAGCCTCGGCCGGGGCTTCAAATGCCCCGCCAAATCGCTCTTAGCTTCCTCGCTTTCCTGTTTTTTGAAATATATATATAATTGGGCGATTGTTTATTTTGCCATCATTACTGTTTTCGTGTGTATATTGCTGTGTCAAATGGCGAGGTGGAGGACCCTTAAAGAAACGACTGTTCTGTTTTCAGTCTTTGATACGGTTGTTAGTCACCAATGTTTTGAAAAAAGCAGAAGCCAGCACAGGGATGGTAAAATATGTTAGGTATTACTCAGGTTACCATTTTAGTATACGTAATTCTAATCCTTTATTAATATTATTATTATTTCCTCACTGCTTTAAACTTTATAAGCCGTACCTGCGCGTAAATGCTAACATATTTGATATCAAAACGCGATTCGGTATCAAAAGAGGCGCCAGGGCGTAATGGTAAAAGATGTTAGGTTTCACTCAGGTTTACATTTTAGTATGTAATTCTAATTATTTATTAGCATTGCTATTATTTTTCATTGTTTTAAACGCTGTACACCGTGTCTGCGTAAATTCAAACACCTTCAGTGTCAAAACAGGCGCCAGCGCATGGATGGTAAGAATGTTAGATTTTATTCAAGTTGATATTTTGGTATGTAATTTTAATCTTTTTTTAATATTATTATTCTTTAATCACCTTTTTAAAAGTAGTATGCCATATCTGCATAAATTCAAATATCTTCAGCTTACAGTAGAAGAGAATACGCTTGAATTCTTTTACGTTGTTCGCATTAATTTAACTCTCCTGAAAATGAATTAATCCGTTTTTATTGCAATTTGCCTCTCCAACATTACGATGACAATAATTTATATAACTTCCGTTTCTATTAATCATATTTAGTAAAATATTCTTGACGCACTAACATTTTAAACATTAAAATTCCATACTTCTGAGACTAAAATTGATCAAATAACGGAGCTTTGAATATCAATATTTTAAATCATTTCCCTGTAGCCTGGGGGAAAATCTGTCAATTAATAAACACAAAACTTTTTGAAGCAACTTTTGATTGATATAAGATAATGAAGTTAAAAAGTTCATAGTTCCACCAGTTCTGATCGTAGAAGAAAGGAATTCTTTTTCCACCCACGCTTTTTTCTCTATACTCACTTTTTAAACGCCGCTTATAATGTATATTTTTACTGAAAATAACATCATGTTGTCTAATGATGAAATGGAGCGAATTTTCTTCTGTGTTGTCTACCTTAAATGGAAGAAGTAGACGATTCTCATAAACAAAATATTAAATGCAAAAAGTATTTAAATATTTTTCATTTGTCAGTGAATTATGTTATTTTCCGTAGAATAATAGAAAAAAAACTCTGTCTTAAAAGTGTAATAAAATAAGTTGGTGACTAAGGGGAAAAATTTTTACAAAATTTTCCTTCTTGAGGGAAAACCATATCGCGCATTCCAAATCGCGATAAGGCACCACCTTTTGGGTCCCTCTTGGTATCAAGCAATCGGTCAAAACATACCATTCCGGTACTTCTACAACCAAATTATTTCCTTGACTTTGCCTCCTGTTACCATTTTTTCAGATGAAGATTTTTCTTCAAGGGTAACGATTCTCAAGTTCCGAAAAAGTACAACAATGATGTCATTGGAACATGTAATGTATGACATTTAAACCGCATTTATATCTTTGTACGCACCTTAGAAAAATCGTCTAGTTGCACAAAGTAATTACCTAGAAAGGAGAAAATAAACAGATTCTATCTGTGACGACTCTTCCATACTAAAATATGTTTCTGAATTCTTCTAATTTAGAAATATATGCTTGCTAAAGGAATTGTTTCAACTATTATCATTACAAGTTAGTTGTTTAGTTGAATGCGTGTGAAAAAAATAAAGTTTGTCGCATAATAATAAAAAAAATAACAAAGTTGTAATAAAGTCGCATCAAGATTATATTCTAAAAATAGATGTTGCATTATGAAAGGAAGGTTCGGAATTCTCCAAAGAATTACTCGAGGCTTTCAGGTAAGCCCCACAACCGGAATGCCTTCCAATATTTTTAATGTGACAGCTCCGGAGGCAATTCGTAAATGGCTTTTTTCCTTTGTTTCAAAACCCATCGATGATAAATTCCATTAAGAAATGTTGGTCTCGGCTCTGAAGTGTCCGAACGAAAATAAAAAGACTTCTTCCTTTTTATTTTGTTTGTTTTGTTTTGTTTTTCAAACCCAGAGAAGAGGCATAGAAAAAGTCTGGCACACAACTCTGATAAAAATTTGACCCCCTTCCCCCCTCATTCATAAAAAGAGGAAAAAAAGAACGTCTTCTGTTGTTTGCAGAAGTCTGGGTGGTAAATATATTTCGAGAGGGAAAAAAATCTCGTCCCGAGCAACAATTTTGTTACTAAGCAGCAAGATCCATTGCACGTAAGTCAGTGCTTTTTTGTGATTATTTTGCGAGTGACTTTCTCTCGCTATTGTTTCCGGGATTTATCCCACTGGAAACGTGGAAGCAGAGAGGAAAAACATTTTATTTCCCAGATAAGAGAAGCAATTGTGCGCCGCGATTACTTCTGGACGGAATGCGCGGGACAAGATTTTTGCTGCGGTATTTTTTAATCTCTGTTGTAGGATGGCACGCGCTTTGAGTGCGGTTAATATGTAATAACACAAGGTTTCTAAAATTAAGTGTCCCAACGCCAAATAAGAGTGTGTGCATACATTTTAGAATATATTTGCTTCCTTAGAATGCTATAATATTTTGCATACATTTTAGAATATAATTGCTTCCTTAGAATGTTCTAATATTTTGCATACATTTTAGAATATATTTGCTTCCTTGGAATGCTTTAACATTTTGCATATATTTTAGAATATATTTGCTTCCTTGGAATGATTTAATATTTTGCGTACATTTTAGAATATATTTGCTTCCTCGGAATGCTTTAACATTTTGCATATATATTAGAATATATTTGCTTCCTTAGAATGATGTAATAATTTGCATACATTTTAGAATATATTTGCTTCCTTAAAATGTTCTAATATTTTGCAAGCATTTTTTAATATAATTGCTTCCTTAGAATGTTCTAATATATTGCATACATTTTAGAATATATTTGCTTCCTTGGAATGCTTTAACATTTTGCATATATTTTAGAATACATTTTCTTCCATAGAATTATTTAATATTTTGCCTACATTTTAGGATATATTTGCTTCCTCGGAATGCTTTAATATTTTGCATACATTTTAGAATATATTTGCTTCCTCAGAAGCCTTTAATATTTTCTATATATTTTAGGGTGTATTTGAGGTCTCAGATATTTTGATTTCTCTGTATCAAAATACTTCTGTGCATACGTGCACACTTTAAACGCATAAAGCATAAAATAGAATAGGATTTCTGAAATTATGAATCCAGACGCCCAGTAAAGATGTATACAAACATTTTTTGCGTGTGCGTGTGTGTGTGTGCATTTGGAGTTTGGATACCACTATATAAATACGTAGAGTGTCCAGAGAGCAATATTCAAGTCAATATAATTGTGCAGAATCTTTACAAAAATACCAGTTGCATTTTGATGAAATCTTTGATGTACGTTGGCGCATACTTAAGATAGATATTGCGAAATAGCGAAACGCTTCTTAAATCACACGCCTGATGACAAGTAAGGTTTTTGATTTGAATTTGACATCAGAGAAAATATTAGCAACTAGTTTTTCTGCTCAAGATTAAATGACAATTGTAATACTAAGCTAAGAAAATACATTAATTTCGTATTAATAAGAACTTAGAGATGTACATGCATAACCATATATGGCATATCCAAGGTTTCAAAAAATAGATTTTTGATGTAAATTGGTATGCATATTTCCTGCAATTTCTCTCTCGCTCTATTTTTTCTATTGGAAATGTGGAGGCAAAATAAAAAACCCATTTTATTTTGCAGATAAGAGAAACAATTTCGCGCTCTGATTGCTTCTGGATAGAAATGTAGTGGATAAAGCATTTCTGTTGTATTTTATCTCTGCTGCTCTGTGCCTCATACTGCTTTAAGGGCAGATGATATGAATAACACAAGGTTTCTTAAATCGCAGATCATTAGATCAAATAAGGTTGTATGCATGCACTTCAGGAGAGAGAAAACAGTTTATCTAATATTTTAATAATCTACTAATTCAAGGCTACCTTCAATTCTCAGGGAAGTTACAAGTAAATAAAAATTTCAACTTAGTACCATTCCTACCTGTTTTGAAGTAGATGGTGCATCTGCGAACCTCATCGAGGATTGAGCATGAATACAAAAATATTACTAGATACCTTGTTGTAAGTGTGTCAGCGTCCATACTTTGGCGGATTGAAATGCGCGAGGATAGAACCTGGGACCTTGTGGTTCACAGTCCAGTAACATGACCATGATGCAAAAGCAATTGCTCGTGCAGCCTAGTTGTTAACTGGCTTATAAGCTTTTCACTACAGAATCTCCCTCCAGTGAGTCGGAGGTGAGACGAACGATATGGCTGTTTAGTGGTGATGTATTAGCTGTTGATTCTAATGCTCCTGTACCCATTTGAGTAGCGCCAAGCGTTATGGCGAGTGTATGTGCGTCAAGTGAATCTGACGACTTTTGGGGTTGCTGCGTCAAGTGAGTCTGACGACTTTGAATGTTGCGGATTTGCGATGAGCGAGGATAGAACCTGGGACTTTGTGGTTCGCAGTCTAGTAACATCACCCTGATACAAACTCAATTGCACCTGCAGCGTAGTTGTTAACTGGCTTATAAGCTTTTCACTACAATACCTAAAGAATTCCTCTCTTAAGACAAAAGGGGAAGATATATTCTGATTGTTCTCTGAGATGTAAAGCATGTCCTGCATTTTCTTTCTCCTTTATATTTCTTATTATAAGAAATGGAACTACAAGAGAGAAAGAAAATGTAATTTATGAGAACTTTAAAACAATGTACCGCATGTTAAAAGCAAGTTGATTTTAGGGGATTAAAAAGTTTTTTATTCTTAGCTTCTAAAGCATTTATTTAAAACTGTCTTTGTTATAATGAGATTATGAATCGTCTAATTTCAATTATCTTTGCAACATTCTTAAAGAAATTTGTAAGTAAACAAACAATCTATATCTTTTGAAACAGACATCTGCGAATTCCGTCGAGAATTTCCTCCTCCCTGCAATACATCACTTGAATTTTTGAACAATGATTAATTTAGGGTACTAGGAAACATGATTGGTGAAGATTTGTAAAAAAATTTCTAAAACTGTATTGTAAGAATGATTGAAATAAGTAGCATTCCTACCTTAGTAGCACACATACATAAGGAGACTCACTTCCTACATATCATGTTACCCATGGTTAAGAGGAAACACCAGAGCTCTCAAACATACATGCTTATTGTATGAGGTATTTACAAAAATGAGCAATATACAAAAAAAGATTATGTAATATATACAAATAAAAGTATACATAATAAATACATACAGCGCCATCTACTTCTTAGGTACTGTTATTTGTAGCACATTTATCTTACAAAATTGAATGATATTAAAAATATTCGTAATATTGCATAATATTTTTGAATATTTAATCATTCAATATTGCATAATATTGTTGAATAATGAATAACACATTATTGCATAATATTGCTGAATATTGTATAACACATTATTGCATAATATAGCTGAATATTTTATAAGACATTATTGCATAATATAGCTGAATATTGTATAAAACATTATTGCATAATATTATTGAATATTTAGTAATTCAATATTGTATAATATTGTTGAATACTGAATACTACAACATTGCATAAAATTGCTGAATATTTTATAATACATTATTGCATAATATTGCTGAATATTGTATAAAACATTATTGCATAATATTGTTGAATAATGAATGATACAATCTTGCATAATGTTGTTTAATACTGAATAATAGAATATTGCACAATATTGTGGAACAGATTAAGCTACCAGCATATAAGGGGGAAATAAATGCGAGTTGCAATGACATTAAAAACTTTTTCATGTGCTTGCACATTATCCCTTCCATAAAATTTAAACCAAATTTTTAAAATAAAATTAGAAAAGACAAATTAAGACCAAAACTTTCTCATGCAGTGACTCAATATATCTGACTCGAGATTCAAATTTTTTTTCATTTTTTATTGTTATTTTTATTATTTAAATTATTTACTTAATTTGAGTTTAATATTCAATTAATTTGAGTATAAAACTAAAAAAAATTAGCTTTTATGGTCATTGTTTTCAAAGTACTTCTTGGTTGATAGATTCGTAGAAGTTCAATGAACAAGAAAATTCATTTTCCTTTTTAATAAACATAAGAAATGAATGGAACAACATGCATTAAAAGAACTAATTTTCATCTTCTTAATATTCAAGTTGCAACTTTTCTTATCAGTTTCCAAAGCACCTTCTTCCGCTAATTATGGGATTTTATAGAATTAATTTTTAAGTAACTTTTGCGTGACCTACCTCTATTTACAAATTTGTAATGATGAGAGTGAAAAATGATCGTTGTAATAGGGATTATTTTCTAAGAACAGATTTTGTTTTTCTCCTATTTTAACGCTTTAATTGGTAAATAGTGAAAAGGTGTAGTAAAAAAAATTGCAGATGTACAAGCTAACTAAGTTTGTGTAATGCATTTACGTGCTCTTAATTATTTTTAATTACTTAATTAATTCAATTTTAGAAATTTATTTTAATCTTTACCCACAAATCACGAAGATGTACTAACTTTATGTTATAAAGAATTTGGAGTTATAGAACTCCTATGAAAGCCTGTGGAAACACTTTGCTTCTGAAACACCATGCCAGATAAAGAGTTAATTCTAACAAGTGGTTTTATCTAGTTTTTATTTTTTATTTCATTCTTTCTGTACTTATAAAACAATGGAGCAAATGATAAATAATTACAGCATTGAAAAATGAGTTTTATAAGATTGGCATCAGACCCCATATAAACACTTTAAAAAGTCTTAAAATTTGTATGATGCAATGAAAATGAAATAAAACAGTTTTCAAAACATAATTAATGATTTCTTTTAACGCACTTTTATTTATATTAATTTGTTTCATATTTTTATTAGTAATTTTTTTTTATTTGACTTTTCACTTGCTTTCTAAATAGCATAAATTTTCATATTTTTAAGCTCATGTATTTTCACTTGATCACTTCACATGTATTGTCACATTTAACTTTTACAAAATTTATTTAACAGTTAATAGGTTAATTTGGTAAAATTTTGATTCCATATACGAGTTTTTTCATGCTAGAGAATTTGAGATAAAGAAAATTTATCATAAAATTGCATACTATCTATAATATAAATGAAAAAGTAAAAAAAAAAAATTTAAAAATTTAAAAATTCAACAGTGTAAAACATTAAGAAGGGAGTAAACACAATAAGTAGACCCTGAATATATAACCAGACTATTATTTTCCCTGTTGGTTATATAAATGATAAGGGGATGAGTTACCTCCACTTCACTGATGAAGCATATTTCCTATGGAAGGGATTAGATTAGTAATAGTAATGAATCAGTACACGGAGGCAGTAACTTAAAAATGAATTATTTTAAATGGGAATCATTCCGGAGAAGCAAGAAAACATTTTCCCTCCTTTTCAGGACAGCCGAAAATTTTTCATCTCTTTCCACCTACTTGCATTTCCCATTTAAGGCTACCAGTACCACGTTTAGATGATATAATATAGATAAGAAATAAAATTATCTACAAAGAGATTGCAGTACAAACATATTTTGTCAAAAAAATGAAATTTTAATTGCTTAGTGGTACAAAATAAGTAACAACTTGCGACCGATGCGAAAAAAAATTCTTCTGCTACAAGATCCATATCCAATAAAATTATTTAACTATTTAAAATTTCAAAATTTTTCGAGCGATTTTTTTAATGATTAAAACTAATGTAAAAAATTGGGTTTCAAATTCTGAATACTGTGGACTGATGATTTCAAAAAAAAAAAAAATCCTGGAAATTATTTCCCAAAGAAGCAAGAACTAATGTGAAAAATTAAGTTTCAGATACTGAATACTGTAGATAGATGATTTCAAAAAAAAAATCCAGAAATTACTTCCCAGGGAAGCAAGGAATAATGTGAAAATTTGGGTTTCAGATTCTGAATACTGTGGATGGATGATTTCAAAAAAATTCTTGAAATTATATCCCAGAGAAGCAAAAAATAATGGGAAAATTGGGTTTCAAATTCTGAATACTGTGGACTGATGATTTCAAAAAAAAATCTAGAAATTATTTCTCAAAGAAGCCAGAAATAATCGGAAAATTTCTATTTAAGATTCTTAATACTGTGGACTCATGATTTCAAAAAAAATCTTGAAATTATTTCCTAGGGAAGCAAAGAATAATGTGAAAATTTGGGTATCAGATTCTGAATACTGTGGACTGATGATTTCAAAAAAATTCTTGAAATTACTTTCCAGAGTAGCAATCATTAATGTGAAATACTGGGTTTTAGATTCTGAATACTGTGGACTGACGATTTCAAATAAAAAATCTAGAAATTATTTCCCGATATCTCTTTCTCCTGCTATTTAAATAAAAATGAACATTTTTTTATCGCTCTTTCTCCCTTCCCATTCATTCGAAACTTCTTCGGAACAAAGCTTTGCGGTTTCTCCCACAAAACCAAATACCATCGAATCCAACCAGATTTCGAACAAATCTACTCTGGGTGGGGACGTGGAGGATGGTGCTATTGATTGCTATGCAGGTGACAACCACCGCCTAGAGACGATTAAGTCTCTAGGAAGCAAATAAAAAAGAAAAAAGACATCGAAAGAAATAAAAAAGAAAAGAATCTATGCAGGACGCACGCTGCAACTCAACTCCTCTCCATGGAATACATTGAGGCAAAGGGGAGAATTCGGTTTCCACCGCTAATGTCTTCGCGAATTCGAAGATAAACTTCGCTGCGAGTGTTTTGGGAGCGAGAAAAAGAAGAAGAAAAAATGTCGTTAACGTCTGAAAAGAAAAGAAATCCGCTTTGAAGTCTGTTGTTTTACAACAACTTGAGAGATTTTTTTTTTTTCTTCTTTTTTTTGAAGCGGCCCGCGTCGTAGCGTCGCTTCGGCTTTAAATTTGTATGGATGTATTGATACGTAGCGGGTGGCAACAGCTGAAATCCTCGACTAACGCGCCTTTATTCTTGCTTTTCTTCTAAAGCACAAAATGATGCGCGGGTTTCGAGCGTTTTTGATTTCGCATTAGGAACTGTAAAATGGAATTCGATGAGTTGGTCACTGAATTTCAAAAACTCGAAAAGATGGTTCACCGACAAAATAAGAAACTCCCCTCCGTTTTTTCGGCCTTCCCCATTATTGTCATATTTGTGATACGCAGTCGGAGACGAAAATATCGATTCCGCCTCGGGAATGTAACACGAAAGAATACAGAGAAATACATTTTACTCAGCGTTGTTTCCTGGAAGACTGTTATGGACAGAAGTTCGATTTTGTTCCTAATGAACGGTTTAGAACTGCGAGTTTGTTTTATAGCCTGTGTGTAGTTAGTATAGCAGAATATGTTACTTTATTATTATTATTATAATTATAACACTGGAATTTAACTAACTAAACTGACTCCAATCAAAATTCGATTTATTTAAAGATTCGAATTTAGAGAAATACAAAAAAAAAGAGCTTAAAATAGAAAAGAAATGAAAAGTTACGAACAAAAAAATGGCGATTATGATTTGTTTTCAATATAAGTAACTAATAAAGAATTAATAATTATACAGTACATAATTTTAATAAATCCAGTAGTAGTAATTATTATCGTTAAAAAATTTATATCTTTAGCGATGATAATTGTTTTAATAAATTTTAATGCATAAATAGTACACAGCACTTGAGTATAATATTTGTAATTTATTACTTTAAAAATAATAATAATGCATTCATCAGATAGATGGCACATAAAATAAAACATTGACTATAGAAACAACAAAGTGCGCAGACTTCGTTCACTGCTATAAAAAATTTTCATAAAGAAAACAAAATCTGCATTGGCTCCTAAGCATTTTTTAATCAAATAAAATGATGATAAGTCGAACACAAAGTTGCTTTAAGATTACAGAAACAAAATATGCAAGGCACAAGACAAAAAAAATCAAATTCACAAAAAAATCGTTCAAATTAGCCAAATTGGAACTCAATATTGTAATTATAGAGACCGTTACTTTGTATCTATTTTTAGTGTCTCTTTTGAATTCACTTTGCATCTAATTTTTAAATCCTTGGATAAACATAAAAAATATATCAGTATTGGCTCCCAAAGTCTAATAACTTGAGCATGAATAATTCCAACACAATGATCACCCCTCTTTATGTCAATGTTCGAACAGTATTATAGTTTAGATCTTTTTATTAATTCACAAAAAATTCAAGTTAAGAGCATTCATATACATTTTGAATAATACCTTTTGGTTTTTGAATTAATCCAAATGTATTTAAATTAAAATTCATTCATTTTGTGTGTATTCACATTTAGAAAGGGAAATTCTAAAGAAAGAAAAATAAAGCTCGGTTAGAGAGGAATCAAATTTTATTTCATGCGCCTAAAACGGTAATTTTCCTGTAGAAATACAAAAGTGTTCTTTCTCTTTTCGCATCTCTAAAAAATAAAGCTGTGTCCTTCCATTTGAGATCTCAATACTTTACCAAACTTTCATTAGCAAGCAATATATTCCGCATGGACGTCATCATATGTATATAATCATGTATGCCATCATATATATATTTAATCGTGTATGCCATCATATAATATATATTCATTGTGTAAGTCATCATATGTATATAATCGTGTATGCCATCATATGTATAAATTCAATGTGTAAGTCATCATATGTATATAATCGTGTATGCCATCATATATATATTTATCGTGTATGCCATCATATATATATTTATCGTGTATCCTATCATATGTATAAATTCAATGTGTAAGTCATCATATGTATATAATCGTGTATGCCATCATATGTATAAATTCAATGTGTAAGTCATCATATGTATATAATCGTGTATGCCATCATATGTATAAATTCAATGTGTAAGTCATCATATGTATATAATCGTGTATGCCATCATATGTATAAATTCAATGTGTAAGTCATCATATGTATATAATCGTGTATGCCATCATATATATATTTATCGTGTATGCCATCATATATATATTTATCGTGTATCCTATCATATGTATAAATTCAATGTGTAAGTCATCATATGTATATAATCGTGTATGCCATCATATGTATAAATTCAATGTGTAAGTCATCATATGTATATAATCGTGTATGCCATCATATGTATAAATTCAATGTGTAAGTCATCATATGTATATAATCGTGTATGACATCATATGTATAAATTCAATGTGTAAGTCATCATATGTATATAATCGTGTATGCCATCATATGTATAAATTCAATGTGTAAGTCATCATATGTATATAATCGTGTATGACATCATATGTATAAATTCAATGTGTAAGTCATCATATGTATATAATCGTGTATGCCATCATATATATATTTATCGTGTATGCCATCATATATATATTTATCGTGTATCCTATCATATGTATAAATTCAATGTGTAAGTCATCATATGTATATAATCGTGTATGCCATCATATGTATAAATTCAATGTGTAAGTCATCATATGTATATAATCGTGTATGCCATCATATGTATAAATTCAATGTGTAAGTCATCATATGTATATAATCGTGTATGCCATCATATATATATTTATCGTGTATGCCATCATATATATATTTATCGTGTATCCTATCATATGTATAAATTCAATGTGTAAGTCATCATATGTATATAATCGTGTATGCCATCATATGTATAAATTCAATGTGTAAGTCATCATATGTATATAATCGTGTATGCCATCATATGTATAAATTCAATGTGTAAGTCATCATATGTATATAATCGTGTATGCCATCATATGTATAAATTCAATGTGTAAGTCATCATATGTATATAATCGTGTATGACATCATATGTATATATTCATTGTGTCATGCATGTCAAAACAATAATCATGCAAAAGGGGTAGAGAAAAAATAATGATATGCTAGGATTCATAGTTTTTTTCCTTTCTCTAACCCTAAGCTCATCAAAATTTCATTTGTGACATTGAAATTAATATTAACTTATAATAAAGTAATCGATATCCTAATAAATTTACAACATTAATAAAATCGTATTAATCATAATTATAAGGATTGTATTAAGTAATTAATGTGAAGAAAATGTGGGTTATTTTATAAGTTGATCTTATAATAATTATTTAAAATTGTTTATACTTTTTTTTTCATTTGAGAAGTTATTACCCATATCTTCCCGCTTTTTAACGATAGTTGTCCTCTTTCTTCTAAGTTATGAAAAAAATGAAGTGATATTTGAGAAAACTTAATATAAATCTTTGACAATGCACAATTTATTGTATGCCTTAATTATTGAATTTACTAATTAAAAGTATAAAATAAGGATGCCACAATCTATTTTCCTTCCACGATTCTTCAAAAAATGTATTGTTTATATAAAAAGATTAAAGATTTTCATTATTAGGGGTTTTTTTCTTAATCTCAGCTCAAATGAAGAAAATTGATGTAATTTCTATTTGATTCATATGATCTAAAATATTGAAATAAACTCTGAACTTCCAATAGAGATTTATTATTTAGTTTGTCAGAATGCTATGATTAAAATTCCAACATACAACTGATATATTTAATTCATGACTTTATATAAAATGTAAAATCAATAAGTTTAGATTTTTAGTTTAATTTAATTTAAAACTTTTCGGACATTCCTGAAATTTTTTTTGTAAATCTAATTTTTTATAGGAATGATAACTTAAATTTAAAAAAAATAATATACCACATTTTTAAAACCGACTAAAAAGTATGAAATAATTTTTTCTAACTGATACATATTGTCCTTAAAATTTATGATAGGGAATTTTTAAAATTCACAATCACAAATTTCCAAGCATTTCATTTGTTAAAATGAAAATTTTTAATCGATTAAGAAATATATTCCGAACACACACACAAACAAATAGACAAGAAAACAATTCATTATTACATTGTCATTCAGTCCTGAACTATGCTTCAAGTTTCTGCCTCATCATAAAGTTAGTTTAAAATTAATTACAAAATTTGCATTGAACGGATAAATAGATACAGCGAAAAACGAGTTAATGAAATTGTATCAATAAAAATAGTAAATCTGATTTTCAAGATCAAGAATATTAACACATTGATCTCTTTTACTAAATATCAATCAATCTGTTGTTTTATCGAAACAATTCCATCTGAGATTCAAATAAGATCTTACATGATTTTACATTAGAATCTCTTAAAAATAAAATAAAAATTTATAAAGGAACACAATAACTATGATGAAATTCATTTTCTTTAAATCACTTCATACAAAAGAAAAAGAATATAAAGTAATGCAAATCAAGCTAAATCCTTATTAATAACATCTTTTATTTTTTAAATAATGTACTTCGAAGAAATAAGATTAGAGAAATATTGATAGGACATCTTAAAAGCTTATTTGTTTCTTAAAAGCAAACTTCGAATTTTCGACAGTTACAGACGATAATATAAAAAAATTTTCTTTCTTCGTGGTGGGAGGGAAGGTGGGTGGGAGATGTGGGTGCCTGACGTCATGGCTGAAATGTAGAGATAAAACTGAAAGAGTGTTTTTCTCTCTTTTTCAGATCGATCCAAAGATTGCCTTTCCCAAAAGAGCACACCCAAAGGTAAGCCATTTCTCTCTTCTATAACACAAAAAGAGATGAGGGCTTGATTTTTTTTTTCTTTCTCTTTATACTACAGTTTTCTGAACTAAGCTATTTTATATTTTGAATCAATCCAACCATTCTGGATTATATTTTTAAAGATTTGAAGTGTGATTAGATATTTGATAAGTTCTGATGTTAACCAAAATAAAAATAAAAGCTTTTTAAAATAGAGTTTTATTAGAACACAAAGAATATTTTTTTAATTATTCTTTTTATTTTTATTCTATTTTCAATTCTGTTTCTCTTCTGTTTTTAGTTCTATTTTTTATCCTATTTTTAATTCATTAATAAAAATATTATAACACTTTTTCTATAAATGTTTCTCTAATTAACTCTCAGGTGACGCCACTCATGTTGAGTTAAAATTTAATTTAATTTGAATTATTGATTGAGTTAAATTATTGATTAAGTTCAGAAAACATTAATATATTGTAATATCGTCTAAAGATGAACAAAATCAATCAAAAAGAATATTAAGCTTAATCAGTATAATCAAGAATATTAATATAAAGAATATTAAGAATATTAATAAAAATAATAATCAAGAGCAATATCATCTAAAAGTACAAAATTTAAAAACTCTAATCTGACAAAAAGCGAAGGAAAAATTTTGATTACAAAGTTTATCCTTATAAACTTGAAACAAGTTTAATTTAAAAAGTATATTTTAAAAAAATAATATAATCATTATAATTTTTTAATGAATGCCGGTTTTTTTTTTAAAAAAACTGTTAGAATTGTAAATGATTAAAGTTTTCAAATATTTTGAATTTACTTTTCTTTATAATATATAATTGGAAATGTGCCATCACATTTTTCTAGAATATTATCTTTAAAAAAATCTTTTTTAACATTTATGTTTTGCTACCTTGAGGGAATATCGTTGCATTGTAAAACTCCTGGCCAGTTAAATATTTTCTTTCTACGAGTTCACTTTAAATTCTTTTTAATAAATTTTTTATATTCATATATTTCTGATCAATTTCACACCAGATTTAATCGTCACTTACAACATATAATTGTGATTCTGAAAACAAATTTTAATTTTATTTGGCGTTTTAGAGTCGAACAAAATGCAATGCAAATATCTTGTTCCTGGTCACCTTTAAAAGAAGTTTTAATAAACTAGGATATTAAAACATGAAAAGCAGCTGCAATAAAGCTTTAAATTAATTTGAAATTTTTTTATCCATTTATGTGCTCTTATGTACCAATATCCTGCACTTAGTGCAGATCCATTAACGTCTAAGGATATCTTGATATCTTGAGAATCTTCTTCAACTAAGCGTATTTGAAGAGCTTGATATATGAACGCCTTGAGGAGAGGTGGAGACAAGCCATCATTTATAAAATATCTAATTCAAATTTTGAATACATAATGTATTGAAAATGAAAATAATATTAAAAATAGAAAAAATAGTATATCATGGGGAAAAACATGTATTTCGTTGTTTTCCCTATTAATTTGAAATTTTTGAATTCCAATTGCACTAGATGTAGGTGAGTTAATTTAGTTATATTAACATCCCATTTGAAAGCAACACTAAGGCTATTTTGGAATGGACCTCATAAGTATTATCCAGATCAGGTAACGAGGGCAACACCTGATCTTCCAAAAAACTGAATTTTTTTTTCAACTGATTGTAACCAAGATTTGGTACAAATCATTCAGTAAATTTCATTTTAAGTCATTGCGTTTTGGGGTTAACGTATTTGAGATGAAAGTGACAGATAGACAGATAATCAACCCTTTGGTGTATTTGATTCAACACATGTTGCGCATCTATATTTGTGATGTTAAACTTGTGTTTCGGATTTTACGTGCCTAAGTCTTTATCTTTACTTTTTGTAGACATCATGTTCATAAATCATTGGATAGCTGAATAAACAGATTTCCTATTAATGGTTTTGATTGAAAATTTGAAAAAAATGTACAAATCTGGTATAAAGACCAAATACCAAATTTCATCTGTCTGTTTCAAAGTTTTTTCGAGAAATCGAGCAGACAAACATAATCCCAAAATAGTGCTTTTCAGTCTCAGGGATATTTGAAACGTGGAGATTCATCAAAATCCCGAGTTTTCGAAGTTTTTGATGATTACAATTCTTTCTCTTTGTATATCTCGTGTTTGAGAAAAATAAAAAAAAGCTACCCTTTTACCAAATTTAAAATTCCTCTTATTCAACTCCATTCTGATTTTCTAAAACCCCTCTCCTTCCCAAACGATTTCAGTCAATTCCTTTCTATCCTACTCGAAGAGAAAAGCACATCAAGAGCTGAAACTTACCAAACCTTCATGGACGGGACACGTATTAAAGTTCCCAGCCATCTTCGAACAGCAATGACCCTATCTCCGGCGAACAATGGCACAGTAGAACAGATGGCGATCGCAGCATCCTACAGACAAATGGAAAGGAAACTTAAAAATGGCGTCGGACGTGTTGAATGGGGTCCCCCGTGAACGATAATCCGAAGGAGAAGAGCAAAGCGGACGGCCGTAGCTCCGGTACGTGTGGTTAAGGAAGAGGGATTCGAAATAATCAGGTTGAGTGTAGGTCCGGTATAAATCAAGGCAGCCCGAATGCGATCGCCTTTGATTCAGAAAAGACCAGTTCGTCTTTGCTTATTATTTCAACAAAGTTGCCACAAAAAGAAAGAATTGCATTTTTGTGGGAGTTTTTTTGAGGTAAACGTTATATTGTTTTGGTTAGCTAGCTGTGGCATCTACGAATGGAATATTTTGCCCTCGACTTTCCCATATATTTGCACAATGCAGAGAATTTTGTGCTTAGCTTCGTCTTATAGTGGAGAAAATTGATGTATGCATTTTGTGCTTTTTCTCGTTGTTGATTGGCTCCAAAATTTGCTGTCGACTTTTTCATATATTTGCACAATGCAGAGAATTTTGAGCTTAGCTTCGTCTTATAGTGGAGAAAATTGATGTATGCATTTTGTGCTTTTTCTCGTTGTTGATTGGTTCCAAATTTCGATGCATGTCAAAACTATATACCAAAATTTCATTTATACCCGATGTTGTGTTTTTGAGCTATTGAGCTAACCAGGGGTATATAGACTAAAGTCTATTTACCCCTATCTACAAGAGAAAGTTTCTATTCTATGCTGGAATCAGTCTAGAATCAGACAGATCTACAATTTTACTGTAAAGATGATATATTAAAATTCCCTCATAGAAGTTGTATATTTTGAGAAAGTATCTGTTTTAACTTTGGAGAATTTCAAAATTTTTGCGCCTATGAAACCTTGCTATTAATATGTTGCGAAAACTCAAGTCTTATGTCAAAATAAAACAGTATGACATCAGTAAGTTGTGAAAAAATAAATGTTATATCAAAATAACATCGAGATCAGTATCAGTATGTTGTTTAAATATCTAGTCATGTCAAAATAACATCAAGACTAGCATCAATACGCCATCAATGTGTTATGAAAAATCGTCTTACGTCAAAATAATATCAAGATCAGAAATTGAACATAAACAATATAAAGTAAGATTTTTTCCGGCGTCTTGGCATAGGGATAGCGTGTATTCCCCGTGATCTGGTCGCCCTGGGTTCGAGTATGGTTGTTCTTCATCTGTACTATCTGTGAGATGAGTGAATGTGCCCCACCCTCTTAAAAAGGGGTTGTGCAAGCGAATGTGATGCGTGAGCAGCTAAGTCGTACTCTTAGCCCTAGTTGGCACTACTAAAAAAAAAGAGAGAGAGAGAGAGAGACGCTCCCCCATCGGCTTAAAATCGCTGTCTTCGTAACAGCGTGCTTGTCCATTGCAAGTGCCATAAGAAACAACAAGCAACAAGATTTATGATTTGGTAAAAATCTATCAGAAGTTGAAATTCCAGAGTATATCTTAAGTGATTAAACTTCCCAATATAAAAGTAAAATTTGTTGCCCATATACCATAGGGAAAAAAAATTATTCAGAGCTTTTCAATAAGCAGCAGCATTTATAATAATTCGTATCAGACTAAACAATTTTAAACAAATAAAAGATATTCAAAGAATTTTAAAATGCCGCAAAAATCATTAATATATAGAATAAAAAGAAAAGTCCACAATTATAGCCTTCTGAGACTCCATAAGTGATTGAAATAAGAAAGATTTATAACAAATCGATATTATTCAATTTCTTTAAAAGAATGTTGAAAGCAGTTAATAGTTTAAAAAATACAGTTTAAATAGCATTAAATTTACAACTATTTTCAAATGAAAAAATAATCTCATTCGTTAAACAAAATAAAATAGCAGTCGTTGAATGTTTTTGGAATAGATATGTTGAGGTAAATATGATTAAAAGATTGTCATTAATAATAATCATTGTTACTATTAATAATAACTGATAATAATTATTAATAATAGGTCAGTGTAATAAACCAATTCATTATTTTTACACTTAAGATAGATTTAGTAATTAATTATTTTAATAACTTGTCTAATACATATTCACATGCAATTGGAGAAAATGGGATAGAAAATAAAGGAAAGGCTATATTTAGGAATATGGATGCACCTTAAATTCACATAAATTTCAAAACCAAATATTGAAACATTCGAAAACTATTCATTACAACAATAAACTAATTATTACATTTAAAAATTATGAATATTAGGAAGTAATGATATTATAAAGTTAAGCAAATATAATTCAGACAAAGTTTATAAATTTGATATACGAAAGCCTTTTAAGATCGTAGGAAATATAATTATCATTGATTTCTTCAATTTTGAAATGGCTTGAAATTATATCTATATAAGCTAAACTGATAAAAGCTGACTCTGGTTTTATATATATATATTTACAACTTCAGAAATTATAAAATATGTTTATAAACACTTTTAATGCATAATGTGTTTTTAATAATCAAATTAATTATTAATATTATATTTAGATGATAATATTCCAGCATCTAATGCTGAAAATAAGATAGCTTTTTCGATATCTAGGGATTCCATTTTCTTTTTATCCCAAACAATAGCAAGATATATTGATATGTTAGATAATTAATTAAACTGTGGTTAAAAATTAATTAATTTGGTACTTGTCTGTTTTGATGGTGACCAAACAGCGCCAAGAAAAAATTTCGCCAAATTATTATACTCATATATATATATATATATATATATATATATATATATATATATATATATATATATATATATATATATATATATATATATATATATATATATATATATATATATATATATATATATATATATATATATATATATATATATATATATATATTGCCAAATTATTAAAATATACCCAAGTGCATATATATATATATATATATATAGAGAGAGAGAGAGAGAGAGAGAGAGAGAGATATCAAATGACATGCTACATAGTTTGACGATTGAAATCGCCGAATTGGTGAAATTTATTCTTGAAGCTTTTTTGTGGTCTTTAACACCGACATGTACCATTTATTTTAAATAATTAAATTTTTAAAATATACTAAAAGAATTCATTTTTTTAAATCAATCCCAATTCAAAAATTATTTAAATACAGTTACTAGAAGAAAAAAAAAATAGCATTCTAAAGGATTAATTTATGAACATCTCGGATAAATGTCACGGGTCAAGTCTACGGGACGATGCTGGTTTACTCCCTGACATTGTTTAAAGCAACTGTCCTGCCACCTGGCTAGTTAGGAATTGTAAATTACTCGACCTGAATGAGCGCTTCCAATCTTTCTCCTGACGGCATGTCTTGGCCACGCGTGGACCATCCATTACGTTGTCTTTGTTCGTTCGGCCCGTGCTTACCTTAAATCGAATGCGTTTGCATGGCAGATTAATTGTCAACCTCCGAACCGGCGGAATTCTTCGAGCGAATGATTCCATTTGCATTATTAGCGTCATCACCGCGGCCTCCATTTATCGCTTTCAAAATTTCACTCGCTCGTTAGAGCTGGAATGTCACTTAACGCTCAGTTATTTCGTTAATTCGAAAATTTAGCGAGAAGGCCTGATTCTTTCGGCATCATTAATGAAATGGGCCACTGTCAGGAACCGGGCACATCGATCGGACGACCCCGATTCCGCAGCGGACGGGGGCTTTCGATTCGGTCGAACCGGCAAGGTGGTTGCAAGGTCCTCGCAGATGACGGTGGTTTTTGCACAAAATCGTCAATTACAAAAAGGATAATGGAAAGAAAAAAAAGGAGGCATTTACTAAAATGACATACTTTAAAACAAGGATGCCAAACTCATTGTCTGTAATGAGTATTTTTGAGAGCAATGAATATTTTTATCCTCATTAAAGAGATAAAAGAATTTCGGGTTTGTTTTTGTGCAAAATTTGAGTTTATAAAACAGGTAATCGAAAGATAAAAGGAGCAAATTACTAAACTGAAAAGAAACCAAAAATGACAAGTTCGCAGTCCATAACGAGTATTTTTGAGAGGTGATTGTGTCTTCACAAAAGCGATGGAAGAATTCTGGGTCAGTTTAGGGTAAAATTTGCATTTTAAAAATGGATGGTACAATTCGGTTTTAGTGGCTATCAAAAAGCGCCAAGAAAAAATTTCACCAAATTATAAAAATTCACTAAAGTGCATTATTTATTTATTATGAAAAATTTTGAATGCATGAACTATATTTTATATAGTTCATGTCGCCAAACTGGTATATAATATTAATATCGCCAAACTGGCAACATTTTGGTCGAATTTTTGCATTTTTTGGTCGTCGTTACAACCGACAAGTATCAAAAGGATAAACTGAAAAAAGGGACGAAGCCTTTACTAAACTTGAAAATTAAAAGAGGCCAAACTCGTGTCAGTAGCGAATATTTCCGCTAGGTAGTTATGCCCCGCAGAAGTGGATAAATTTCGAGTTTGTGAGAAAACAAATTTGCATTCTTAAAAAGGTAAACTGAAAAAAACTAAGGCATTTGTTAAACTGACAAACATTAAGTCAATGATTTTGAATCTCGAATATGAACTAAATCGCATCATCGCAACTGCTTCTTAACTGTTAACTGACTGAAACTTCATCTGGAAATAGGGGATAAAAGCCATTGTAGCTATAAATCCCAATAACCTACGTCTTTCAAGTATTCAAGTATTAAGTCAAGGATGGCAAATAGATTAGCGGATAGCAATGAATATTTTTGCCGCTCAACAAATATACCAGTATAAAACTGCTGTAAAAAATATTTTATAAAATTTCTTAGCTTATTATTTAAAACTGATAGCTATTCGCAATTATTTATTATTTACCATAATATTTTCCAGTAATTTAAATGCATAGATTAATCGTTTCACGCGCCGTTAACAGTCAATACATGCACAGGAATTGAAAATTGAAGATTATACGAAATTTTCTAAATGCAACAGAAATAAATATAAGAAAACCTGCATAAAAAAAACTAAGAAGGATTTTGAGACTAAAAGGTAAATCTGAAATAAGGTTCGAAGAAAAAAATTGTAAGGTTTAGAAATCTTAAATTTGAAACAAGATTTGTAAATTTTAAATCCTGAGAAGAAGATTTTTTATTTTCTCGATGAATATAAAATCAATACATATTACTACATGTAAATGGAAGAATTTTACATCTGAAAGTAAAGTGACGTTGTGGCTTGAATTTCACAAATATTTTCCGTCTTGGTTTGAAAACACACGAAAATTGGCTTATGAGATTATTTCCATGTTTGGAGGAACTTATCGATACGAGCAATTATTTTCCAGTATGAAAGGAAATAAATCTCTCTTTTCAATTCCAAAATAACTGACATTCACTTCGACTGAGTTTGGAAATTTTTCACTGTGGACCTGTATATATATTTCTATAAATCTACCTATAATAAAAACTGAGTTTTAAGTGATGTGACATTAGTTTTTTTTAAAGTTTTTTATGACATATATAAATTTATACTCAGTTTATTTAGGTTCGATCCCCCCTTTGATGCCTTTACTTGGTTCTTTCAATTTTGCAAGAGAAGAAAGGTAAATAATAAATTAAAAGACTCCATTAAAGAAAGAGAAGATGATTTGCAATGAATGTAGATTAGAGCCCAAAAAGGGCACTATAGAACTGAAGAAGCAGATAAATTGTACCAATCAGCTCTTATATTGGATGAAATAGATATTCACTGCTATAAATCTATTCAATATTTTAGAATTGAATATAGAAATAAAATTAAAGAAGAATGGAAACACCGTTGAAGTAATACTCAAAAAGTTCAAGGACAAAAAAAAATTATGAAAAACCTGAATTCAATTTCATAAAGGATGGCGTTTGGCTGTCATGTAACTAAAATTCTTATTAGTGATGCTGTTAAAGAGATATCCTATCTGCACAGAGTCGCATAGATATTGAAAGGTGCAAATCAAGGAAGTCAGATCTGAATAACAGCCAAAATCTATAAACCAAATTATAAAATAACTGAAGTCTATGTCAACCACAAAAAAGAATCCAAAAAATATTGTTTCTTTTGTGAATATAAAAACTTAACGTTTAGTTCGGAAGCACATTACAAAAAAATCAAAGACAATGTTAAAATTAATATTTCTTTCCTGACGCAATTTGAATAGTCATTCGTCATATTTTCATTCAACTTTGTAACATCCGGAGATATCTTAATCTTGGCGACGTTTTTCAAAACGTGATTACAGTGACTACCGTGACTACTCACACTCACAGTGTGAATTTCAGCAATCATCGATCTGAAAGGAAACTTATTTCCTTTCATAAATGAAAGTAAGGGTCATTCATTGGCAATTACAAGCATGGGAATAGTTCTTATGCCGGCTTTTGATTACTTCCAAAAATGATTAAAAATCTTTCTACATTTCGAGCATATAACAATACTAAATTTTGCCTTCAATCTGAACAGTATTAAATCCCAATTACTTCTATTTGCATATCCTTAAGTGTATTACTTAAATCTGACAAAATGGTAAATAAATTTTCCGGAAGTTAGCTTGTAAAATCATGCCTGGTTCCTGGTGAGCATAAGTGAAATGATGTCAAACAAAAGTTATATTAGAGCATTTGTTCAAAAAAGAACATCATAAAGTAAAAAAAAAACTAATTTCCTCAATATTGGAGAGAGATTTTATGAAATATCAAAAATATATTATTAAGAGTGACTTATACTCATATAAGACACATTAAGTGCTTTTTCGCAATTCAATTTTCAAATTAATTGTGCATCTCGGAGGAGATTAATGTGACATTAGAACACAGAAAAAAATTTGCATTACACAAGCTATATGGCAAACGTAATTATATAAGTTCTATTTTTTTTCTTTGTATAATTTGCTTATATTTATGCCTACTTTTGAAACAACATGAGAGCTGATTTGGAAAATAATGCAATACTGAACCATTGTAAGAGCATTAAACCTCTTAATTTAACACTAGAGTATTTGGGCCAGATTTCCATACAGTGCTAATGGGTGGGCATTTGACCGCAGCGGATTTAACGTAGGTCAGATTAGCTTACATAATGGTTTTTTCATGGAATCAGATTTTAAACTGAAAATCTCTGGTCCAAAGCTTAAATCTTAACTCCAGACCACCACTGTCCCCATTTGCCATATAAATGGTATCGATTAGGTTACTACATAAAATTATACAGCGTTTATTTATTGAATTTATCTTTAAAAGTAAGTACCCGATATTTCACATTTAATCTGTCTTTCAACTAAAACTTTTAATATTTCTCGATCATTTTATCCCCAATTGTTATTTAAACACCTTTCATTTACTTATAATCTCTCAAATAATATACTATCCGGAAATCGCTAATGAAACTCAACCTTTGTTGGCAATGTCGCATTGTTTCGAAACAAATCAGGGCCGTCCATCAAGCCACTGGAAATCCAACTAACAGGAATTTCTAATTCGTCTTCCCGCCAATGAGGAGCGAGCCTGAAATTATCAGCCCCGCGTACGCCCCGACTCAACAAACAATCAATAATCTGCTTCTGACCATTTTCAATTGCAACCGAAATCGGGCGCAGTTCAGATGGACGCGGGGCCCGCGCTATCTGCGTCCCGCCAGACGACCCCCTTCAATAATCCTTAATGAATGATGACCCCGCAGAATTAAGCTAATCCGGCAGCAGCCGAAATTTAGAGCCAGGTAATTAATGATGTTTTAAATGTTTGACGAGCGATCATCATTAGAAAAGCTGCGAAAAATTGGGCTGTTTGTTTTGGAAGGCGATTCATGCTTTATCAGTTGCCTCGCATCTGGTTCGCTTCGCTTTTTGATGAGGGCAGACGCTAATGAGGGGATAAAAATCGAAGATGAGAAAGGGCGCCCGCCTACGATTCCGATTCTTATCTGATTCAGCCCGTTTCAGAATGGACGAACATTGAAATGAAAAGCAAACTTTAGTTCCCATATCGGTATCAGTCTAAAAGATTTCTTTGAGCTAAAAAAATGATAATTAAGAGGCATTACAAAGAGATTTTTTGGGTGTCTACTGTTTTCCGACACTATTGATTTTTATTTAACTTAAAGTAGTTCATTTTAAATGGCTTTCATTTGCATACTCTTTGAATGCCACTTAAAAATAAGATAAACCCAGTTTCTTTACCCTTATGCATATGTTGATTTTGTATCTGAGCCTTATACCTCGTCTTCTTCGCCTTTCATTTAAATTATATAAAGATGGCATATGATATCTTTATAAGATATTAAACTACATAAAATAAGCTTTTATAATGATGTATACCATTATAGCTATTTCTTCTCAACATGTATAAAAACAAATTTTAAAAAGATTCGAATTTCAAATTATTTAAGATAAATTTTATTGTTTTCCCGCCATTATTTTTGAAAATATTGTTGCAAAAAATAAAATTTACATGGTCTCAAAATTTTTTAAAAATTGACTTTTTAATAATACCAATTTAGTAGTCGTATGAATTTTTCCTGGATTTTGGAATTTTTTAAGAAATATTTCTTGCTTCATTTCAAACAATAGATTACATTGTTGCCCTGAAATCAAAATGATCTCAAATGTTTCATCAAATATTTAATCGCATGATATTCTTCCATTGTTAAAAGCTAATAAAGAATGATTCTATTTAATAACTGTTTAATTTATAACACAAATAAAAACTGAAGTTGCAATATTGTGAAATTTGAAAAATAGATGAACCAATATTTATATTTTTAATAGCATTATGGTGGTATGGGTCTGGTCTCCATTAGAAAAATTCCTTTACACAATACACGGAGTAAATAAAATAATATAAGTAAGACAATTAAAATAACATGGCTTTAATGTTAAATAATTCGGTCTATATTATTTGACATTAAGGTCATGGCAAACTCATGGACATGAAGTTATATCTTAATGATTTATATGAAATAAAATATAACCAATATTACCGGCGAATCAGCTGGTCGCCAGAAGTGATACTATAGCAATACTTGACTCAATCAACAGATAATGCTGAATAGTCATTCAATTATTATTTGTCCTTCATATGCAATCACCCAAATCACCAAACTGGATAGACTCCATGTGGTCATTATCAATAACTAATATATATCAACCATCTTGCTTACGACTTTCTCCAAAATGTTACTAATTACTTAGAAAAAAGTTAATGCTCGTGGAATAATATATATTCAACTTTGGAGGGTATATATGAAAGGAAAAAGGAATAAAGAAGTCCTTTAAAGAGAAATATTCACGACTATGTTGTGCTATTGTCAATGTCTGCTGGGTTACTTCTTTTCAGGATTGTAAACAGAAAAAGAGCACTGCCATGATTGGACTAATCCATCTTGTAAAAATCTTTGATTCTGCAAATTTATATAACTTATATCAATTGCCACAAATCGTGCTTACTGCATATCGAGAGTATTCAAGTAGTAAATGAGAATTTGTCGTATAAGTGAGTAGAGTATCGCTTTCCCGCTGTTTATAGCAACGTATGGAGATGTTCCCTTCGATGTTAGAACGTATCTCTCGTGAAGAAGTGATCCGTGGTCATTGATGACCATTAAGACTACAATCTCAGCTTCCTTCTATTTTCTAGACAATGGTCATTTAGAATTTTCAAGATAGCTAGGCAGGATGGCGGTAGTTCTTTTATAATTCAGATTACTGTTACTCCAATGATGTAGTATTCCCACTGTTGCTTTTTCGCAAGTACACAAAGACAGTATATCAATGTAATACAGGCTAGAGCGTATAGAAGTAATCGTTAGAAATGAAAAATTTGTTTCAGATATGTGTACGCATAAAATTAGAAGTATTAACATCATATGTTCGATGCCGATAATACTGAGAACAAAAACGTTTCTCTCCAAAAGGATTGGAACAATTGCTTAAAGATTAGAATTTCCCATGCATTGGCAGAATAAATTTGCTTCTATCTTCATGTCCGTCATATAATTTATGACATATTTAGTAGAATGCTGAAGAGAGAAAAGCAGAATAGCAATATGAAGAAGTAAAAAATCCACAAATCTTTTATTCCAATTACTTATAAAGACAGAGGGAGTAATTGTTTTCTGTTTCTTGGCTCAAATTTCTGAAGTGGAGGGACATTTCGTCTCATTTCCAGTGATCAAAAACTGGATGCATCTTTAGTTATTTTATTATTCATTAAATCCAGAGATCCCGTGCTTCATTACTGAATGTGAAAGAAATAGCTCACGTCACCAAATTCGTCCGAGATGTTATAATCCAGTTATGGCAGTCAGATTGTTTGGCTTCTCCTTTTCGAAAATAGCAAACGTCAGTTTTGATTTGTTGCTGTAGAGATTAAAAAAAAAAAAAGGAGAGGAAAGAAAACTCTCGAAATGGGAAGGAGATCCATCTTTTTTATTGATCCTCCGGTTGGCTCACGCGGCCCATCCATAACACTGGCCGAATGATCTGCTCCACGAGATTAAAACTTTTCTTTGTTTCGTCCGGGCAACTTTTGATCCGGCTCGTGTCGTTTCAAAAGCGCTCATTATTCCCAAACAAAACTCATAAACCTTTTACGACGTCATCAGGATGGCTCTGGTGGTTATCATTGCTTTCTGTCTTCCTCCTCCGCGGTTATGGTCAATTGACTATTACCTCACTCCCCTCACCCCTCTGCACCACCAAGCAAAATGTCACAAACCCCTTCCGATGCCATCTCACTGATGGGCAGATTCAACCCTTGGTCTCATTACCCCAAAGCACCTAAACAACCAAGCTCTGCGGTTCGTCTGATATTTTTATATGCTTCAGTAAACCAAGTCCGTGCTTTTAAACAATTTGATTTGATGCTTCAAAATAGGGAGGAGACGAAACAGGTATTAAATTCCTCTCTCCTTCCGTTGAAACAAACATTATGTCACGTGAGCCAGCCTTGTGGTTTACTTCATTTACCCATTACTAGAAAAATCAGTGTAATCCTTTCTACTTTCTCCTATACAAGTTGTCCGTCCGGAATATTATTTGGGAACTTTAAAGGTAAGTGAAAGATGCAGAAACAGGCTGTTTACTTTTTCGTACACTATGAGAAAGTATTGTAATCGTCAAATAATCGAGACTTCGATGGATCTCCGCTTTTCAGACTTTGGAGTTACGTCCATTTGTCTGGAAACATGATAATTCGCTCTAAGCTGACGGATGAAGTTTAGAACACCATCTTTTGACCGAGTTAGTACATTTCCATCAACATCTTCATATATTTTATTATTCATAAAAAACATATCCAGAGATCTCGTGCCTCACTACTAATTGTAAGAGAAATAGCTCACGTCATAAAATCCTTCCAAAATGTTACAATTCTTCTCTTTCCATTCAGAAGAAGTCTTTCTGTCCGACTATAAGTTAACATGACAACAACTAAACGAAGAGAGTTAGATGGGTAAAATTTAGTATGCAATTTAACATCCAAGGGGTAGCTTTATATTAAATTTGGAACCAAATTCGTCAAGAGGTTGCCCGCATATTAGTCGACAGTTTCCATGATTCCACTCTCCGACAATTCTCTATTCAATAACTCCATTTTGTATGGCATTCCATTTTTTTATATCCACATTTTATTGGAGTAATATTTTTAATTCTAGCCTTGACTGTTTAAACAAAAAGTAAATGTATTCATTATTTTGCTGAATTGTATGGTAACATTCATTAAAATCAGCTCGATTACTAGAAATATATGCAATATTTTCTTCAAATTTGGAAGTGAATAATAAAATAAAATGTGTATAAAGCTAGAAGAATTTTTACAAGTAAAGGCAGGGCATTGCCTCTCCTTTTTGCTTCTGGAGAACTTACTTGATATAGGAAACTGAATAAATTTACATAAATAAAACAGCATTTATTAATATTTAATATTTGTAAATTATTTATTGAGTGCTAATACTATTCAATATTTATATATATTCTAAAATATTCTAATGAAATAATTCATAAATTACTAGGATAAAATTTTTCTGTATCTGTCTTGCGTCCATCTGCCTTAATTTCATTCAACCTTTGCATTCTGTGAATCACTACTTTTACATCAGAAAGAATACCAAACTAAAATTGTAATCTTGTGAATGAAAATTTTCTGTTGGAATCAATATTGAAAGAAAACAATATTGTTAACATTAATTAAAACAATATTGAAACATTATTGTTAACATTGTTATTATATATAACATTACCAGAAGCAACACAGAGTAAAGATTCCATGAAAAAATTATTCTGAAAGTTCATTACAACATTAAAAAACATTGTTACGAAATTGTGTTTAAAGTTAATTTTGAAAAATTTATTTAAATTGAAGAAAAGAACTGAATAGTAATAATACTGGTGTCATTGGATAGCTATTTTTATGCATTTTAGAGTAGTGTGAAAATTTTCTTTGATCTATAACACTATCTGAATGTATTTGAGAATAAGGATGAAATTTTAAATAAATTTTAATTAATGAATAAAGTAAACTAAACTTTAGGTAAGAAACCCTTTTCAGTAAGCATTTTCTACTAAAGTAATTACTACGGGCTATATTTTATAACTCTAGCTGGAAATTTCTGTTTTTTAAAATGTTGTATTCCCAATTATAATACATTACATTAAACAGTTTAGCAAGAATTTTACCATAACACATTTTACAGAAAAATGAGAGCCAAAAAACATTATCATCTTAAAATACAGTCATAAAATGTATTAAATAAAATCACGGGTAGATTAGATACAATCTTTGAATTTCTAGCTGTAATACTATTCGTATGTATAATTAGCCATCAAGCTCAATCATGGCCTCTAAGCTCTCCAATGGAGTTTTCATGGCAAGTAATCTAGCCCACTATGCTTCCAGCAAATAGGGATAAGTGCATCATCGAACCAGACTCGAATTCTGACTAATCCCTATCATAGGGGCCCTTTAAATAACTCGCCAAGATTTCTGCAAGGGTTTTTCCATATCGTCTGCATTTCTCCAGAAGATGATCCGTTCTTCCGCGAAAGATGGGGGAGGAAAACCCCGAGATGGGATAAAAACGGAGAAGGAAGACTGTTGGAGAGGGCTTTCCTCTCCCAAGGCGCTCGCTATCGATTTCTGGAAGGGAAATCCTCTCCTTGGCATTCGGCCAAGAAGTTTTCCTTCGACTTAATGGCCAGCGATTTCGTTCTTGTTTGTTTGGGATACTAGCCCATCCCTTCAGAACCTTCTCCTTTTTCGAGAAGGGGAGGCAGGATTTCGAATAATACTTTAGTTATCTAAAGACAATTTAAAGTAATGAAAATCTACTTCATTGTCTTGGTGTGTGATAGAAGCCATTCCTGTGACGTCACAGTCACATGGTATGCGTTACTGCGCATGTCGTCCAGCTTCTAACTATACGTTGATTTACGGTACGCTCAGATGCTTATTCGTTTGCAACATGTATTCTTCCTGAAATATGCACAATCAGTTTCTGAGATTAAATAACAGTGGCGCAATTGACGTACATCATGTGACCACGTATGAACTCCATTGTTTAAGATAGTCTTAGTTAATAAAAATTTCAGTTATACTGTCTTTTATAGAGGGTCGTTTACACGCTTAAAAATAGACCAGGTATATAGAAATAAGTCTTTATTTTTATACAATCGAATCGGAAACTCAAATAGAATACCGCTACAAGAGCACTTTGTCAATGAACAAATAAAAAAAAGAAAAGAATACACCTAAAAAATGTAACTCAACACTCCAATTAGCCACAAGTTGTTTGGACATATTATTTAAGTACTCCAAAGAAATATTTTAATATTACATCTTAATCTTACTTGTAAATACACTATATTTATCCTGTTTTATAAGACAAAATATATTGTTCATGGCTTAAAATGTTGCGTTAAAGAGGTATTTTTATTAGAAACTAGTCATTTTTGGCGACCAGCTGGTTCGCCAAGAGTATTGCTTAGATTTAATTTCAGTTAAATCGTTCAGATATTAATTTCATATCCATAATATCGTCAAAATGTCAGATGTTAAAGCCGTCTTATTTTAATTTTCTTTCATATGCTCTGCTCATTATGTATATAGAACGTTTCCAATGGAGACCAATCATAATACTATTAAAAATTTGAATATGCCATTCATTTATCCTCTAACTTCTACAGAATCGAAACTTCATTTTTTTTTGTCTTGTAAATTCTTCTTTTTTAGCTTTCAAAAAATAACGTAATCAAATATTTGATAAAACAATAAAAACGGATTGAATTTCAAAACAGCAATGTAATCGCTTGTTAAAAATGAGGCAAAAAAAAATGTTTAATTCGACAAAATTCAAAAAAAAAAAAAAAAATTACCCGACTTTTAAAATTAGATCATTAAGAAGAATATATTTTGAAACTCACTTTTGTGCAATAGTATTTTTGGAAATTATCACGAAAAACGCTAGAATTCAGCTAACATTTTAATTACCTAAAATTGGAATTAAAATTTCAAAAAATCTCCCACTAATGTACTTATTCTCACCTCCAATGTATACATGTACAAAGTTTGAAAGCAGGTCTAAGACAAATAGTCTTACCTTTAAAGCCCCAAAACACACATACTTTCATCCATTTCATTAGTAGAAATAGGGGCAGTGGTGGTCTGGTTGCAAGGTCTAAGCTTTTCGTATTTCCAAACAGCACTATATTATAACCAGAAAGAAGATGTAAGCATGTAATTCAAAGCATTTGTACAAATAGAATTGATTTGAGACAGTTTAGATAAAGAAAGAAGCGTTGAAGATGAACAATTATTCACTATCGTTGTCAGACATTACATTTTCGATGTACTCGCCCAGATTAGTGAATTTAGTAAGGCCGTGCTTTCCAAATAGTTTTTAGGATGCATCTGAAATTCACATCTTTTAAACTATTTCTCAATCCATTCTGTTATTACTTAGTAAGTTCATCTTCACTTCTGCATCACTACTACATTGTTAAATTGTCTTGCCCAGAGGCAGAGCATCTTTTCAATCATCGTCTAAGAGCATATTACTAAGAACTTAAATTTATTTTATTACGGAAAAATAAGTACAAATAGAATTTGTTAATTTTGTATTTATCTTGAGATAATTACTCTACGTTAGTATGCATTTTTGTCATCCTTAATTGAAGGCTGCAAATGCAAACTTCTTTTTACCACTTCTTTCAGTGTCGTCATCGATTTACGATGTACTTCTTCGGAGCTTGGGAATAGTTATCTCTGGAACAAATTCTTTATCCAAGGTAAAATTCATATGAGACGAATCAGAAGAATAAACTGCTTGTAAAAGTATGGTAATGGGATACTTTTACAGATAATGTGATATTAGGAGAGCCTATGACTAGACGCTTTATCGTCTTAAAGTACTCATGATTCAATCTTCCATAGATTTAGTCGCTTGCTGCAGAATGAGTCAAACTTTGAAATTCTTAAAGTTTATCTTTAATTCGAGCACGCTAAGAATTCCTTGTGTAAAATGCCCTTGCAGTCGAAGAAAATTGAACATTTTTCAACCTTGGTGGAAATTATTTAATGTTTTTATCACGTGCTATCTACATGATCTATATGTGTTTGGACTGAGTGAAGTCGAATCCTACTAGTCTCTTCGCTTATGCAGTTGTAATTTTTTCATTTCAAAACTATTTCGAATGTTCTTGTATTTTTAGAATGCTATAGAAGTAGGTACAAAGAAACAAATGTAAAATTATATTCTTTCACAAAAGATACAATAACAGGCAATTAATGATTGTGATCCTTTCTAAAATAAGCCATAATTAAATTTTCAATGAAAAAAGCATTTTAATGTTTTGCGGCAAACACTCCTGCTCTGGTAATTATCCACCACAGCATTATTGAACTGTAAAATAATTGATTGGACACACTCGCCTTGTGTTTCGCTCTTGCAGATAAAAGTTTTAAAACGAAAGGGAAAAAAAATTCTCAGGGCTTTGAGATCCAATTATCCGTGAAATCCAATAACCTGTCAAAGGATATTTAACGATTAGAAACCGGCGCCTTCAAAATTAATGAAAGTCTGCAAGAAAAAGTTTCCTTCTTTTCGTTAACTTACAAAATGTTAGACAAAATCCAGCTAAAGAAGTAGAGAATTCTTAAAACTTTGGTAATTGATATTAAGCATTCCACTAAAGAATCAATAATTTGCAGAGTCGATCCTTCAGTCAAAGAAAAAAAATTAAAGCTATAATACTCAAGTTATGGCCGTTTAAATAAAAGATCATCTGTGAAACAGGCCATTTTTTAACGTTCATTTTTTTCTAAAACTCTTTGCCTTAAGATTGTTTTGAAATGGTAGCCTTATTTTTAAAAGGCTGGTTATTCTTTATAATTACTTCAAAAGGCAGTAAGTTTGCATGACATCACAGTCACATGATAAATGTAACAGAGAGTGACATTTAACATTTAGCTGTGCATTTCATTACTTTATGCTGAAATGCTGCGACTTATCTCTTTTTGAAAGAGTGCTATGCATTCCATATTCGATCTGTATCCAAATCAGTAAACCTCATTATAGTAACATTACATGTAAGAATGAATGACTCCTTTAAATAAGAAGGATTTTTTTAATTGTAAATCATGCAATGTAGGAAATTCGTTGCAAGAATATTTAATTTGGAATTTTTTTAAAGTATCATGTGAACATGAATCAACTCAACTGTCAACAAGAATAGTTCTTTAATTTATCAATTGCAAGAGATACAATGCAGAATACTCACTGCCAAAATATCTAACTAGCCTATTATTCTCCATATCACATGAGTATAAAACGACTCCATTGAACAAGAAAGAATTATTCTTTTATTTATTCATTTCAAGCACATGCAAAATAGAATATCCGCTGCAAGAATATCTAATCTAATTTGGCAATTATTCTTTGTATCACAAGAACATGAATTGATTGCACTGTAAAAAAAGAATCATTCTTTAATTTATCGATTGCAAGCTATACAATGTAGAGTATTCGTTGCCAAAATATCTAATCGTCAATTATTCTACGTATCACAAGAACATGAAACGATTCCATTAAGTAAGGAAGAAATATTCTTTTATTTATTTATTGCAAGCCTATGCAATATAGAATATTTGCTGCTAGAATATCTAATTTGGAATTTTTCTTTGTATCACGAGAATATGAATCGATTCCATTGTAAAAAAAGAATCATTCTTTAATTTATCGATTACAAGCTATACAATGTAGAATATTCGTTGCCAAAATATCTAATCGTCAATTATTCTACGTATCACAAGAACATGAAACGATTCCATTAAGTAAGGAAGAAATATTCTTTTATTTATTTATTGCAAGCCTATGCAATATAGAATATTTGCTGCTAGAATATCTAATTTGGAATTTTTCTTTGTATCACGAGAATATGAATCGATTCCATTGTAAAAAAAGAATCATTCTTTAATTTATCGATTACAAGCTATACAATGTAGAATATTCGTTGCCAAAATATCAAATTCGTCAATTATTCTACGTATCACAAGAACGTAAAACGATTCCATTAAATAAGGAAGAATTATTTATTTATTGCAAGCCATGCAATACATGATATTCATTGTAAGAATATCTAATTTGGGAATTTTTCTTTGTATCACGTGAACATGAATCAATTCTACTGTAAAAAATAATTGTTCTTTAATTTATTTGTTGAAAGCCATTCAATGTAGAATATTCGTTGCCAAAATATCTAATTTGCCAATTATTCTACGTACCACATGAACATGAAACAACTGCATTGAGTAAGAAAAAATTATTTATTTATTGCAACCCATGCAATATAGAATAGTTGCATGAATATCTCATTTAGGAAATTTTCTAAGCTGGGAATTTATTCAAAATATGTCTAACTGACAAAATTCCGTTTTGTGTTCCGGTTTCTAATTCCGGTAAATTGGAATTAGTTCTGTATGTAACAAGTGCTGAAATCTTTATCTTAAAATTATATAGATAACAATTTTCAAAATAGCCATTTAAGAAGAGGAATTGACAATAATTTGAAAAAAAGAAGAATTTAATTATTTTCAAATTATTATGAGATAATTTAATTTTTTCCTATATACGTCTAATTTTAGAGTTACAGAAAGACTATTTTCTAAATGATATCAGAAATTTTAGATCATTGGTATTTGTTGTGGAAGGACCCATTATTCTCCTTCAAATTTCCCAAACATTCCGAAATGACATTGGATGAAAAGGTTGCATTCTTGACGAGCCTATATATTACTCATTTCTGTCTAACCTTATTAGCAATAATATTAAAGATTATACAAATAGTAAAACAGTAGGATGGAGAAATCAACTTATCCTGTAAATCATTGGATAACAAGTATTGCATCAATAGTAGGATCTAATGACTTAGTGACGTTCTATCTGTTCTACCTAATCTACTGATTCAGCACCGGTATTTCCGATGAATAACAGGAGAATCTACTAATATAGCACTTAAAATGCCGTTGGAAAAAGAAAATAATCTGGTGGAGTGTGCTACTGAAGCGTAAAAAAATTAGTTGCTATGGCAACTGTTCTGCCAACCAAGAAAAACAAGAGAAGAAATCTGTTTGTGCCGCATCCATTCGTAAATTGTGAGGTACTATATTTCTATTATATTTTAAAGAAAAATTAAACCAGAGATGCCAATGTAAAGGATCGTTTAGCCTTATAATAAATGCTATTTTTAAAGGAAAGGGTTTAAATAGACGGTTGGTTAAACCCATTGTTCACTTCCATGCGCTCGGCTTACGTTGGAGGAGGTTTTGCTTCTTTAAATAAGGATAAATGGGAAAACATCCAATCTCTCTAATGTGTAATAAGAAAGAATAATGAAAATGGAAGAAAGACAGGTCGTTGACCCCCCCTCCCCCGTCTGTGGCATCAGAATCTCCAACAGCCCCGCCCTTCCGTGATCCCTTTTCTTTATCTTTCGCATTCACTTGGGTTCGACCAGCTATTTATAGAAGCACTCAACTGCACTCAATATGCTATAAATTTTATTCTTAAACAGGTATGAAGAACTATGCGGACTATCCTACTTTGCTCACTCAGAGGCTAAATAAAACTCATAATGGTAATTTTAAACTGAGGTGAAATGATGTGATCTGAGTCTATTTTCTATTCTAAAGGTGTTCGCACAATTTCAGTATAAAGTCTTGTTCACCCCAATAAAGGTCGTGAGCATCAAACCCTCACAACACAGAGAATGATTGAAGAAAGTAGTTCTCAAACCCTATCTGTGACATTTTTACCCGGCTTATGGGCATTGTTCCATTGAGAGAAATAGGATCGTTCCAAATAATTGACATTTAGCTTCAAAGTTGCATAAAATTTTTTTTGTATGGAGCTCGTAATTTTAAATTCAGGGCAGATAAAGAGAATGAAATGAATGTGGCACCCAAATTTCCAAACTTTCTTGCCACATGTACCGAAATAGGCTCCTCCAAACAGATGATATAATGTATGCCAGTTTCACATACACGATAGATCTTTGATGTCATCGATGCTCGATTTTCCTTTCTCTAAACCAAAAGTCCACGATATAGATAAAGATAGGCTGTCCAAAATATTACAATAGCAATAAAGCGTTTCATTAATAAATTAAATATATTCATGCACTTACAATTCACAAAAGGTTCAATGTCAGGAACATTGGCAAATAAATATATCAAATATTAAAGAAAAAAATAAATACCCAATCCATAATGAAATGAAAAATGTTACATTGAGCCAAGAAAAATATGCAATGAATGAAAAATATATTCATTAGATATTTTTGGTACTTTATTTTCATCAATTTATTATAATAACTGGACTATCTTCTTGTGATATCTCGATTAAGAATCTTTTCTTCGAAAACGGATTATTCCTAAATGATTATAAGTAAAATGCTTTTATAAATAAATAGGATTTCAGAAAGAGGTTTCAAAAATATAAGTTAAAAATATATCATAACAAATCTTTTATATTACAGCTACATGATATCTTAAACAAATCTTTTACAAGGAAAATTCAGATGAAAATAATAACATAACGATTACCCATCAGTGCTTTAAGTTATTAGATCACATGTGAGATTACTCATGCGTTTTTTACTGTTTAACAATTAAACTATTATGCAACCAGCGCATACAAATAATGAAGCATATGAAATATAAAAAATTAAAGCAAACTTTTTCTCCACTTATAGGCCATTGAAAAAATTTTGCACATTCAATATATTACTCGCTAATTCCACCTGAAAAATAATGTGTTTTAACTTAACTAACTCATAAGCTGTAAAAATTCGATGTTTTATCTAAACTTGCAAATTTTGCATATTGACAACAAAAATAATATTATGATATATTTCGCATATTTTCCATCTCACGGACAATAAAATTGCAAATTTTTGTCTCTATACATATATAACCATTCTTTGAATGGTGATGGAAATTTCCATCATAACATTTAGTGAACAAAAAAGGTGTACTGTAAATTGGTTGTTGCTAGCAACTTTTTTCACGACTACTGCGTAATAAGAAACGTTAACTGGCAAAAAAAATATCAAATGTCACAATCATTATAGTGGGTTTGAACTTGTCATTCCGCTGCTTGTTGTGGTTGGAAGAAACGTACGATTTCTTGAATATTTTTTAATAACTAATCTGAGATTTGCTAATAAAGGCTATAATGAGTGGAGAAATTTAGAAGAGAGGGAAATGGAAGATTTTTTTACTGAGCTTAACATTTAAATTTGCATGGTGATGAATATTTTCATCATATTGTTTTAGTATTATTATATATATATATATATTTATACTAGAATTTTTTTAACATGTTTTCCTTTGATCTGGAGCATAGATTAGATCACCCTGATTTGATTCACAAAAAAAAAGAAAAAAATCATGAAAGAATGGTTAAACATTTATTTATTTCTTCTAAATTCCTAGATCTCTTGTTTTTATTCTCTTATTTGTTGTAATCCCATGCATTTAACCCACAATAAAAACCCAAAACTCCTCTTCTTCATCTTTTTTTTTGCATTTTAAAAGAAATATTCAATAATAGAGGGACAGTTATCTATTCAGGGACATGCGCGGCAGCTCGGCCAGCCTGACTCCAAAAAAAAAAAATGTCTGCTCCTGATGCGATCTGCAGAGAGACAGTCCATTCATTGCGACTTCATCTCCTTCTTCGGGGAGTGGACCAGCATTATTGATGATTTAGAAGGTGTTCGTTATTAATGTCCGTTGCACCACCGGCCATTCGTCTCGCTGCGTTCTGATCATTGCCAACGAACGAACCTCCCCTTTGTCGCAAAATAAATGAGATGGAAGGTCATCATTTTCTTTTTCGAAGTGCTGTTTTTGAGCTTTATTCTAAAGGTTAGATATATTAATTTAAATAATACACATTTCCTTCTTTTTCTGCATCTTACTTGTAAGGGATTGTACCAAACAATTTTTTTCCATTGCGTTCCAAGGAATCTTTAAGCTTCTAATTCCAATAAAAAGCTCATCTTTAAATTCTCTGATTACCAGTCATATATCCCTGCTCTTTTTACGAAAATAAATGATATGAATATGATTATTCTTATTATTAATATTTGGAGACACTTCAGTAAAAATGGAAAGAGTATTTAGCATTGAGTGGTCTTAAAAAAGGTGAAAACATTTTTCTGTTTTTCTAGACAAAATTCCCCTATAAAGAGTATGAAAACTAAAACATTGCGAACCACTTCTTAGAAACCGTATCTATGGAGATTCCTTTTTAGAACCCGTATCTATAACGATTCACTTTTTTGAAATCTTATGTATAGCGATTTCCATTTTTTTAAAACCATATCTATAGCAATTCACTTTTTAGAACCTATATCTATAGCGATCCACTTATTAGAATTCTTATCTATAGCGGTTTAATTTTTAGAAACCGCATCTATAGAGATCCACTTTTTAGAAATCTTATCTAAAGCTATGTTCTTTTTAAAAACCATGTCTATCGGAAACCATTTTTTATAAAACATTCCTGAAGCGACCCATTTCGCTTTTAATGCAACGAATATTTTTAGAGATGAAAAGCACACATTCCTTCCAAGTTTTATGAACTAATAAGCAACTTTTAAGAATAAAACATTTAGTATTATATATAATTTTGCAAAAAAAATTATATCTAATGCATGGCTGAATATTCTAAACTCACATCACAGTTTTGTAAACTATGATTAGATATGTATACATTCAAGACATTGTGGCGACTGATCATCGACCTGTAATTTGGGAACTCTCGTTAGATTATGAATGAATTCAAGGTTAAGATATTAGGTAAGGAAATATAGAAATCTAAACAGAAAGTGGAAGATTTTCCTAGCCTAACACCAAGAAAGCAGTAGAGATTTCTAAAGATGTACGAATATAATTACAAAAAATTAAAAATGAGGAATTGAAAGTGAGACTGAATGAAAAGCCCTACCAAACATAATCAGAATTGAATTCGAAAGTAGCATTGAAGTAATACATTGTCAGAATCTAACAGACGTATAACATAGACGTATAAAATAGAGTCATCTAACATGATAATGTTTATAGACTGCATACAATATATAAACTATGTAATGAATAATGTGACATGCATATTAAAAATAAAAACGCTCGAAACACTCCACAGGGCGAACTATTGCCCTAAGAATTAACAAATTTGTGAACATAGTTGCCTCTTGTATTGTCAATTCTAGTTAAAAGACAATTATTAATTTTTCAAAATTCTGATTAATAATTTTATTAAAATTTAAGATTTTTCTAAATAACCTTCGAGTATATTATTGCAAAAAAAAATCTATACCATTTAAAATTCCAAAAAATGGCATTTCAGCAATCAATTTAATTTATATGAAATCTTTTCAGTAATTTTAATAAATTTTTTCAAATTATATTTAAATATAGTTTAACAGAATATTTTCCTTTTTTTAGAAGTTAATCCCATACAGATGTTCATTGTAAATAAGTTAAATCCAATTTTTTTGTATGCACATTATCATTGCCATGTAATGAAAAGTAAAGTTTTGAAAATAATATAAGAACAAATAAATCCTAAAACATTATCATGCTATGATGTTTCAGACAAGATGTGCGAATTTCCTTTAATTTTTACTTTCTCGAATATGAAATACACAAAGAGGAAATATAGTAATCGTCAAACAAAAAATCGAATTCCAGAAATCCCAGATTGTCTTTACGTTTCAAATCTCGATAATTCCGAAAACCACACTTTGGGAATTATGTTTGTTCGCCTGTGAGTATTATAACTCAAAAACTCTTTGAGTTAGACAGACGAAATTCAGCATGCAATCTTCAAATCAAATTTGTAGGCTTTTATCAAACTCTGGACAAAATTCATTCAGAGCAGGTTTGGCCTTCTATCTCAGTACAAATTAACACGACACCTTGATTACAATATAGAAAGCGTTAAAAACTAGATAGATAACATTTCAAACACAGGTTTAAAATATAAAATGTATATCGGTATCAAATCTTATGTTATGATCTTATAAATTATGTAAACTCAATACTCGAAAAAGCTATGACTTAAATAAATGAAATTTGGCCTGTGATCATCTAACTATAATTGAAATACTATGTCAAAATTTGTTTTCAATTGAATGAATTCAATTGAATGAAAGATAAGGGAATTCCATCTTTGCAATGTTGATCGCAAAGCGAGCTCTCCAGTTGTTTTATGCTAAGTGCTGTTATGTAGTGATGCTATTTTGCTTTCTATTTGCTGTATACTAATGCAAGTATTGCCTTTGTAAATGTTTAGACTGTTTCTTCTATCTGAATTTCGATTTTATTTGATGGAATAAAGTATATTTATTGGTTATTAAACATGTTGGACGTTTCCCATCATACATATCCCGAATGGATTTCCATACCAAATGTAAAATTGCCGAGGCTCAGAAGACAGCTACGAATTAGAAGAATTCAGGCAGGCAACGCCAGTTAATAAGAATTTTAAATAAAGTGTCAATCACTCTGAGACAAGTTGTTCCAACATTAATCTCATCCTTATCAAAATGTTTATTTGCAAGTGGGATTCTCGCATGGTCCCGGCGAAACAGAGCGAAAGTTTTTTAAAACTCAAATCCATTTCCCTGTTTTATTAGGCAGGCTGACAGAGACAAATAACCGGCCACTGCATCATTTATTTCTTCCGACGGGATGAATGAATATTTCATCCATCTGCTATTGGATCAAGCGCCCTTCCTTTCTTGCTGCAAGAACATTATTCTGTTTTGGGAGTTACAGATGATCTCGGGGTTCAGTATACGAACAGAACACTTTCGATTGTTGTTATGTGAGCATATACCAAAGCTTTGATGAATTTTAATGTTTCTCCCCCTTCGTACGATTGCTTTCGGATAAACATTATGGAATGGGGTAAATAAATTTTGTACAAATTTTGAATAATGTGTTACAGCGTTCGAAATTCACATATATTTGTCGTTTTAAACAGAAAAGCCTTTAATCGTTTCCTTATGGTTGCAACAGCATATATTTTTATTTTCTTGTATTCAAAACTCCCAACGAATGTCGAAATATTTGATATGGAGAATTTGATGAATCTATAGATTTAAATTCTTCTGAGTACGAAAAAGCAAATTTTGGAAATATATTTGACTCCCTATCTATCTGGGAATAAGAGAGAGCATTTGGGTTAACTTCTTGAGATCACACAAATTACGCAGATAACAATCAATAAATACATTGAGTGAAATTTGGTATGTGATATTTGTTATTTAGTATAAATTGGAATTTTAGATCTGAATCTAATTTTGAACAAAATCCGTTAAAGAATAGTTTGTTCTATTACAAATAAATGCAAATTCAAAGACGTAACTTATGTAAATGAAATTTAAAATTTAGCCTTAAGTCAAAATTTTAGGTTTATATAAAATTTGTTTCAATAGGTTAAATTAAAGAGGTCCAAACTGAATACTCTATTTTCTTTTCTATACGACAATCATTGGCACAAAACCAGTAATATAGTGTAAGGACACGAGAAATTCTAAACTAAGCATTGTCTTGTTCCCGTCTATGATTTGTACAATTGTTTTAAAATTGTAAAGTATTAGAAGTAAGTTTTGCATATCCAGTCATTACGTGGTATGGAAATGTTCCTTGTGTTCTCATATTACGTCATCACTGTTACATAAAGACTGCAACAGAGCTGTTGTTGCGTTTACGACTACCAGTTGTTGCACAAAATGGATCATATTGTGTTATCATTGTTATAATAAGGTTGCAGCAAAGCTGTTGTTACGTTTGCGACAACCAATACAAAATGGCTCTATGTATGTTTGATTTAATTTTTAAACGCATCTGATATTTTGATCCATCCTGTGAATATAAAAGTAAAGGCTGTTAATCAAAAGAAATTCCTAGAATTTCATGAAATTCATTGCATTGTAAAAATTTCTCTTGGCAAGTCAGAAGCAAGGGAAGTTTTCGTTTTGTTTAAGCTTATCAGATGCTTGCAATTTTTATATATGAGCAATTAAATATTATAGTATTTTGCACAAATTAAAATAGTTGGAGTAACCTCCCTAAAGTTTTCTTGCTTATTCTTTAATAAATATGTTAACCCCTCCCCCTCCCCGCATAAAATTGTGGATTTGGGACAAGACATGTGAACGCAACCAATCCTCAAATTTATATTTCTGAGTCCCACAATGAGAAATGTGCATTTCGTAATATAGTAAAGAAAATCGAAAGATGTATTGGCGTGAAATCCTTACAAAATATTAATTTTTGGTGGGGGAGATGCGATTGATACCCAAATACTATAAAATCGAATATATATATTTCTGACTCCTTTTTTTTCAAATAATTGAAATCGAAATTTAGTATGACATTACAATAAAATCACGAGAGCACATGCTGAATTTCACTCATTTAAGACATTGAGCGATTATGAGTTATGGCGTTTCCATGGACGCGAAAGTACAGACCGAAAGACAGTCAACATTTTGACAAATTTTGTTCAAAATTGATGAGATCAACATTATAGATGCTAAACCAAATTTTATCTGCCTAATTCTTTGCGTTTTGTAAGTATAGAGTACTCGAAATACCAGACAAAAGATTTCCTATAGATAAATTTCGATCAAAATGTGATGAAATTCTAAAACTTTGGTGTAAAATCCATATACCAAATTTCCTACGTCTAGTTTAAAGTGTTTTTGTTATCGTCTTTACATATTTGTAAAAAAAATCAATTTAAAATTTCTGTAAGCTTTAAATGCTTGTATGCAAGATATTTTTATAAAAGAACTTTAGCAGCCTTTAAATTTATTTACCAGAAACTAAATTCTTTTGAAAAAATAGTATAATTTTATTAAATGAAATTATTTAAAGTTTATTTTCTAATTAAGAATTAAATCAACTATCACATCAATGAAATTTCTGAAGATATTTTTAATATATCAAAAGAAATACATTATTACTAATTACTAATAAATAATAAATGCTAACAATGAAACTGTGTTTTTCAGACCCAGGGAGACCTAAAACGCAAAGAATCTTCAAAATCTTAGGTTCCAATTTTTTAAATGATTACAGTATACTTTATCTTTGTATACTACGTATACAAAGAGACTTTAATGTAATATACTTCATAATTTACATACATATACATCGTCAATTTAAAGGCGTAATATGATTGCTTTATTGAAAAAGATATCTATCTCTAATTTTTAAGGGACAGCAGTTACTGAAATCTTTTAACAAAAAAACTTCTCATTAATATGAATTCATTGAATAATTTCTTATTTGTATAGTTTTTCTATCTTTAATAATAAAAGAAATATATCGAAAGGAAAATTAAGCCATCTTCATCATTTCCATCATTAACTTTTTTTTAAAATGCCATTTATTGAGCTGAGAAAAAGTTTAAGAAAAAGCCGTTTGTTGAAGGTTATACAAAAATTGCTCCCATGTCTAGATTACGTAAAAGTCGATAAATAGAATATTAATCATAAAATGTGGTATCAAAATATTTCATACATAAGTGCTTTGTCACGATTAGCTAATAATTTGCCTACCTTGAATTAGACTTCTGTCTTCAGTAGTAAGAAATGCAATTTAAGGTAGAAAAATTGAATGAAAATTTAAGCACACATCCTTTTAATTAGATGTCCCGTCAAAAAATTTGTCAAGATATCTATCCAAAATAAATAAAATAGTTCTTGTCATAATAATAAATTGTAACAATTCATAACTTTTTATTTTTATTTTTAAACAATGATGCACTTGATCTGACTGAATTTCTTCCCAAATCTCTTCAAACATCTCCCTTTTCCTAATAAATCTCTATTTAGGACATCAGGGTATTTTGATTTTTTTTTTCCGCTTAACTATGTCTTCGGTTGAAACCCTTCGTCTAGTCCAATTAGGATGCAGAAAACCTCTAACTGCGATCCCCGATCTAATTATCGTATAATGCTGTAGTGACAAACAGATCCCTTTCTAAGAAATGGTGACTCATTGGAAAACAAGGAAAAAGGGCTTCTTTAATACCGGTTAAGTAGGAATTTGAAGCCAGCTAAGAAATGTTATTTGGTTTGCACGCATAAGTCGGATTAGTTTTTGAAAAAAAATATACTGAATTGAATCGAAAAATACTTTATGTTTTCTTGCACCTTGTTATTTATGTGCATATGTCTTATTTCCAATCAATTATGACGGTGAATGATGCAGGATTGAACATATTGAGGATTTTGAGCATACACATTACGGAAAGTTCTTTTATACCCTCCCTTGTATTGTGTGCACAGCATACAGAAAAAATACCAACAACATAAGCAAACCATGTAGATGTTACAGGATATGCCAAAAGGTTGTTTAGAAATATTTGAGAGTATGTCGAGTTTTGAAGCGGTACTTGGCCTGAATTTGTACGCAGAAATAATCTTTTTTAGATCTTGTATACCAAGTATGGAGAAAGTATTGTAATCATCCAACAAATCATCTTGACTTAGGAATTTTGACAAATCTCTAGGTTTTAGACCTCCCTTAGTTTGAAAGAAGCGACTAATTTATGCTTTATTAATTATGAAGCAAAAGGTAAAGTCAAATTATGATTGCATAATAAACAAGCATTCTGTGACTAGTTAGCTATCAATACAAAAATATAAAATAAATTGATAAAATCAGTCTAATTGTTGAAACTGGAGATAGAGTCACGATTTTTGTTCGTAATATGTCTTAAAAATACAGGATAAGGCGATCGTTGAGGGGCTAGTTGTCATTAGCTTTTAAATAAAGTAAAAATTAGTGAAATGAGGCCTGCTCTTGATGTTAGAAGACTGTTTTCTTTTCTTTTTTGTGCATATGTGTGTTTATCAAGTATTTTAAATGTATGGTTTTAATTTTTGAATTACAGAATAATTGATATTATTTCCTCCAAGCATAGATCTGGGATCAAGAGATTCATTAAATTATTTATATGTTAAATAAGTAAAAAGGAATTTTAAATCCACATTTTTAAAAAAATTTCAAAATTTTTACTTTAAAACTGATATTATTTCGTAGTGTCATGAATTTATTCTTTAAACCGCATTTTAAAATTTAAATCGTTCCTTGTGAAAATTATCTATGATAAACTGAATTACGTGTTTCTAAATAATCTAAACTCATTATTCGAATTTTTCTATCTGTTCAAATCTGTCGAACTAAAAAAAAAAATATTTAAAAATTACCTTTATATTTCAACAATTATTTTAATATTTATCTAACGGTCTTCTTTTTAATGCAATAATCATCCTAATATTTATCCAGCTATTTTCTTTCTTTTGGAACAATATTTAAATATTTATCTAATTATCGTCTTTTTATTGCAAAAGTATTTAACATTTAAATAAAAATCATTTTTCTATTGTAACTGTTTTCTTTTTATCTTTCGATTACAAGGAGCATCATGATATTTATATAATTACTGACTTTCTATTGAAACAATTATTTAAATATTTATCTACCTTTTTAAAAAAAATATTTATTTTATTACAATGATTTATATGGCTTAGATTATAAAATGAATGACAAAAACAAATGCTGCGTCTCTCTTTTTCCATGTTCTCCTATTTAAGAGAGACTGTGAATTTAAATAATCGAAAGAGATTTGAAACCCTGTCATGCGCTTCAAAAACACTCGATTTAGATTAAGATTACTTGATTAAAAATTACTGAGTATGCATTTAAATACTTTAATTTAACTCGACTTGTTTCATAGTTGTAAAGATGGGATTCTTTAATCGATTTTTTAAGCACGTCCTGATTTTTTAGGATTTTTATTATTTTTTTATATATTTGCATAGTCACCAGGTCAAAATTCTCAAAGCTTAAATATTAAATAATAATTGATTTTAATTTGATTAAATTCAATTTACATTACGTGGTGGTGGATTTCATGAAAAAAAAATAAATTTCATGATCAGATTATATAAATAAAATCAATTTAAAATTAAAATAAAAGAATTCTGTTTTGGTATATTAATAGAATGTGTTTTAAAGAGTGTTTTCTTATATTTATTATTTTATTATAAATAATGTTGAGTTAATTTGGAAAAGCTATTAAATTATTTCTTAATTCTATTTAGATAAAAATTTAGAAATGAAATTTTATTTAGTTGTTGAAATATACCTTTAGAGGAAATTATTTTATTCGAGTTACTACATTCTAGAAATCGAATTTTAGAATCTTTTTACTTGTTTTCAAACGAAGGGGGGAGGGGTTAGATACACAAGTATTTTTTCTCACGGATCTTCAACAAGTCTCAGGACATTCCTGAAAATGATTTTTAAAGGTGTTTATCTATTTTTCTGAGCAGTTTGGGGAAGCTTGAACAAATACAATGGGAAAAAATAAGTTGTATATTCTGCAAAAGAAGGAATCGCTGATTCGTTGCCATCAGAGCAAGCGTAGTTCAGGCGAGAAAAAAAAAAAATGAGCAAATAGCCCCGAGGATCATTTTCAGTTCCGCAAATGGTCATGGGCCTCTCCGAAATGGGCGTCCTCTGACACAAAAATGGCCCCTGCGACCCCCGTAGCGTCCTTAAGTTCTTTTAACCTCTCCATTCGGGGCCAGACGATAAACGATCATTTTGAGAGAAAAACACGCTCAAAGTAAATAAAATCCGTGCGCCAACTTCTTTTAGGCGTTACAAAAAAATATATGTTATAAGAAATTGCAGGTTTGGGAATGTTATTCTTCGCAGAAACTTTATGCAATATCGTTTGGTGTTCCAAATCGCCGATTCGATTTTTCGTATTTCCCGGGGAGTTGGCCTACTTTCGCCGGAGAGAGAAAAAGATAAAAAAGAGGAAAAAAAGGTGGAGAAAACACACTACTGTTTTGTTGTGCTTCTTCCATTCCAGCCTTATTCAAGGAAAATGCCAATGGATCGATAGCGCTTCACTTTTGCTCCTTGGTTAATGTTGCCAGCGGCTGGAAGGGTAAAATGGCTTTTGGGATTTATGACCAGTGCTGCCATCTAGAATCCATAAATGATATTAACTTTCCTGAGATCTTGGAACGACTAAGTGTAAATCTTGTTGCTTGCTCTCAGAACAAAATAAAAATAATAAAAAATTGGCAATAGAAATTTTTCCTATTATACTGAGAGAAAACTAACTTTGGTGTTTGCCTAATTTATGTTTCATAAAATAACCTGGCACAGCTCCTTTCTAATTTATATACAAATAATTCGTACACACACACAAAAAAAACTAATAAGAAGAATTATCTAGACATGAAATGTTGTTATTTAATGAGTAACAATAACTATTTCAATTTTCCAAGATTAACAAGAGAAGAAAATAATTAAATTTTTCGCTACTCAAAACGATATTGATTGACTCTCAACTACTCAAAAGCGTAACAAAATGCCCGATAATAGGATTATCATATCTCCACGATATTGCTCGACATTCGGAATATCGAATAGCATCGCGGAGATAAATATTTTGTACTAATAGGGGTTAGGCTTAGCATTTATTATACAAGTAGGTCACGTATAATAAATGCTATAACCAGAAACTGAAAATTGAGTTGAAAATTTCAAAAGCTATTATTTTCTCATTGTATCGTATGCAAAACATTTGCAGTATTGATATCTTTGTACTATTGATATATTGATATTAATATATCGAAGCAATTGTTGTATTGTCGTCAAAAAAATACAACTGCAAGATTTTGATGAATCTTCACGTTTCAGATATTCGTTAATACGACAAAGCATTTTTTTTTAATGATGTCTATATTTTTGAAAATACGCTAGTTCACAAATAGAAATGTGTGAACTCTACAAACTCTTGTAAAAATCTAGATAAATCAAATTTAGAGCGTCAAAAGAAAAAGCTAACATCCAAATTTTTGATCTATGTCACATATTCTTTCTATTATATAAAGAAAAACTATGTACACATTGCGGCTTATTCGTTTTGTAATTGATCGATAGCTAATCAACTAACCCATGATATTTGAGATTTGTTTTGACAGTTTTGTTTGAAATATTTAATGAAAATTATTATTACGTCGCAGTGAGTGCTTATATCGCAGTTGAAGGTGAAATTGTGACAAAAAAGGAAAAGTAAAGCTTTAATTAACAGTAAAAACGATATTATTTGTTAATTCTACTTTTAGATTCATCGTTTGTGGCAACACTAATGAATAGCTTTCAGGTTCGTTTACGTTTTATGAATAACGGAAATTTTTCGCCTCTCAGCTAGCAATCATCTGAATACCTAAACAATACACGTGTTAACCTGGCATTGTTTTTTTTTAAATTGTAATGGAGCTTCCAACAGTATCAGATGAAGGAAAAGACGTCAAGAATCTGCCAATTTGGGAGGGGAAAAAGCTGGTTGTAAACCTGCCACATTCTCTGCAAAAAGCAAAAAAATGTATCATTATTTAAATACTGAAAGTATGAAAAAAGAATGTTAATGAAAATTATTTTTCATTCAGGCCTCACACTTCCTAGGGCCAGTCCTGATTCTATCAGTATTTAAAAAATATATGTTCCATTTTCTTTTATAGTTGCGAAATTTATTAAGTTGCTTTTCTTTTTCTTCTCCAGATGGTAACCAGGACAAAAAAGGTTTTTGTCGGGGGTCTTTCGGCGCCAACCACTCTGGATGATGTTAAGAATTACTTCCAGCAATTTGGTAAAGTAAGTATTCTGGAAACGTCCATCATTCCGAATAAAGAATTCCATAAAATAACACTGAGTGACTTCCGATAATTATTAATTATTATATAAACATACGGATGGATAAAAAAGTGCCTTTGTTTATATAAAAGAAATCTAAATTTTAATAATTTTTATAAATACATTGGAATCGTCATCGTCTGATAAAAAAGTTGCAACAAAAGTTGTGGCTAATTCTCATACAATGCATTAAAACAATCTCTGTGCCACATAATTTTTTTTATTATTTTCATAAATTTTTGTTACTATTATTATTATTTTGATATGGCAATGCTATTAGACAAGCGTACTCTTTGTAAGTCATATCACAACACACATGATCAGAAACCGCACTAAACTCGTCAGCAAACTAGATTGTTCAACCAGGAACTACCAAATTTATATATTTGTATATACATAAACTAATTATTTTCTGGTTAATAAATATTTGATAAAAAGAGTTTTTTTTTTAATTTTCACTGTCATTTTTAATTAAAAATCAATCTGAATTTTAATACTTTTCCTTAATAACTTCAGAATTAAAAATTTCCTTAATATTATGACATAAAAACCATTTCTGAACTGTTTAAAATAGTTTTATTTCTTTGCAATTTTTTTCTCTAATTTTAATAAATTTTCCAAAATATAATTTACTACATTGCTTTCCACTATAGTAGGTGTTTGATTTTAAACATAGGCTTGTTGTAAGAATATTGAATACATTTTTATGTTTTCGTTACAGTAATTATAATTAAGAGCATATTTTTAAAAATATTATGAATGCAATCAAATAATATGAGTACACAAATCAATAGTAATTCAATAAACAAATCAATCATCAAACACTGGCATACTACACATATCTTTGTATTGTACGAGATAATAAGCCTGAAAATAATAAGCCTGTTGCAGAATACAATTGTGAAATAATGACAAAAAGATAAGATGTCTCTTTTTTTTCCCTCAGATATCACAAGATATATTTAAAAATATCTTGATTTTTGAATTCTTAATTCTTTCCTTATTGATTGATCCTAATCATATTGATTTTAAACAAAGCAAAGACATTTTTTTAACTATTCCGTTTAATAAATAGGAATTTAAAAATGGAAACAGACAAACAAAAAAAAAGAAATATCATTAGAATTATTCAGACTAAAATCAAGATACAAGTGCCGGTGAAATACGTGATCTACATAATATGTTCTATTATTTTATATAACTTCATCTCAAATAATCATTCATTTTAGTACAAAAATCTAAAAACTCCAAGATAAAGTAATGTCTTTAATTAAATTGTATGTATGTAACTTAACTTTATCATTTATTTAGCGTAACTTCGCCAAGATACGCCAAATCTTCCCATAGTCAACACGATTACATTTGTAGCCATGTTACATCTTGAACATTATGTTGGCAATGGTACGATTTGGCATGATTTGGCTGAGTGAGTGCAAAGATTCACAGATTCTACAAATTTTCATTACAAAGTTGAGATGAAAGTATTGGAATTTCTTTAAATAGTTCCTGAACTGTTGTGCTTTGTGTGACGTCTTTTGGTTCGCTGTTTTTGAATGAATATTTTGTTACGGCAGATGCGCAGTGCACTGGAAGGATCCTGAAATGGGCGTGGCTTAAACCTACAGTAAGAATGTTAATCGATCTGATTAGGTAGACTTTATTCCACTAGGTAGAACAGTCTTCGAAGAATCATCCCGGAAAAACACTCTCCGATATCAAAGAGACTGGCGCACACCAAAAGCTAGCTCTAGATACTATATACACATCATATATTTATAGACAATAACAGTTCAAACTAATATTACTTAAGGAGACCAAGGGTTCAAACCACCTGCAAATGATATCCCACAAGTGCTTACAAGTATCAGAGTTATATAAAGGGGTCAATGAAATAAAATAATTTTAATTTTAATTTCATTATAAAAATATCGATAATTGGAAATAAAATCAGATTAAATGCATCATTTACTTTTAAATAAAGAGTTTCTATGAATGAATATCCTAACTTTTCAGAGCTGTCATAAGAAATCAAAACAAAATACTTCTTTGTTGCTCGTCAGAAATAACAAATAACCATTGAATGTTTAAATTCAGCGCAGTTATAAATGTTCAAAAGCCCGAATATGGCGTTTTTGGAGTTGTTTCACGTAGCGCAATTTGATATCAATTGGAAAAACTAAAATTTCAAACCTGGATCCTTGTTTGTTAAAAAATCTCCAAATTTACTTATTTCAAGATTTTTTACCATTATAGCAATTGCTCTGTCCTAGATGTCCCCCTTTAAGAATAATATTGTTCGAGATTAATGCTGTGAGCATGTCTACAGGCAAAATTCATGAATACTATTGATCATTATCCGTATGCTAAAAAAATGGCTTTCATCATGCCATTATTTTAGTTACCATTAACTTCAAAAAAATAATCCTTAATATACATTCCGAAAAGATACTTGTACTCTAAATTTTGTACTTTTTCACAGTCTTTATTAGCTGAAAATATTTCAGCATTTAACAATACCTTTCAACCCATACTCTATTAGACGATAAAAGTTTGAAAATTGGATCAAACGGATGCAATTTACAATTATTCTGTTATAATTCTATTATTCGAATTCGATATGAAACGGATACAACAACTCTTTCATTATCATTAAACCCTTGTTACAAAAAAAAGAAGGATGTTCAGATACTAAAGCATTAAAAATGTTATAATGGTTTATAGAATGCTCTATTTGAAGATACCAAATTTCTAAATTCAATGAGAACTCTTATTTAATATTTCTTTCCTATAATATTTTCTGCCATTTTTTTAAAGAATGAATTTTGGTTAGACAATTTGATTACTTATTACTCCTTATAATTATATAAATTTTGAGAAGAAACACGTTATAAATGGCATCTCCATACCATGCTAAAATATAGCCAAACACCTAGAACAGTGTTTTCAATTTTCTTCATTCGTATTATAATAGCTTCTTTTCACATTAATGGATAAAGACAAAGCTTTAAAAATCAGAGATCTAGATGAGGCGATTCAGTCGGCCATGCTTTTGGTGCGCGTCCGTCGAGTCTCCTAGGTGAATGCAGTCCTTAGTTAGTCTCTTTCTAGAACGTTGGTGTTTCTGTCTAGCTTCTACAGCAGATATACTCCTCCGGTATAATATAGAAAAGTGCATGGAGCCTTAGTTAGAGAGTTCATTCACGATCTACTTCTCAGAATCCTTCCTCTACTCTAGGATTAATGGAATTTCATAGAGTGTGTTTGTGTAACAACTTCCATAGGTTATACTTCTGGTTGCATTTTCAGTATTTTTATCTTATATTTTCATTTATGTCATATGATGAACAATTATCTCAGAAATGATATTTTCAAATTTAAATAAATGTCTCTAGACATCCGACATATGAATAGGTATAGTAACATCAGGTGACATTGAAAATTGTCAACATCATGTACTGTATGAGGTTTGAATAATTTTTATCAAGAAAGTGTACAAATAAATTAAAATTAATGATAAGTTATACAAAACTCGACAAGTATCATGTGAAATTTTAATGTTGGAAATATAAACTGCATGTTATAAAAACACTCGATCCGTCAAAAAACGAATTTGCATATGGAGAAATCCCTATATAACGAACTTTTTCAAGTTCAATAAAAATAATTTCAGAATATTAAATAAAATTTCTATATGTCGAACAGAAATTTTCGCCTTAGATAATAACCTGAAAATTTTGCAGCTAAAATGCACCCTTGAATTTCTTTCAAAAAAAGAAATACTAATTAAATAAGTAAATGCTTTACTGATTCTTAGTGCAATAGAAATTACGAAGGACCAAGAGTCATATATGAAAAAGCCAGTTGCCGATAAATCATACATTATTCTTAGATTCTGATATACCTATGGCTTACCTAAAGAGTGGAATTTTTAACTTGAATTCATTTATCCTTTAAATATCTTACTGAAATTAAGGTCTCCTAAATGAAATCTTTAAGGAATAGGAAAGACATTTCAGCATAATAAAAGGAGTAGAAAATGGTATAGAAAATAAAGATGTGGAAAAAAACAGTATCAACAATTTTTAAGAAATTTCAGTTATAAAATCCTTTGAAAGAGTTATTGAATATTAAAATTATGAAATTATTTATAGCCCTAAACATTGATAAGATCAATGAACAACGAAGTTAAAGTAGATACAAAAATAAGAGACAAAATTATGCTTGTGATTAGGCCATTTATTAAAGATAAAATGAATGAATATGCCACAATTTAAAGACTGAATATGCCACAGAATTTCTAACTTCCAAGTCAGGTTCCGAATGGCTCCATATATTAAAAAAACGAAATGCTTTTCTAAAAAATGTAATATTAGAAGAAAATTATTTTAAAAAATTGCAATTTGTATTTCTGTTTATCAGAATTTCTATATATCGCCATTTCCATACATCAAAATTTTTCTATGAATCATCAAGTTCGATATATAGAGATCCGATTGAAGATGACAAAGAGATTATCCTTCATATTAACTTCATATAAAGAAAGATTGCAGATCGAATGCAAATATGCAATCATTTTGAAATGCATATTTGCAATCATTCGAATTTTGAGTTCTTTCATTGGCCCAAGATGTTTGCAGTTCATGTAAATACAGATATAAGTTCGGAAGCAGATTTCCTCATGAATTTACCGAGCATTTAAAATAAATATATTTCATATCATAAAACCATCAAAAAATTCCACAAAAATTTCTGTGGCAGCATCCAAGTCGAAATGGTGTGCAAGAGAATTGGAAATTCTCCAGCAAAAATACATTAATAATGAAAAGGCAGAAAAAAAAGAGAAAATTCTAAGAGTAAAGCCATTTGTCAACGTCGAAAAGACATTAAGAAAATGAATTTAAAGATAGTTTGATCAGAAATAAATTGTACGCCGTGCTGAGATAAATCCTGCTGCGCCAGTGGAGAGGCAAAATTTATCGTTTGATTTCGTTACCAAAATTCGTAAATTATTATCATTATTCTAAATTATTCTTTATATAAACAGTTCTAAAAGATAGTTTTTTATAAAAAGTTGTTAATGAAAGAAAAATATTAAAATTTGGATAAAAATGCAATTATCTTTCAACTTTTCTATCAAGATTCGTTACTCTTATTAGATTCTTGAACTAATATTTTTTTGTGTGAGCGAAAAACAATTTAAAGGCGATTCGAACTTCTTGTCCGAAACATTGTAACATGAAATTGTTTTCATGTTACAGGTTTCATTAGCCTGATTTTATTTTATTTTTAAAATCTATTCAGCGACATTATTCATTATGTTACAACGACAGCATGCATTCAAAAAATATAATGAATGTGTTGCCAAATGCTTGAGAATAAATTTGGAAAATAAAACAACGAAAAAATATTAATGTAAATTATATATTAGAATAAATATTAGAATTAGCAAAAAAATAATACACAAATGAATTTAATATCACCAAAAAACTATTTTTCCTTTCAATTGTAAAGTAGTACAAAAATAGATTTTGTACAAAGATATACGAAGTCACTGAGGGAAATATTGTAATTTTGGTTAATTTATAATTAAAACAAATCAAAATTTCTACTACGCAGCAAATTTGATAGATTTATGTTCAATGATATACTTTACAGAGCATTTGAAATTATTTTGTTGCATCTGACAAATCACATCACGATTATATACGCATCGCAAACTAAAATGTTTTTCTGTCGTTTTCTTTTTGTCGTTTTTGATTTTTGAAAATGATGCATATTTATGAGTTTCAATGCCAACTCATCAGATTGCAGTTAAATAACTAATTTCTTACATTAATAATAAAACAAAAGAAGTTCTGTGCTTTCAGCTACAGGGTATTAAAAAAAATTGTGTTTTAATCCCACACAAATACTGCCTACTTGAAAGTCTTTTACACCGCCTCGTAAAGCTATTATATATTAGTTTATAGGAAGATGTTTTCCTTCTGTTTTTTATTATTCATAATAAAAGTCTAAAGAGACAGTTTTGATTTTAATCAGATTATGTCAGCGTCCCCTGTTATTCTTCTATAGAACAAAAGAGTCTAAAGAGGCAGTTTACGTCCCCTATTATTTATTCTATAAAACAGAAGAGTCTAAAGAGGCAGTTAACGTCCACTATTATTTATTCTGGAAAACAGAAAAGTCTAAAGAGAATTCAACGTCCCCTATTATTTATTCTATAGAGCATATGAGTCCAAGGAGAAAGTTATCGTCCCCTATTATTTCTTTTACAGAACAGAAGAATTTAGTTAACGTCCCCTGTTATTTATTCTATAGAACAGATGAGTCCAAGGAGAAAGTTATCGTCCCCTATTATTTCTTTTACAGAACAGAAGAATTTAGGTAACGTCCCCTGTTATTTCTTTTATAGAACAGAAGAGTCAAAAGAGCCAGTTAACGTACCCTATTATTTCTTTTATAGAACAGAAGAATCTAACCTCCCCTATTATTTCTTTTATAGAATATACGAATCTAACGTCCTCTATTATTTCTTTTATAGAACAGAAGAGTCTAAAGAGACAGTTATCGTCCCATATTATTTCTTTTATAAAACAAAAGAATCTACTAGAGACAGTTAACTTCCTCTGTTATTTCTTCTATAGAGTAGAAGAGAAACAATTAACGTTCCCTATTATTTTTTTTTCTTTAAAGAGCTCCTATTTGTTCAAAGAGTTCCTCATTTTACAACAGAAAGGAGAAGAAGTAAAAGCGTCAATTTCATGATAATTACGTAAAATGAAAAACAGAAGGAAACTAACCAGTATTATCAAAAGGATGTGAAATAAAATATTAATGAATTGAAATATCCAGCACATATTTTTAATAAGCCTCACGAAAACTATTATCAACATAGAGTTTTCAGAATTTCGTCTGAAATCATTTTGTATTTGACGTGAACAGAATCTACAACATTCTTTTTTTTATTCATATATTGTTTTTATTACCTTCAAAAATGGTGCATTCATATTAAAAAGTCAATATTTTGATACCATTATTAATTTCATCCGATAAATGTTTTTAAAAAATTACTGACTACACATAGCTAACCGTTTGCTTTGAAACCGGCTTCGCACTCCAAGTCTTTCGCAATTTTCTACAGACGACAAGTCGTCATTCGAGCTGTCACTACAAAACGGCAGCTGCATCCATTTTTGAAACTACTCGAAACTCGGAAAATTACCCTGACGTTTCGGCTGTCGGAAAGATTATGAAAGTTTGATACTTGCCTGTTGCGACCACAAACACCAGAAAAGGAATAAAGCGGCAGAATAAAATGAATATATCGGACATCCTTCGTCCAGAAGGATAACTTAAAACTAATCATTTCCAAACGCTGGGCTCCTTTAATTATAACTAAAACAAATATCCACTGTTTGCAAAGGTGACTTGCTTTTCGACAGCTGAACCATTCACAGGACATGGTACGATTCAGATGTTGTCAACCCAGTCAGATTGCTATTGCCATGATTTTGACGCTGGGGTAGCGAGCCATTTTGAACAAGCTGCATTCTCGCGTCTATGGAACTGGGTTATTCCAAAGATTTTTAACATGGAACGTAATCATATGACATGGATGATGTCGATTCTTGACGTCTCAAGCATATACCTATTATTGGAGTAAATTGAATTTGGTCAAATCTTTATATCATGTGAGATGAAAAATCGCTTGATATAATCTTATTAAAATCAAAATTATTAAAACAGATCTGGTACCAGCTTTGTGGCATTCAAATTCCAAATAATTATAATTTTAATATGTACTTTTCCTGTAGAATAAATACATTTTATATTTAGTAATTTGTAAATATATGTATTTTCTATGCAAGTGGCTATATAACACAAATGTATGTCCGTGCATACGACTCAGAAAAATTTTTTGGAGATGCTCAGTAAACTGAAAGATAAATGAGAGGCTCTGAATTGATTATGCATCTTATTGGCAAGCTTTATTTTAAGAATATCGTATGCTTTTAGAAATGCTTAATTTCTAGGATGAATCACCTATAAGGACATAAGATGACTCGTAAAACTAGGGCTTTTAGCTTTAGCTTTTTCTTCTAGCTAAAAAACAATTAACTAAAAGAAATGTTTAAACTTTTCGTGTTTAATTGAATAATCACATTAAATTTTTTAAAAAATATTACAAGGTTTCTATTTGAGGAAATATAATCCGAAGAATTTTTATTTTCAGAAATTTTACTAATACATTCTTATTTTACTTTAATGAATACATCATTTTAGTGAAAACCTATAGCATAATATCATAATTTATATGGTTATTTTACTTTTATCGTTCTGTACATGTTTACTTTAATCATTGTTAATGTTAAGTTATCAAACGTATTTTCCAGTCACATTTAGTTTTCGAATCCTTAGCCAAATATGCCAAATTCTTGCCCCTGTTTCCAACGCGATGCCTAAAAACTCCAGATAAAAATTCAGGAAATAATATAAGCTCTATCCTAGACAAACTTGTATATTTTTTTTTCCTACAAATACGAAAATAATTGTAAACGTATTCGTTAATTCGAACTACATTTTACTAATTTCACGAAAAGTTGAAACTTCTCTCCAATATAATTGATGAATCAAAATATGTTTCTTCAGTCTTATTTTATCGTTCATGCATTCCATTTCAAATTTTATTTTGAAAAGAGCAATCAGTTTTGTTCTAGACAATTTTAGGAGGCTTTACTTACCTTCAAGCAACAGCAATAAGAAGGAATTGCATATGCTTGTCTCAAACACAGCATGATATTCTCACAAAATAAAAAGAAAATGAAACAAATCATTCTTTTCCCAAAAGTGCAAATAATGTAACAATAAATTGAAAAGTCTTATATTTATTTTTGCTCAATGTCATCAGAACTGTTAAAATATCCAATTTGATTGTCAATATATTGATGTTCTCTTACACGTGGCAATAGCGTTTGTATGAATAGGGTACTGAAATCAATTCTCAACGCGCATGCTCAGAGTGCATGTCAGTGTTCGTTTCTTTATACAGTGTCCCTATTAGTATCCAATAATGGCGTATCCATGCCAAAAAGCATCGAGAGGGATGAAGGTTTCTTTTGCTCGCATCTCATCTTGAGGAGGGCGTCGTAAAGGGCGCACAGAAGGGAGCTCCGCCCCATTTGTGTGAAATCCCGCGATAAATTAAAGCCCAGCCAGGTGGCAGAGGGAATTGAATGAGTTCCCGATCGATCTGCCTGAAAGACTAAATTTAAACTTTTGCCGCGAGTGTCGATGATGGCGTCGACCCACTTCCGCTTTTGTGGCACGGGATATTGAGAACGTCCCAGGGAAGGGGGGGAATTGAAATAGTTTAGATCCCCCCCTTGAAAAATGTGATCCCCCTTCCCTAAAGATTTTCAGCCTTTTAATCTGAAGTTCCAGAAATCTATCATCTGTAAAAATTTTCGAATAAAACAGAAATTTAATGTTAAAAAATTAACTGCCAAAAAAAATATAATTGGAGGTTGCATTACCATCGTGAAATATGTGCACAAACAAAGCATACTTGTAAATAAGGAAATCGAAGCGTTCAAAAAAAATTATCTTGAACATTCGAAATTAACAATAATTTTTTCAATCAAAACTTCCATTTCCTTTCTATTAGTTAACTTCTAACCTTAGTAACATGCACCAAATAAATATAAAGATCTTCTGGCAGCTTTCTTTTCCAAAAAGCAATTTTGTTTTATGGTTAAATGTTTTAACAAATGCTATTTAAATTTCAGATGATTACACAAATGCTATTTAAATTTCAGATGTTATACAAATGCTATTTAAAGTTCAGATGTTATACAAATGCAATTTAAAGTTCAGATGTTATACAAATGCTATTTAAAGTTCAGATGTTATACAAATGCTATTTAAAGTTCAGATGTTATACAAATGCAATTTAAAGTTCAGATGTTATACAAATGCTATTTAAAGTTCAGATGTTATACAAATGCTATTTAAAGTCCAGATGTTATACAAATGCAATTTAAAGTTCAGTGTATTCCTTTATGGTAAAATTTCATGAGAAATCATTCAATACACACTAAGTTTTATCTTTAAATCACATACAATTCCACAACCTTTGTATTAAAATAAATTAATTATATTAAAGAATTTTTATATTATGCTAAAATTCCACAAATTCATATTACTTTTAACGATTAAATATGGAAATGTTAAACGTATGTTCTGAGGTATGTAATAAAAGACAAATAATTTACAATGAGGGCAGTGAAATGAATAATTTACATGAGGTATTGACGTGAAGTGTGACAGTTTTAAAAACCATTGAATAAGATGGGAGAGAAAAATGTATAAGATGATGTCTAGTTAAAAAAAAAACTCACATGCGTTGTTAAGTTTGTTACGTTATTACACTATCACACACATAGACTTCTTAATTTACGGTTTCGTTTCATCAATTAACAGTTGTGTACTTTACCCATTTCTGTTTCTCAGTTCTTCTATGCAGTTTCTGTTCATATTTTGTCATAATTCAATTAAATTAGACATTATTTATCTTAAGTGGAAGGATCTTGTGTGAAAGAGGAAAACATTATCACCTTATAATATTGTGAAAAAATGTGCATTATATTAGATATCAACACCAAAAAGCTTCCCATAAGTTTCTTTTTACAGTTGCCATACAAAATGTTTTCATTTTTGGCTTATTTTTGTCGTAAGCTTAGAATTTACATGCTAAGTGATAGAATCTAAGCGTTTTGATTATAATTGAAGTTCAGTTCCATTGGCAATTAATAGGGCTTTGTGCATTTTAAATCTTTTGAATGATTGAATACTGTATAGCAGCTCGCCAAGCTGTTCAAAATAACATCGCTTTTATCATAATTGAGCGACTTAGAACGCTTTGCCGTAGATGGCATACAAAGCTCTCGATTCCAAATTGTCAAACATCCTTTCGCTTTTTTTTTTAAGTTTGTAAAAAATATCCTTATTTCAACCGGATTCAAAAAGAGAATCTGCTTCTTCTGTTTTTTGCTTAAGTTTCCAATAATACTCTGTACCTTCATAATTAGAAAGTAATGCTCTAGATAAATCTAAAGGAGGCAATAATCATTTTTCTCTGAGTTTAAGTTCAATATTAATTCAACGAATGAGGAGTAATGTTTAAGCTGATGAATTAAACTTTATTTAATGATATAACCAGAAAGTTTATTTGTAAAAGCATTAGTTTCGCTTTCTTTTATTATTTATTTAATATTGTGTATAAAAGCGAATGATTGAGGAAAATCTTATTGCGCTGGATGTGCAGTTAGTTCATTGTTTCACTATTTTCAGGTTGAAGATGCCATGCTCATGTTTGACAAACAGACCAACAGGCATAGAGGTAAGGAAAATATTCTTTATTCAATTCTTTTTTTTTCAGAATTTAAATTCTTCACCACCTATCAAGCGGCTTTCATGAAATACTTATCATTGTTAACATTAGTTTGAATTTTAGGAATTTTTTTAATCAAGTATTTTTACAGGACATTATGAAGTAAACTAGGGGCAAAACACGACTAAAAGGGAATTACAGTACTTTAAATCAAATGCATGAATCTAGGAAGAAGCCATAGGCACAGTAATCGATTTGGATAAAATGAAACCAACGATTGAAAACATTTATAAATGTCTAGGTAATTCCGATATAAGAAGTTTTGCTAGAACAGTAGAGAAAAGGCAGATGTATGTTTTACTATAAGGTACGCAAATATTGAATGAATTTCGCCATGCAATGTCAGTTTGGATGGCTAAGTAAAAAAAAAAAAGAATTTTGTTTCTTGCAGAAAATTGCTTCGTAGTTTCTATGTCGTGGAAAGGTCATTAACTTCCGGAAGTAAAATCAAATCATAAAGAAGTTTCTGGAATCTCTTTCTACCATTGAATATCTGTTGTCCTGCACTTGTTCATATAAGATAAATTTGGGGAGATGTCTCATGTCTGAGGACATTCATAAATGATTCCCTTATCTCAAATAGCTTTATAAATCATTAGCGACTTTCACTTATTACAACGCTTTTAGCTGAATTTCGAAAACTGTTAAAAATAGAAAATAAATATTTTTGAGAAATTACAAATAAATACTTTTAGATTACAACAAAGACGGCAAACTTTTGAAATGAAAGCTGTTTGCCATATAGAGCCCATGCAATCTTCAATTTTTTAAAAAATATATGAGAATATAAGTATATTTTTACAAATATAGAAAACTTAATTTAACATAATTGCGAATAATAATATTATTTTATCTTCATTTAGGCAGGATAAACTTATGTTAAAAATTGCTCTCGTCAGTTTCAAGCTGCCTGAGCAATGAACTTGTATTTTCTGAGAAAGCTTCATGGGCCTTGTATGTAACAAAGCTTTTTCGGTTTAATACTTATTCAAAGGTGGCATCAATAATTTATTAACTCAACTTACTTTTAAACTAATAAGTTGTTGTTGTGTTATGACTTATGGCACTTTACAATCCCGCCGACAGTTATCTGTCAGCGAATTAATCCGAGTGAGCATCTCTTGTTTTTTCAGTAGCACCAACTAGGGCCAAGAGTAAGACTTAGCTACTTCATGCGTCACAATCGCTTGCACGACCCAATTTTACGGGGAGGGGGGCACATTCACACACGTCACAGATAAAGCACAGAAGACGAACAACCATACCTGAACCCGGGCTCAAACCCGGAACGCCCAGATCACGGGGAAGACCACTATGCCAGGACGCCGGGAAAACTAATAAGAATTTGGTTATGCAAACTGGATGCGTTAGTATTCCCCGGCGAGACCAAGCATTGAGTTGAGTAAGAACCGTTATGAATAGGTCAAGTCGTTAATCTTTCACTAGAAAAACGACGAGTTTAAAAGTATTAATTAAATTACAAAGCGAAGAATCGGCTCTTCAAATTTTATGACTAGTTATCATGTACTAATTTTTTAATAGATTTCACAAGTTATCAAGGTCAAGTTATTGTAGTTTGTTAGCCTTAAAAATACCTGATTCTTCCCAAATTGAAAATGTAGTATTCATTCATATTCCTTCCCAAAATGAACCTGTATCATTGAACATGAGAAATTAGCAGGGAAAATTTTGCTACTGAATTAAGAGTTCATTTTTGCAAAAATCTTCTAAAAAAAGATCTTACATAAACTAACAATCATTCAAATATTGATTTGAAATACTATAGTTTGTAATACATATGATTTGTTATACATATATTTTTTGAAAACACGAAACTCTGTATATATTTTTCATAATATATAGGTATTAAGAAAAATGAATGATTTAAGCGATTCAAAAATCATTCATTTCAAGAATCGTTTGATGAATGCTTGATTGGATCTTCAGAACTCGTTTCGTTCTGATTCAACGAACGTACAGACGAAACATCCTGCTGTTAAACTTACAATCATAGATTTATATATTAGGTCGATAACATTTTAAACAAAGAAAACACCTCGATTCCTTTCTAAAAATACTAAGTAAATTCTGAGACAATATGGCAGTTTTAATACTTCAGCAGAAAACCATTAAAAAAGTAAATATTTTCTAAGAGAAAATACTAAAGCTGTCTTTATACAATCCTGATATTTTTTCAGCGTCACTAATATTTTAAGCCAATGAAGGTTTATTTGCTTTATGCGCACATGACACACAAACATGCTTGTCACGCCGATTTTTTATTGCGATCTATTTAGTATCTTGCAACAGAGACAAAATAAATCGCAAAGGGCATGATAGACAAAATAGACAAAAAAGACTTGATATCAAAGCTTAGTTTAAAACAAAATGTAACAAGCATATTTACCTTTGTCATTTGATTGTGATGCCACTTGAACCAACTTTTTTTTCCATCGGAAGCAAAGCAGCAAAGATATTGGCAAAATTTGGCGGCAAAACTTTGATTTTAATACGAAATGAAAGGCACATGGAATTATCAGCAAAAAAAATATATTAGGAAAGGGCCTTCGAAACTTCTTATGCTTTAACATTGAAAGTAGCACTTTGCTTCAAATCAATTCGTGCGTGGTTATTATTAATATGAAAGAACTACGAAATTTAAATTATTAACTTACGGCCATTATTCACATGGGTAAGCCAAAATCCTTCGGTTGTTTCAATTGTTGTTGTTGTGGCTTATCCTCCAGCTGTCTGACGAAATCAGACAAGGTCCATTAGACCGTTGACCCGGAGAAAGACGAGGACCAGAAGGGGGGAGGAGTATATGTCATCTCTGGAAAGTCCAAAAGATTCTCGGCAAAGGCTTGCTGAGCTTGGTATTAAGAGCATACCGCATAAGTCTTTCTGCCCTCAAAAACGAGAGACTTTTAGTGTGACCGTTTACCAATCTGGATATTGTCGTTGGAGAGGCTCTGTCACAATTGAGAGCAAACGAAGAGCCCGGCTCTTTGCCAGCAGGTAGTTCCAGTTTAATACCAAAGAAACCACTGCACCAAATTTTGGTTCTGAAATTAAAAAATTGTGTATTTATGCTCTGAACACAAGTCATTAATTGTAAGAAAAAGAGCCATGTCTCATCTTTTATTAATTTTTTTTTTTAATTTTCAGAAAACAAAAAAATAACTTTTTCAGCTGAATTTTCCTTAACTAAAATATTTTATGTTAATGTCTTTGAAATACTTTTATTGAAGATTCGAGACATTTTTTAAAAAATTTTACTTGCTTAATAATTGCCATATTAGAATTATGTCTCGTATGAACATGACCAATTTTTGTAATTGTATTTCTTAGATCATCTAATGACCAATAACAAAAATCTCATAAAAAAGTAATTATACACATTAAAAAGAATTTTATGATACTTTGTAAGGATAATGATAAAAAGAACTTCGTTTTTCTGGATGTCTTGTATTCATGGTCTACACTAAAATCTGGTACCAAAAATCATTACATTGCATTGAGATTTATTTTGTCCAAATTATCCTTTCTTAACATTGTAGAGAATTTTATTTATGAATAAGCCTTATTTCGAGTAATTAGCAGGGGTACAGTAAGTTTTCTTAGCGGAAAGATTCAATGATGTAATCACTCATCCACATCATTGATGCAGTATGTGAATTTAACTGAGCAAAGTGAATTGTGCAGTGAAAATAATAATATTAGGCAATAGAGAAAAGAAACTTTTGGTTCTATTGTAACACTCTCTTCCCTATCCAGTCTTAGGACCTTCTTCCTGTGCAAAGTGAGTTACTACGATTTAAAATCGATAATATCGTTACCTTCTACTTTTTCTACTGCAAACTTCCATTATGCTTTTTGATTCATCAAATCTATACTTTAGTCCACTATAAACAACCTCTCTTTGGACGAAATTGTTGTAATCTCACCTGGATAGGATTCTATCCGATTATATGAAATCTCCCTTGTAGGAATCCTACTCAATTAGAGGAAATCTCTCCTGGATTGGATACTATTCGAGTAGATGAAATCTCTACTGGATGGGATCCTACTCGATTAGATGGAATCTCTACTGGATGGGATCCTGCTTGATTAGATGAAATCTGTCCTGGATTGAATCCTACTTGATTAGATGAAATCTCTTCTGCAGAACTAAATCCAAATATTGGAATGTTATGAACAAGACTATATGAATTTCTACCTCCCTTTTTATCAGCGTCTACAATTGAAATTTGACCCTTTGTACCATGACATGTCTCAATAGATTACATTTTGCAGGAATCCATCAAAAATATATGCATAAAGAAATGAGATGAAACCTCTTTTATTATATTTAATTAATCCTTACATTAACCGATATCATTATTAGATATTAGATTCCATTTTATTAAAGATTTTTTTTATGTTCTTGGCTTTTTTTTTCCACTCAGGTTTCGGTTTTGTTACTTTCGAGAGCGAAGATGTCGTTGACAAGGTGTGCGAGATTCATTTTCACGAGATAAACAGCAAAATGGTGAGAATCTTCCTTCAATTCGTCATAACTTCAATTATTAATTCAATCAAACCCTTTTTCGCTTTCATGCATTCTTTCTCTGTTTTGCAGGTCGAGTGCAAAAAAGCCCAACCCAAAGAGGTCATGATGCCTAACAGCACTACACGTGGTAAGCTAATAGCTTCGTGATAATTTTTACTTTATTTTAATGCAATACGTTTACAAATCTTTAAATATTTGTTGATGAAATATAATAGTTTCTTACTATTTTTGTTTCGTGATTAGATATTATAAACGAATAAATGTCAAACAATAAAAATAAAAAAATATATGTATATGATGCATCAAATCTCCCCTGAAATTAATCAATTCCAAAGGCCCAGCAAAAATAGACGTTCAGTTTTTCGTGGTTTATACTGAGATCATTTTATAAAGGAATTTTCTGTCTTCTTATTAGTGTTGTTACTAATATCCATGGCCTGACTTAGTCAGACTAAATCCAAAAATCCGTTGACAAGAAAAAAGTCAAAAACGAGGAAGGGAGAAGAATAAATTTCTCCCCAAAGTCCTAAATAATCTAGAATATGTTCAGCAGAGGCCCGATGTTGGCAGCATTTCGGGCAAAGAGGGTAAGATTTTTCACCCTGAAAAAAGAAAAGACATTTAAGGTGGCCACTGGAAAGGTACGACAGGCAAGTGTTGGTTTTTCTATCACAAGGATGAATTAAGGATTGGCCCGGCTTATTGGCCCTATACCAATCATGAGTAGGGGGTACCATCCAATTCTTCTTATTTAGGAATTTCGCCTGAGAGAAGAGTTCTAAGTATGTGAGTTCAGAAGAAGATGAAGTCGCTAGACTGCTTCCTTTCTTTGCAAGCCTGTCTGCTATTTCGTTACCAAGTAGATTCACATAAGATGGGATCCACTGGGAATGAATATCATGTTGGAGTGAAATCAGCTTCAACTTCTGAAGAATAGACAAACTTTATCTCCAATTGTTAAGGTGTTCCATTGAGCTGCGGCTATCGGTAAGAATCCAAAGGTTCTTATAATTATTTTCGTGAAAAATGGTCTTAAGTCCCTCATCGATTGCTAGAAGTTCGCTTCTAAAAACGGAACAGAATTCTGGATTTCCTTGGCATAGAGAAAAACTAGACTGAGGAGTTACAATATAACAAACTACCTGCAAAATTGTCGATTTTGTTGCCATCAGTATACAATTTAATGTCACATTTAGGGATTTTATTAATGACTTCCAAGGCCAATTTTTTAAGGTGTTCTGACGCATTTTCCTTTTTATTAATGGGAACAAGGAGGTTGAAATGAAAATGAACCCTGCTAGGTTCTTCAGTTGGATTCATACAGGAGTGAAGAGAATGTGGCTCTACATTTTTAGGAATTACATTCTGAGACAAGACTTGACTAAAGGGACTATTTTTCTTGAGTCTTTGGAGATTAGTCCAATTATTTAGGTATTTTGAGGTGTAGTTTTGAATGCCATAACTGGAAAGTTTGTTGTAATATTTGATTAGGTTAGCATGTCTTCTAACATGGAGATGTTTTAAGTCGGCTTCATAAAGGACAATATCTGAAGGGCAACTTCGTTTCAGACCAGTTATTATACGAGCTGCACTCAGCTGAATCGGAGGCACAACAATAAATTGGGAATCCATATTCAAGTAAAGGTCTGATGATAGCTAGATAAGTAGTTCTAAGTCAGCTCCCCAGTCTCTACCTACAATATATTTAAGGGTGTTTAATCGTTTTCTTACTTTTGAGACGATGTAATCAATGTGCTTATTACTTGTAAGTTCAGAATCCAAAACAACTTCTAAGTATTTTGGGTGTTTTTCATAGGTAAGTTCTTGATTTTCAAACATCAATTTTGGTTTGTAGTTGTATAAGTGTTTATTGGTTGTAAAAAAGGTGGTAAAGAGTTCTGCACTTTATATGTTGAAACTATGCACCAAGCGTTATTTATTTAAGGTGTTGCGTTTTGTAACTATCGTGTTAATTTGTACATAGACAGGCTTCCTCCCAACGGATTTCATTTAAAATTTAATTGAAATCTACAAATTTGTGTAAAGACCATATACAAAATTTCATATGTCTACCTCAAAGCGGTTTTGAGTTATCCTGTACACAGACAGAGATAATTCCATAAAAATTTGTTGCTGTTTTTTTTAACTCAAGGAGATCTAAAACAGGGAGATTCATTAAAAATCTTGATTGCAAATTTTTTTGAAGATTACAATATTTTCTCCTGGTATATTTCGTAAACGAGAAAGGAGAAAACAATCAAGAGTCTTACTCTTCCTCAAATAAAAGTGATGCAACTTTGGATTAAAAGTTACTGAAATACATATTGTACTTAAATGTTATATGTACGTATTATAGAGACATATATAATAAAACTATAAGTTTTCGATCCATAAAAATGTTCTAAAACGACAAAGAGCAAACTACAATCCGCAGGTTCGTTTATAAGCTCTGTTCAACTCTTATGATTTAAATAACAGTTTCGAAAAATAGTATACCATCATTGAATCAATTCACAATTAGATTTTGAAGAACTTTTAGGTTTATATTCGTAGCTCCATTGATCACTTTAATATTAAAATTCATTTTTTGAATTCTTATTGAGTCGTATGGTAAATTATATTGAATCGCCATTTTCTTTTCACCTGCGCAATTTGCATATTCTGCTCTAAAAGTATTTAAACATTCATTGATATTTTTCAATTCTGTATTTTCCTGCTTTGAAGCAATGATTCCGAAAACTATTATCTGAATTACATAAGTTGAAGACTTCTTAAAATAAAAAAACATAAAAATCTATTCGTTGTTGTTCATTTATATTGCTTGAGCTTTTACTAATCTCTAAATGTAGATTTTTGATAATAATAACATATCAAAACATTTTGATGATAATCATAATTTTTGATATGTAATTTGGAAACAAATTTTTCTAAGGCATGAGAGAGAATCTGTAATGTGATTACATTTTTCTACTCATCGTTACGCAGTTCATGTAAAATTATATTACTCTATTACTCTTAGACACTCCCGACAGATCCCCTTTGTTGGATTCTCGAGATTCAGAAAATCTCATTAAATGATGAGATTTTTTAAGATTTCATCCACTAAAAATTTGCATCTTTTTGTTATCAATAGATGCATAATAAAAATGCAGGTATGATTTCTGAAAAGATCTTAGTCGCTCTCAAAAAGGTGTAAGCTAACAAATTCATCAAAATTCCGAGATCGAATATTTTGAAAATTATAATTCTTTTCAATGTTCTTAAAAGAAAGAGTGGAAATCAGTTATTTCGAAGGAAACACCATTTTGTTTCAAGAAATAACTGTGATTGTTTCTTTTTTGTCCTTTTTTGCAATATTGAGCAGATCCATACGTTTTAATCCCTTTCTTTTTCAACCTACATGTGAAGACCTGGTGTGGCCTCTAGGAGCCCTGACGGACGGTAAGTCCTCTCTCTTACACACTCTCGCTTTAGTTTTCATTCAATTAATTTGAAAATTCACTTTTGAGAAGTTTTTTTCTTCTTTACCTATAAAACACTAGGGTAGTATGCTTCCTAGACGCACTAGAGCATTTAGTAAACCAAAAATACAGGCTCGCCATTTAATTATTTACTCTAAAAAACTAATGTTTCATACATATTTTTTTGCATATGCAATATATAATATGTAGAGAAATTTTGCTTGGCAATATAGTACCCATGTGATTTTAATACTTAGCTTGATATATTATAGATACTTAAATTCTCTAATTTAAAAAAGTAGTCTTATTTTTATATTTGGAGATGTATTTCATATTATTTTTATTTCAGACTTTATTCCATTTTGAAACCAGAGTTCTTCAAAAATCTAATTTTCCTCAGAAACATTATCTTTGTAAAAACTTTGTTCAAATTCTGCATTTCTTTCGGTATAAATTGTTATTCCATAAAATTTAATTAATAAATTGTTATTTCACAGAATTTAATTAACTGTCTAGTCTAAAGCTATTCCTTGAATTTAGACAAAAAAAAACTAAAAAGTAATGATTCGATTCTGCTGAACAAAATAGAAACCATTTCACTAAAATCTTTAAACTTGTTTTAAATATTTATTTCAAATCTTTAAATAAATAAAAATGCTTAATTAAATTAATTTTCAGTTCTTAACAACATGATCCATCCTTAATTTTTCCTCTTTCTCATAATAATCAATAATAATTTAATCGGTTATTTTTTCATATTAGAATGATTTTTCCATTTAATTCTTCTAATTAAATTTGAAGTGAACAATTAATTGTAACATAATATAATAATCTAATATAACAAAAACATATAATAGAATATGTTTTTGTTAAAGCATGTCAGAAAATTTTTATATGCAGACATTTTGAACATTCTAATCATATCGAATCATTTTTAGAATAGAAAATTTACATTAAAAGAGTCTTCTTTCTAAAGTGACTGAAACAGTATTTACTGTTTAAAGAAAATACTTATTTGATATTATTCATCATAAAGAAATATTATTATATATCCATACGCCAACGAGTAATCGTTCAATACGTTGGTAATATAAAAATAATTTCTCATAGAAAAATAATACTCTTTGTAAGCAAGGCAAACTTTTCTTAATTATAGAAGATCATTTATAGATTTGAGTTTCCATGTCTAATGTAAGGAAATTCCAGAATGGTAGCAAAATCAATTCACCGGGTTCTTTAAAATATGTGAAAATCTCACCGATATTTATCTACTCTCTTTGTCATTTTAAATGAATTAAGAAAAAAAATTATGCTCTACTGACGTGATAAAATGCATAATAAGTTGCAATTCAGTTCCACTTCAACTCACATAAAATAAAAAAGCAAAACCATTCGGATTTCATTTTCCTGTTCCTTTTGGCTCAATGCCAAATTTGCGAAGTTGCCACTGACACAGAAAAAAAAATCAAATAGCTAAAGAAAAGAAACTTCAAGCAGGATTGCGAGGTCAAAAACTGTTAAAACTATTTGTTAAAAGAAATACAAAGTAAATAAATAATGACACATTAGATTGTGATGAAAAAAAATATTTTAAATATCCTTAACAATATTTAGCTAAAATAAAAAATATGGCTGGTAACACAACACTTCGTTCATAACTTCTACTGTTTTAGTAAATTGAATTTTCTGTTTGTTGTAAATTTAAGTGATTTAATAAGTTTCGCCAATAAAAATACTGAAAACTTATTTTGGTGCATTGATCAATTTGAGAATCCTTTTAAAAAATGAAAACCACTTTAAAAATAAAAAATATTATCTGCCTGCATAGCAAAGTAAATGCTTCAGGGACTTGAAATTGATCATATTTGAAGTTTTTCCTTATATTTATAAAAACTAAAATAAGAACTGAATTTTTTTACAAATTATATTTAAAATAAAGTTAAAAATATCGCTCTCTTTCGTGTAACCTTCTTTCACCAATCAACTTCCTGACTTGTTTAATTAGATTTTTTATTGCAGAACGTTAAAATTAAAAAAAACAATTAATTACCTCTAATGATGACCATCTGCCAGCTTCAAATATGTCCAGCTATTTTTTTTTTAAATTTAAATATTAATGTCATTTGTATTTCAGCTTTATTGGCATAAGCAGAAAGAAAATTCTAAAAATATATTTACATATTTACTTTTATAAATAATTATGATTCCAGTGGTTTGCAAATTATCGAAAAGAAGCTGCATGTGATGTATTGCCATTCTTGTAGACCTAAAAACTAACCGTGTTTGTCTTTCAGCCGGCTTCACCACTTTTGGCTATGGTCGGGGGATTCCAGGCTACCCGAGTTTCGGCTACTCTTTCCCAGGTATGAACCTTAATGTGCCTCAAATTTGCATCCCATACCCCCTGGAACACTTGAATATCTTCAACCTACATGCGATGCAAATCTGAATCTGAATTTACTCTTCTCTGTTATTGTAACTTGTTGAGATCAAACATTTATGCGAAAGAAATAATAACTTTTGTCTCGCCGTGCAATATAATCTGGCAGCAAGGGACTTCTCTCTCTTCAGGAGCCTGTTCCAGAAGCAGCGGCTTGAGGACTTCAAAAAAAAAGACTTCATTTCTGCATCTGAAGTACTCTGAAATTCCAGTTCTGTAGTAAAAACGTCGATCACAGTAACAGCAGAGAACCCTGAAAACATCTGTTCGATTTGAGACAATATCCAATGGTGGATTTTAGTATTAATATTTATCAGTGAATGTGTCAGGTATCTTTAACCAAAGCATTCCTTCATTTTGAACAATCCATTTGTGATAAATTTAAGTAAAAGCTAAGTGATTTTCTTTCATATTTTAATAGAAAATTATTTGGATTCTTTTATGCTGAAGATCAATTTTTTTATTGCACAAAAAAAGGAGCAGGTATTTTTCTTTCAGCTGTATACATTTAGGAATTGAATTTTCGCGTTTAAGAGTATGACGTTTCAATAGTTTCTTTGCTTTTGTAGCTATTGTAGTAGGCCATGCTTACTGCTTTAAAAAAATTATTGCTTTTTCTGTGAACAATAATCCTGGAAAAGTATTGGAGAAAATATTTCTTTTGGATTTATATTTTTTCAGTCTTTACGCCAATTAGGTTTTAAGTAAAATGTATAAAGCATCGAAAAGATATATTCTGACATATTTCGGCAATTTATTTTTAATTCATTGATATAAAAAGAAAAGAAACCCGTTTCTTGTAAGATGTTCTGACGAAAAAGAAAAATTGTGCTGCCTATTTTCCAAATCGAATGAAAAAGGTGATTTCGTGTTCTTCTGCAGCTTGTGAAAAAAAAAATCATTCATGTAAAACTGCATGCAATATTTCTTGAATAAGTCTTCCTTTCTATTCTTAAGCAATAATAACTGTTTCATGTAAAATATTATGATAAATGTGTGTGATGTTCACTTTCCAGAATTAAATGAGAAAGATGATATAATGAAATCTACGAATCTGGGTTTTGGATTCGATGAAGATATATTTTCTAGAAACTAAACTTCCAATTTTAATCCTACTGTTCCCATATTTTTCCTTCTTCGACAATTTTGGCTAAATTTAACAAAACAGATAATTGTCGGATGTAAGAAAATAAAAATATGAGACTTTAACTACAACAAAAGGATAACTACTTAACTGTAGATGAAGATGTTATGTACAAATGTTTAAATAGACATTCACAGTAATTTATCCGATCAATTTTTAAATCCCACCTACGTATCGAAATGATTGTTTCGTTTCTATATGAACATGACTGTTCGTTTTAAAATCTCTGTCATTCGGAATACATCTGGAAAAAAATGTAGTTTTGTTCATATTGTAGATAAAATTCATAGTAGTTAAAATGTTCGTCAATCTAACTTTTTTTATTCATTTATTCTTTGTGCCACTACTTGTGATTCACCTACAACCAGGAAAAAAGTCTCTTAAAATTGTAAAATAAGTCCATTAGGTTTTTATTAAAATGATCAAAATAGAACGTCCCCATATTCCTTTAACTTAATAAGAATAAGTGTCTAAGAGTAGTGGAGAGTTTCTAAAAATATCGACAAATTATTTAAGTTAACTTTTTTCTTAATATAATTTTCCAACTTACCTTTGACAATATTTTTATAATCTATCTTGAAAACTACTATAGTGAGCTACAACTGAAGAAGTTAATACATCAGCATAGATCCGCATACTATCAAAGTTCTACTTTCAAGGAAAAAATAAATACAAATCAAAAATTATTTTATTATTTTCTATTTCTTAGTGGAATTTTTCTAGGGACAATCATTTCGATGCGTAATGAATGATATACTTGTGCTTTTTTTTATTCATGTGAATTGATTATCAGGGTTTTTTTTATATTCAGATGTGCAATATGTTCACAACAGTGCACATTGGACCACTAAATTGCATTTGTATTATTTGTTTCTCGAAGGCGTTTACCCTGTAATACAACGGAAGGGAATATTCCAGTTCGCATATTCCATTATTAACGACAACTTCCGACTTTCGAGTGCTTATCGTATCTAAATAAACAAGTACTTGGGGGGTTGTCACAATTTTCTCACTTTTTCGAACTTCAGCTTGTCTTCACAAAGCATAAACACGTTGCCTTTTTGTGTGAGAGAAAGAGCAGGTGTTGTTATTCAGAAACTGAAAGTTAGTGTTTACGAACAGTTTAACTTTGCTTAACTGAAAGCTTAAAACTAGTAAAGGAAAGAAGCACAATCAGTCAGTCTTCAAAAGATCTTTCGAATAAAAAAAAAGTCTTCCGAAATTTAGAAAAAAACTAATATATTTATAGTTTTACACGAACAACAAATTTTAGCCTCACAGTTTGAAATTTAAATTAGCTTTGCTTATAAGAATTCAATATAAATACAGATTAAATTTCAAAACTGAAAAATAGATTAACCAAATCCTGAATATATTCTATTAAACTCATAGTTTAGTTATCTAAATTCTACTTTAAGCTATTTTTTTATTTTAAAAATTTGTGATACTAATGGTGTTTTGGATACCACTGAATTTAGAATGGACTTTTCTTCATCAATTTTGGCACAAGAATTTTTGTTAGAAATACCAGCAATTCGAAACATACCACGTTTGTATAGTAAAATATCCAAAATAAGAAAAATCTTTCGCAAGTATCTTTCTTCAAGTAAATAACAGCCTTCGTAGAACTTTCTAGAATGATTTATATCAATGAGAGATCTGGAATATAAACTTAAATTTAATGCCCAATAATCATCAACTAACTGAAAATTTTAAGCATGATGCACAGAGAATCTTATGAAATAGCAAAATGCTGCCTTTCTTTTAATATATTCAATTTCCTCATATTATAAGTGAAGAAGAACTGAGAAAAATAATCATTTATATATCCATGAACGTGGTGATAAATAGATATACAGTTATTCAGCTTTAAAATAAACACTGTCTCATAAAGTTTTGGTGCTGATATTATACAGTGATTATATAATCTATCGCATACGTACAATAATTATCTTATTGGTCTACCGAAAATGGCGGTTATACATTTTGGAAATGATTCAATGAGACATTGAAGTGGTTGTATCTCCACCAATAATTCAAAATTATCTCAAATCATCTATAAAGGTTCAATAGGTTCAGAGCTTGAATGGATAGTTCCTGCTGGCTCCATGAATTCTTTGTAAGATTGGTTATGGTAATCTAGTAAATACTCATTTGGAAGTTTTTCTCATAAATTTATATCAAACGTGAACGATGAGGTGGGGTATTATCTTGTTGAAGGATGTTTTCGATGGTACTGATAAAAGAATGTAAATAAGTGGTTTGTATGTCAACGCTACTCGAATTCAAGAAAGATTATTTACAAAGGCAATAAAGGTCCTAAGACTAGTCGAATAAATGTAAAAAAAAATTGTTGCATCACCTCTGCTTACTTGTAGGAGGTCAGCCTTATGTTCCCAGTTTACCTATTCCCATTAATCAACAGTTCGTGATGGTGAGATATGGCAAACTGATGTTTCAAAACTTCCAACCAGTAAAAGGAATCGATGCAGATATCGATATTTACCTGCATATTTCACCCTATTTTAGCGAATAGTACTTGTGAATACGCTTATAATAGTACTTTAACTAAAATCTTCAGTGATTTGATGCAAATATGCGGCTTTTTCTCAATTCAATCTTTGATTGCTGGTTTCCTGCTAAAGACTTTCTGCTTTCTAGCTGTTTTACAATATTTCACATTCTATGGATAGACAGTAATTATTCCATGATGAAAATTCAACGAAATTAAGGCTTTTGCTGAAACTGGATATCAAATATTTAGTGCTTTGGCTATTTGATCTACATGGAATTCACTTAAATTGCTGCTTATTATATCTCTCTTTTCTATTGGGGAAATATAGGCTTATGTGCTATTCATGGCTGGCGTCACTTTTTGGCTATTAGTTGAAAAACAACTTCAGAGCAAGTTCTTCTAATGCTGTTCATAATAATTCATTCATTCAATGTATATCAAAAACCTGTCTTTCATTTTACAAACTTGCAACGAAACTTAATTTTGAGATTTTTAATTATGTTTGAAAAATGTATAGTCAAATTTCTATGTTAATTTTTCATTCATTTTAAGACTCGTCTGTTATATAATTTGTTTCAGACTAAGCAATCATTTTAAGAAATGCTAAACTAAAATTTATAAATGTAATTTCTTATGATTCGAAAAATATCTTATCCAAAAGAAAAATAAACACTCTAATGAAATGGGAATTAACCTCTTTTCTTCTCAGGGTTTATACCGTATATCTGTTGGCTGACTCTCTGTGCATGCTGCTTAATTCCACAACATCTTTAAACAAAAGAACAAAAAGATTCTATAAAAATTGCTTCTAATGTCTAACATTCTGAGTTTAATGGAGAAAACGTGAGAACAAACACCTTAGTGCCCTAAATCAGCTATATACCTTTTGATCGAGGTGCAAGAAGGGAACAACAAACAGTGATTCTTCTCTAAATGATGCAGTCTTTGATTTTTCGATGTATTTTAGCACACAGAATGTGATTTCATATCCGTGTAGTCTGTGTCTTGTAGATTAGAAAAAAAACTTTAAGTGCTTTTCTGAAAAGAACTCTATACTATTAATAACTGAAAATCATAGATTATTTTAGGAACATATTTTAGCATAACACGTGTCTTCGCAGACGAGTTTGATCGCCTTCAGACCCCATCTCGAAGAAGCTGCTATTCAGTAACTAGTAAAGAATCTTTGCAATTTCTTATATTTTCAGAATTAAATTATCATTCTTCTTCAAAGCTAAAGTTATCTCTCAGAGCTTTTCAAACATTTTTTTATCCCAAATTTATTTTTTTTTTAAATTTAGAATTTGTGATTTCGATGGTAACCAAATTAATATAGTACGTATTCTCGAATCGCTAAAATGCAATCCCCTTTTGTCTTCTAGTTCTCTTAGCTTGTTTCTTCTAACATACTCAGTCGTATTTATTCGAAAGTGCTTGAAGTAAAAAGATCTCCATTGAGCCTAATAAGCATTAGAGGAACAAGCAATAGAGTAATAAGAAAATATATATACAATAAAGGCGATTCACCTGGAATTTTGTAATCACCATACTTTAAAATTTGTAATATCAAAAGTTCAATATCATCTTTTATTGTGTAATATCATCTTTTTTGGTTGAAAATTGCTGATCAGTATAAATACTTTTTGCAAACATCCTGCAGCCGAGATGGGGAATACAGGTTGTCAAATCCGGGTGCTATCAACCATGTGGCTTAGTCATGTGATACATATCTAGTGATTTTAGAGTGATAATTTTGAAGCCCATACGTAGAATCAAAATCCACGTAAGTTTTGTGCCTTGTTTTAAAGTAAGATATTCTAGAAATGAATCATAGTCTATAGTATTTTCAACATCTTAGATTTTTATCCTTGGTGAGACCTCAAGTATGCCTTAGCTAACGGCGATGATTTTCTCGTGTTTCTTCTGTGCATTTCGAGCGAGGATCAGGAGTTGGCCATTCGCATGTCGATGGCCAATTGTAAGAAGCTTGCTTCTTACATTCTATCTGTAGCTTTATTCCCGCAAAAGGGCTCAAGAACTTAACATTCAAATGCATTGGCGCCTCGTTTTTTCTACTATTAGATTTCGCGACACAGATGGTAGAGATATGGATGAAAAGATCAAGAGAAAAGATCAAATCTTGAATCTTGACGGTGTTTTTGGCAAAAATGAAACAATAAAAGAAGGGGGTATATTAAAGAAATATGTTATACAATGCTCCAAAAATAATCAACTGAAAACAAGAAGCTTGTGGTCGATCATCGAACAATCTTAAATAGTTCTTGACTCTAAAGGTCGTTTCTTCCATCTATATGCGTATCCATTGCAACAATCTGGTTATTGAGAACAATAAATGAAAAGACTTCAGTAAAAAGAACGACAATGAAACAATGGCAAATAGTTGTACCGATGAGAAACCATTTGCCATCGTTCCGTTGGAGTCACATGATGTTCCTGAGGTAGGTGCAGCCTTCCATTTCGCGCTATTCCAACAATTGTTGGCCTCGTGTGAACACTGCTTAAAACTTCGCTTTTAAAAAAAAGGGAAATATTGTTAGGCATATTTACTGAGAATGTTATTTATTTTTAATATACTATTTTTGCTTTCAACATAGAGCACAATTTGAAAATGTCTCTTCGAATTAATGGTTTCTAAAATTTGCTGGTCTTTTGCGTTTATTAACATTTTTTGCAAAGCGAAAATAAACTATTTTCAGGCAAATATAAAATTAGTCAATGAATGATTGAGGGAAATAAAATTAAAATGCATGTATTCAATTAATTAATTGTAAATATTTGACATTAATTAATCACATATATTTATCAATCAAAAAAGTTAGTTCATTTATTACTTAAAATGGATTAATAATTGGTTTAAAAATTCTATTTCATTAAATGCTCTATAGGGTAAACAATACTCCTAAACAAGAAAGGAAGGGGTTAATATGTTTTTTTGGTTGTAAAGCTTGTAACCATTTAGTAGTAGACTGATTGTTGCATATGACGAAAAAACTTACTTTTAAAAAGAAAACAATGATATACGAAGAACATATAAAAATAAAAGAATCGGGACGAAATAGGATTCGTTTACGCAATTATACATCTAAAAATAAGTTATATCGATTACTTTTATAGCTTTTACTTTTTTAAATTAAAAATTCAGTGAAATAAAATTCTTCCATTGAATTCTTACATTTAAAATCGAAACTCTTTGATAACTATCGTGCTAAAAATATTTCAGAACAAATTACATTTAAAAACAAAACTTTGTTTCACAGTTTAGGGGAGCTTTAAACATTCTACTCGCCACCATCTGTGTCGCCAAAATTGAAAAATTCATATCAAATATCTCGTGTAGGGACAATGAATAATAAAATATATCATTTTATCCTAGAAAGAATTGGAAATAAATGATATAAACATTATTTTGAGGATTTTTTCCTTTCATAAACACATTGTTTTGATTTGATACACACTGTTTTAAAATCTGTGTTTACACTGTAACCGCGCGTTTGTGTACAAAATGGCTATTCCTTGGATATAAGTGTTCTTGTTAATCAATATTGATAAATGTTCATTACCAATACTGTGAATCACTAAAAAAAACGTTCTCTTGGCGTTTTTACAGTAATAGATCTGCTAGAGTGTTTCGCATCTGCTCACCAATTCTATGTTTAAAGTGTTCTTTGTAGTTTTTAGAATCTTCATTTTTTTGTAACACAGAGAGAACGTGGACTAATTATTTTCAGCTAAAATTGAAATATTTAACTTTAAAGAGGAAAAGTGTTTCATTTTTATCTATTAAAATTAATTTTGAACTAATTAAAAATATTTCAAATTTTTTTTAATAAATAATAATAAAAAAAATTACATTTGTTGAATCAAAGTTTCCACATTATAAAACTTTCTCTTTTTATGTGCATACGAAAAACAATCTTTTCTAGAAAAATTCGAAATAGATTTAATCATTAAAAATAAAAATAAAAAATTATTGTGTCCAAAAACATATTAAAAAGTCAAGTGCAGGTTAAAAATTTGAAGAATAATATTAGAATTGCTTAATATCTTTAATATTTGGAACCTGTATTTTGAATATTGAGAACGTTATATTTAGAACCATATTCAATTTTAAACGTAGAACCATTGTTAATATATAGAATAAAGCTAACAACATGGAACGATATTACTTTCATTTAACGAATTAATATCTTTCAAAAATTAGTACTATATTATTCTCTCTTCTTAATTATTTTAATTTTTCTTAGCGATTAAGCTAAAATCAAGCTGTGTATCAGCAACCAAGAGAATATTGTAGCTTACATTAATTCTTTCCGTGATTTGTTTTCATTAGCTGCAGTATGACTTTTTATGTCTAACATTTTAAAATAATAGAATATTCTGGATATATTTACAAAAAAAACATACTTTTATCGCAAATCTGAATTTTAATATTAATTGAAATCTGCACACGTTCTCTCTGTGTCTAACGACTTAGAATCTTATCTGTAGTAAAGCATCTTGTGCCAAAACTAAAGTTTATTTTTGTTTCATGATTCAGCATTCGTTAGTGTAGAAGATGAGTAGAAAATTCTAATTTGTAGTTGCAGTCAGTTGAAGTTCGTCACAAAACGACTGAAGAGATTTTGGAGACTGTTTTTTTAATAACTCTAAAGCTTAAAATTTATGTTATTTTGATGCAAAATTTATATAATTTATTTACTGATGTCAGAGAGTAAGAAAAAGAATGTTTGAAATTTTGAACGTTATGATATATTTTCTTGCTATAAGATAGTTAAGTTCTAACTCATCAAAAGGTTAGACCAAAGTGAAATGCAATACAATTTTTCAAAAAGGAATTTTTTTTTAATCTCTTCATTTTCTTTGTCAGTGTTTCGTGAAGAACTCAAGACCAGCTCTCATGCGTGTTTTCAAATAGAATTTCGGCAGAATTGATGTCAGCTTAGGTTATAAACTTCCTCAACTACTACACGACTTTGTCTGCTCCTGTGAATGTGTCGAACAACGAAGCTTCTGTCATCATAACATTAGGCCTATAAAAAACAAATTGGAACTTTGAAACATTTCTATTGCATCAATTTCCTAAAAGAGTTGATAGTGAAAATCTGGTGTGACATCTTTTTTTATCGAGTTGCTTTCACAGAATTTTGATGATCTCCGAAAGCATAAATTAATTCTACCCTAACAAAGTAAATCCAAATTTTCTTAATTTATGACAACATGATTTTAAATAATATTCTCGGCCATATAATTTTGAATATTAAAATTTAAAATTTTTTATATTTTACATTGTTGCTCAGAATAAAAGAATCATCTGTGATTCACAGAAATTATTACTATTGCACTAAAATGCTCATCATTTGTCAAAGACATCGATGCATTTTTTTGCGAAATATTCAAAATTTTCGCGCAGTGTAAGTGAAGCTACATTCATAACAAACTATAATCTTTAATAGAACAAAATTATGTTAACACATATCATAATATTGATTGTTAATCACTTCATAATGACGATTAAATATTCTGATCAAAATTTATTAATTCTGGCACGTAAGGAAAGAAAAGAAATGGCCGTCGTGAAAATTCGATTGGAAGCTTCGTTCTTCCCCACACTCCTTGACTCTCACTTAGACATTAAATGTGCAATAAATCTCGAGGATTCGACGCTCCTCGCACTCTGTCAACTTAATACTATGGAAATTTGTACAAATTATCTAGTCTTTCTAGAATTAATTATATGAATGTCGTTTTGCAATAATCATGTGCCATTGTCATATTTAAATATACGTGTGGATGAACTTTGTATTTTTGTTGAATATAAGGAAAAATAAAATTCTTCTTGTACATAATAACATTGGTTTTCTTCAATCTCTATTGTAATTGTTGACTGATACAGTTAAAACCATGTTCTGTCTGAAATCGCTCACAAATCCATCTAGAAAATCAGCAAACATTCGTGACTGTTCTGATGCCAGCGATTCTGTAACTTCCATTGGTAAATTGCCAGGAATAATTCATTCGTATTCGTAGGAATGCAGAAATGAATGAGCAAAAAAAAAAAGATGAATTATAGCTTTATTTTTAATGTTATGATAAAAATGTATATTCATTCCTTTCAAAGTCGTTTGCTGTTTTTTAATACTTTTTAATGGTAATTAGTTGTGGTTTAAGCTATGTTCAATTAATCACCAGATCATTTTTTTAACATGATATCCTTCTTTTGAAATAATATACACTAATTTTTGGATGTCATAATAATGGACTATAAACATCTATCGAATTTCTAGAAACATTCCGATTGAAATGATTAAGGAATGACATATTTATAAAGGCAGTTTGCATAACATTCCCGAATGTTTTGCGCGATGGATACGAGAGCGGTTTCCAAACTGAAATTCTTCCTGCCGGCAAAAGACAGAGAAGACAAGAGAAATTCCTTTCTTGAAAAAATGCATCTTCTGTCTCAACTAATTACAGCGATTTATTACTTTGCAAGTGTTACTACTTTTCCTATGATTGATTCCCCGTAGATAATAATAAAATTTTATCTGAACTGTCTTGCCACTGACTGAAATTTACTTTATTTATAGAGTTTGCATTTGTATAATCTATTAATATGTAGTTGTATGCAATTTTTTTGTAGAATTATATGTCGAAATTTATCTTATAAAGAATGTATTATTGCAATCCTGTTCTGTGCAGCCTCCAATCGAAATTAATCTTCGGATATTAACAGAAATTAAAATATTTTCACTGCATTTAAAGCATCGAAATTGTATTCCAATTTAGCAAATAATCATCGTTTGGATGTTTCAAAAGCTTTTCAACAAAAATTCGATTTTTGTTCAAGTTTATTTGAATTGGTTATTCGAAATATTGAAGCACTAAATCTTTTAGAATGTGTAAATATATGTATCTAATTTTTACTCTGCCCGAAACATTCTTTCGCTGACTGAAGAAGTTAATTATAATTATTGACTGAAAACGATCGATGGTTTTTATAATTACATTTCAGAGTTTGCCGATCGAGTGGGTAAGAAGGCAACGGCATGATTCGATTTGTTCCAAAACTGAAATGTGCCGTTGACATTTGATTGCATTAGGACTATCGACTGCATGAAGCAGGGTTGCACTCTCTTCTCTCGATGTTAAATTTTAGTGAATGTCTTTAGGATAAAAAGAAATGTACATAATTGCTTGTGGAACTCCAATATCTGGAAAGAAATTAGATTTTTTTCAGTGCCTGAATACAAAAAGGTTTCTCTTCTCTCTCATTAACATTACTTTTGTAGCGTAAGAAAGAGTCACTTTTTTCTCATGTAGGCTTTTTCAGTAGATCATAGATACTAACGATGGCTTTCTTTCCTTCGTATCCTCGATGTACTAGTGGTGATTACATTGTCCAGTCTGGTTCTTTAAATACTAATATGTCACTCTTTTTGTTGTAACATTTTTTGTTTGTGTGATGTTATTCGAATTTCAATATGCATTAAATACATAGACAGTTCAATCAAAAATTTGTTGATGTAAATCTGCTGTAGTTCGCTCGAATGGTAAAACTTTTATTTCTGGCCGTAAATGAATTATATTAAAACTGAAATGAGTCGAAAGTGTGATGTGTGAAAAATGGCTGCATCAAACAAATGTTAAGAAATCAAAGTTACAGCGTGTGACTGAGCGAACTGCAGAAAGATGTCATATTCCATATTTTCCTCACGTAGCCGTGCACTCGATAGGAAGGGACTGGACACTGTATTAGATCTCTAGATTTTAGGTAGAATGATACTGGTAGATGAGATTCGACGCATCGTAGATGGTAATGAACATAGCGTCTGCTGGCATGGCTGTTGTTTCCCATAGCTTTTTGCATGCTTGCATGGTATTAGCTTTTAGAAATCAGTTTGTTTTTTCTTATGAATCTTTTTGTTGCTTGTTGAAGTTGATTCCCCGACATTTTGTTTGTCTCGTTTATTTTCAGCAAATCAGGAACAGAAGAGGCACTCGTTAAACCGATTACTCATTTAAACAACGACACCACACCATTGAAAAAGAAATCAGAAAAATTCTCCAGTTTTGTTAGTTATGAAGTCATATCCAAACTAAAGAAAGTTATGTTTTATTATTATTTATTGAAAAATTAAGGTTAAAAAAAAGTAGAAAATGTCGATAAAAACTCTTCTATGTAATATAATCGAGTAGGTAGTATCAATTTCTTTGCACCTCAGAAAGATTGCGTTTATATCATCTTTAAGGTGACATAAAAAACAAAAATTACATATCTGCACTTTTGTTTTTGGCATAAGGAACTAAACTTCCATATCTGCATATTTTTTCTTAATATAAAAAAGGACAATGTTTTATCTTTAATTTCTATCTGATAGTGGAAATGTCAAAAAAACTTTTTCTTCATTTCCATAATAATCAGATTTACGAAGAACAAAGAGCAAAAAAATGTATTATTACATAGAATAAATGTAATGTAAATAAAAGAAAAATATAGAAAGAAAATATTCCTGAAGTTACGCCCAGTATGTTTTGAACATTTTGTAATTTCATGTATATAAATATATATTTCTGAACCACATAGTATCTTTATTAAAAAAAAATGGGGAAAAAAAGTTAAATTCAAAAGATTTCTTCAGAAGGAAATATATTTTTAGTTTGAAAAATTGCTGAATGCCAACTGTATAACACTTTTCAAAATTTCCTTAGTAGTAAATGTTGTACTCTGAAAATCAAATTAAAGCGAATGATTGAATGTAAATATTTAAATATACTGCATTAAGTAACTATAAAAAGTGAATGATCATTTCCACTTAAAATATGTGTAAATAATAGGAAACTAATTTACGGCGGAATTAAGTGCAAATCACTTTTAAAAAATTTTAAGTTTTCTTCCTTTTTTTTTCAATTATAAAAAATTATAGATTTATCTTTTTTAAAAAACGCTTCGAGATTTCATCTCGTGCCCAAGAATTAAGTACAAAATGCAAAGCTTTACAGTTAAAATATATCAGATCGTTTGTATATATATATATATATATATATTCCTTAAAAAAATGACTTCAGACCAGCTGCTTGCAAGACATTATCAGTTTTTATGCGGGCCTCGAAAAAAAAAACTATCATTGGAATATCATTCAGAAGACGCCAAGATCAGAAGACGTGAAGAAACAAATGTGAGTAGAAAAACTGCAGAAAGTCAGCTTTCTGTTGCTCATTCTATTTCTTTCATTTGCTTTTGCCATGCATGCTTAAAGAACATATCTTTTTATTTCACCATTTTATTCTGCTGTGTTTATTTTCATTTTTTTTTTATTTATGTGTTTATTTTCAAAACCGCTGCGACGGCCACTTGCACCTGCGCACCGTTTATTTAGTTTGGACATGCTATTTTTTTTTTTAGCTTCAGAAAAAGAATGTAAAGAAATGACTCGATGCAGTATAGATAACGAGGCTTTCATATTTTTATTTCCCCCTCTTTCTTTCTCCTTTTTTAAATGTGACCCCTTCAGTTGCAAATTTTAATTTTCGCTGCTATATCGCGATATTCTTTGTTTCATTACTGTTATTTTCCCCCCTGAATTTAGATCTTCATTTGCAATAGATGGTAAATCCTTGTTTTGACGCACATATTTATTTAATAGAATTGTGACATTATTTCTACCAAAAATCGCTTTCACTTTACACTTTGGAATATCATGAAAAATTGCTTTAGATTTTCTTTACAGTAAAACTGTCTTGCGATGAAAAAGTTTGTTAGCAAATATAACGAATGTAACTTATGTTTTACTAACATTTTAAACTTGTCTCGATATTTTCTTTTCCATTCATGCTTTTCTAATGTCTAACTTATATACTTGAATTTGTGTAAATTATTTATATCGTAAGCAAAAGTTGAATTCTTTTTCATTTTTAATTTTGTACTTAACAACTTTTATTCATATTTCTTATTCTGGTTTCATTTTCATTCTATTATTTCGAATTTCATTGCATATATTCATGCTTTTGCTCACATTATTTGATAATAAATGAAAAATTTCGATTTCTCGAGCAAAATTTCCCAGACTTCAGAAGTATTCATTGCTATTAAATGACGTAAAGAACAAATATTTTATTATTTCTAAAAGAAATTAGAATATTTAAATGAACTATTAAAAAATTTTAATATTCTATTTTATTAATAATTCTCATTTCATTTCGATAAAAATAAAAGCGATTTCTTAATTAAAACATACAATTATATGTAATGGAATTCATTTCTTTTATTTTTCATTAGTAGGACATAAGTCGTTTAAATTCGTAATAGAATCAAATGATGTCACGACGTCATACATCACATATACCTATCATTAAAATTATGGGCAATTTATTTTTTTCGTAATAAAGATTCTTTATTCTTTAGCTTTTGGATGAAATAGTGTAAAAGAAAAAAGTTTTACTTGACAATCTTGAATTATTTCAAACATGAAAAATATTTCCGTAAAAAGATTTTTATCCTACCTCTGACTGCGTTCGTCTAGACCTAATAAAAACTCTCTAATGCTCATATTTCGGAACCAATTTTTAAAAAAATAAAGCTTTTTAATAAAACAATATAAAAATAATTGAAAAATGTGAATACATTTTAAATTGAATTCATTGTTAAACAGGAAAGATTCGGATATAAACTAAAATAAGAATTGATATTTTTAAAAAAATAGGAAAATTAATTAAATTTCTAATGTAAGAACAAGAATTATAATACACAAGAAATGTGAAAGAAAAAGTAAATATTCGTTTCAATCAGTAAAGGAATTCATTCTTTTAATTTAGAATTATCTATTTTGTAATTCGAATAATTAAGAAATGACTGTACTTACATAATAGCAACATATTCACCATCTATTGGGAAAAGAGAGAGGAAATTCTATTTACTATAAACCGGTCGAACTGTTGTCATTTGGGGTTTTTTTTAAGACCCCCAAATGGGGAGATAATGCAATAATGATTAAAATTTTGGCCAATTAAATACATTTTTTTAATCTAAAAATTTCTAAAAATATTTTGAGGGATAATTTTATTAAATCAGATAACCATAAACTGATCTTCAAAAATGGTCATCATCTGATAATCGTGTCTTTATGAAAACTCGGTGTATCTCTATGACATTTTTTTTTCAACTTTTTAAATAATTATCAGGCAGTAAAATTATAAGAATAGATTAGTTTCTAAACTACATCTTAGTTATTTTTTAATTGGCTTAGTAATTTTCTAATAAAAGTGAGTGAAATCAGTATTTTCAGAAAAATAATTACACAAAAAATAAGAACAGAACTATAGAGATACGTCCAACCAGCATTTTTAACACATCGCAAGCATGCATTAAGATGCCGATTATTTCATTAGACGGAATCCAAGTAGTTGTTTTATGTTTCATCAAAATCAATTTCTAAAATTAGAACAAGAGGGAGAAAAAAAGGAGAATATTTCCATTGAAAATTAAGTAAAAATGATATCTCGAAAAATGAACCGAAGTATTGAAATGCTTTATATTTATACATTCTATACCAAAAGGAAATCGAAATTTTTCATTTTGTGTTTGGCCATTTTTCTGAATGCTTATTTCCTATCGCTACCTGGCTGACCCCTTTGTTCCTTTCCCTCAGGCTTCCACGGCTTTAGCTATATTCCTTCGCCCGCAGCCACCGACCACCAGGCGACCGCCTTTTTTGTGGACGCGTTTTCGGCCACTGCGGTGTCAACCGCCGCTGCCCTCGCCAGCCACATGACCAGTGTCGGGCAGACCGAGCCTCCGGCTGGTCTGGCTCCCATGGGCAGCTCGCCCATTAAGAGGGGTCACCCCTTTGCACCGCAAATCCCCACTGGTAAGAAATTCGTACACATCACAAAAAATTGTTTGTTTTTCTAATAAAAGTATTTTGACTTCCGTGTCTTTCAAAGAAAATGAAAGGAAGAAAGACATAAGAAAATGAATGGATATCAATAAAAAGCATTTAAATATTACTTTTGACGATGAAAATCACACATGCCTCTGTGCTTTCATGCAGTGATCAACAATTATGGACCTCAAGGGTTTGCCGCCTCCCCCTCCCCCGCCAACAACCGAGTCTTCCCGGCAACCAACAGTCCTGGACCCATCGACATTTACTCTTCCAATCAAGACGGTGTCAGCTATGTCCAGGACCCGAGCCCGCAGTCCACGGGATTTCCACCAATAGCTGTTAATAGAGTAAGTCTGCAGAGATAAGGTACATATGCTGCATCTTTTTTAATACTTTCGTGACTAAAATATTCCACACGAAAAAAATATATGTAATAGCGTTTAGGTAAACAAAGCAGTTATTGACACCCTATTACAAATTTATAATGAGCTTGCATATTGATATTCGATAACAATCCAAACAGGTGTCATAGGTGAGTTGCAAAAAAAGTCGCACAAAAATGATCTTGTTTGCTTAATTATATACATTTACTGTAATCACAAGTTTGTACATTGAGATCAATAGTATAAGCAATGCATTGCTCTTGATTTAAACCTTTTTACTCGTTTTCATTAGGCCCATTTATAGTTTGAAAAATATTGAGTCTTTATAAAAGCATCTTTTACAAAAGGACTTCTGCAACTAATCATTCTAAATAAATTGCGAAATTAATTTCCAGATTTCAATAATCACCATTCAACACTGAAAAGTAATTTTCGGAAAATTCTCATTACTTTTGGCAATAGACGCCACTTATTAGTCACTTTGCATCCGAACCAAGATTATCACTACATCTGAGTAATCAGTCTAACAGAAATGCCTTAAAAAGAATGTAATTTGTTGAAATAAAAAGGTGCAAGAAAAAATAGACCAGATGACTCATTTGTATTATTCATTCGTTTTAATTAGAAACAGAACAATCGAATATAATGAGCAGAAATGAAAAATTTTCAATGAATAATGTCTAGCAAAAGATTCAGTTTGATATTGGGCTGATCTTCTTAGGAGTCGAAGGGCTTTAGAGTTTTGCAGACTAATAGTGGTTTCTCCTTTGATTCCTCTTCATCGTCATTGTCCTCAAATTGTTTGCCATCACTCTGCAATCCATTCCTGCATGTCAAATTGTTCCTCGGGAAGATCTGGTAACTTCTCAATGCATTAGACTCATTTTCTTGATTGGTCCTAATAATAAAACCTTCCAGCCGAACCGCCTGGACATCGAAATTGATATTAACAAGCAAATTGTCTAGCTCTAAAACAAGCGGATTTTCTATGCATTTTGAAACTAGAGATTCGTTCTTCTATAATTTGATCAGTACAACTAATTGATTATTACATCCATGATCGCTAACAACCGAAATCTGCTGACTGCTGCACACTGGCTGTATCCGATATTAAGGTAACCGATTACGTCAAAAATACCGATTTCCGATCTCTTTTACGATTTTTGCTTAACTTTTCTTTTTTCAAACCGCTATCATTTTTCCTAACTGTATTAAAAATAAAGTTTCAACTATTATAACATAATTTACATGATTTAAAATCAAACCGGTAATAGCATTCCTAAACAGAAATGAGCCTTAAATTTTAATATTTTGCTATTTTTCTACATTTCTGCATATAATTCGCTAAAGAATATTTATACTAAGAATTTTTTGAAACAAACTAGCATGTATTTGGTATATATAGCAAAAGACTGATACTCTCTTTCAAAAACTTTAAAAAAAAATGTACAAGAAAAGAAAAATTAGCCAATTATTATATCGATAAATTGTAAAACTACTACAGAATTATAATTCGTAGCAATAAAGGCAATAGAGAAGATACGCAAAGTCCTATTATTGCAGTGTTTTACTTTTGTTGCATTGCCAGTGCCCGAAAGGGGTCGATGATTGGTGCAAGTATCAACAAGCAAAGACTTTCAAAAAGTTATTGAAGATTAAGATGGCAGTACCACCCACAACATATAATACACTTAATAAGGCCTATTTTTAAGAAATTGGACGATTGAAATTCAAATTACATGGACAATGAAATAGGCAAAAGTTTTGCAATTACTGAAATAAGTTTTCATTTATAGGCTTTCATATCAAATTTCAAATGTAAATTAAAGGGAAAATGCATATTTATATACATTTTAATCCCTAATTTGTTTCCATTTTAAAATCTGTCTTACATTTTGATGCATTATTATTCTTTAAAATGCATTATTATTATTCTTTATAACTTATGAGTAAAGAGAATTGTAATTGTAGCATTATGAGTTGGTGTAGAGCGTTAACCGTTTTGTCAAATTCCTTTACGATTTACTTATAATCCCCTTGTTTCTCAAAAAAATATTATATTTATTAAAAAATTCATCATTATCCTGTCTGTAATTGACTATGTAACTAAAAATAACAAAAATTCATTAAAAAAATCAATTTTTTTCGAAGCAAATTTCCAAAATAGTCGATAACCTTAATATAAAAGCATTAAAAGACGATATTTTCAGACTTAAAATTTGAAAGACATATACAGTTCATACGACTCTATGTAATTTTGGTTTGAATTCTTGCTCGGTAGGATCATTTTAAATGAACCAATGGAATTTAATGAAGTATGGAAAAGTGAAGTCCATGAATATTATATGATAAGTGGTTATAATAATTTTAACTCTGTAAGAGTAGAATAAACTGAAAATTCGTTAAAATAAACATTTGTATTTTTTAGGGCCCGCTGATTGCTGCAGCTTTTACTAACGGCTACCATTGAAACAACAAAAAATGGAATTCACGACTTCAAGTAAGTGTTATCCCTTTCTTTTATTTCATTCACATCTCATCCATAAACAATTACAGAGAAAAATATAAATATGGATTAAATTCAATAAAATAATAACATAAATCAATCAAAGCGTTATCTAATCATTACTTAAAAGAGAAAACATATTAAAAGAAGTAAGAAATCCATAAAACTTCAAAAAGAATATACATTTTTTTTAAAAAATCAATAAATAATAAATACCAACTCACCAGAAAGTTATTGGATTTGTTTAATGGATACAAAATACGAATATAAAACTACTAGAAATAATTCTAAACTAAGAACATTCTTTTTCAAAATTACGTTTCATTGCAATGAAAGTCTAAATAATAAAAAAAGTGACACCGACTTTATCGGGCAATGTTCTAATTTTTGGAATCAATTCAGAACATTTACACAAGAACAAGGAAATTAATAGCCGTTTTTAAATACAATTAAAACTAAAACCAAATGTCTGTGCTTTTATTTTGATTGCAGATACTAGTGCCACCCTGGAATTTTGTGGAAATGAATACAATTAAGGAAATGAAATGTGGAGCAATTGGCTGAATTAAAAATAAAATCTTAGGGTGTTTTTATATACGAGAAATAGCATATACAAGATTTTTTTCTGATCTAAATAATTATAGATAATTTATAGCACTTAATGATAAACTTAAAAATATAATACAGAAAATTGGTTAAATTTGATAATTTTGTATTTTTTTAAATCTATACATAAAATAATTTGAACAGGTTTACTGACCTATGGGATGCTATTACCAAAGATAACAACTGAAAAGCAAAAGAAAAAAGTGAAAAGGCATTTTTATGTTGTTCATTACTAAATAGTACTAAACTATTTAAATTAATGCATGAATTTAAGTTTCCAAGGACAGTTACCCAACAATAAATGTAAATAAAGTAGACAATTCACATTAATAATGAAGCTGCAGTCTACAATATAAAACTCAATGCTCCAAAGAGTTATCTAATTACGACTGAAGAAAAACTGGATATGATGTTATGCATTGAAAAAAATTATCATTTACGAATTAATGGATGATTTATTCCAAAGTCTCATCATTAAAAAGAAAAAAGTCAATAAGGCGTTGGCCTATCTCTGGCCTAGATGCAGAAAGCTTTCACTTGACCTGGTATAGATTGATAAATTTCCTATTATACAAGTTCATTGAATAACTGTTCTACTTTTCCGTTCTGTTGTGATTCTAGTTAAATTCAGAAATTCTTACGATGAAATATGTTCATGCATTTTTTACCATTCCTGGAAATATCATCTAAGTTTCTTTACTCTAATGTCGAACGATTCGTCGATGTATCCATTCTGTCTCTTTCAATCTGATGGCCTGACTTCTTTGAAAATCTGATATATGTTTATAATGTGTACGAATCAATTAATCAGTGAGGCATTAATACAATCAAGATTAATTACCTTCAATTAAAATATAATAGAAATTTTATCCATCAGTTTAAACATCTGTTTTTATATACACTTACTGGATGTCCTGGAGCACTGGTTATTCTCATTCACTGCAAAAATTTAAATTCATTTATGTATTCATAACGTTTTTGTATGCGAAATTTCATTGCAATAGGCTTATTTTATCTGGGTGCGAGATTTTAAATCGTAGAGTGTGAGTAAAGGAAAGCATAGAGATGAAAGGCAATAAAATTTCTTCGTGGTCTCGTAATATCATCTATCTGAAAGCACAAGTGGTATATATTTTCCTGTGATTTCATTTCTTTCTTTTAAATTAATTGATCTAAATTTCAGATACAGTGAAAACAAATTAGAGGAAACATGATTGTCTGTACCAACATGATGTTTCGGAGAGATGGTCAACCAAAATCTTCAGCAAATCAGAAAATGAATCACTGTCGTTTGATAGCATTCATTGAAATTTTTCAAAAATGTACAATGAATTAAACACATTGTAGATACATGTTTCCCCGAAGTGATTCTATTAGCTACTACTTCATTCTGATAAGTTCTCTCGTCCGAATAAGGTCATACGAGACTTTCCAAATATTCTATAGCTTATAAAAATCATGTAACAGAAACGTTGTATTAATAAACTTGAAGTGTGTCTTATAGAAGATAGTTTAAAACGATTTCATATAGTTATTTTTACATTGAAATTTTATGTAGTTTACTTTTAATGTCTTAAATGATAAAATATTAATAATTATCTTTAAAGTTAATAAAAGGTAATTAATTCTCTAAAATTAAAGATTTTTCTCAAATTAATATTTTACTCTTCTTGAAATAGTTGTGCAGTTCAGTGACTAGTTCTTTCCTTTCCAGCGCCTGATGACGTTGAAAGATTCCGTGAAAAAAAAAAGAAGAAAAAATTATATATATTGAGCCTTTCTGCAACCACCTGTTAACAGAACCCCTTTTTACGTCGGGCACTGCAAAACATCCACCAGTCACCGTTGTTATTACTTTCCTGAATATTTTCGTTTTCCGTTGTTGTATTTCCTTCCACACATCCTCACCCCTCTTACGTCACGAGTGACGTAATATAACAAGTTCAAATGTTTGTAGCTGTATATTTGCTGATTGAGAAAAAAATATAAAGTGTTCGCTTATCTACCGAGATGGAACAATCCTAACGTATCTCTCTCTATATTATGTATATCGTTCTTCGCACCACAAGGACATCTGCACCGAGAACATGAAAGAAGACTTCTTTCTTTTGTTCCAGAATTTCCTCGAGTTTCCGTGCTCGAATTACAAGCAATAAATATTTAAGGGAATAGATTTACAAAACTTTCAAGCGTCGGAAGCTCTGAGGGACATTATTCCAGAGACTGCTGCGGTGCAAATACAAACTGGCGACACGATACCTCAAGACGAGTGCGTCAGACTGGGAATGGTGTCTCTGGGATCGCCAACTTTCCTCGTGGACCTACCATTCGGAACAGAATTAAAAAGCGTATTAAATGGTGATATTCTAATCTGTTTATGTTACGAAGTGTTGGTTGTATATTGTATCCTTATAATCACATGAATAGAGGTAACCTTTTTGAATATCTGTGTATTCTGCGTGGAGTGGTGATATATAACTCTTTATGTACACTTAAAGCAATACAGACAAATATTAAGCTTTGGCGCTTGCTGTGAATCGCATTTCCGTGGGGCGAATGGGATCCTTCCTTCCTTCCAGACGTTCGATTTTTATTCTCTGTTCGTTGGTGAGAGGAGGGGAGGGAGGTCCCTGCACCTGTTCGCCCTGCCGGGATCGACATGTTAGCTTAATGTATGCATCAAGATCCTAGTGCTTTAATTTTGCTATATTTTGATTCTATTTTCAAATACATCAGTTTTATAAATTGCTCTTGTAATAATCACGTACGGTATCTTGTTAAAAATGCACTGTGTGCGTCGTATTGTGTTTCATGTGAGCAACTTTGCCCCACCCCCTCTTCCTTACGCATATTTTATGAACCTTTCGTGAAAATTCCCGAGAGCAGTCATAATACGTACATTTTGGGAATTGACTTCCCTTGTTCCTAATATTAAAGGCACTTCCATGTTATGACTGCTCGAACATTATTCACTGATATTAAGCTTTGAACTTTGGAATTCCAAATTGAGATCTAGGAAACATTCAGTCATTTAAAAAAAAATTAGTAGTAGTAATTCAAATCAGTCACTTAAAAAAATAATTGTTTATTTATTAATTTAAAAAACAAAATTCTAAATTTTTTTAATTCGTCTGCAAAATGTGTTCAGAAAAAATTATCGCATGAACTTCATTTCAACTTTTGCTTTTTTTTTAAATTGTTTTTTTATTACCATTATTCTATTACCATTTCGATTGCCATTAAGAAAAATTATTGAAACCTCTTACTTTTTCGTAAATTTAATTATGTATATAAACAGCGGTACAAAAACATTCAAACTTTTAAAATTCTGTGGATCATCAGATATTATTAAAAAATATATCTTTTAAATATATATATAAAATAAATATATCTTTTAAATAAATATATCTTTAGAGGCAGTTTTGAATTTAGAATAAAAAATAGAATTTACAATAAAATATAGTGAAAAAAAATTTTTCTTCGTCGAATTTTAAAATCTAAATGTTATTTTATTTTATTTATTTAATTAGTTTGAATATAATTTTATATGGTTTTTTTTTTTTAATATCTGAAAAATGAATCACGTTGATCCTCTGGAATTCTAAAATTCTTTGCTGCACACAATTAACCGGGGTTTTTTTTTTTTCTTTCAAATTTCAGAGTTTTGAAGCAGTTTAACTCTTCTCAAGACACGTGGCTGAATATTTACAGCTTCTGCACATGCGTGTCCAACAGGGAAGAAAGGTACAAAAAAATTACTGTGTGTGATTATCTCTACCTTCTTTAGTTCTTTCCGAAGGGGATACATGTCTTGAAGAATCCTTCAGATTAAATCTGTTTGTTAGAGTTTTTACTAGCATCCGAACGAATCAAAAACGAAAATATTCCCCCGGCGAGTTCGGAGCTAGGAAACTGATTACAGCAGTAGAACGTCGATGAAGCGAATTAAATATATATATATATATATATAGAACAGAAAAGGTATTGAGATTACTTTTTTTACAATATTGGAAAATTCCTCCTTGAGGGTAAGAAAATGACATAATAATTGTTACTGGAAATGAGGTAATAATTGTACTGCAATCCTCCGAGGTTTTTTTTTTTTTTTTTTTTTTTTTTTTTCATTTATGTTAATTTTTTTTTTCGTAATTTTAAAATTACCATTGCGCAAATTAAAAAACTTTTCAAGTAATCCAAAAACATATTTCAAGTCATTTTTTTATTGTTTGAAAAATTCATTTCAATGTTTACGATTATGATGTTGAAAATCACTGAGCTCTTCAATCCCAGTTCGGATTACAGACGTTCTACTGTACTTAGATATAAAGTGAAGTATCTACCTGTAAATACCAGTTATTCCTCAAATAACCCTAAACATGCACTTCATTCAAATTTTTTTAAGTTCTGCTCACGTATCAAGAAATTTTCGATATACATTTGTACATTTTTTGATGTGGGGGAAGTAGTTCCAAAATCTCACCAGTACCTGTACAGCGCAGAGCAGAGAGTTAAAATAATGCTAAATGTACCAAAAGAAATGAAAGCACATTTGACGCACTTACTTTCTCAGTAGTCTTAGAACGGCAAACAAATGTCTGTTTTCATTCCGCAAAAAAAAAAAAGCAATAGCGAGCACTGTTCCGCGAACGGTGTTCATAACATAACTGTACTATTTTCGAGTGTATTGTGTCGTGCTATGTAACCGTGCGCGCATGCGTACGTGATTCATATTACTTGCTTCCTAGTGTGCCTCAGAATGGAATATTCTGCAAAGAATCGAGAAGTACCTGAAAGGACGGGGTTCAAAAGTGTATGTGACACGAGTGGCAAAGGAATGACAGAAAAATACATGCTGAGAAAAATGGTAGTAAAAAGAAGTCAATATCTTTTAAATCTTTGCCCCTTTCTAATAAATTATCCTAAATGGAATTTTTCTTGTTGTTCTTAAAATTGTTCTTATTAACTTAAGAACAATTTCAATCCAGCGCACTGATGATGGAAAAAAATGTCTTTCGAACAAGTTTTAAACTTATATCTGCTTTCGAAAATTTAATCAAAATACGGTTTGAATTGAGTATCAAGGTTAGGAAGGAACTTAAAAATTGTTCGAAATTCGATCGATCATTCGAATTCGATTGCATTGAAAGGATTGTCTGAGCAGAGCTGAGTTGAATGGGTTGCACTAAGTTTGCTTGAATTCTGTTTGTCTTAATTTTCTGGATTTCAAATTCCTTAATTAGTCTAATGTTTATCAGCACATCTCATCTAAAGCATGCAAAAAGTCTTTAAAAAAAACCAGCTTGTTAAAAGTACAACACATGGATAGGTCACTCGATTTTTCATTCCAAATATATCAAAGCAATAAAATAAAATCGTGTCTGTTTGCCTTCTGGTGACATATATATTTTTAACATACACTTGGAGTTGTAGATGCATATTAGAGATTAGAGACAGGAGGACAATCAGTAGATTTGTCGATTTTAGAGATGCTACTGCTTTAGAGAACGATATATTAGAGAACCGAAACTGCTGCTTGTTAATTAGTTTACGAATCAAACTATCCGAAAGGTTAAAGTATTTTTATGCAAACGAGCGTGCATCTTTTGCCTCCGTAAAACCAGTTTTTACGGTGTATAATTGTACAAAGAAACTTAGAAATCCTAGATCAAACGTCTTCCTTCTTGAAACATTTTCGTGACAATTTAACTCTCAATCACTTAATGAAAAAATCACGAACACATTCGAACGTGTTCGGTTTGTATACCTGCTATGACATTTATACAGGGTTGCTTTTTATTCTTAAATTAGTTTTCAAAAAAAGTATTTCTTGAAACTGCAATTCTCATTTGATTCTTTCTTAGAATTAGCAGACGATTATTTTAACAGGAATAATTAAGTAACTTAAGTATTATTTAAACATTATATTCGCTTTCTCTATGAAATCTCTACGAAGGAAATTTGGATTACAGATTGGAAAAAATTATGTCTAAGGATAGTTTTGGATAAGCAGCTGAAAATTCCTCCATGTATGAAATCGAGAGTCTTATTTGTTTTTTATAGAAAGAAAAAAAGTTTTCTACCACCTCGTTCTTAAAGAAGATGGCCAAAGGAGAAACAAAAACTTTGTTGGTGAAGAGGTTTTTAAGGAATATTGATCTATTTTTTAAATTACGAAAGATGCTTAATATTGCTAAGGGAATTGTACATCATAATTAAATAATCAAATGCAATTTTATCACAAGATTTTAATTCGTCGGTCAGCAAAAAAATGTTCTTTCCTTCCTTACCTTGAGTTAAGAAAAAAAAGTTTGAATTTTTAATCACCATGAAGAATCGAAGTGAATCCTATCCATTCTATTGGTAGATGGCTGGCACATGACCAGTTTCCTCCACTTACCAGCACGAAGAACAGTTACGCTCTTTTGCCACTCGAGTCACATGACGCCACCGTCGTTTTGAGGCAAAAGCTCGAACGCTGGCAGCCAAAAAGCAATATCTTGATGTTTCCACGTGTAAACCAGAGGCCTTTCCATGTTCACAAAAATAAAATGAGATGAAAGGTGCACAAATAGGATTAGTAGACAGATGTGTTCAGAGCAAATCTAATATTTCTTTAGTTCCATTATCAGTTATGATGCTTAAAATATCATGTCTGTAACTGCAAAATGGAAAAGAGAGTTTAAACCTCGTAAATGGAAATTTTCAAATATGATTTAGCACCACAAAAACTGAATTAAGCAAAAGCATTATTTAATAAAAATATTTCCCAGAAGATTTTGCTTTATTGGATATTTTTTTTTTCACATTTCTTAATTAACAGCATTCAAAAAATAAACCGTTACATACTGCTACAGAACTTATTAATATTACAATAAAACTTTAATATTTAAGTTTATAAAAGAAATTCTGCTATTCTTATGTTCTGTTTACGGAGGTTTATAAATTTAAATTCTGTATCGTTCTGTCATTGCAATGTGTAATATATTATATACATAAATCTATATATATAGATAAATCTAAAGATCTTACTTATAATTTTAACAACGAAAAATTAACCTAACTTTGAGATGCATCTGGAATTTTAAGACAAAGCACCAAATGTAACCATATATATCTTTTTATGCCTCTTGAATTCCTTAGTAAATAAAACCTTTCGCCCTTGCTGTTGTATTTTATAAAAATAGCTTTACGCATTGGAAAGTGATATCTTATTTTGTACTTCGTGAATCTTGCTTTGTGCTTAGAAACAAAAATTGTTGATGTTGATATTTCTTATGCAAAGTATGTTGTACCTATGTAATCTTTCTCAATATTGTAAATATAACACTAAAATATTTGTATATTGGAAAAAAATTTCCATTATGATAAATCATAAAACCATTGATAACGGATATTTGTTAAGCTGTCTTTAAAATATTCCTTGGGGAAAAAAATTAGGAACTTTTGATTTCAAAAATCCATTTATGAGGTGAACTATGTATTGGAGCAATAATTAATGTACAAATGCTTTGAAGTGTTTGAAATATGCTTCTGAGATTCTCATATGCAAATTGTTCCAGAGAAATTTGTGTGTACGATTAGTTCCCTACCATTGGCAACTCTCATTGAGGTAGCGTCCACAAATTTCTTGGAACGATACCATGGTTGTAGAAAGTTAGTGTCTGTAGAGCTGTTGTTCGTTTTACTTTTTCAATCTTTATGTATTATATCTGTTTTATCAGAATGGCTCTTTGCGATTTCTTTTTATAAATAACAATTTATTTTATATGGAGAATTGTAAAATCATTAAGAATTGAATTGAAAAGTGTGAGTATTATCTTTATCCACCTCGAAGATTATGCATCTCTGTGACCACTGGTGATACATTTTTCTTCCAAATATATACAAATGAATAAATGAGAAAAAAAACACACCACCTTGCTATGTAGTTTTTTCTATATGAACCAAGAATTAGATAGATTTTATTTTATTTCGTTTTTACTTAAAATTGCTCCTTTTTATGCATTTAAAAATGAATATTAATCTTCTGTGAGGGAGCTCTTTGGTTTTTTTAATATTGTGTTTGTAAATTTACTTAGGTAGAGCTCTTTTATACCATCTAGCAAGGATGACAAAAAAAGATGGGACAGAATAACCTAGGCAAGAAAAATGGAGGCATTTACAATCAAAACTTTTCTACTCTCTTCACGGAAAAAAAAATGGTTAAAACAGCCACAGATCGAGTATTTGTAATGAAATAAATTATTCTTTTTATTTTTAAGACAACTAAATTTGGTAACTGAAATCCAGACTGTTTAATAATTCTTCGTCGCAATAATTTCCTAATCATTAAAATGATTTAATCGAAAACAATAAAGAATTTAATTACACGTCAAACGATTTTTAATTTTTTCATAAATTGATAATTCCTTATTTAATGATTTGTTATTTTCACTGAGGAAATGACAGATTTATCGATTAATAATTTTTTAGATATTTCCAAAATTTGGTGTCAGATCAATAATGAAAAACAATTGGTGAAAATTTTCATAATCAACGAAAACATTTTTTTAATATCATTATTCCAAGAATTATGAAGAAATTCTCACTCCTGATTATCTCAAGTGTATTGGGTAAATTCAAGAAATTACTAAATTTTTTAGTCAGTTTATGGACTAAATGTTAAGATAATACTTGGAAAAGCCCTGTATGTAATAATGTAAAAGGAATTCAGAAAATTCATTATGAATATGAAATATTTCAAAGTTTCATTTTCTTTCTTTGCAAATTGTCGGCCTTAAAAAAAATTCAGAAATTTTGAAGCAAGTCCTGACCTACATTTCAAAACTAAATTTGATAAAAGTAAAATTATAAAAATATTCACTTAAATTAAATTCATAATAATTTTTTGTTAAGAAACTATTGATTAAACGTCTTTGTGCATCTTTAAAGCTTTGAAAGCGAAATAAAGAATACATATCTGCTCGGAAAAAAATTCACAAAATGAAAGAGATTGTTTCAAATTATTTATTTTAAAGAATTTATTTAATTTCCCTATAAAGACCTGGTTTTAAAGTTAACATTTTCCAATAAGCAATATAATATTTTTCGAATGCATCAACAGATATAAGATATTTTTGGTCGTTCTTTTCGTTTCGTATTTATTTATTTATTATTTTAAAATAATAAATTCCGGCAATGCTTCTTAGTTTTAAAGTAACCTTTTTACTGTCATTACAAAATATCTTTTAACATTTTCAGTCAGTGTAGAGGAGAATAAAGTTCCAAAAAAATAATAATTACTCCGGAAGTCAATAGAAAGTAATTATTAATAAATATTATTACTTTGGAATTACTTACTTAATAATTCATTACTTCTTTTCTTCCAATGAAAACATATGAATAAAGGAAATTATTTATACAGCTTTTGTTGTATATAATAAATTAATAATTATAATTACTTATAACTATTTCATCTATCATCTGCCGATTAATTTTAATATTAAATGCTCCTCCAGTGAATTCACCAAAACAATCGCTCATTCTTCCAGTCAGATGCTGCTTTAATTTTTAAAAGCACTTCAGCCCTGCTCTCTTAAAATTATAAAAGAGAATTAATGTTCAAAGAATAATTATTATAAAAATGATTAATTATTTTTGTACACAAAAGAGCAGCCAATCTTTAAATTATAACAGAGTGGAATAAAAAAGAAAATTCGCTGTTACAATAAAAGGCAAACGATTTTTTACAATGATTCACAAATTAAATACTGTGTGTATATATATATCTTAAAAACCTTTGAAATGGAAATAAAAATAATTAAACAAATTACAAACAATAAAACTAATTCTTACGCGCAAAAAATTTTTTTCACGCTTATATATTTAAAATTTAAGAAATACGAAATAAAAAGATTTTCTAATTGATAAGAATAAAATAATAAATCATATAACGAAGTAAATTTGAAGTTACTTTTTATTATAATGAGCAACTAATAAAATTTCCAGAACTGCTTTTTTTTTTATCAATACTGCATATTTTAAAATTAAAATCGAATGAAGAAAAGAGAATAAATTCTTTTCAAATATAAAATAGTTTCAAACAGATGAAAAATTAATAATAAAAACTCAGTTTAAAGAATAAAATAAATAACAGATGTAATTTTTTCATTAGATAAAATATCAAATTATAAATGAAGCAATACACTGATGGATTAATTTCAAATTCTTCCAAATTAAAAGTTGTGAAATATGACCCGTTCATACTCGGATTATGCCTTGTATTTCATTCATTCATTCGACAAGTAGAAATTATTCGCAACATTTCTTATAAAATAGAAAAAGAGAAATGGAAATTTCATAACCATAACCGAGTGAAGAGTGTAGACCCACCATTAGGAAGATCGCAATAAGTAGATTAGTTGTCTGTTTTTATTTCCACGTTACCATAGCAACACGCGCGGTAGAAGATGGAAATTAGAGATTCATCGATAGTTGCCAGTAGACACCATTGGGAAGGGAATAATTTATTTAGAGGGGCCTTAATTGGTGCTAGGTTTGATTCTGTTTCATAAAAAAAATTGAAAGAAAAGAGAAGAAAGTTATTTAAAATGTATTGGTGTGTATGAAAAGCTGATTGTGCACTTGGAAAAAAGCCTTTCCCCGAAGAGGCTGTACACTGAGGCCTCTTGTACCATTCAATGATGATATGTTACCTGCTGTTCGCTACATGAGAGCATGAATAAAATATCCTGATCAATTAGATTTTGTGTCTGTCTTATTTAAACCCAAGCCCCTCTTTCATCCAAAGACTGCATTTCACAAATATCAAGATAAATAAATAAATCATACATATCATCGTGTGCAGTTATAACACATGAAGAAAACACATTAGCTTTCAATGTACATTTGGAACTCAGCATCGCACATTTAAAAATCTTTGTTGCTCATCTTCGAAAAAAATACTGGAATTTCATTATTTTTCAATTTAAAAATTGAAATACTATTTAGTTTTGACGTCGAATTTAACAAGAATATCTACAAAATGGATGACAATTATGCATCAATCAATGTCCAAATCTTTACCTCTTGTCTTTATAAAACTTGTCTTTGATGTTACAGTAAACAATCAATGTGCATGTCACATTAAAAGTGAAACACGTCAAAATTAATTAAGCAAATAGAAAATAGCAATCAATATTTAAAAAAATTATAAAAAGAAAACATCCATGAGCGAGTTACAGAAATTAAAAATTTCAGCATTCATGACATTCACAGCTTTGCTCAAATTCCCAAAATTTTAATTAATTCGAGAATACATACCTACATTTAGAAGTATGAGAGAAAGTTTCGAGAAAATCACTTCCGCTGGTTGCTTATTAGAATAGCTACCATAAATGTACATTTGCCCTCATACACAAAGAAAGGAACTTTTAATTAAACTAGCTACCTTTGGCGACCAACTTGTTCGCCCAGAATACCGATGATTTTTTCTGGCTATTAAACTATTAATACGGAATACATTTATTAAAATTTTATCTTATTATAAAATTAAACTGAAATATAAAAATTAAATCTAATCAGTCAACATTAAATTTTTGTTCGGACAAATTAAAATATGTATATATTACTATAAAATGCATAATTCGGTTATTTCAAAGGATTCTTAATTATCTCGAGAAATGATGTATCACTTTTTCATAGAATTTCAAATTATTTTATGAAATAACTTATCACGTTGTACTAAATAGCGGATTTCATTCTTTAATGATGCTAGTCATATCTATTATGTATATGGAAACAGTTAAATCTAGTTTCGCACTATATTAAACTTTCTGTTGGCATCAGAATTTGGATTTCCTTTACATTTCTTTCCTCTGACCGAATGAAGGTTTCGGCGACATGGCAAACCATTTTCCAAACGTTTCTAATAATATTTTGTAACACCATTAATTTGTTAAGTAAAGCATTGAATTAAATACAGCCGTCAAAATGTTCAGTGAAGTATCTGAAATGTCCTTGCGATCGTTTGCTTATATTTGAATATTGCTGTTCCACAATAAATAATAAGAAGGATTTTTGTACCAAGTAAGTTAGACTTTACTTATAATAAAAATGAATGTGTATGTGTTGGTACTCTACTGTCTAGACCATTTGACCTAGACCTACAAAACTTGGCACATGCTCTGGAGGATGGGAATATGTACCTCGGAGGCTAGTTTTTTAATATTTTAATTAATTAAAAATTAAGCGAATTTTTGTCATTTTTACACCATAACATCCGAAAATATTATAATGCCAAAAGGATTTTTGTATCATCTTAAATTCAAAATTTAGCTTTTCAAAAATACCAATGTTTTAACCTATGAATTAAATTTCTATTTTTAATAAATTTAAAAAAAATATATTAACTATATTTTTCAGCAGTTTATTTCACACAAAATAAAAATAAAATTTAATATGCTTGAGCATACTAAGAGTACATGGTAAAAATTAAAATATTAAGTTAATGCTTATTGCAAATGAAACATAGAATAGTGCAATTTTTAGTACGTGTCTATACGAAATGAAATAAATAGGAAATGTGGTATTTTCTTTAAAAAAAAAAAAGCAAGCAAACGATTTCTGTGACTTGTTAAAATATCTCTATTATTAACTCAATAATTCAGTTTTATTTAAGGAAAACATAATTAATATATACAGGATATTCACTCTAATCTGGACCCAACATTTTATTTCTAAAATTTTAGCAATATGCATATAAATTTAATTAAAAAAATGGTCTAAATGCAGTAAATAATTATATTTTATGAAGTTTGAATCAATAAATGTTCTGATGAATTACGAATTTTAAATTTTTATACAAATCAACAATTTTTGATTTTAAGCTAAACAGCCTCGGGCGTTGATTAGTGAATCTTCTATGAAATGTCAATGAAATGATCTAAAATCGCACGTTTTTATATATAGTGATATTCAAATTTTCAACTAATTCGCAATATTCTTCTTTTAAATGTTAATGTTTCAAGAATATTTTATGAAATATGATTCATAGGACCGAGGTTCTGTATAAAAATATAAAATTCGTAATTCGTCAGAATATTTATTGACTCAAACTGCATAGAAAGATATTCTTTATTTCATTCATACCATTTTTCCTATTCACGTGAACTATTAGTATATACCTAATACCGACTGTTTAGAAATTTTATGTTGAGACCTGATTAAAGTATATATCCTTTATATAAAAATCTTGTTTACGTTAAATACAACTTAATTATTGAACTAGTAATATAATCGTTTTGAAAGTTCACAGAAACATACTTGCACTGACTTTTTTTTCTTTTTAATCATGTGAGAACATGATGCTGTTTTGGTTTGAGGTTTTTGAAACTACAAAATGCATGGCCAGAAAAGTGGCGATTTATTGCTTTTGAGGCATCAATTTTTCGCTTTTAACTTATTAGAAAATGATAAAGAAGGTTGTCGCATTTGGCAACTTATCGCCAACAAAAAGTTACAACTTGGCGCGAATGTCCGGCATGTACCCGATTCTCCTGTTTAGCCAATAAAGAGAACGGTAGTAAGAAGTTATACCATGAAGAAGCACAGAGAAGAAAATGGGAATGAACGCGAAACAGCAAAGAATGGTATCTAAAACTATATATATATATGTATATGATTTTCGATTTTTCTAGCTGGCAAAAAAAGGTTTAGAGCTCGAATGATTTTGAGATTTAAAAAAAAAAAAAAAACACCATCGTTTTCTTAATATTGACGCATGCGTAATCTGAAAATCACGTGATCATTTAAAATCGGTTTAAACTGGTTTTTCAAATAAAAAATTCTGGCCTCGAGAAAAAAAATTTACACTTCGAAAAATTCAGCGATGGTCAAAAACCATCGCTGTTCTAAAGGTCGGTGATTGCGAAATATGAGTCATGTGAGAACATGATGTTGATACCACGTGACTTTAAAAAAATTATGTTCTCACATGATAACTTGAAATTTGCCATAGCAGATTTCAATTTTTTCATTTTTTTTAAGAGACACATGCTGAAAATCATACTTTTTTAGGTTTTGTTTTGTGGTTTTCGCAACGTGTTGGCAACTCGTTGATAAAAGCTAATTTCTCCAACGGCGGCATTACGTATTCGTTATGCTAGCAGGTTTTAATTTATTTTTATTTTGTTTGAAATCATTTGTTGATAAATATGCTGAAAGTAGTTTTTTAACAAATTGAATAAAAATAGAAACTTAATTTATATGCTAAAATATTGATATCATTGAAAGGAAAATTTTTTGAATTTTACGATGACATAAACAATATTTTTATATTGTATTATTTTCGGATGGTATCATGGAAAAACTCCAAAATTTAGCCTAATTTTTAATTAATTAAAATTTTCAAAAAAATTCTCCTGTAGGTGCACAATCCCACCTTCCAAAGTCTATATGTGACAAGTTTGGTAGCCCAAGGTAAAATGGTCTAACATTTTGAAATAAAATTATGAAGACTAAGTCAAAACAAAAAATAACATTCATTTTTTTTCTTTCTTTTTTTTTTAACTAAGGTGGAATTTCAAAGAGAAGGATGAAACAAATAACTAAAAACTCGGATATAAAAAAAATGATGAAAATTCTTGTAGAATTTACATTATTCTAAAATATTTTTAATAATTCGAATCTGTTTTCTCCTTGATTTAACTTTTTGATAATAATTGAAAAGACATGTTAAGAAAAGAAAATTTTACGATCCTCCCTTTAATCCCAAAAATATACGAGGAACATTTTGGAACTCATCAGGAAAACAGCTGATTAAAGTTTAATTAATAAGTATTTCAATTTTGATAGAAATGTTCTAGTTATTACCTCAAAAAAATCGTAAATTATAATGAAAGCAGAATATCAGGGGATTTTTAAATTTAATTCTTAAATGTTTTCAGGAAAAACTGAAATTATTTCAAATTTCTTTAAAATTCAATGAATTACATTATACATTCAAAACCAATTTCAGTTGAATGATGGTTGTTTTATCCGATAAGCGCATTGGTTTTTGATATTTCAATCATCAGAAATAATACTGAAATAAAATAAGTGAAAAACAATGCCTACAACAGTAGAGTTTATACAAAAAAATTTTAATAAATTTTAAAATTCAATAGGTACATTAAGTCTCTATTATAAGTACGTACCTATATACCAAACTTCATAGTTGCAAGTATGATATATTAGTCTGAATATAAAATGTTTGTATATATGACAAACATATAAATATTTCTTTTTATTATTATAACAGGAATGTTTGTTTGCTCATAATAAAGTATGATAAGTACTGCATTTACAAAAAATTAGACTGTAAGAATTTCGTAAATCTTTGCATTTTTTACTTTTTATAATCACAAAAAATTCATTTTTAATAATTGTCAAAATGTTTCAAATTAATATTTTAACAAATTTCTAAGTTTCAGACCTACCGTATCCGAAAGATATATTATCTGTGTGTTAGTCTGTATGCCTATCTGTGAATATGATAAAACGGTTTAAACTAACAAGGTGAAATTTGCTCTATAGACTTTACACCACTTTTCTACATTTCAATCAAATTTAGAACGAAATCCATTCAGAGCAAAATTGTCAGTCCTGCTGAAAGAGTACAAATAAACATGATAATTGCATAAAAGATCAAATAAATAATATAATCAAATAAACATAAAAGATCAAATAAATAATATAATCAAATAAACATAAAAGATCAAATAAATAATGTAATCAAATAAAAATAAAAGATCAAATAAATAATATAATCAAATAAACATAAAAGATCAAATAAATAATATCTGACACGTTGGCTCAGCATTTTAAAAAATGTAGGTTCTTATCATATTTTTAATCAAATCTATTAAAGGGTTGGCCGTTTGACAGTCGAAACTTCCAAATGCATGTAAAAGCAATGTCTCAAAATTGCAATAACTCAAATGTATAAAATTTGTGAGTATAATTATAATTCTGTGTCAAATTTGGTTTCAGTCGGTCGAAAACAAGCGTTTCCTGGATTTGCTTAAAAAAATACATTATATTCAAATATTTGATGAATAATTTAATTGAAGAAAATACAGTAATATCTAGAACTCTTTTAAAACATGTTCTCAAAAAATTCTTTAAAAAATTCTTTTTTTTTTTTTTTTGTATTTTCTAAGAAATTAATTAATTAAAATTTGACAACATATGATCTAAATTTACATTTAAAATAAAAAATTTGTTATGTTGTGACTTACGGTACTTTACAAGCCCTCTGACGTTTACCTATCAGCGATTTAAGCCGAGCGAGTATCTCTTGATTTTTTAGTAGTGCCAGCTAGGGCCAAGAGTACGGCTTAGCTACTTCATGCGTCACATTCGAGTGCACGACCTCTTTTTACAGAGGGGAACACTCACACACAGAAGAAGAAAAACAATCATGCCCAACCAGGACTCGAATCCTGGACGCCCAGACAACGGGGAAGACGAGCTACCCCTATGCAAGGGCGCCGGCAAAATAAAGTATACAATGTACAACGGTACAGTTAATCCCAAATGTTCCCGACCGATTTGGTGTTTTTTTATTGACACCCACCTCTCAACTCCTCCAGAAAATTTCCGCTCCCAAGACTACATTCTCCAAGTAGAGCGCAGTATTATATAATATTGCAAAAATTACAAAAACAATATTGTATAATATTCTTTACAATATTGGACAGTGTAAAATATTATATTTTTGTTAGATTGATCAGTATTGGGTTCTGATGTTGTACAATAGCGTTTCTTGATAATCACCAAACTAATTTCTAATGTTATGAATATTTAAAAAATTAATTCTAATTACTTATTCAAGTGTGAAAAAAAATTTAGCAATTTAGCAAATTCCTGGATTATATTTTAACTTATAAGGGTAATATTTCTGTTCTTCGCTTAGTTTAAGATTCAAACTCAGAATCTTTCGGTTTGCGAGCAGCATTTTGTCTACCGGACCAACTAGGGATGACTAATATTTTCAGAGCGGTTATTACGTAACCAATATCAAAAAGTCACAAATACAAGTGATCAATACTTTTCAAAGAGGGGTGTGATTCAAATCCTTCATACGATCTTACTGATGATATTTCGATTACAAGTTTTGGATCACGATAGAAACTAACAATCGATACGATATCACTGAAATTTGCCGGAGCGGTGACGATACGATCTGTCCAATGGAAGCTCTCGAAAGAAATCTGTGATTGGATTGAAAAGTGAACGGGCCGGTTATTGGAATTATCGTATCGTATCATTGAATTGCATATCACTGAAATTTATCGCAGCGGTGATTTCACCGGAAAGTGCGAGGCTTCACTGGAAAGTGCGAAGTCACCGATATTCGTATTTGATGATGCACTATTCCATACAGATCATTTTTTATTGCTCGTGACATGATTGACTTTGATTACATGTACTCTGTTTACTACTGGCGCCATCTATTGGTAGAATATAGGACTAAAGTAAACATTTTAAAGAAATGACATATATTTTTAACTCATCTTTTCCAGAAAATGGTTCACTCTAATAAATAAATTAAATAAATAGTTTTGAAAAAAATTAAAGAAGTAAGCTCAAACAGATAAATTAATTCATTCACACGTTAATTAAATTAGTAAATTAAGTATTAATTACAATTAATAAATTTTATATTTAATATTAAGTAATAATTTTTAATTAATAATATGATTGAAATAACAGACATTTGGAACGCATATTTAAAAATAACAATAACAATATTATTTGTTATTCAAAAAATCGTGGATTATGCATCTCTAGGACCAACGCGACCTTCAGCCCCATTTGCCAATTATGATAATTGCTCGATTGGCTTGATATGAATATCGTGCACTTCTATATATACTTTCATATTGTTTTTTTAATTTAACTTTTTTTTACAGTTTCGAGTTAAGAATATGATTTGAAGACAAAAGGGAAAGCGATATCTCTCGTATTTAATATTTCGAATAAGAATAAATTATGGAAGTTAGGCTAAAAAATAAAAGTTTTTTATCGTATTGTAAATTAACCAAAAATTTATTTTTCAGAAATTAAAATAAAATTATTTTCAAATTGAAAAATGAAATTTCAATATTCAAATATATAGAATAATGTTTTCTGTAAAATTAGATTTGCTCGCAAAGGCCTTGATAGATTGTTTAAGTATAATAATATTGGCATGTTCAATTTATAATTAAACTTTGATGAAAATTTTTTTAAAAGTAAATTTTTTAAAATATTCTTTTAGTTTTTTTTTATATTTTATATCCTTTAATTTTCTTTATTTACTTTTCTTGCATTTTTTAACATTAACTTAATTTATTTAAACAAATAAAAGCCGAGATAAAACATTTTATTGAAACTCCGGTGTTTTTTACTCAGAACAAAGAATTAAAATCAAGATATAAAACATACATATATGTTATCTCACCACTTCAGGTAAAACACATAAAAATGACAAATCAACAGCTATATCATATTGTTAATTTACAATAGTATCATTACAACGTTGATAAACATAGATTTCAGAATTCTGTTTTTACAATACTGTTAAATGTCATTAAATGTAGAATTTTTACTAACGTTTTCACAATATGGTATAATATTATATAATATTTGTCTTTTAATGAAATGTTTTTCTGTTCAATTTTTTAAAAATAAAATACCAAAAATAAATTACTAAGCTATAATTAAAAAATTTTCCAAAATTTTTCTGAATCAATATTTTAAAACTTTTCAATTCTTCTGAATATAGTTACTATATTGTGCCATATTATGTAAACAATATTCAACAATCTACGATATTGATGGTATTTTCCAATATTTCCCAAATGTTATACACTATCGTGCTGCTTCTTGAGTTTTGAGCATGATTCCCCCATGATATAAAAATATTAATCTGTATCAGCCATTGGTGCCTGGGAATTATAGATTCCTCAGCCATTGATTTTTTTTTAATAAAAGGAATCATTAAGTCTCCAGCAGCACTACAATATTGTACAATATGTGGGAAATAATGAGCAGTATGTGAGCAAGGAAATAATGTGAATATTAAAATGCCAACTGCTTTATAAAAAATACTGTGCAATTTGTAGCAACATTGATAAGTAACTGAAATTTCTAAAAGCATTGGTACGACGTCAAACGAGCACAAAAATATGAGTTTTTAAATTAAAAAGGCAATTTAAAATTAGATGTAGAAGTGCACGATATTGAACTAAACACTGTGATTACCATAAATAACATTTACCTCTAAAGGTCTAGCAGGATTCTTAGGTCTCTCCAAACGCCTGCAATTCTCCACTGTCACCTCGCGTTAGCTGTATCCAACTGCTGACTCACTACTACACGACTGGCTACTCCGCGCACGACTCGATGCTGCTTCTATAATAAAAACTGGATTTGGCACACATCTCATCAAACGCTTGAGCTACACACAACGCTTGCGCTTCGCTAGACTGATGCAACTATTCCCCGTTGACTCGCTATGCAAATCTAAGCCTTCCGGCGCCTCTTTCCATGACTGTCTTCAGCTTAGACTTCCGGCCTTTTATAGGTGCCGGAGTCGGGCAGAGAAGGTTCTGGAACAATCAAGTCTGTCTCGTTTCCTATTGGCTGTATCGCCAAAATTCTGGACGATACCATTATTATCTATTTTGTCGCTAAAGTCGCCAAATTCGTCGTCAAGCCCTGAGAACACTGATTCAGCATCCGATCAGCACCCAAAAGATCGTAAAATGGTCTTTCCAGTGATTGAATTAACCGTGCTGGGAAGCAACATTACAGATTTGTAACAATATATAATAAATTTAGATTAAAAAATAATCAAGTGAAAAGCAGAAATATTTAACTTATTTTTTGTACTCAAATAAATTATTAGAAGTACTTTTGAGAATATGCACAGCATTGAGAATTTGATGAATATGAGAAAACTATATTATACAATATCGAAACAAAGTAATCTATACTTATAATAAAGCTCAATGTGTGTGTGTGTATATGTGTGTGTGTGTGTGTATGTGTGTGTGTGTGTGTGTATGTGTGTGTGTGTGTGTTGGCACTCTACAGGCCAGGTCATTTGACATACATCTACCAAATTTGGTACATGTATACCTTAGAGGGCGGGAATGTGCACCTGGGGTTCCTTTTTTTTTGAAATTTTAATTAAAATTTTAATTATTAATTAAAAATAACTTTCCCGCTAAAAAAATCTTCCATTTTCCCCACCGCCAACTTTTCCGCTACAAAAATCTTCCATTTTCCCCACTGCCAAATGAGTAGGGCTTCAGTTTTTTTTTCTCCCAACAGTAATGAGGCTAGGGTTAACATTTTTCGGCGGATTATTTCAAACGATTCTGTTTATTTTCTTAATGTTTTATGCATTTAAAATTAAACATTGTTAATTAATCCATGTTTGAGATTCATTCTGAAGTACTTTTGAATTAAAATAACACAGAATAAAGGAAAATAAAAATGTATAATCTGCATAGCGTTACCCCAACTGGCGTAGAAAGATTCACGCATTTGCGTTAACGTAACTGGCGAAGAAAATTCACGCTTGCGCATTGTGTTCTGATTGTTGCCATGACAACCATTATCAACGGATGATTTAAATTATTTTTAGGTTAGTTGCATGCTTTTGTAAGTAAATTGTATTTATGTTAGTTATATATTTTTTTGTATATGCTTATAGTTTTAAGTACATCGTTTTTGAAGTAGTTTTTTTAAACCTGTTTTCGGCCGATTATTTTAAACGATTCATTTTATTTTCTTAGTATTTGATGCATTTAAAATTACACATTGTTAATGAATCGATCTGTTCATGAGGAATTGGAGAAAATTTTGTTGACAAATTCTTGAGATATTACATAAATTAAGAAAGATATTCTTTAGTGCCCATAAAGTTTAAACGCTCAGTGACTCTGTTATCAGTAATCATATTATTAAAAAAAAACGCTTTGTTTCAGTAAAAAATATTATTATATTAATTGCATATTAATCATTTACACTTTAATTTAAACCATAAATTCTACGAGGGGTAACAGAAAATGAGAGAGATACATATCACGTTATGACTGAAGGCCTTTATAATATTATGAGTGAATTATATCACTATCAAAATTTGAAGTTTTAAAATATTTTGCTGAAGAATCTATTAAAGTTGGAATTGCGTAAAATATTTAATGGTACGACCGGAGTTTAGTCCCCTGCTTGGCGCAATTTTTAAAAATCGCCAACAACGGCCTTGCGAAATGTTCAAAAGCAAAAGAGCAGATGTTCAATTATAGTGCATAATAAAGATTGCCAGCTTTGGTGCGTTATCGCAACTTGGCGAAGAAGGGGGTTAAACTCCGGCTCAACCTATTTAATTATTAAAATTTAAACGAACATTAAGATTGGCGAACCGGCTGGTCGCCAAAGGCGGCTAGTCATCAATATAACAAAAATCTTACTATAAACAATATAACAAATATAAAAAAAGTATGCAACATTGTTTTTCTAAATTTTTTAAATGTCCTGCGATATTTTGCATTACAGGAGGTTAAGATTAATATTTTCGGACCAAAATTTTACGTTAACTGTATTTAAAAGTTTCTTTATCTCCTGCATATAGTGAAATATTACTTATGCGACATTCGGTACTCAGAATAATGCCAACATTTTTTCTAGGTAACGAATCAACAACTACGGGCATTTCTAGGTAGCGAAGAAATAAATCACTTGAATCTTGAAGTAGAGCAATTATCCCTAGCTTTTTTCTCTATCATTTTTCTCCAGAAACAGTAAAATATGGTGTACATGTACTCACCAAAAGCTGACTCGCTTTTGGCTCCCAGATTTTCTTGAATACCAAACACGTGAGTGGTCCTCTTCCGTCTCTCCATTTTTGCTGAACTACACACGTTTTTCGATCATCACACAGTTCAGCTTAATAGCCCTAAAGACTATTTACAGTCCTAATCGACAGTGGTTAACGACATTTTAAGCCGCAGGAACCACAAAACATGTTTTCAGTATTTAACAAGGTTATTTCTAACAAATTCTACATTTTGCCACCAAATATTATCGGTTTAACTTGAAAATTATTGATTTATATCACAGACAAAACAACATAACTGCCAATTTTGAGCTCTTGATATGGATATAATTATTCCCGGAAATTTCTAATTTTTAACTTGTATTTACAAGCAGCACTTTCATGCATTCTCATTCACCAATCACCTTACTGAGCTTCTATTAAATTTTAATGAAACTGATTTTTTTTTTCACTATCGTTCGTCACAGCTCAGAGTCGTTCATTCTCTAGACCAATAGAATTGTAGAATTCCTTTTTGCTCCTTGCAAATTCTGAAAGATGTCATCTGATGCACTGTCATGTGCGTTTGTTTATATTAGTTATGTGTGAGGAGTACTCTCTTAAGAGAGACATAGAGAGTACATTTTTCGCTTTAAGTTAAAGAAAGTTATCTTTAATTTAGAAAATTTGCTTAGAAACATGAGCTTGCGTTGTGTGTTAGTTATAAATTTATCAAAAGAAGATTTTGGGAAAATTCTACTTCTACGGTATGTTTTGTTGATAATGTATTAGGACTTTCTCTGAGTTTGTATTAAATTTATCGTAATCATCATAGTTTCGGAGACATTTTCTAAAAGTAAAACTGAATAAATAATACGATCGTACATAATTTGGTATGTTCATTCCAAGCATTTAATTGCTTTATAATTAATCATCTTTAAGTAATAACACGTAATATATTTTGGAGCTGTTTAGTATATATTTATAAGTAGTTTAAAAAAGAAATCGGCATATAAGTTTAATCTTCTCTTTAGCAAAATATTTTATTTTTTTTTTCAAGGCAAAACTTAGATTTACAATTTCAATTTTTCTCTACTTTCTCAAAATTGTACAACACTCAGAAATTGAACTAATAGTTTTAGGTAATAAGAAAAACTTTATTATTTTACTGCAAACGGATAAAAAAGTTTTAACTGTCTAATTGTGGGGTTAATATAATAATTTAATTGTTATATTAGATTGTAATCAGTGAAGAACTTTTTTCCATTAAACAGCTGTTTTAATGGAATTAAAAATTTATTGCAAGTAAAAAAAAATAAGCCATTAAAATCTTGAAGACTACTTTAGAACAATCTATATGATTATGGCGATTATATAAGTCATTAGCATATTTGCTGAACTATATGCCAATTCACTGATTAAAATGCAAACAATGGACATTCTAATACTCTGAAAAATAATAGAATATATATATTCTTTAAATCATTTTAATTAAAATATGGTAATATAGTTTCGTCTTCAAGTTATTATCTTAGATTATTGTTTCTGATTTGACTGATAGCTTTGTCTTTGTTTTGAAAAATTATGAATTTTTTCTTTCAGAGTCCAGTGTTTCCTTTATAAGAATAAAGTAACTTGTTAGATTTGAAGTTGGTACTATTCCTTTAGCTCTAGTTTCATAACCAAGAATTATTGCTAAGATTTGATAGATTTATATCTTAGGTTTTACTGTTATATATATATATATATATATATATAATTTGTAAATTTCAGTTTGATGTTGTTTTTTTAAAGTTGCATCTTAGATTATATTAGATTAAGATGAAGCTTTAAAGTTCTTAGGATGCATATTTCAATGGGGAAAAAATCAATGTATATGTGGACCAAAGTTCATGTTCCTTTGAATGTTCTATATAATTTGAAGCTTTCTATTGTCAGATTTAATTACTTCTTCTTCTAGTAAATAATTTCTTTTGCTTGCTTAAATTTAACCATTTCAAACTTCTAGGCAATTTCCAACTGTTGAAAAAAGATGTGAAAAAGCATATGGTAATGATTATGTTCCCCTTCCAGCACCTTCAATGTTTGTTAATAACTTACTTGTTAGATTGGCATTATCTTCAGATTCAAAACAGGTAAACATTATTATTATTATATGAATGTCCATAAATTACTGTTGGGATTCCTTTATCTTATAACTTTTAATAAAAATTATAATCATTATATTACATGAAACTAAAAAAGTTTTTTTTAATAAAACAAACAAGATTTAGTAATTTTCTTTTGGCAGATTCTCTTATTGCATAATATGTCAAGAGGAAACTGAATTTCTTGCCAATTGTTCTCTGGCATTTTTGGTATAATACTTTCGATTGCAGCAACAGTTATGTGTTGCAGTTCGTGTAATGGGTACATGAGATTTTGAAGCTAATGTCTTTGATGTTAAAATAAATGTAAAAGGTGAATGTGTAATTTTGTTTTGTTTTTTATCAATGTGGTCAATAATTTAGGACCACTCTGCATATTTTGTAGTCATTTTTCTCTCATATATATTAATGTCATAAAAAATTATATTTCTTTTTGGTGAAATCAGATTTTGTATTAATTGAAGAAAATTGCGAATTATTCCTATTTAACATATTTTGTGCCACATCAGTCACCTATGTTCTACTGTTTTGATGCGTCCAAATATAACATCAAATACAAAATGGTTTAAAATGAAGCTTCTTAAATATTTTCTAAGCTAATATCCTATGCCTTTATTTATTAGGAGAAAAAAAGATTTTCATTACTGTGAATATGAATAAAAATTTTTAAAAAGGAAAAAGAAAAGGGGAACTAAGAATATTTTATTTGCAAATAATTAATGAACTACTTTAAATTAATAAAATTTTCTTTACTGATTTGCTTATTAATATTTAGAAATCTTTCAAAAACACCATGTGTTCCTCCAGCTTCAAAACACATGTTCATTATCTACTAAAATTGAGCCTCATAGTTTAAGAAAAAGGTTATTGTATATATAGTACTAATTTTAATAGAGGATAACAAATATTTTCATACACAGTGTTAAGTTCATAACATTTCTTATGAAGCACTTGGTACATCTTTTTGTATCATCCCTCATGTGCAATCTTAGAACTGTGACAAAATCATCGCTAAGCCGGTGAATTTCTGATTATGCTTGATCATTTTGGTGAGATTTCACCATGATCTTAACAATATATTTCAGTTCCTTAGTAACTGAATCTAGAGGATCATTATAATAAGGAAGTGTCCAACATTAATACATGGTATGTAGTGAAATATTTGAAAAAGTTTCTTCCATATTTGTAATTATAAATTAAAAATCAAATTTAAAAAGTATATTTTTGTAAAGAAAATTTAGAAAAATCAAAAAATTTTGGATTTTGTTGATATTTTAAACATTTTTTTCAGTTTGGTTTTTTAAATTGAATTTTAATATATGTGTCTTTTATATTTCATATTACTATACTTCCATATGCTAAAAATTGAGGGTGAATGTAATGTTAAATGAAAATGTTAATTATTTTCTTTATTTGTATTTTAACCCCTTAACTGTGGTGCCCATGTAGGGTTGTGTGTTGAATAATCATATTTTTTAACTAATAGATCAAAATTAAATCAACATAGATATTAAAATTCAATATATAAATTACATGGAATTCATTAATATTTCAAGTGTCGGACTCTTTGGTTGATTCAATATGACTACATCATTCTAAATTGAGAAGTTGACATCTAATTAAATTTCAAAGTAAACTACACAGTTAATTAATTAATGGACCAAATGACGGCCATCCCTTTAATATGATTAAATGCTGTAATTTATTTTTGCTTTCATGTTTCTAAGAAATATGTATAATTATTATATGTTATTGAAACATTATTGATGTTAATTAATAATGTTTAAATTATTTATTTATAGAACAGATATTTTCATGTATAAATATTGTTTTTTATTCATTGATAACCTGAAATATTCAAAGTAAGTGACAATTTAGATATTTGCCACTTATTTTTAAATAGATTACATTGCTTATCTTAGTATTATATATATAAATCTTAAAAAAGAAAAAAAAATCCTGTTAAAATCAGCCAAAATTGTAACTTGGGGAGGGAGGGGAGGTAAATAATGTCTGTTACATATGTATATGTTTCTATAAACTCATTAAATAATATCTTTATAATTCAATAATTTATTCACTTTTCAGAATTATGTTTCTGATTTTTAAAAAAATATTGAAAATACCTTAACTTCTTAAATCTATTTCATAGCTGAGACTCATTCTCTTGCTTTCTCTAATTCTGGATGCATTTAATTCGTCATTCAAACTTGTAAAATCTATTGTCTTTATTTACTAATCAATGCATCTAAAAATTAATCTGTTTCAAATGTAAAATTTTTTCAAATAAATCAGTAACCAAAGGTTTAAGAATTCCTTTATTTGATTTTTTTGAAAATTGCATAAAATGTAAAATTTTTTTCTAAGTAAACTTTTTTTTTCAATTCTTTTTTTTTTTTTTTTTTCAAATTCTTATTTGAATGCATATTAAGATGATGTTGAATATTTCAACAGTATGTTGAGTGGCGTGATAAGGCAAATGGAACAATGCAGTTACCTGTGATTGGAATAAATACTGAGAAAAAAGAACTTTGGCCTGTTGTTGCAATTGCTCAAGTGAGTACTTTTTTTCAGTTTAATTCATTATTTAATACTTAATCTTTTGCTAATAGAAATGTTATTACTAAATATAATGATTTTCTTAGTGTTACATGAAATCCATATTTGTGATTTTTAAAAACTCTAATATGGATTAGTTATAATATTAAAAATTCAGAATTATTATATATTAGTAAATATTCAATTAGCTAGAATAACTGTGCTAGTTCTTAGAAGTTTCTCAAAAAAAAATTTAAAGTAATAATGAAAGCATTTCTTACTATGCAGGGCTTCTGTTTTATCAGCATGTTAAAATTTGTGTATATTATTATATATTTATGTATTTTTATTTTTTCATTTGTAATAGTAAAATGTAATTACACAGCTTGAAGCTTTGGTTTCATTGATTAAGCCTTAAATAGATCTTTCACTAGGAGAGTTGGAACATTAAGCCTATAATCTGCATCTCAGAGAATTATTTTAGAAACTGAAACCTTACAATCACGAAGAACAGTAATTGTCACATAATATTGTGCTAAATGATTTTGTGAGTATTAGAAAATTTATTGAATAGTTAATTGGTTGGTTTCATTGACTGATTTTTTGACAAATAAAAAGCTGAAATTACTGTCTGAAAAATAATTTTTTTTTTATCAGCAAAACTCAAATAATTTTGGAAAGGTTGCCTATTGTTCCATTAGCATATTATAATTCTATTATTAATATAACTATTCTAATCATATTTTGATCTAAAACAAAAATATCCATTATATTTTCCATCTGCATAAATTATTATAAAATTATTCCAAGCTATCTGGAGAAATATTCTTTACTATTTCTCTTTTCAATAATATTTTATAAAAATAATCCAAATGCTAATTTTTTTTCTAAAAAAATATTGTGAATTGAAAAAGTATATTGATCACCTCTACTCCTTGCATATTTCTCTTCTTCTTCACTGGTGTGACAGAAAGACCTGGCTTTTCACCAAATTTTATTCCATGCCTTTCTGTTCTTGGATAAGATTTCCCATTTTTTTTCAGTCAGTTGATTTGCCTATGTTTTGAACTCCCTCTTTTTTTGAGTACCAAATAGTTTAATCAAAAAGATCTTTTTAGTGGCTTTATTGTCATCCAATCTTATTATGAATTTAATAAAATCTGACTTTTTAAATAGTCTAGATTTCCACATTGGTTCTTCTTCTCCAATAATTATCACATTTATATTCCCCAAATATGCTTTTTAAAATTCCACTTTCAAATATAGAAAGAAAAAAAATCTCTTTATTTTTCTTAGTCATTGCCCATATTTCAGCAGTATATGTGAGAACGGGTCTGATCAAAGTTTTGTAAATGCATAATTTGATCTTTTTGCTTATGAAATAAGATTTTAAATATTTTTGTAATCCTAAAACATTTATGTAGTTAGCGGATGTGATCCTGCTCTTACTTGATGTTATTTGCACATCTTTAATTAAATTATTTTGAAAATTCGTTCTAACAGAACTTTCTTTATTAATCAGTTTCATCTTGATGGTGCAAATAAAAGACAAAGCTTTTCCCCAGATTTCTTATATAATTCTATAAATCGGATAAAAACTCAAATTCAGTTGTGTAATAATTAATTCAATCTCATAAATAACTTATATTGTATTAACTTCTGGTCATATTCCGATATATAATAATCTCTTATGTTCTTTTTTTTTTTTGATACTCTTAAAAGAAATAGACATTGTAATAATATATACAACTGTGTTCTAATGGATAATTTTAAAAAATTAAATTTCACTGACTGTATGTTTTAATTCATTTTTTCATCCATGGTATAGAGAGGTTAGTTTGAAAGATGGTACTGTAAAATCATTTTTTATCATTCATTATTTTGTCATTCATTTCCTATCATGTCTAATATTAAATTTATATGCATAATTTGCATGTATTGTGTGATCACATCCAATATCATCTTAGTTATATCCATGTTATCAGCATGGATTGAAACATACTGATAAAAATTTTAAAAATGGCAAGTATATATCATTTTCAACATTTTGGGTTTATTTCTTGGTATCTTAATGAGTTATTTATATACGTCCCACAAAGATTATAGAATATTAATAAAATCATCATTCTTTGATTTTTAATAATAAAAAGAAAACATTTTATTTAATATTTGTTGAAAAAAGAAACAGTTTAAATTTAATATAAAATAATGTAAATTATTCAAAACTGTATATATTTTTTTAAATGCAAAAACCAGGAGCAAATTATTTTATATTTAAATTAGCATTATTAATTTGAAAAGATGATTTTTTAAATTATAAAATAGTGTAAAGATTTTTTTTGTGCTATAATATTTTTAGAAGTTATCACAGAAAAGTGACAAAGTCTTATTTCTTTTTTAATTGATTAAACCTTCAAAGATATTCATTCTGTGGTATGCATTTCCATCAAAATAAGTTTTTACCAAATTAGGTTGGTCTATGCCAATTAACCTGTTCTGTAGTGGATATAGAGCTTCTTTTATAGAATAGAACCAAGGATTACATTTCCATCTTTATTATTATTGAAGATTTAGCAAAATTGTTAATTCATGCCATTTTTTTTAACCAAATAAGTATTTGATTTAGCAAATTGGTCATATGATATGTAACCCAAAATGCACCACTCTTTAACCCTAGAATGCATGACTTTTTATTTAACTAAATAATGTGACACAAATTACATTATAACAATTCTGCAAAAAAAGTGAAAGTCCATTTTTACAAATAGGTTTTTTACTAAAGAAATATATATATATATATATATATATATATATATATATATATATATATATATATATATATATATATATATATATATATATATATATATATATATATATATATATATATATATTTATTATTTATTGATATATTATTATATAATATTGATAGTATTTTTAATGGCAGAACTATTCATAGAGCAGTCATCTTAGTATCTTCCAAAGTTTCAAATTTAAATCAAAATTAAATCAGTTTTTTTTCTATAAATATTTATCAAAATGCATTTAGAAAAAGCATTTCAAAAACACTCATTGTTGTTCTTTGAAATAGTCATGTGAAGCTTACAAACTGAAATAAAAATGTGTAGCCAAATTTTCTACATGATGCATTATAAGATTAATATAGAAATGTTAATTTGCCTTCTTTTATGATACATAAAATCTATTTTAAATTATGTAAATATCCTATTAGTATCAAAAATGGAATGTTCTTTTTATGTTTCATTAACTAAACATCCTTTCTTATATGTATCTTTGAATTAAATTTTTGAATATGATTGTATATTTGTTATTTCTTCCTTTATTCTAGAATTACTTTCTTGTTTGTTGTGTGCCATTTGTTGAAGACAAAAATGTTGATAGAAAAGATCTTTTGAAAATGTAAGATTCAAATGGAATGAGTATAAATATGAATAATTAATATTGTAAAAAACTAGATTTTGCTTGTAGGATTTTATAATTTTTAAAATGTTTAGTTTTTATTCTCTCCCTTTAGATTATCTGTATCAGTAGGATTTTCTGTCTTACTTGGAGTCTTGAACTTTTTAGCTACTGCTGATGTAATTATAATTTTTTTTCATTTCTTTTTAATTTTATATAAAATTTTTAATCTTTTATTTAAATATTTCATTCAAAAATATTGCTGTCATCAACAATATTTTTGATTTTCTTACTTTTTTTATTATTTTAGTACTTTTGATTTCTCTTTATAATTAAATCCAATAATTTTGTAACACTAATGAAATAAAAATTCAATATATATTTTTAAAAAGATATTTAAACAGATATTGTTTAAATAATATCATATAATGTGTATGCTGCTTTTTGTTTGCTTACTCCAGTGTATGCCTTAAATCTCATTGTTATTAAATAATGAATTTTTTTTTATTTAATTTATCCTTGAAATGTAATGATGCTTTTAGAATAAAATGTATGATGATTTTCAGAATTTATTTGTAGATAGCTGATTTCAGTATATCTGTAAATTTTGATATTAGAAATTTCTTTTTTTTTTTTTTTTTTTTTTTTTTTGTATTTTTATTGTGAAATATTTATTTATTGTAGAATACAAGTTAAAAAGAGATATTTATTATTTTTAATTTTTTTAAATGTAAATAGAAGAGAAAGTTTATTCTTGCAGAATACAAAACTATGAAATGACTTTTCTTAATTAATATTAGAGTAACATTCTATATCAAATTGAATATCGTATTTATAAATTTTATTCTCAAAATACTTTTCCATCATAATTCCCATACATTAAAGCATTCATAATCTATTTAAGACAGCAATGGCATTTTTAAATTATTCATATTATTTAAGATTTATAGTTAGTCATTTCCAGATCTTAATTTTGCTTCTGTTTTATATCAGTCATATATTCTCAAAGTATCAGCTAGATGACATCTTGAATTCTGAGCCTTAATGTTATTTTCACTTCTATACCAATTCTCCAATCTGTTTTAAGTGTTGTTTTTTTTTTTTTTTTTTTTTTTTTTTTCAAAGAAAGTGTTTAATTTTTGTAGAAAGTGTGGCTTGAAAATCTTTCCTGTGTCATAAATACATTAATTTTATTTCTTTTGTGACTAATTTAAATTGAAATTATCTCCTTAGATTGTGGGTATTGCTCTGATTAATGGCATTTGCTTATGAAAGTGGTACCACAATTATCTCTACATAATGTTTACAGTTCTTTGTTTAAAACAATTTTATTAATAAATTCTGATTTCCCTTTTTCAATTTATCTTTATACTGAACAATTACACAGCTTGGCATAGAAAGGAAATGAACTTTTTTGGCATGGAAAGTTTTATGTTTTAAAATTATTATTTTTATAAGTTGTCTCTCTCTAGATACTCTAATTTTCTGTATAGATATTTTTATTATTTGGAATGACTTTTCTAAGTTAAAAGCATTGTTATGTTCCATGCTTACTTTATTATAAACAGATATTTATGAATAATCTATATATGTGAGATTCATTGTAGTTTCATAATTTATTGATTACCATTATTTAAAAGCATCAGAAAGCTTATTTCCAGAACTATTTATGAACTCTTATTACATTTCAACTGTTGTATCACCAAACAGAAATTCTTTAATTGTCACTGAAATATATCATTACGTGAAAGATATTCGGAAAAAAAAAATTAATGCATTCCTTTTTTAAACATACACAATTTTCTATGAAACTTTATTTGTATATAATATGATTTATATCTAATTATAACAGTTGTTGTATTTATGATTTAAAATCCTTGAAATGTCATTCTTTTAAAAATGTAAATTACAAAAATTGCTTTTTATTTAATTATTTATTTATTGCATATTGGTATCAAAACTTAATAATACATATCTCTAAAGATATCAATGATCTTGAAATTACTTTCATTTTGAGTGGAGTTTATACCTGTCTAAATTTGTTTATAAAGATTTGATTATAAAGCAAAACAACAAATCAGTTTTAAAATATTAGAGTTTATCAAATCAGTTCAAGTGAGTTAGCAAGAAATGGTGATAATTTTTTATAAATATACCTAAAGCAATTTTTCATTTGGTCTTACAATTTGAAATAAAAATCTGTATCTTTTTTTGGTAAAAATTATAACATTAAAACAAAAATTTATTGTTTTTTTAATACTTTTAAAAAATGAATAGCAGTAAGTTCTGGAAATGATTTTTAATACACAAATAATTATGGCTAATTTTTTATTCTACTACTAAAGAAACAAATCTCTGCAAAGAATTTTATCTTTTGGTGAACTTCTTGAAATGTAAATATTGTATAGTTGAAAAAACAATTATCTGGAATGTTATGTTTTGCAAATTTCAACATCTAAAATTTTTAATTTTTATAAAAGTTAATGGTTTTTGCAAAATTATATATCTTTTAAAATTTAATTTAAAAATCAATTAATATCTTAAAAGCATTCAAGAGTGCTGAAAGAAAAAAATTATTCACCTATTTCAGAGGTTTCTATAGGAAATTTTCTGAAGACTAACACCTAATGATTAAGCTTTATGTATTTCTTTTCTGCTGTTTTGAGATATCTTGGAACATAATAACTAAAAAAAAAAATGTGTTCAAGAAACAGAAGCTCTATCTAGCTTCATCTCACATTTGTTGTAAAGTCTGGCATACATTCTTTCTTTTTTTTTTTTTTTTTTTTTTTTTTTTTTTTTTTTTGAGTTTTGTTTTGTTGGTAATAATAGAATAAGAACTGCACTTTTTAAAAATCATATGAACTAAAATTATTGTTGATTATTTTTCAGAGACTTACTTGTTTAATAGATTTAGACAATTATTTGACCTTGAGTATGCCATTTGGGACTCCTTCTGATACAGATCTTTCATCTGTTCCTTACATTAACAAGTTTCATGCACAGAAATTCATTAAAAGGGTAAGAAATAATTATTACATATTGGTGAATTTATTTCTTATTATTTTAAAGAAATTGTTGTTTTATCAAACCTGCAATTTTATAAATTTTAAGGATTTTTTTTTTATTTATTGTAATTATTAAGTTTTTTGCTTGTTTTCTATTTATGTTTTTTTATTAATTAAATTATCCAGTCATTTTTTTATTATCAGATTATCTTTTCAAAGTACTATGATTAAAAAATATTCAAGCATGAAATATTTTCAAAATTTTATTTAGCCTTGAAAGATACGCAAGAATTTACAGCTTTCTATGAATCTGAATTCTTTAGATTTCAACAGCCAATTTTTTGCATTATGGATTGTGGGCATTTGAAATAATAATGTTTATAAAAACACTTTTTTATTATTTATAAAGAATGGTGTTTAAATTATTTCATTATTTCTGTTTTGCTTTGTATGAATTTGTATTATATATCTTTCTCTTTCCTACTAAAACAAATATGCAGTTTTTCCAAGTAGTATATACTATACACTTCATTTCATGCTAAACTGTTTTACCAGTTTTTATTAACCTACTTATGATATTAGAATTTCAAAATTATTTCAGAGTTTAAATGTGGAAAATATTATAGCTGATCAAGTTATGTGTTTATAGCATTTCATGCTATAGGAACTAAAACAAATTATTAAATTATCTGCATTAAAATTATTTATATCAATATTTACAAGAAAATAGGGTAAAAAAATTAAGGATTAATGAATTTGTTTCTTAAAATGAAATGCAGTATCTTAGAAGTATTTTTGGGGTTGTATTAATATTTAAATTTTATAAATATAAAATTTTATGTTTTCTAAATGCTCAAAATTATAAATGCTGTTTGATTGTTTTAAATTGTTGTTTAATTTTAATCAAGAATAAAATGTTATTTATTTTTACTTTGAGCCTCTCAATGTGCATAAAAATGGAATTTAATTATTTGTAAGTAAAATATGACTTGATATTGAATTCAAGAAAAAAAGAATTCTTGTTTGAATCACTGTTTGGAAATGACCTTCATAAAAACTTCAGGCCTTGATATTTCTGGAGTTTTTTTTTTTTTTTTTTCCTCCCTTCCTTTTTTTTTTTATATTTATCTAATGTTCATGGTGAATTCAAGCTTGCATGTGTGTGATAATAAATCATAATATATTTCCATGGTGTTTCACAACAAAACTAATAAAATTACACATTTTCTTAGTTGTAAGGTTAGTGTAAAAGGAGGATTTATGGGATTTCCTTTTTTTATTTAAAGACTAATTTGTAACTGTGCATTAAAAAATGGTTTATGTTTACTTTTTCATATAAGAAATACATAAAGAGAAGATATTACAAGTGTTTTCATCACAATTTTGATGAATCTGCATTTTTAGATATTCCTGAATTTGAGAAATCCTTTTTTGGAGATTATGTTTATCTGTGAATATAATAACTCCAAAAATGCATTGAATAGATAAAGTTTTTTATGCCGTATTTACACCAAATAAATAAATAAATCTGTAAAAGTTTGGTCAAAATCCACTCACAAGAAGCTGTCTGTCCTTGTGCATATGAATGCAATAAAAAAAGTAAATGTATAAACTTTTATACACAGTTTTATCATAAATATTTATAACTGTATCAAATTTTGGGAAAAAAATGCATATGAACTGATTATCTGTTGGTCTATATATTCGCATATTTATGAAGTTGATAATTTAAAAATACAATGATTTAAATTAATATATGATTTTATTACTAAAGGCATAAGTCTGTATCTAAGTTTGGTTTCAATCAGTTGAAAGCAAGACATCTAAAATAGATACTCAATTTTAAGCTTGGGTGCACAAAAAGTGCCATATTGTGTCACTGTGAGAACATTTCTAGCTTGCCTCCAATTCTGAAGTAGTAAAAATCTGAGTAATCTTTATGTTCAAAACCTTGCCCAGATCCACAATTTTCATGCAAGGTGATAAGACTTTTTTAAATAGTAAAGAAGTTTTAGGATACTTTTATAAAGAAGTTTTTATTAAATGTAAGAAAGTATAGGAGAGTCTCCAATATTGCTTTTAATCTCTGATTTAATTAGAAGTCAGATTTTGATTCCTATGATTGTGTGTATATCTATATTAATATTTAAAATTTATATTAGATTGCTAGTAGTGAAACATTTTGATTTTCTTTAAAATCCATTCATTGTAAATCATTTATCTTTTGGAAATTTTTTTAATAAAATAGAAATATGCTGGGAACAGTGATTGTTTAAAAATAAGTTATATATCCCTCCTCCTCCCCCCTGCACAAAAAAGAATGCATTTTTCACTATTTTCAAAACAATAAATATTTTATGTAAATTAATAAATGAAATATTCTTTTATACATTCATAATATTCTTTTACTATCGTTGTACCATGAAAAGAATCAAGATTGTATTAAAAAGTGTGCTGGTATACTCATCTGTATAACAATAATTTTGCAGTTCTTTTAATGGTCTTGAAAGCTAAAATATATATATATATTGATAAGTTTGTTATTATTGAAATGGATAAAAACTATTTTTCCCTGGGAATTTATAGGTGTTAAATGAACAGTCTTATGTCAGGTCTCATTGCTTAAAATTCTTTAAATAGAGCTAAATAGCACCAAAGCATTTTTAAAAAGATAATTGATTGGAAGTTCGCATGTTTTTAATTAAGCTACGTTACAAATAATTGTAATGATATGTTTTTTTTTATTTCAATGTGTGATTTAATTTAGTAAGTTAAATTATTTCAATAATAATTTCTGTTTGTATATTATTGTATAAAAATAAAATCTAAAAAATTTTTCAATCAAAATATAAATTTCTATTTATTATATACTGGAATTCTTTTGTGTTACTTTGTAAATTTCTAAATAAATATGATTTTATTAAAAAATTGTTTTTCGTACTCTTTTAATATGCTTGTATTAACTTTATTTTGACAGCAACCAGCCTGGAAACCATTTGATTATAAAGGAAAACAACAAATCAGTTTTAAAATATTAGAGTTTGTCAGATCAGTTCAGGTAAGTTAGCAAGAAATAGTGATAATTTTTTATAAATATACCTGAAGCAATTTTTCATTTGGTCATACAATTTGAAATAAAATTCTGTATCTTTTTTTTCGTAAAAATTATAACATTAAAACAAAAATTTATTGTTTTTTTTAATACTTTTAAAAAATGAATAGCAGTAAGTTCTGGAAATGATTTTTAATACACAAATAATTATGGCTAATTTTTTATTCTACTTCTAAAGATACAAATCTGTGCAAAGAATTTTATCTTTTGGTGAATAATTCTTGAAATGTAGATATTGTATAGTTGAAAAAAACAATTATAAAATGTTCAGAAATTTAATAAAGTTATTAGATCTTTACTTTCATGAAAATCATTTTTTTATGCTGCAATAATTTTCAGTTATTTTATAGAAACTAGTGGCAAAATTATACTATGCATTACAAATGTATCATGCTATTTGCAAATTGTCATCATTTTATACTACTTATGTTTTAAGCAATGCCTTGTTTATAAAAAAAAAAAAAAAAGGATTCCCCCCCCCCTTTTTTTTTTTCTTTTACAGAATTGATTATTGTGAATAACCCAATTTTTCTCTTAACAAATTATCAAATACAATCAAGTTAAGAGAAGTTAATAATTTCATTACTAAATTTGTTAAATACCTGGCTTGATGAATTCACTTAGAAAAATATTAATCTTTATTGTTTCAAGCAATGAATTTTTTCTTTTCTTTTTTTAAATTTCCTCTGTAAAAATATTCATCATCGGGAAATAATTTTTAGGAACAATTGATCTGAATTGTCATTTTCAAATATTATTTCATTTAAAACTACAAATACGATTTTTATGTAAGTAATCATGTATATTGTTCTCATCACTCATACTAAATAATTAACACTTGGGTACTGATTTTTTTAAAAGGATTTTTGCAATTGAAATAGATTTAATCTAGTGATGCACAAAATAGTATATAAAAGGTTAACTAAGTAATAAAGTTTTATTAAATTTATTTTTATAAAGACAAATAAAATTATGTTTTAATGAAGAATTAAATTCATCATCTGTAACTTAGGCAAAATATTTATATGATAAGTTTTAGACATCAAATGTATCCATGAGAATAATAATAATAATAATAATAAGTGTTATTAATACATTTCTCTTGTTGTGTTTAATATGTTTTTAAGGTTAATTTTTTAGTAAAATCAGAATATTTATATGATTATCTAATTTCCATTATTACAAAAATTAATTAATAATAAAGTTATTCGCCATGAAGGATTTAAATTGTGGTGAGCATTAAAATATTTAAAGTATAAGGGCCAAAAGTAATGCTGATTTTTCTATGCTTGCAAAAATTTATTTATTCCATTTTAATCCTCCATTATTGTTACTAATAAATAGCATTGCTTCCTCACATTTTAAAAGAAATCCATTTGATATTCACTTCAAAGTTATTAAATCCTTCTATGTATTTCTGATCAAAACCTAAATCCAATATAATTTAATAATTTCCAATATAATTTCTGAAAATAATTAAATTTTTGTTCTGTCTTCCAAGATGGCTTAGCTCTGAAAAATAAGGTCACCCACGCCTTAAATTTTAAATAGGCATACTCAAACAAAAAAATTCTTCACCTAATCCACAATAGTTAGATTTTATCTCTTTGCCATGTCTGAGAGTTTTCTTTATCATCTCAGTCTTTCTATTCAAAATTCATATCCATTTTTTATGAAATCAAAATATTTTCAATGATACAGTACATTCTAACTATAATATTTCTCTCCTTAAATATGCTATTGATATAATTTGGTTATTGACTTGTATTGCTCATACTTCTTTTTTACATGACCTTTTATTAGAAGCATTGCCATTATATTGCATACCTAAATGAATATTAACACAGCTTAAAAATTAAATTTTGTACTTAAACCTTAGTGGTACTTTTAATAGCAATGCCACAAATTTGTTCCTGAGCTTATTACAGAGCTGGTTTCTTTACATTTGTTTTTATTATTCCAGATTCGCATATTGTGAGCATAATTTTAAAAGGTCTTTTTTTTTTAGTTGTGCAGTCATGATCTAGAATGTGACACGTTAATATTTACGAAGTTTTAAAAACTCTTATTGTTATATGCTTTAATGGTACTTTTTTGTGCAATTTTAAATGAAGGGTTGGTAACAAATTTGATGTTTTCTTAGATATTCTTCAATACTTTTTTTTTCAGAGTGATCAATCTGGAAGCATCTGTCATTTAGAAACATTTGGACAAATTTCTGTGAAAGCTGATGTAGAAGGCTCTCTTAACGATGTTACTGTGTTACTGTTATCTACAGAATCTGGTCAGCCTTTGTCATTGGATTCTGTGGTCATACATCCTTGTGTCAGCATTCATGGTCCTTCTTCAATTGGTATGTTCCTTCATATTTTTCTACAGTTTGATCCTGTTTTATTCGACTTTAAAAATACCTTTTATAAAACATTCAAAAATATTATGGCAAAAATTATTTTTGTTATATTTTTTTATATAATTTTTATTATAATTTGATGTTTCTTTTAACTTTATGAATTTGAAAAAAAAGTTTCCCATTGATGTAAGATATTATCCTTTTCATGTTTCTAGTTGGCTCTTTTTATTTTGTATGTGTAAAAAACTCTTAATAAAGTTTTTGGTAACATTTCTAAAATTATAAAAACTATAATATGCTGATATTACTGAAATTATCAGAGAAGGCATATAAATTTGGAACATACCTGGAATCATCTTTAAGATTGAACTAGAAAAGTTAGTGTAATATAATGAATACATAATAATATTATATTGAAACAGAATCAATACTTTTCATCTGTTTTTTTTTTTTTTTTTTTCTTTATTTATTTCATTTGTTTCAATGAAAAATGCTACATTTAATAAATAACTATTTCTTCTTTGGGTAAAGAAGAAAGATTTCTTATTGAAATTGTGAATATTTAGTCATTGGTTATATGACTTATCATTATAAACTGTTTTTTTATCACAATTAGATTAATTATTATTCCAAAATATCTGAAACATTTGTTCATAAAAAATTTGGCTGGTAAGGTTTTGCAGGAAATTTATTGCTATTAAATAAGTCATCAAAGTAAATTTGTCAGCAGTTAAAAAAATTAGATACAAGATGTTCATGAATTAATTATTAGTCAAAGAGCTGTTACAAGGATTGCTGAACAAATGATTGAAAAGAAATTATTTTGCTTTTTTTTTCAGCAATATGAAATTTTTTATGAAATAATTTGCAACATGAAAAGTTTTCAATACATTTCATCATAAACAAATAGTATTAATAACATAACAAAGCTTTTTCAGTAAATCAATTCAACTTTTGCTGTTAACAAAATATTTTTAAAAATACTTCCTCTATTGTTAAAATTGTAATTCTATTGTTTAAAACAATAAAAATCTTTAAACCTAGTTTATGTGAAAATAAATCTTGCACAATTTTATAAAAATATTTTTCATCCAATTTTTTAATCGTGTGATTAATTTATAGGCAGTTTGTCTGCTATTTTTGTCTAGAATAACAATTAAAAATAAATTGATTTGACTTCTAAACGTAACTGCAGGGTTTGCTGTAAAAAGAAGGTAACTCCAATTATTCAAATTTGCAGAAAGCCTTAAAAAAACATTTGCAAATTCTAAATTCCAAATTGTGTGAAGACTTTCCTTTCAATCAATCTTCTTAATTGTTCCTACATATTATGACTGTATTGTGATTCAAAAATATATTTTCCAGATGGGGTGGCACATGTTGGAACTATTTCTTTCTTGCAACCAAATAGATAGTCTGTCTACCTCTATGAAAAATATTTCACAACAAAAATGCACTCTACCTTAATATTATTATAATTGAAGTAAATAAACAATATATATATATATATATATACAACTTGGCTTTAAAAATAAAAAAATTATATTCCCATTAATCATCATACTCTGCCTCTGTAACATTGGGCTCGTCTGCTGTGTCGTCGACTTATAAGCCATGGTAGAACTACATATCATTTTATGGGACGTATTTGCAAGCTAGTTCCATTACATCTTTATATTTTGGGCTTTTAAGTGGGAGTGTAAGATGGCTGAATCTTGTTTAACATTAATGAAGTAATGTTTTGGATGAAGAATATTCTTACAGTCTTGTTACAGAGTAGTCCAATACTCTCTCTACATAATATGTTTCCTGTATTAATTTGGGATTTTTTATAAGTTATATTTCATTATAAAATACTTTTGTTAGAAATGATGTAAGGAGTTTTCAGGAAGAAACCTTTTAATAGGTCAACGAAGGTGAAAATCATTCCTTGGGTAACTTTAGTAACAACAAACTTTTTACTTGTGTTCTCTATTATACCATTATGTTCATGCAGTAGAAAAACTCTCTACTTTCCTTGTAAATTTTTCAATGTTTTCGAAGGCAGGATCGATGGGACAAAATGGCGGTAGCTCCAGGGGCTACCTCTATATTGCAACAAACTAATGAGACAAAAGCACCATCATTTGATAACGCGAGAACTAATGATTGGAGCTACGTCTTTCTGGTACCAAATAAACAAGTTTTTTTTTGTGTGTGTTTTTTTAACTCCATGATAGTACATGTATCTTCAAATTCCCCTGGGTTGGTGCTACATCCCTTTTGCAACAAATCCTTCATTATCAAATATGATGTATGTTAAGACAAAAATTATTGTTTACTATTTAAAAATAGTGATTGCCATTATTTTCTTTTTGATGCTATTTTCTTTTCCTAACCTTACTATTTACATAATAATTAAAAGAAGTTCAAAATATGAATTGTGCATATTCTCTTTTTTTCTTCTATAGTATGCAATATTTCAATGGGTGAAATTTAATATTGCTGAATTCAAGGTTTCAAGTAAAATATATGATGAACGTTTGTATACTATCTTCTTCAAACTTGCTAAAGTTAAAATTTTATCTATGAAATTAAGGGAAAACATTGAATTTGTTTCATTCTGATTTGAGTTGTTGTTATGTTTTATGAAAAACTGTTATCTTTGAGAGCTTCTAAATTATATAAATGTCTGAGATGACTGAATTTAAAGTAGATAGAAAAAAAAATGTTCATTTGAAATGTTTCCAAGTACCATTATGCATATAAACTATAAGTTCTTGTATTTTGTACTTTTCTTGAATTATTTTATTTTCTTTATCGTAGGCTCAGGGTCATTGAAACGTCTAAGATTTTCTCCACCTTCATATGAATTTATCATGCTTCAGTATTGTTCTCCGTTTCCTAAGGAACCTCCTATTCAAGGAGTTTTTAAAATGTTGGTCAGTATTATTTTAATGAGAGATTCTGATGTATACTTAATTTCCAAGTTCCCTGAAGTTCAAATTTAAAAAAAGAAAACAAATTATTGCTGATAATAATAGATGTTAAATCTTTTTAATTTAAACATTTTTACATATATTCAAAAGTTTCTAGATAAAATGCAAAACAGAATCCATAATATTCAAGATAATTAATTATCTTTGAAAAACTAAAAAAAATATTAGAATAAAACTTCTTGTAATGTCAATACTACTTCATACATTAATTTGAAAAATTTGAAAACATTTAATATTACAATACTTTAACCATATGCCCTTTTTATGAATACATATCAAAACATGGAATATACTTCATAGTTTGTTAATAAAAATTATGCAAAAAATGAAAGAATGGTCAATAAAATAACCTGCTACAGTACACTCCCGATTATCCGCGGAATTGGGTGGCGCGGCCGCCGCGGATAACAAAAACCACGGATGATCAGAAAAAAGCTAAAAACGGGTATAGCAAAAGAGAAAACAGTCATTCCAACTTTGACAAATCGTTTTATGTACAATAAAACGTAAAATAAACAGCAGGTAATGTTTAACTAACGCTTAATATTTTAGTATATCACTCAAAACTAACCTTAAATGCATTTTGTTAATGAAAACAGAAAAGTGCTTTGTATTTAAGAGAGGCGTCAAGGATACACAGAAAATTAATACATATGTACTCTTTTAATACTGTAATGTATTATGTAATTACAAAAGCATAACTATAAAACTACACCTTTTTGAAGAAATCAGTCATTTGTGTTTGCTTCTTACTTTGGAAGCATTTTCTCTTTGCTTGGAAGCAAAAAAAAAAAAAACACTTAGTGCGGCAGGCGCGGATAATCCGCACCGGGGATAATCGGGAATCTACTGTATATTGTTTGGCAATGCAATTAATTTGCTTTAAATAATTATAAAAAAAATAGGGTTAGATATTGAAATATTTTCTTATAATTTGGTCAGAAAAGAAAATTAATTATTTTATGTTACAAGCTTAAGTAAGTCAACCAACTGACTCTCCGACCCAACACGAAGGCACACGGATTTAAACCATAAGGCTGAATGACTGGACTGCTGCAACAGCAACACTGGCTGAAACTGTGGTTGAGTCTTAAGGGCCATCACCGGCCACAGTACAACCCTCCTTGAAGGAAGTATGTCCCGTCATCGATGGGAGGAGTCAGATCCCCCACCTATTTGTGTACCCTCCAGAATGGCAAGATCCAACCACCATGCCGGAAGCATCTCGTCCTCATTTCGATGTGTCCCCCCCCCAGAACCAAGCTTCAGTAAATTCCATTTAGGGAGACTACCAATATCAATTGTTTTTCTCATGCATATTTTCATCAGTCATAGTCCCTAGAATCCAAAAACACTTACAATTCAAAAGTTTAGATCAAACTCGTTCTGTATATAATCTGTCAAATAAAAATAGGTGATAAAATAACCCATATGGATCAAATACTGTAACAACTTTGTCCTATTTTTTAAAGTTTGGAAGTTATGGGGAATAAAATAAATATGCTACTAATCAAAAAAAAATATCCTAATGTATAAAGTTTTTGCCAGACCCACATGTAGAATAAGCACATATTTTTAGAGAGCAGTGAAAATTCTATAAGATGGTACTTTTTTGATTAGGATACTTGAATTTAAAGCCTAACTACAAATGCTAAAATGCAAAATCTAGTTGTCACCAAAATCTTTAATATCAAATATCGCAAATACTGTTCTAACTAGTATATCAAATTTACCAAAGACCTTCCATTTAATCATCTGTGGAATGAGACTTCAATAAACCATATCAGTGTTTTAATTCAGGAGAAATTTAATCTTTCATTGAAATTGTTCATTAAAAAAAAGTAAAAAACTTGCAAGGGGCTATCTTTGCTCCTGGTTTTAATTTCTAATCCATCTTTTAGTTTGGTTCAAGAAAGAAATTTTAAAGCCAAAATAAAAAAAAAAAAAACAGCATTTTTATTAAGTTATAAATACAGTGGTAACAAAACGGACACACATCTTTATATCCAAAAGAGTTCATATTGACGTAATTGCATTCATTTCTTTTATCCACCATCCTTCCATTTGTTATATTTTCAATTAATGTATATTTCAAAGAACACTGAAGAAGTATATGTTAAATTCATCCTGTTTCATTGTAAAAAAACATATAGAAAATATAATATTAAAAAGAATGTTATGTCTTCATAATGATAGATGCTAATTTGATATACAGAATGTTTCGGAAAAAATATACAAATTCTGGATAATTAAATTGCTCAGAAATGAAATAGAATTATTAATAAAAAACAGAGTAATTCCATTTCACTGGGACTTGATTGATTGGTTGAAATTGGACGAGAATAGGATTTTTGGCAACAAAGGTCTTTATCCCCTAATCCAAAAGACACTGGGACTTCACTATCTTATTTACTTTAACAGCCATCTTTCTTTTTAAGCATTGGTGACTTGGCATCATTAGCAATAGGAAACAATCACTAAAATAGATTTCAATCCAGAAATTCCTCAAAATTTTCATTGTGATAATTCATTTATTTCATTTATTCATGATAAAATTACCTTTGTTTTTTATGCACAAGGCAAAAAGTGGAAACCCAGTAAATAACATATATAATAGTTCTAATATATCTTAATTCTTTAAAAAGTTAATAATTTTTTCTGTATTTCTTGATCTTTATTAATAGATTCCATATGTTTCACTTTTTTATTCAATTATCAAGTACTTAAATCAAAACATACTCTTTTTAAATTATAGTAGGTTTAAAATATTTAAAATGATATATATATGTTAGAATTTTGTTTCAGTAATTCATATTTTACTTTATTAATCTGGTGATTGCTTTTAGGGTGAAAATTCAGTTGAGCTATTGATCCAGTTGAAATTAAATGACAAAGTCAAGAATAGTTTTGACTACTGTGATCTTATCCTTGTGTTTTTCAACAGGTATAATATTGCTCTTTGTTATTATAAGTTATTAAAGTTTATCTGTATTTTATATCCATTCAGATGGTATTTATTTTTAACATTTAGAAATTTAACCTTTTCTTTGGTATTGTAAAAAGTTTTATCATTATTTTTCTTTTTTGTAATTTTATTGTATCTTTTTTCATTTTCTCGCTAATGTAGTAAAAAAAACGTGGATGACATTTGAGTGCAATTTAATAGGATTGCATACTCAAGTATCATCTTTATCTAATATGTCTAAAATTAAAGTTCTTTTTTAGAATAGCTCTTGTGCAACTTCAAAATTAGGCATCGATATAAATTGAAATCTTCCAGTATTTCACCATAGAGAATATATTTTTTAATATACATGATAATAACAATTCTGAACTATTTTATTTTGTATGCTATGCTTCTATTCTGAATCCTAAAATTTATTAGCCCTTTTTTTAATCTGAAATAGCCTGAAAATTGATTTTTAATAGAAAACTTTTGACTGAAATGTAAATTTCTGATTTTTGTACATCTTTAAAAAAAATGAAAACTATAAAATATGTTTTAGTTTTGCATACACAATGCAAGATCATATCAAGCAATCATGCCTTTTTATTATATTTATGATGAAACCTGAATGATAAAGAAGCTCCAGAATCACATTGCAATAAATTTGATTCTTATACACATACTGCATTATATTACAATATATTTGCATCGCTTCATGTGTAATTATTTGTTAAAGTAAATAAAATTTAATATATACTGAAATGTCAAAAGTCGTGGGATAGCAATATGTGTATTTACATGCCATATCAAATTTAAAAAAAAAAATTGTTGTTAATGTTTTATGTCAAGATTTTTTATTAAGTTTAAATGTAAAGTTATTTTTGGAATCAATTTAATGGACACAGAATTTCATAACTTGATACCTTTTAAGATTTAATGTTGCACAGTATCAAATATGGAATGAAAATATGAAAATAACTAATGCATTCATTGTGTGTGTGCGTGCGTGCGTGTGTGTGTAAGCCAATACAGTGATCATTGGTATGAAAAGTTTTTGTTTGACTATTTTCATGGGCATCCCTATTCAAACACTGAACAAATTACTTTTTATTAAATACAAGGCATAGTAGAAATATGTCTTTGTGATCTATGCACTGAAATTTGATGCGACATAGCAGTAGAATAACTTAAGTCAAATTTACTTACAACAGATCATTCTATCATTGTCTTTCTTGTTATTTGGAGCACTTGAATTGAAACTTTGGTAACTGAAAAAAAGTAATGTGGTCTGATGAGTCCCATCTGAAATTGTGCTTATCTAATGGTTATGTGTGGTATAAACTCTTTGAGGTTATGTATACAAACTGTCAATAAAGTATTGCATAAACTAGTGGTGATCATATATCTTTGCAAGAAAAGTTTTTCTACTTTTGAGGGGGGCTGTCAAATTGCACAGTTATTGAGAATTGCTTTGTAATAATTTGTAGTCATTCAATGAATTCTTCTACACAAATAATAATAATGTACAACTTGCCTCGACTATTATTTGGAACTAGTTTGAGAGCATTTTAGATCATTCCAGTCCAAGAATTCGCCATATAGATTCCCGAATATGAATAAATTACATGAAACAAATCCGAGATTTAATCAAAAAAGCCATTTGTGCTCAAATTTGTATTATAATTGCAGAGTTATGTGTGGCTAATGAAACAGCAAGATCAAGCATCTTACTTTTCACTTCTGCTCATAATGTATATAGAATACTAATATAAAATTGCTACTTTTTATACACTGAGATGGTAGATTCTATTGAAATCCATAGATGAAAGCTGTGTGCCCATATTATTTTCTCCGAGCACTAACAGTTTTTGCATCTTATTCTATTACTTTGCTCTGTAGCACATTTTACACCTGAAATTCCCACTTCATTCTGCACAATCACATGTGGCCCAGGAAATGTTCTGCATTAAAGCTTATTTAAAATATATATATATATATATATATATATATATATATATATATATATATATATATATATATATATATATATATATATATATATATATATATATATATATTTGTAGAGGAGTATATTTCTCTTGATTATATGAATATTTTTGCATTTGTTTGCAAACCAATTTTAAACACAGTTTAGCATTAAGTGTAATAGAAAGCTGGCTTACTTAAATAAACACATTCTGTTACAAAGTACCTTTAACTCCTTATTATAATTATGGCTAATTATTAAAAATAACCCTGAATCAAACTTCATCTTGACAAAATGTTGCAGATACTTCAGCATTCTTTATATCACATTTTAACAAATAATGATTGAAAATTTGTTACAAACCTTTTCTGAATTGTATTTATTATAAATCTAATATATCATAAATAAAATTGAAATCGAATCTTGAATTATCTTTATTTTATTTTCCTAATGACTAAAAACCAACTGTATATTATAGCATAATTTATTTATTTTTGTTTTATTATACTATTTATGTTCACATTTTTATTTCATTGCTTCACTATGGGTTTTTTTTTTAACTTTCTGCTTATTTTCTATTAATTTATGCTTTTTGTTTCAAAGAAAAGTATAAATTCTTATTACTTTTATGAGTTAATGAATTTTTACATCTATAGATTCCAAGTCCAAAAATGAATAACAATTTTTTTCTAAATAATTAGCCAAATATATTTCTAATAGCCTTAAATAAATAGTCATAATTTATTTTTTAAATTTAAAGTGCTGTTTTTTTATTAAAATTCATAATCAAATTAAAGAAACTGTAATTAATTTAAAAATTTGTATAATTTGTATAATTATAATGAAAATTTGTATTATATGACTTATATATAAAATGTATATACATAAGTCATAAAATATTTAAAATTTTAAATTACAAACAAAGAAAAATCTTAAAAATTATTTTAGAGGTACATAGAAATTCTTAAAAATAATTTTAAATAGTTTTGTGAATATTGTAATTCCAAATACAATATTTACAATATTGGGATACATAATAATACAATATTCATAATATTTGGGATGTATCTATAAAATTCTACAAATTAAAATTCTGATTTAAATAATCTAACATGGAATAAAATAATGATTAATTAATTTTTTTAAAAAAAATATCATGCTAATAAATTATGATTTGTGTATGTAAACAACACAAATTGAAAGGGGTAGGGATTTGTACATTATATATAAAAACTTAAAAGATCTTTTTTTTTAAATTCAGTTCTGTCATTAGACCTTTAAAATTGAATTTGCAACTAAGCAATATGCAATATAATTAAATTCCTAGGGGAGAAATTTTTTTTCACATTTCCCATATAAAGCATAAATTGTCTACTTCCTTTATGAGATTTTGTTTTCTAAAATCTACTAAAAATAAAAATAAAAAAATCACTCTTTTTGTATTTTGTAATTGTCTGCACATAATTTGATATTTAGCATCACATTGTAATTCTCATTATTCATTAAAATAGTAATTTTTATCAAGGTCCAACGTAATAATTTTTGTGGGTTTTCTTTTTTTCTTTACATCTATAAAAGTAGATAGTTATAAAAGTAAAATTTGTAACATTTTCAAGTTAATACCTGGAAAGCAAACATTTGGGATGATAGAGGCATTTGGATTTCTAACTAATTTTTTATTTCATAAAAAATGCACTGAAATATAATTGTTTATAATAATATAATACATTTTTATCAATATCTTTTACTACCTTTTCGTTATCATATTCCTAAAGAATTTAATCAGACATTTTGTTGCATTGTGTAATATTAAGATGCTGGTCTCTACTTTTATACTCTGTTTCACCCTAACTTGGCAGTATTGTAAAAGGTAGAAAATGTGATGCTCCGCGTTCGGAAAAAGTTCCCCTTCAATTCCGACTTTAAAATAGTTAAAATGCGCAGAAATTTATCAAATAATATCATTAATTACAGAAATCCTTTTTATCAGTATGTATTTAAAATTATTCTCAAGTTAGAAGTGCTTATCTGTTAAGTATTTTGTAAATAAAGCGAACGAATAAAACGAAACGATTGACATAGTGAATTCCACTTTGGCTAGAACCGGTCTTCAAGGTCAAATATTTGGCGCGCTTTTCTTTTACGTCTCCGCCAACTCAGCTTCATTTAGTTCCCAACCATTATCATCTTTCGTACTTTTTTATTCACGCTTTTTTACCAGCTGATATTTTTGATACTATTAATCACATTAGTAGTTATTAGTTTTGATTGTTGAATATTTATTCGATTCGTCATTTCTATTCACTTCTAAAATGTCTGAAAAAGAGAAAGTGTTATCACCGACTACGCTGTGCACACCTTCAAGACGAGTGAAATCAACAAAAAGTGCAGCATGCAGAAACATAAATGTTTATTCTCGACTTCGAGAAAACCCTCAAGATTCTATCAATCAAATCGTCGATAAAGTTTCGCAATGAACAGTTTTCCTTTTGAAAAAAAGAAATAAAGGATCCAGTCCTTTAAGTACTCCTGGAAAGAAGCGCCCAGGCTCAGTAGGTAAACATTCAGGTCTTGTAAAATATGATGATTTTACATTATCCTGTATTTGACGAAAAATCCAGGCATTTTTTCGTAGAAATGAGATTCCAACATTAGATAAAGTTTTAAAAGATGTGAACGATGATACGGATATCTTTTCGAAAAACATTAGCTGAACTACGCTTTACAGAATATTGAAAGATTTAGTGTTTTCTTTTGAGAAACGATATGAAATAACTTTAATGATTTATTAAAATAATGTATCAATAATATTGAAAAAAATAAGAAAACAATTAATTCTCCGATAAAGTAATAATATAATAAAGTAAATAAATATTTACTATTTGGCGAAAAATTTGCGAGATAAAGTTTCGCCAGCGATCTGCATTTCTAGTAACTTTGTACTTTAAAGTAACCCAGTTCCCCTGGCAACGACTGCAATTCGGCATGCCTAAAATATATACTACTGCCAAATTAGGGTGAAACAGAGTATAGAAATCTATTACAACCGTATTATTTTATATATTCAACATTTTCATATTATAGTGCAATTCTTAGATTATAAAACAAATGTTTAGTCCAACATTTGATGCATGAAAACCTGAAATCTATTCCAACTTATTTCAATTTTATGTGTATCTGATTTATATCTATGTGCATTTGTGTAAATTGCTGTTATTTATTATTACCAACTATTGCTTTTAGAGGACCTGTAAAGAACATGGAGTTTAATGTTAACCATGGTTCTCCTAAGTTATCAGAAGATAAGCATTCTTTAAAATGGACTATAGGTAGCTCTACTTTTTGTTTTGATACAAATATATTAGAACAGTTCTTTAGTTTATTCAACATTTTTATTAAAAAAAATTAAATTTCATTTCTACTTTTGCATTAATAAGACTGATAAATTTCTTGGTTTATTAATATATATATATATATATATATATTATGTTTCTCAAAATAATTACCATGGTAAAGGATTAAGTATAAGTAAAGTTTATAAGTATTCATTAATTGGTTTCCTTTTAGATGTATTTTTCACCTAAGATTCTATTTTCTATAATTCACATTATTTTAAACATCTCACTCTGATATTACTTCAACTTTTAAAGTAAACTGACATCAATTATCAAATTCATGTCTTCCTAAATGAGAAATTTTCCTAAAAACATGATGATGGTATGAATTTGATAATAATAAAATTTGATTTTTTATTCATTAGATAGATTATTTAAAATTATGTAGTAATTGATAAAAATATATTTCAATGATGGAATTAAAAAAGATAAATTGTTATTTTTGAGTTAGAATGCATTTGAAATTGAGAGATGTTGATATCTTTATGTCCATATTTTCATGCACATTGAGTAAAAATCAGTGCTTTTCAAAAGAATTTTAGTATATATGTTAAATATATATATATGTTTAGTATATATGTTATTTAGTATAAATGTTAAATCTTTTTCAGCTATTAGAACATAGAGAAATAGATTTTTTTTACCTTATTTCTTTATGTTTTTTAATAGAATTTTTTACCTTAAATATATTAATTAAAATGGCATTTAAACTTTTATAACAATTGATAGCATTATAATGCCATTTACAGTTTGTAATTAATATGCATCGTGATTGTGCCATATGTATATAACCTAATTACTTGGTTTATACTTTTTTTTTTCTCCCACTTTTTGAAATTTCTGAACTTTTTATTTCTCATGTTCTGAAAGGCTAAGTGTGAATAGGTGTTTTCTCATTGCTATTTCCTCCACCATTGTGTTTATTTATATGGATTCAATATAGTAAATATTTATTGACATTGCTCTCCAAAATTCTTCTCTCTTTGTTTTGAACTGAATTATAATTTAACAATTGAAAGAAATGAAAAGTTTGTTAACACATGTTTTCAAATGCAGGATCAAAATTTCCAAGAGACTTGGAGGCTGTTCTCACAGCTAAGTTGGAATTTCTCGAGAAACCTATAATGCCAAACAGTGATTCCTTCTGTGTTGACAAGAACTGTTATGCACAGGTATAGACCTTTTGATATAAACTTTGAAGCTAGAGATAATATAATGAGTATATTTGCTGGAGAAAATATTGCTGTTATTATTACTTTTCTGCAATTGATAATGTTTCTAATGTTTAAAATATCTATCATTACAGTTATGTCCTCTGATTAATTAAGGCTATCTTTCTTTTTTAACATAATTGCTTATATGTTAAAGAATGATTTTTTTTTTCATAAAATTTTGGAACACAATTTTTGTTTCTTTTACATATATGATTTTACCATTATTTTTAGATAAATTTCAAACAAAGCAATTCAACACTAAGTGGATGTAGTATAGATCCAAAAAATGTTACAGTATCAGAAGGCAGCAAACCAAAGATATTAATAGGTAATTTGTATATTCAATATCAATTGAACATGCATTAAACATTATTAATAAAGATAAAATTGTATTAATACTAAGTTGCTTTGTTAAAAACAAAATAATTTTTTTTTTTAGAGCGAAGTGTCCAGTCTACTGAATATCGTATATGGAATAACTATGGTGATCTGCCTTTTCCTGTAAATATTGAAAATAAATTTAACAAAGTATTTTCATAGTTTCTTTGTAAAAAAAAAAATATTTTTGTAATTATTTGATCTTATTGTTTGTACATAAGAATAAAATAAAACACCCAGTGTATTTGTAGTGTAATTTTTTTTTATATTTAATCATTGTTAAATATTTACAAACATTACTAGAACTAAAATGAAAATCAGTGTTTAATGAAAAATATATCAATTGAATGCTTTTTAAGACACAGTATAGAGGTGCAAGATATGATTACATATGAAACTTTTTGAATTTTGCCATTGGTATTATAAATACATTCCTAAAAATATTCAGGTTTGTCAGTCATTTCTTGTATAAGTCTTTGTGTCACATACAGCATTAAGTTGCTATCACTTTGAGATATGTTGTAGCTAGCAAAAACCTGCTTTCCTATTTTCTTGCTTAATCTCGAGGCTAGAGAGCAACTGCTCTCATCTGCTGTGGGTCCCATTAATGAAGATGAAATTGGTGCACTGTTATAAGGTGTTGACATAGCAACAGCAAGACTGTCAAAATTCCCTTGGTCTCCAATCCAAATGAATAAGCTCTCTTTCATCTTCATTACATGAAATGCTACTGGACAGCCAAGTAAATTTTCTTCAAATGTGTGAACTTTAATTGTTGAGTCTGAAAACAGGAAGGGGAAAATATATCTTTATCAAAAATATACATATGTTATTTTTTTTTCTCTTCATATAATACAAATTTTATTTAATGATTATGGACACACTAGATTTAAAAAAAAAAATAATTTTCATTAGAACGAAAGATACTTATTGGTGATACCAGTTTCAGATTCATGCTCAAATTTTAAAAGATATATCATTGTGCCTTAGTGTAATAATACTTTCATATTGTATTATATTTTTTTCATGATAATATTAATCATCATTAGATCATAAAAAATGCTAAAAACTTCTTTAAAATGTATGCTTTTAATGGCAAGACAAAATAAAATTGCAGTTATTTTATTTTTTCATAAGAAAAATAATGTAATGTAAACATTAAATCTTGGATTCTAAAAAATTTTAATTGCAGTAAATTTTATAATTTGCTACATAAATAACATATAGATTTCTGATATTTCATATAAACAAATGTTTTGTATTAAATATGAATAAAGGATCTTTTTTGTATTCTTCAAATCAAAAATGTTATATACAAGATGTGCTAAAAGGCCATATACAGAGAAAAGTTATTTTTACAATGCAAAAGACGACATTACAAGGAATTGTTGGTAAGTTAATTAAGTTAAAAAAAAGGATAAATCAGATCAAATGTTTAAAACAAATTTCATGGAATGCAAATGTACAACATGTCTGCACAAATAAAACCACTTCAAGTTACCATTCATATACCATTTGTTGCTATAGACCCCCCACATATTCTTATTCAAACAACAGTGTGAATTACAAATTTTTATTCTACTAAACATGTGATGCACCCTTTATATGTAGTGTATTTCATTCTTTTATGTATTGGAGTTAGTTGCAAATATAAAAAACAGATTTTTTTTATTATTGTTTGACCTATGCTTATAAAGTATGACATCTTATAAAGTTATACATATGAAGTAGTTGTAATGATTTGGCAATCTTACTGTTTTTAAATATGTAATTTCTTTTCACAATTTGATTCAATAATATATATGAAATTAAATATAAAATAAAATTATTTAAATATCAAAAATATTTGTAAGTATTTGTTCCATGTGTAAGTGGAAAATCATTATGCACAAAGAAAAATATATATAAAAATACTGTTGAATGTTTTATACTTTCAGTTTTAAATTTTATATAAAGAAAAAGATCAAAAATTCAGAATTTAATTTTATAATAACAAGAACTTTTTTAACCAATCTAAGATACAATCTGAGATAATTCATATATGATTGTTAAAAATAATTTGGTTCTCAAGCAGTTAAAAGGAAAATGAGAAAAACATTCAAAAGAATTTCATAAATGGTCCTACAAATACAATAGTTTGTTGGGAAATTTCTTTCATTGTGAATTCATTCTAAGAAAATAACAACAAAACAAATTGTTTGTTGATGCAGAATTCATTTTAACATTCAAAACTAAACAAAAATTAATTTAACAAGACAAAATGTTATAAATAATTGTACCTGAGAACAGATTTTTTCAATAAATGAGAATTTATTATTATTTTTATTCTGGTATATGAGAAAAATTCGTCTAGTAATTTATGCAAACCAATTAAATAAATTTTAATGAGATTAGGAAATTTAAATGAATCATTTTTCAAAAAGATCCCTCCTCATGTTGCTTAATAATGACATGAAATGTAAATTCTTTAAATTCAGCATTTTAATGTTCAAAATTTTTGCCGTCCCATATGTCTAACAAAATTACTAAAAACAAATAATTTCAAAATTCAAGTAAATAAAAGAATTTTTTAATCAATTAATGAAAATCTTAGTTAGATAATAAAAATACGCATGAAATATCACTTGGATATTTCTTATAAATCTTCCAACCTTATTACTTGTCCATTTTAACTATTTTTCTATCTAATTTGCATAATACCCAAATATATTTAATATAAATCTCATCCTAAAAATAATATACTAATAAAAAAGACTATAAAATAGAAACTTTCCTTTAAATAAAGTGAATTAAATTCAAGCATTGGCATAAAAATAGATTTGTTTAAATGGATTTTTTTTCCTTGCTATTGGAATAAAATCAAAAGGTTCAGTAGAATGTCTTTAAAAAAAAAAAGAGGTCTGAAGTCCTCTTCACTTTTTTTTTTTTTTATCACCTAATATATGTTTGAATCAAAGTTTATACATTAAAATAAAACATTATTTTGGCAGTTTTATTAGAACATATTCTATATCTCAAAAAATTATCAAAATTAAGCTTTGGAAATGCTTTATAACTTTGAAATAATTAAAATTAAATGTTATATTACTTTTTCTAACTATAGATTAATTAAATTTTTTCTAGGGATTCTCACCCTCCTTCCCTATCAGCTCACCACAATATAAATAAATGACAAATTTACTAATGAAGGGATTTTCTGCCAGCTTTAATGCATAATGTTCTTATATTTGGTACATTTATATGTTACACTATAGGACTGCTGAGCAAAAATGTCTGTGATATACTTAAAATGTGAAACTGAGAAACAATCCAGTAAATCTTTTCATAGACACAAGTAAAAATAAAGATACATGTTTAAATAACAATTTCTGCATATTTATATCATATATTTTTTTAATTTCATCATTAACAGAATTAAATAAATTGGAAATACATTCAATCTGATGATATTTACACATTTTTCTTTGACTATCATATTACAAAAAGGGAGGGAAAAAAGAATCGTGAATCTTTTAGTTAAACATTCGTGATCACTCCACAACTGATAGACAATGAATACATCTGAAAGAATTCGCATAATGTAGACTGAAAGATTAGATATCTAATTCCACCCTCATTACCACTGTTCCGTTCAATAGGTATTTAATGAATGCAAGTAGGTGGAGAAAATAACATTTCTGATGTATCATAGAGGATGGCAGAAAGCCTGATATGTTCTAGCAATGTATACACTAAAGGGGTTTTAAGATTGGAAATTATTTCAAATCTAATATTCAGAACATTTTTTTTTTCATCACAAAAAAAAATAAAAAAAATTTGAAGTTATATTTATTTTACATTTTTAAAAATAAATATTAAAATCAATTAATTTTTTAGATAAAAAAAATTTAAATAAATTTTTTTGACAGAGTCACTTGCTGGAGCTTTGATCAACATTCCAGTTTTCTGATGAAACAATGGTACTTCCAAAAATGTTAACTTATTTAACTATGATTATATAAAAACATCCTCGTTTAATGTGCTATTTCTTGCTCTCTTCATTGATAATATTAATTTTTTTCAGAATGACATTTATTAAATTGAAAAATTATTTGCAAATTTGATATAATTTGCTTATAAATATTTTTAATTTAAATATTATCACCTGTATACTAGAAATTTATAGCCAAAAAATAAATTTACCAAGATGTCATGCTTATTGGCAATTAATTTCCAAAAAAAAGTCAAAATGTCATGTTTATTTACTATGTTCACTAATGATCTAATGTTTGCCAATGGCATGCAATTAATATAAAAATACCATTTTATGTTTCTGGAAATTAAGCATTATTTTGTATACATACAAGAGCATTTTTATTGATTTGCTTTTATCTGTTTGTTATCAAGGTGTATAAAAAGTATTTGGCATTTTTCTCACAAGAATGATAACATTGCTAATTTTGTACTGTGTATGGTATGCAGATGATTTTGAGTTTTCTCTATTTGAGGAAAATGACTGAAATCTAACAAACATCTCAAAATGTACCTTTCAACTGTTAGCATTGAAAGAACTAATACAGCACAGTAACAATAAATAAATGAAATAAAATCAATACAATAATTGGTAAAAGTGTAGTTTAGTGTGTCCCCTGCTGCACCAAGGATAATTTAATTTCTCTTCTACTCAAAACATTACTTCTTAATTGCTTTGAAATTTTTCTACTTGGGAATTTTCTCACATATAACATAATATTTTTTCAATCAAGTCGACGTTCATACACATTAACTACCATCAAAATTTAGAAATATGGGTTATTTGATTAAATTTTTAATGCCAATTAATTATTTTTAAAGAAAGAAATAAAACTAAGTTTCATCTCGCTAGCTGAAAATCAGTCTTTGATAGATTTAAGTAGGATTATTAAGCTCCAATTTAAAAGAATTCATTATTCGATAGCAAAATTTTACTTACCCTCCATTCTATTTCAATTTTCGTTTCTGAAAATACTGACTAATAAACAATAAACATACGGCTTGAAACTAGTCCATATGTAAGAATCCATATCTTCACACACGTACAAAATAATAAGCGAATGCAAAGAATTTCAAATCAAATATAACTCCAACAATGTTTTTAATTTTTTTTCAGGAAAATCACATGTATCAATAGACAAATTTATAAAATGTTATTAAGTAACTAATAATATACGTAAAGCCTATATCCAGCTTTGTAAATTAATTTGCAGAAATTGTCATCATCACCGTATCATATACCGTACAAAAATATTAATAGAAATCTCCATATTGACAATATGTTAAAAATTTAATCATATTATAATAAAAAAGAAAAGCAGAATTTTTAATTCTTTTTTTTTCCCCCTTTGTCAGATCCGAATCTCTGACTCGCTCCCAAAGGAACCGACCGCTATTCTCACATGGATTTGTTTATTTTAGTTTGCGCTTGCGATGAGCCGTTTAAATAGTCTATTTTTTATCCTTAAAAAAATTTGACCTCTTTGCTGAAATTTTTTTTTAAATAAATGCTATGCAGCGATTGGCATATGATGTTATTGTAATCGGGTGTGGTATAATTGGTACTAGTACTGCGAGAGAATTATTAAAAAGAAATCCTGCTCTTAGATTAGCTCTAATTGAAAAAGAAGCATCGATCGGTAAGGGGATTTACAAAGAATCTGTATTATTAAATGAATTTTCAATTAATTGAACATAGCCTTTTAAAAGCCTGTTAATCTAGTTTCAAATTATTTTTTTAGTTATATTTTGTCTATTTACTGTGTCATTATTATATTGTGAAGAATATCAGCAGTGCTTGTGATAAATTTTCTATACAAACATATAGTGTTCAATTTATGCAGCATAAATTTAACTTTCTAGGATTGTTCTAGGACCTTTCTAGGAAATAGGCTGTTTTAAAAGAAAAAATTATTTTCTAACTTATACTCTTCATTTTTCAAATTTATATTGTTGTTTAATTCTTGTATTAGTCATTAAATGGTGGTTTCACCTGTGTATGTTTGCTATTGTTCTATGGTTCTATATGTATATAATGAACATGCAAATGCAGGTGCCTGTAAATCATACAGTTTATAGTTGTATAAAAATGGAATTCATAAAAGATATATTTAAATTAAATTCAAAAAATTAATTAAAGATCAGAGAAAATGGTGCATTTATTAAATTAATTATGTCACTTATAAAGCTCATTTTTTTTAATTTTAAGATGGTGCAAAAATAATGTTTGTGCTATGATTTTTTCAGAAGTTATGTTGGAAAAAAAAAAAAAAAAAACCTAATATCTTTTATTTCTATTTCACACCACAATCTCTTATAGTGTCACAAAAGCTTTCAGGTTTCTCATTTCATCCTCCTATGTGCTAAAGAATATATATACTAAATATTGCTTTAATCTGCCGAGTAAAGTGGAATTATATAAAGTTCTAACAAACAAATGGAAATTTATTTTTATACATAAAGATTTTATATTTGTACTTCTAAATTTGGTACCCAATCTAATAACATTATAGTTTGAAATATGAATGAGTCTTGATGGTAGCTAGAAAAATTTCTTTTTTCAAATTTGCAATATTCACATTAAAATTCTAAATTTTATCGAAATGTCATTTTTTGTTTTAATTTAAGCTAAACAGTAATCAACTTATAAAAGCTGATCAATTAATCCTTATTAAATATAATGTGAAACCTCTGCAGGAAGATACATTTCAAAACTAACTCACTAAAAAAGAAAAAAATATGTTTGAAATGGCAATTACACTTAAATTTGTCTGCAATCTATTATTCATATTATAGTATAAGCTGAAAATTTTAAGACTAAGGTTCTAAAATATTTTCTCTGATATAATTGTACTAAATATATTACTGTTGCAACTTAATTTTCACACTGCTTAATTTCAGAAATTAATCTCATTTATTTGAAATGTTGAAAGATGAAGTTATGAAGAATTTTTCTCATTCTTGTTTATATTGTTATTTCTTAATCTTCATGTCTAAGAAACTGAAAAAAATATTTATTCATATTGCATTCTTCTGTTCTTCAGAAGAAGAAAAAAATAATAAGATGTACCATTGTTGCTTTATATTAGAATACTGCAATTATATAAAAGGAAAAACTAAGGAAACATTTATAAAAGCATTTTTTAAATGTCAAAATCATTTTAAAAGAAATATTTTAAAGTGGAGTTATTCTTTTTATATTGACAAAGTTTTTATTGAAAATACTTATTATTTCATTTATATAAAATGAATAACAAAGAAAACATTTGAAAAAGTATTGTTTTAAATGGCAAAATATTGTTAGATGGGGTTATTTTTTTTACAGTGACAAAATCTATGTTATATTATTTTATCATTATTTCTTTTCTTTCCTTTCTTTTTTCCTTCTTCTCCGTTTTATCAACATTTTTTTTTTCCCTTATTGTAAATTAATTTTTTGAATACTTTATTGGAGGTTTTCTGACATAGATGGCATGTTAAGAAATGCTTCTAGATTTTGGAAATTATAGATGATTTCTATCAAATTTCAATTAGAAGTTGCTTCTGTTGGTATTGTTGCAATTTCAAACAAGTATTCAATTTAGAGAATATATATATGAAAGAATTTTTAAGAAATAACTCATAATTATAAATTATATGGAGCATAATTAGAGAATTCTATCTAATTACATAATAATTATCAAGAATATTAAAGGTAATTTCATTTTAGTTATAGCAAATATAGATTCATTTTTAATATCCATGAAAATATATTATTTTTAATTCCTTGTTGATACTTTATATTAATTTCTTCATGAAATATAATAAGTATAATATAATTTAATAATTCTTCAATAATAATAAATTGGAACTCAAAATTTTAATAAAATCTTCTGTTGAAGGACTTTTTATGTTTAATTTCAGACCTTTCAGCTTTTTTATTGAACTGCATGGCCATAACCTACACATTTTGAATCTTTAGAATTGAAAAGGTTTTTTTTTTAATTATTTATTTAATCTCAACTTTATTTTTGAACTCCTTACTTTAAATCTAAAATAAATTCATTAATGAGTCTGTTAATAAAATTTATTTAAGATAAACTTATTTTAGTATAAATGAAAATATTTCACTCATCTTTTTTCAGTAGCATAGATGCACATCTTGAACAGTGAGCAATAACTATGAAAAAATATAATCCAAATAGATATGGAAACCTGAGCATTTCTTAAAATGCATATATATATATATATATATATATATATATATATATATATATATATATATATATATATATATATATATATATATATATATATATATATATATATATATATATATATATATATATATATAGTAGGCAAAATGATTATTTGTACACCACTTTTTTTTAAAGTTTTAGAAACATATAAGCAGCTATTTTATTCATTGCGACGTGTAAGCATGTGTTTGTTGTTTATTTCTAAGTAAACGAAAAAAATATTTTGAAATAATTGAAAATAAAATCTAAATCTAACAAACTTGGAAAATTTCTTGCAAAATGTATATTTGTACACCTATATCTTCGGTAAGTATTACTATCATTTCGTGTAATTTTTCACATTATAGTTAATTTTTTTGGATAGTTTGTATTTTTTAAACATTGAAGATTATTTTTTTTTAACAGTGAAGGTCACTCGCAGAGAAAAGTTGAGAAATGGCCACGAAATCAAAAGAAGTCTCTTTAGACATGAGAACTCATATTGTTAACCTTAATAAAAGTGGAAAATCTTATCGCGAAATTCAAAAGATGGTTAAGTTACCCTTTACAACTATTGGTTACATCGTAAGAAAATATAAAAATACTGGACGCGTTGAAAATGAACGCAGGCCAGGAGGCCCGAGTAAATTAACTTCAAGAAATAAACGAAGTATTGTTAAATCAGCTATTAGAAAACCACAAATTTCTGCTCAGAAAATTGCAGATGACCTTCTCGCATCTTCTAACATTAGAGTGACCGCTCAAACAATAAGAAATGTATTACATAGTGCTGGTTTAAAAGGCAGAACTCCGAGAAAAAAACCAATGCTCTCTGAGGTAAATAAAAAGAAGCGTCTAGAATTTGCTATGAAATACAAAGACAAACCGATGGATTTCTGGAAAAAGGTTATTTTTTTAGATGAGAGTAAGTTTGAAATTTTTTCACCCCCTAGTATCCGAAAAATCTGGCGAAAAAATAAAAGAGCCCTTGATAGTAAAAATTTACTTCAGACCCTGAAACATGGTATATGAAATGTGATGGTTTGGGGCTGTGTAGCTCATGGCGGTGTTGGAAAATTACACTTTATTGACACAAAAATGACAGATTTAGGTTACATTGATGTGTTGCGGCATAACTTATTAGACAGTGCTAGAAAATTGGGTATCGGTGACACTTTCTTATTCCAACAAGATAACGATCCAAAACACACTGCGATAATTACTAAAACATGGTTGCTTTATAATGCGCCAAGACGCCTTGAAACTCCACCACAATCCCCGGATATAAATCCAATTGAAAATTTGCGGATGCTATTGGATGCTCAAGTCCGAAAAAAAAATATTACAAGTAAAAAAAGTTTGAAAGAAGCACTCATGGAAGCTTGGGAAAAAATAGATCAAGAAATCACCAAAAAGTTAATAGAATCAATGCCAAGACGTCTTGAAGCAATTGTAAAAGCCAATAAAATGCATACAAAGTATTAAATTTCTATAAAATAATTATAATTATGTTTAAAATTTGCCACTAAGAAAGTGTACAAATACTCTTTTTGTATAGTTTTTATAAAGTTTTATTCATTAATCAACTAAAGTTTATGTGATTTTTTTTGTTAGTATTTTATTATTATTTTACCTCACTAAAATATATTTCTGCAATTTTAACTTAGTTACCTTATTTTATTTTGCTATAATATTCCAAAATTGAAGTGTACAAATAAACATTTTGTCAACTGTATATATATATTTTAAGAAAATCGATTATATGAATAAAGTAAAAACACAATCTGAGAAAAGAAATGTGAATTAGTTATAATAAAAATTAGATTTCTATTTTTTTTTTAAGTTATTTTGGAATTTAAGAGTAGTTAACAGGTAGAAATCTGCGATTCTTTTATTTGGTCAAACATTGTTATTTAGCAGAATTTCTTTCAGACTATGCCTCAGATTTATACACATCTTTATTGTGATGTAATAACTTTCATGTAATTTCAAAATGGCATGCTAATTTAACTAAATAGTATTTCTCTTCTTTATCTTTTTATATCATACCTAAGGAAGCTGGGTCAGTGCGAGTTGAGGGGGGAGGACTTTGTGATGCTAGGAGATACTAGTCATAAAAGTATCTGATGTATAAAAAGAATGGATATTTCTTTTGATATACTTATTTTTAAAATTATATTAATAATCTCCTATATAAAACATGAATGTTTTCTTTTCTTAGATAAAAAAATGTATTAAGTTATTTCATGTGAAAGTCACAGTAATAGCTCTTAAATAAAAAATATTTCTTTTACCGGTATTCAGTCTCTTCAATCTTATTTATCACTGATTTGATGTAAATTTGTCATCAATTAAAATTTGTCAACAGTAAGAGAAAAAAAGTATGACTATCATCACAGCAGTTTATATGAATAAATATTTTTTTTTTAATTAATGTCAAGACTTTGTGGTGTCGTGTCTTTGCATCGAAAATTCCAAAGTAATGACTGACCCAAACAAGTATTATAATCTGGAAAAATCTGTTAATCTTATTCACTTGTCCTATGCTCTTTTATATCCTTCGCCTTTGGCGACCAGCTCTTTCGCGGCGTCATTGGTTATATTTAATTTCAGTTAAATCGTTTAAAATAACTTCATATCTATGATTTCTTGTAATTGTGACATATTATGGTGCCATTTCGGAGGGAAATTGACATTATCTAATTAACCATGAATGGACATTATTCATCATTAAGCTTCATCTTTTATTTAATTAAGAATACATTTTATGTGTAACTAGATAAATAATCTCTTGGTATGAAAAGTAAATATATAAAATCGTCAGTAAATTATGATTTTTCAATTTTTTTTTCAAAATAAATTTAATATATAATTTTTTTTTCACTATTATTTTGAAATCTCCTAACTGGGAAATCTCCTAAGTTCGGGACCCCAGTATACTGCCCAAGAAGTAGTTATGTGCCATTTCATACTATATGTCCCAAATTCATTCATTTCTGTCTAAGCATTTTTTATGTCTCAAATATTAATGATATTTTGAATAATGTAATTTTCAGTACATTCATTATATAAATTGATCCATTTTCAGTTCTGGCAACGCCATCTATCAGCTACTTTTGTTACTAATATTTATTCATTTGGAAGATGGGGGCAGAATTCATCACATTTTGCCTTCCAATATTGGATTCATTCCATTCATTAGATTCAGCTACAGATGTCTCCAAATAGGAAAAGTTATTTTTTGTGCACTTTATATATAAAGACATTTAATTACCCACAATTTGAATATCAAGATGAACATAATTATTACTAATGCTCATGCATACATGTAAATGAAGAGTCTCAACGTAAAACGTTTTGGCTTAAAAAAATAGTCCGTAGCAAAATTTTTTAATTAATATTTCAGAGCACAATTTCCAGTATTCCTGATACTGCATAATTATTAATAGCAAATCACAGCACATTTGCCATTAACTTATTATTTATCATTTTATATCGACATACCAGCGAGATTTTAAATCCTCGGGAGGAATGTTTTCATTATTTTCTTCCAGTTTCTCCATAAAGGCAGAGTCGGTGCTTATTTATGTGAAAGAAAGATAATCGAAATTTCAATCTAAAGGCAAAATTCAATGACATCAGAATGCCTGAATTTAAGAAAAAATTCCCGCCTGATATGAAAACAATAGAAAATTGTCATGTGAAATTATATCCGCGTTTGGATGTACTTGCAGTTGTGTGTGATTATTTGCATTTATGAAAAGAAACAAGTCTCCTATCAAATTCAGAATCAATGATATATAGCTTAGATCAGTTTTAAAATGAATCATTGCGGACAAGATATCAACTGAAATAAAGAATACGGTAGTAAAAATGAGATACCGTCATGAGGAAAACATTAACTTTACTATTGTTCTTTTTATTTATTTATTATTATTATTGGGTATTTTCAAAATAAACCTAAATTTCTGTGAACATTGATTTTTTAATATAAATTTAGACGTGATTTATTTGGCAAATACTAGTAGTATTTGATGTAGCTGGAACTCTCAATATACGATGGCTGTTTAAAAGGTATCCGATCTTTGGCCAGGAAAAATATGTTACTTACATGACGAAATCGGGACCCTAATCGCCTTCAAAGTAACCCCTTTTGAGCCTTCACATACTTAAACCGCCGATCCTTCCACTGCCGAAAGGTTTTGGAATGGTGATCTTCGTTGTCGCGTTCTGCATTATCGCTTCTCTACTCAAAATGGTATTCTTTCAATGGCATCTTCAATTTTGGAAACAACCAGAAGTCGCAAGGAGCCATAACTGGAGAATAGGGAGGTTGGAAAACTACTGGAATTCCGTGTTTCGCCTAGAAAGTTTGGATCAGTCATCTTGAAAAAGATGAAAAATCTGATGAATACTTTTAACAGCACCTTACTCAACGGCCAGCAGGCAGCGACTGACACACTCGAACACGGAGAAAAAAAAAATCAAGCATACGCATTAAGTTGTCTTCTTCCATTGTGCGCTGCGGTGCCGCTCTAGCGTCATTACCGTACGCAGGAAAATTTAAGGTCAGATACTTTTAAGACAGCCCTTGTATACCATTCTATTGTTTCTACCACCTCATTTTTTCTTCCATTTCAGCATACAATCCTAGCAAAAATATTAAAAATTATTAAAAACTTATTCTTATTTTTTTATCCATTCAAAATATACATCTTATGTCAATAATAATCAGTTCAATTCGTTTCAGGATTTCATCAAAGTGGTCATAATAGTGGCGTCATCCATTCTGGCATTTATTACACTCCTGGAAGTCTCAAAGCAAAACTATGCGTAGAAGGGCTGGAACTTGCTTATAAATATTGCGATGAAAAAAATATACCATACAAAAAGTGTGGAAAGGTCAGCATGGTTTATTTATTTGTTGCAAATTCTTATTTATACAAATTAATGTTTTTGATTTCATTACTTTTTTATAGAAGATTTTTAAATGTTTGATGATTATAAATAGCAAAGTGATATGAAACTGCTACAATCTAGCCATCTACTATTGTTAGAAAATCAATCATTCAAAGCTGTACTTTGAAGAATTCCTTTCACCTTCTTACATCAGACTGCGTTGAAAGTGCATTTTCGGCTATACAATATGATTTTGCAGAATATGTTATAAATTAAACTGATGACACAGTCCTGGTTTCGCCTGCATTTATTTGTTTTATATATATGTACGAAAAGGCAAAATATGTATATTTTTTCGATGGATTGTGTTCGAATTCTTATACTATGCCATGTGGAAGTTTGAAGAGGAGGTGACAGCTCAGGTGTCGTTCTTGTCATCTAACCGCAGTTCAAAATTAGGTATCCTTCCCAAATTAAACTAAACTAAAAAAGAACTAAAAATAATCAAATGTTAATCTTATATTCTTACTGAACCTATAAATGCGCTTCATTGATGAATGTAATAGAATTGAAAGAACATTACAAAACAAATGCGTATGTCATCTAATTATTTATCCAACATAAACAAAATGGTTTATTAAGATATAAGTAAAATTTTAAAAAAAGCTTTTATAAATTTTTTAAATTAACATTTTATGAAATGTATATTTTTTTAGTATAGACAATTTTTTCTTACCTTTCCTTTTCTCACATTTCCTTTTCAAAATCCAGAATACGACTGATTTTTTTATTAATATTTTGTTTAGCAAAAAGATTACTTTTTACAGAGAAACAAACAAACAAACAAAAAACGAACTAATAAACCGGAAAACCCGGTTGAGAAATTTAGATGTTTTTTTAACTCTGTAAATGATACTGTTATTGAACAGATGAAAGATAGATTTTAAAGTATTTCAAGTTAGTCACTGATATAAACACTCTAGAAAAAACACTCTAAAAAATTGTAATTAAGTGATGACAATGTAGATGAAAACCTAATCCAAATAATGGTTTTACTACGGGATTTGATTTTGAATGAAAGAGATGTAAATAACGCTCGACACGTATTGCAATATAGACTAATTAATAATTATAATGATTTATTTCTAAATGTATTAACTGTGTTAAAACTTTTTTTTACATTGCCAATTGCTATAATAAGCGTTTTTTCAACAAATTAAAATTAATAAAGAATTGTCTACAATCAGCATGTGTGTATAACGCTTATATGCACTTGCAACACTAAGCAGCGAAAAGGAAATTGCAAAAAATTGTAATTTTCTGGAAATAGTAGCAAAAATAAATTAACTGAATTAAATAAACATGCAATAGTAATATATGTCCGTATTTGTAGGGGGTTTTTTTTCTTTTTTTCAAAAAATTTAGGGTTGCAAAGGATTTTTTTTACACCTGGGCCCCTTCGTAGAGAAGGCCGGCTGTTTCAGAACTGTATCTAGAGAAGGAACAAATAGTTTCTGAACAATCATTTCTCTTACCACCCTGGAAATTCTAATGGTAGCTAATACTTGAATTCCTTTCAACATTTTGATAAACAAAACACTGCTGATATCATTTATCGGCAAATCTTTGCTGACCATCGTCAAAAATATCATCAATTTAAACCTACTTTTACAGATGGCTCTAGAGGTTTCGATCATACTTCCTTCGCTTGTATTTCAAATTCTACAATAGCTATAGAATTCGTTCATTTTGTTCCATTTTTTTACAGCAGAAGTAACTGCTATTTTAAAAGCTTTATCATTTATTTCAGGTTGTTCTGCAGATATCAATAAAATGCTCAATTATTCACTGAAAACTCTGGAATTCCTATCATCTTTACAAGCTTGCAGCTATCTTTTGCTTTTCCACATTTTAAACTTGTATGACAAACTTATCTAGAAGGGCTCTCAAATTATTTTATGTTGGGTCCTCGTACATGTGGGAATTCCGAGTAATGAAAAGGCTGATATGGCAGCTAAATGGGCTACTACTTTCTTGACAAAACAGATTCCTCTTTCTGATTATAAGAAATATATACTATGTCACATTTTGCATTCCAAATGGCAAACTGAATGGGACATACAGATTAGCGATATGCTCCATACACTTACGCCTCAATAGATCTCTGGCCCATTTTACACAGCAGAAAACTGAACACAATTTTATCTAGGTTGAGGATTGGGCACAATGGATTCCCCCACCGACATTTGTTGATGGAGGACCCAAAACCATTTTGCTCAGTTTGTGACAGTCCTATGTCTCTTTTACACATTCTTGTAGAATGCCCACTGTTTTCTTTACAGCGTCTTATATATTTTCAGAAATCTCACCCTGCTTTGGGAGAGCTGTTTTCCAAAACTTCACATGTTATCCTTTTTTGTTTCCTAAAAAAATATTGGTTTTTCTTCATTTATAAACATTAGCCGCGCTTTTTAGTACAGTACCATTTCTTACATCATTGTTACGCTTTTTCATGGCTCACATTTTTACGCTTTTAGACATTTGGATTTTATAGAGATTCCATGTTTTGAATTTATTATAAGTTGATACAAATATTTTAATTTCATAAATGGGGTACAGCTTAGGCAAAAATGGCTTTTGTACCATAAAAAAAACCAACTCAAAGTTACAAGCAGGTAAGAAAAAGGCTAATTCTCATAGATGCTCTATTAGTTGAAAAACCATCTAGTACTGACGGCTTAACGCTGATTGTACAATACCAGACAACAGGTAATCCCCGACCTAAACCATTCCCATTTGTACTACTGTTCATTCAGTTCCCTACCCTTCAGGAAGGATCGTGGCAACATATTGACCATAAGGTCTTTAATCTGTTTTGTCATAACCAGCTATAAATATATGGCGGCGAATTATGTTATGAATTTGTAAATTTTTGTCACTATAATTTTTCAAATTCAAGTCATTATAAGATTCCTCCATCAGATTTATGATTGTCAATGCTACTGATTTTCTGTATCTGTGAATTCTACAACAATTCTTTGTCAAATACATATTTTAAATTATTTTTTGTGACAAAAAATATATAATTCTTACGTATATCTAAAAAATATTGCAGTTGTTGCTACACGTTCTGCATGTTCTGCATTTGATGCTTGTAGTGAAATTTTGTGGCATTAAAACGCAAAATCAAAAATCAGGTGTGCAGTTTTGTTAGACTAAATAATAAGGTCATTATTTATTTGTTTTCACTCTTTAAGTAGCCTCTTAGCCGATGCAATTCTAGAGAACTGCACCGTTGCCCAGGGAACACCACGTGGAGGTGGGCTACTTTCGTTCCCCGCCCACCCACCCTCCATCGCTGCATCCGAAGACAGTTCTGATCTGAAAACTGCATCGGGCAGCTGACGACAGTTTTGATGTTAAACTGCGTCCTTCTGCGACCGGTATCTCACTGGAATATCCAAGGCTAAGCAGAACTGGTAGATCGCAAAGGATTCTACAACTGGCACTCCAACAGGAGCCATCCTTGCAGGCAAACCCAAAGCAGAACACAGCTTGTAGACCGTATAGGATTCTACAACAGGGATATCTAACTTCTGGGTTGCAGATGGAGCCAGTTTCGCTGGAAGTTCTAAAGCCTGGCAAATCCTAAATACCGTGTAGGAGCGAACCACTGGGACGGATTCTACTCTAGTCGCAGGTGGATCAGATGGTATATCAACATCTTGATCCAAATCGGGATCGAAAAACAGATCTCCGATTGAGGGTAAGTGAGGGAACATGTAATATTTCAACAGTTCCCAGATCGTCCAAAAGACGATCCATCCAACGATGGCCGTAGCCTCATTGAAATGTTCAAAAAACGCACTAAGCATAGCTCAGCAAAAAAAGTCACACAACGATCAGTTGCAAAAAGAGAAATGATTCTTAACAGAGCAGCAGAAGGTGGATTCATTGTTTCATCTATTATATTGTTTGTATTTTGTCCGTTTGTTTAACATCAAACAGTAATATTTCTGCTAACAACAGTAATGAGAGTGATTGTTGAAACCTTCTACGTCCAATAACAATTGAAGTTTAACCAATGAATATTACTAAGTTAACAATGGAATAAATCTAATAATCAAGCATAGAATATTAGAGGGAGCCAAAGAGGGGAGTTAATATTTAATTAAATTATGTGGGTTTTAATGTATATATTTTTTTCGAATATTAACTAGATTTATAACGAATTTATAACGGATTTAAAACGAATACTATCGATCGAGATTGAAATTGAATAAAATTTATAAAAAATGTATTGAGTAAATTTTGAGAAAAATATTTCCTTTTCACTTGATAATTTAAGAAATAATTTTCTGTTCTATGCTGTTTTTCAGGCAAATTATCATTTCATATTAGAAGTATAAAAATTCCTTAATAAAAAGAAATGGAAGATAAAAGAAAAGTGAAAGTAAAAAGAAGAAACACCCAAAAATATACTGAAAAATAAAATACACGCGAAACTAATGCACAAAAAGTTGCACATTTTTAAAGTCTCGTACATGAGCGTTTAGTGCTTCATTGTATAATGAAGAAAAAAGAGTATGCATTTTGGATGCCCACTTGTCAATCAAATGAAACTCAAAACTCCACACCAAACTATTTTAATAATAAGATCAATTAACGGATTTAATTTATCTAAGTAGCTATTACCACGTTTAGGCGCTTGTGAACGTACAGACCGACAGACGACCAACCCTTTAGCGGATTTGGCTCCAAATTTGAAACATATCTATACTTTAGATGTTAAATCTGTGCATCAGATATTACTCATTTAGCGTTCTTCGTTTTGTTGTAATCGTGTTAAATTATATTCGGACCACCGGATTGAAAGATTTCCTCTGAATGCATTTCGTTCAAAATTTGATAGAAATTTAAAAATCTGAAATAGAGACAGACCATATACAAAATTTCACCCATCAAGCTGAAAACGCTTTTGAATAATTGTATTCATTCACAGGCGTAATTTTTTAGAAAAATATGTTTCATGAATTTTGGGAGATCTAAAACGTTGTAAAATACGGAGTTCGATTTTTTTTAAAAACTATTATAAGTTCAAAATATAAAATTATATTTAAACTATTATATATGAACTATATTTTTTAACTATTATAAGTCAGGGCTAGGCACCTCAACATATTCTGAACATAAAATACCGTCATTTACTTCACCTACTAGATTAAATTGTATATATTACCTTGATAATTCATACTATAATATGTTAGATCTAATCATGTTCATGCCAAGGAAATATCCATCAGGGTGTCAAGACTCTAGAATAATTGCTCTAAACCCTCATGCATTTTATGTGTCTTGTCTATGACACTCTTTTAAAATGTTATGACACCGCTTCCAGCAGTATGTATTGTAATTTTGTTTGGATATTTCGACGTTTATATTGTTTATTTTCGGCATCTACAAAAAGGTTGAGAAATTCTACAAAAGCATATAAACATTACTCTTAAATCATTATGCGACACTCGTTGGAAAGACAAAATAGATACGGTTAAAGCACTGCACATACAGTTTAAACAAACTTATTACCCTAGAAGAATTTATTGGCGCACATAATGGCGGTATTTGAAGCTAAAAGTCTATTGGATTCAATAGAAGAAATGACATTTTATGTTTTATCAGTATACAACCATACTGTGAAACATACAATACTGTCAAAAATTAGCACTATCAATAAACTATTTCAAATGAAAACAATTGTTCTCGACTGGGCTTTTAATTTGATTAATAAAATTAAAATTGAAATCCAAAATTTAGAAATAAAATGTAACTCCTTTTTAGACGAAACAAACGCGATAGCATGTAATTTGAATCTTTCAGAACATTTTCCTGAAAAACGAATTCGGGAGGGGGGAGAAAATGAAACGAGAAATTATATTTCGAAACAGCCAATGAAATTATAGCAAACCCGATTGAGGAATTTAAATGCTATTTTTTTTAACTCTGTGACTGATATCGTTATTCTACAGATAGAAGATAAATTAAAAGTATTTCAAATTCATCGCTGATATAAAAACTTTAGGAAAACATGAATTAGAAATATATACCAAAAACTTGGCAACATTTATAATAACTATGGAGATGAAAATCTAATCCAAATAATTGTTTTGCGGCGGGATTTATTTTAAATAAAAGGGATGTAAATAACGCTGAACATATTGCAATATATATTAATTAATAATTATAAATGTATTAACTGTATTAAAACTTTTTCTTATATTGTCAGTTACTATAATAAATACTGAGCGATCTTTCAGCAAATTAAAATTATTAAAGAATTGTCTTCGGTCAAGCATGTGTACATAACTCTTAAATGCGCTCCTTTTACTAAGCTTCGAAATGAAATTGCAAAAAAATTGTAATTTTCCTGAAGTAATTAACAGCGAAAACAAAATCGCGCATTAAATAAACATGCAATAATAATATTTGTTCATATTTATTTTTTTTTACTTTGCAAAAAATGTAGGGCCCCAAATGGTTTTTTGCACCCGGGCCCCTTTATAAGGCCGGCTCTGATCTCCCCTTTCCAGCATAAAAAATTTGGTTCCTGAGTAAGATGTGAACACCTGGAATACTCAGATTTTTATTTTCAGAGTCCGTACATGAGTTTTATTGCTTTGTAGTATTGTAAAGAAAGACTAAGCATGTTGGGTGCCATTTTACAACCGACTAAAACCAAAATTTGACGCAGAGCTAAATTTTAGTAATAAAATTACCTACCAAATTTCATTTATCAGGAGTCAGTGCGTTTTTATGTTATTACATTTATATGTGTGAGAATATGCAGATCAATAGACGGTTCATTTCTTGATGGGTATGGTTTAAAATTCAATTAGTATCTGCACTTTAGATGTTAAAACAGAGAGCATATTGAGATTATTTCGTTTAGATACATGCGGTTAGACGGTCAATTTTTTTAATTGATTAAGTTGAATCTTTTGAACGAAATCCATTTATAGAAAGTTCGTCTATTTATCAGAATGTGAGTGAGGAGGTTAACTACAAAACGAAAAGAGGCATTTAAAATAGAATTTGGTACATAGTTTTGAAATCTAAATTTTAGAATCTTCTCTAAGATTAGGTTCAATCTTAATTGTTTGTTTGGTACATTGTTTTAGAATCTAAAATTTAGATTTCAAAACTATGTACCAAATTCTATTTTAAATGCTTCTTTTCGTTTTGTAGTTAACCTCCTCACTCACATTCTGATAAATAGACGAACTTTCTATAAATAGAGTTCGTTCAAAATTCAATAAAAATCTACAAATTTGGTGTAAAGGATATATACCAATTTTCACTCATCTAGCTTAAAGTATTATTGATTTATGGTGTTCACAGGCAGAGAGATATATATCCAAAAACGGGGGTAGGGGGAGGTTCGCCATAAAAAGTTCTAAAATGTGAAGATCGTTAAAATCTCGAACTGGAATTTTTACAATATTTTCTCTTTACATTTCGTATAGAAAAAAGTAAAAGAGAGAAAGAGAGAGAAAAAAAAACTCATCCTAAGTAAAAACTAATGTGGGCATCGAAAATACTGACTTTGAATGATATGATCAAGCACTGATATTTTAATGCATTATGTAAATAAATATGCAAAATATAGTTATATTTGTAGTTATTATGTTAATAATCTGTAAATTAATTTCACCTTTTTCACTGGAAAAACTTTTTTTCATCAATTTTCAGGTCTTTTCTGATTTCTAATTTGGATATTAGAGTTTTACTATGCACATTTAAATATTTGTTTTTGACCATAAACTATATTTCGTTAATCTTTCTTTTTCTTTTTAGCTTATAGTAGCTGTAAAAGAGGATGAACTCGAAAGGCTCGATGCACTTTACAAAAGAGCTATTGAAAATGGAGTTAAAGATATATCTCTCATTAGCAGAGAAGAAATCCGGAAAATGGAACCTAATATTGATGTAAGTGTTAACATTCCTTTCTATGATTTTATTTAAAAGTTTATTTTGAATATTTTGGATTTTGATTCACTAAAATCTTTAAACCTTCATAATATTGTGAACAAAAATTTGAAAAAACTATTCAATTTTGGATTTATATCATGTGCAAACTATTTGGACTTTTCATATTAGTTTATATGTAAGATGTACGTTTTTAGGACCAATAACTAATATCTAAATCTTTAGAGTTATATATATATAGTTCCAGTTGGAAAAATGCCTTAAATGAGAAGATTTATTATATTCTATGTTTTTAAATAAATATATTTTTCAAAAAAGTTACGAATTTTAACTTTTTATACCGTATTCCGGTCCTATAAATCATATTTAGGGAAGATTTATTGACACTATAACGGCACTATTTAAAAAATCATTCTTTTGAGAGGAAAAGTGATCGAGTTATGAAACATTGAGAATCACTATTTTAGACGAATTTTACAACTGGATTCTTGGGAATCTTAAGAGATTGCTTGCAAATTAAAATTATGGATTTTTGTGTTGCTTTTTCAAATTCTTCCATAAAATAAATTTATATATTTTAGGCTAAACAGTTATAATTCGGTTAATTGTAGTCATAAGACAATAGGATTTTTTTTAATCATTTGATTAAGAATATCAACAATTTTTTTCTAAATACGATTGATAGGACCTGGAGATTGTATAATAAGTTTAGAATTCCAAAATTTTTCTGAAATATATTTATTAACTGAAATAAACCTTTTTTCCGATTGGAACTATATGTCTACCTCTAAAGATTTAAAAAGTAGTTGGTATGCCAAAATAAACGACAGACACCCTATATATTAAATTTAGAAACACAACTATCTGATTCAGTAATCGACCAACAGTTGCTCTTAAAGTCAGGATTGGATTTCAACTATACATGGGCAAGTTTTTATTTATTTATTTAAACTCAAGACTCAAACTCTAAATAATCTTAAATGTAAGCTACAGAGAAAAAGAAATTAAAAAAAAAAATGTCGATGGTTGGTAAAATAATTTTGTTCGGGGTTTTTTTTTTTTTTTTTTTGCTCAAGATTTTGAAAGAGAAACATTAATTCATTTTTCAAATCTACCAAAATATCGCCAAGAAAATAACTCAGTAACTGACCTTTACTATTTCAAAAAGTACAGTTTCAAGTATGCTTTTCTTTTGAGATTTTAGAAATAGCACAATTTTTGTGTGACAGTCTTTGTTAAGAAAGGCCTCACAGTGATGACGTTTCATAATCAAATTTTCTTCCTTTCATATTAATACTGGCGCTTTTGAAATGCAATTACTGAAATAGAAAAACAATGAATTATGGAGTTCTAGTGTCTAAATACTGACATAGGAAAACTAGAAGAAATTAAATATGATCTTAGTGTGCAGATTAAGCAGCTGGCTTTGGAAGACTTGATAATTTTCAATACCTTGAATAGTATTTCTATAATGAATTAGAAAAAAATTTGTAGATTGCTGTTCTCTGCCTATTCCTGAGAATAATTTTTTTTTTCAATCATGCATCGTATCAAAAGTAATATTGAAAAATCAACTTATTTATGAATATCTAGAATCCTGTTTGAAATTCAAAACAACATTAAAACTTGATTTAATCAAACTTTTCAAGGAATTACAAGATCATAGGTTACATTAAATGTACACATTGTCATGTTTATATTTTCAAGTTAAAAAAATTGTCAATAAATAAAATTATTATAAAGTCTGATTTTATTTATCTGAAAAGAAATTTGATTCTCAAAAGAAATTTTAATCTTTGTAATGCTGATGTTTTGCTCTTTTTTACTATATGAATTTGCTGACCATTGATTTAGGTGAATCAAATTGCAAGCTGCCACTGTTTACATCATCTGGTGGTACTGTAGATAATTGTGTAATATTTTTAAATTAATAAATTGATAATTATTTAATTACTTTCATGAAACCTTTATAAAAGTCTTCTTTTTTTCTCTAAAGTAATTACAATCAAAATTTGAAGAAATTCTATTCTTTATTTTAGATTTCTATAATATATAAACTATATATACATTTAAATTTCATTTATATGACTAATTTCATTTCTCATTCATTTATATGGTATTAATAATAAGTTTTTCGCAAGCAGGGTTTGAAAGCCATCTGGTCTCCAAACACAGGAATTGTGGATTGGGAACAAGTTACAAAATCTTATGCAGATGATTGCAGAGAAAGAGGTGCAGATATTTATTTAAATTTTCCAGTAACAGGCTTCCAGACAATATCTGAAAGCCCTAGAGGTTCCATTGTAGTGAATGGAAGAACGAAGGTAAGACTTTTTAAAAATTTTTAATCTGTTTTGATGTGATAAAAGTTGACATTTTACAAATTTCCCAACCAGTAAACAAGCAAGTAAAATTCGTGAAAAGAATCTAAAAATAAAGTAACTAGGTGGATCAACTATAACAGTTCCCTGTTTTATTTACAATTATACATATTGCTTCACATTTTATGTATAAATTAAAAGTTCATCTTTAAAAAAAATTTAAAAGATTTTTTAAATTTTAAGAAATTAGCTTCTGAAGAATTCTTTTCCCAATTTTTACTTCAGATAGAATCTTATGTCAGTGAATAATGTCAGTTTAGTGTTGTTATGTTTTTTTTTTTTTTTTTTTTTTTTTTTTTTTACATCATTATTTTATATATGTGCAATCCATATTATTAGATGTTTTGAATAGGGCAGTCATTTTTTATTGCTGTTATTGTTTTATTTTAGCACTTAACAACACGCTTTCCTTTCCAATTTAATGATTTTAATATCTAAATTCAAAAGCATTATTAATAATTTATTTGCTGCACAGACACATAGTTGACAAAAACTGGTTCAAATTTAGCTACTTTAGTCCTTCTGTTATTGAAGATTAATAATAAATTGAAAGCTGAAGTAAAATTGTTGGTCTGTAGTTAATAAAAGAAGACTTCCAAATAAGCTGCAAGATTATTAATAATCCATTAATTGCATAGTTATACTTTAGTAATTCCAAGACATATACTCCAATTGTTATTAATCCCATTTCTCACTTCTGCATTTCAAAATGAATGTAATTTGTAGTTGAAGATCAGCATCCATTTAATAGATACCTTATTAATTAAATTATCCTTCCAATGTATATTGTTTATTTTGCAAAAATAAGCCAATACCAATCCCTTGCATTCAGACTACTTATAACAAAATCATTAGTTTTAAAATATGCTGCATTAGAATTTTGAATTTCAACATTATGTATATATATATATATATATATATATATATATATATATATATATATATATATATATATATATACTACAACACCGACTTTAAATATAAAGCTACCATATTTAGTTACCTTCTTGTGTATTAGGTGCTAACTATGGAAGTTTTTCCAAAATTTCTGTTACTTTACTTTTTTTTTCAGTAGCATCATGATATATTATTCTGCTGAACCCATTTTTATATCATTTTAAAATTTAAAAAATATACTTTTCAGTCAAATCAATTTTATTTCCATATAACTTTTCTTTAACTTTAATAATTTTAAATAGTTTTAATTATATTTTATAACAATACTTTTCATTATTTTAATTATTATTCTTACTCATTTCAGTGTTATTAAATTCATTTCTTATGTTGCATATTATTTTTATGCTATAATTAAGGATAATTTTTAAAACTAATATAAGAGTAGGCAAATCAAGTTTAAAACATTATCATTTTAGGATACTTCGATCTGGAGAATTAAATCTCCTAAAAAATTGTTCTATGATTTTTTGCAGAAGCAACTTTGCATAATAATTTATATTTAGGAAACAGTAGTTTATTGCATAATAGAAATCAATTAGGTACTATTAATTACTCTTTATTCTGACATAAATAATGGATATTTTTTTATCAAATTTATTCAAATTGTGTCTGAGTTATATGAAAAAAAGATCTGTTTCTTTAATGGTTTATATGTTACCCAGTATATTGTTTCCCATTTTCAGAGCATGCTTTGCAAGCGTGTGGTTACGTGTGGAGGTTTGCATTCAGACAAATTGGCTATGATGACAGGATGCAGTCCACTGCCAAGGATAATCCCTTTCAGAGGAGATTATTTGGTTTTGAAGCCTGAAAAGGCGCACTTGGTTAAAACGAATATTTATCCAGTAAGTTAATTTTTCAAAAATATTCCCAATTTTTTTTTTTTTTTTCAATTTATTAATTTGCTCCAATTTTGGTGTTTAATAACTATTATCACTAGGCTATTACATTGCACTAAATTCATAAAAATTAGAAATCAGTTAAAGAATGAACAGATCATCATTTTCAGAAAATGTCATTAATTTGTAAATGAACAATTGATTGAATTTCACTGACATTTAAGTGAAATTATATCGTTCACGTACAACTGATCAAAATTATCTCATTCATAAATTGTAATTATCCATTCAGTGATAGATTTTTGATCAGCTAGGCAGTTGCCTTAGAGATGCTGGTAAATTGATTAAACTGAATTATAAACATGCGTTTATACTTAATTGTCAATATTGCTATTAAATAAAGTTATAATTAATTACTTATTTATTGCATATTATGTTTAAATATCAATTATCCATTTATTATGTGCTATATACCACTTTATATGTCTGATAAAACTAAATGTTACCTTTTTTTAAGCTTATAATTTTAATTATAAACAAAGATAACATTTAATTAACATAATGTACTTGTTAATTATTTTTTATTTTTTATTTTTAAAACTTGGACATCATTAAATGATAGTTATGATTGAAGTTTCAAGAGTTTGATTACAATACTAAGATTTTTTTTTAAATAATCATATTGTTTCAAAATTTTTACAATTAAAATTGAACATATATAAATCATTAATATTTTGATTAAAATACATAAAAATGTGAAACAAAATCTATTGATTATTAAACTAGAAACTTCTCAATATACAATGTCTGGATCACAAAATGCTTATTCTATCCTCGTCTCAGAATAAGGGCTAAATGCCTTACATTTCCTTCATGTTGATTCATTTAATTTTATTTTCAGGGTACATTTCAATTTCTTCCAGTCAAAATGTTAGTTAATGACATTAGTTCATTAGAAATGAGTAAAACAGCCACAGTCTTCAAAATGAAGCATGGACTTGCCAAAGTCAAAGTTTTTATGTGGGAATAATAACAAAGGCAGTGAGCATATTCTTTGACAATGTTAAGAATCAAAATTGTATAATTAATTAATTTTTCAAACCTTGTTCTTCCTTGCTGAATTCCTGACAAAATTGTTTAAAATTTTAAACTGAAGAACGTTGTTGAAACTTTCAATATTATGTCTTCAGTAAAACAAATAATTGCAAATAATTCTTTTGTTTTTCAAAATTTTCCTTTTTCTTTGTTGATGAAATTATCATAAAATATGTATGTATGTGCACAGACCATATCAACCTTCTAAAAAATTACTTTTACACCAATTTTTTTTAATGGAATCACGATCACTAATGTATTAAGTAAGTATATCACGTGCTTCAAATCACTTCAATGATATTTCAAGCTAATAATTTATTATGATGTGGAAATTAAGGTAAAGTGGCTTATGCATGTTCAAATTAAAAAGAGCCAAAAGTTTTAACAACAACAACATTTTATTTAAAAATAACCTTAAAACTTCACCATAACAAAAACAAAAATTGCTCTAAGACTCGTGCTGCAGAACTTAGACTCATGCTGAAAATACCGGCTCAATCTTCTTTTTTTTTTAATGGTGTTGCCACAAGCTTAACAAATGCTTGAAACATTTAAAAAAAAAAAAAGTCTATCATGTGGCACCACAAATCCATAAAAACGTTTAAGAGACCAAGTTTCTAGTGAATGACGTCATATATTATTTTGCCTGACTTTTAACCTCTAGAAAGTTAAAAATAATTTTTAAATGTTAAATTTCATTACACAGAATATAAGTTACTGAAGCTTAAAACTAGTCCAACAGGCATTATAGTAGAGCACAGCGATACGATTCTTCTTTATTATTAGTAAAATTTTATCTCTTTTGGCAGACAGCTAGTTTTCTTGGAATGTTGTTTGTATATAAATTCAATTAAATCTCTTATGCATAATTTGATCATCATGATTTCTACAACAAATTTTTTAAGCATCAAATTGTGATAGACATTAAAGTAGTGTTAATTTAATAACTTTACATATGTTCTATCTATTATATGCATGGAACTTTGTCATGAAATGAAGTCCCATGGCATTATAATCATTAAACCTATAATCAAGTATTATATCTTCCACTTGCACGTTGTCTTTCACAATACTGTAACATTATTTTCTTATTCCTCGTATAAACTATGTCAATAATAAACAATATTTCTTCCGTTATTATCAACAATATAAAAAACTATTTAATATTTGATGTAGCAGTGGAAAAGATTTGAATTTCGTTATAACAATGAATTGCAAAAGAATTTTTTTAAATCATTACAAAAAAAAAAAAATTATTTCGGGGAAAAGTTCCATGACCTCTAAAGTGGTATCATTAAGCACTTTTTTGAGAAAAAAAATTGAGGCATTGCAAATGTATTTTTACTACTTAGTATAAAAATAGTAAAGAAATAAGCGAAAAATAACTCTTTATTTTTATTTAAAATTTGAAAAAAAGAATCACTCTACGTTTCCATTCTGTAAAGAATTAACATCTCTGAGTCAAACAGTCTGGTCTGTACCAACATTCACGTTCTCCTTTATTATTAGTAGAGATTGACCATGTAGGCAATTTCAACGATCAGGCAGAAGCAAGCTGAATTTTTAAATAAATGCTTTTAAATTCTCATTTTGCCACGTTTCTCACTCCTTTTTTTTTTTTTTTTTTTTTTTTTTTTCCTCACCAGGTCCCGTATCCAGACTTACCCTTTCTGGGTGTCCATATAACACCTCGCATCGATGGATCTGTCTGGCTCGGACCCAACGCCGTGCTGGCCTCGCATCAGGAAGGCTACCGTGGAACTGGCGTCAAAATTAGAGAGGTCTTGGGTTACATTGAATACAGGTAATGTTGCATCCAATGTAAGTCATGGAGAGCTCACAGGTCGTTTGGTAACTAATGGGGGGGGATTCAAGATTTCTTTGCTGCAAAATTGTTCTATTATTTATGCATTTTCAGTTTAAAATTGCCATTATTTTACATATACTACTGTCATATTCTTAAGTTACTGAATATACATTTGTTGCCTCTCTCTCTCTATTTTGTATCATGTGCGAGAAGGATATTGTTTTGGGAATGGGAATGTGACGTCGAAAAAATTGCCTCGATACAAATATTGCCACATTTAAAAAAAATTATAATAAAATTCCTGCGGTTACTCTCTTGTTTGGAAAATGATGAAATGTATGTGGGACAAACGTTTATAGCTGGGAGACAACTAATTAAATAAATAAACGAATGAAAGAATTTACTGGCAGCATTATGTAAAAATGATCATCTCCAGAAAATTTCAGAAGCTACTTATGCTTTAATTATTTTAGTTGTATTTTTTTTTTAAATATTTATCTTTTAAACGAGTATACTGTTTCGTTTTTTTCTTTATTTTACTTTTCAAACTAAACCAAATTATTTTCTTCAATATATAAATTATATTAAATTATATTTTCGTAATTTATCTTCTTCGCTATATAAAGACCATGGGTCGTAAATAGTTAGCAAATTATGATATGCAGAGACGAAGGCAAGAGGCTATTCGAAAATGCAAGAGAAAAGCCAGCAGGTGAAGGAAAATTGCGAGACACTGAACAAAAATATAAAGCTAAAAAACAGAAAATGATTTAATTCACTATCAATGAAAACCAAGAGAAATTACAGAATTTAAAAAAATCGAAGCAAAATTCTAGGTTGAACTTGGACAAATATGAGCATAAATTGGTTTTATAACGGGAATTTAAAAAAATAAAAAGATTTAGAAACTTTTATGATTCTCAAAACTCTCGAAAATTTATAGCAGGATGCTCACTCAACTTTTTTTTAAAAAAAATATTTTTAGTTGTGCAGTTCATTGACCTATTTCTTGTGACCAAGTACGGTTTAAAAATCTCAATATCAATATTCAAAATTTATATTGTGAAATAAAAATATTCTTACATGATAACTTGAAATTTGTGATAGCAGATTTTTATTAATTTTTTTTTTCAAGATTCGATGGACTATAACAAAAAATAAAAGTAGAAAACGAGATGGATTTATTACCTCAAATGTCGTGCAAATATGGTTACATTTCGACATAAGCGCCTTAGAGATTCAGGCATCTGTCAGACTGTTCAAATAGATTTTCGAGCCCCCCCCCCCCTCCCCCCATTCGAAGAATGTAACTGCCATTAATGAGAGAAGGGCCTTATTCAGACGAATGCTCCTCATTTGTCTGAAAGGTATTTCAGTTTTTATTAAAATTTGTTTTTGAAAAAAAGTATGGAACAAGTATGTTTAAATTTTCTGCTGTCAAAGTTACAATTCTGTTGTGCTTATTTGGCCAGCTCGTTGTTTGGGTTTTCAGCATATTCCATTTCTTTCAAATCATGTGATCATCTAGTTGAATAAGATCTTATGTTATGGCAAAGTCTTTACTCACTCTCGTCGTGAAGACCCCTCGAATTAGGACTAAGTAATTTTGATTTATTCTCTGAATTGAAGAATTGGATTAGAATGCAAAGTTTTCAGGCTATTGAGGAGTTTCAAAGGAATATAAAGCCTGTCTCGTATAATTGACGGCAACATCGAAGCTTTTTCGAAGAGGAAACTTGGTCCATATATATGACAGAAGTAGCAAACTTTGCGGCAGTTATGTTGAACTTTTAGTAATAAATACATTTTGGTGTCTACTTTTTAAAATTTTCAAGAAAAGTTAATCAAACAAATTAAGATATTGGAAGTAAAAAGTAATCAAGACAAATAGTGCTTTTTTCTATTAGTATAGATTGTTGAATGGCGGTGAACTATCGTATGAATTTCAGACATCTTCATTCATTGAATTTTTTCTCAACTGATTGAAATTCACCGCTTTGCTTAGCTAATTAATGGTACAGAAAAATATCATTATAAATGTTCTATAGAGGGTTCGCTTTGTCTCCAAAAATTCCATTCAATTAAAAAAGAGAATATGTAATATAGATTTAAAAAATAAGTGTCAAGCAGAAAGTTTAATCAAGTGCTTCACAGTCAGGAGATCATTAGGATTTGGCTGAACTGTTCTGAATTGGTATTATGGAATTCCAATTCATCCATCAAAACATTCAGTAGCGTGCTTTTGAATGCTTTGCTGAAATCTTGAAGAAAGTGCAATCCATAATAATATTTTAATATTCTAAACACTCAATAATCTAGTCGAGCAAACTGGTCGCCAAAGTCGGCTAGTTTAACAATATAATTCAATGCTTAATTTTTATTATTTAGTAAAGTGAGTTTTTAGGGAATATTCTGATTTATGGTTTATATTTAGAATGAATATGGCCCATTCCATGGATTTTGAAACCAAGGGGCAAATTTTTTTTTAATCTATTATCATGGTTATAACACATAATTTTAATGAAAAATATCTGATTTTGCTTGTTGTTGACTTGATTTTTGTGTAAAAATATTAGATCTCATCAAAAATTGCATTTTTTAAAACCTTGGCTGAGAATTTGTAAATGGCCTGTTTCATTATTATATTTTTTAAAGGTTTCTATAATTATTTCACCTTTCATAAGGTGCCTATAGAATTTTAATTTTCAATTGTTAATATGTTTTTAGTAATACTATATCAAAAAATTACAAATTAATGTCTATTTTGGCTTTGTTTTAACAATCAAAGCTAATGAAGATTGTGGAGTGTCACATACATGACCATTAAAACTTTTTTTTTATTTTTTGCATCATTAAATTAATAGAAAGTTCTAAATTTTTATTTTCTAAATATAATCATACTATTTGATGAAACTGCATTTAAAAATTTAAAAAATATTATAATTAATTTATAATTTTCAATGGTCAGGTATGTGACTTCAAGCAGTTATGTATGTGACATTGAATTATAAAATCCAAAGCAGTTATTTTAAATTCATCTCACCAGATGGCAGTACATTCCTTTACTTCTCCAGCTATAACCTAATGTTTGTTTTTAAGCAAAGGTTCACAGCACACTGTGTTTGAAGTATGCTGCAAGTCAGATTTTGCTATCTTTAAGCATCTTAGTCTTATTTTGCTATTTTAAGCTTAAAATATGGATGATGAACAAAGAATAAAAAATGCTACTAAACAAAAGAGATATTATGAGAAAAAAAGAAATGATCCTGATTTTAAAGAGAAAGAAAAGCTAAGGCAGAAAAAAATAAGAGATTTAAAAGCAGCAACTATGACAAAAAAGGAGAAAAAGAAACAAAAGCAAGCAGCTAGAGAAAGGCAGAGGAAATGCAGAGCAGCCAAAAAGATAAGTAATTCTACAAAAATTTCAAGTTTGAATTCTTCTATTGCGACTACCCCAGAATGTTCTCCTTATACAGTTCCCCAGACACTTGGCAAAGCAGTTAAAAAAACTTTGAAAGCCTTACCAACCTCACCTCGAAAACGAATGGCTGTAGTCAGCAATTTAGTGGAAAAGGTAGGTTTAAAACTGCAAAAGGAAAGAGAGTCCAATATCAGTGATAATAATCAAAACAAAGAACTTGTGGCAGACTTCTTGTGCCGAGCAGACATAGTCTACACTGCTCCAGGAATGCATGATGAAATGATAATTTGGGAAAATGGCATTAAAAAACGTGTTCGTAAACATTTTCTTACAATGTATATGAAAGAAGCACATGCTTTGTTTAAGGAAGAAAATCCAAGCATTAATATTGGATATTCAAAATTTTGCAGTTTAAGACCTAAAAATGTTCTTCTTCTTAAAGACACACCTAGTGATCAGTGTAAATGCAAGAGTCATGAGAATTTCATTCTTTTGTTAAAAGGATTAAATATTGATTATAACAATGATTTTTGGAAAGAAGTGCTGTGCAATTCAGACTTGGAATCAAAGTGTTGGGAAACAAAATGTGATAAATGTAATGCTGGAAAATTGCTTTTAGATTTTATTGGCAAAAAAGGATTAAATAATGCTTCTAATGTACAATGGCACCAATGGGTTAAGTCAGAAAATAAGCGCTTCTATAAAGAAACCAATGAAGGTTGCATAGCTGAATTAACTGATAATGTTTTAGAAAATTTTCAAAGTTTTAAGCAGCATGTAAAAATTAAACGAATCCAAGCTGCTGCCTTTCAATCTGATATAAAGCAAAGCAATACTGTTGTATTGCAAGTAGATTTTGCTATGAGTTATTCATGTGAGTGGCAAAGTGAAATACAGTCTGCACTATGGAGCCGGGAAAACGTAACTTTGTTTACAGCTGCATTATTTGAAAAGAATCATAAAACACAGAGTTATCTTATTGTAAGTGATACTAAAGATAAATCTAAGCTATCTGTGTCTGCTTTCATTTTGAAGCTTTTGGAAATTATTAAATTTCAGGCAAATAAACCAAAATTAATAATTTGGAGCGATGGACCATCCAGCGAGTTTAAAAACAAATTTATTTGTTACTTCCTCTTTATTTTATTCAAAACACAAAAGCATTTTTCTAGTTTCGAATGGAAATATTCAGCAACTTCCCATGGAAAGGGAGTTGTTGATGGGATAGGAGGTACTGCAAAGTCCCGAGTCTATGCGGAAGTAAAGGCAAGAAGAGCTATAGTACAGAATGCAGTTGATTTTGCTACAGTTGCTGCAAAAGTAGTACAAAATATCACTGTCATTCCTATGCTGCAAAAGGATATAGATAAAACTCAAATTGATTGGAATTTAGCTAAGGATGTTCCAGGAATTAAAAAAGCCCACATAATTAAATGTTTGGATGAACACATTTGTTTATTTACAAGTCAGCAAAATTTGGATACAACTGTGCAAGAGCTATGCTTTTGTAAAAATACAGAACAGTGTTTGAAAAGAACTCCATTACTTGCACAAAATCACACTTCTGCATATATTTCACTTGGCAAGTTTTTACTTGTAAAAGTGTTTGGAAAAAAGTCCTGGAAGCCTTATGTAGCACAGGTGTCTGCATTAGATAACACCGAAATCAATGTTATTTTCCTAAAGCAGGTATCCGTATGCAACTTCATTTATCAAGAGAATGATATAGGAGTTATTCAGCGGGATGACATAATTAGAGTATTGCCAACACCTATAATTAACGGTCGCAATACTGTAATATTTCAAAATGCAGTTATGTGAAATTGAACGATGTCACATACATGACTACTTGTCACATACATGACCTGTAAAGTTACATTTTTTTTTTAATTGAAAAATTAAAGAAATATTTAATGCATTTATTAGTTTGTCTTCATTAAACCTTTTTCTTATGGGAAACTTTTTTTAAGCACGTTTCATGCATATAATTCACTGATTTTTTTAAAGAAAGTTGGTGTTATCAAATCACAGTTCCAATTTTTGTCACATACGTGACTATCTAAAAAAAATTTTAAAAGGTCTCTCAAAATTTAAATACAAATATATTTTTCATTACCATTTATTAAAACTCTTTTTTAATTGTCTAACAAAATTAAATTTTTGACTTTCACTACATTTGTACATAAATTTATCAGATATTTATGCATATCTTTTAGTCCGATTGTCACATACATTACCGTGGAATGGGCCATATACAATGTAAGTATGACCGAGCAGCAATGTGTCACACATCCATATTCTATATTTAGGCAATACCTATGTATTTTGTCATAAAAAACTTTTAAAAAAATAGAAAGTTATATCTTTATAAACATTTATATTTCATGTTATCCATGCATTCTATAGAATGACAAATACTATTCGAAAAAACTACGAAAAAGAATTTCATAATAAGGGATTTATTTAAAAATCGTTTATTCTACAGAAATAAAAATGCTATTTAAAATATTAAAGAAAAATCTTTATTTCAGAATGAAATATATACAGTACACTCCCGATTATCCGCGGAATTGGGTGGCGCGGCCTCCGCGGATAACAAAAATCGCGGATAATCCGATAAAAGCTAAAAATGAATGTAGCAAAAGAGAAAACAGTCATTCCAACTTTGAAAAATCGTTTTATGTACAATAAAACGTAAGATAAACAGCAGGAAATGTTTAAGTAACACTTAATATTTTAGTATATCACTCAAAACGAACCTAAAATGCATTTTGTTAATGAAAACAGAAAAGTGCTTTGTACTTACGAGAGGCGTCAAGGATACACAGAAAAATTAATACATATGTACTGTTTTAATACTGTAATGTATTATGTAATTACAAAAGCATAACGGTAAAACTGCATGTTTTTGAAGAAATCAGTAAAAAAAAAGCAAAAAAAACAAAAAAAACTTTGTGCGGCAGGCGCGGATAACCCGCCCGCGGATAATCGAGAGTCTACTGTATTAAACAACTTTTTTGCTTTCCTCATTAAAGAAAATTGGAATGAAAAAAAGTATGTATATGTTTGCAGCAAGAAATATATATATATATATATATATATATATATATATATATATATATATATATATATATATATATATATATCAAGAAAGGAAAAAATTTTATTTTTAAATAGTGTTTTTCTCTTATAAAAAGAATAGCAATGAATTTTAAACTTCCAGTTTGTAATTTGAATTAATCAAAATACTTGTGAAAAAGCAATCGCATTAGATTTCATCTAAAACTACAAAATATTATATAGAATATCGAATTTGAAAATTTCTTGGAAACATAATGTTTGAACTTATTTTAGCATCAGATTACATAATTTTTATTTTCTTCATAAACTTAATTGTACTAAAATCTATTGGTATTCACAATTTTAGAATTTCTGCATGTTTTGGGGAATAATTTTAAATAATATATCTTTACATAATTCATCATATTGGAATAAATGTTTGTATATACATTATATTAAGATTTTATTTTTAATTTTTACTTTAAATTTTGTTCTGTTTTAAGAATTAATCTCATTGTTGTCCACATTATATAACTATTATTGTTTTGTAATAATAATACTCAAATTCCAGTACTACAAAACAATTGATTTATAGCAATATATTACAAAAACACTGATTAAAAATCTGTTATGGAACAATGGATTTCTGACAATGTAATATAATAATAGCAATAAACTCTGAAACATTATCAAAGTTTCATTATTAGTTGAGATTTGCAAAAGTGCGTTTGATATTTACTTTGCGAATTTTGCGATTTATTTGAAAACTTTCTTTAAAGCTATAAGAGATGGCGAAGGATGTGTTTTTTGTGTCAGTGGGTGTTTTTCACCTGAGTTACACTGCTGTGAAAGTTTATAAAGCTTTCAATGGAGATCTGCCATCTGTTTCTTCGATCACTGGATGTGTGAGAAATATTTTTAAAACCGAGGAGCCAGACATACAACTGTTGACTAAACGTGATTCTGATCTACAACGAAAGGATAACCCCCGTCTTGACATTACGTCTTCTATGATTTCTAGTGACAACGAAAATGAATTTGATGAAAAATTGATCATTGGAAGTTTCACGATTTTATTCGGGCTGATTACAGTCCTCGATCTCTTTTTCTTAAAGGATCTCACACGACTGAATTGAGAATCATAGAAAAGTCATTAAAATATCTTCGAAAGCAACCGAACTAAACGTTATATTGAATATTTAAAGAAGTTCTTCAGAAACTGATTAAATATACTGAAAGATGTAGACTGTACTACTTCAGACTGGCTCCACCATGGCAATAGGTATATTTAGAGCAACCAACCAAAGTTTCTTTTGAAGAAAAAGTACCATGTATTTGAAATCAAACTCTAGAAAATAAAACTATAGCAAAGCAAACCTACCAAATTTATAATTGAATATTGAAACCCCAATAGATTTGGAATCAATGACAAATAATATCCATCTTAAAACTAGTTCTTGAAGCGAAACTGTCAAGCCTCCTATCACTGAACCTGGATGATCTGCGTTAATGTCAGATATATACAAGTAAGGAATTATTGAATGAAAGGAATGTGAAAACTTAATAAACGAAAATATTTGCAGCACAAAAAGAACTGAATAAAACTCCTAAATCGGCAATTGGAAATTTCGCATACTCCTTCGCATTGATTTCGGTTTTAAACTCTCCTTTCTAAAATGACCTCATGCCATTCAGAAGACTACAACATCACAATCGAAAAACAACTTCGAGAACAGAGTTGAAAAGGTGTTGTATATTTGGTGTTTTGCTTCTGCAACTAATTATAGTTTTACACCGAATGTTTTGGACTCAATGCCAACCTGGCACCATCGGAAAATTGAAGACGAATTATTTTCTTTTCTGGGAAATTATAGCTATGCTGCAACGCAAAGTTTCAATTTGATTATCGTTTATTGGGTTTAAATAATCATTGCTCAGTGAAAAACTTAAACTGCTGCTATTTTCCAGTCAACACAGTCATTGTCCATCAGAATAGGTATAATTACATTGAAAATACGGAAAAAATAGTACATATTACCTGCATAACATCATGTAAGGAATCCACAAGCATATAGATAAGGGGAACACGATGTGACATCGACTGAATTAACATCTAAAGGTATCATCAAGACATTTCAGACTTTGAAATCTGCAGAAAAGTTCATAAATCCATAGGAATGCGAGATGGAGATGTCTTCAGAACCGCATATAGTAAGGCATCATACATTAATTCATATCTGATTATTTAGATGACCGATGGAAGTTAAAAGGAAGTTTCCGGAAGCACCCAGTAGCGAGTCTATGTGTGCTGGAGTAGCCCAAATCAGTGAAAATGCTCAATGGAACATGAATGGATCTATGTAAGAGCACAGAATGCTCATGTACATGTCAACTGTGAGAGTTATTTCTAGATATATCAAGAATCCCATATCACACAAACTATACACATCAAATACCACCCAGAAGTTCTACCAGATTGATCAGTCCCCTTTTGGCCAGTGGGATCCATGGATTCATGAAGATTTCATACTCATTCTACGTACTCATACTCATTAATTCAATTGCCAGATGCAAGTGGAAAAAAGACTTGTCAGACTAAGTAGCGAGTTTCAGTCATCAGTAATCTACTTGCTATATTTGAAGACAGCAAAGATATAGCAGTGGGTTTCGGTTCCGAAAGCCCATATGAATGATTTTCTGTTGAACATCTCATACACTCATTTGTTGATGATCTTGCAATATCCATGGTAATTTGAGGATGTTTTGCATGTCCCTCTCCTTTAAGAATTCTTATTAGTCTTTGTTAGTCCCTTGTTTCAAGGTCATTCTTCCAGCTCCTCTGATGTCTCTGATCTTACCGGAAACCTGATATCCACGGTACACTTGCATAGTTGTCATACTCTAAAATCGAATTCTCATCTCTACCTAGGAAATGCTATGTCACTTCTCTTGTGCGCTGATTTTATTACCATGGTCAAAATGACTTAAATCTTGATAACCTGCCGCTGTAATAGCAAGAACAGATCTAAAAGCTTTGAGAGACACCTGTTGCCTTATATAGGCGATGCTTAAAGCATTAAACTGAAATCGATCACAGATGAATTGTATCTAATGAATTAAAGAAAGGATTCAGGGATTCTTGAAATATTGTTACCTTCTCGAAGAAAATATTGTTATTCTCCCAGAAATGTGACATGATAATTGAACCTGTGTCTATTGGATTTTCTCCGGACTTAGGAATGGTAATCCATTAAGATGCGATTATCTTTCTATGAAATAATAATAATCAAAATGTGACAGAATATCTAAGAAATGTGACAAAATGTAAAAAAATGTAGCTTCATAGTTTAAATAAAGTTCTTTTAAACCGAAACATTGCAGTAATTCTTTTTGATTTTATTGTCTCATTATATATATTTAATTTTATAAGAATGGCACATGTATTTGAACCATATTGATGATAAAATATTTTTATAGTAATTTTATTTCTTTTATATAATTTATTGCAATGAATTCTTCTATAATACGTTACGACAGCATAAAAAGCAAGGAACTATTAATTTTTTCACATTTAGCATTTTTCTCGTAGTTTCATCCATAATATGAATCCCTATCAAGAAAAATAAAGCGCAATGTCTTGGAGTAAGACATTTTTAAAAAACAAAGCAAAAAAGGCAGTTTTTTTTATAATAACTTTTTTTTTTTTTTTGGCTTATTTGGCGACTTTAGAATCATGTGAAGATCGCAACTATGCATTTTATTACATTTTGGCGATATGCCTCATTTCCTTGACATAGGATCTTGGGAGCCGCAATTAATGAAAATGCAAAAATAATACATATAATTTATGGAAACTTCTTGTTAAGCTACAGCTGTAATTGTCATGTAGAGCTCACAAGTCGTTTGGTAACTAATGGGGGGGGGATTCAAGATTTCGTTGCTGCGAAATTGTTCTATTATTTATGCATTTTCAGTTTAAAATTACCATTATTTTACATATACTATTATCATATTCTTAAGTTAATGAATATACATTTGTTGCCTCTCTCTCACACACTTTTTTTTTTTTTTTTGTATCATGTGTGAGAAGGATATTGTTTTGGGAATGAGAATGTGACATCGAAAAAACTGCCTCGATACAAATATTGCGTATTTAAAAAAATTATAATAAATTCAGATTAATTAGAATTTAAAATGTCTAAGTTATCTTATATTAGAGGAAGGAATTTATTTGGTATTTATTCTAAAGATTTATAATCTTATGTAAGAGTTATTGCATAAGTCTGTATACATCTTTAGGATAAATAATGTTTCTGTATGTTATTAATCAATAAAATACTGATAAAAATTTGTAATAATGTCACTCCGTGCAATTTGTATCATAGTAAGTGAGATAATTTTATAGATTTCTCTTACGTATGCTGAATGAACGCCTGTTCAATAAGCCCTAACTTGACGACGTATTTAGTTACAAAAATGAAATTTCGTGCAAATACAGGAATTTGAACGATATATCTGTTAGAACTCGAGGATCAGGTCCTCCAAGAAATTTTCATATTTTGGCATGGGAGCTATTTAAGTGGATTCATATTTTACGGGAGCTATTAATTAACAACTATCAATCAGTTGAATGAATTCTCTCTTTAGAGACTTGATCGTTATTTCCCTTTCTATATCCAGTAATTTGTATTTGTGCAATTATTAATTAGCGATTTGCTATCTGCTTATTTGTTGTTGCGACTGTACTTATAACCTGTGTTTTCTTGCGGAATAAAACATCGTTATCCGTTGTCGACCTTGCTTAACGGGCTTTCTGTATCAACACATTAATCCGTACAAGTAAGTATGGAACAAGTATGTTTAAATTTTCTGCTGTCAAAGTTACGATTCTGTCGTGCTTATTTGACCAGCTCGTTGTTTGGGTTTTCAGCATATTCCATTTCTTTCAAATCATGTGATCATCTAGTTGAATAAGATCTTATGTTATGGCAAAGTCTTTACTCACTCTCGTCGTGAAGACCCCTCGAATTAGGACTAAGTAATTTTGATTTCTTCTCTGAATTGAAGAATTGGATTAGAATGCAAAGTTTTCAGGCTATTGAGGAGTTTCAAAGGAATATTAAAACCTGTCTCGTATAATTGACGGCAACATCGAAGCTTTTTCGAAGAGGAAACTTGGTCCATATATATGACAGAAGTAGCAAACTTTGCGGCAGTTATGTTGAACTTTTAGTAATAAATACATTTTGGTCTCTACTTTCTAATTTTTTGTGAAGTAAAAAAAAAAAAAAACACGAACACATATTATTAATGCATGTTTATTTAATGCGTGATTTATTTATTTATTTATTTTGCTAATACATCAATTATTCCAGGAAAATTACAATTTTTTTTAATTTCTCTTTCGATGCTTAATGTAGCAAGTGCATTTAAGCGTTCTGAACAAATGCTTGACCGAAGATAATTCTTTATTAATTTTAATTTACTGAAAAAGCGCTCAGCACTTGTTATAGTAACTGTCAACGTAAAGAAAAGTTTTAACAAAGTTAATACATTTAGAAATAACTCATTATAATTATTATTTGTATATTGTAATATGTCTTGTGCGTTATTTACATCTCTTTCATTCAAAACCAAATCCTGTTTCAAAGTAATTATTTGGAGTAGGTTTTCATCTACATCTTTGCTATAAAATTTTACAAAGTTTTTAGAACATTTCTTTAATTTATGTTTTTCTAAAATTTTTAAATCTATCTTCTATTTGTACAATAATAGTATCAATTACCATTTTGAAAAAATAACACCTAAATTCCTCTATCGGGTTTTTTATAACTTTGTCTTCTGCTAATTCGGAATATAATCTTTTTCTTTTTTCGAATTCGTTTTACAGGAAAATGTTCTGAAATGTTCAAATTATGTGCTAGCACTTTTGCTTCGTCTAAAAATGTGTTAAATTTTGGATTTCAGTTTTAATTTTATTGACTAAATTGAAAACCGAATCGAGAACAATTGTTTTTGTTTGAAATAACTTATTTATAGTGTTAATTTTGGATAATATTGCAAACCATATTATTAAACATAAAATAAATGGCACTTCTTGTATTGCATCTAATAAACTTTTAGCTTCGGATACCGCTGTATTATCGTTACTTGCATCAATAAATTCTTCCAGGGCATTACAAGTTTGTTCAAACTGTATATACACAGCTTTAACCGAATCTATTTTGGCTTCCCAACGAGTATCACATAATGGTTTAAGAATAATGTTAAAATGCTTTTGTAGAATTTCCTTTTTTTTTTTTTTCGTAGATGTAGAAAATAAGCAATATAAGCGCTGCAACATCCCCCAAAAAATTAACGATGTATACTGCTGGAAGCGGCATCACAAATTAATAAATTAAAAGAGTGTGATAGGCAAGGCACAAATTGCATGCGGGTTTATAGAAAGTATTCTAGACTGTACACCTTTATATTTCCCTTTGATTTTGCTACAATTGCCGTACTCTTGCCCTCTACAATTCATAATATCTAAATCAAGTTCGCTTAATCTTTCCAATCGAGTTTTTGCAAGTCCTTCACCTGTCAAATCAGTTACTTCAATAAACCCTATAAATGACTCATTTATAGTTAACCTTTTCTCTTCAAAATTTACATATCTAATAATGATTGAAGTTTATTCCCAACGGTAAATATCAGAAGTACAATCCCTTTAAATACTATAGTACATGGCTGTTTTTATATCGTGTTCAATTTTGTTTAGGACTTCATTTCCTAACGCAGAAATAATTTGTTCTTGTGACATATGTGCTAAATGATAGGCAATTCTATTTTTAGAATTTATTATTTTGTTTATATGATCCATTAGCACACGATCGTATTTACTTAATAATTCGATTAAACTTAAAAAATGTCCATTATTAGACTTTGCTATTATTTCGTAGGTTCCTCGAAGTGTAAGATTATTACACGCTAAAAATAGAATCACATCAACAATTCTTTGAAATAGTAATTTGAGTCGTGCTGTTTCCTTACTTATATTAACTTGTTTTGTTTTATCAATAATAGAACATAAATTTAATCATTTTAATAATTCTTTCCGAGCAATAAACGAATTAATATGACAACTAGAGCGTTCATAATCTTGGATTACATTTGACAGCTTTTTCCAGTTATTATAGCCTCCAATAATTCGTGTAGTTTAGTCATTTCCTCTCCTTTTGGAAAACAGTATACAAAAAAAAAAAAAAAAAAAAAAAAAAAAAACCGGAGTCTTGCGTTTTTGAATAAATTAACCAGCTGCGAAGTTGAGTTTCATCATTTGGCATTTTTTAAAGTAGTATGTAGTGTAAAATGATCTACATTTAGCAATTTTAGCAAAAACTCCTTTGTGTTGCACAGGTCCGATTTTAATACGAAACATTCTAAATTTATCAATTATAATTCTTGGCCATAAACGAGGATCATTTATACTCTCTTGAACATATTTGTTATTGTCATTTTCCTCATTATTTTCTGATTTGGTCACATTTGTATAAACACACGATTCTTCAACAAATTTCACCGTTTCCACATTTTCATTGCTAGATTGTGTACTTTGCGTTAAAATTCCTTCTCCAGTTGAAGTTTTAATTCTAATTTCTGAGATTGAAGCACTTTCTTTGCCAGAATTACTTCGTAGCCAAGAAAACAGAGCTACTTGTGACTTCTTGAAGTTTAGCTTTTCTTCTTTTATCTTTTCTAATAATTTTCTTTTTTGACACCCAGAGGGATATTTCCTTGGCTTGGACATGGTTATATCTGACAGTATTAAGCAGTTTATAGAATGAATTATCAAATTATTTTATGCTATACTATAAGCTATTACCTAGTAGGTGAGGTAAGTGATTGTAAATCTATTTACCTCATATTAACAATATTTTTCACACTTGCACAAGACTATAATATATACTATGTACTTTGTATATATCCAAATCTGCCGACTGCTACATTTAAACTTCTTCCTTTTCATTCCGGTCAAGGTCGGTGAAGCAGTAATGCAATGTGCATTGCTAGAAATGGATCGTTTAATTTATCTTCGTTTTACTTTTTTGTTTGAGCAACTTAATATAAACAAACATAATAGATGCACGCATAAATGATATTACATTAGATGCAGAAAAAAGTATATAGCTGATGATTTACAAGTCCATTTGAACCCAGCCTCGACTTCTAGCCTTCGCTTGCGCTCAGAATTCGTGCCGCTCTGTCTTAACATGACTGAAGGAATTAATTTCCTTATTCATAAATTAACTCTCCCTTTTTATAGGTATCACTGCATCATTGCCTAATAACGGCGTCAGTCGACGCTCAGCCAGCCACGTGGAAACAAATTTGTATACTTTCATTGTATAGTTAATAACTATACAAATGTAGAATGTTGTTAGTTATCAAAATTGTTATTGCTATTATTATGTGCTTCAATAAAGTATACAGAAAATTCATCCCGAGTGCGTACGGTTAGAAATCCTAAAAACTCGATAAAGAATAATGACATTTAATTCCACAAGAAAGCAGGAAAACACTGACAATGAATCACGGCCATAGCATTCATAAATGTAGTATTTGCAGAAATCAACTGAGATTGTACTTGCACTTGTAAATAGCAAATCGCTAATTAAATAACAGCTCAGCACAACAGCATTCATCATAAAATAGCTGGAGTGCTTACTTACTCTATGATCAACATTGGAAAGAGATGATTTACTGAACTCACTTTAACTCTCTCATGTTTATATAGGTTTTGTAAAAGAGCATAAAATATTCTAGAAAAATATTGAGATCTTGATTCCTAACAGAGGTGTCGCTTAAATTCCTTTGTTTCCGTGAACCTCCATTATCCCTACTGAGGACTGGTTTGGGTGACCATACAGCATCCAACAAAATAATTTTGAAACCCCCTCACTGTCAGACTAATTGTACAGAGAAACAATATGAAAAATTCGTAATAATATGTTGCTTACAGAATTTCCATTTATGCTGTTGTTTACTGTTTGTGTGATATTTTTGTTTCGTTTGCAGTGGTCTGCGGAAACTAGCGCAGAAACATTTGGGGTACGGTTTACGAGAAATATATCGTGGCATCAATATTAGCGCACAAGTTCAGGCATTGAGACAATACATGCCGGCACTGACTACTTCTTGGGTCGAAAGGTGAGTTTTGTATTCTGAAATTGGTATAATGATTTGACGATTAATTAATTTACGAACTTAATAAGGGTTTATCCGTATATCTGTTCATAGCTTTATTTATCATCTTAGGGAATAGTATAAAGGAAAAAAAAGTTTTTGTATTACCGAGTGGCAGTTTGTCCACTGTGGTATCAAAGCTGCAATAACTCTTTCAATTTTTTTTAATATTTGTTGACTTTTTTTTAATTAGCAATAAAAGCCACTTATTAAATAATCCTTTACCGTCAGGTGATTGCGAAAATATATTGGCACGTTTAATCTCAATTCAAGTCGACGAAGTTTTATTAGAAAGTAGAATTAGTGCTCAAAATCTGTTAACGCGCATGACGGAATAAGGAATAAATTGGGAAAAAAATTTATTTTTAGTAGGGTATCGGAAACGTTGTAGAATTAACTGTACATCTTCATCATAGGTAAGAATCATTAATTGGCACTGTTCCAATTTCTTTCTGTCTCCTTTTCTTTATATTTGGTTCTCCAAAACTGTTTCCTTTGACTTTATTCTTTCGCAAACCGTTTCACTATCGTCCAGCGAAGATAATATTTTCCTGCTCAGTATTATGTATTTTTCGTCTTCTTTTATATTTTTATGTTATGGAAACAATGATTCATTAACAGATTTTGAAATATATATATTTTTTTCGCATTAACTCGGAGTGACACAATTAAGTAGGAATAAAATTGTTTGATTCTTGTTAAAATGCAATAATTGTAACATGTATCATTGTATCTAAGATTCTTTATTAGGAATAGATTAATAATTTTAAAAATTATCTTTTGCCATACTGCTCATTTCTGAGTTGACGAGTAGCCATTAGTTTAATTACGAACAGCAGTTGCTATGTGACATATGAAAGACCAAAAAAAGATTCTTTGATACTTTTATTGGAGTGTAAAGTAGGTTTTACTCTCGGTCAGCTACAGTCAATCCAGTAAGATCACGCATGCGTAGAAACTGTACAGTAGCAAGTACTTGTCCCATCGTGACAAGAACTTGCTATTGACTGCTCTCTCAGTGCATGCGTGACTTGCTGGAATCTTACGACTGGCTGAGTGTAAACCCACCTTAACGGCCACAGACTAGAAAATTGGTTGATAGAGAACTTTGATGGTAAACTTTGATGGTCTTTATAAAATAAACTGCACATTTTAAGAAGGATTCAGTATTAAGAAAGGTAATTAGTTCATATATCATAATTCGTAATCTAATTCATAAATCTGTTCTCTTATTTTATAATAGCAGTACCCTCACAGCGTTGCTCGTGGCATAACATCCAAGAAGAACAATTAGCTTTAAACTTAAGTCTAGCCTCTACCCGATATGACTTGGCCATTTCACGCAACATCAAACAAATATAAAAATATATTTAGAAATCACCAAAAATAACTACAAAATAATTTTTTATAGCACACATTCAGAAATATTTAGACTATTAACAAGGTGAAAATATGATATGTTCATAGGCAAAACAATTCACTAAAAATATAGAATAGAAAAGCTGTTTTAAAATTTAAAAATATACAAATAAATCATTACACCCATTGTTCCACGCTTGTTTATTAACTCTCTATAACCTGATATGAAAATAAAATTCAGCCTGCTTCATAATATTTCTTTGTTAGCTATATTGGCTGTTTTCCCTCTTGGTGACAAGAAAAAAAGATTTTGTTTGGATGCAACTCTAGAAAGTGCCACATAAAAGCTCCATGAGAGAAACATTTTTCACTTAAGGCAATTCCAGCAGTATGAATTTTTTGTCCTAGGGTTTTATTAGAAAATAATTAAAATCGCAATTATAAAACTCCTTATTTCTATTTTGGTATGACATCAATATGCTAAAAACTTCCCCAACAAATGCCCTACAAAATGGTACAAGTATCTCCAATATCAGTTAAGTATTTCTCGAGTTTTTCTCTTTCAAACATACAGACGCTTTCAGGAGACTTCATTTTATACCATGTATAAATTTATTATATAGCAAATCACCTAATTCATGAGAGATGCTGTAGATATTCTAAAAGAATAAAATATTAGATGTTATTGTTGGTAAAATTGTTCCTCCTTTCTTTCCCTCGTTAGGGGACCGAGCGGCGTTCGAGCCCAAGCCCTGGATGCGGATGGAAATTTGGTGGACGATTTCATATTTGATTCAGGGACTGGAGAATTCGAAGGAAAGGTATTGCACGTGCGGAATGCCCCTTCTCCTGGTGCCACCTCCTCCTTGGCCATTGCACGAATGATTGTAGATAAACTAGAAGAACAATTTCACATTAAAAAATTATGATAATTATTTGTTTCTGCTTTTTATAATTAAACTACATTCAAAGAACTATTGTAAACAATTTATTTTTATTCCCATGTGTATATAGTGTTAAAAACAATTATAATAAATCCTATCGAAGGGTTTTTTTATTTTTATTCCCCCTCCCCCCCCCCCCCCCGAAAAAAAACGGAAATAGATTCTATTCTTTATGTCAAGCGTAGGTATACTGATGGATCTTTTGTGGCAGCAAGCTCCAAACCTGTGAAATTTCTGATTTCAGGAGAATATTCCATTAAATGCTTACCGGACTTGTCGAATCTGCTTTTCCTTTCTCGGTTTCGTTGCTTTTTTTTTTTTTTTTTTTTTTTTTTTTTTTTTTGTACAGTGAAAGTCCCAAGAAAATGTTTGACGAATAGCTAGGAAAATCAGTAATATGCCGTGTTTTGTTAAAACACAAAAAGATCTTAGCCTCGCATTCGAGCAGGAATTTTGCAAGAAACTATGAACAATATTCTTTGGAAAAAATTGACAAAAGTGACGACATCGCAATAAAGGAAATTAAAAAATTACGACCCTACACTACCAAAAAACACTGAGAGACCTCACCACCTCCTTCATGCTTAATTCGTCATCATAGCTTTACCACACTGAACTTAAACCGAATTTGTCAAAAAAAAATTCATGTAAAATCTGTCTTCTTTCTTTCTTTTGTTTCCGAAATATTAGTAATCAGTTACTTTCCTAAATAATACATTTATTTATCTAAGCACAAACACTTACTAAGTAATATCATTGCCATGCTATTACTTTAATCACATGTTATTCCCGGAGGTTTAGAACATTGAGTTCAAGAACTCCATGACACGTTCTACTGACATTAATTTGTTTCGAGGTGCTCATTCACTTGTATTCAAGGTACAACTTTCAAACTTCCTTTCTGAACCTAGAACATTTACACATTCCTCTTTCCTGGGAGCAACAATTTCACTGCCATCACTAAAAATATGACTTTCTTCATCAAAGTTCTCTAATTCGTTATAATTTCCTATATCAGATAAGTTATCCTCAAAATTTTCTTCATCTTCCGCAGAAAATTCTTTCGTACTTGCCATTTTTACGGTTACGAAATTACCTAAAAATCAAAACGGCGCAGTAGAATCAACAGACAGATAGTACTATAACTGATGGTAATAAGAAAAAATTGTACAATGTGTATAAAATAAAACACTAACGCAACATACTAAAAATTCAAACAAAAATATAAATCTGAGTGACACGTCCTAGGAAGACATAATGGAAAAACGTAAATTTGCGTGACCCGTTTGTTAAGTACTAAAAAATCACCATATCTTCTGTGAATTAAAAGCTTCAAAAAACATATATTATGGGGCTCTTATATACGTTATCCATGCATGACTTTTATGAGGGAGCAACTATCAAACCTTTTTTTTTCAAACTTGTTTATTATTATAAAACATCATTCGCCTAATTTGATTAGTTTCTCTATCTTTAATAGTTGAAGAGTTATGGAAAAATGAAAATTTCAATCATCATTTCCACCTCCTTTTACGTCTCATTTGCAAACGCGGGAGAGAATTTCTTCTCCTCTTCAACATATTCTTCACCCATTCGAATCTGATCAAAATTACACGAATTATCTTGTTCAGGAATTAATGTTGGCAAAGCGTCCCTTGCATAACATATTCAATAATTGTGGTCTAGTAACTAATTTGTAAATCGTTAGTGTTAGGTTGATAGTTACAACTGGAATAAAACTTTAAATGAAGAATACAGTTATCCATTCTCGACTTTTGATAGATGGCAACTATTTAAAAAGTTTTAGTACAAATTTGTTCAATATTATAACAATTATTCGTCTAATTTTCATATTTTATTTATTTTCAATAGTTAAGGAGTTATAGGAAAATTTCAATCACCCACCATTCCTCTTGATGTTTCATCTGCGATCGCAGCCAAGATTTTCACCCGCTCTTCAATAGATTCCCTCTCCCATTCAAATCTGATCAAAATGACTCAAGTTCCCTTGTTCACAAATTAATACAGGCAAAATGTTTTGTACACAGCATATTTAATAATCATGGTGTAATAGCTAATTTGTAAATCGCTAGAGTTAGGTATAGCTAACTATTCCGATCAAACCGATGCCACATGGAAAGATCTAAATGACCGAACGCCGTGACACTATTGACAGGAACTAGAATTGCATCCTAAGAACCATCACTGATTACAGTATAATCTCTCCGGTAAGAGGCTTGCCTTATCATCAATAGGAGGTGGTCACTCCACACCATTTCTGTACCAATCAGGGTGGCGAGAACCAACCACCATTCCGACAGCTTCTTATTCTCTCATTCAAGATGCCCCTCGGGAGGGGGATGTTTAAGCTGTTCCATGCATAAAATTTTAGCCTATTAGACATATTTAGTAAATTTCTCTTGTCATCTCATCATTTAAATACATAAAGACGATATATATTTGTATGTTGTTGTTGTTGTTTTGGGGGGGGGGATTAACTTTTTTTTTTCTGATTTTGATGATGGAAGAGAGAAACGTTGCTATCAATTTTTGAAAATTAATTAAAATACTGGTCAAGATAAAATTAAGCTTGTTTTTGTTGTTTCCAGTAATATCTTTCAAAATCATTATCTCACAAAAATTATTTTTACTCTATTTCAAAACTAAAAGAATCTCACTTTCTAATGATACCAATTTCATCTTCATATTTTTTTCTTTAAATACTATAAATATTTTAAATTTAATTTGATACACAATCTTCACAATTTCTTTGATGTAATTCAAAACAAATTTCATTGTTCAATCAAGCCATTAGTCGTTTATTTTTAACAATATTAAAATTCAGATTTTTTAAAAATGCTTTTTTTTTTAACTTTAGCATCATAGTATCATGTTTATATCTGCTATTGTAGTACATACACTTTTGTATATGTATATAAAGTAATTTTTTATAGATTTGATTTCATAAAATTCACATTTTTCATCTAATCAAATAACAAGATGAAATTTAAAATAAGTACATTCAATATTGATACTTTAATAGCCAAAAAAAAAAAAAGCCAATATTTCGAAAGGGCAAGCAGGTTGCCAAAGGTAATTTGTATCTAATATATATGATGTTTCTGAACTCCTCATAAAAATTTGGAGGGAAATAAAAAACAAAATACTATTAGAGGATATTTATTAACCCCCATTGGAGGCCATTTGGGGCAAATATTTTTTACCACATTTTAGTGACATCATTAGATGAAAGTACGTGGGAAAATAAAGGCAAAAACATTTCCTATTTTTATTTTCGATATCTCTGGACTCGTTGACCATTGCTACAAAGTATAGTTTTCTCCTATCAATTCATTCGAATGCTTCAGTATCCTCTGACCTGCCGAGCTCTTTCGAGATAAAAACACCAAAACTATTTCCTCTGTCACGTTCACGGGATTTCATAATCCTCAAAAAATGATTTACACAGGCTCTTTTATCTGCTGGAGGAACGCTATCTTCGGGCGGATTAACCTTTAGACGTGACTTCGCGTGTTTACCTGACTCTCCAACGGAAACATCCCGTTCCGGAACATACAGAACGATTCCAAAAGTGAAAAGGAATAAAAAATCATCTGGGAGTATTTGTTTCGAATTTCTAGTTCGAAAACGAATAGATTGTCATCTTTAGAAAAAAGGTGAGTTGTATTTTTGCTTTTCTTTTCTATGAAATTTATGTTATGGGGTGACATTTTTAAAATGCAGAACACAGGTGTAAGAGGGTGAGTTAGTTTTGCAGACACGTGAGGTCACTCCCCAAAGTATTCGAGCGTTAGAAAGGTTTCACGATTTTCCTATTGATCTTTTCTGAAAATGTATTTTTCTGGACAAGAGAGTGCTTTTATTCTTCATTAAATCTACGCAAGCTTGAAATGAAATTTTCATAAATGAAAATGTGATTCATTTTATTTGACAATGGGCCATTAAGGCTCAAATACTTACAGAAGCACTAATAAAAATCAAATTAATTTGAAATATTTCATAATATTATAGATTAAATAGTATAAAAAAGCACATATGCATTCAGTGAATGAAAGTAATGAAATAAAGCTCCTAATACATTCTAACTGTAGTCTTATTTTTAAAGTTTCCATATAAATAACAAAAATATGGTGTGTAGGCAATTTTTATAAAATATATTGTGTATAAAAATTTTTCATTAAGAAAGAGTCTGACACCTACCTTTTAATTTGATTTCAAAATAAAAAATACACCTGAGAAATATTTAACGTAATATTTAGGTAAAATATATTGTGTATAAAAATTTTTCATTAAGAAAGAGTCTGACACCTACCTTTTAATTTGATCTCAAAATAAAAAAATATACCTGAGAAATATTTAACGTAATATTTAGGTAAAATATATTGTGTATAAAAATTTTTCATTAAGAAAGAGTCTGACACCTACCTTTTAATTTGATTTCAAAATAAAAAATATACCTGAGAAATATTTAACGTAATATTTAGGTAAAATATATTGTGTATAAAAATTTTTCATTAAGAAAGAGTCTGACACCTACCTTTTAATTTCATTTCAAAATAAAAAGTATACTTGAGAAATATTTAACGTAATAATAATATTTCGCGTCCATTCAGGGCTGAATTTGGGAAGTAAATAAAAGATTTGAATCTAGAAAACTGAATACGATTGGACGCACGTAAAGAAAAGAAAATCTAAATTAAATATAATATTTTCTTTCTGTATAAGAGGCAAAAATATTTAATAAATTTCATGGGAGGTTTTCATATACGAAAAATACAAGTAGTGTCACGGATTGGTAATGAGCGAGGGTAGAACCTGGGACCTTGTGATTCGCAGCCCAGTAACATGACCACAATACAAAAGCAATTGCTCGGGTAGCGTAACTGTTAACTGGCTTATAAGCTTTCACCACAGAAGTATTGTAATGAAAAAAATTCCAGATTTTGACGAATCTCTACGTTTTAGATGTCCCTGAATTCGGGGGAAAAATGTACGTTTTCATCACCATGTTTCTGTCTGTCTGTGAACACGATAACTCAAAAATGCTTTGAGCCAGATGAGTGAAATTTGGTATATGAACTTAAAGTTAAATTTGTGGGTTTCTATCTAATTTCAAACTTGTAGATTTCTAAATTTTAAACGAAATCTATTTATAGGAAGTCTGTCTGTCTGGTTGATTCAGTTCAAGTTGTTGTTGTTTCTAATGGCACTTGCCATGGACAAGCCCTCATTAAGCCTCAAGGGGAACGCCTCTTGTTTCAATAGTAGAGCCATCTAGGGCCAAGAGTACGACTTAGCTACACACACTCCACAACCCTTTTTACGGGGCGGACTTCATTCACTCATCCACAGATCGTAATTTAGACCTGAATCAGAGAACGATCACCCCTGATCCAGTACCCCCAGTGGTATTACTCTCGACATGGAGGACTTTGCGCCCACGACAAATTTAACGCGCGTCAGCCACCAAGCACGCGGGGAATCTTCGGCCGGCGGGGTTCGAACTCGTAACTTAAGGGACGCGAATCCGACGCTCTACCAACCAGGCTATCCCGGCCTCAGTTCAAGTGAATTCAATAATTACAAAACACAAAGATTTAAGTAGATAAAATTCGGTAAACAGATTTAACATATCAAATATAGATTCCTATCAAATTTTGAATCAGTTCTGCCGAAGGTTTCATCGTCTGTCTGTCTACACTTTCGCTCGCATGTAAATGCAATAACTCATAAACATAATGACTTAAATCAATGAAATTCAGCATTTCATCTTGTGACTACAACTGTAATTTTGCATCAAATTTTGGTCCCAATTGATTAGGAAAATGACATCCAAAATACATATTCGCAGGATAGATTCATATAAAATGCTAGATTCACGCCAAAGCATTTTATATGATAAACTATTATTCACCAATGCCATGTCAAGCATTCTAGGCATTATCCAAATACACTATTTTATGAGGGTCGAATGGGATAATATCTTTATATTTGAGATTTATGGTGAAAGTTACCTGGAGACCATTCCAATTAGTTTCTTGTATATGAAACATACAGAGGGAAAGGTATTGTAATTGTCTAAGAATTCGAACTCGTGATTTTTACAAATCTCCGCGTTCCACATATTAACATATAGTTAAGTTCGATAAATGCATTTTTAGAATTATATTTGCTTGTGAATTCAATAAAAACACTTCGAGTGGGACGAATGAAATTTGGCATGAGATTTTCACACCAAATTTATAATTTTTTTTTTTATTAAATTTCGAACGAAATCGATTTACCGGAACTCTGGCTGTCCGAGTAAAAGGAATAAGATAACTACAAAATATAAACAGCTAAATGAATAAAATTTGCCGCACAGATTTAACATCTAAATCGCAGATTTGAATCAAATTTGAACCATATATGACAAGATTTTCCGTCTGTCGGTGAGTGTTTTTGCACGCGTGCAAACACGATAACTCTAAAACGTAATATCTCGGGTAATTGAAATTTAACCCTTTCTGGGGCCGTGGGAAGTATGCTTCCCACCAAATTTATCAATCTTTGTATGAAATTATGTAGTTTGGCATAAGTTCTGACAAATTTTTTTAGTAAAACAAAAACTAAGATACTTCAGTTCTTTATCTTACACAAAATGATGTGTCTTGATTTGTTACTTAATTATTAATTAATCAAATTAATTAATTAATCAAATTAAATTTATCTAATAAGCTAAATGAATCCCTTTTATTATTCTAATTTCAAGCCTAAAAATATTTAAACATAATATGACTAGAAAAAAATGGCCCTTTAAAGGATTAATAGAGTTTAAGCATTTGAATTGTAGACCTTTCTCTGATTATAAATCAAATCTGTCAGAGTGTTACCTGTCTGTCTGTCTGTTCATTCCCATGCATATTACATAAACTCGATAATTTAAAAATGCAAAAATTTATATAAATGAAATGTGATATGTATCTGTGAGTAAAATTGTAGCTCTATGTCACATTTTGATTCCAGTCTGCAAGAAAAAGACCTCCGAAGTGCACATTCAGTTTTCTGTATTGTACTGTGGTGCACAAAACTCCCATGCGCAGAGCTCCGAAAATAAAATCTCTGAGCAATTCTTGATGTTCACTGCTTTCCGCTGTTTATGGACGGATGGTGAGGGGATAATAACTTTATTAGAGAACATGCGAGAATGTTTTAGGAGACTATTATCTCTAGTTTCTCTAATGCTGAAATGTAGTGAGGAAAATCCAGTATGTATTTTCGAAAAATGTTTCTTCCTATTAATTTTGTTAAAGATTCGGAACAAATATACAGTTTCGTCATAATGCTTGGATGCCTAATTTTATCCACTTGGTCCGTTGTATATTCGAGTTGAATTTGTTGTGTAATCTTCAAACTTGTAGATTTCTGAAAAATTTTGAAGGAAATCCGTTCAGAAGAAATCTGTCTGTGACTGAAAGAAATCTGTCATAATGACTTCAAAACTTGGATAAAAATTTGGGACACAGGTTTAACTTCTAAAATATAGATATCTATCAGATTTGGAGATCACTCCCGCCGGTTTATGGCTATTATTGTTGCTATGTAATTTAGGAACAAATTTTAAAAATGAAAGATAAATAGGCAAATCAAAATTAAAACGTTACATACAACAATGTTTAGGATCAGAGGTTCGAATCTTCTTTAATACTTTTATTTACGACTGAGTTTTCTTAACAAGATTTTAATTGCATTGACCATTGATAATCGTGAGTTTTCCTTACTTTCTAATTAATAATTAATTCTATTATAATTAAATGTTAAGAAGATGCACAAACAGCTGCATATAAAGTAAGAAAACTTTTGAAAAAATACTAAAATTAGGAAATTGTAATTTATAAGTATCATGGTAAAACCTATTTATTGATTTTTTTCAGCTTTGATTATAACTCTTAATTATTCAAGATATTGAATTTGATTTTTTTTTTTAGTTTGTCTTTGTAGTTTCGTACAATTTTTCCTTTAAATAGATTCAAGAATTTTTCCCAATTTTCTGTAGATCTCCCGAATTTGCAGAATGAACTTCTTGCAGTTCAGCAGCTACAAAACGGCCACTTACCTGACGGTAGCCGTCTCAGTCGTTGGCTTCACCCTCTTAATCGGAGGGGCCGCTCTCACGGGCATCGCCTACACAGAAGTGCGACCCAACTATGCAGACGAAAACTATAACCGTTACATGGGTGCCCACCTGCAGAGGACTGTGGGACCCATTCTGCTGGCATTCGGGGCCCTGCTGCTCATCGGTGGGTGCCTTTTCTTGGGATTCGTCATGTACGCTATGCAGCACCGTTCCAATCCTTCATCAAAATCAAGTTCCCGCAATGTGTACTGATAGTAACGCTGAAATACCGAGGTAAGAATCTTCTGTATTAAATGATTAGAACACAAAAAAACTATTCGGTTGTTCGGTAACTCTTCTGTTCCACCATTTCATTTGATAATGGATAGCCATTTTTAAGGGAGTTTCCATTATCTCACCCTTATAGATCCTCCCTAACTTATCACTAAAATATTATTCAGGATACTTGTTCGGCATTTGTGTGAAGTGACGTCATCATCGGATGGCGCTACTAGCTTGTTTGTGGTTTTTTTTAAATAAAAAATCTTTCACCTCAAAAAGAGTCACGAAAATATCGTTTTTTTTTTTTTTTCGATCTTGTTTTCAGTTTAATTATCACACTTTTATAATATACAACTTATATTTATTACTTTCTCGTATACGTATTATAAAGTATAGTAATCGTCAAAAACTTCGAATTCGAGATTTTGACGAATCTCCACGTTTTAGACCTTCCAAAGTTCGAAAAACCCATTTTTGGAAAATGTCCTTCTGTCTGTCTCTGACAAAGATAACTCAAAAACGCTTTGAGCTAGACGAATGAAATGTGATGTACTGTCTTTGTAGAAAATGTGTACATTTCTATTCAAATTTTTATTCTTACAAAATCTTCTCAAAGAAAGTCTGTCTATCCGGCTGTTCGAATATAATTTAATACGATAACTACAAAATGAAGACAGCTAAACAGATAAAATTTGATACACAGAAGTAAGTATAAACACCTATCAAATTTTAAGCCATATCAAACAAGAGATTGATTGTCAGTCTTCTGTACTTTCAGAAACATTATACACGATAAATCAAAAACTTAATGACTTGAATATATAAAATTTGGTAGGAACTTTTGTGACTACAAGTGTAGCTTTGTGTCAAATTTTTGTTTCAGTCCTTTGGGAAAAACGCGTCTAAAACATAAATTTGATTCTTGGATACTATTAGCCACAGGAATTAATCGCCAAATAACTCGCCAAAGATCACACGTTAGATTCGGTAAAAACGCTTAATTTACGCCAAGAGTTAATATTTCGTAACTATCGTACGCCAATGCTATACAAGGCATTCTTTGAGGTAACACATTTATTAGAATGAATGCGAGAAAGTTTTGAAGAGACCACTCCCGCTTGTTTATTAACGACTTTTATGTAGTTTATAGCCGCACTTTTATGACTTTAACCGCATTCTTAGGAATTGTAAGTGTTTCTCAAAAAAATCTGTATATATGATGTAAATATTGGAATACAATTTTAAAATCAAGATGCATTATATTCATTGGATTTTGCCACATGTATTCCAGTGGCAGTAATATGCTTCCAGAATATTTCAGTAACAATGAACTTGTAATCGAATTATTTGCTACTACTTACTTGTTACTTTCAACTACCGAAACATAATCAACAATGTTTGAAGTTCTCCAAAGAATTCATTTTTATTTATATTTTTTTTCCCTCGTCAGCGAATTTTGAAAAGTGCAAAACAAACAGTAATCCGAAGAAGCTGAATGGAAACTACACGGAGAATAGAGCTATACAATTTAGCTTAGCTGCAATAATTTCCGCCAGAGGGCCTAAGACACACGTGAGCAAACGGAAATCATCCCTAAACGGTTGACCATTTCTGGATACTTCTGATCAATAGCTTGATTTCATTTAACGATTAAATTAAGCCACTGAATGAAATTATCTAATTATCCTTTGATTAAGCCGAAAAGGGCTAATATTACTTGATCAAACTAGATTATGTAAAACTAGTATATTTCCAAAACTACAACCTGGCATCAATAAGTCAAAAAATAACAATTTAATAAATATTTATCATAATCATGCTTAATATCAAACCCTAATCAAATTTAATAATAATTAGAATTTTTTTTTTTTTTTCAAATTTAAAATTTCTCTTGTTAACATATTAACAAAGAAATTATTTTTGATTCTTTTCAGTTTATACTTAGCAAATATAAAAATAACTATAAGCACTTTGAATAAAATATAAATAAATTGTAACTATAAGCACTTTGAATAAAATATAAATAAATTGAATCATCTTTAAGTAGCTAACGTTTTTAGAATTAAAAACGTTGGCTACTTAAATAGAATCTAATAAAATGAATAGAATCTAGGAATAGAATCTAATAAAATAAATGATTTTTAAAATCTTAATATAAAAATTGTAATCACAATGTATTTTACATGAAACTAAACTACACATAAAAACTAGTTTTAAAAGTTGCTTTGTAGATGCAAAAATGTATCGAGAAATATCTATTGTATCATTAGTTTTTGCTTCTATACTATTCTAGTGTATACTATTACTATATTATTTAGTCTAAGTTACTGCAAAATTAACATTCACGAGTTTAAAACCGTTTCATTTGAAAGCTAAACATTTCGAAAGCTTCACGTAAAATTCTTTCTCTCTTGCAATTCATACTAAAAAAAAAAAAAAAAAAAACGAAATTTGATAAGACAAATAAATCTTGGGTAAAATCAAGAATGTTTTGCATGGCCTTGGTGAATGATAAGCAGAAATACAGATTTTTGCCATAAATCTAGCATTTTTACTGAATCGATCACGAGAATATGCATTTTGAGTAGGTCTTTTTGGCAGCCCATTGGCACCACACTTGACACGAAATTTCAGCTGTAGTCACAAGACAACGTACCGAATTTCATTTCATTAAGTCGCCATTTTTGTGAATTATTGCTTTTACATGTACATGAATGTATAGATTGACAGATAGTCAACAGTTTGTCGGATTTGGTTTAAAATTTGATAAATATCTATATTTTAAATACTTAACCTGTGTACCATATTTTATTTACCTAACCCATTGCATTTTTTAGTTACAGAGTTCACTTGTACAACTTGAACAATTAAACTTTCTGTGGATGGGTTTCGTTCAAATTGACAGAAATCTATGATTATATAAACATATGCCAAATTTCAGCCGTCTAGCTCAAGGTATTTTTGAGTTATCGTGTACATAGTAATGCAGAAATAATGTCGAAAATGTGTTTTTCAGATTCGGGGATATCTAAAACATGGAGATTCATCAAAATATCTAGAATTCGAATTTTTGGTTGATTATAGTACTTCTTCTATGCTATTAACTTATGACATCTGCAATTCTATCGAGAATAGAATAAACTATAAATTGTTTGGGAGCCAGTGAATATAAAAAAAATGTCCATTTTCTTTTATTCTAATCTATAATTATATAAACATATGCCAAATTTCAGCCATATAGCTCAAAGCATGACTCATCAAAATATCTCGAATTCGAATTTTTAGTCGATTATAATACTTCTTCTATACTATTAACTTACGGCATCTGCAATTCAATCGAAATTAGAATAAATTATAAACTGTTTGAAAGCCAGTTTATTTTAAAAAATGTCCATTTTTTTAATTAACAAATATACAAAATGGAAAAAAAAGAAATAATTGATATTTCTAAATTAAATCAGAAAGGTTTTGAAAAAAAAAATCAAAATTATAAATAAACAACGAGGAAACATGAAAGTTTTCTTAAAAGTGTTTATTCTTGTTTCGTGTCAAAAAATTAAGTAGACAACTTTGAACTTTGAAACATACTGATATATTTTATTTATTTGGAGATAGGAGCTAATAGAACTTATGTTTAGAGATCTGTAACAGTAAATTCTGGTAGCTCCGATCTCCAAATAAGAAGAATTACAGTTTATAAATGTCTATCCGTTTAAATCCGCCGTACTTCGATTAAAAGAATAATGTACTTCATTATCACGGCTTGTTCCATGATTCTATTTCCTTAGTTTTAAAACAGTTAGAAAGCCTTAAACTAATAAAATGCTACAATTTATGCTGCAGGTGAAGTTGAGAAATGTCATCTAATGACTTTCAAAACTATTACAGAATTGCTTCTGTCTAGACGGTCTGTGTGTGGGAGGAGGGGGGGGGGGTGACGCTTCGAAGCAGAACTTCCGTGTCCATAAACACATGCTTCATATACAGATCGTGACGGTAGCTGAACAGCTTCAGTAGTGTAAAATAAAAAATAAAACAAGGGCGCGCATTTCGTGATAATGTCATGACCAGTCAACATGATGTCATATCTCACTAAATATTGATCTTTTCCGTTTTGAAATTTTCAGAGAGAGAAGACGGAGATAATTTTAAACTCCAAATTTTAAAAAAATCAATACTTTTTTTTAATCAAGTTTTAGGGTGGCAACTGTAAACCAAAGCAAATTAAATAAATTTAGTTTAATTCATTGAAGTTACCGAAGTATTATTATGAAGAGAAAGGCATGTTGATTTCGAATCGTAACGTATACAGATATGAGAGCCATACATGAGGCAACACCCCTCTTCCGAACTTTCATATTCGGACGAAAATTTATGAGAGAAACTGATCTCGAATCTGCGACTCAAAGGTTCGGAAGTCAACTTTCATATTCAAACGAAGATTTATAAGAGAAACTGATCTTTTATCAAACACGCGCGTGCTGTTTTAACGTGTCGAAGAAACGTGATGTATTTTTTAAAAATCCATTTGAGCACACTCCGATTCACAAACCGTCTCTGCATCTAATACCAGCCAATAAGAAAACAGATATTATTGTTTGCGTTACATATGCAATAATGTAAGCCACTAATGTTCAACATTTTTTTTTTTTTTTTTTTTTTTTTTTTGCCTTTATGTTCACCCCGATTGTGAATCGGAGTGAATCACTAAACAATTGTTGTTTGAATCGTGAAATCAAAAACGCAGTAAATGAATCTCACTGGGCTTTGATTTCCATAGTCATTTCGTAAATACCAATGCACATGCACATCGAAATAATTTCGTATCTCTAGCCCGTCTACATTGTAACATATACATTTCGTATCTCTAGTCTACATTGTAACATATACATTTCGTATCTCTAGTCTACATTGTAACTTGATTATGTTTTAGACTTAACTCATTTGTCTTGTTTTCATCTAACTTAATTCCATCCATCTCAGCATCTTATTAAAAGAAGAATGTCTTTTTATCTGCAATTTAAAAGAAGAATGTCTTTTTATCTGTTTGTATACCTTTTAACGTATGAATGATTGATGAGATTTTTATTTTCAAAGATCCCATATGAGAATTGTGTTAAACTGATGGATGCCAATGACGAACAATGGATACGAAACAGGCTGCTAATGTGTGATATTTGACGAGTTTTTTAGAAATAAATCATTAGCATGCGGCTCACGCACAAGTACAGAAAACCGAATATGCATTTCGAACATCATTTTTCAATCGATTGAAATCAATTTGAAACAAAACTATGGTTAAAGTAAAAAGATCACATACCAAATTTCATTCATTTAAATTATTGCATTTACATGCATGCGAAACTACAGACCGACAGATGGTAAAATTTGATTTGAAATTGCACTCTTAATATTAAATCTGTGCACTAAGTTTTATCCATCTAGCGCTCTTCGTTTAAAATTATTGTGCGTACTTATAACAGACGGACTTCCTCTGAACAGATTTTATTCAAAATTTGATAGTAATATGCAAATTTGGTGTAAAGACTGTGGTGAAAGCTTATAAGTCAGTTAACAGCTACGCTACACGAGCAATTGCTTTTGTATTGTGGTCATGTTACTGGGCTGCGAACCACAAGGTCCCAGGTCCTATCCTCGCTCATCTCAATCGGCAATAAGACTGTATACCAGATTTCATCCGTCTTGCACAAAGTATATTTTAGCTGTCGTATTCTCATAGAGAAAAATAGACATAAATACAAAAATGTATTTTTTGAACTCAAGAATGTCTGAAACGTAGGGATTCAATAAACTCTCTAGTTTTGATTTTTTGGCGATTGTAAAGTTTTTTGCATTCTTCGTTTTCGAAAAATTAAAAATAAATCAATGTAATGATATGTTGTTGCACCTGCTCGCCTTAGAGCTCCCTGAGTCTGAAAAATCCTTTTTGAAAATAAATCTCCTTCTCGTCCCAGTGTATATGCATATAATAACTGAAATCCGCAACAATGCGTCTTGAGTCATCGTTTAAATTTAGCACACATTTTATCACCAAAATGTACCATAGTAGCACCATAGTTTCTCTGATTCAGGTCTAAATTACGATCTGTGGATGAGTGAATGAAATGCGTGAATGAAGTCCGCCCCGTAAAAAGGGTTGTGACGTGTGTGTAGCTAAGTCGTTCTCTTGGCCCTAGATGGCGCTACTATAGAAACAAGAGACGCTCCCCCACCGGCTTAAAATAACGCTGTCTTCATAACAGCGGGCTTGTCCATGGCAAGTGCCATAAGAAACAACAATATCACCGAAACTTTAAATCTATATTAAATGTAAGACCAAAGGGGTAGACTATGTACTTGTCTATACTTGCAAACTCAAGACGATAATTTTAAATGAAATTTTGTGAGCGACTTTGGCACAATAATTGTACAACTATATCATATTTTGGACGAAATCGGCTTAAGGGGGGAGCGTCAAATGCATGTTCTATTCTCTTTATTATACCCTGAAGCTAAACATAAAACTAAGGATATTTCGTACGTGCACAGGAAGAATGAGAGAGAAACTCATCATTTATCCTAAGTTGTGAGGTTATTTTTAATATTTTATTTTAGTACAAAAATCATTTATCGAAATTCATTATTTTATCTTATCGCATTTTAGAATTATCTATGCCATGTACAACTTCGAATACACAGATAGAAAATCTTCAAAAAATTATTCTTATTTTCTCATATTCTCATATACAATTTTTAATATAACTTGATTAAAAATAAATAAATTAACAAAATATAACAAATAATAATAAGAGTAGACTTTTACTAATAGATAAATTTAATTTGTTTCAAAGTGACCACCTTTTGTAGTGATCCAGAGACGCAAACGCGCGTTGAAAATTTCAGCAATGGGCTGCAAGTCATCTACCTTTAATCTATCCAATTCCCACCGAAGACATTGCTTTAGAGAATCCAAATTTTTATTTCGTTTAGTGCAAGCCCTAGACACCAAAATGGACCATACACTGTAATCATGGGATTGATATTTTTCGAGTATTGTGCCCATTCTCCAAACGATATCACGCCTGGAAAATGCGCCATGAAACCACTCTCCTCCCCTTTTAACCTTGTGAGCTGGTGCTGGTTTGTTGAAACTCCCACTTTACATTGCCGAAATGCGTTTTGGTCCACAGAAATACAACAGCTTTTAGAATGTTCCGCTGGTACATTTTTTGACTTATTTTAACGCTCTCCTCCACAAAAACCAAAAGTGTTATGCCGCTTGCGCAAATTCCGCCCCAGATCATGACCGACTTTGAATTTTCGCGATGTTCCTCAATTGCTGAAGAGCTTGGAGCATCTACAGACTAGATCCTATAGTTTTAGGAGTTATGAGTTTTTGGACGGTAAAGATCTTCTCATTGGAGGGAAGGAATCTCTCTCAGTGCTGACTTGCGGCCCGTTTCAAAAATGTTCGACATCTTTGAAGCCACACGAGTTTGTTTTCTTCAGTGAGAAGCTGAACATTTGGAACTTGTAAGGCTTCAATCCAAGCTCTTTTTTTGCCATCCGTTGTACTGATCCGTCCCTTATTCCCAGTTCACGAGTATCTTTCTCATGGAAACCCTCGAATTTCGTTGAAGTCCCTTTTTGATAACCTTACAGCTACTGAAAGTGTTTACCATAAGTTTTCTTTCACTTCCTGGTCTTAAACAATCATTCCCAAGCTCTTTAAAACGATAGATTGCATCAGACACTGTTTGTCGAGGCACATTAAGCAAACGGAAGACTTCATACTGTCGTTGTAACAATTCTAAAATAGCAGATCTTTTGCTTGGCATTGTAAAAAAAGCCAAAAAGCAATACGTAAACTAAAAAATACATTATAAAATATATTGTAATTGAAGTGATAAACAAAAAGAAATGAACAAAAATTAAAAATAAATTAATTAACTTCTATTCTATGATGTAATAACTTTGTCCGAGTTTTTTTGCCACACCCTGTACATAAAACGAAAGTATTGTAATCGTCAAAGAATTCAAACTTGAGATTTTGACGTATCTTCACATTCCAGAGATCCTCCAGTCCATAAATTACATTTTTGGAATTTTGTCTGTGGTGTGTGATTACGATTACTCAAAAACGTTTTGAGCTAGATGCATGAAATTTGATATATGGACTTTAGACCAAATTTGTAGATTTCTAACAGATTTTTGTTGAAATATATTTGGAGGAAGTCTATCTGAATACAAGTTAACAAGATGATTTCAAAACAAAGAGAGCTAGATGTATAAAATTTTGTACACAGTTTTAATATCTAAACTGTAGATATTTAACAAATTTGGATTCGAATCTTTCAATCGTCTGTCAGTTTGTACTTTCACAAGCTTGTGAGCTCGGTTACTCAAAAACGCAATGATTTAAATGCATGAAATTTGGTATGCGATAGCAATTGTAGTTCAGTGCCAAATTTTGATTTCAATCAGTCGAAGAAAAGGAGTCCAAAGTACGCATTCGGTAGTCTTGTGCTTGTGTGTTAATTGCATCTGAGCAATTCATTGCCAAAGGTTGCTTTATAAGGTTTTTCATAACTATTATTAGCCAGCACTATGAAGTTAATAATATACAAGTATATTTATAAAAGAGTATACAAGAAGATGACCTGTACGAGGCGGTTCCGAACTCATGAAGATCTAGAAGAACTGTAGGTTTATTTTTAAGGTTGGAAATTTCATTGTAATTTAATCATTGACATTTTATATTTGAATTTATCTGATTATGGTCATATTTTTTTCAGATCTGAGTTTTAAAAATGAATTTGTATCATTCCATCATCAGTGACAGCCAAGTCGATGACAATTCAGAAGATGGACTATTTCACGACCATTTCATGAACTATTTCATTCAATGATGATGACATACATTCGTTGCCTGCATATTATGAACAGCGCTCAGTGATGAAAGCAGATTTAATAAATACCTAGTTATGTTATTCGAAAGATACCTAATTTTCCATAATTTGATATTCTTGTTTTCGAATTAAAATTGTAACATATATATATATATGTTGCGATTGTTGCAGATATAAAATCAATGTGGTGATAAGCGTTACAAAATATATTTTTTTAGATGGCCAAATGATTAAGAAAAAAAAATAAGAAGACTGGTTGCGGAAAAAAAAATATTACGCATATTGCCACATATATTCTACTAACTAAAATGCCAAATGGAATTTTAGTCATAATGTATTATATTTTGTGAGAGCTGTGTTGAAGTGTCACTTAAACCTCTTATCGCAGACGATTAAATATAGCTCACAGTTAGAAGGTTTTTTCCCCCTTCTTTAAAAAAAAATATAAATAAATAAATAAATAAAACACACAGCTAACAATAGCTCACAGTTAGAATTTTTTTTTCTTAAAAAAAAATAGACGACTAATAGCAAAAGAATTTTTCACCTCAGCGAATTGCTATTTATGTCAACGTTATGAATCACAGCCAACCAAATTGACGAAATAAGTCAGATGTGAACGCGATTTTTTTTTTTTTTTTTTTTTTTTTTTTTTTTGTTGTTGTTATTTTCGTTCGTAGGAAACATAATCTGATTTCAAAACACATAAGAACGTCTTATTAGGCATGTTATGAAGAAAAAGAACTATTTGCTGTAAAGTTGTTCCCTGGGAAATATTTGGGATCTTAATTTAAGTTATATCACAATTTAAAGTCTCTTTAATAACCGTTTAACTGTTTTGCCTGAGTACCATACGTGCATCGATTTGTCGAATTTTGATAATTGTAAACAAAAAATAAACCATTCATTACGATTATAATTCAATATTAAAATTACTTCGAATACATAGATAAGTCAAGTATTCAATGGATTTCCATTTGATTCAAAATAAGAAAATATTCCCAAAATAGAAAGTGTCATTTTATTGGATAGTAAAGAAAATGAAACAATTAAGGGGATAACATATCAGCATACACCATGTTTTATGCAGTTGTGAACTGATTAGAAAAGTTAAATTAAAAGACTACACATAAAAATTCTATCAAATTAGGTATTTTTATATACTCTTTTTAAACTTTTTTCATATTTGTAATTAAGGTATTTTGAAATCGATTTTTCTCTCAATTTCTGATGTATTAGAGCTTTGAAATTTCCTCTTCTAGTGTGTTCTGATGGATTACACACTATTTTAATATTTTCAGAATTGTCAATCAATCAACTGATTTTAACTAAGTATTGCTGTACAGTGAGAGTTGCTTCCTTATTGTAAATTTGAGTAAAATTGATTTTAAAATTCCATAATATTTATAATAATAAATTATAAATGAAATAAAAAAAACAATCTATTTTTAGTAGAGCAATAAAAATGTTTTTTAACTGCTTTTATCTTATTTAATAATGCTGATATCAAGGAATGATAATGCTGGTATTAAAGCATTTTTATAATTCCAATTTGACATTTACTGTTTTTTTTATTAGATTCACATACTTGTATTTTAGGAACTTTCTAAAAGCATTAATGTTGTCTATATGGCATGTTGATACTTATTAAAATGCTTTTCTGAGACTCCAGTTGAGCTTTTATTATTATTTTTTTAATTATACTCGTATTCTTCTATAGTAGGAACATAAATAGAAGAGTTTTCCCCAACATTTAGAATACACCTTTTATCTTAATATCCAAAATTACAATAAACAATTCGTAACAAAACGCAGAAGTATCATTTCTGCAACTTACAGATGTGCATACACACTCGGAATATAAAAACCAGACCAAATCCAATCATGGTATCAGATATGTGCTGCCATCTATCTTTTAGAATAAGATCAAAACATTTAAATATTAGCCACTTTTGAAGGGAAGAGATTTGCTGAGATTAATACTACTATAAATTTCAATTAAATTTTTACGCATTACTTGATTTTAATAATGTATTGCTAAAGAGCATTTTGAACCCGGTTTTGATGATCTTTTCTCATATTTTTTCACAAGCCTTACATTATGTTGTCCTAATTCTTAATTTTTTAAAATTAAATTCTAATAGTTCTAAATTTATCTTACTGTATCTGTAGTTTACTGGTAGAATGTTACGTTACAGAGTAGGACAACGCGCAATTAGTAAATGACAGTAACATCCCTAATGGCATATAGTGTAGAACTTTTTTCCGTCAGAAAGGTTCAAGTACTATGTAAGTAGAATGGGTATAAGGCTATTAATATCTATCTATATTTAATGTTTAAAAATATTTTTGTGAGAGAATTAATTATCGGCATCAAAGATTTAAAATAAAAACTAAGCACCATCAATATTCTCGACGATTTAGATGGTCGTCAAAGAAAGCAAGCTGTATATAAAATAAAAGTTATATTTAATATATAACGCCGCTGTATTGTACATATGACAAGTTAGTGGTTGACCTACTGATCAAGTAGGCGAATTCATTTTCTGACAGGGTGAAATTTGAAGCCGACAGCAATTAGAGGAGAAATAATAGGGTTTTAATAATTTTAAATGTTGTGGCACTCCCCCCCCCCTTTAATTTTCATTACGGATTTTCACTCGCGTGTTATAAAAGAGAGAATCTCATTCAGATCTGAAAAACTTTCATTCACTTCCGTCTCCTAACAATATCAAAATAGATTCGTCTAATATTACACAATTTTTGCTTCACATCCCTGAATCATCAGAACCAGGCTATGCAGCTGTAGAAATATAAAGACTGTTTTTTATAAGGAAAGTAAATAAGCAAATTAAAGCTTTTGAATTGTTTTTAAATCCAACTTAGGGTATTTTATTCGATTGACGTAAAATCAAAAATTTCATAGAATCGGATAACATTTTTTTTTTTTTTTTTTTTTTTTTTTTTCATTTTTCTGTCAACTGTTCGGTTTAAAACTATGAAATTCATAATAGGATATTAATAAGGCTACACTAAACTTAACCTGAAATTGACCTTGAAATCTTGACCTTGACCTTGAAACCTTGAATTCTAATTTTGAACGTCAACTCTCAAATAAAGCCTCCTTATGGAGTTGTGTCACCAATTTGTATTTGCTTTAAGTCTGTGGAAGAATAATCGACTTATTTGTTCTTGTGGTATCTGGAAATGATAAATACAACGTTTCAGAAAATGAATACTCTCACATTTCTACAGAAACGGATCTTAGTGGATTTCATATCTGGTCAATCCCTGTATTATGGCGGAATTTAAATTTTCTCTAAGAATATTTACAATACTTTGCATCGGTTTTTTGTTTGAATTAACAAAATCTCATTGTATATGGCATTCCTAAATTAACATTATCACATTTCCAAAAATGCTAACAATAATTAAGCGTCAAATGATAATTACCTGAGTTAACAATATCATAAACCTATGCGCAATATTTGTTACTTGAACACGTAAAGTATAACTTTCATTACGTTTGTTTCTCTTCTTTCAAACTTCCATACATACTTACATTTCAAGCTTCCATGCATATAAGTTTATTTGCAATTATGTTTTAATTCAAAGCATATACAAATAATTTTTTGTAGCTTTAACCATATTCAACTGGGACATTGATAGAAATGACAACCATGCTTACAAGAAAATGTTTAACTGAAAAAGATACAAATCAAATTCAAATTTAAATACAATTAGCTATGTTTGGTGACCTGTTAATTCGCTAGGAATAGTGGCTGTTTTTAATTGTCATCAAATCTTTTGTCTAACTTTGGTATTTACGAGGGTGTATAATTAGCTATGTTTGGTAACCTGTTAATTCGCTAGGAATAGTGGCTGTTTTTAATTGTCATCAAATCTTTTGTCTAACTTTGGTATTTACGAGGGTGTATAATTAGCTATGTTTGGTGACCTGTTAATTCGCTAGGAATAGTGGCTGATATTAATTGTCATCAAATCTTTTGTCTAACTTTGATATTTACGATGGAATATCAATAAGTGATGAACGATGGAGAACCAAAAAGTAGAGAGACATTTGAGAAAAGGTGCATTTATTCTAATGATACAAAAATGAAACATGCAATATTTTTCTACATAACCACTCTGAATTTCAACGCACTTTTCTCAATGTTTCACAAGTTCTTTAATTCCGTCCTAAAAGAAGTTTTTCGGTTGTATCTGCAAACAATTTTTCACCGGCATCAATGACTTCTTCATCAGTTGCAAATCCTTTTCCCCTTCGAGCTTTCTTCAATGGTCCAAACATATGAAAATCAACTGGAGCCAGGTCTGGAATGTATGGCGAGTATACCAGCATTTCGAATCCCAACTCCTTTATTGTTTCGACCGTCTGTTGCGTAGAATGTGACCGAGGATTATCTTGCTGCAGGATAACACCTTTTCGCAATTTCCTAACACGTTTGGACCTGATTGCAGTTTCAATTTAATTCGCAACACATCCCAACAGTTATCATTGTTGACAGTTTCACCTCTTGGGGTGAAATGAAACGATACTACACCTTCAATGTCCCAGAATAGTGTTAGCATAATCTTACTAGCTGATGGTTCACATTTAAATTTCTTGACTTCTGTTGATGGTCACCATACTGTGCTTGCATTCGAGGAATAAGTTCAACAATTTTAACATCTTCCGCAAACAAAAAATGAATCACTCTTCTCATTTCCCCCTTGGTGCATATCGACAATGAAGCTACCATATTTAACGGTCTGCTACACTCCAATGACTAATGCTGAAATAAGAGTGACATTGTGCATATTATTGTGCCGATTACATTAATTCAGCGCTGGATATAGCAGTGTTACCAACCCTGAAAGAAGAAATTGAAAAAGTCATTTCACTTTTTGACTTCCCATCGTACATAATTTTTCACACAATAATGAATGAAAAATGCAGAGAATGGCAGTATGAAATATAAATGTATTGCCAATTTATTACTTTTCGACATAACTGCCATTCATATTGAAGCATTTCTTCCAATGCTGGATCAGTTTGAAACTCCCTGTCTCAAAAAACGCTATCTACAGCGAGTAAATGCGCTGTCACACAACTTGTTTGAAATCATCGTCCCATTCAAAAGAAAACCTGCAAGTTCCAGATCCACATTGTATGGTGAGTGCACCAAAACTTTTCAACAGAGTCTTTGTAATTTTCGACGAACGGGAGAAAATTCTCACGGATTTGGAATCAATACTCTAATTTTCATTTGCTTAAGCTTATGAAATGATTCCTCGGAGGTCAAAAGTTTGACCTTCAGAATGACCTCATGCAGCTGCTACTGATCCAATGCTGAGCCAAATGCATCAGTACTAGATCAGTACATCTGAGACAATGCCGAATACCGAAAAGTAGTAAATTGGCAATGCTTTCATTTCCGTTTCATATTGTCATTCATTGGATTTTTCATTATTGTGTGTAAAATTATGTGTGTTACTTATTGAACTCCACTCTTGTGATTCTCCCAAAAAAAGTATTTTTATATGTAAAATTGTAATGAATATTAATAGTTTTACACTTGATCTGATAGAGCTTTTTAGTGAAGTCTAGTCCCATTAAATCATAGTGCCATTCAAAATGTAACTATAGTGTAATATGTATTCTAAGTCCGCGTCGTCTTTCGTGGCTCTGTAACTTCACTTTATTATTCCTCAGCTAAACTGTGGAGATAATAAACGTAATCTTTCTTTAGTTTTCGACAACAGAAGAAAACCACGCGATTAAAATGTTGAAAATTACGCAAAAAGGGATATTTGTTAAAAAAAAATCGCCGAAATCCAGGGAGAAACTTGATGGCAATTAAACTAGTGTCATTAAAAAGACAATTTTTTAAATTTTAAAATGGTGTAAAATATCAAAATTATGCTACAATATTTTCTGAAATTATAGCAGAAACATATTGTCTTCACATTTTTTTAAAAAAATTAATTCAGATTTTAAAAAACTCGCTTCTATGCGCACATAAAGATGTAGTGATCGTAGCGCCATCTTTTATTCATGTCATTCTAAAGCGCTACCTATCTACTTTCCCTAATACAATCTATGTTAATACTTCGTCCGGGGAATCCCCGTTCTGTGTATACGTGCGCTAAGTAGTGATGTTCCGATAGTTGTTAGTGTAATAAAGAGTTTATTTTTATAATAGCGATGAAATGCTTTATACAACACTCTACATCATAGGTTCCCAAAGTGGTCCAGATGGACCCCCAGGGGTCTATAGGAGACCACACAGGGGTCCACGTAGACGTGAAAAGAAAACAGGGGTTCACACGTTGTAAGTGGGGGTCCACGAAAAATTTTCTGGTTTTCATAATAAAGAACAAAAATTTTGGCTTGGATTTACCTATCAACGTAGGCAGGTAGCATCATTCACTAGGTAGGTACTCAAAAATATTCGAGACTCAGTTCAAACACAGAAGTGAATAGAACAATAGATAATAGTACAAGTGGGAAATTGCGAGAAACTTTTTGATAGCGTTTCCCTCGTCATAACTTGTCGAAAGAAGTTTTAATGCAGTTACCAACCTGTTAACAAAATAAAAAAAAAGGAGCAGATTGAACATCTCAGAACGGGGAGACTTGAGATTACTTCTTACAAAACTGAAGCCAAATAATGATAATTTGCTGTCAATTCATCAAGTACATCTGTCTCATTAAAAGTAAGAATATTTTTTATTGTTGATTTACATTTCAGAGTTCATTGTTGATTTTTTTGTCAATTGTTGATTGTTTGTTATAATAAATGTTTATAATTTTGTATAACCACAAGTATTATTTTAATAAATAGGACACAAGAAAATGTGCTACTTTTTTTTCTTCTTAACACCCCCAATTTAGGGTGATATTTTTTAGGAGTTTTGGGAATACAGTAGAAATGTAGCAGCAGGGGGCCTACCGAAAATAGTAAAACTTTGAAAGCGGTCCACGAGAAAAAAAGTTTGAGAACCTCTGCTTTACATGAAATCACCACAGAGAGAGTAGAGAGTAAATACATAAATACAAATACTTTCTTCCATAAGTATAGATTATCATATTTTTTAAAATCCTTTTTATAACATAAGCGACTTGAGGATATACATCTACATAGTATATATAAAACGCACGAGATACAGAAATGGCTTACTGTCGAATGTTTTATTACTTACTGTCTGTCGAATGATAACAATCAAATGTAAACATACCGTTAGGCGAGCATTTCAGACTCTTCATTAAATGTATTTACAGCTGCATTTCATTCAAGCTTCGCTAAGCTAATTAATGGTGAGACAAAATAATATTAGAAATTTTATGGGGAGAAATCGTCTGTTTTAAAGATTTGCCATGTCACACAAAACTCCATTCAGTCAGATTAAAGAAAGAAATAAAAGAAATCAAAACGATAGAAATAGGCGTCAAACAAAATTTAATCGGGTGTTAAAAAAAGGCATAACCATCGCTGGATGATTAATCAGCATGATTTGGTTATGAGAATTGATATTCATATATTCTAAAACTATTTTGTCGGTTTTTTTTTTTTTTTTGTATTTTTAAACTAAAAAAATGTATTTTTAATGATATCAATTTCATTTCTGTAAAATGTTTTAAATATAATTTAGTCCATAATTCATTTTTAATATTAGGATGAAATTCAAACTCATCCAACAAACCGTTCTATTGCGTGCTTTTGCCAATATTAATATTTGAAAAATTGCTTCCTTTGGACATAAACTCTGATATAGGATTTTTACACCCGTTTTTATTTCGTAACATTTGCATTTCTTAATTTGCAACGAGTCTTTCATCGAATCAAATAAAAAAAACTGAAATTTTAATAGCTTGTATTCCATGTTAATTGTTTAGTAGCCTAAAAAGTCAATAATATGAGCGAATAAGCTGATCGCTATAGGCGGCTAGTTTATATATATATATATATATATATATATATATATATATATATATATATATATATATATATATATATATATATATATATATATATATATATAAACATAATTTTTTAAGCAGAATCGTGGCAGAAGACAGAGAAGACACTTTGAATTTTTTAAACTTCGCTTTTATTCCATTCCGGGAGGCATAATTTATCGACAGGAACCACGGACAAAACACGTCCGTTCACAGAGTGGAGAAAAAGCCACGGAAATATTTATCCCCGAGGTTATATACTGTGAGATTTTGATAGGGATTTCTTCACACGTGTCGATTTAAGTAAGGGAGTTATAGAGATCTTTTAAAAAGAATTCACTTAGGTTGACAATTTTTTATCCCTTCATTCGGAGCGTGGGAACTTGACGACTTCAGCAATTTTAGAACTCGTGTTGAATTAATTAAATAAAAAAAGTGTAATTGAATCAGGAAATAAGAGAACATTTTAGAATGAAATTAATATGGGCTAAATTAAGCTAAAAATTAGGAAAATAATTAAGTTTAAATTAGATTATTAAATATAATTATATATATATATATATATATATTAACGTATATGGTACAGACATTCCTCTTATTACAAATTGTCGAATGGCAACAATCAAATGTAAATAATTCACACTATACGGACATTTCAGACTGCTTCATTAAACGCTTTTCCAGCTGCACTTAATTTAATGCTTCGCTAATTAATGAAACGATAAAACAATAGTAGATATGCTTGGCTAGGTTTCACTAAAAACTTTATTCACTCAGAGGAAAAAAGATGTAAAAGAAATTAAGAAAGAGATGTCATACAAAGTTTAATCGACCGCAAAAATAGGTTTAACCATTACCAGATGATTAATTGCTACGACTTACCTATGGGAATTGATGTTTTTATTTTCTAGAACAATTATCTATCAAAAATGGTTTTTGAACTATTTTAAAGCTAAAAAAATTACCGTTTTAATGTTACCAATTTTTCTGTACGAAGTTTATTTTATTTTTAATAAATTTTTAATGTAATATATAATTTGTAATAAAGGATTTTTTTTATTTTATGATGAAATTCAAACTTATCAAAAAGCGAAATCACTAGCTTTTATCAATGTTAAAATTAAGATTTTAAAAAACTTCTTTTAAACATTAAATTCGAAGTAGTATTTCATTTCCAGTTCCCTTTCATTGTCTGTATGTTTTTTTATTGTATTTTAAATTACACGCATTATAATTTGATTTTTTCAGGTAAATTCATGGTTTTCTGTCTTACCAAATAACAAGGTGATTTTTTTAAAAAATATATGCATCCCACATTAATATTTAACAGCTTAAATTGTAATAATCTGGGCAAACAACTTGGTCGTCAAAGGTGGCTAGAAAATAATAATACGTCCAGTTTCACAATATACACCCACTTGGCCATTTCAGTTTAGTTTAAGCTCACAGCAAAAGGGGTTCTACAGCATTGAAAAGGAAGTTCAAAAAAATATTAAATTGCGTGTCTAGTTGCATTATTTCAATAGCATTTCCTGTCAAAGAGGAAAAAGCATTCCCATGTCTTCCAGTGCAGACATCATTATTTCTATCTGGTAAGGTTTCCTTCATTTTTTCTTTTTCGTGTAGTAAAATGCATTATTAAATCTGTTAAAAGTTTTAATAGTATGTGATGAATTATCTCAAAACACTCATGATGGTTCTTAAGTGAAATATAAAAGCTTTTTCCAACCCAGCTGTAGAATAGCAGTATCATTAGTAGCTATAACACTATCATGCTGTTTCAAAAGTCGTAGTTTTTTTTTTCTCGTATACGCAGTAAACAGAAAGCATAGTAATAGTCAATAAATTCAAAAACCACATTTTTGGGAAATGTCCGTCTATCTGTCTGCGAAAAAGATAACTCAAAAATGCTTTGAACTAGACAGGTAAAAATTGATATAAGATCTTTATACCGAAGAATTTGTAGATTTCTTTCAAATTTTGAGCAAAATCTGTTCAGAGGAAGTCTGTCTGACCGTCTGTTCGAATATAAGTTAACACGATAATTATAAAAAGAAGAGATCTAGATAGATAAAATTCGGTAAGCAAAATTAAAATCTATGGTATAGACATCTATAGAAGTTTGAACCAAATCCAATAAAGTGTTGATTGGGTCTGTACTTTTAGAAACATGTAAAAGCGATTATTAAAAAATGAAATTATTTAAATATATCAAATTTGGTATGTGATTGTGCGACTACAAGTGTAGTTTGGGGCCAAATTTTTGTTTTAGTCGGGTGAGAAAAACGCATCTAACACACAAATCTGATTTTCTGGTACTATTAACCGCACTCCAAAGATTAATCGCCAAATAACTCGCCAAGAATGACGTGATAGTTTCAGTAAATTGCTAATTTCAAGTCAAAGGTTAATATTTCATAATTATTGTTCACCAATACTATGCAAGGTATTCGCGGAATAATACTTTTATTGCGAGAAAGTTTTAGACAGACCATTCCCGCTGGTTATTTTCTAGTATACAAAGAGAAAATATTGTAGTCGCCAAAAAATTTGAACTCTAGATTTTGGCGAATCTCCCCTTTTCAATTTGTTTGAGTCCAAAAAACATTTTTGTAAAAATGTCTGCAAACGCGATTGATCATAAATGGTTTGAGTTAGAAAGATGAAATTGGTATTGGCAAAATTCTATTAAATTTTGGATAGAATCCATTAACAAGAAGTCGGGATTTCTCTTTGTCTGAGTACAGCTGAATACGATAACAATAAAACCTAAAGAGTTATATAAATAAAATTTGATATGCCCATTTAGAATATAAAGTGAGAGATCTGTAACAAATTTTGGATTTATCAAGAGATTGACCGTCAGTCGGTTTATTTGGTGACAACTCAAAACTCAACCGCTTCGATAAATGAAATTTGGTATGCGATCTTGAAATACAAATTGTAATGTAATTCTGTTTCAAATTTTTATTTCTATCATTTGTTTCCATCGTTGTTTGAAATACATTCTCAGTTTCTTTTATTTTACTACAACGCACAAAACTCTCATATGTGGAACTCTAAAAATAAAAATCTGAGCACTCATGGTATTCCTGGTTTTGCCAGGACTGCTTACAATTTTATACGGGAGGAGAGAGAATGACAAAATTATTTGAAAGTGTGCGAGAAAATTTCGTGGAGACCACTCAAGCTGATTTTAATTTTAATCAGTATTCTGCTTTATCTTATTATATTTGTCAAATTCATATCAACATGTTATAAAAAAAAACACAGCAGGAGAATATGAAATCGGTTATAGACACAATTAAAGAAAATAGACTTCCTTGTAGGGAATAGCATTCCGAAGAATACATTACATATTCTCCTTGCAGAAAACAAAACTACCGAATCCGAATTATGCAAGAAATGGGTTTTAAACAACCGCCAAGTACTACTGAATTTGAAAGAATTTTTTTAATTAACTGACATTGGATATTCTATACATCAACTATGATCAAAATATTAATTTCTAGGTATTATGAAGTCAATAATTTCAAAAATTTCTATTAAAAAAGAACTCCAGGAAGATAACTGAAAGTGGTTTTGGACCAATGTCTACCCTGAAGTAGATAGGAGAAAGAGCCATTGGATGATTTCTAGGCGGGCAATGAAATTATTGTCTGCTGTCTACAACATCGGAAGGCGTTTATATAAAAGCTAGGTGAGAATATGAAGAAGATTAAGACTACCATGAAAAAGAACATTTGTCGTTGAATAGTTTTGAACTTTTGGATTCTTTGAAGTTTGCAACTTTTTTTTTATTTACATTCGAGTTATTTCAAAATGAAGTGCATAATTTCTGTTCATAAAAATAAAGATATTATGTCTTTTTAACGTTAGTGTTTTTGCTTAAATGAAATAAAATTTTATGGAAATGGGTTTATTCCGAAAAATAAGAAAATGAACGAATTACTTTCACTTTCATTTATCTTCAAAAATATATCTGTTGCAACATTTTAAAGTTAAAATCAAAAGTGAATCTTTTGATACTTCAAAAACCTTTATTGAGATATCACATTTACAAACTCAAGAAAAGCCTGACCGAAAAATAGTCGTTAAGTTTAAGAGTTTGGTTCACAGCTTGCCATAACCTTACATTTCTGGTGATAAAACTACAAGGTGGTCATGCAGCCCCCCCCCCCTTTTTTTTTTATTATAAAAAAAGTATTCTGAAAGGACCATTAAATAAAATCCTGTAAAATTTTTACAATGGAATAACTATGCTCGTAATTTTTCCTCAAAGACAGTATGATTAGCTCAAAAATAGTAATTTTACATCCGATTGTTATCAAAATGGCGTCAACGAAGGAAAGTCATATATCACTGACTCTCCGACCCACCCGAAGGCACACGGATAAAGAATACTGAATGACTGGACCGCCGCAACAGCAACATTGGCGGGAACTATGGTTGAATTATAAGAGCCATCACCGGCCACGGTACAACCCTTCCTGAAGGAAGTAAGTCCCGTCATCGATGGCAGGAGCTAGATCCTCCACCTATTTATGTACCCACCAGGGTGGCGAGATCCAACCACCATATCGGAAGCATCTCATCCTCATTTCGAGATGCCCCCCAGGAGTTGTCAACGAATTAAAAAAAATGTTTTAATTAGCACCAGGAATTTAAATCGGCGTTTTACTGTTCAATGTCAATTTTGGAGTTACGTAAAGGACAAAATGTCTGCAATGTTAGTTGAAAATATATATATGTTAAGGTAAATGCAATAAACTGGTGATTATGAATTATCATTGGTAATTGTACATAGTCATCTGATTAATCACATTTACAGTAAAATATATTCATTCAATGTTAGAATCACATATTGACTAGTGTTGACTGTTACTTGTCGTTAATTTGAAAATAGCCTGATATTCTCCAAACTACTGTGACTTCTCTTAAGAGCAAATAATAGCCAACAACCTCTTAGTGCAATATGTTTTAATATAAGTAATATATAAATATAATAAGTTTTATAAATATAATAAAAATAAAATATAAACAAGTTTTATATAAGTAATTAATTGCATACATCACAGGTACATATATATAAAAGTTATAAACTTATTTCAGCATTAAATGGGTCGTTTGTTAACAGTTTTCTGAGGCCATATCCCACGAAACACATCACACACCGTCTTTCCACATAATACCACTCATCTTCACGTCACTCCATCACAGTTTCTCTCGTTCTGTTTTTTTTTCTCTTTATTTTATTATTATTATTATTTTGAGTTCGTACATAGAGGGCGCTAGTCAGTACACTACCAAGGATACTCTCATTGAAATTTATTGATGCAAGTGGTGTTATTAAAGACCTTATAAACGTCTTTACGATATATAAAACAACCACATGCCAAATTTAATAGATTTTTACAATAAATTTTCGTAATCAATATTACATTCGATTGTTATCAAAATGGTATTACCGAAGTAAAAAATTAAAGGTGTTATTTAGCTCCATGAATTCAAATCGTCATTTACTGTCCACTGTCAATTGCGGGGTTGAATAACGGATAAAATGTTTGCAATACCAGTAGCAGATATGTACGCTACTACAAATGTAATTAACTGGTGATCATGTATAATTACCGGTGATTATTCTTAATTAAAGTAGTAGTACCAGTAGATACTAATACCAGTAGAAAGTAGATACTAATACCAGTAGAAAGTAGATACTAATACCAGTAGAATATAGATACTAATACCAGTAGAATATACTAATACCAGTAGAATGTAGATACTAATTCCAGTAGAATATACTAATACCAGTAGAAGATATGCACGTTACTACAAATGTAATTAACTGGTGATCATGTATAATTACCGGTGATTATTCTTAATCAAAGTAGTAGTACCAGTAGATACTAATACCAGTAGAAAGTAGATACTAATACCAGTAGAATGTACTAATTCCAGTAGAATGTAGATACTAATTCCAGTAGAATATACTAATACTAGTAGAAGATATGTACGTTACTACAAATGTAATTAACTGGTGATCATGTATAATTACGGGTGATTATTCTTAATCAAAGTAGTAGTACCAGTAGATACTAATACCAGTAGAAAGTAGATACTAATACCAGTAGAATGTAGATACTAATAACAGTAGAATATACTAATACCAGTAAAATGTAGATACTAATACCAGTAGAATATACTAATACCAGTAAAATGTAGATACTAATTTCAGTAGAATATACTAATACCAGTAGAAGATATGTACGTTACTACAAATGTAATTAACTGGTGATCATGTATAATTACCGGTGATTATTCTTAATCAAAGTAGTAGTACCAGTAGATACTAATACCAGTAGAAAGTAGATACTAATACCAGTAGAATATACTAATACCAGTAGAATGTAGATACTAATTCCAGTAGAATATACTAATACCAGTAGAAGATATGCACGTTACTACAAATGTAATTAACTGGTGATCATGTATAATTACCGGTGATTATTCTTAATCAAAGCAGTAGTACCAGTAGATACTAATACCAGTAGAAAGTAGATACTAATACCAGTAGAATGTAGATACTAATAACAGTAGAATATACTAATACCAGTAAAATGTAGATACTAATTCCAGTAGAATATACTAATACCAGTAGAAGATATGCACGTTACTACAAATGTAATTAACTGGTGATCATGTATAATTTCCGGTGATTATTCTTAATCAAAGTAGTAGTACTAGTAGATACAAATACCTGTAGAAAGTAGATACTAATACCAGTAGAATGTAGATACTAATACCAGTAGAATGTACTAATTCCAGTAGAATGTAGATACTAATTCCAGTAGAATATACTAATACCAGTAGAATGTACTAATTCCAGTAGAATGTACTAATTCCAGTAGAATGTAGATACTAATTCCAGTAGAATATACTAATACCAGTAGAAGATATGTACGTTACTACAAATGTAATTAACTGGTGATCATGTATAATTACCGGTGATTATTCTTAATCAAAGTAGTAGTACCAGTAGATACTAATACCAGTAGAAAGTAGATACAAATACCAGTAGAAAGTAGATACAAATACCAGTAGAAAATAGATACTAATACCAGTAGAAAGTAGATACTAATACCAGTAGAATATACTAATACCAGTAGAATGTAGATACTAATTCCAGCAGAATATACTAATACCAGTAGAAGATATGCACGTTACTACAAATGTAATTAACTGGTGATCATGTATAATTACCGGTGATTATTCCTAATCAAAGTAGTAGTACCAGTAGATACTAATACCAGTTGAATGTAGATACGAATACCAGTAGAATGTACTAATTCCAGTAGAATGTAGATACGAATACCAGTAGAATGTACAAATTCCAGTAGAATGTACTAATACCAGTAGAAGATATGCACGTTACTACAAATGTAATTAACTGGTGATCATGTATAATTTCCGGTGATTATTCTTAATCAAAGTAGTAGTACCAGTAGATACAAATACCTGTAGAAAGTAGATACTAATACCAGTAGAATGTAGATACTAATACCAGTAGAATGTACTAATTCCAGTAGAATGTAGATACTAATTCCAGTAGAATATACTAATACCAGTAGAAGATATGTACGTTACTACAAATGTAATTAACTGGTGATCATGTATAATTACCGGTGATTATTCTTAATCAAAGTAGTAGTACCAGTAGATACTAATACCAGTAGAAAGTAGATACAAATACCAGTAGAAAATAGATACTAATACCAGTAGAATATACTAATACCAGTAGAATATACTAATACCAGTAGAATATACTAATACCAGTAGAATGTAGATACTAATTCCAGTAGAATATACTAATACCAGTAGAATGTAGATACTAATTCCAGTAGAATATACTAATACCAGTAGAAGATATGCACGTTACTACAAATGTAATTAACTGGTGATCATGTATAATTACCGGTGATTATTCCTAATCAAAGTAGTAGTACCAGTAGATACTAATACCAGTTGAATGTAGATACGAATACCAGTAGAATGTACTAATTCCAGTAGAATGTAGATACGAATACCAGTAGAATGTAGATACGAATACCAGTCGAATGTACAAATTCCAGTAGAATGTACTAATACCAGTAGAAGATATGCACGTTACTACAAATGTAATTAACTGGTGATCATGTATAATGACCGGTGATTATTCCTAATCACCAATAAACTTATTGGTGGTTAGGATCAAATACGTTGTTTCTAGTGTGATAACTGAAATGTTGGCTATTACTTGTCGTTAATTTGAATAGCCTTGACGTTCTACGAGCTACTAAGGGAGCTCACAAAGAAATTTTTTGATGTAAGTGATTTCATTAAAAACTTCATAAATGCTTTTACAATATATTAGAACAATTACATGCCAAATTACAATAGATTTTTTAGATTTTTTTTTTTTAGACAAGATTGTATATTCCAGATTTTACCCATTCAGTTTGCTGCATCTTTAAAGCAATCGTATTTACATCTACAATGATTTAAAGCAATCGTATTTACATCTACAATGATTTAAAGCAATCGTATTTACATCTACAATGATTTAAAGCAATCGTATTTACATCTACAATGATTTAAAGCAATCGTATTTACATCTACAATGATTTAAAGAAATCGTGTTTACATCTACAATGATTTAAAGCAATCGTATTTACATCTACTATGATTTAAAGCAATCGTATTTACATCTACAATGATTTAAAGAAATCGTATTTATATCTACAATGATTTAAAGAAATCGTATTTACATCTACAATGATTTAAAGCAATCGTATTTACATCTACAATGATTTAAAGCAATCGTATTTACATCTACAATGATTTAAAGAAATCGTATTTACATCTACAATGATTTAAAGAAATCGTATTTACATCTACAATGAGGGTAGACTTTTATATAATTAGCATCTCTAATTTCCGTGTAGTGATCAGGTAGTAACTTTCATCCGCATAGCCTTGAGTTTTTTAATTATCTTCCCATAAACAGACAGAGAGGCATAATTACAAAATTGGTTTCAGGAAGTTTTAACGCGTAGAAACTCAACAAAATCTCGAAATCGAATTTTTTGACTGATACGATACTTTCTTTTTAATAAGAAAAAGTTTTAAGTGAAATGAAAAAAATCACAAAAATCAAAATGTTCATATTTTGTTCAAAATCAACCAAACAATAATCCTATCCATGAATTTAAAATTATATAAGATATCGCTAATTGGAACAGCAACGATTTTGGAGAAAATGTTTCATTTCACACAGTGATACAAATTTTAAAAAAATACACCTGTTCGAAGCACACCTACACAAAAAATCTGATTCTGAAATCTTGCAGTGATTCGTATTTACAGTTAATGAAGTGGGAATTTCTCAATCTGCCGGTAAACAAAAATGCGCTCAATTCTTGACTTCTGTAAAAAGTTGATAAGATCACCGTCTCTTTGTTATCGTGTACGATTCTGAGTAATTTTCCCCCGAGGAATATTTCATTGCACGTTAATATTTTTATCTCGCCCATTTCGAACGCTTGAAGGACTTAGCGCAGTTTCTGAAATCGATGCAATAGCACATTTTATCAACAATGTAATGAGATCATATAAGTCTGATAATACAAATATACAGACTTTAATCAATAAACAGACTTCACTTAATTAAATTAATATATATACAAAATGATATTTAAAATCTGATTTAAAACCTAATTAATTTATACATTTTTATTTTCATTTAGCTCATATTAACTTCCTTCCAAAATGGTCTCTTATTTCCTGATCCAATTCCCACTTCTTAATTAATTAATTATATCTCTATAAATCTGTTTATTTCAGCATTTTCTCACACTCCGAGAGAAGGTATAAAAATCCTTAATGCTTACAACATTCATTTAAAGATACCTAAATTTCCCTATCCTAAATCTTCATGTGTCAAAGAAATCCCTATCAAAATCTCATTATAAAACCACTGAAGAGGAAAATTTTGGTCTCTTTTGCACTTGTATCGCGATGTAGGCTAACGTATTTCTTGCCACTTATTCTATTGCTTCCCATGGTGAAAATAAATCGAAGTTTTAAAATTTCATAAGTTTTTTCTATTCTATCACGCAACTGCTAAAATATGTTAACCCACACGCACACACATACATATATGCAATGATATTTTAAAATCTAAATTAAACCTTAATTAATTCCAAAGTTTTATCTTATTTCAGCCCATATTAAATTCCTTCAATAATTTCCTGATACAATTCCACCTCTTTATTTTAATTAATGCACGAGGAAGCTCTGTAAAAATGCTTAAATCAGGAGTTCCCACGTTCCGAGTAAAGGGATAAAAAGACTGTCAACCAAACGAATTATTTTTAAAAGATCCTTATGATTCCCTTGCCTAATTTGATACGTGTAAAGAAATCCCTATCTGAATCTCACAGTATATGAACACTGGGGAAAATTATTTCTTTTTCTTTTAAGCTTTTCCTCAATTTCGCTTTTGTGTCGTTCTGTGTTCATGTGCTCGACGCTTCTGTTTGTACATAAATCATGCCTCCCGGGATGGAATAAAACGAAGTTAAAAATTCAAAGTGACTTCTCTGTCTTCGGCCACGAAACTGCCTTAAAAAATTATACTTACAATTAAGAGGATAGTTATCTGTGCCAAAATTCTCAAATGTATTAAAATTAAATCATGGGGGAGGCAAGCAAAATGAATGACGCAACAGCTCCTTCCGACGCCGATGCTTTTTGTCCCGTCCACGCGTTTCCCGTGACGTAGCTTCATCGCTGCCTTTTTCCTTCGGCCACGTCTCTGCCTTAAAAATTATGTTTATATATATATATATATATAAACATAATTTTTTTAAAGCGGAGTCGTGGCCGAAAGACACTGAAAACCGGACGAAACACGTCCATTCACAGCGCGGCACAAGAGCAGAAGAAACATAAAAGAGAGAGAAATTAATTATCCCTTGTCTTATATATCATGAGATTTTGATAGGGATTTCTCTACACACGTCCCCATAGGCAAGGGAATCATAGGGATTTTTTAGAAGAATTTATTTAGATCAGCAATTTTTATCCTTTCACTCGGAGCGTGGGAACCACTGACTAAAGCATTATTACACAGCTTTTTGTTGCATAATTAAATAGAAAAAGGTGGAATGGGATCAGGTAATAAGAAAATATTTTAGAATGAAGTTAATATGAGCTAAATTAAGATAAAACTTTGGAAATTAATTAGAATTGAAATTAAAGTTTAAAATACCATTACATATATAGAGAGACTAAGAATTAAAAAGTGTAAACATTTTATCTTAAAATCAGCAAAATACGTTTTAAAAGTATCAAGCTATTCAAGAGTAGTATAATCAAGAACACATCTAAATTTTTGTACTTATTTCCAGCCACTTTGCCAATAAATATGTCTAATACTGCACCACAAGTTGGTAAATTTTATGCAAAAGAGCACAATAACTTTGCATCAAAATTAGGAAAGAATAATGCATTATTAAATTGTTATATATACGAAATTTTGCTGTAGAATTCCTCTCTAATAATCAACCAATAAAATAATAATAATAAAAAAAATCTTCATTTTGAAGTTAAGAAAATCGGTGCGAAGTTCCCTGATTTCGGCATGTTGCTGGAATAAGTCAAAAATAAGGCATGAAATTACATACAAAAGGAATGCATTTTAGTGCCTGGTCTTTATATCAAACACGTCGATGACGTGTTTGATTCAAATTTTGGATCAAATACATCAAAAATGAACTCTTCCTAGGTGGTGCTTTCGCATGTATGTGTACAATAATTTCGATTCATCGACACTTTTAAAGTTATGTAACAGTTGCATTACTCTTACCTTCCCTTTTGGATACTAGATGGCGATGCCTGTTTAGGCCATCCCATATGTCATCCCATAGTGCATTGCGATTGTAATTAGAATGAGATGTGACGCTGAACTGTAAAGTCGCGCGCGTGAATGTTTTGTGTTTGTGCTTGTTTTAAGTGTGTGAATGTGACTATTAAAAGAAATGTTTCCAACAACATTCGTCCTGTTGCTTCCTGCACAGATCATAATAATCTACATACCACCACATTGGCGCCCAACGTAAAAGAATTTCTGATGAAACGGAAGTGAAGTCGTCCCGACGATCACAAGAAAATTTTCCCGCCACCACATTGGCGGCCAACGGAAAAGAAATTCTGATGAAATGAAAGTAAAGTCGTCCCGACACAAGTTGTAATTTTTCTCATCCCGATAACGTGTCGTCCTGACACAAAATAATTTTTCCCATCCCGGGAACAGTTCATCATTGTGTTCCAGTGAAATGATGAAACGAAAATGAAGTCGTCCCGACGATCGCAAGAAAATTTTTCCGCGCGCAGCAAATTATAAAACGTGTCGTCCCGACACAAGTTTTTCTCATCCCGAGAACGTGTCATCCTGACACATGTGATTATTCTCATCCCGAGAACTGTCTATCATTGTGTTCCAGACATCAGTCCTAAAAGATGAACCAGCGTCTGCCATCTTCGCTTCCTTAATGTCCTAAGGAGTATTCCAGTATTCAGTTTTAAATCCTAACTCGTACGGGACGTCGACCCCTGTACCGAGTATAATTTATTATTTGCGCATCTCCAGCAAAAATCTGCATTTAAATCCAGTGAAGAAAGTGTGTTTCTGTTTTTCAAATTTACAGCACGGAAATGTGCATCAGTTTTGTTTTGGTGGTTCCTGTCCGTATCTGTTCTCAGATAAGTATCATAATACTTGTACATTTTTTGTTGTTGTTGTTGTTTAAATTCAATAGCATCCAGCATTTGTTTCGTTGAAATACATTCTAGCAACATTCTTTCATGTTTGAATACACCAAAGTGCTTCGTCTTCTGTGAAATGTTTTCATACTATTTAATAATTTCTAAGTTACTTCTGTTTTATAGCCTATTCATCGTTGCTAGTTTGCATATTGAAATATCTGTATGGTTTTGTTATTTGATCTCAATCATTGAAAGTGCGTAATAATATATCTTTAAAACATTAAGATATTCTATATAGTGAATTTCAGGTAGTTGTTGTATTTCTGTATTTTAATTAAGCACGAAGTAATTTATCGTACTTGATACATTTCTTGGTCCGTAAATTTGCGAACCGAAACCAAAGCTGTTCTCGTTTACTGATACCATTGTATGTGCCCTTGAGTGACTCGCCAAGTCTCATTAAGTATTCATAAGCTCAGTCCCTCTCAAAGTGATTAATCTAAACAAGTATTGAATATGTTTTCTTTTTTCAGTTGCATGGTGTTTTGGTATGAAAAACTGTTCTGAGAGATTTATTATTTTTTTTTCAGAGTAATGATTCAGCATTTAATCGTATAAAATGTGCAATTTTATTTCTGATTCTCAGAATGTTATTTTTATGGTTAAGAATACTTCTTAATTTAAAATTTACTTGGAATTATTCTGAAAATATTATTTTCTGTTTTGTTTTAATGATAATGTTTACGTTTTTTTTTATTCTTTTGAAATTTGAGTATATGATTTAGATATGATGATTATGATATGAGTATATGATTTGATATATTGTTATTTTGAGAAATTCCATAATATATCTCAAACATAATTTTGCTTTACAAATGTTAATTGTGAATTTTTTATACATATTTTTGCATATTGAAAAGTGAATTAGAAATTGTGTATCAGTAAAATGTTAATATTGATTATTTCTTTTTTTAATTAATTGCAACTTTTATTGTTAGTATTTTGAATTTAAAGTGAACTTTTGAGGAACATTGACTTTTATTTGAACGTTTTTTTCAACTGACTGTGCTTAGAGGAAAAATAACTTTTTATTTGGTTTGCGTAAAGATAAACGTTCAATATGGCATTTATGTCTAAAGGCAGGAAACAAGATTTAATAAAACTTGCCACAGAACTTGGTGAGGAGGTGGAAGGTGATCTTAAAGTGATTGAATTACGCGAATTAATATTGAAAACGTCGATTTACAAAGAAGATTTAGACTTTGTGAAAGATACCCTAGAAAACATTATAACTGAAAGATTAGAACGTGAGGAACGAGAACGTGTCGCTGATGAAAAAGAAAGAATAGAACGGGACAGAGCTTACGAGTTGGAGAAACTCCGTCTGCAAGTGGAATCTCAGAAATTGGAGCAGACTCCTGGTCTTGAACTTTTGCCTGCAGACCAACAAGCCACATTTAACTTGAAAAAGTTGCTCCCTGACTTTGACCCGCAGGATGGAGACATGACCCTATTCTTAAATCTATTCGAACGTCAAATGAAAATTCTAAAAATAGGTAAACAGAACTGGGTTGCTCATCTTCTAGGGCTACTACCTAATAGTGTGGCACAGCTCATCGCAAGAGAACCAGAACAGGAAGCACATAACTTTGATTATATTAGATCCATGTTACTTCAACGGTTTAAATTAAGCGCTGAGAGGATGCGACAACTCTTTGTAACTCACAAGAAAAAACCTGAAAGCACATGGAAAGACTTCCATTTTGAACTGCGTAGCTATTTTGAAGCATGGCTTGCAGAATTGAACATAACGAAAATTGAAGAATTGAAAGATCTAATGATCCTGGATCAAATGAAGAAACGAGTTCTTCCCGAAGTCAAGAACCATTTTATTGATGTATGGAGTGAATGGGTTACCCCAAATGATCTAGTGGAGAAACTGGACAGTTATGACAACTTACGCTCTGTAAACCTAAAGCTTGCCTCAAAACCACATGAAACAAAAGATATTTACCCAAAAAGAAATCAATATAAATCAACCCGATTTGAACAGAGAGATGATAGACAGGGTCTGCCATGGATTCCCAGTCAAAGTAGGCGGAATCCCGGGGTCCCCAGTCAAAGTAGGCGGGATCCCAGCTACAAAGACAGACCCCCTCTGTCATGCTATGGTTGTGGAGAGCCAGGAGTTGTAAAGGCAAAATGTGCGAAATGTAATCCTATGGTTCAAGGAGACCGCACTCAACCTCCAACCCTTAATCACATGAACTTTTATAGTATCTTAATGGAAAGCCAGCCATCAAGCATTATTGAAATTACGATTTGTGGTTCCCAAGCAGCAGTGTGTGCCGACACTGGAGCTACACATTCGGTTGCCGGAGAAAAACTTTACCATTTCCTCAAGAATAAAGGACTAAGATTCGAAAATAGTACTGTTGACATGGCCCTAGCCGACGGGCATGTACAAAAAACAGATATACTCACAACGACGGTAGATATTGGTGTGGCAGGAAAAGTTATCCCCACGAAACTTATAGTCTTGAAGAATTCCAAGGGAAACCGAACTCTGCTGGGTACAGATTTTCTGAGAGCCGCAGGTATCGTCCTGGATCTTCAGAAAGGACTTTGGTATTTCTCAGAGGCTCCTCACCAATCGTTTAACTTTATTGAACCTCCGGCTGATATTAAGTCTCTCCTGGCTGTACCTGTTGCATCCCATCCCTGTCAACTTCGAGAAAAGGAGGGTACCCATCTCTCGGGCGAACAACGGACGAAATTCAATTCCCTGCTCAAAAGGTACGAGAAATGTTTCCAACCAGGGGGAGAACCAACTCCTTTCATCGAGCATCGAATCAACACTGGTGATCATCTCCCAGTCGCCGTACCACCGTATAGGATATCTCCAACTAAAAAAGAAACATTGAAACAAGAAATTGACCGACTCCTTGCTGAAGGAATTATTGAAGAGTGCGAGTCACCATATGCCTCTCCAGTGGTCCTAATTCCAAAAGCCAATGGTACCATGAGACTTTGTATAGACTACAGAAAACTGAATTCCATCACTATTCCAGACTCTTATCCATTGCCACGAATGGACGATCTTCTACATGAGGCAAAGCCAACCCCTTTCATGTCAGCAATTGATCTGAAAGCCGGTTATCATCAAGTAAAGGTCCATCCAGATGATCAAGACAAAACAGCGTTTGTTTGCCCTTTTGGAACATACCGCTTCAAAAGGATGCCATTTGGACTCAGAAATGCACCGGCAACATTTCAAAGATTAATAGACCGCTTCCGCAATGGTCTGGAAGATATCTTTACTCTCGCTTACCTAGATGACATTATCATTTTGTCAGAGACATTTGAAAAACACCTCTCAGATTTGCAGTGTGTCTTTGAAAGACTGATCCTCTTCAAACTTCAAGCCAACCGCGAGAAATGCTGCTTTGCATCCCGCAAAGTGAAATATTTGGGTTTTTGGATAACTCAGAAAGGAATAGAAGTTGATCCTGAAAAAATTGCCTCTATCCAGAGCATCCCACCTCCGCAGAATGTTAAACAGGTCCAATCATTTCTACAGACATGTTCCTGGTTCAGAAGATACATACAAAATTTTGCCGAGATTTCACGACCCCTCAGTGACCTCACAAAAAAGAAATCTCCTTGGAATTGGGGATTTCCCCAGCAGACCGCATTCGAAACCCTTAAAAAGTTTCTTACAACACCCCCAGTGTTGAAGCAAGCTAATGGCACCAAGCCATACATTATCCGGACTGACGCAAGCCACTATGCACTTGGAGCTGTTTTACTTCAAGGTACCGGTTCAGAAGAACATCCAATCGAATATGCAAGTCGATTGCTCACTCAAGCAGAACGCAATTATTCAACAACAGAACGGGAAGCACTGGCTGTTGTTTGGGCTTTAAAGAAATTTCGTGGGTATTTAGAAGGTTCTGAAATCACTGTGGCATCCGACCACCAACCTTTACGATGGCTCTTAACTTTAAAGTCTCCGACGGGTCGACTTGCTCGATGGGCTTTAGAAATTCAAGCTTTCAACCTGAAAGTTTTGTATGTTGCTGGAAAAGCCAATGTAGTTGCAGACATGCTCAGTAGACCTATATGTGATGAGAAAGAAACTCCTTATGAAGTGTGTAACATAGCCATTGCTGACCTGCCTGTCAGAAGTGCTAAAGATATGCGTGAAGCTCAACTTGCTGATGAAAATCTGAAAAAGATTATTGACAGTTTCGAATCTACTCAGAAAACAGAAGATTATGCCAACTGGACAGAACGTGGGTTCTTAATGAATCAAGGTGTTCTTTACAGATATTTGCCAGATGCTGATTCCGAAGAGGCACAACTAGTAATTCCTTCTTCAGAACGTGATTCTATAATGGAAAAACACCATGATGATCCGATGGCTGGTCATTATGGAGAAGAAGGTACTTTTCAAAGAATTGCTAAGCGTTACTATTGGACTGGTATGAGAAAATACATAAATGATTATGTAAAAAATTGTCCAGAATGCAACAGATATAAAGCAAACAACCAGAAGCCAGCTGGTTTACTGCGAACCCCAGTCTATTCTCAAAGATTTGAGATAATCTCGATCGATCTTTTTGGTCCATTACCAAAGACTGAAAATGGTAAGCAATGGATATTTATTATTGAGGATTGTGCAACCCGATGGGTTGAACTATTTCCACTATCTAAAGCAACTGCTAGTGAGTGCGCCATTACACTCATTGAGGAGATATTCCTGAGATATGGAATTCCCAGACGAATCATTAGCGACAATGGGTCTCAATTCGTCAGTGCCGTTCTTCAACAGGTGTGTTGCACCCTCAACATTAGCCAAAATCTCATTCCTGTTTATTTTCCTCAATCAAATCCTGTAGAGCGAAAGAATAGAGATTTAAAGCCTCGACTGGCCATATTGGTTGGAGATGATCATGGAAACTGGCATTCGAAGTTACCAATGATTCGTTTCGCCATGAACACCGCAGTTTGTGATACCACTGGCCATACACCTGCATTCCTCCAATTCGGAAGAGAATTAAGGACTGTTGATGATGTTGTACGAGATTTCAAAGCAGTTGTCGAGAATGACAATTTTGTACCTGAGATAACGCCTTATCTTAAAAGGTTTGCAAACATCATGAACGAATTAAGGGAACGAATAGAAATGAAACAAGACAGAAGGAAGATATATTACGACAAAAACAGAAAGCAAGTATTTTATTCTCCGGGTGATAAGGTTTGGGTAACATCACATCCCATTAGTAACAAATTTAAACGTAAAACGTCGAAATTTGCACCACGTCGAGATGGTCCATACATCATATTAACGCAACGTTCTCCAACTACCTATGAAATTGCTAGCCCAAGTGATCCATCCACCTCCTTAGGAACATATCATACCTCAGCTTTACGTTCGTACAGTCGAAACATGGAAGCGGATACACCACTGCATCCGATTCGCAAAAGAGGCCGACCACCAAAACTTAATTCCCTTTCCTCAGGAACCAATAGACTTCCAGACAATTCAAATTCTGTCTCCTTGCCGAGACGTCGTCGGAGCCAGAGGGGGAGGATGTAACAGTTGCATTACTCTTACCTTCCCTTTTGGATACTAGATGGCGATGCCTGTTTAGGCCATCCCATATGTCATCCCATAGTGCATTGCGATTGTAATTAGAATGAGATGTGACGCTGAACTGTAAAGTCGCGCGCGTGAATGTTTTGTGTTTGTGCTTGTTTTAAGTGTGTGAATGTGACTATTAAAAGAAATGTTTCCAACAACATTCGTCCTGTTGCTTCCTGCACAGATCATAATAATCTACATACCACCACAGTTATTTATTTTCTAATCAGTTGAATTGAATCAGTTATTTTCTAATCAGTTGAATTTCTAATTGTTTTTAGCTTTCGGGTTGCGATTTTTCATTTCGCGCACTCAGAGTATACACGCGCCTAAAATAATCTATGTTATCTAAGTTTTTTTTTGGGGGGGGGATACTTAGAGGTAATAAATTGGAGCTCCAAAACAGTAATAATTTATCTATTTGCAAATATCAAAATATTATAATTGTACTGAATTTTTTTCTCTTCAAATTAATTAAAATGTGACAAAATATAAATATTTTAATAAATTTAACAGCTATTTTATTGAATTTATAGAAACATAAACTATATTATAACTTAGCAACTCCTTATTTGAGTCCCTCTCTCTCCTTGTGGGATATAATTAATGCGTGTCTTTCTTCAATACGTTTATTACATATTTTATTAATTCTGAAACACCACCAAAGCTAATAAAGTCACTGCATTTTTACTTTTTCGGATACATAGTATAGAGAAAGCTCCAAAAAAAATTGAAGTCGAGATTTTGACGAATCTAGAATTTTTAGACTTTCTTGTATTCGAAAAGCACATTTTTGGAAAATGTGCGTCTGTCTGTCTGTGGCAATAGCTCAAAAACGCTTTGAGCTAGACGAATAAGATTTGGTGTACTGTCTTTAACCAAATTTGTAGATTTGTATCAATTTTTGAGCAAAATCCGTTCAGAAGTCTGTCTGTCCGGCTGTTCGCGCTATAAGTCAGGCATGATAACTACAGAACGATGGATAAAATTCGGAACAAACATTAAACATCTCTAGTGTGGATACCTGCCAAATTTTGAACTAAATGTATTGAGGGGTTGACCGTCTGTCGGTCGGTACTTTCAGAAACATACAAGTGCAATTAAGCAAAAACGCAATGAGTTAAATACATTATATTTGGTATGCTATTTTGTAACCACAAGTGTACCTTTTTAACAAATTTTCGTTTCAGTCGATTGGGAATAACGCATCTAAAATGCAGACTCGATTTTCTGATGCTATTATCCGCATGCCAGGGCTTAGTCGCCAAATAACTTGCCAAGGAAGACACTATACATTCAGCAAAAATGGTATATTTGCGCTAAAAGTTAATGTTTCGTAACTATTGTATGTCAATACGATGCAAGGCGTTCTCTGGCATAACACCTTTAGCACAGAGTATGAAAGAAAGTTTTGGGGAGACCACTGGCAAAAAAAAAATTGATTTTGGCAGAAAAGAATGTCATACTGTTGGGGAAAGAGAGGATATAGAATCATAATAAATATCATGCATAATTATACACATTAACATATAGTATTTATTTTTTAAAATATTAAAGTTAGCTGTATGTCTTATATTAGAATGCATTTTCTTTTTCAAACAAGAGAAATCATTTTTCAATCAAATTTTCTTTGGAATTCAAATATCTAGCTTTGGTTGTCAGCCTTGTTTTGCTCGTCGCGATTGTAATTGTTTTCATGTAAAAAACGACATCTGGTTGCGGTTGAAATTGTAACGTCTCATTTGTTTGATAACAGTATCTTATCGAATTTCAATACTACTTTTTTTTATTTTCCTTTTTTCATTTAGAGATAAGCTCCAACAATATTACTTTCGGAACGGTTCATATTCTTCACACTTTACTGAAGGAAACTGTGCAACGGACAAGTTTCAAAATGGTAAGCTGTTTTCTTTTCATTTTTGACAAAGGTTTCTACTTTCTTTGTTTTTGGTAAATTATCGTTTGGTCTCGAATTATAAAATGCAAACAACGTGTTCCGAAATGACATTGGATATATTTTTGTAGTAAGAATATCGTCATATTTGGGATTTAGGTTTGAAAAGTTATTTTCCTCAAATTCGAATGCCTTTTAATTTACACATGGGAGATTGTATTGCAGATCTTTCATAAATCATAATCTCTTATTGCTTTCATTCTAATAGCATCCGCCTTAAAAAAAAAAAAAAAAAAATCAGCAAAGCAGAGACAGCAAAATTATCCTTCTTTTTTACTTCCCGCCAAAAGATATCTATCTGCCTTCGTCTTTCAGATTGCCACCATTTTTATTATTTTTATTTATTTATTTAGATACACTGGCGAATTTCCGTCTAGGCGAATTAAATAAGTCTAGGACCGCTAAGTAAAGTAAAGTAAAGTAAAGTAAAGTGAAGTAAAAGGAAGTTTTAAAACATTAAGATTCTAGTTAACAAATAATAGGATTGCAATTTTTATTTTTATTTATTAGTAAAATTATTATTAAATAAAATATAATTAATTATTTAAAAAATAATGGAATATCATACATTTGTCTGATAATTTTATATCCCACTTAACGGATTTTGTAAAATAATAATAATTCTTAACACTTTAATAACCGTTCGCACAACATGTGTGTAATGATAGGAAAACTGTTAGTTCTCGCTCACAAAATATGATGCTACCGTTGTATTTTATGTTCGCACATGTTGAATTATTTCGTGAATTTATATAAAGATTCTGAATTAATCCTTTAAATACATTGTCGGCTCCAGCGACATTGGATTCCGTAGACGTATGGCCATTAATGTATTAGTGCTATAGTTATTTGCAGTTTATGATGAAATGCTTTTACTAGAAATGCTTTTACTAGAATGCTTTACTAGATCCACAATTTCTTTATGGCTATTTTTCAAGAATTTTGTTATTTTAGACCATTTTTTCAATGGTATACGTTGTAGTGATTGGATTTTGAAGCATTAGGAAATAAACGTTCATAGATGGCGCTAGACAACTAGCGAGAGTGTAATTAAAAGAGTGATGTAATTCGAGTGTTTGCTCTTGGAGAAGGAGTTACTGAGCAGAGTAACTCGAACGAATCTGCAATAAATTTGTTGTTATGTTTTCTATTTGCCTGTTAATTCAAAGCATTCACGAACCAGCCACGACATACGTATTGATATAAATAAATAAAAATAAATATATTGTCACAAAAGTAACAAAATAAGAAAAATTAAACTAAAATTAATTTTTAACTTGTTGATTGAATTAATAATGTATTAAAATGTAAAACTAAAGTGATGAGTTATTAAAAGAGGGACATAATCTGTACTATAAAATGCCGAAATTCGCAACAGTTTAGACAATTCAATACAACTGTTTGATTTGAAGTCTCATATCATGTAGTCTCGAATTTTTTATTTTAAATTTGATACAGGACTTCTTAAAATTTTCAGATTTATTCCCGTAAGTATTCGTGCAGTAATATTAGCTATCGCAAACTAATTGATAGTGATTCGAATACAGCCTTCAATACTTTGGAATTTAATTAATTCATAGATGACCAGATCAGAAAAATATTCGAAATCATAAAAATTAAGTTTAATTATGAGTACAGCAAGAAGGAGACAAAACTTTCAAAATGAAAAAAGTAGTAAGCATATATTATTTATATTTAATAATTGGAATAAATCAAATTAATGAAGATATTAATTTAAATGAATAATTATTATAATTAAAATTAATTTTATAAAAAAATAATTTCAAGAAATAAGTAGTAATTTTAATAAGCAAACAGTATAAAACACATGTTGAAAATTATCAAAATAAACTGCACGATGCATGTATAACGCTCCGGAACTTTTTTTTTACTGATGAAAATTTTAAATTCATTTATTTTTTTATCATGTGAGAACATGATGTTGTTTTAGTTAGGGGGTTTTGAAGCTCGAAATCGCGTAGGTAATGAATAAAGCATAAATGGCAATTTTCATCATCATCTTTTAATCGCATATATTTTTTACCTGCTTTTACCAGTATTGCATTATTATTATGTAGTCTTCTTTGAAAGCAGATTCGTTTTTAAAAGGTTGACCTGCTTTTACCAGTATTGATTTATTGTTACGTATGCTTCTTTGACAAATCTATGCACCAATTGCATTTTGTAGCTATCGTTTCATTTGTACTCGAATAGTCAGACAGAAAGAACTTTCCTGAATGAATTTTATTCAAAATTTGAGGTAAATCTGCAAGTCTGGTCGCAAATCCCCATACCAAATTTTATCCATCTAGCTCAAAAACGTCTTTGAATTATTCCGTTCACAGACGGTTATAATTCCGAAAATATATTTTTCGAACTCAGGAAAGTCCGAAATCTGGAAATTCGTTAAAATCTTGATTTCGAATTTTTTTTTTTAATTATTTCGATACTTCCTCTATATTTCGTGTATAAGAATGTAAAAATCAAGCTGTGTAAGGTAAATTTAATTAAAAAAATTCTTCTTACTAATCTTAAGGTGTTCGTAATTCGTCTTCAATATCTTTCTGTGCTAAGCTATTCTTCGTAAAACAATATTTAGAACATGAAGAACGAAAAATGAAAATCTCATTTTGGCGATAAAATCTTTCCCGAAAATTTCGTTCTTTTTTCACGCGATTAGCCTTGCGACATCAACTATCTAGAATAATGTTTGTTACCTTAAGCGTTTTGTTGCGTAAAAATCAGTGAAGTTATTTGTGTGTGGTTCATATCGGAGAATTATTTTTAGTGAGTTACGCCAGAATAGTCTTTTATTATTATTATTATTATTATTGAATTCTCTAGACTACAATAAAATCTTTGAATGAAGTTAAGGTTTTGAAAACTATTCATTTCCAGTCACTGAGGTCATAAAATACGAAACAAATAGAAAAAGAACCCTTCTCCCACTCTTTTTTTTTTTTTCTTCTTTTTTTAACTTTTTTTTTTTTTTTTTTTTTTTTTTGAATTAACCAAAATACATTTGAAATATCGATGATGTTTTAAAATTATTCTAAATAATAAATGTGGGGAAATGAGAAAACATTTTAATTTCCACTGCATTTACAAGCTTTTTCTGAGGAGTAAATAATTTTATTTGAGAATAATATCCCCATTGAAGTTATTAAGTAATCACGTAAAAGTAGATTTATTTATTAATTAAATCTTTATAGATGTTTCCATTTTTTTAAAGCTTTCCTAAGCGTTTACAGGTTTGCCTTTTTTTTTCAAATAAAAAAAAATATCGGATTCTTTTTTTTTTTTTTTTTTTTTTTCTGGGTTAAAAACGATGGTGGTGGTGGTGGGGATACAGGTCACAGGTGAAAACAATTTAAGAAATTCTTATCTAGCGCATATTGAACCGATATTTAAACTGCCGTTATGGATAAAAATAAGATAATCTAAAATACCACTGTACTTTTTCCTTAATTGCTATATAATGCTTCCTGAAAAATGCAATAAGCGGTTTTTCCTCTTTAATATTGCACCTGCGCGTATATTTCGAATTATAAAGTTTCCTTAAATAAAATTGCAAGAATTGTAAATACCCTTTGGAATCCTGTGTGAATTGATAATAAAAAAGCCAAACAAATTAATTTTTTATACGGCCCTCCATAGCATAAAAAAAACAATTAATAAACTATGCATTTTTTTACCTTCACAAATACACAAACAAAGTTTCACTTTTCTATCTATAAAATTTGCAAAGATATTAAAAGGCATAGTTATTGACTTGTACCACTTTTTCATACCTCTGACTGGTATTTGAATGAATTTTTCGTTGCACATTTCAGAGATAATACACATATCACATTACGCCATTGATAGGACGGAATCTGAAAATAATAATACATTTATTAACTCTTATTAAGTTTCAAAAAAATGATTAAATTATAACCTAATTGGAGAGTTTACAAAACTTGTTCAAAATGAGCATTTTTGATACCTATATAAATTTGCATTCTACGAACACTACTTGCACATACCGATACATAACGCTTACATGCAGCATGAATTTGCAGAATTTCAAAATGTTCCTAGTTGCTGCAATACATCATTTTTTACGAGTTTTATACGACACATTATTGCACAAATTTTGAAAAAGGTTTCTTTTTCTTTTTTCCTTCCCTTTCTTTTTTCTTTTTTTTTTCTTTTTCGGAATTGCGTTATTTTTCTGAAATCTCTTAAATGTCGATTTATCAAGTTTTTCGTCTTCCTTTATTAAGTTGAAGTTGCAACTTCCACCCAGTCAAAGTGAATAACAACATGCGTACATGCGTGAGTTATACATTTTTTTCCATAATGATTGATAAATATATTACTAGACAAATAATTTTTTATAAAGTTCTGCATTCGACGAATTTGAATTTCTAAAATAAATGTTGCCACCTAAATAAATGATAAGCTCCTTTGAATCTAGAAATAAGTATATATCTGCAAATTTTATAAACAGAAACATGGAGCTTTGTGTATGCAGATGAATATGAGAGAAACGTTTCAATAATAAGCACTTTTACACTAAGGGGCTGAGTAAATATTTTATTTTTATGATCAACTTCCACAGAAACCAAAATATTTTCATTCGCTTTTCTACTTCATTTAATGGAACTTTGTAATTGGAAGTATATGTATGGGTGCAATATATATATTGTTACTAGCCGCCTTTGGCGACCAGCCGGTTCGCCAATCTTAATGTTCGTTAAAATTTTAATAATTAAATATTTTATTCAATTCCTACTTTAATAGCTTCTTCATCAAAATATTTTAAAACTTCAAATTTTAATAGTCATATAATTCTCTCATAATATTATAAACGCCTTCAGTCATAACGTAATATGTATCTCTCTAATTTTCTGTTAGTTCCCGTAGAATTTATACTATAAATTAAAGTGGAAAGGATTAATCTGCAATTAATATAATAATATTTTTTACTGAAACAATTTATTTTTTTTTTGTAATATAATTACTGAAAACAATCACTGAGCGTTTAAACTTTATGGGCACTAAAGAATATCTTTCCTAATTTATGAAATATTTCAAGAATTTGTCAACAATATATTCTCAGATTCATTATAAACAGATCGATTAATTAACAATGTTTAATTTTAAATGCATCAAACACTAAGAAAATAAAATGAATCGTTTAAAATAATCGGTCGAAAACAGGTTTTAAAAAACTACTTAAAAAACGATGTACTTAGAACTATAAGCAAATACAAAAAATATATAACTAACATAAATAGAATTTAATTACAAAAACATGCAACTAACCTAAAAATAATTTAAATCATCCGTTGGTAATGGTTGTCATGCCAACAATGAGAACACAATGCGCATGCGTGAATTTTCAACTCCAGTTACGGTAACGCAAATGCATGAGTTTTTCTACGCCAGTTGGGTTAACGCTATGCAGATTAGAAATTTTTAATTTTCTTTATTCTGTTTTATTTTAATTCAAAAGTACTTCAGAATGAATCTGAAAGATCGATTCATTTAACAATGTTTAATTTTAAATGCATCAAACATTAAGAAAATAAATAGAATCGTTTCAAATGATCAGCCGAAAAATCTTCAGCCTAGCCTCATGACTGTTGGGGGGGAAAAAACTGAAGCCGTGCTCATTTGGTGGTGGGGAAAATGAAAAGATTTTTTTGGCGGGAAAGTTAGTTTTTAATAAATAATTAAAATTCTAATTAAAAATTCTAAAAAAGGGCTATCCTATCTTGTAAGTTAGATCAAACTGCACACGGTGTGCAAATTTGATTAAAATCGGTTAAGTAGTTTAGGAGTCCATCGCGGACAAACAACGTGACACGTAATTTATATATATTAAGATTTTAAACGTTAAAATTCGGGTTGCTAATCTAAACTTTGGTTAAAATACCTCATTCAAAATTGTTAAAAGGACGATTTATAAAAGCCCGGTCCCCATCGGTTTTTGGTTGGTAGAAATTTAAAAAAAAAAAAAAAAAAATCAACAGAAACGGAACTACATACCAAATTTCATCAGTCTAACTCTACGCATTTTTGGATTGCTTTGTTTACAAATAGACATCATTCCAAAAATTTCCAACTTTTTAGGACTTTCAAGAGTGAAATTCCTTTTCTCCCATATACTAACCCTATTTTATTATAAATGCTCACATTAACTTTAAACTTTTTTTTCTCCAAATATGTAGTTATGTATTATGACTTAATTTTACTTCTCATAAAATATGAAGACTGTATTTTGTAAAATAATTTGTTCTTCTTGCAGAGGTTTTTACTGTTGATAGCTGTTCTCCCCTGCCTTGTTCTCGCTGATACCCTGTGTAAGTATAATTTCTTTTCAACTTGTTTTGCTAATCATTTATTTGTTGGGAAAAAATTAAACATGCATTTGGATCTTTCCTACTCAATAATTTCTTTCAATTTTTGAGTAACACTTGAATATTTAACTTCAATGCATTATAAATTATGTTGCTTTTAATCTAACCACAATCATTAATACTATTTATTTTGATAATATCAGAAAATTTAATAATTTCGAAAATATGTTGGGTCTAAATAACAATTTCAGAAATCGAAAATGAAATAAAATTTAATTAAATAATAATAATAAAGGTATGTCTTGCTAACAAAAATAAGTATTATAAAATTTGAACATTGATTTTTAAAAATTTTACTGAAGGAGCATTTATATTTTCCCTCTGTTCTAGTGAATTCATTTGCAAACGATTTAATACATGTTAACTGCAAGTCTAGCAGTTAAAAACGAATTGATTCGGAACTATTTATTCAGAATTCTAACGTTCCTGCTTCTGGTTACAGACTTGAGAATATTTATTGTGAAAAAATAAATGTTATATACCAACTCAATTTCTATCATTTTTTTTTTTCATATTTTCACACGTAACCAATAAAATAAATTGATATGCTAAAAATGACTCATTAGATATTCACCCTATATTAAGCAGTGAGACCATTTGAAGCACTATAATTTTTCATTTAATTTTAAATAATTTATAATTAATCGATAACATTATTTATTTGCTATATTTTTAATTTAAAAAATTAAAAAAACGTTGAGAAAATTTATTGAAATCATCATTATTTCTTAAATTTAATGATGCTTCCAAAAAATAAATTTTCAAATTATTTTAATTGTTTCTTACATTTGTTTACATAAATATACCCTAATTTTATAGAAAAATAAAAAAACAAGTTTTGCAGTATAGCTATCGCGAGCACTTTCAGTTTCAAGTAGAAATCTACCTCACTGTTGCGCTCGAGATGATTTATTCTGAGAATGGCTACGTTTTTGTAGATATAATCGTAAATATGGCTTTTTTAAATATAAAGTAAAGAGAATCAAATAAATTCGCTTGCTATTTTTTTATTATATTTTTTTTAAAAATCACAACATAAAAGTAATTTAAAAGGAGAACCGATTGGATGAAACGTGTCAGCGGTAGAGCTAACAATGAAATTATTAGTATGTAAATTAGTATTAGTATAGTTCCAAACTATTTCGGCTAGACAAAAAATTGAATGTAGGTCACCAAAAGTGAATTATTTTGGAGTGATTTCTCAAAAATTGTCAGATGTAATTGTGACATTTTTTTTTTTTTTCCAATTCTAAAAGTCGTTTTAGGAAGCCATAAAAAAAAGTGAATTTTCTATGGGTTTTAGTCGATTATCGTGATTTAATGTGCTTGGCGGAAAACCGCAAATTAATCAAACGTCTTACCACTATTTTATTTCTGGGCATGCTGAGTAAATTAGAATACTACAGGGAACAGTTTTTGTTAAATTTCAATAAGTATTTTTTTGTAAAATAGTCAGTAGTCTTTTTATAACATAGGCGAAAATGTCTAACATATATTGAAGAAATTTTAATATATACAATAATCAATTGAATGTATAATCCTATTGATCACTACACATTATTTCAAAACGTGAAATTAAGCTAGGTTCAATAATTCTTTATGGTAACAGGTACTGAAATCCCAGCATCGCAAATAAGAAGTTGCAAATGGAATGGAAACTAATGCTCAGTTAACTCCACGCTGTTAAAATTTGTTTTAATAAATCCTAAAAAAGGACTGAATCAGATCATTTTCTTGTGAAGCAGTAAGTGCAGATGCAGCAGTGACAGTAAATGGATGTTCAGTGCATGAAAATTATCGATATTATCATTTTTTTAAGTACTAACTAGGGTGGGACAACCAGGGCAAGTACTTTGGGGGTATTGTCAGGGGGTGCGAAATCGAGGAATAAATTAGTTGCATTTAAGATAAAAGCATGTATTTATTTTTAAACTCTAATTCCTCAGATTCTTAAAAATTAAAACAATTTTCTCTTTGATTTCATCATCCCAATATTCAGGATTTTCGGGTCACGAGGGGTCAATATTATTGGACAAAAAGTCAGACTCCTCACAGAAAAAATCCCTTGTTTTGAATCCCTTGAGAAAGTCTTCAGGCCGGAATGTTTTTTTTATTTTTGATTGTACTTTTGATTCTATTTTTATTCATTTTTATTTTTACTAATTTGGTTATGTTCATTTGTGTTTTAGTAGTAGCAGCATTAGCGCTCTCTAGATATAATTGTGCTTTTTTAGTTTGATTCAGAAATCATTTTAGTTTTTTTAGATTGTTTCAGAAATTAATTTGGATTTTTTAATTGGAATTTTCATAATGCTTGTATTTTTTATTATTTCTTATATATATATATATATAAACAAATATACCACAAATCATACAAATGAATTGCGAAAATAGTATTTAACAAAAATACTTTTTCTAGGTTCTGTAATTAGAAGGGAAAAAATCATTACGGTATCGAATTTCATACAAATAAGCTCATTAGAGCAAATTTTTATGCACCAAATCCTCCCATTAGTCAACAAAAAAGTTATTAATGTTTTGAAAAAGCAAATAGAATGCTTAAATATTTTTATGAATTAAACTGAATTAGAAGAATCAGGAACAAATTTCGCTAAAAACAAAAGTGCTAAATGTACAAACCATTAATAATAAGCGCTTTGTTATTATGAAAGATGACGTCGATATAATAATGAACTATTAACGGGATATTTTCATTACTTTATTTATTTTCATTTCAATTTAATTGTAGAAACACAAAAATAGTTTTTTGTTGTCTTTCACAAGGAGAAAAAAACACGTTAGAGCTTTGTTTGAAACACCACAAAACTTTATAACAGCAAGTGCTACATATCCGCCTTCGCATTAAATAAGAAAATAAATAGAGGAATTCGTATCAAAATAATAGTTTTTTTCTCTCTTTTAAATCTATCGCTTTCAGAAAAAATTTCTGCGTTTGACACTAAATTCATATTTTCGAACTGAAACCCTGATTAATTAATCTAATATTCAAGATTATTTTCTATTTTTCAGTTTCCAGCGATGACAGCAAGAAAGCAACAGGTGTCGAGACCCTCGATGCTCTTCCAAGTTCTAACCACAGCCCCGCCAGACGAGGAATCTTCAGCAAGTGCAACTTCTTGACCTGCAAGGGCAAATGTTGCGGCTCCGATTTCTGCTGCCCATTTAGCGGTGCAAAGTGCTGTCCAGATAACAAGTGCTGCCCTAAAGGAACGCAGTGCTGTCCAGTAGGCTGCTGCCCCAAGGGACAGGACTGTTGCGGAGGTGGTTGTTGCGCTGATGGACAGAAATGTTGCGGTAGCTGGTGCTGTAAAAAGAAGCAACAGTGTGGTAACACCCCTTACTCCTGTTACGGTTAAAAAGAAAATATTTTTGTCCTACAAGACATCTTCCTGTTTCTGTTTGGTGTCTCTGTACAAAACCGGATCGAAAAAAAACTTGATGAATTGTTGTATAAAAGCATTTAAAAAATAAAAAAATTGTTGATCAATAGTTTTTTTTTTTTTTTTTTCCAGAATACTTTAAACTTGATGTTGGATGTTCCAACATTTATCATGGCTTGTGTCCCAATAATTTCTAAATTAAAAAAAAAAAAAAAAAAAAAAAAACATGAATTAAGTTTGAAACGAAGATCTGACAGTTCAGATAAGACATATATCGAAATTTAATTCACTAAATAGAGCCTTTCGCTTGATATATAATCCTGATATATTCGCTGATATATAAAAAAAATAATAATACTCGCTCGTAATTGTCAAATTTTTAATTCTTAAATAAATTCATTACCCTTTGATCTTTTTAAATGGTTTTTGGAATATGAAGAAGAAGTGTCTCTTTTAAATAGAAAATTTCTTTATATAATTTCTCTTTAAATGAATTCATAAAAGTCAAACGGAACAAAAATAATCTCCTGAAACGAAGTAAAATATTTCATTAATAAGGATGAAAATATGAATTTTTAAATGAATTGTAAAATACTGGCTTGAACAGCAAGGATTTCATTTGCCAGGAATGAAATTATTCCCTCAAATAAAATTTATTTAAATTATAACTTCTTATAATAGCGGAAAAAATAAACTTTAGATCAAATCACAAAGGAATTCCATGCATTTTTGGCATATATATACAAATGAAAAAGATATTTTCAATTGATGAAAATATCTAATCAAAATACTTTCATGCATTGTATTTCTATCAATAAACAAGAATTTTTCTAAGCCTATGGGGATCAAACAAACAAACGAAAAAAAAAATGTAAAAGTGGCAAATCGAAAGAATATCGAACAACACAAAAATATGGTTAAATATCTTTGTGCTAATACGGTGGATAAATATTATGGAGTACAAAAGTAGATGTTAATTAAGGAGAATGAATTATATTGATTTCCGTTATTCAGTAGAAGAAATTCAAATTTCAATAAGTATGATTAGAAAGAACTCAAAAATTTGGTTTAGTTTTAGTTTAGTTTAGTTATATTAACGTTCCGTTCTAAAGCAACACTAGGGCTATTTTGAGACGGACCTCGTGATTTTGAACCGCGGTCAGATGACGAGGACGACACCTGAGATGGCACCCACCTCTCCACACCACACCAGCGGGAGGACGTTTTGCCTTGACGGATTTAACGTGCAACAGACCCCCTTAAAAATTTGGGATTATTATAATATGGATGCCAAACTTTGCGACGCGATCACTGTAACTGGCGCAGTACGGCTAAAAATGGCTCTTCAACAACAACAAAAAAAAAAAAAAAAAAAAAAAAAGGGAGGGAGAGAGAGAGAGAGAGAGAGAGAATTGATGACTGTAGCAAAAGGTTAGATAAGAATTTCAAAGTTTAATTATTTTTAAAGAAATGATTACATGCCGCCGTGACAGCTTGAAAATATTATTTATCATCCAATTACAAACTAACCTGAAAAAGCTGGCTCGTCCCTAATATCCCTCGATATTCAGTTCTTTGGAAATTTTTGAATACATGAATTAAACACTCGAAAATATTTGTTTTCTTTGAAACATTTGATTGAAGTCAAATCTTCTTAATTACAACTTGAGAAAAAAACGACTATCAAATTTTTTAGCAGTTGTAATACCACTAGTTCTCAATTTATGTTTCTTTTGAGAGACTTTTATTTTTTGATTGGAGGTTGGTTTACTTTCTTTCAGTATTTGGATTCATTCGTGAAATTCATCTTGAATTCTTTGTTGCTTTTTTTAAGAAATTTTTACAGCCCCAATAAAAAAAAAAAATGCATTCTAGAGATAAATATTTTCCTAAATTTCTTTTCATATTAGTATTCTAAATATAAAAGTGCCAATCTAGAAAGAAAACAATCTAAACTTTAAAAATACTAGACTTGAAAACATAGTAAAAAAATTTCTTGCACAGAAAAAAGCCTTTAAGTTACACCATAAAAGTACGAAAGGAAAAGAGTGAGCTTTCAAAGCGGTTTTTTAAATCTTGATTTATCTAAAAAAAATATTAAAATTCCTCCAATTATTTTTGTAGGAAACGCACGTTGATAATAATACATTTATGTCTATGTCTTTATATATTTTTTCATATTTATGTTATTCTAGAGGCAGAAAAATTAATCCATGAGTCATCCAAAGATATGAGAAAGTTAATAGACAAGATAAAGGAAAATATTGATGGATTAAAAGTTCTTAGATATAACAGAAATAATCTTTCAGATGCAGTATATATTGTAATTAGTAAATTAGAAAAAAATCATGGCAACATAATGAATCTAGTTTAAGTTCTGACAATACTCTCAAATTATTCTTAGAAAAGAGAGCTCAGATATTAGAAAGCATTATTAAAAATGTAGCTGACATATAAAAGTTTTTTTCGAACGAGATTACAATGGCAAAAGTATTTTTTTGCAAAACATAACGAAGTTTAACGTTCATGTTTTATGTTTAAATTAAGCCAACCAATTCCCAAATGTGATCTTTTCTAAAATTAACTGCCAATCAAAGAAATTAAGGCGGAACTAGGAAAAAACTTTCTCTTAAACTGTTCGAGTATTTAGAATTTTATAAAATTTGGTAATTCAAAAAGTTATTGTAAAGAATGTGGTTATCAACATAACAGACTTTTGCATAAAAACAGATCTGCAATACATCGCAATCCCTCTTCCACAATCTCTACCTAGATGGCAGCACGTTGTCAAGAGTTGATGAATTTCACTGGAATTTGTTACCATAGGATAACGTTTATTATTTTTTATCTTGTATCGATAAAGCGAATAATTGCATAATTCTTCCTTTTACAGAAGTCTGAGCTTTCAATCATTTAAAATAAGTTTTCTTCAAGCTCTTGGTATTACAGATTCTGGATCTGGTCAAAATCTAATGATCTTACTATTAGATTTTGCGTATAGGTTTGGCCTACCTCAGGAAAAAAGAAATTTGGCAATTTCTAGTTTAGGTGATGACGCAACTAAATCAAAATCAATCTTCGGCCATTCAAAACGGAAGTGAATTGTTTAGATCTGATGCGGCAGAACACAAATTTTCGGTCAATAATAGCGCACAACTAGGAAAATGAAACTATTCCTAATATTTAGACTGATCTCATTATTCAATTCCAAGTAAAATCGAAGTTCTAATTTGTGTTGTCATTTCTGATATCGTCAAAAATGTCAAATCGATTATGCAGCAATTACTTAACCTTTTGAAAAACAGTTTTCAAACTCATAGCAACTAGCAGTTGACTCTATATATCAGTCAATTCGAAATCTCAGTGCCATGGCTTCATATCACAACTTCATAATACAGATGATTGTTTGCGAAAATTCTGGGTAGTCGCGACCATTAATGAATGGCAGAATATGTTATGGGAAGAAAAATAGTTTTGTGAATATCTTTAAAAAGCAACGTATGAATGTGAATCAATGCATCCAAATGCTAGTGAAGGATATTGACAAATTAGAAAATTTTAAAAGCATTGAAATGAGATTCTTAGATTAGCAAAGCAAAAGGGTTTCGGGAGATAAAGTGATGAAATACTTGTATCAAGATTTCATAAAGGAATACTTAGATCTCAACCATGGTTAGATGTTATTATGTTATGGTTATATGTTATTAGTTCTAATTCTGAGTAATCAGTTTCGTATTCCTGTTGGTATCTTCATCGTAGAATCTTCTGATTTGAAAAAACATAAACAGACATACGTGTCGTATTTAACGTATCTTCTTCTAAAACATCTGTCTGTTATCTCATCAACTTTTGGCAAGATCAGCTCTGTTTTTACAGTTAACAATAAACCTTTTCCTAGCATTTCTAATAATATTTTGAAGTTCCATTAAGCAGCTGAGCGAAGATGCGAAAACATTCACGGAAACAGTTTGAAAAGTGATTTGTTTCTTTTAATTGTTGCCATTCGACAATAATTAATAAGAATGATTTCTATGCCATAAACCATATATTTTAGAGTTATATATATATATATATATATATATATAGAGAGAGAGAGAGAGAGAGAGAGAAAGTGAGAGAGTGAGAGCTGATGTACAAAAAAATATGTCATTAATTCAATACTTTAGAAAGTTTAGTAGCAATAATGAATTATAAATAAAGATGTGATTATGTTCTTTTTTTACACAACATTATCTCCTTATTATTTTTTAAACAAAAAATGATATCTGAAAGCTTAATGTCTATCTATAGTTGAGAGTTTTGCTTTGTTCCCTGGAATTTAATTATTTTCATGCAAAAATGAACATCTGGTAGCGATGTGAATCGTTTGGCTGTTTTTATTTGTTATTCATATCTTATCGTATTCCAATATTATTTTTTCTCATATACATAAACATCCCAACAGTAAACGTTCCAAATGATTTACATTCTACTTACGTTAAAAGCGTGAATTGTGCAAATGGTAACTAAATCTTTTTTCTTTCTTGTTTTATGCATAACTTAGATAAAGCATTCTATTCTCTTTATTTTTTTCATATTATTTTTTTTTATTTTGAACTCGGATAACAATACATTTCGAAAAAAATATCGAAAGATTTTTTTTTTTTTTTTTTTTATAATTAGGAAATACAAAACTGGACATAATCTCAAAACTATTGAAAAATTCTAAAAATTTAATTTCACTATTTTGTTGAATAACTGATTGATTTGATTTAATAATAACCAAATTGCTTGAAGATTGTTTTCACCAAAAGATTTTTTTTTTAAATTTGTTTTAAATTAACCGTTTCTCTTTTTAGCAGTCTTTATTTTTAATCAATTCGTTGTTTCAGCGGAAAAATTCGTTTCCAATAAATAAATTCCCCAAATTCATCTATTGATGACGATATCCCCAAATTCATCTATTGAGCACATTTTTCATTAAAATTAAATATTCTGCGTCAAACCATTTAATTTTTTTAATTCCAATTGATACTGAAGTTTTGAAGGGTAAATATATACCAAATTTGGAATTAAAACCGTCAAGATATTAGACCTCTGATAGTGTGTACTTTCAAAAGTATGTAAATGTAATAACTCAAAAACGCAGTGATTTAAATACATAGAATTTGTTTTAATCGATTTAATTGTTTAATCGATTAATCGAGTTTTAATCGATTAAGTAAGTAATCGATTAAGGAGTCCAAAATAAAAATTTAACTTTTTTTTTTGTGTGTGTGTGTGTGTGTGTGTGTGTGTACTTCTGTTTTAACCACGTCCCAAAGATTAATCGGTCACAAAAAGTGCCATAATTCGAGCACTAATAAGCTTTTTCTTAAATTTTGTTCGCCACTGGCATACGGTTAATTATTCACTAATATATAAACTAGAGAGAATGAGAAAAAATTTCGAAGAGAGATTCTCACTGTTTTTTCAAACGAATAAATGTTCTTTATATAAAGATTATGTCTGGAAAAAAAAATTCTGTTAGAAAAATAGTGTAAATATGCACAAATAACGGCAATGCAGCAAAATATACACAGCATCTTTCCTTAATTTTTATATACACGCATAATAACTAAATTTTATCGTTGATAAAAAAATGTAATGTACAATTATCTACAATTTAACTTATTTCTTATTTAACTTGAACTGAGGCATCTAATATATTGATAGTTAAATTTCAAAATTTATAAATGCTAAATTTAAACTTTTGTTAAATTGTGCACTAAATTAGCCAAATTATAACTTTACACTACTTATCCGAAGTTTAAATTTAACATTTACAATTTTAAAATTTAACAGCTACGTTTTAGAGGCCTTAATTCTTATTAAATTATAAGAAGCAACAAGTTAAATTATTTAAAATTTATAATCCACAGGAGTACGATTTGCATCAGTTGCATTAGAACTTCTTAAAAACCAACAAAGTTTGAGTTGGCGTATAATACAATTACATTTCACCTCACCAATGAGTAAATGTAGTTTATATATCACAAGTTTAGGAACAAACGTAATCTTGAGGTAGTCAACAAGGACAAGGCAGGGGTTGGAACATTGAGTTCGTCATGGGATTCTGTATGATGGTAGTATATCTTTAGGATATTCATTCAATAAAATACAGGATGTTCCTAAAAAAACTCCGGGATTTTGATGCAAATTTTGCAAATGTAATCATAAAAGTAGGTTAATGTTACATATATGTACTTAAAGGTTAATTTATCACCATTTAGTAGATTTCAATATGTAACCCATTTGTGGCGCGGCATGGATCTAAACAATATTCAACCTCTCCCCATGTTCTGGGCAACATGTCTGGAGTGATGTTTGCCACACAAGTGATTATCCTTGGCCTGAGATGGATTCCTGAATTTTCTCAGTATAAACAAGATTTTTGACATGTCCGTAGAAGAAAAGTCTAATGGAGTCATATCCGAGCTTCTTGGAAGCCAAGAAAAAGGCCTACCCTTCTAATCCACTTGTTTCTGAATCAAGTGTCCAGTGCTCCCCGTACACGATTTTTTCGGTCTTCGTTGACAAGAGGTATGGATTCTATTGACATTCTCTTCAAACACTTTTGGCCTACTAGATGATTTTTTTAAACAAACTTTCCGTTTCTTTAAATGCACATAAGCATTGGTAAATGATTTTGTCCGTAAGCGCATTACCACCACATTCGCGCCGAAAGTTCCGTTGTACAGTGGTAAAATATTCAGTTTCTATAAGCCAGATAACACACTGAGCCTTTTGTTGTAGCGTTGCCATCGCACTGCATTATGAAATGAGCGCCTGCTACGTTACTTCAAGGTCAATGACGCGCAACACTACCTAGAGTTGAAAAAACAAACCGAAACTGGTATAAATAAAATTTGATGAGCTACTGATTTCTTCAAAATTAACTGATCTAGTCGTACTCATACCAATAACTCGATATGATTTTTTAAAACCCCGGATTTATGGACACACTATTAAACCCAACAGCCAGCTATTTTCGAGAAAATGATCCCTAAACTTTGTATACTAGTAATGTGTTGCAGAGGTCAGCTTTCCCATGACACGATTCTCAAAGCAATCTTTTCGTAGGTGGGAGGTTAAAGTTCGATCCTAGGAGCGCCTTTTTTCCCGTTTAATTATTTTCAAAATTATTCATAATTGAAAATTTTACAAATTAATTAATGAAATTTTCGTTTTTGATGCTAAAAGAAATATTTATTTGCCTTATACTTGAATTACTAATAATTTTTTTAAAAGAAAGATAATTATAAATATAAATCTAATGATTATAAATAATTTAAATTACTATTACCATCTTAAAGGAACAAAAAGTTTTGCATATTTAAATTTTAAAGAAGACAACTTGTTTTAACTGCACGAAACCGTATTTATACCAAAAATTAAGCAGAACAGCTGATATGTAAGCAAACCATCCCGATGTTTACAATCAAAAAGAAATAGTAGAAAGCAGATGTTGTATTATTGACTGCGTAGGCAAATGTTTCAAAATTTCTGCTGCCCAACTTTATGATCAAAGTTAAATATTTTTTAATGTAAATAAAGTTTACTATCTTATGGATCTGTTAAAGAAATATTTATCTTGTGAACAATCTTGATTTATCAATTTTACAAGATGACAAAATTTATTTTGTTTACAATGTTTTTACGATATTTAACAATCTTATTCTTGTATGTAAATGACGATTAATGAAGATAGAATTCCTATAAATATAGAATTAAAACTTTTTTATGATGCCAATAATTATAATTAATAATAATAAAAATTCAAATTATATTTAAAATTATTTTTCGTTTAAAAATTAAATTATTATTCAAGTATTAAGCGAATGAACGTTTATTTTTTGTATAAAAACAGGAGCAACATATTAATTAAAATTAAATGCAAGTTGTTAATTAAATTTAAATAGCCTTGAAACTTTTTAAAAAAATGTTTTTATATATATATTTATTTCTCTTTTAAAAATTTGATCATAATTCAAGCATAAGGAAAATAAATATTTATTTTTACATTATTTTTATTTAATAACTTAAATATAAATAAAAAATATTTAATAACTTAAATATAAATATAAATATATTTAATAACTTAAATATAAATATAAATATTTATTAATTGTAATAATTTGTAAATCGTTTATTCAATTCAAATATTTGTGACTTTAAAAAAAAATGCGTTTATATGCGTTAAGTAACGCAAAAATGCGTTAAGGAAACACAGAAAAATTAATGCATATGTACTGTTTTAATACTGTAATGTATTATGTAATTACAAAAGCATAACTGTAAAACTACACCTTTTTGAAGAAATCAGTCATTTGTGTTTGCTTCTTGCTTTGGAAGCATTTTCTCTTTGCTTGGAAGCAAAAAAAAAAAAAAAAAAAAAAAAAAACTTAGTGCGGCGGGCGCGGATAAATAACCGATAAATGGTTGCGTGGCCAGAGCGGACGTGGCTAGAGCGGACACTCCGAAACTCATCGTGGTTAGAGTGGACACATTTTCCCCCCATCTTAGAACAGATAAAGGGTGCAGATAAATAAGTAAATAAATACTTTTAAAAATCACAAATATAATTTAAAATAGTATTTTAAATGGCAAATCTCTTTCACGTGGGATAACGGTTTTTTTTTAAATTTTCGGTTTTTGCACTCGATTATCAAATTACAAAGATAAATACATTTTTGCCAATCGAATTTGATTATATTATAGTGCCAATGCATTTTAAACATTAAAAATTAATAGTAAGTAACAGTATAATGAAGGGTATGAACGAATTTCAGGGATTTTGTGGAAAACTGTAATTTAGAGTCAAATAAATATTAGAACAGGTTCAATTGCCATAAAATTAATTAGTTTCATTAATGTAAGTAAAAATAAATACTAGGAGTAAAATATATAAAACAGATACAAGTAAATAAAAAAAATACAAGTAAATAAATACTAACTAACCTTTATTATAAAGGCATAAATATCATTTACCATTGGATTTAGTCCAACCTAGTTACAAAACTTAAAGATTTTAGACATTTTTCTAAATTGTTTGATGTTTCGAATTCTTTTAGGATGTTTTCAATTCTTTCATCCAATTTTACATATGCTTTTTTCCTTTTTATTCCAGGGTCGCCTAATTCTCTGAATTTCAAATTAAAAGACACTTTTTGTGTTTCTTCTTTTAGTATTTTAACTAATAAGTGGACATTAGGCTGATTTCTGCCAGTGATTGCATTTAATTTGGAATTCCACCCTTCAACAGAATTATTTGTCCTATGACGCTGTCCATATACATTCCATACTTTAATGGGTATATTTATGGGTATAGTTAGCATGATGTTTGACTCAATTTCGAATACTTAACGATACGTTCATTAATACAATTTCATGCGTTTTAATACTATATGAATCATTTCCACTTTGCTTTTTATGAAAGATGGATTGCTTTTCAATGTATATATTCAAAAATGTATGATAAAAATCATTGAGGAATGATATTTCTTCTCATATAAATAGCGTATGCATTTCGAAATAATAATCATTTCGTCTAGATTTTAGATATAAAGGCATTACTTTACATAAATATAACGTTTTGCATTAAACGAAAGAGTTTGCGTTTCAGTTTTTGCTTTATTTCTTCTTGCTTCGTTTATTTATTTCAATAATTTCGAACATTAAAATATATGTTATTTAAATATAGGCACTTAAAAAAAGTTGTTTATTAAATTTAAAGTACAATTAAATGTGGTTAGTGGTATTGGAATTATTTGTAAGGAGGGAAAAGTTGCAAAAGCAATTCTTGATATGCCGTAAGTAGCAAGAAAAGCTTCCAACTTCGGATGTTAAGTTTCCATACTATATCAGTTAAAAAAAAAAATCAGTTTCGAGAATAGAACGCCATTACAAATTTAAATTTTTCTATTTATCATCTTAGATTTAATTTAAATGTTGTTACATTTTTTAAAAAAAATCTGTACTCTGATAAATTATTTGTTCATTACATGACTTTGCATTTTGTATATGAAATATTGTAAGTAAACGGTGCATACAATAAACAGCTTACTAAATCAGAAGTATATTAATATTTTGCTAACTGATCATTTGTATCTGTGAAAATTTGTAGGAGATATTAGTTGAATTCAAATTTAATTTTCTTCTAGTTGCACTTTTATTAAACCAAAATCCAAATACACTATTAAAAAATAAAATAGAATTAAGAAAAATGAATTTTACATTAATATATGTAATATATGTTCTTCAGTAACTTTAATTTTATTGAAGATCGTTCTTATATGTATAATAAATCATTAAAAATAGTGTTGAATGAAGTTCTGGTAATACACTCTTCAACAATATACATCTACACCTTATTGAAATGTTTACTGATTAGCTATGCATTTTTTCCGTATTTTAAACAATGTAATTATTTCTAATTTCAGAAGAATTCATGGCCATTTTAAAGCTACCAGGGGCTCTGAGATAATGCAAATCTCAAAACCCCATTTTCTATCCAATTTTTTTTTATTGATTTTAATTTAATTTTTATTCAGCAATTTTAATAGTAAATTTTGAAAACTGAAATCGCAAGTTCCTTTCTAAAAAGTCCATTTCAATGTTGTACAAATAAAAAAAGTGCACAGTCAAAACGTAAAATTAATTTTAAGCAAAATATCGAAAACAAAAGACAACTTTCTATAACACTCTAAATAATATTGTAAAAGGAGGGAATATATTTTTTTAAACTGTAAAGCTCCAAATTTTTTAGAATTATAAATAGCATAACGAATAACTTGTAAATGGTAATTAGGAATATTACTAGAATGAAGTTGCAAAATTAATTTAATCAATACTTGATTATGACTTGAATAAATTTGACTGCAGGGCCCTCTGTCATCAGCTGAGGGTATTTTTCTTTTTTGCTTTTTTTAACTTATCACTCTTTAATAAGACTTTTTCATTATTTTAAGATCATTTTCTCGCCAAATACTCTTGCCAACAGATAACATATGTTTTAGCAAACCTAGACGAATCACTCCCTACCCCCTTTTTTTCAAAGAGCTACGCGAGATTTATTGGCCTATCATGACCTGTACGCAAATGTTCGTATTCATTTCTCCCACTCCCGACTGATTAGGGAAACAACACAATAGGTGCAAGAATGTCCGCTCTGCCCACCCAGCTCCTCTCACGTGTCCGCTGTAGCCACTGTCCGCTCTGACCCTTTATCTGTTCTAAGATGGGGGGGGGATGTGTTTATAACCACGATGAGTTTTGGAGTGTCCGCTCTGACCACGAAATCTTATGTGTCCGCTGTAGCCACGCTACCCGGGTAATCCGCTCCGCGGATAATCGGGATTCTATTGTAGTTATTTCAAAAAAGACAATATGTTATTCTTTAAATTCTCCTTAACCATTAGCTCGATATCATATATTTAAAAGATGCTGATTTCACTTCCACAGCTAAACAAATCGTATTCTTCATTTTCGCAATGCTAGCAAACGAATCTGTATTTCAGCACTCTTAAATCCATTCCAGTTGTAACTACAGTACACTCCCGATTATCCGCGGAATTGGGTGGCGCGGCCGCCGCGGATAACTAAAATCGCGGATAATCCGAAAAAAGCTAAAAACGGGTATAGCAAAAGAGAAAACAGTCCTTCCAACTTTAAAAAATCGTTTTATGTATAATAAAACGTAAAATAAACAGCAAGAAATGCTTAACTAACTCTTAATATTTTAGTATATCACTCAAAACTAACCTAAAATGCATTTTGTTGATGAAAACAGAAAAGTGCTTTGTACTTACGAGAGGCGTCAAGGATACACAGAAAAATTAATACATATGTACTGTTTTAATACTGTAATGTATTATGTAATTACAAAAGCATAACTGTAAAACTACACCTTTTTGAAGAAACCAGTCATTTGTGTTTGTTTCTTGCTTTGGAAGCATTTTGTTTGCTAAAAAGCAAAAAAAAAAAAAAAAAAACTTAGTGCGGCAGGCGCGGATAACCCGCTCGCGGATAATCGGGAGTCTACTGTATATTATAATCAAACAAACACCGAAGTGAAAGTATTACCATTCCGAAGCATCTATTTTCTTTGTTCTAATTTTAATATAAAGCAAAAGATTTGAAATTTAATTTTGCTTATTTATTATTTATTTCTACTTAATTCCATTTTAGAAACTCTTTGGCTGATATAGGTAAAAAATGGTTTTGGAAATGAATTATTTTTTATTTAAAAAGTAGTTCGTAAATTTTTATTCCATAAGTAGTATGTTGGATGTTTTTGTTATATTTGTTTTTCAGTTTTAAATTTTTCTAAAATATCTCGATATTAAATTTTTTTTAATCCTCTGAAAAAAAACATTGGGGTAATAATTTTCCATCAAAACTGACTTAGAAATTGTTATTCGGCAGTCTGACCTTAAACTTTATTTACAGTATAATAAATAATGAGGAAAAAGCCAGAGAGATTCAAACTTCTAACTCAATATATCACAGCATAATAATATTTTCAAATTTATTTATTCATGTGGTTTGTTTTGATCCGATTGATATTATCGGCAATTTCATTCTGTGCATAACAACTTTTAAATCCCCCTGTTTATAGAAAGTATACTAGCCCAAAAGCATTCTTAATTGAAATATTTACTTTTGATAGATAGCATAAATTACGAGGTTAAGTCAAAATTCAATAAACAAAACCTTCTTTAAACAATAAAATTTGTAAAAGAGAAAAGGTTACCAGACTACGTTGATACCAAGCAACAATTTGTTGGTTTTCCCACTTCTATTTCCTAAAGTTACGCATTAGTAAAAAATATAAACAATTACTCATTAAATATTCTTAAAATTAATTTTGAAGCATTAGTTTCGAAACTTTATTAATTACCTTTTCCATATTTTGCTTTTTAATAGCAAAAAAAAAAAAAAAAAAGAATATAATGCTTTATAATTTTTTATTTAAATGTACCTTTTACCTAAAAAATTATTCGTACGAGGTGCAACCAAAAGGCTTCATGACTGATGTCCTACTTAGACTAAAATACGTATACCGCAGGTCTTGCCAAATACTGCTTTGAAACTTCCCACATATGCGTCGGCCGCGGTGGCCTGGTGGTAAGGTCTCGGCTTCGTAACTGGAGGGTTTCCAGTTCGAGACCGATTCCACGGAAGAACCGTCGTGTAAGGGGGGTCTGTTGCACGTTAAATCCGTCCTGACCAAACGTCCTCCCACTGGTGTGGAGAGGCGGGTGCCAGCTCAGGTGTCGTCCTCGTCATCTGACCTTGGTTCAAAATGACGAGGTCGGTCCTAAAATAGCCCAAGTTTTGCTTCAAACAGGACGTTAATATAACTAAACCTAAACCCACACATGCGCCAAAAGTTTCAAAGGTTGTAGCTCCCACCACTTTTGTATAGCATAGCTTCGAAAAATGTATGCATTGTTGTGCTGACGTCACAATCTTTTATGATGGAGAAAGTTAAACATAGAATTTCTACCAAGTTTTGTGAAAAGCTTGGCGATACCTGTTATGAAAATAATGGAAAGTCAAAAATAGTATGAGCCGTATGAGAGGTTTATAAGTTATTCAGACTTTTTTTAATGCGATTGCGAAAGGATCGAATGATTTACAAAACATTGTGGTGAATAGCATATAAGCCAGTTAACAACTCTTCTACCTGAACGATCGTTTTAGTATAATGGTTTAGTTACTGGACTGCTAACCACAAGGTCCCAGGTTCTATTCTCGCGCATCGCATAACGCTTCAACATCAATAAATGTCAAAATATCCAATATGGGCATTGATAATGAAATTCATCAAATCACTGCTAGTGACACTATTGGTGAATTATTTGAAGAGTACAATTTTATTTGTGGCGCAGTTCAGGCCAATCTGACTAAAATTTTGATTATGAGAGATATATGATTACAAACTTTATATCGAAACTGCTCTCTGTGGACTAAAAATTATATCAGTTTTCAGCTGCGTTAAATCTTCTTCAATGTGCTAAAAACGAAGATAACATTTATAAAAACGATTTTCTAACAGGGGAAGAATCGTTGGTTTGATTCAAGATCCTTGATCTATGATTCAAGGAAATAGAGCATTCAAACAGATGGAGAGCAGTTTTCAATTGAGCTACCTCTGGCTTTATAAAAGCAACTCCGTTTTTCTAGGTAGGTAATGTAAGAAAACAATAGGAATTTTTTGGCGCAAAAGTCACTTTGACTATGGCAAACATACAGTATTATATAAAACTCTGAATCAAAATGCAAAAATGTTTGAGTCTTTCACACGTTGATTAAAAAAACATGAATGATAAAGTTAAAAAATGATTACCATAAATGCAATGAATAAAAATGCAAAATCGAGCTAAAAAAATATAAAACTAAAGTTACTTTCTCTTCAGAATTAAAATACAAAGACAGAGAAATAAAAATATAGTGTCAATAGAGATTGCAATACCGGTATACCGGGATACCGAATACCAGTATTTTGAGCCATTTGTACAATTTTGTAATACCGGTATTCACAAGTTTAAATACCGATTTTTCGGTATTTACTAGAAATTTTTTTAATTGTAATTTTTAAAATTGTCCAGGGATCGCCAACATAGCAAAATAGTATGCGTTTTTGTTTTTATGTCTCCCTAACGGGTGAAATTAATTAGATTGTGAATACAAAGTTGCATCGTACTATCAAGAGAAGTGATAAAATGCTGTATGACAATGGATTGTAAAACCCTCCACCTTCAGCGCATGCGTAAGTATGGGTTTACTTTGAAAACATAGGAGTGAGAGGAAAGATGAAAGGAGATGTTTAGGAGGAGATTCAAAACACGTTGGAGCAGTTTACTCCTAATGATGGAACGATTTTTGAAACTGAGATATCCAATTCAAAAGCAATAATCGACTTAAACCAGCAAATTAATTTTTCCGATAGTGAATTCGACTTAATATCCAGAACTGGTTGTTATAACTTAATATAAACTAAATTTATTATTAAAACTGGCTGTTGAGGTATTATGCCGGAGAGATTCTAATTTATTAACAGCTAATGCAACAATAAATTTCATGTTGCAGTCACTGAAAGAACAGCACACATCACTATCTGAAGAATTATATATTACATTGAAAAATCGCACAGAAGAAAGGCATACCGAAATAGAAAATGTCTTACGGTATTTACATAATTATAATTATTTTCAAAATGTAAAAGAAGAAAAGAGACTAACCAATTCAAATCTGATCAAGTTTATAGTAAATTTTCTTAAAATTTTTTTTACCCACAAACTTATCCACATTCAGAAGAATTCGGTACAGTTATCGGAGATTATCATGGCACAAATGTCGATAGTGAAAAGGAATTGTCCCTTGAATAAAAATTAGAATTAGCGATAAATAAAAAATATTCAACAAACCAAAATATAATACAGAAATCAGCTATATCCCAAACCATCCGACCAGTAATCGATTTTTTTTGAAGATGAGGTATTTAGAAGTAAATATTTGGAAAAAGTATATCACAAATTGCTAACAGTACCACCAACTATCGTAGATGCCGAAAGAGCGTTTTCGACAACTGATAATTTTTGCCCAAAATTACATTCCAGGCTTAATGACAGTACAATTGGTGCATTATGTTTTTAAGATCACATTTCAAAAATTTGCAATAGTACCACAGACTGAATGGTGATATTAACACTTTTTTGTTTATCTAAACATTATTATTGTCAGACTCTCCGCTGAACACTCTATACACTTTCAGTGGGTCCCCTCACATTTTGGTTTAAATGGTAATGAGATAGCGGATAATTTAGCTAAGACTGCCTCAGCTGACATATTTCATGGTGATGCAACACTAACTTATTCTGAAATCTCCTCTATCAAAAAGATGGGGTCGAGTGCACTTTGGAGAGTCCCACCTGCTCACCCTTGGTACTTTGGTAAGAGTCCCGATTGGTGTCACCGTCTGAATATCTCTAGAAAACAGCAAACGGCTCCTCTCTCTCGTTTTTTAAGTGGACACACCAAATCCCTCATCTTCCAACACGGATGGAGGATCTTTGCTGAATATCCTTGGTGCAAGGCAGATCAAGCCTCCCCCAGACATATTTTTAAATGTTTAAATTTTACGATTTTTTGAGGTTTTAAGGGATCCGCAATTGTTTTTGGACTTTTTAGAGATCTTTGGTTTCATGGAGGTGGTATCGTGCAGCTATACAACCTTGGATCAGAAACAACAACAGCACTTTTTTGCTATTTAAATAAATAAGACGTTCCTTTACTTTTTTGGGATTCTTTATAAATCGTTATAATTTATATGTTACAAATTATTTTTGTGATATTTACACTCTCTTATAAAACCGGTAAATAAAACAAAGAAACACCTGTGTTTTCTTTCTTTTCCTAAAATTTCTAATATCGGTATCACGGTATTAAGATCTAAAAAATATCGAATACCGGTATTGGACTTTTGGTCCGGTATTGCAATCCCTAAGTGTCAAAGAAAAGAAAGAGTCGAACTTGCTATGAAATTAAAAATTATCTTTATAAATTTGGAACAAATAAGATAAAAAGAAACAAAAATTAAAAAACAAACAACACAACAATATATCGATTTTTTTATTCCGTTGAAATAATATAATTTAATTTTAGCTTGGGCTCCTTCAGGGGAGATGGAGGCGGCTCCATTTTCTCAAATTTCTATAGAAAAGGCAGGGGTTGCGACTTTTTAACTTTCAGCACATATGTGGAAATGTTAAAGGTCAATATTTACCAAACGTTTTCACCCTGCGTGTTTTAGCTTTGACTCTACGGCACCAGTCATGATACTTTCTGATCACGTTTTTTTTAAAGATAATTTCGATACAAAGAAAGCTTTTAGCTTTGATAAATAATTTATAAATTTCTGTAGTTTAGAAGTTTTTCCAAGATTATTTTATACTGACTTCAAAACAGTTGGTTAACTTTTATATAATTATTAACATTTTGGGTATAAATGTATCAGTAACATCTCTGTATATACATTAAGTAACTAACCCTCAACTAGGGTTTGTCGGTTTTCAAACCCGGTTTTATGAAGTAAATTTGTCACATTCGAAAATCAGGTTTTAAATTAAGAAAACCGGTTTTCCGGAACGCCTAAATATTCCTCGTCTTCAAAAAAAAAAAAAAAAAAAAAAAAAATATCGGTTGAAACCGATTTTTCTAGCAGCTGAAGGTTTAAGGCGTTAAAATGCCAATTTATTAATAATTGAAGGTATATTTGAATTTCTGTTAATTGAACTAAAAAATTTAAACACTGAAATAAGTTTGAAATTATTATATTAGAACGAATTCAAGAAAGAAGACAAGTAGAATTATCAACTCTTTTGCTGTATTTGCAAAATCCACAAAACATTTCTAGTTTAGCGAAGAAGTCTAGTGTATTTTCTTTAGGTTCAAAAACCGAAATTATTAAGTTGTCTGGTAAGATATTGTCTAGAATATATCCAAATTCTTATATGGAAACCGATTCTGATGAAGAGCAAATCGAAGATACCACATGAGAGTAATGCTTTTTAAAAAGAAGCCATAGTAAAATCAATTCATAAGTTTCTTGAAGATCCTGAACAAAAATTTACAATCGAAAGACACTGAAAGCTGAATTTTCGTTATTTGAGGCAACGAATAAAATAACAAAAACACTTAGATTTGTTATTTGATACCCTAAAAATTATAAAACCAAGCTCAATAGCTAGTGAATGAGTATTTTCAATTTCAGGCAATATTATGTCCAAAATAAGAATAAGTCTTAGTCACCGTTCAGTGAATATTTTAATCCTATTTTCTTAGGAGAAATGAAAATTAATGAAAATAATATAAATATTATTTAAAATTTTTTGTTTGAATTTTCGTTATTTTGTGTAAGTAATATGTATATGCAATCCTTAATTTTTATTTATGTTTTGACTTTGATATTGATTTTTTGTTATTTTATATAAATTAAAATATCTTTCCTTATTCTATTTTTTTTTATAAAAAATCGAAAACCGGCTAAAACCGGTTTTTTTTGGAAATATTGAATTCGAAAACCGGTTTTTCAAAAAGTCGGTTTTTGTATAAACCCTACCCTCAACTTATATTTTAATTTTCCACAGAAAATATTTTGATTTCTATAAAATTTCAATCATGGTCTAATAAAATCACTATTCTTTTTTTTTTTTTGCTTAATGTCTCTGGAATGTGGTGTAAATATGTTTCCTTTAACATATTATTTGACAACTTCTAGAAGATTTCCTTTTTGACAATTTGTTTATATGAAAATTATTTAAACATTGTTTTCATTTTAGCTTGTCTAAGTGAAGGTGGCACTTGGGGACGCAATAATGGCACATTTTCATGCTTTGGATATGAAGCAATCAATGGGAAATGCATAAGTAATTAGTTCCATTGCCACTAACAAGAAAATGAAGAACTGTAGTATAAAGTCTTACTCTGTAAAATGAAGAGACGATGACTCGAGAAATTACACTGTCTATTTCTATTAAAGAAAAATTTGGCTTTAAAATAAGAGCATACTAATTATTTTTCTATTTTTATTGTTTATATGGAAGGAATTTCTCTTTCAAATGTAATTGTCACAATATTGTCTCTTATTTTCAGACTTCTTTACCGATGTAATTTGAGAAATGTTAATTTAGACTGTATCAGCATATTTACACGACCTACTCTCATATGGCTTATATCGAAAAACTGGTTGTAAAAAGTTATAAAAGCGATGTACTTATTATAAACCAGAGGAAGTGGTCTCCCAAAAACTTTCTTGCATACTCTATAATAAAGATGTTTCCCAGTGAATGCCTTGCATGGCAGTGGCACACAATAGTTACGGAATATTAACCTTCGACTTGAATTTAGCATTTTCATTAAATATATCATTGGATTGGATTAGGTAATCCTTGGGGAGTGTTTTGATGATTAATCCATAGTATCCGATCAAAAGTATCCAAAAATCGAATTCGATTTCAGACGCGTTCTTCAAAGTCGATTGGAACAAAAATTACAATTAAAGTCACAAAATCACGTAACTAATTCGATATATTTAAATCATTATTACATTTTGGCATTATCAGGTTTACATGTTTCTCAAGACCGGCAAATGATAAACATCCTAGTTGGATTTTGCTCAAAATTTGATAGGCAGTTGTTATATCTGTGTACCGAATTTTATCTATCTAGCTCTCTTCCTTTTGCAATTATTATGCTAACTTAAATTCGAACCGCCGGACAGATACTTTCTTTTTCAGAACGAAATTTATTCAAAATTTGATAGAAATCTACAAATTTGGTCGTAGTTCCATCATCTAGCTCAAAGAGATTTTATCTTTGTTACAGAGATTTTTCAAAAATGTGCTTTTCGAACTCGGTGAGGTCTAAAACTTGTAAATTCTTCAGAATCACTATTTTTTTTTTTTTTTAATGATTACACTATTTTCTCTGTACTTCGTATACGAGAAAATAAAAAAAATTAAGATTCTTTTGATTATTGAGTGAAGCATACTACTGTAGAAAGTTTTTCAACTTTTCGTAGTAAGATTGATAGTATTATGATAATACATTTCCTCGCATTCGATTTGCTGATAACAATGTCAATGATTTGACTTTAAGGTTTCTATTTATATAGAGTTTATCGGTTGGGTCTTGAGTGGAACCAAGAGAAGCTGTCAGCTTAGAAATATCTTTAATGTTAACGAAAACAGTTTTGATTTCTTTAAGTAGGGCAAAGTCCAGTAGGCTGTTTCAGTCTTCTTTTGACATCGATGTGGCTAATGACTGGTTTTTTTTTTCTAGGTACCTGAATAGGGGGTGATTCTACATTATAATATTATTGAGTAATTCTAGTATTAATCACATGCATTTATTAAGTAATTTACTAATCTTTTCTGAATATGTTAATAAATAATTCTTCCAATTTTTTTCTACTCACATTTAACACATAATGAAAAAAGGCATCCATTTAAAAAAAATTATATTGCAGTGTAAAATACAACATTTATAACCCACAAAGAAAAAAAAAACAGTATATAATAAAACATTTTTAATCATAGCAATTGTAAATGACTAGCTATTAGCACAATCAGACATTCACTTCCGTTTAATCTTCAAATTAATGACTGTACTATACTTTTTAAATAAACCTATGTTTCTATACAAATTGGAAGTTTTTTCCTACAGCCCATATAAACTTAAACCTTAACTATGAGATCAATTTTTCTAGCATTGAGATTGATATTCTTGTTATACCATGTGAAACAAACTTTAACTTGCTTTATATTTTTTGTATAGAGAATCTAATATGCTGTTAAATATTTTATTAGTTCTTCATTGTTAATTATATGATCTAGTCTTCTTTTTCATTAATTCTGCCTAGCAGTCAAAACAATTCATTTTCAGTGAAAGAATAATTAGAATAGAGTAATCTGAAGAGCAAAAAATTTTTTTATAATAAATCAATAAAATACACAAAACCTGTTTTAAAAACTTTATTTTTTTATCATATACAACTTAACTATATATATATATTTCTTTGGCGAGTTTTAATTATAGTGTGCATTTGCTTATAACTTAAAAAATTTTAAACCATACCTTAAGTCAATTGAATTATAAGTGCTAATAATTTATGATGGCAATAATTTTTTTTAAAAAACAAAAGTTTCATGATTAACATATAAATATATGCACATTTAAAAACCATACAAACCAAAAATAAAAATCCATTCAAATGGCAATATCATTTAAAGATATTTAGAGAAATATTTACAAATTTCAACGAGTATTGCAACCATCAAAATTATAAATACCCAATTTTAATAAGACTATAAACCAAAAAAATAATAATAAATAAAAGAAAATTTATACAGTAATATTTGCCTTTGATTGTATTCATTAATAAAGAGTCAACAGCAGGGCTTCTTATACATTTTCCAATTGCAATCCATTTGCAAATAGAATAATTTTTCCCTATTCCTTTCATATCAGTGATAGTTAAACTTATTAAATTTGAATAAAACAATGGAGCATTAATCAAAGATAAATTAAATGAATTATTAAACCATTTTATTAAAATCTTTAAAATTAGATGATTTTCTTAGTCAGTTATGCTTGTGAATGTTAAAAATTAAGATAATCTGCAAGTTTCTTAAACTCCAATATTTTTCTATATAATCATATATTCCTTAACCAGAGTTTAACAAGCCCTGATCTATGAATACATAAACTGATTCAATCATCGCTTTTTCTTAAAGCAGGCTTGACACAAAGTCTTTGGGCGACTTTTACCATCTGTAACTTCATGCTGCCACTGTGCACCAGAATTTTCTGGTCCGGGTCGTACAACACCACAAACAGCACAGCAGCCACAGCGACCACATACCCACTTTCCTTGTGGCAGTGCCTTCAAACCTACACAGAAAGTATGATACCCTCTATCACACACATCACAGAATAGCATTTTATCTTCATCATTAGGATCACGACATTGTGAGCAAACTTTGCAATCAGTACATTGCCATGGATATGTCTTTAGTACATCCACAACATCTGCTGTCAGATCTACACAGGATGGATGCACACTATTTTCACAATCAGCACAATGAACCAAGTCTCCTCCTTTTTTACAAACCTTACAAACAGCATCAGGTCTGGCATCCGAGCCAGAGCTACTGTCTTCGCGGCTTGAACTACAACAGGATCCATCTGAGCTTTCCTCCGAATCAGATGGGCTGCCATCAGAGCCAGCTTTTACAGTTGGAAGCTCTTTCAAAGGTCCGTAAAGGACAGTATTAACAGGTAAATATTTAAGTTCATCAGATGTATATTCTTTATAATAATCCTGATACTGTCCTGGGAGAAGGGCAACAGGATATTTGCCAGGTTTGCCACGGGTTACAGCAGGTTTGTTTGTACGGCCTGGATAATGAATGGTGAAAGTTTGCAAGTCCATACAAGAACGACGCTCCTCTCGACGTTCTTGGTTCAAATGAGCATTGTACTCTGCAGCTGATTTTACTGCTTTTTTCACCAGATCTACCATTTTGGTCTTGTCAGAAGTAGCTGCAGCAGCATATTCACGGTGTTTTTCACTGAGGTTTTTCTGCTGTTTCTCTCTTAAAACCCGTACATATTCCTGGTAGCGATCTGGGTAATCTTTACTCATTAATTCAAGAACTTCCTCAGATCTCAGAGCAGTGAGACCGAGATCACATTGCATCTCACTGACAACATTGCGATCTTTTAAAAATTGCTTTTCATCCATTTCTACAGTTCTACGTGAAAGATCTGGATATTTTCGTTTAAAAGATTTAACATTGAGATAATCACAAATTTGTTCTTGGAGAATGTAGTACTCACCATTTTCTTGGGGCCACATGTATTCAAATAGATTCTCTGGTGGAAAAGCTGATTGTTCTTTTTCTTCGTCATCAGAACACCGCCGTTTTAGACTACTTTTTTGACTACTGGCGACACTATTTTGAGAGTCTTCATCCGGTGGAATTTCTGTTTGGGTTTGAGTTTTGGGTGGTTCCACACTCCAAGAGCTACGAGTATCATCCTCAAATAAAGCACTTTTAGGAGTTCCGACGCCCATTAAATTCAACTTCTGTCGGCTGATTGCATCAAAGGATTGATCATCAGATTGTTGATCAGTTGTCACTGGAGTAGTAGGAGACTGAAATGAACTTAAAGAATCTCCAGTTTCAGAAGTCGTAGAGAAAGAAGTAGGAATCCAATTAGAAGATTCGGCAGATGGTTCCATTTTTGCTATTTGAAATTCTATACTACATACTTCAATTACATAGAAACTTTACCGGTTTTATTAAGTAAACAACGGCATCTGGAGAACCGCGCCATATAAATTATTTTGGCGTTGAGTTGTATTAACATGAGCTATAGATACGAGTGGAACAATACAAAATATATTTTGAAAAATAAGTAAAAATAAGTAACAGTAACAATTAAAAATATAAATAATTTGTTTTTTATGAAAGAATAAAGCAGACAGTATTAAATATATGGATTATCCATTTTTTAATGAATTTAATCGTTTATTCTTATTCATTTTCTTAAGCATTCTAAAATGAATAAAAAAAAACAAATATTATATTTATTAGGTTATTGATTATTATACGCATCTTTAAAGAGGCAATATTTCCAAAATGTCCCCTCAAAATTTGTTCTGGAATATTATCGATCATGGTTACTAAAAGTCACGTGATTTTTTATGAGTTAAATGTGCATAAGAGCTCAAAGATTTTTTGTAATTGTGAGCCTGTTTATCACGCAATATAGATTTGAAATTTTATTTGCTTTTCGATGAAATAATAAGATATTTTGAAAAAGTTTAGTTGCCTTTAAAGGAAAAAGATTTCTGTAAACCTGTCCGATAATTATTGATCATGTGACTTTTTTTCATCTACTATAATTTCAGAAGCTCAAACGTCGTTTTCATCCTTATATCATTATCCCTAAATCATTAACGATTTCACATCAATGTTTCCTAGCGAAATAAATGATAGGGTGCTAGAAACATAAGTATATTTTGTAGATGGTGTTTGAGAGAAGGTGGAAAAATACAAAAGTGATTCTAGTCTCGCTTAACTTCACTTCGCTCAGCCTCCTTAACAAGCTAAAATAGTTTCGGTTGAGCACCATTTTGTTGTTAGAGGGCCAATCGTGTTACGTAAACGAATACTAGAACTGTTTGCGTGTTATAATTTTGACGAAATTACTGAATTTTAGTGACTGCATTAACCACTAACGAGCTGATGAGACATATGACAATGGTAAGCGCAAACTTTTACTATGCTTGCTTATTGCTGAATTTTCGATCGATCGTATATGTGTTGAAATATTGTCGACAAGACTTTCTAAATATATTGACAAATGTCTTTCGAATGTGCCAAGTCGGTGCATCTTGACGACAAACACTGTGCATCTAAGATGTCGAATTGTTTGTATGCAAAACATCTATGTCTAAATTATTGCGATCGGAATACTAGAAATTGATAATTTTTTCACCTTATAATATATATTTTAATGTAATAAATTTGTCGTGTATCATTTTGAAATTGATTGAATCATTTTATTTTGTTCTTTTAAGTCTTAAAATTATCGTAATTGGAAATTTGCTTTCAAATTTTTATTGTAATGATTTTATTTTAATCTTTTTATTTTATTAAATACATTAGTGAATAACAGAAAATTTTCAGATAAAATTTTTAGTTTATCAATTGGCTTATTTGTAGGACTTTTGACTATTTCTTCAAATTCTGTCATTTTTTTGAAACAGTAGAAAGAGAAAATTGTAAAAGTTAAGGCATTCATTCAGCAGAAATTTAAAACAAATTATTATCCATTTTCGAATATTTGGCTCATTGTTGTGGCTTCCTACTGTACAGATAATGGTAAATGTTATGCCATGTGCATTGTATAAATGATAAATTTAGAGAGTTGAATTTCTTTCTACCTTATAAAATATAAAAGCTTTTATTGGCATGTTGCCAGACACCCCATGTCCTTACTGCTATTTTTAAAATAATGGGAGTAAAAATCATTGCTAAAAATTATATCATTATTCAAGTGTATGGATAATAAATTATTTAGGTATTAAATAATGAAATCAATCAGTCCATTCCTTTTAATGCTAGTTAATTCCAGATCAGATTTTTCCATATTACAAGAAATAATTGTGTGAATTTTTATATCTTACTGTTATGTGAATTGTTTGAAGTGCATATGATACACGGAGTAAGAAACTCAACAATATTTTACAGAATGTAAATAGTAACTATTAGGGAATAGCATAAGATGGTTTTTATCACAATTACGAAGGTATTTTAAAACTGTGCCAGATGTCTTTTGAAAGTGTATTTAACTTTCTAAATAAATTATGTTCTATAATAAAAATTTTGTATTTCACATTCTGTGACAGTTTTTATTTTTTAATTTACCTTACTGGAATATCAAAACTTTTTTAATTAAAAAATAACAAGTATAGTTAAATACTTTAAAAAAAATTTATAAATTGTTGAAATTCTATGTAAATTCAAACTTTTATGTATATTTTCTCATAAACTTTTGATATATAAATTAATAATTGATGCCATATGAGAAAAAGATATTTCTCATGTCTATTGAATGAAAAGATATATTTTAAATCGTCCTATTTTTTCCTTGTCCACTTTAAAAACTTAAAAATTATCAATAACTTATAGGGGGGGGGAGTTAAATTTCAGTTGTTTTTAAAATAATTATTTGGTACACTGTTTTTTCAAGAAGTTGCTATTGATATTCAGTTTTATGGAAACTAAAGCAATAAGAAGACTTCATATATTACAATATTTATTTAATACATTTTAGAAAAAATGTAGTGTACTTATGTGTAAATCATTCTTTGAAGAAAAAAGTGTGGAGCTCTTTAACAATTTTTGTCAAGATTTAAAGAAATTGTCCAAATTTTATCTTTTCTGAAGATTTTTTTGTTAAAGTCCTGTTGAGTGCACAGGGAAAATTAAGTGGGAACGCAGAAAGCTGGAAAAATGGAATTATGTGAGCAATATGGTAACAGTGTAGTTTAGTGTGCCCTTTGCTCTGCTAAGGATACCAAGTCACCAATAAAGATGGCTGACAAAATAAACACTTCAACAAAACAGCTACGGTTACCACTTTTTACATTAAAATAATAATCTTTACTCAAAAGTATGGATTTATCTGAGATTTTTTTTTTTTTTTTGAACTTTTGGGACCATTATCACTGATTATCTTAACAATTTTGAAATAAAGAAGAGAGAGCAAAATTTAGAGCATGCAATGTCATCAGCATCTGAAAAAGGCAGCAGGAGTGGAAACCTAGTGGCTTCGCTAGCACATTGAACATCAGGATTGTGTGGATAATAGGAACAGTACATAATCAAGAGAGAGAACAGAGGAAGAAGCAATCAAAACATTATCCATACAAAATTTCAAACAAGAATCCTTTTCCCAACTTCATCAACTTGTAAAAAATATATATGTATTCCACTCGCTCTTCATCCATTCTGTAGGTTCAAAATATTTCATGCCATCCCATTCAACCAGACATCTATTCTTGCACAATAACATAACCAACATAACAAATTATCAAGGGAACCATCTGAGCACAAAAAGAATGAGAACTGAAAGGAATTCCATTGCAGAAGATTTTTAAATTAAGACGATTTCTTAAATTGCATACTGACAGTTAAAAATTGCTGAAGAATAAATGTTTTCGCTTTGTATTCACATTAAAAATAACATTGCAGTGTCATAAAATAGTTGTAGTTCATGTAATCTCAACCATTGTCAAAAGTAGTAAACAAAATAGCATTAGGGTTGCTAGAAGAACGTTTCGTTGGGTTGCCATATTGGCAACAAACTCGGATAGCACATTAAACTACATTTCAACCGGCAATATCATATCAATAAATTTTGTATTGAATAATTAATTTTGTCATACATAATGCTTGCATTAGTTGACTTTTAAAAGCTAATTTAATATGTGACTCATGGAAGTCTGAACACTCATGGAAGTCTGAAGGTCTGAAACAGCGGTTGCAGAATACACAAAAGAAATGGGTTAATAGGGGGTATGGTCCCCTCTTACAGCTAGCTATACACGCCTTGCAACTGATGTCATACTGGAAATAAGGCAGCTTATCAGTGCATGTGGCAATTGGTCTCGCTCATTCACCAACGCTGTTTCAGTTTCTGGATGGTTCTCGGAGGAGAGTTGCAATTGTCCTCCCCAGAGCGTCCCAGACATGCTCTGTAGGGTGAGGTCTGGAGACCTGGCTGGCCAATCCATCCGGTGAATATCCTCACTCTCAAGAAATTTGTCGACCAGAAGAGCTCTATGTGGCCTTGCGTTATCGTCCATTAAGATGAACTCGGGGCCCGCTGCACCCCAGAAAAGGCAAACATAGGGCTCCAAGACATCCCTATACTTCACACCAGTCACAGAGCCTCTGTCAAAGACGTGCAGTGGTGTGCACGTCTTTGACAGGGGCACCGTCAAAGGTCTGATTGACAATGGTCTGGGCACGCACCATCTAACATGGTGCGTGCCCAGACCATTACACCGCCATAACTGTTGATTTTGCAGACATTGGAGGGTAGGTAGCGGGTCCCTGGCTCTCTCCATATGAAAGAACGGCAAGAATTGGTGTTTAGGCTAAAACGGGACTCGTTGGTGAACAGAACGGGTGCCGATTGCTCCATACTCCAGTCACTATGTTGCCTGCACCATGCTAATCGGACTCTCCTGTTCGTAGACGTGAGCGGGACGCAAACAGCCAGTCTTCTGGCAAACAATCCTCTCTCATTCAGTCTCTTGGAACAAATCATCCTTGATGCACGGGTTCCTGTGGCTGCATACAGGTCCCGAGGGAGCTGAGAAGCTGTTGCCCCTCTCTTACGCCTCGCTAAAATGGACAAATGGCAATCTTCTCTGGCCGTCGTGGCTCTTTGACGACCTTGCCCAGGCTTTCTCTTGATGGATCCAGTATCCTGGAACTGTTTCCATAGGTTACACACGACGCTGGACTTTAAATGAAACTCTGCATATCTGGACTTGCGATTGGCCTGCCTCTAACCTGCCCACAATTCGCCATCTCATTCCATCATCTAAACGTTGGTTACTTATTTGTACTGTTCCGATGTGAATTTCACCGATTGCTGCAAGATAACACCAAGAAATTCGCCAATGTGTGCTAGCGAATGAAATTTGTCCTACCCTCCACGCACTTATAAAGCCTGTTTTACTGCTGGTTCCACCTATACACATGTGTACACTTACGTATTAGCTGTACAACATTTGCATTTTTATCTAGAAGCAGTGGTTTTTCCTTCAGTTCAGTTCTTTTCATGCAATTCGATAAAATATGTAAATTGTCTTCATTTCTTACACCAGCGTATTATAAGTACTTCAAAGTAATAAGTAGCTTGGATTTTTATCAACATTTGAATGTCTTGAACTGAAACGGAACATTTTTCAACGAAACTGGTTATATCATCTAGTATTTTAATAAAAGAGGAATGTTATGCAAAATATTATTTCAAAAAAAGAGTTATTTTGAAAATTAGTGATGCCTGTATTAAGGTTTCATTTTAATATGATTCAAAACTCTGTCTAGCAGCATAGAATCCTAAAAATCTATAAAATTAGTGTGTTGCACAGTATATACCTGTAAGGTATAACAAACTGATGAAAGCTTTCATCTCGATGTGAGTCAATTCTGCTCTCGCAAGATCAAGGTATTGGTTAGTCCATTCTACTATAGAGTTGAGAATTTATTAATCAATGAAAAATAATCAAGAGTCTAAAATCGTTGTGTTTTCCTTGCGATTCCAATAACATCTAGTTAGTCTACCAATAAATTCTGTTTGCTGACTTTCTTTCTGCTTAGCGAATGTTTGTTCTAACAGTGCGAATCAACAATCGTTCCATTCTTCCTTCGATAGGCTATGTAGTATGTGTCATTATCGAAATTTTGTTCCCCAGAAGATGAATTAGCATTGTTTTTTTCCTTTTCTGAATCTTGGTCTCTCACTAGAAGATCATCTACTCTATCAGTATCAGATTAATCTCCAAAATTCTTCTCCTCTGTCAAATCATTAAAAAATATTCCCTGAATTTCCTTCATTGCACTGGGATTATTCAAAACAACAGTCCTGTTTTTTAATGCATTATAAAATGCGAATTTAGAATGAAAGCGAATTTAGAATGAAAGCGAATTTAGTCATGTAGTACTTAGTGCATGATTACAATATTTCCTGCATTTATTATTGATTTTCTGTCGGCTAAAAGTATCCTAGTATTTGCAGAAAATAAGGTAATATAAAAAGAAAATATATAATTCATAAAAATATTACATCTATAATACTTGTGCATATGGTCGTGTTACACCTATGGGTGAACAGAACTGCCACAACTCTGCACCAATATGTTTGAAGCTGTTGAGTACACTGACATCTGAGTAATTGTAAGATAACAGGAAACCATTCCCTTAGAAGCTTCCATTGGTGACAGAGAAGGGGAAAGTGCAGTAATGATGTACCTGTAAGGTATATTCTGCTAACGGAAGGTTAATATACTGACTCCTATTTTGTTCATTATTTATATGAGCCATCCTAATAGTCAAATCCCCTTAATATCATAGAATTAAGAATGTAATTGCCTCTTTCATATATCTAATATTCTTATTTCTTATGAAAATCTAGTTATTAAATGGAGTTCTTCCTGAATTTTCAGTAATAGAAGAAAATTATGCAATTAAATATTTGATGAAACAGTGAAAATGCTTTGAATTAATGTTATTTTTTAAGGATAAATGAATTGATTTTTGAATTTTAAGATGGTGTAAAAATTATTATAGTGATATGTTTTTAGGGAATATCACTGTAAAACACCAAAATCGTGCTTAATTTTGAATTTATTAAAATTTTAATAAGAAATTTTTCCGATGTACATATTTGCACCTTTTGCAGAATTTTGATATAGTATGTAATTCAGTCTTAAAACTGGGATATTTTCTTTGAATTATAACCATTTTATTCTCAATATTTTCTTTTCTTTTTATTTAATTTTTTACAAATTCTGATCTTTTTTGTGAACAATTTCAGGTATAGATGATTTCAATTTTAACCTCATTATTTACTGTAAATAACTAATCTTATAATATTAATGAGCTTAAACATTACAAATGGTTGAAGGTACTTTTGATGTTCCATACTTCATTCTGTATTGTTGTTCTGTACCAAATAATTCATATATATAATATTGTTTCCTCAAAACTATATACTTAAAATGTTCTTAGGATTAAATACATTCCTTTATGTATATAATGCGATTTATCTGCTTTAAATGTCTTTTTTGTCCTAATTGAACTTCTTCCAAAACTTCTGAGAGAGATAAGGAGCATGCTCTTGCTTCCCATTTTTATTAAACGGAATTGTAATTTAGAATTCCTTTAATATGATTATTTGATTTATGTAGAATAGCAGTCACAATTAGGATTTAATGTCAAATTTCAATTTTAATAGAAATTATACAAAAGAATATATAAAATCTGTTTAGATTTCAAAAAGTTAATAAGGCTTTTATTAAATATTAGGGCTTAAATCTTTTGTCTTATTTTATTAATTATTTTTAGTTATTTTATAACATTATTTACCTGTTGCACTTTTCATGATTACATAGAATGGATATTTGTCACCCTTGTGTATTTCAAAAATTTCACATAAAAGATTAAATTTATCTTTATTTGTTCTGTAATAATGCTATTGTTTTCCAAGCGATAGTTAAAAGTAGTGTGATATTGAATCTTAAAAAGTTGCTTTAAAATCAAATTCAAAATGGTCAGTTGTTTTTATTTTTAAAGAAATAATACCTTTTGCTTAAGAACATATGAAATTTTCTTCTTATTGTGCCCTTTTAACTTACAGCTAGAAAAAGGATTCATAAGAGCAGTTAATCTCTAAGTTTTAAAAAATTGCTTGGATGGCAATTGCATTAAATGTCACTTTTATAATACATATGTTACAATTTGTTTCACCTGGTGCATGAAACATTAAGTGCTTTGATAAGGGTTTTTTTAAGCAGTGACAGCACCTGTTAAAATTCTATCATCAAACAAAAGACTTGTGTTTAGAATAAATTAAAAGTAATAATTTATTTAAGAAATACAAACCTATTCCTAGACCTTTAATCAATGAAATATTATGAAAATATACATGTAATTTCAAGTTAAAAAAAGAATTCCTCTTTATTTATTATTAATTGGCTGCATATTTAAAATCTTGTTATTGTTCTTCCCCACCCCCTCTTATTAAATCTGAGTTAATTTTGATTACAGAGAACTTTAGTTTTGCAAAACATAAATTTATTAAAATTGGCAATTTGGCATATTAAATTTTATAAATAGTTGTTTTAATCATGATTAAAAACAAATATTAAGACAGTACATCTGCTATGTGAAAAATATGCTTATTTTTCACTTTCTTGCATACAAATATTGTTATTTTTGCTTGCAAAGAAAGTCTTTCAGTTTCCAAAAAATTCTAATTTGAAATTTTGACAGATCTTCACCTTTTTTCTGGGTTCGAAAAATGCATGTCTTGTCTGTCTGTCTACAGAATAATTTAAAAATGCTTTGAGTTTGGCAGATGGAATATGGTAAATGGTTTTTCAGCTAACTTTGTAAATTTTTATCAAAATCTTGAGCAAAATCAATTCCTGAGTACAAATGAACATAATATCTACAAAATGTTGAGAGCTAGATAGATAAAGTTTGGTAGACAGCTCTAGCATCTAAAATTTATTGTCAAATCTATTAAGGGATTGAGTGTCTGTGTATTTGCAAGCATATAAATGCAATAATTCAACAGTATATCTTGGCTTAATGAAATATGGTTCTCAGTTTTAGCCCTTAAAATATAGATTATTGAATTTTGAAACAAATCTGTTAAAGAAGTGGCCTTCTGTTGGTCTATTCTTTTGCATGCATGTAATGATAACTCAAAAATGTAATGACTTAAATAATTAAAATTTTGTATGCAAATTATTGACTATAATTGTAGGTTTACGTCAAATTTTAATTTTGATCGATCAGAGAAAAAAAAAGTAGAAATATGTATTCTTAGCTGTGTAGTTTGGGTTTCTGTATTAACTCCTGTCAGCGATTAATCGCATAAGCTCGTAAACTAGATTTAGTAAAAATGGTTGATTCCAGTCAAAGATTGATGTTATATAATTATTTTTTGCCAGTACCATGCATTTAATATCTTTTAATATACAGATATTAATGCATAAAAGATTTATATGCATATAATATACAGATATCGGTTTTCTTTACTTTTTTGTGTAGCTTTTGTTGTTTACTTTTTTCTTTACTTTTTTGTATTACGACCTTGCCCAAGATTTGTAATTTTATGCAAGAAGGGATAACACCTGTTATAAGAAATGAGCAAGACAGTTTTGGTGAGACCACTATTGTTGATATGATAAAATTTATTTTTTCCATTAAATACTTTACTTCTCATAATAATTGCTGTTTGTAAATCATATTGTAATATTCAACTGTTGTAATGCATATTGAATTTTAAAATATTTCTTTTAAATATTTTTGTTTTAATTCTAAAAGTATTTGGTTAAATTTAAAAAATAATTCTGGATATTGGTTACATTGATCATTTATTATTAAAAAATGAATTGAAAACGTCAATTTGAGACCACATTTTTTTTTTTTTTTTTTTTTTTGTAAATGAATTTAATAAGCTGAAGTTATTTGATTTAGCAATCTATATCCGATGGGGAACCTCTTCTGAAGTCCCCTCTCCGCTTGTTTTATTATTTTTTATGTGGCTAATCTTCGTTTGTGATGCGTTGGTTTTGAAATGCTTTAATCGAAGAGGGAGTTAAAATCATCATCAAATATTATTTCTATGAATTTTTCCCCCCTTTAAACTTGAAGATTATTGGTTGTAGCAGAATTTCCAATTGCGCAGAACCGATGTTTTTAAAGTAATAAACTGAGAGTCGAATTCAGGGTAAAAATCATCTTGGAATATTATTTGTTTTTCGAATAACAGTAACAAGTTGCTGAGTATATTAACTATCAGTGAATTTTTCTTTGTATCTTCTAAAATCTTAAAAATAAAACACACACATATATATATTACCGTACAATTTCCAGGTTTATAATTAGGAGTGCAATCGCACTAAGATATCTTCCCTGGCAGACGATCGATTCCTATTGAGCGCCGCCAAAAGAGATAATTGCGCCAATATGGTGTATGCGTAGTGATGGTTGCTGGGGGCGATACTGCGCATTGACGTCACGTAACGCGGCTGGCAGAAAGCAAACCGACCTTTTCCGACATACGATTTGGTCCAGTGAAAGTTGGTTGTTTGCGCGTGCGTGGTTTGAGTTAAAAAATCATTACGCGTTTTATTTTCATTTCACGGCTGGTTATCCTTTTCAGCTATTCTCTTACAACTAACTGATTTACAACTTTAATTTAATAAAGCGTATGTGGATGCGCCATTTAGCAACTTTTTCAGTTACACGATAAAATAAAATCGTATACCTTATTATTTGCAGTTCATATGCGCAAAATCATTGTAATCTTTGTGAGGGTCTCATATTGATTATTGTGAATCGTTGTTTTGAAGAATTTTAAAAATATTTCTGCTTCAGTTTGAACTTTGTATTCGAATTTCACAGTGTTATCGAAATGTCTACTATTACGAATATTTAATTTATTATTATTTTAGCTTAACATGTTATCTGCTTCATCACTATAGGCTCGTTCTCTATGATTCATATCTATTTAATTAAATGATCCCTTCTCTCATTCATTTAAGAAGTAGCAAAGGAAAAAAAAGGCTCATATGATTAGACAGATTGTATAAATAGCAGACTTAAATCATAGCAGCGAATTTGATAAATGCTGATATCAATATTACTTTGAAATTAGAACTTTGGTACGTAGGTTTTTGAGTTGACATCTTTGTATGCCATAGTCCTCAGCAACTAGTTTTATAGCTTGAAATTAAAACGTCAGTAATATTATTGTATCCCGACTGCGAATTGCTGACATGAATTTTGAAATATACTTTCTAAAATTTCTATCAAGTCTGTCGCTTATGTATTGGACTTTTTCACCTTCTCTGTTAAGTGCATTTGGAAATTATGTTCCGAGAGTCAAAATTTAAAAGTAATAAAATTTTCCTTAAATAAATATCTTAAACATATTTCTGTGACATTATGCGCTGCACATTTTGGCTACGTACTATTAAAAAGTTCTTACTATTAGGTAACTAACATATTGTTGGTAAGATACTGTAATCTTTGACGACATATAAATTGTTTAAATTAAAAAAAAACATATTAAAAATGTTTAGCTTTCTTATCAGTATTAATTTTCTGGTGTGAAATATTTCATAAACTGGAGATTCATATATTAAGTTTTATTATTCTAATCAGATATTTTGTTACATTCACAAAATAATTATATAGAAATAAAATTGCAATGATCCTTTTGCGTCTCCTTGTGGAAAAAAACTCTCGAGCGGTAACAAACTGCAACCTCGTCGAATGTTTGGACGGCACTCGTGAGCATGCTCTTTTCTCCAATTTTTACTCTGCTGCATTACATCCGCGCTTCGAGGAGGGATGTATTCCGTGGCCACTCGCTATTTTTCTTGTTCCCAGCTTTCCCCTCTCTCTTCCTACCCCGGCTCTCTCAGGATGGAAGCGCACTTGATTTTAGTAATTCACAGCCGCCGAAGCGACTAAAGCTGATTTTTGACTTTAAATTAGTCTTAATTGCATTGTGATTAATTCGAACATTTTTAAAAAATGCATCTCACATGAAGCAACTGACTATTAAACTAAACGATAAGGTTTATTATTATTTAAATTTCTCTAGATTCTGTTGTTTTTAATTTTGCTCTTCAAAATCGTTGTCAACAGATGGCAAAATTATCAGCTTACTGATATCAGAATTTAGGTGTGCTCTTTAACTTCCTTTTTTTTTTTTTTTTTTTTGAGTAATCACTCTTTATATTATTTGATTGTAATTGCAGTGAATTTATTTTTAAATTACTTTAAATTAAATATCAACAAAAGAGTATGTGTACTTGTTTAATAATTTGAAAGTTTTTCCATTGCTTGATATTTTATGGTCCTGTCATTTTTGGTATAAATAGAAACTGTATTGAATTCCACGTATTCCCCTCCCCCTTCCCATTTTAAATCACGAACTCAATACTTTTGTTGCAAATCATATTTTATGGACATGTATCTGCTGTTTCAAATGATGAAAGTGATAGCCTAGTGGTAAAATCTTGGTACTTGGATCTGGAATTCTGTAGTTTCCAGACCTGATTTCATTACATATCAGACGGTACACAGTAAATCTGACGTCGTGGGCCAAGCATCCTCCTTTTGGTGTAGTTCGGAAGTTTGTTGATGAGTTGCCAGCTCATGTGTCGTTCTCGACATCTGAACGGGATTAATTCATTAATTGCACATAATAATTATTATTTTTAATCTTTGGCCAGATAAGTTATATGCACAAAAAGTTATGCAACAGTATAATTGCATTCAAAATGTGTTTTGTTATGAAAATGTATGATATTTTTGTTAAAGGGTATCATTATAAAATGATGAATAAAATCATTTCAATAAAAAAAAAAGCTGAGTAAGTAACGAATCATTACTATAATCTCTAAATTACATATTTATGTGCGGTATTTCATTTTATTATAAAAACTAAATAAAAAATTATAATGTCTGAAATATGATAATTCTGTTCCGTTCTGTTCCGCTAGACGAATTTCAAATTTGTTCGTTAGTTTTATAGAAACGAAGAACAGAATACGCACTTTCTACTACATACAATATTAATGAATGCATATAGAATGAAATTGAACTGCCAGGACCAAAAATATTTTTGGCGCCGAGTGCTATACGTAAAGTTCCAAAATCTTCAAATGGAAATTGTGGCAGCTAATGGGTTAAAAAGTATGTCAGACTCAAATATTTCTATTGTTGCTTTCAATCGAAACTTTAATATAACTTATTTAAAATTATGCTTTTACACTCGAAAACCTCGTTTCACATTGGTATATAAGTCACAGTACTGTATCGAATTAACCTAATTGTGTTATGTTGAGGGGTTTATTTAATTTCTTTGTAGTGGTGGTTTTAAAATGTTTTTTTTACGCTACACCGAATCTCGTATGGTATGCAGATAAAATCTTGTAAAATTGAGAGTTAAGCTGGGTTTTGTAACCAGAGTATTATGTATTAAATATTTCGAACTAGCCGATTTTGGCGAATATTTGGTTCGCTAGGATTAATGGTCACTAAAATTTTTAATTTAATATTTTGGGTAATTTTATTTTAATCGGTGCCTCAATAAAATATTTTTTAATTTTAAATTTTGATAGCCATGCAACTTATACTACTATCAAAGAAGCTTTGCATCGCTGTGTTCATTGTACTATGCATTTTTGTAATATTTTATATCTTTATACATCCAATTATAACGCAGGAAAGAATTATAATGTTTAAAAATGAGCACATTTTGATAACACTATTTCACCATTACTTGGTTCTGAAGTAAAACCTAAATTGTGCAAGAAAATTCCGAAAAAAATTATTTAAAAGCATCTTTTTTATTGAAACTTACTCACCATGGGAAAATAAGCCGAACCTTCATAGCTCGATCACAATACTGGAGCGGAAAAGAAAATTTAGTATGAAGTATTAGTAGCAACAATGAAAACAATTTGAGTTTTATTTCAAAAGTAAAATATATTGTTGTAAAATAATCAAAATATTTTTTAGTTATATAAAGATAACCAGCTGAAGTTTTCTCCTCAAAGGTTTCTTGCATACTCTTTAATAAATGTTTTTACCCAGAAAACGCTTTGCATGGAATTCAAATGTCATAGTTATGAAGTCTTAACCGTTGGCGTGCATTTAGCTCTTTTACTGAATTTGTCATATGATTTTGGGCGATGGAACCCTGGCATTGCAGTTAAAAGTATTCGAAAATCGAATTTTTTTGTTTTGGACTAGTTTTTTCCAATCGTTTGAAACAAAAATTTGGCACCAAACTACTTGTAGTCACAAGATCTCATACCAAATGTGTAATATATTTAAATCACTGCGGTTTTGAGCTATCGGCATTAAATGTTTCTGAAAGCACAGACCAGCAGAACGACAATCAATCATTGGATTTGACACAAAATTTAATAGGTGTTAAATAAGTGTACCGAATTTTATCTATCTAGCTCTCTTCATTTTATAGTTATCGTGTTAACTGTGAAAATTCGAACAACTGGACAAACAGACTTCTTTGGAACGGACTTAGAACAAAATTTGTTAGAAATCTACAAATTTGGTATAAAGACTATATACCAAATTTTATCCGTCTAGCTCAAAGCGTTTTTGAGTTATCTTTGTCACAGACAAACAGGTGAACAGTTTCCGAAAATTTGTTTTTCGAACTCGGGGAACTCTAAAACGTGGAGATTCTTCAAAATCTGGGGCCTGAATATTTTGCCGATTACAATACTTTCTCTATACTACGTATACAAGAAAGTTAAAAAAAAAAAGTCAAAATGACTGATACATTGAAAAGATAATTTTGTAATTTTATTTTAAGATGGCATAAAATTTATTTTGTGTTATAATATTTCTTGAAGTTGTCACAGAACAACTGTTAAAGTATTGCCTAATTTTTAATTAATAAAAATTTATATAATATGCCTAAATCGGCAGCTCTTGATCCAATGATCTTTCCTGCAGAACGCCACCACACACAATCTTTATTAATAGAAGAGATTGTTTTTGAATAAAGATAGACATTTAATCAACTTCACAATATAATACACAACACTGTAGCTTTCCCAAAACTTCTAGATTTAGCTACTGCTATATATCGATGCTCACTTTAATCATGGCTCATTGGATAATTTAAAAAACGGTAAAGACAGACAAAGATTTCCAGTTTGAAAATCTTTTAAATGACCATTAAAAATATTACCATCTCTAAACTTTTGTACAGTTCCCCAGGCTTAATCATATTTACTAAAATATTCTTGATACACAAACAAAATAGTATTACGCTTCTGCGATTAAATTAAGAAAGATTTGAAATTTTGAATTTTACTTTAGACTTTTTCCAGTATTACAATTATTCTTTCGCATAAAATATAATTTTTACTTATTCATGTCCGTATACAAGTATAAAAGAGAAATATTGTAATGGCTAAAATAAATAAAAAAATAAATTAAAAAAATTCGAATTCGAACTTCTAACGAATTCTTTTGCTTCAAACTTCCCCTTCCCAAAACACATTTTGGAAATTATGTTCAGCCGGTGATATTTCTAAAACGCTTTGCGTTAGATGCCTAAAATTTGACATATCGTCTTTACGCCAAATTGGTAGATTTCTATCAAATTTTGAGCACAATTCAATTCTGAGTACAAGTGAACATGATTACAAAATATAAAGAGCTAGATAGATCAAATTTGACATACAGATTTAAAATCCAAATTATAGATATGTATCAAATATGAAACCAGTTCCATCAAAAGGCTGATTGTTAGTCTGTACTTTCACAGGCATGTAAGCTCAATAATTTAATAAACGAAATTTGGTATTTCATTTTGCGACTACATTTGTAATCCTATGTGAAATTTTTGTTTCTGTCTGCCGAAAAAAGCTTGAAAAATAAATATTCGATTTTCGAATACTCATGAATTAGCCGCTTACCAATGGGTAAGCATCAAAAACTATTGTTCGGTCAATAAGTCGCAAGTACCAGTTTTTTTATACTATTTTACGAAACACACAACTCTCATGTGTGATACTTTGAAAATAAAAATTTGAGCGCGTTATTATGCTGGAGTAAAAGCGTTCGCAGCCTTGCCCAGTGTCCACAATTTAATCCTGAGAGAGGGATAAAAAATTTTATTTAGAAAGGAAGTTTTGAAGAGGCCATTTCCTTTGATTTAGATCAGCTAAAGCAGTTTCCCTATTAATTGCTTAAATATTATCTTTGAGTCGTGATTATAATAGAGACTTATGGAGGCAACCCAAGTTAACATTACACACTTAGAACGGCTGTATCATTAATGAATGATGTAAGAACTTGGGCTCTTAGGATTATGAAATTTAGTAATTGTGTTTTATGTAGAAAATTAAAACATGCAATATGCATTAGATATTGCATCTCTCAATTTCTCTTGTTTGTCTGGTTTAAAGTGCAAATAAAAAATTGTTTCCTGCATGAGATAAAATTATTTTTTTTATCTTTAAGTAATACATGATAGCCAGTAATGATGATATCAATACACAATATTATCGTTGTGCTTTGGGTCATAAAATTGGTTTTGACCCAATCCTCATTTATCTCATGTTCGACAAATATGAGATAAAATTTGGTGTGTGATAATTAAAAATATCGAAAAGCCCCCTCCTCCTTGTCTTATTCATTCCTATAGCAATTGTTATCGGAAACACTTAAGAATATTTGTCAACTGTTTTTCCTCTGTTAATATCGATAATAAAACTAATATTTATGTTCGCGTAATTGTAGGAGAGTGTATTTAGAATGCTACGAAAATCTGCTTTCATAGGCATGGTTTCCGATTGTTTTTATATTTGGGATCTTATCGTTCAGTGGTGATAAATCTTTTGTCACGAGGTCGAGTTTTTATGAAAGAATACTTAAGGATTTGCAAATTTTAGTTATTACAATTGCGTTTTGGCGTCTAGTGATGCTCCGATACTACGAAACTAAGAACTGTTTATTTAGATAATGTTGATAACGTTTAGGATTTGTGTATATTTGTAGACTTCAGAATGTGTTTGCCATTCGGCAATATTATGCGTTTTGCTAAATTCCATTAAAATCATAAGCGATTTTCTTTTCATAAAGAAATCACTTCTGGTAATTTTATTGATTTTCAGACAGATATGGTTCCGAATTTGATATAATTTTTAAAAAAATACTTGCCACTTCTAAAAGGTCGATTTTGTATGTACGGTTGCGAGGGAAAGGGGAAAGAAAAAGAGCGCGAGTGCCACCTATTTAATATATAATTTATTCTGTCATTGTTCCTCGCGCAATTAAAAGAAAAGTTATTATTCGAAAGGAATCGGGAATTAAATTAACATATCATGAATTAAAAATTTCACAGGAAGCTGTCTATATATTGAAATAAGAGCAAATTTTAAAATTGCCAATGGCACCACTCATTCTTCGAAAACCAAATTTCATTGGTCTAGGTTTATTTACTTCGTAATTACGAGTTAAAAAATTTTGAACTTCTGATATAAAAATAAAATTTGGTTTTTAAAAAAATTCATATCTGAAATATAATTATTGACTTAAATTTGTGTTTTGCAAATATAGGGTATTTTGCATTATATTGCACATATATTATAATATTTTGCATTGCACATATATTTATCATTAATTTTTTTAATGTGCGAAAAAAATTCATAATTAAGAGTTCAAAAAAATTTAAATGGCGATGTACTTAAATTTGGGCGGAATTTGAAGGGCAAGGCCATTTTACGAGACATACAAAATTTCAGCTCATTTCTACAAATATTTTTTCCGTTACATTGAATTTTCTGTAATCCTCTAAAACGATGCAATTGGGGGCAAATTCACAAATTTCAAAATGTGGACAGTATTTTATGACATTCAAATGCTATATTAATCATGCATTTCTTAAGTCAGTTATTATTTTTCTTGTTGTTGTAATGTAAATATATACATAGTTATTTTTCTTGTTGTAATGTAAGTATATATATATAATATAAAATTTCGCCAATGGTAAAGAAATAAAAAATAAAAAAAGATACTTTGCATTGTCATAATATTTTCTTTACAGACACTTCTTTTAAATACTGAAGATAGTCTCTATCCTTGTAGCAAGCAAGAATTTTCACTCATTGGCGCATATAATGTCACTTACAAAATATAAGAAATTGCTGAAAAAATGGTAATTTTATATCCAATAAATTCTTTATGGAATCATAACTATTATTTCTATTTGTAAGTAATACATAATGTATTCCGTATTTGTTTACTAGAAAAGGGCAATTTATGTTTAAAAAATTTTATGTGCTCAATATTTTTGTAAAAGTCTCAAATTTTATAAAATTAATCGGCCTTAAAGTGTAATTGATGTATATAATAGTAAATGGAATTTAAAAAATCAGGCGTCAATATATCATTAGACAACGCTTTTTAGTATTAATTTGTTTGCAAAATATATTACATTTATTTTCTACGCTTGCGAAAATGAAGAATTCCAAAGGATTGATGAAGTATTGATTAATATTTTGGTTCAAAATTATCTTAGTCATTATAAAATTTTATAATTTTAATTAATATTTATATGAATAGCAGAAGCGAAGCAAATGAAATTTGAAGCAATAAATTTCAATTACTTGAAAGTCGAAAAGAATAAATGACTTGAAAAATGAAATTCCGTAAGAATATCTCTTGGTGAGCAAAGATATTTTATAACAAAAAGAATTGCACAGAATTTCGAATGAAATTCATTTTTAAATTATTACTTCTTTAAAAAAGCTTTGATATTTACAAAGACAAAATATTATTACTGAATTTTTTTTATATAAAATATTTGCGATGCATTTAGTTGATAAATGTCATTTAATTGAATTCGTTTTGTTGCATTTAATTAAAAAAATTCTAATACAAATTTTCGTTTATTTAAATTAAATACTTCTGAAAGACATCTTGTGGAATAATTATTTTCATAATTATATTTGGAGTAATTATTCTCATAATCATGCTTGCGTTTAAATTTTTATTCATATCAAAAGCGTAGTGCAAAAATAATGAAAATTAAAGACATGTAAAATAAAGAAATGAATGAACATTTAGATTGATGTTATGTGATTTGCGTTTCACATCTGTAACTTTTTTATATGCTCATAAAAATAAAATAGTGTATCATTTAATGTTTATTTATGAGTACTTAAGGAATTGATATTCTAATAAAAAAAATGCTGGAATAACACGCAAAAAGAATAAAAATCCGTTAATTTTTTTTTTTTTTGGATAAGATATTAATTCAACGTTAAGTTTATATTTTAAAAATTATAAATAATAAATAATTTTATTTATTTTGCTATTACAGCAAGACTTTCCATTTTGATACTTGCAGCGTAATGCCGCTTTATACTGGAATGAAATTTTCACTTTAAATGTTTTGTCATGCATGAAGTAGCAATCGATTTTAATTTGCAGATTGTAACTTTACTGATCTTGAAGTTTGGCAAAAATAAATTATCAACCTCCAGGAAATATCTAAGAAGCATATATATTAGTGAAAATTTTTACACTTTACGCATCTAAATATGAAAACAATCCTACAATAGAAAATGACAAATATTTCTTGATTAATCATGGTATATTAACTAAAATTTGTACTGTAGGCGATTTCTTTCCTTGTGAAATTAGAGTGTTGTAATTGAAAATTTCAAAGTTTAAGTGTGTTTCAAAGTGTTTCAAAGTTTAAATATGTCGACAACCCCTTGCGAACATCTTAAACACATCAATTTTAGTATCCGTTATTAGTATGAAAATATTTTTAATTTTCATGTACATTGATCGACAACAAAATAAAGCTATGCGACTTTTTTTTTTTTTTTCGCTGTTGTGCACTCTTAATTGCCTGTTTTAATTGATTTGTTGTTTGATTAATTGATAAGAGTAAAATATGAAGGCTTGGCAACAATATGATAACTTTTTTTATTTTAATTGCTAACTTCTGAGAATATTTAAATATATCCTGATTGCAAAAAAATATATATTTTTTTTTTATTTTCACAAATTATATGAACTGCGGATATCAATTTGATGTAATTTGACATTTATAGTGAGTGTGTTGTGATTTTCTAATGAACTGCCCGGTTTTAAATACACTAGTTTTAATTTCCACAAACACAGCTACACTACAAAATTTACAAGGGTTGTGCATAGGGGGAAAAGTTGACCTCAGGAAGTTCCTTTAAGTTCAGTTGTCCCGTTCAACTGCTTGTCTTCTGTAAAACGCCACAAGGGGGCGCTCTCTGCTCAAGGGGTAAAAGAGGTGCTACATATTAAAGAATTATTGTATTTTATTTTTTATGAATAGAATTTATTGCTAATTGAATTTCAAATAATTGCACTCTAAAATCTTTCAGTATTTGAAATAATTAAATAATTGGGTTAACTTAGTATGATCAGGAACCACCTACAAAATGCATATTTTGAAAAATGATTGTTTTGTAAAGCACTGCAAACGCTAAATGCCTGATTTTTCAAAATTACTTATGACACTATTAGGAAGATTTAAGTTCAGTTGTGTTCCCAAACTATGCATATTTCGGTACAGTTAAAAAATAGTGAACCCAAAATCAATAGAATAGGGATAGATTCTCGTTTGCACAATTATGTCCAGTTGTTGGTTATAGAATAATGGTGAGGTTTTTCTGCTGCAGTATTTGTTAACGATTCATATCTTGAAGAGATAACTTTAGTTTTTTACTTACTTATTCAACAATTTAAATCCTGCTTTTTCTGAAAAAATTACCTCTCCCTCTCTTATTTTTTTTTTATTTATTTTTTTTTTTTTTTGTATTTTTATCCTTCTCAAGAGTTGCTTTTAAAAAATCCCCCCTCACCTTTTTTTTTTTTTTTTAATGTTTTGTAAAAAGGTTTTTTAGTGATATTTTGGTTAAAAACTATACAATCGTTTTGGTAGAAATTAAAATAATTGAAAAATTTAATTCAAAAATATATAATTCATCAACAGCTCAGGCGTGAACCGCAGGTGTTTCCGTCATACCCATAAATATATAGTGTCTGCATCAGAAGGGGAAAAAAAAAAAACTTTATTTACATCAACTAAATCATCCCATTCGTAATATAATTCCGATAATGGATTTGTAGCTTTAGAAATCTGTACAATGGAGAAACGCAAATGAATAAATTAAAATATTTAATTATTTTCATATATCATTATTAGAATTAATTTTTATTTTTAAAGAATTTTAATTGAATCGGTCGTAAAACAATGGATGAGAGTAATTTTACTAGAAAGTATGTTATATTTAAGAAAAAATGTGAAAAGGGTGCATTTGTCACCTTAGAGTGCGAAATGTTAAAATAAAAATAAAATGCTTAATGGATATTTCGTTCTTAAAAAAAACAATCCCTTGCTTTTTTTCCACCCTTTTGTTTTGGCGTAGCCCTTCTACTAGACTTTTCGATTTCACATGAAACTGTAGTGTTTGCACTCGGTACTGTTTCCTTTAGAAATCGCCAAATGCTCGCCAATGTTTTATCTGTCGGCAACCCTATTGAAAAGGGACTACGGCATTTATCGAGCGCTGTGACGGAATGGCGTGGCGGATAGGAGTTGTCTTTGCGTCCTAATCTACGCAGCAGCAAGAGCTTAAATGGGTGCACCTTGACGAATATTGCGAGCTTTCTATTCATGAGACAGGTGAGTGTTTTAATTTAGTTAAGAGGAAAACATTGTCCAGGTGTAGATTTGTGCCCTAGTCGAAACACTTTTCTGCATCGTCCTTCCTCAATGTTTGTTTGGAGAAGGAGGAAGAGGGGTGGGGGGAGGAGATCGGCCATTATTTTTCCCAATACTTGCGATCTGAGCTCTTTTCAGATGACGATGCAGCCTTTTTGCTGTAAATGTTATAATCGATTGATCAGTAGAGTATCAAGTTTCCTGCTAAACCATGAAAATTGCTTTTTTTTATAAAAAAAAATGCAGTTATATTATGGACTATCTAGGACGCATTTTTAGTTGTGTATTTCCCTTCTAATATCTGAGGATCAAAACGCTTGTAAATAACGATCGACTGGCTCGCTTGCTTGTTTTATCGATAAATGTTATATTCTCTGCATTTGAGCAATAATTTGTATTATTTCTAATGCAAAATAATTCTAAAATATTATGAAATAATATACTATTTATTATAATTTCTATGGTGAATTTTCAAGATTAAATTACCTTTATTTCTAGAGTGATATATATATGGAAGATTGTTAAAAATGGAGCATTTGTCCCTTAGTTTGAAACTAGATATTCTTTTATCATTATTGAAGGTAATATCTTAATTGGAATAGGATTATATTTATTATTGTAAGAGGTAATCATATAAGGAAAAAAAAATATTTTTTTTATGAAAAAAAAAATATTTGACTGTTAAAGATGTATTTTTTTTTCTCATTAAATATACCCAATGGATGCTGATGTAAATAAAATTGCATTATGAAATTTCATAAGAAAACAAGCACTGTTTGTCTGCTACAAGATCTTGTTACTCCATCTGATTAGTAGCGATTCTATAGGAATTAGTTATTCTTGAAAAAAATCATTTCAAATTAGATGACTTAGATGGAAATTTGGATTTTTTTCTTTTCTGATACCAATTGTCAGCTGAAAAAGAATCTTTTTGCTGTAGTTGCATGCATCATTATATTTGTCTTCCATTTTTTTAAAGATTTTATTTACCTTTTTTTAATTAAAATTAATTCCTATCATTTTTTCTGGTCTCTTTTAACCAGATATTTTTTAAGTGTCTTTTACAATAATAAGAAAAGAGATATTAAAATTACAGTCAATAAAGTGTACGAAATAGTGCGTAATTTTGCATTTTTCTCTGAGAAAGTTATAATGAAATTTTTGAAAGTTCTTCTGCAATCTACAAAAAGATTACCTGATGCAACTGAAATTTTAAATTTTACTATTAAGTATTCAATGAAGTAAAAATTTGGAAGATATTATACCTATACGATGAAATTGATCATATGTGTTATACAGTAAACAATCCAAGACAAAAAACTCTACTCAGTGGCACGACAGTCCATGTGGGCCAAGGTTTACAGTTCCCATATCTGCTTTTTTGACTGAGGGCCCTGGGGTGCAAGGCATGTGTCCTGGTTAGGCGATCAACCTAACCCGGACCTCCAGTGTTTAGTTCCCAAACATGCTTGGTCCTCAGTTTATCGACCCACTGAAGGGACGAAAGGCTGAGTCAACCTTGCCCAGCCCGAGGATCGAGCCCCAGACCTGTGCATTAGGAATGCAAAGCGCTACCACTATGCCACAGGACTTCAAACAATCCATCTATGCCTAATAAAGGAAAATACCTTTCCTAAATAAATTTCTTCTTGCCTTGCCAAAAAGTTAAACTTTCAATGGGAAAAAAAGTATTTCTAGAAAAAGATATTGCATGCGAGAAATTTTCACTGGAAGCATTTGAGAATTTAAAAAATATATATATTCATCAAAAGACTCAATACTGTGTAATAGAAGAAAAATTAACTGCAAAAAATAACATAATATAGAAGAAATGTATGTGAAGGTGATATATTAAATGCGGATATCAAATCGTATTTATTGATGAAATATACATAGACAAATATTTATGGTAAGCACTGGCGAGATACCATTTCAGGAACTGAAATAAATATTATTTCAAAGATTGACTTGTTATACAAACTGGTTTGCTTACAGAATTTATACCAGTGCTCAGTTGGTTTTCAAAGTGTTGATCAATAAAGGAGATTACAATAACTAAATTTACTTTGGAGATTTTGAGATATTGATACTGGGAAAAAAATTATGCCAGATTTATAAGCTAAGAGTATAGTATGTATGGACAGTTCTCCACATAATATGTAGATTGTAGGTCTGAGACCTACAAAGTACAATATGAAGAATGTGAGGATTGACTGGCTTGCAAAGACTTTAGTACCTTACGATATGCAAATGCTGAAAGCAAACCTATTATCTAATAAATTACAACTGTGCTTGTAAAGTCATATATAAGATTAGTCATATAATTAAAGAGTTCAGGCATAATATTTTGTTTCCTCATCTTTTTACCATTCTGATTTTTGAAATTATTTGTTCTAATTCTGTAAAACTATATCTTGAAATTGAAGAAAGCAGCAGATATTAATTTATTAGATACATGACACATAGTAGAAAACGGTTATTAAATGGCTAAGTGCATAGGCAAATGATTCAGATTTTAAGAAGCAACAGAAATAGAAATGCAGGTGAACTTTTATTGAGATGTGCACATTGCATGCAAAATAAAAGTTTATATAATAACAGAAACTGAGCAATGAGATAAATGGTTTCAAAATAAATTGTCTAAAAAATTTCGACAGGAATTGTATAAATTCTTTGACAATTTTTGTTGTTCTAGTAATTCTGAAAAAAACATTCCAATTAACTTTGATTTTGCTATGATTAAAATGTCTTAAACTGTTTTTTGTTAATTCAATATAATTTCAGAAGTGAAAAGCCTAAACTAATTAATAAGTTTTCCTTATAATTTGAGTATTTTGTAAATATTTATTTTTATATAAATATTAGTAATATATTAATTAAAAAAATTTTACAACTCGCTAAATTTAATTTGAATAGAAAGATCTTTTGAAAAATTTGCCCAGGATTGAGCCATTTACATCGTGAATATGATTTTAATCAAATGATTTACACTATATGCAATATGCTGTCTTGTCATTCAGGGACAATGACAACTTACTAATATGTTCTACATAAAATTTCAGAATTATTTTCTTAAAATTGTCTTATCATTGCACTTTAGTGTTTTAATGATGAACCTTTGTAAGTTATTTTATCATTATATTGTATCCTGTTCCAAACTTAATTTTCCTGCCTTATTAGATGTTTATCAAGAACTCGCAACATTATTAGTTAACAAATTTTTAAATATGCTTGTACAGTTGTTTTTGATTGCAACTTCAGTCTTACTAAAATCTTAATAGTGATTATTGTGAAATATAGAAGTCATATAAGCAGTAGTAGGATTTACAGTCTACTAAAATAATTTCTCTCCCCCCCCCCAATTTAAATATTGGTTTTGTTGCAAATATAAATGTGTATATATTGTTAATATCTGAATATACAGATGTGCAGTTGAATTATTAAAAAAAAAATGTGAATATTTTTATTTTTAAACGTTGCAAGAACTAATGAGGTTTTAGAAAGCATGAGTAAATTACAAATTGGATTTAGACAAAAATAATTTTTAGATAATTTTTTTGTGTGCTAATTATTACTTCTGCATTTAAGAAAAGTATATTTAGCCAAAAATAAATATTATAAATTTAAAAAAAATTCATGCATAATTTTTGTTTTTTTATTCTGCATGTAATGGGCTCATAAATCATTTATACATATATTTGCTCATCAAAACTGCTTTCTCTACCAGCTTGTTTTAATTCATAGAAAAATGTTTTCTTAATCTTTTAAAAATCAAAAATGACCTATCGTGTTTAATTTGAAATTCAAAATAGTCCCATTTGGAAAAATAGCCCATCTAGTTTTAATTTGAAATAAAAATTCTCTTGTCTTAAAATTCCTCCCTATTCTCTACCTTTCCCCTTTCTTGCTGTCATTTATTTCTATGTCTTATTGCTGACTTCCATGCTTAACCCTCTGGCTGCGTAATTCTTTAAAATCATTATTTAGATATGATTTTTGCAAATAAATTTAAATATTTTCCAAAGGCAGTGAACTGATACTATATGTTACACAATAATAATATAATAAAAATCTGTGATCACAAAAAATAAACACTCTAAACTGCAAAAAATGCTGGATGCAACAGAAAATGGACGGATTGTCAACACGTGGAAATGGCAGGATACGCAGCTGGAAGATTAATTACACCTTGATTCATTCATAATTTGGAACCATACTGTTCTCATATATTTAAGAAACTTGATTGCTTACCAAATTAAAATTTCTACAAAATTACTTGTTGCAAAAACTTCTTAAATCATTGAAAATTATTCTGAAATATTTTTGCAAATATTTCTCCCTCCTCTCTCTAAAATAAGAGCATTGTTTATAATTAATAAATAAAAAATAGATGGGATTTTTTTTGTCTTTTAATTTCTTTTTTTTTTCTAAAGTATTCCATAATTTCTCATTATGAAGGTATTGACGTAAACTTTCATGTTTCATTATTTTCTAAGAGCGTGCTAATATTAATTTATTTGCCATAACATTTCCCCTTTATTCACGAAGCACTCTTTGAACATCCAATAATCAGTGTTCTTGAAACTTCTATTGGAAATGTAAAGGAAGGTCTTGTCGGTGAGTTCTCTGCTGTGAGTCCAGAGGGCTCCAAGTTTAAGATATGAAAACACTGTTTAAGTGGGTCTGTTGCTTGTTAAGGCCAAATGCCCTCCCATTAGTGTGGTGTTGAAGTTCGGAGATGACACATGAGTTACAACTCGTGTGTCATCTCGTCATCTGACCAGGGTGCAAAATTATGATATCCACTGTAAAATATCTATAGATTATTAACTACTATGGAAACTTATGAACTCATTGAAACTCATTCATAATATAGAATATTTATGTATATTCCTTATTATAATACTTTGAAAATTCATTTTCCAGTATATGTAATGGAATATGATATTTTTAAATGACATTCTGCTTTTGTCCTGAGTTTTTCATTCACTAGTTGACTTAATAGATGAGATATAAGTTTAAATATTTGATTTTTTTTTTTCTCCCCTCCAGGTACCTGAGTGGGAATAAGTGCAATTCTTCTGATCTAGTGATAAGCAGCTATCTTTTCTCATATTCCATGCGATACGGTTAGTATTTTCATATTTTTAATTAAATTTTTTTCCCGTAAATTTTACATGTAACATCGAAATAAATGCTATCATATGAATATCAATTGTTATTCTTAAGTAAAAAAAATTTATGTGGAAGATTAGTACATCATGAAAATTCATGTTTAAAATTGGACAATTTGCCAAATATATGAAAATTAAAAAATAATTACTTCTTATATTACAATTTTCAAAGCTGATGCTGTAAGGGAAACTTGAATGGGGGGGGGGGAACAAAATTAATCTAATTTGCATTGTATTTGTATGTTTGATCTTTTTTTAAATTGATTATTACAATATTCCTTGTATTACTTTTATCAATTACTTTGAAGAAATGTTGGAAGCAAAAGGAGAAGATGAATAGGTGATTGTGTGTGTGTTCGAGATTATTTATACATAAAAATACTTTGCATACTAGAATTAATCATTGAATAATTTTATTATTTATTATCTCAAAAATGATTTTTACTGAACTGACTTATTTGATTTCAGCTTTGGCGAAGGTGAGCTGTTGCTAGTGCCCTACGCTGTTTAGTCTGTGATAACTTAGCTCAAAAACAAACTCTTGGTGTGGCAACACCTCATCCCCTTTTCACGTTCTTCCATGCCCTGCGCTAGTCGCAGTGGGCAATACCAACGTCTTTCAAGCTCATAGATGCAGGCAAAAATGGATTCGACTGCGCGCTATGGCGACGCATCTGCATCTGCCTTCGGCGCAGCTGCCTATCGCAGCAACCCATCCTACAATTTTAACCAAGAAGGAGAAAATGGAAACTCGGATTCCTCATACTCAGGATGGCAAAATGGCTCAAATTGGTCAGATAATAACAAGAATAACAGGGGAAAGGATGAAAACATGGATCATGACAATAACTCTTTCTCGGGTCTCTTGGGTGCAACAGGTGGTCAAGAGGAGAAAGGCGAACGAAGACCACCGATGCCTCGTCTTGGACTTCTTGGTGGTGGCGAGAGCTCAATGGTTGGAAGCTGGAGTGGAAGTCAAGGGCCTAGTAGTACCGGAGCATGGGTTGGGCGGCCAGGTACTACAGACATAAGTGGAGGATCAAATGCTGGTAAGATTTTCTCATTTTATGTAAGGGGAACTATAGTACTTTGGATCACATTTTTTGCATTTACATTTTTATTTTAAGTTGTTAGTGTCCTATTTTGTGTGAGGTTATTCTATTCTTAATTACCTCATCTATTATCTGTAAGATAAAGAAGCTTAATTTTTAAAGAAAGAAAAACAGCATACTGACTTATCTTGTGTTGGAAGATAGTCCTGTACTTTTCGTTGTACTTTTGTGTCTGTATTGAAATTAGTTCTCCATCATCCTGCTTTCGGATGTGATATGAAAAGAAAAGAACATAATCTATATTTTGTATACATGTTAAAAGAGCTTTTTCAGCTCAGAATGATTTTGCAGTGTCTTTTATTACAAGTAGTCTCAAATATCCTTTCCACCTATCTTTTTCCTTGCTCCATTTCACAAGTCGGATTTTATTGCAGCTGTTGCAAACTTATAAGTCAGGCTCCAAACTTCCTTCTTCATTAATGTTTATTTATTTTTTAAATTATTTTTGCACAATTGCCTACATACTGACCTAAGCAGGACTTGTCATTTTCAGAAAATATATTTGAAGAGTTTTACTTGACATCATATTTGTATTTATCTTTCCCAAACTTCTAAAAAAATCTATTGAATACTAAATTAAAGTGTAAAAATTAATCAGTTAGCATATTTTCTTATTTTTTTTCTTTAGGTAATGGGTTGTGTATGTTGGTTGAAAGTTTTTAGTAATACATATTGAGCTAGACAAAGCAAAGTATAGTTAAGTCATTTAAGTGAAATGTACCTTCTTAACAAAACTTTAACATAAATAGGATGCTAGTTATTAACGTCTTCCGTTTTCTTGATATAAGTACATTTGCATATGAACTCTTCTCATATGATATCAATCAACAATAAATGCAAATGTCATTTTATATTGCTTTACGATGTGCTATAACATCTGTTTTTCAAAATTGATGTGAAATATTCGACTCATTTTACATATGTTGACTCCTACTTGTGTTGTAATGAAAATTCTCTTTTATTTGAAATGTTTTTCCTCTCTTCAGAAACACCCACAAAGCCATCTCAGACTTCATCCTGGGCACAGGCAGCAGGTAAAGGCCTACCGGGAGAACCAACTCAAGAAGCTCCAACATCCTCCCGTGATCGTGCAGAACAAGAAGCCCAGGAGTTCAGGAAGAAGGCTGCATTTAGTCAAGGATGGGGGCAAAATGTAAGTATATTATTAATCTCAAGCCTCTGTTGTCTTTTTTTTTTTTTTAGTCTCAATAGTTGTTTGAATTGTCATGTTAGTGTATGTTGGAACTAAATGCAATAAACTTTTAGATTTCTGATATGGGGGGGGGGGATAACAAAGTTATTAGAAGTAAAGATTTGTGTTCCTGCAGCTACAAAAGGAATTCTTTTTTGTCATTTCTGGCCAGCATGCACGTGATAATACAGTATAATAAGACACTAAAAATGTTTTATGAAGAGTTAGAATTTTTTAAGATTAAATTTACTGGCTATTGCCGTTGCATAATCTGTATCGCCCTCCTACAAGATAAAGATGAAAAAAAGTTCCATAAACAATAGTTATAATTATATTGGCACAAATTCGGCTAATTTTAAGTATATTGTCTTCTTAATGAGTTGTTAGCAGCAAAATTCGGAATTTGACGACAGATGTTGATGCATTTGACGTGGCATCATAACATTTTTATTCTTTTCTAGAAAATTCTACAGTCTTTAAAGTATATGTTACTGCAATTGTCACTAGAGTAGTTAAGTATATTTTCATCAAATTAGTATGGCAGCATATAGTATTTTTGACTGTGGTAAAGCTGCCTGAATTTTGCTGTCTCAAAATACTATATTCAGTCTGAGACAATTTGCCATATATATCTTGAGGGAACTAGTTTGTTGCTGTTATAGTCTGTTGAAGACTGGATTTGATTTTGTTTAACTGTAGATATTTGTAAGCACATATTGTATTTGTGTCATCTTAAATTAAAGTTTGATCAATCTGCGAGTCCACTCAAACTATAACATTATATTATTTAATAAAGTGTGGTTTTAAATGTTATCATAATCATACCTTTATTATAATATGCTTGTGAATATCTTATAATTTGGACAAATTCCTTGTTGCAGGGACCAAGGTAATCATAATTTATGTAATTTGTGGCTTTCAGCTGAAATAAAATTTTAAAAAATTCAAATGCATTTGCTCATAGAAAATGTACTAAAGAAGTAATGTTTGATAAAAACTTGTCATATTTACATAAATTTATTTTTAATTAACTATTAAAATAAATTATTATATTTTAGGGTGTAAACCAAGATACTCCATGGGATGTAGATGACAATACTCAAGATGGCTCAAAAGAGAGTACAACTTGGCGAGCTCCTAACAATGGCACAGAAATCTGGGAGACCAATCTACGTATGAACAAAGGTGGTGCTCCTGCCGTAGCCACTCCCACAACAGCACCACCTCCTCCATGGGGTCATACTCCTGCCACAAATATTGGAGGACATTGGGGTGAAGAGGAGCAGAGTAGCAGTCAGTGGCAGAGTGGAGGTGGAACTATGCCTAACCCCACCCATTGGCCTGATAACAATAATACTGGAAGTAGCATGTGGGGTGGAAGCACAGGCCAAGAAAAACATTGGAATAACAACCAATCTCAGTGGGGAGGTTAGTATTTGAGGATTTTCATGAAATTGAAGCAAATCGGAAAAATTACTCTCATTGTTTTGACGAAAAGGCATTATGTAAATTATTTTGTTTGCAAATGAATGCGAGAATTACATAACAACCCAAATATATCTTTGTAATATTTGAAGTTAAATGTTGTGGCTCTTATTAATCTTTTTTTAATTAATTTCTAAATTGTTGCACGTAGGCAAAAGGGGGAGATTCATTCTAAATATGTTTGAGTAATTCCAAAGGTTCATCTTTCCGAATTAGATTTAAAAAAAAATATATAGTTATTAAGTCTTATAATTGAACTGCTTTAGTTATTTCTAAAAATATTCCAGAATTAAAGATATTTTCACTGTTAAATGTATATGCCTTTTTATTATTATTATTAACTAGCTCCCATCTTGTGCTCTTGCTCTTGCTCATGATATGATCCTCCTAATTATATTCAAGCATGTTATTTACATGAATGTTTCGTCAGTTAAATATAACACTGACACAACTCTTGAAAATCATTAGAAAAATCTTAATAAAACTAGTTTAAATTTTAAATAATTTATTTAACTAAAAAATTGCTCTTGGCTAATGTGCTGTTTCGATTCATGATGCTATAATTTTGGAACTTCAGATCAAATGGGACCTATTTCATTGAATTGTGCATGATTTCATGTTTTAAAAAATTACTCAACGTATTGTTTAGAAACAAGCTAATCTTATGATGCATGAGTGCTATTTCCGTAAATTATCTTGTATCACATGGAGGGTGGTAAGTTGGAAAAAGCAGGCTAGTTTTAATACTAGAAGGCTGCTTTACATCTTTTTGAACCTATCTTGGTGAATTATTCTTGATATATTTTAAGAACTTTTCAGTTTCATCTGTATTGTATCATTTTCATCAATATAATTTCATATATTATACTGATGAAAATAAGAGTTTAAGAAAGGAAGGGGTGGGCGACCATAAACGAGGGAGGGATATGTAATTATTCTACTTTTCAACGACATTGAATACGGCGTTTTCAATGTCCAATACCATGCACGAAGCACATCGTTGGTGAGATGGTGGAACCCGAAACTAATCTATTAACAGCAACCCACCCATTTGGCAGTGCAAACAACAAAGGCTATTTAGAGCCGTGGAATAAAATCATTTACTCACGAGAAAATCTGAAGGATAATGTGAATGTTTTTTGTATCAAGAATGAATTGATCTTTAGATGAATAAGACTTAAAGTTCAGTCGGAAAGACTGTGTAAAAATGCAATGAAAGACAAAATGGTTTGGTAACTCTCAGGTGGTTATGAAAGAACGACCAGTATTGCCCTGGAAAAGTGTCCAAGAAAAAAGATTGGGATGGGGTGTACTAGTCATACTTAGTAAAGCGCGTAGTCGAGCAACACTTCTATGATGGAATGGACAATTAAGGGAAGTGGCTGCATGGTCAGTTCCATAAGATGTTTTTGTCTTTGATTGCTTTCACAACAAAAGCTGCAAACTTTGGTTGTTTTCTGATTTTCTGACATGTTTTAGTGGAGTGATTTCCCAGACATTTGCCACATGTTGCTTGAAAATTGCAATTGCCCTTTGAATGGCCAAACTTTAAACAATTTTGGCAACAAATTGGATCTAGATGCTCTTTAAATTTCTTTGAGCCGAAGCCAAAGTGCAACCTCTTTTCTGTTTTGAGGGGCTGAAAGATATTTGAGGATAGATAGGATACGACAGTGTTGTTTCTGGTGTATTTTATCAGATTTTATTAAAAAAGTTTTTTAAATGGGGTTTAAATATTATTACCTGGGAATTTATCTATTGAATAAATTTTAGAAAAGAAAACTAAAAATATAAATAAAGAATTTTTAATTGAAAAACTTTTTGAGATCTTGCTTATTTTAAATATATAAACCTACTGATTATGGCCTTTTCAGATGGTAGCTCTGAGGCTTCTTGGTCATCCCGAAACCGTCCCCTTGGCAATTGGTCTCCTGCTGCAACACCTAAAAAAGAAGTTCCTCCCTCAGGCTGGGAACCTCCATCACCTCCTCCTCTGCGTCGCAGTACAACTGGTGCCTATGATGATGGGACTGCTGCATGGGGAAATCCACAGAGACAAGGAAAAGTGAGTTGTGCTTCGTAGAATAGTTTTAATGAGAAAGCCTTGCATTTTACATTTTTAATTTCTTTTTAAAAGTTTTTAATGAAAAAAGTATAAATTAAATTGTCTGATTTAGTAATGATATGTATACATTTGAGAAAGAGATGTAATAGAACAAAAGTTAAGTTGGGAAGAAATATGCCTAAATGTTTTAAAAACATCTACTTATAAAAAAAAAAAAAAACAAAAAAAAAAACAGTATAGTTTGGAATATCTCTATTTCTAGTCATATATCGAATTCTGTTAAAAGATTGTGAAAAAATCTTTATTGCATCTCTCAAAACTTCGTAGGTTTAATAAAATTAAGCTATAATTAATAAATGTTAAATTCTATAAAACTGTATAGAACTTAAAATGAAACAAAATAATATTTGCGGAAGTATAGGTGGTCTAGTCAGATGCTATTTATCTAGATCAGAGGTGGCGAACCTTTATAGATCAACATGCCATTTTTTCGGAAGAAATGTTTAATGAGGTATAGACTTGCCGTCAAATAATTTTGATTTGCGATTATTGGGAATATAATAAAACTAATTACTAACTTAAAACTCTTTATTTACTACAAAAAAATACATTTTGCACTGTATAGTAGTAAAGGTTTTAGTTATACGTGTAATTCAAATTAAAGTAACATGTGTGACTTCTGTTGTTGCAGATTAGATGACAAATAACTTATATTAGAATTGTAAGATGTTAATTTTAGCAGAATGCTTGCTGAGTTGGAGTCATCTGCCAAACAGTTTCTAAGAGAGTCTTTAATGTTATTCATCCCTAAAAAAATGACTCACAGGCATAGATAGGTGAAAATATGGTTAAAATAGCATGAGCAGCTTCTCCAAAGAGTTGAATGTCTTTTAATTAATGTCAAATTCCATGTTTCCAAAATTTAGTTAACTATCAGTTTTACCTATATTGCTTGTTAACCTTTCTGTTTCAATTAATTCCAACTTTTTCCTTGTTTTAATAAATTTTTGAATCCATATTGAACTAGACTGGAAATTAATGATTTGTATTTCAAATTCTTCAATTTCCAACTAATCGAATTGGGGCAATTTCAGTTTATGAAATGAAGTCGCACAGGGTGCTTAATAAACTTGGGCGTTTCCGATAATGCTTTGAACTGAGGAAATCTCTCTGAATATTACTTGATTGAAGAATCAATTATGGAAATAAATTCAATAAGTTTTTATTCGTCTGGTTTCTTATGTACATCTAAAGCTTAGAATCCCCCCCCCCCGAATTTAGGAAGTATTTGTAGTTTCTTGTAATAATATCGTTCCTGAAAACATGCAATCCGTGAAACAAAAGCGTGAAGGGACCATCATGACGATAATTGTTTTATTTGTGCCTTGAAGCTTTACATTCAATTCATTGAAATGTTGGCATATGTCTGCAGAATTTTGAGAGCCACATAACATTCAACAACTGTGGATATTGCTCAATTTTCCAGTTATTTTGCTGAAACAGTCTGATTTCTTTCACGCAGTCAGCAAATCTTTGAAATACATTCCTGCAGTTCAACCAGCGAACATTATTTAACATTAGTACACTGAGTTGACTTCACCAACAAAGCTTCAAACTTTAGCTTATTTAAAGTCTACGACAGTATAATGTTGACTATTTTTGTAACTAACCCCATTACATTATCAAGAAATGTTGAACCATAGAACACAAGGCTTGTTGGTGAATAATGCAATGGAATTTAAAAATCAAATGTCCTACGTCTGTTTGAAATGAACGATTTTCGGCTCGCCATATTTGGAGCACCATCAAATCAATTTCTTTTTCAGCAAGCAAATTTTTAAGTTGTTCAAATAAATATGCTTTTTTAAAATGGAGATGGGAAATTTAAAATGGAATGGAAACATTCGCATTTGTTTGTAATACTTCATACTGAACTTTGTTATTTTGAACTAAAATGCAAACCATTTTGATTGGTGGCATGCCCAAAATATTGTGTTGCATGCCATAGGTTCGTCATCCCTGATCTAAATTATGCAGAGTCACATTTGACTGGATATCAAACTGGGAGATGTAATTTTTATGAATTATTAGTTAATTCTCTGGAAGAGATTTTAGTAAATATCAGGAATATCATTGGTGCAACATATTAAGAATGGCTAAAAACACTATTTTAAATGTTAATGCATAAAATGAAGAAGGATTTGTTTCTCTAGGGATAAATCATTCAAGAAAAATGTTTTCTTAGGTCATTGAGGTTTATGATTTTTATTAGAAATTAAAGATATCATTATAAGAACATTATTAAAACAAATATTAAAAATTTGAACTAATTTTTAAAATTGGTAGACAATTTTTGTATATTTATTACTTCTGATACTTCTTGGAAATTTAAATACACTAAAAGTTTGCTTAAAAATTAGGTTTAACAATATACACAAAATAATTATGCCATAGCTGTAATGTTGATAAAAATGCTGTATCAAAATAAAAGTATAGAAGCTATCCGAGATCTCTTAATTTTTATATTGGTCAGCATAATTGCTATTTGTATTACATAACTGTTCAGAAAATTATTGAGTAAAAAAAAAAAAAAAAAAAATACTATGCTTGCAAACCAGTATCACTGAGATGGAAATTTTAAGAAGTTGAAAAGTTATATTTCATTGGAAGTTATTGATCTAAAATCTAGTTAGAAGACGTCTTAATTAATATTATTTTAGTATTAACTATAGTTAACACCCTAGTTTTTCAAAGGCTTTCTCTTCTTGTTTGTCGGTTAATGTTCTGTAGTTTTATAGAAACGTAGCTTCACTGAGTAGACCTCTAATTACCAGGTGTCCCACTGGAAAGATATGCCGACTGCTAAACCTATTTCTGGTGGGATGCCAATTGGCCCAAGTGGAATGCCAGGTATGCTCCGTATTCCTGGCAAAGGTGGAGACAATGGCAGCTGGACGAAGCCTCAACCAACTGGTACTGGTCGCAATTCTTGGCAGGATATGCCCACTGGTTCTATGGGCAATTGGAATGATGACCCAATGAAGAATGTCTCTCAAGCTGGCCAATATGTGGGATGGAATGATCCCAATAACTCTGTTTGCTGGGGTGCCAAACCAAAAGCTAATTCTAACTGGGCTGATGGGCAAGTGGATACAAGTTCCTGGTTGGGACCTGCTAAACAGGTATGTTTATTAATCATAAATGAACAGTACTTAATTCTTTCAATTGACCATATAAACTTTTTATCTCTTCATGTTCAGTTGTAATGCAGATTATTTGCATTTATTTGTAATTTTTTTTTTTTTTTTTTGCATAGGTTTTAAAAAAAGCCATTTCAAAAATTATAAATTATGCAATTTAGTATTTTTAAAAAAGTTCTGGCAGCTAAACTCTTGGACCTTAAGTAATTGGCCTCTTGGAGAGTTTAACTAGTTGCATTGTTTCTTTTTTGAATTATTGCTTCAGACTTAAAAGGACCAGTAAATTGCAATATAATTATAATTTAAAGTTTGTTCTATATATATGTTCATTTTGACATTTACAACCATTATTAATATTTTGTACCTTTCCATTTTGTTTAAAGCTTCGTCAACTAAAGGTTTCAGTCCCAAATGAGGTCAGTAAAAAATTGATTGGCCAATTTTCAAGTATTTTTAAGCAAAAAATAAGAACATTTTAATATGGTACTATTTGCTTGAAACTTATTAAATTTTATCCAATTAAAATATTTATTGGTATTGTCTGCCTCCCTAAATTTTCCAGCATATATGTTTGTAGAATAATAGAGAGATGAAGTTTAATTTTGAATTTACCTCAGTGGTAATTTAATTGTTATATGTATGTATTTTCTTCACAAAAAAGTACAACAGGAAGAGGAAGTGAGTGACAAATGGTCAGGAGTTTTTAACTTTCTAGAACTCTACGAGATATTATTCAAGTCTGATTCCAAGAAGATGCTATGATTTAAAAAAAAAAAAAAAGATATTACTTACATTATTGGTTGTGAGAATGAGGAAATAATGTTGAAAGAAAAGGACGAAGTCAATTTACAAGGAGTGTTCAAATGAAAAGGTACGAACTACACTGTGGATATAAATGAAGACTTTATTCAAAGGCCTGAGCACAGCAATCCCATTGATTAATGAGCTGAAGGATTCCTTGTTCCCAGAATTCCTGTGGCCATGACGAGACCCAGTCTTTCACAGCGTCCTTGAGTTCACCATTCGAGTTGAAGAGCTTCCCTTTCAGATGTATTTTCAGGGGACCAAACACATGAAAATTGCAAGGCGATATATCAGGGCTGTTGGGTAGGTGGGCGAGTTGCTCTCACTTGAACTTGTCCAGTTCCACGTGTGTGACCCTGGAGACATATGGATGTGTGTTATCATGGAGCAAAACCACATCCTCCGTGAGTAGTCCCAGTCTTTTGCTTTTGATGGACCTACGTAGTCTTCAGAATGTGTCGCATTACACATTCTACTATGCCTGTGCCATCCTGTCTTCACATGCATTGCCACGTCAATTGGGCGGTGCTTTTTATAAGAGCCTCTGCTCTTCTGCACATGCAGGTGCCCGCACATGCTCCAATCTATGCTGGAAACTCCAGTCGCATCCCTAGATATTTCACTATGTTCTCGCATAGCAGCATAAGCAAATATATTAACAGTTACATTGTTATGACGTTTCGTACCTTTTCATTTGAACATCCCTTGCATAACTGGATTGGGGACACATTTTTTATTATTGCAAATTAATTATTGCTTGAATTCTAAGAACCAGTTAGTTTTTATATTGTGACAAAGAATTAAAATATCAGAATGGCAATTAAATTTACACAATAAATAAAGTGTTATCTTCTAAATTTTGATATCATAGGAGAATTAGCACATCGAAAAATTATAAAAAACAATTCCTTTTTAATCAATGTATTAATAAATTTACTTTTTATTACTTTTATTTACTTTATATAGCATCAATAAGCTTCTTAAATTTTTTGTGTTTGTTAGAATTTTAAATTAAGTAACATTGTAACATGTAGTGTTCAAATTTTTTATCGACATCATGCCACCATTCATGGTTTTTTAGTACTGAATTATCAACATTATCAAGCATAGCTCTCAATGTAAGAATGGACATACCTAAATTCTTGAAATGCGATTTCTTGCATAGAGTAGATTTTCATTAGATTTAAATAATTGTTTGTCATCAAATGAAATTACTTATATAAAGGAAGAAAACATAAATGCTATAGCTATCAAATTGATATAATAGCAAATAGGGAAGAAATTTTATTTACAGTAATGGAAATTTTATTTGAAGTAAAGATGTGATTGTATATTTTTTTTGTGTGTTCGTTCTTGCATTTGATTTGAATTGCATGCTTCTTGCATTTAAAAAATAATTTAAAACTGAAAAAGTTCTATGTTATTTACTCTTTTTTTACTATTAATTAGATAATATCTGTTCATTATAAAAACATCTAGCAAAATGCAGTATATTTGAATTTAATTAATTTCTAATGTATTTGTTGAAAATTTATGTAACAGTTCAGTTTTAAAACACAAACAAATTTTAACGTTCCCTTCCCGTGTTAGATGCTTAAAAGTTGGAATGTAGAATGCAAAACAACTGTAAGATATTTAAATTGTATTATTTCGCTGTTATGGAATTCATATTTAAAAAAGACAAAATTGGACGCCTCAAAATTTTATCGCATTCTGTTCATTAAAAGTTTTATCCGCCTTTCTTCCGCATAAAAATATAAACCTTAAATAAGGCTGTTACTGCTTTGCATAACATTGGAAAATTATAGTTAATGAATGTAGATATTTGATATGAACCTATCATCTTTATTGAATATATTGCCTGATCTTTGGTGATTACTCCCTGTCATTTAACATTAGGTACCTGAAAAACAAAGTTGTGTTTTAGACATGTTGCTTCCGACTGATTAAAACCTAAATTTGATCTAAAACTACAAATGTAGTCACAAAATCGCATAACAAATTTTATAAGTTTAGGTCATTGCATTTTTGAATTAGAGCATTTAAATGCTTGTCGGAACCCTTTCAATCAACCTGTTGATGGATTTACTTGCAAATTCAATAGGTATCTATACTCGGGTTGACTTATATGGCCAGGCAGACTTCCTTTTTATGGATTTCATTCAAAATTTAGCAGAAATCTACAAATTTGGTGTAAAGATCTTTTGTTGAACTTGGATGGGCATAAAATATAGAAATTATCAAAATCTCAAATCATTTGAAAGTTATAATATTTTTATTATATTCTGTATGCAAGGAAGGAGAATAATTGATTTTAATAAATCAATTACAAACTATAAACAATTGATAGTTTTTCAGTTATTCATTTTGAATGTTGATATTCTTACAACTGTTAGCACTGCTTTTATATCACTATTTGTCTAAATTGTGTATTTGTGCTTGAAATTTATAAATTTTTTTAAAGGGTGGCAAGCCTTTATGTAAAGACATTGTACATGCCAGCAAGCAGTTCAGGATTCTTACAGAAATGGGCTATAGAGTAAGTAGTCTTTTAAATTCTAAATTAAAAAATTTCATTTGACATGTAATTGCTCAACTTAGTTTACACCTTAAATATCAGTTAGTTTATATAAATTTTCTTTTGCAGTTTCCAAATAACTTATTATTTAGCTATAAGATTGGCAACTCCAGTATTTTTTACTATCGGAATGCAAATGATAATTAAAATATGCAAGTGCATTCTGATAGAATCATAGTTCTGTTTCTTTTTTTTTGGGGAAGGGGGGAATGTTTTGAAATCTAAAAACTGTTCTTTCATAGTAAATGAAAAATGAGATTTTTTATAGAAGTCTTTCATTGTTTTAATTTCATCTGGAGGTATTTTTGAGCATTTAAATGAATTTCAGTTTTTCAAGACATCCATAAATTTTTTCTTTGTTGCTATTATTTACATTTCAATAAAAATTGCTCTTTCAATTGTTTATCTTTATTGATTGTGAGAAATTTGCAGAGTTTGTTTTTGGAAAAATGAAACAAAATGATGGTAAGGTGCATTTGTCTTTCCCAGACCGATGAAAGAGCATTTATGCTGCGATTCACCTAAATTCCATAACTACCAGCTGCATATTCATGGATACGATATTGCAGTAGCCATTTGATTTATAGTGCAGAAGCAAGTCTAATAAATGCAATTGGATCTTGTTGCTCCAAAACTCTTGGTCAAATATACCACCTAGTTTCATCTTATTATTGTAAAATCAACTCAAGTGCTGGTTGTGCTTCATATGTTTGATTCCAGTGAAGACAATATAATGTGGAGTCGAGTATAAAATTACTGAGGCAGAAACTATAGATTCCTAATTCTCAGAATATCAGTCATTCCATTAGTTAGTAATATTCTTTTAAAATACAGGTGACTATGTCTTCTCTACATCTATCATATTTATGAAATAACTGGCAAAACTTAATGCTGTAGCCGTAGTCACTGTACAGGTTTCATCAATTTTTATTCATAATGCATATATAGATCATCAGTGGTCCCTCTGCTCTTAATTGCTATCCATTTTCAAGAAAAAATGCTTCTTCTTTTTCTCTCTGTGAAGAGGGGGGGGGGGTTGAGGGCATGAGTTCCCAGTTACAATCACTGAATTAAATATTTAGTGTAGGGATTTTGCCCATTTTTATTTCATATGAAAGCTCATGGGCCCTAGATATATCAGCAGGAATATGTCTACATTCCAAAAAGATATATCAAAATAACACCTAGTCCTTAGCAGCTTGGCCGAATTTCATCACTTTGCAATTACTGTTAATCATCTATCATTTTAATACAGTTGTAATTTAAAAAGATTCCTTCTTTTATTTTGATAAGACATATTTCATAAAATTTAATCCACAAGACTATATTAATTATTACCATTGCTATTAATATGATCAGTAGTTCGAAATTTGTTAATATTTATAAGATTAATTTAGGCAAGTGAGTTAACTTTGATATATTGCATCATATCATAAATTTAAATATTTTGAAACTATAATTACGTAATTATACTTTTTATTTTGTATTATAATGATAGACTATTTTAATTGGTTTGCCATGCTTTACGATGCCTGCGAAAATTTAGAGTATAGTACAAAGGTTATACAGTAAAAAGGATTTTATTTTATTTTCTTGAAAATGAAAAGCATTGGGCAATGGATGACCTAGGATGAGAAATCTATGAGATTTTACATAGTGGTTGTGATTATTAAACTCAATTGTAAATTTTTTCCCCATAAAGAATGTACAATGAAATAGTGTTTTTGTTTTTCTATGTCTCTAGAAAATGGTAGCGGAGGATAAGTGATTTTTGATCATCTATTTAGATGTCTTCATCAGATACTAAAAATGGTTAAATAGGGCCAGTAATTGAAACTGGGCTGTAGGTTATTTGATTTTTCTAATTTTAAATATATAAAAACTTTCACAGAATTTTCTTAACTCCACTTGTTTTTCACATGTTCTTTCTTCACATTAAGAACCTAAGTTTGTTTTTATTGCTAAGGACAAAGTAGTCTTCTGAGTTAATTATTTTTAAAATTTATTTAATGTAAGTTATGATGACACAAAGATTCGACTGCTCTCTTCGTTTTGAAATTCTCTGATATACAGTATTATTATATTAAATAGCATAGTCAAATAAATATTTACTTTTATTTCTAAAATATTGTGTGAATCTAAAGATTTGAAGAATTATATTGGAATATTTAATGTAACACTAGAATTGTTTTGTTTTTCAGAAAGAAGATGTGGAGAATGCATTGAGAAACAGCAACATGAATTATGATGAAGCAATAAGTAAGTTGGTTTTTAAAAATTTAGGAAATATGCAATTGATTTTGCATACAAAAAGCTATGATTTCAGATTTAAAAATGAAGTGTAAACATCAATATATACTTTACAATTTTCATAAATGTTTATATTTTCATAATAAATCAAAAACTTTTTTCAAATAGGCACATAGCATTCATTATCATGAGTAGGTTTTCGGTTATCATTCAATGTTTTTGGGAGATGGAAGAGCAAAGTGCATGTTTAGAGCATGTTTATATAGTCGTTTCTTTAAGTGGGAGTGTTAATACTTGCATTTCTTTATGACCAAGTATTTATTATTATTTAGTTGTAGTTTTTATAAAAATGAAACAAGAAAATAGAAATATATTATATAAATTAAGAAAAGGCTAATAAAACAGAGACAAATAGTAGTAAAAAGATATTAGTTTTTGTTTGGTTCTCAGGATTCTCTCTCTTTGGATTCTCAATTTATTTACGTAACAAGTAACTTTTTCTTAGGCATTCCTTAATTCAGTGTTGAATTGTTTTTAAAACAAAAATGAGGTTTCAAAGTATGGGGGGGGGGAAGGCATGTGAATGAAACTTTGGTTGAAATCACTCGAAGGAAATTAATTAGAAATGTAGCAGTTAAGCTTATCTAATCCTTTGATTCTATTAATGTTATGTCCTCATCTTATGAATTTTGCAATTGTAGATATGGTGAAATTCTTCTTGTTTCCTTATTCTTTATAAGATAAATAATTTTATTATTTCATGCTCTGCTTTTCTCTTTCCAATTTTTTTAAAAAAATCATTGGATCAACAGTTAACAAAATATATATATATATATATATATAAGTAATAACAAACAATTGCTACTATGTAAGATGAAACTATACCAGTTCGAAATATTTTTATTGCATTCACTTGAATTATTTTATGTATATGAATCACATTTCACTTTGAATAATTAAGATTTAAATAATGATTGGTAAATTCGAGTAAGAATTTTATTCGGTTTCTTCCTTTTTCTTGACATTATTCTTATGAGTAACCATTTTTTCAGTGGAACTGCATGCTCTACACCCTGGAGTGATGGAAGTAGATGGATTTGGTGGTCGAAAAGTCAGACCGGCTAATCCGTATGAGGATATGAATACTCCTGACCACAATATGGATTCTTCTTTCACTTTCCATCCTCCCAGCAATAATTTCCACAACTTCACTGCTCAGCACAACTTCAAGCAACCACCTCCCAAGGTATCCCATATCTTTCAGATTACCTGTATTTAAAAAAAGTTCTTTTACTTATAACTATACTAACTGTTCTGTTCTTCAGTAGATTTAGGTAATAGTAAAATTTCAGGTTTCGATGTAACTGTTTTTAAAATAGAGCAAGAAATTTGTAGATCCATTTTAACCATTGTAATTTTTTATTGAAAATTTTCTTTTAACTTTGCTTTATTGCATTTGTCTGTCACGACATTTAAAATTTGCTAAATTCTTAATCTTTTTAAATGTTAAAAAATCAGGTCTTTGCATTTTTAATATTTAATTTAAATGTTTGTAGTATTTGATATATCTATCAACAGAAACTAAATAATAAGAGGTTATAATCTGATATCAAAAATAATCCTGAAATTTTTGTCATGGTGAACTAATTGTGATTAAAAATGACATTTTTTGAAAGATTTAAAATGCTAGGGCAGTGATAAGGCATGGTACATGTAGCGATCTAATTATAAAATGCGACAAAAATATTCCCACTTACTTTCTTTACAATTTTAATTTTTCAATGTGCAATTTAAAAACAATTTTTAACTTGCAGTATTATTTTATTTGTTCAGTTTTCCTGGATAAATTATTTATTATTTCCCTTAAATATAGTAATGAAACAAAAATCACGTACATAATTTTAAATAGCATCTTACTTTTTTAAATTTATCATCTTCAGATGGTTGGTTTTCAAAAAAGCTAGCACTTAAAGGCAATTAATTGCAATTTCAAACATTTAGAAATGCAAACTTGGGTTGCTTAAATTGGGAGGTTGAACAAATGGTTTTTGCAGTTTTAAAACTTAATGAAAATTAGTTCTTATTTTCATCAGTTGTTTCACCGTTGTCTGGAAAGGGGAAATCAATCCATCAGAAAATTCCACTACCTGAGGACGTGCATGATTTAAGGACAATAGTAGGGTTAATAAATAGGGGGTGAAGGCCTCTAATGTGTAAATAAAAGGCATCCCATTATAGTTGGGGGAAAAAAAAAAAGTGGGCACCTAAATGCATTAAAAAATCGATGGCAGTTAAGTATGAGATTTCTTTCTTTTCAGCAGGCTAATGAAGTGTGAATCTTAAAGCTGGCCTTAATTAAAGAGTTATGGAAATTTTGCTAGCTCTATGAAACAAATGAACTAGCTTTTAAATGCAAATAACATCCTATGCCTATTTCTTTTTAGGTAGGCAGTGATTTCATTATGATGTTAGAAAATGCATTTTTAGTAATAAATACGAAAGATAGCTATATCTGTGCTAAATTTTTTAGTGAAATTATATATCTGTTTTTTTTTAATGAGTAAAATAGTCTATTCAAGTGTTATATCACAGGTAATGCCTTAAAATTAGTTTGCCAAATGCTGAAGTAGACAATTAAAAAAAAAAAGTTCTGAAATCTCACTATTGACATCCTTGTTTTAAGATGGGCTGAACTCTTTCAGGGTCCCACTGGTGTGGTTGGAGGTCAGTCCCCACAATTAGGAACTAGTAATATGTCTCCTGCCTTAATTCAGAAACTCTTGCAACAACAGCAGCAGCAACAACAACAGTCACTTCAGCTCATGAATCTGGTATTTATTTCCTTCTGTGTTTGCTTGTGTGGCCAGTCAATTCTGAAGCATGGCATTTATTTGCTTTTTCAATCTATCCGTTTCTGTTGAATAAAAACGTAAATACAAGAAATCTCGATAAATAAATAAATAATTGAAGCTTTAGCCGAATTTTGCATTTAGAGTGACCATATTTCTATAACACAGAAAACGTTATTTTTGCATTATAAAATTCCATTTACAATATAAGACATGGATTTGTCCCTCTCCTAGACCTAAAGTATCATCCATGTTAAATAGGAAAGTTGTAATATGCAAATTGTATATTTTTTTTAATAATCATGCATTTTAAATTATTCATTGTAACATAAAAATATAATGGAATAGAAAATATATTTTCTTAAAATCAAATATATTTTTAAAAGAATAAATTGCATAAAATTCTTTTGATCAAATTTATATTTATCACTGCTAGATAAAATTTTGTCTGTTAATTTAATGAGTAGTTGAGCTCGAGTCGAATGAGTAGTATCACATGTCTTATCTCCGTTCCATGAATTTGCAAAATGCTGTGGTCCAATTTTTGCTAATTACTCAATCTTTCAACTATTTCTTCCATTTTTTTTTTTTTTTAAATTAAGTTTTTTTTTTTGATTGCATGTTTGTATTTATTGCGGTTGAATTATAGTTCTTAAAACTGTAGATATGCAATATCTTTGATTGCTTCATAGCTTTTAACTTTCTTCTCCTAATTGATAACCTATTTACATCTATAATATACGAGTATAACCTGTTTACTTATTTAATATATCATATGTATAATCTTTTAAATTGGTTTTTGCAAATTATATTATTATAATCCTTTAATAATTTTTTTTCTTTTTCCCCTGTTTTGCAGAACAATGTGCAGCCAATTGGTAATCCCAAATTTACAACCAATGCACAACTACGACACTTGGTGCAGCAGATACAAATGGCAGTACAGGCTGGTCACTTGAATGCTCAGGTATGTCTTCCGCTCTTTTTCATGCATTTTCGTGTGTGTCGTAAAATATTTCACCATGAATTGTGCATGATATATTGTTACCTTCAGGATTGTTTGAAAGAATGTTATGTTCAAGTACATATTGTTAGAAAATTCTTTCCTTTTCTATTCTATATATATATGTTAGGTCTGTATATATAATAAATTGGATAAAAAGCGATTTTTACATGCTTCGTTACATGTATCAAAAATAATAATCATTTTTTTTATATTATACTCAAACTGAGCATTTTCTTGCCACTGCAGATACCATATAATATTTGATCTTCAAAAGCATCTATTATCCTTTCATATTATAATGTCAATGTTTATTGCGAACAGAATTAATTGATTCAGTATTTTATCTTCATTAACAACTTTTGAAGATTGTTTGATTTTTTTTTTTTTCATTAATAAATTCTTAAAAGGAAAAATATCTTCTATATTTTGATAATGAAATTAATTGATCATACTTCTAATTCAAGAGAAGAAAATATTGTCTGTGAGTGGAGTATCATGTGGAGATAAATTTGTTGAAAAATATTCTTAGAAATTGATTTTAACAGGAAGTTTTTGTCTTAATTTCCAGATCCTGAATCAGCCTTTAGCTCCCTCTACTTTGCAGCTCTTATATCAGCTCCTACAACAAATCAAAACTTTAAGCAATTTGCAACAAGTTCAAAAGCAAGGAGGACATTGTTCAATGCAGGTGACACAGTGCAAAACTCGCATTGTCAGTCTCCAAAATCAAATCTGTGCTCAGCAAGCCATTTTTCTAAAGCAACAGCAGGTAAAATTCATTGCTTTTCATATATTTTATCTTATGATATTATTTCTTTGGCATGCATACTATGATAAGAAATTGGGTTATTTTATATGAAAGTTAGAAAAGTTATTAACTGAAAATTAATTTTTTTTTGTATTAAGTTATTAAATTTTGGGGGAAAAAATGGTACTTTTTTTTTTTGCAAATGGGGTTGACTTTAAAATTATCAGCTAATAAATTTCTGCCATTACATTTAAGTAAGTAAACTACTAAGAATTTAAATTATTTTGGAGAGGATTGAATAAACTTTCATTTTTAGGTGTCTAGCAGATGCAAGTATTCAAAAGGTTTTTAAATTATTTGAATTTTTGCTTTTGGAGAAAGGTTTTAATTTTTGTTTAAAGCTGATTACCAAGAAATTTAGCATTTTATTATTAGTAGCTGCACGAAAATAAACTGTTTAAAGAAAACTGATATTTTAAAACCGTAAATTACAAAAAAGTCTAGAACCTTAACTTAATGACGTTTATGTAGAAAATTATCAACATTATTAAACTGTCCTAATATATTGGCAGTTCTTTGCATAAAGATAATAATTTGGGTTTGAATGTGAATAAATATTAATATGTGATGCAGTGATATATAACATTGCCACCTAGACTATAAAGAAATTGTATATATAATAATTTCTATGTGATCTAGGTGGCAATTGGTTTAATTTATTTTCAAAAGGAATAGCTATTTTTAAAGGAGAAAATGGTTATTTAAGAGAACTAATATAACACTTTTGAAATCATACAGGTTTTTTTAAATTACTCAGAAAAAACAAACTGGGGAAAGAAGGAAAAAAAACTTTGAATTCAAAACAATGTCTCATATAAACCAGGGAAGAAACTTGTACCTATTGTAAAGTAACTATGCAGAATTTATTGAGCTATCTTTTAACTTTCTTTGTTGCTTAAATTTCACTTTGCTGCCGATTAACTTGCAAATACCAGAGAATTCATTTTTCGGTTTTAGGATGAACTCTGTTTCTAGTCATGGAAAATTCATAATTTTAATTGCAAATCCCTCCAGTTTTACAAATAACTCGTATGAAGCTGTGTTTTTATTATGCCCCCCCCCCCCTCCGAGGGGCACCTCGAAATGAGGATGAGATGCTTCCAGCATGGTGGTTGGATCTCGCCACCCTGGAGGGTACACTAATAGGTGGGGAATCTGACTCCTCCCATTGATGATGGGACGTACTTCCTTCGGGGAGGGTTGTACTGTGGCCGGTGATGGCCCTTAGGACTCAACCACAGTTCCCGCCAATGTTGTTGTTGCAGCAGTCCGGTCATTCAGTTTTTATGGTTTAAATCTGTGTGCCTTCGTGGCGGGTCGGAGAGTTAGATGGCTGACTTAATTCCCTTTATTATTTTAGTGATGCTATAACTTGTCTCAATAAATTAAGTTTACTATAGGTACAGGTCACTTCCTGGGATATATAAGACACCATTTTGAACTGAAAGGACTTGTATAATGTGTTAGTAGTATCTTCTGAAAATTTTATGGAGCAATTTTGCATATTTGCAGTTCTTCTTCCCATTCTCCTTTTTAAGTTCATTGTTTGCATGTATTATGTAGTGCACAAGGAAATTAAAAAAATTTAAAAGGTTGATTTGCATGATAGACTAATTATTTATTTGAAAATACCAATTACAGATAATAGAATAAAGTCCTTTTAACTAATTATTACTTTTGATGAATTTGTTATGGTACTTGAAGTACATCCAAAATAAAGTGTTTCATTATTATGGAATTCGAACTCATGGGCATTTATGTGTTACTTTGGTCATTAGGACAAATGAAGTGAAATAAACAGATTTTATTAAGATATATCTATATTTTAAGCCATATTTGAGAAAAAAATACCTATCTTTTATAATTATATTATTATTAAAATATCATTATTATTCATGTTTGAATCTTTTCTCCTAACTCATTCTTCTCAGCTTCCTCCTCAACAACAACAGCAGCAACAAACCTTGCCTCTTCAGCAGCCCCATCCTACTGGAGTCAGTGACCTCTTCAAGCCTCCTCCCCCAGACTCTCTGCCTGGCCTCCACTCAGACTTCAGAGACCTTACTTTGAAAGATCACCATAACCAAAGCAGGCTCAACCAATGGAAATCACCAATGGATAAGGATGATGAAGATTTCAGCCGAGCCCCAGGATCTCTGCACTCTAAATCTCACCCACTTCTGGATCAACATGTGGTAAGATTTCTCCCTTTAAAAAAATTTAGTTGGGTGTATGCTCCGGGATATAATTTTTATTAAAAGCTTTAAATCTTTTTGTTATCAGTTCTTGATTCTTAAAATCAAACTGTTATTTTTATAAAGTATACAAATCTGCCAAGAATGTTAAAGTAATAATGAAATGTTATGATGCCATGTCTGTTAGAATTGCATACAAGTAAATAAATATTATTATTCAATTTGGAAAAGAATTTATTTTCTTCTTAAAAAATAGAGCATGTTGACTTTATTTCTTTTGCATTCTTTTTTTAAATTGAAATATGTCATTATTAAACAACTTATTAAAATATCATCGAAGTAATTATGCTGCTGCTGACAATTCATTTGTAGAAGTGCGTTTATTAAAATCAAGTTTTGATTGTCTTTCTCTGGCTTAATATTTTATGTCATTGAGGATTTACAAAATAATATAACAGTTCATATGTATAAAAAAAAAGGGTTAAAGTTTTCAACCCATATTGTTTTCTATTTCATTTATGAAACGTGTTTCTTACTTTTTTTTCTCCCCTCTTTCCCTTCTTTGCATTGAAGCAAAGTGATTCCACTTGGAGTGGTGGCCGCAATGACTCTGTTGGCGGTTGGCCTGACTCAACAAATACTGACAACTCAACAACAGCTGGTCCATCCGCTGATAACAATAAAGATGATGGCCAAGGATCTGGTTACAACCTGACTGATTTGGTGCCTGAATTTGAGCCTGGTAAACCCTGGAAGGGCACCCAGATGAAAAGTGTTGAGGATGACCCACACATAACTCCTGGAAGCATTGCTCGCAGTCCACTTTCTGTGAACAATATCAAAGATTCCAACCTCTTCTGGCCTTCTAAGTCTAGTCCAGCCAACAATGATCTGCCTGCTAATACCTGGGGATATAGTGCACCTTCAGCCAATGGGTAGGTTATCTGTACATGATGGGTAAAATGCAAAAAGATCTAACCATTAGTGATGGTGAGCTTGTTGAATTCAATTTTAGCCTGATCATTTGTAATTTGATTTTGGCTATAATATTATATAGATAATACTTATTTGTTAAACCTTTTGGGATGGGAAGCCTCTATCTTAGACACATGCACAGGACAGAGCATATGAGAAAGGGATCATTACCCAGAACGGGGATTTGACATCACTAAGTCTGACCTTAAAAAAATAAGTCCTAGCATTGTCATTTTTTCTACCTTTTACCTTTTTAGATTATTAGTTCCTTTATAATATGAGCACATTCTTCCTCTGACAAATCGCCTCCACCCTATAATTAACCGAAACCAAGGCTTTCTGTAATAAAATAGAAGTGTGCGAAATATACTAGAAAGCTACACAAAATGCAACAGAACTGATGGTAAAAAGCAAAAAGATTAATTACAAGTGCACAGTAATAACAAAAAAAGAATTTGAAGGGAGATAAAAAATGTGAATGATTCTATCAAGTTACAGATCCTAGCTCTGTTTATTTACATTATTCTCCCCCCCCCCCACTCGCCCTTCCCCGCAACAGCTGATGAGTAAAATACCAAAGGCTGAATATGAACAAACTGAAGGCCAGGATTTTATGAAGGTCAGATATTTATTTCAAAGCTAATGGACACAGGGAATTTAAAAACTGTTCCAGTTTAAAATGCATATATGCATCACCATTCCACGAGTTCAATTTCCAGAAATACATGGGTAATATGCCCGGCTGTGAGAGGCGTTTGCTGGTGATGCATATATGACACGCCCATTGTTAAAGAGTTAGTGGAACAAAATTAAAATGCTGAATTGGTTTTAATTTTTTTTATCTTAAACCATAACAAAGTCTTTTTTACTTATTTTCAAATGATTTAATTATTTGAACAACACTTCAATAGCTGTTTAGTTAGAAAGTACATTGATTTATTTGATATAATTTATTTTGTATGTAGAAGTGATTAAATAATAAAACATTGGTGATTGTACATCTTATATCTGCAACATATATAGTTGACTATTTAGACACCATGCCATGAAAATAATAAATCATATATCTGATGTGACGATTGTGATGTTAACAAAGTTGAGAAATTAACTAAAAAAAATTGCAGTTAAAGAGATTCATAGTCTATAATAGTTAATAACATAACTGTTAGACTCTGTTATAGTGATTTTGAGTTTTTATTTATGCTTTACTTAAGACTTGTTTTGTCTTATTTGATTTTTGTCATCCTTTTTTATTTATTTTATCATAGTTGTCCAAATTAGTTTTTTTAACGTATTTTATTTTCTCAGTACTTCCAGTGTGAAAGGTGGCAAGTCGAGTTGGAGTTCTGGTGACTTTGGAACTGATTCATGGGGCTCCTCTCTTCCCAAGAGTACTGCCAGAAACAATCCCACCTCTTCCCAAGGTATTGAAAAATCATTACTGATCTGATAATTTCTCTTATTTGCTTGAATTTTTGAAAAAGTATCAATGGTATTGGAATTGCTTTTAACAAAATTTTGTTTATGGAAACCAGCGAGATTGGATCTAATGTCTTTATGGCCGTGTGCTCCAAATTTTTTAACTGTAGGGATGTCAAGCCACCAAAAGAACCAGGAAAATACAAGAAAGTGTTCCTTAGGAGGGTGGGTTTTTTTTTCTTCCCCCATTTAAAATTTGCTGATCTCTAGAGATTACAAGATTAAAATATTGTAGTCATTGCTTCCAAAAGCAACTGTGTAATGCGGAAACTCGCACATTTTCTACTCCCCCCCACACACACACACCTTCTTCTTTATCGAGCAATCCAGTTTCGGTTTGTGAGACAGTTGTTCTTTTTCCTTAAGTTTCCTGAATTACTGTTAATGAGCATGCACAAGACTTCTATAAGTCCAAGATTAGAATACATTTCTCTGGCTGGAATATCAACATTCAATCTGTGGACACATTGCGGTGATATTTAGTCACTCGCACATGATTTAATTGAAAGGTTTATTTATTATTTGAGAAATAGTGAGCTTATTCAGAGTATATTAGAGAATGTTTTTTAAAACAACGAGTTGCTCAAAATCGGTATTTAATATGAATTGGATGGATTAAAGAATCGATCCTGATTTTGCTGAAAGGGGTAGAGAAGTCCTGCAAAATCCACTTGTTGTGAATTGCTCGCTTTGTAAGAAAGTAATAAACATAAGTAATATAGGAAAGCACATAATGTTTTAGTGGTGACAAAAAATTGAAACAAATTTGCATGTCAGTTCAAAAGAGCCTAAAAAAGGAATGAAGGAGAAGCTGAAATGTCAAGTCTGAAAACATCAAATTTAATGTTTGAAAATAAACCAATTTTGAACTTTTTATAGTTCAAGAATATTAATTTAAAACTTATGCATTAAGACTTATTGCATCACATATGTCCACTGTAAATTAAATAGCTAAAATTGTAAGTTAGGCCTAATAAAAATGCTGTACCATATTTGTTAAGAATTAACTCCATGAAACTGATTGCTGACAATTCTGCAGAAATTGATGCCCAATTGCATAAATTGGCTAAAAATAAATAAAAAAATTTTGCTTTGTAATGTTTTTTTGTCTAGTAATCATTAAATAATTTGTGTCATAACAAAAATGTTTTGTTTTATTTCACCCTTAATTTTGTGTGACTTAAAGAGCATGTGAAGTAATATATCCCCCCCTTAATATATAAATTTTGTCTTGCTAAATTTTATATATATATATAAAAAAAATTTTATGTAAATATTGAAATTCTTTTAATATGCTATAATTTAAATTAATGGTAAAACTATTGCTTTTTCCACTCTTTAAATTCATATAACCAGCGCATAAGTGCTATGTTTGCATTTCCTCGTATCTTGAATACACATACAGGAAAAACATGGGAACCCTCGCTCCCAGATGTGGGTGATCTAAAATATGCTCCTTTTTAACTCCAAAGCTTAAATAATTTTGAGGTATGGTTTTCTATAATAATTATAATCAGTGTCAATTGAAATGAGTAGGGTAACTTGGTGGAGTGTCATCATATTCAATTAATACAATCTTCAGTATAATCCCAGAGTATTTAGATATAATTGATAAATGGAAACAGAATTTAGTTTTAATCACCGGTAATTGATTTTTGTTTAGTAAAATTCCATATTTTAAATGAAAATTATCTCTTTTCATGAAACTATTTCCATAGCCGAAAGGCGTGTAGAAGGTTATTAAGTCATTCACCAGTTATGCAAACATCATAGGTTTCTGCAACTGCAGTATCATGGTCATCAAAAAGCGAAAATTGTTCCTTTTTTACAGTCTAACAAATGCTCCAATTTCAGGAGTAGGGATATATATATATATATATATATATATATATATATATATATATATATATATATTTGTTTTAAAAGAGTGCTTTCTCTCTGTTTCCAAAACATTTGTGGTGAACTTTTAAAGCCATGGATCTGTTTTTTTAAAGTGCGACTGTTTCTCGCTCCACTTATGGAGAAAAAGGACCCCTCAACAATTCCTATTTTTCAGCTCTGCTCTCTGCTTGGTACTATAATATTTGTTATGTCCCGAGTGAATTAAAGTCAGCGGCAATGTTTCAAGAGGGGTGACGTATATTTCGGAGTTCTATCCCTTTTAAACTTTGTAAAAACTGGTCATGTAGGAAAGATAAAACATATCCACTTGGAAGAGGGTAGGTGGGGATAACTTACTTAGCATTGCTATTCGGAATTTTTTCCTTCTTTCCCCCCCCCCCCCTTTTTTTTTTATGTTGGGGGAGGGTCATGGCCGATCAGAGTTTGATTTCCCAAAGTTCTCTTTATCGTGAAATCTGAAAGTGGACACGGGAAGTCTGGTTTGGTGGAGAAGAAAACAAAAGCAAAGCAGGGCGGAGAGAAAGAGGTTACACTCCTTGGCCGGGGGAAGGTATTAAAAATTACCGCACAAAACCTTTTCTACAAAAGCACGAAAAACTTAGTCATATTTGAGGAAGAAGAACAAAGTTTTGCCCATAAACTTATTTGATCAAGAAGAAACTACAATTGATCGTGTCCTTATAGCAAAGCACGGCAGGATGGGGGCTCTTCCCTCCCCCCATACACAGCATCCTTTCTTTCTTCTCCTTATTCTTTCTTTCTAGCACCCCTTTTTTCATTTTCCCCAAACGCTGGGAAACTTTGAAAAGCCCAGTTTTGTAATGGCACATTGCCTTGGCCACGTCTTTCCTGCACCATTACGCCTCCACCATGCACAAAGGGGAACAAGAACTTTCGATAAAAATTTGGTCGCCCACTTCATCAATCATGTTGTCACAGCAAGGTTCCCAGCACCCTGATTGGTCGATCCTTCGATTCCCTGTGCGTGGGTTCTTGCACAGAGGCCGCCTTCAACAAAAGCCTTCATCAAGGATTCTTCCTTTACAGCTTTGCTGGACTAAGATGGCAATAGGGTTACCTCCCACTGACCAGGGTGTCTAAAGGGTGCTTCCCAGGACCCCATGTACACACTGCACATGACAAATCATCAACACTGCCAAGATTGATATCCACATGACCAGCAAAAAAATTATTAAATGTAAAAAAGTAGGCTCCTTTACGAAGCTTATTTTTCTCGGGAAATGAGCCTTGTGAAAGAACAATTTGGATATGTTTTGGATAATGCGGTTGATGAGTCATAATTTGGACAATGTTATATTCTGTGATTTTTCTTTTACAAAATCTAATTTCTATATATATCTTTTAAATAGGAAAGTTTAATTATAAAATGCAGTGGTATCTAAAATAAATCTTAACACAGTTTTTTCTCATTTGATTGTGTTCAATTCTCTGCAGTGATGTCAGAGTTTTACTTTTATAGTTTAATACATACAATTTAATACATTAAAAATTTAATAAATAGTTTGGAATCCAGAAATTGACAGTTCCTGATTGGATAATATAAAAACACCAGTTGTTTGACACATCTTAGTTATTCAATACTTTTTTGGGGCAGTTATTTCCGATGGATTTTTGACTTATAATTTTTATAATTATAGGTATATTATATTTTAAATTCTATTGAGTATATCATATGTGATAATTTCATTTTCATTTAATCGTCCAGTAACTGATACAATCTACTTTCATGGGCTTAATTTGGTTTGTTCTATTCCATGTTGCTACTTCTTCACAGAAAATAAACAGTTTGAAAATATTAACTCAACTTCTGCAACTATTGCATTATAACCAGCGCATAAGTGCTATTTTTGCATTTCCTCATATTTTAAATATACATACAGGAATGTGTATACCCCCCCCCCTCCAGATTTGGGTGATAACCCTGAACTAGCTATTTGTAATAGGTGTGTGTGTGTGTATGTGTGTGTGTGTGTTGAAAATCAATACGCACATAATCATTTAGTAAATTCGGTTACACTTTCCCCTGAAATTCCATATAAAATTAATTGTTATTGGCAAATTAAAAACAATTTGATGCTTACATATTCCAAATTATGATAAAGAGATGCTTTAGTCATTTCATAAAAACTGCGTTTTTGTTCATTTCTGTAAGTTTGGATCTTATGTTTTCATATTGAATTTAGCTATTACTTTTTTATATTCATTATTTCATGCAAGGTTTTTGGTTATTAAAGTTATTTTTGGGTTTTTACTGCTGAAAAAAAACTTATAAGAATAATTAACATGCTATGTAAACATAAAAACGATTTATATTGCATTTTTTCCTAAGGAAGTCATACTATTTTTATCTATTCCAGGTTGGGATCGTCAATTTAATTCAACTTTCTTAATTCTCAAGAATTTGACACCACAGGTAAGAAGCTCTTATTCTGTTCTTTCTTCCATTGAAAACTATTTTAAGGGAATTGTAAACTATATGAAGAAGTTTTAATGGTTATTTGCATATACAAATTAAACTTTTTATAAATTTTTTCTTCAATATTAAGCAATTTCATTTTATATTTATGAAATTTCACTTTCAAACCATCCATTTGCTTTGATTTAAACATGGAGATGACAAAATAATTATTCATTTAACTTGCAATTTGCATTCTCACCTCTTGCACATATCCCAGCTAATTGAAAATGCAAATTATAATGTTAGCATCGGCGGATCTTCTAAATTTTTGGCTTTGTCTCTGATGTAACAATCCCAGTGATGTCATGTAATTTTAATTGGTTAGTATGTTCTGATCTGCTTCTTCTGTTCATATTTCATGTAGGTATCAACCTAAAATTTAAAATAATTATCAGTAAACCAGAAGGTTGAAATAGTTCGTAGATATGAAAGGATAACAGTTTCAGCCTCATTCTGCATCAATTCCTTCTTTAATTTTATAAAGGATGAATATCAGTGTAAGAGGATGAGGAGAAAATGTAGCTGATGAAAACCTTCTAACAAAGAATTGCAAGCGTAGATTAAAATGTCAAATATAAAGATTGAATATCTTTTTACTACCCCTAGCTTTCAAGCAATTGCAATTACCTTATTACAGTGCTAAAGTCATTCATTGTAATAAGATTTATTATTCTATTTTGATGAGGGAAAATAAAAAAATATTTAGCTGTTTTGAATATGTTCCTGATTTTTGTTTAGTCCACAGTTACTACTGTAATTTCTTCTGTTCTACTCAGAATCACTCTAGTAATAAGGTTACATGCTCTCATTATATTTTTAAATCACGATTGAAATGCAGAAATTTCTTTAAAAAAAATGAAATTTCCTGTGAATTATTTGCAATAGGTAGTATTTCTAGAGAAATATACTTAAAATGTAGAGGTATGGATTTTAGATTTTATGTCAAACCTCTTGAAATGAAACTTGAAAAAAGAAAATTACCGTGTCTTCCTCACCTTATTGATTGCTGGATAATTGAAGTTATGTTTGTCCCCTACCTCCTCCCAGATGAGAATTTGTAAGATATTCAGTTATTTCGAAATGCTATATTCTTAAAGAAAAAAACATATAGTAATTCTGAAGTTTAGTATTTCATAAGAAAATTTTAATGCTTGTCTTATTAATGAATTAAAAATTACATTTTAAATCTTATTTCAGTAGGGGGAGGGTATAAATAATTATCACCAGATTGGGTATTTACCAGAGCTTAGAAATCAACTGTTATTAAAAAAAAAAAATCTTTCTACTTCATTAAGAGAATGTTTATATTCTAGTATCCTGACATAATTCTTTGATGGGAAGGGGGAGGGGAATGTTTGAGGGAAAACATTTAGAAACATTATAGTCTTTATAAGTACAGGCATGTAAATTTTTTTTTGTTGTTGTTGTTGTAGTATACTTATTTAATGTTTCATTTTTGTCCCTTTCTTTCTGTTTTCAACCATTAAAAAAATAATATTAGCATGTCAATCTTTATAATTTCTCAGCTAACTCATAATTTTTAAAATTGTCATTTTTCCACTATTAAGTTCTTGTTGTTGAAACAATCTCCATTTTCCAAGATTATAAACTTTTATTAATCTGTTAATGCAAACTTTAATTAAAAGTATAGTTTTCAGTAAATTTCTTAAAGTATGTTTAAACTTCCAAGGTGAAGGTAATTAAATTAAAAAATTCTAAATTTTCATAGTTATATATGAATGTTTTTTAAGTATAAAAGATTTCTTCTCGATTATATTTTCTCAAAATTGAATAATGACATTTTGACAAGAAAAAAAAGAAATTAATTGAATCATAATTAGGCTACATTTATTTTATTAACCTTCTTCAACTTCAAAAATGCTATTTATCTACTGCATACCAAGTTATGTTTTCCTCTTTTCAACAAGGTTAATTGTTGTTCGTCCAGAAAATGTAATGTGATCAGTGTAATAATTAGCTAAAATAGATAATGCAGAGTTTGTCAACAATAGAAGGTGACTGAATCTATTCCATTTTACCAACTTACTCAAATATGTAATTCTAATTTTTCTAAATTTGATCTGGTGTATGTATCTGTTTTTTGTAGATTGATGGTTCTACTCTGAAGACACTATGCATGCAGCATGGGCCTCTCCAAATGTTTCACCTCTTCTTAAATAGAGGTGTTGCTCTGGTTCGCTATAACAGTCACGAGGAGGCTGCCAAGGCCCAGTCAGCACTTAATAATTGTGTTCTCAGCAATACCACCATGTTAGCTGAACTCCCCTCCGATGCTGAGGTCCAGCAGTACCTCCAATCTGCTCAGGGAGGTGGGGCCTCTACCAATTCCTGGCCTGCTCCCAGCTCTGCCTCCTCCTTCTATGGAGGTGGGGCTTCTGTTGCCGGGACTGCCTCTTGGAATGCCGCCCCCAACAACACTTCTCAGCTCTGGTCATTCTCTGGCTCCAGCCTGTGGTCGCAGCCCAGCAACGACCATGATGCAAGTACAAATCCCATCAACTATCTGCCCAACGACTTGTTGGGTGGTGAGCCCATCTGAGGACACTAAAAGTCCTGGTCGCTCTGCTTTGTGATATGAACACTTCTTTCACCGTTACGATGGCCAATGCTAACTTCTTCCAGCATGTGTAATAGGACATGTGTTAGAGTGTGATATTTCTTCAGCGGTCGTCGTAACAATTTTTCCCCAAACTCTCTTTTTCGGCCATCGTTGGTCGTCACAATCACGGAAATAGTGCCGATCTAAAGTATTCAAAACTCTTTGTCTCCAGTATTTTCAAGTGCCACAGGAGAAAAAAAAAGCCTTATAGAAATTTCTGCCATATCAATCTTGGGCGGACTTAGTCATTTGGTCTGCCACCAAACTTGATTAGGGGGAGGAGCCATCACTTAGCCCGCCCCTAGTTCCACCTCCTCCATTATTAACCCTTCAGAGGGTTTAGGTTTCCCTGTTTTTTAAAGTCATCGACTGTTTCTTCCTTCTTGCTTGTTTCTAACGAAGAAAATTTTATTTGAGATTTACATATATGTTTATTCTTGTAGTTGAAATGTTTGATTTATTATCGTGCTATTTTATAATATATGGAGGGCAACCTGTTCTTTTGCGAAAGAACAAAAAGGTGCATACTATTTAAAATGTTTTTTTTAATGCTGTATAGTTAAGTTATGTTTGGAATCGCTATGTCTTTCGTAACCTCTTCAGTCGCCTATATTCCAGGTTTCAAATTTTAATGATTTTTTTTATACACCAAAATAGTTGCTTTATATTTTTATAGATTTTATTTCTTTTAAAAATGTGACAAAATTAGTAAATTCAGATTTATTTATTTCTAAAATTTTAGATGAATTTGTACCTATTAATCTTAATATCTATGAAGGAATTCAGCTGAAGCATCATAAAGAGGTGTTATTTTGCATTCCAGAAAGTGCAAAATATAGCTACTTGATGCAGTAACACTAATATCAGAACTTTTTAAATATTGTTTTTATTGTTAAAAATCTAATTTTTGTTGTTTGTTTTTAAAGATTATTTGATTTTAAACCTAGAAATGCAGCTGAATAAATGAATTGTTCTTAATTATAATTATGACTGAAGGGGTTCACTGAATTGCATTTTAATCTGTACAGAGATAATAAGTGTTCATTTCTTGTATTGGTGTGAGGATTCGAATTTCTCCAACCAAAATAGATGGAAGTAATAATCGACGGTGAATCAAAAACTTTGTGCTTTTTATTTGATAATTATTTGTGGTTGGTTGAAATGTTCTAATAATCCAATGATCTTTTTTTTTTTTTTTTTTTTTTTTTTACCCCCTTGTAAAGTCTGCAAAAACTTTATATGTGCATATAATTGTAGTGAGAGAAAAATAATTCACTTAAAAAACTGTGTGATAACAAAAAGTACATGTCTGTTTTTGCTGCTAAAAAAAAAGAAAACAGAAAATGAATTATAAAGAAAAAATATAAAAGACAAAAAAAAAATTATAGATATATATATGTAAACAAATATAAATATCAAGTGACTGCATTTTGGGAAAAAATGTTAAATGAACTTTTCCCACCAAGTCAAACTGCAATTGTGATCCATAATAACTAAGTTAAAATAACAGTTTAAAAAGTGTGTCTAAGCTGTAGTTGGTGTACTTGGTGCTAATGTTGACAGCATTTAGAAAAATGATGTGCTCTTCTTTCACATGCCTTTTCTCTCAAAACATTCTTTCTGCAGCGCACCCTGCATATATAATAGCCAAAGTCCAACCTCTTCAAGATCAAACCAGTGAGCTTTTTGCTGAAAGGTATTTTAATCTCTCCGTTGTGGTGGGGGTGGGGGTCACGCCTGTATGTGTTCACATTCCATGTCCAAAAAAATTAATTTAAAAAAAAGGATCAAATATGTGGAGACTAGTGCAATGGGCTAGCATACCTGGACTGTAATTGGTATGCAACCCCCGGTGACTATCTGTGGTGATATACTTTTAAATCTTATAACTTTTTTTTCAAGCTATTTTTTACAGTGATATGTTATTATACTGACTTTCCTGCACTCTGTGTATCTCTGATGCTCTCTTCTAGTGAAACTTCGAATTGTTTCTAAAGCCTAACTATTCAAGGGTTGGGGGTGTAAGCTTAGTTAGGTTCAATTTTTCCTATTCTTAACTTGGAATATCAGTATCCTAAATAATTTCTGTGGCCTGAGCTGTGGTCTACATTTGAGGCTGTTGCAGTTAATCCTCAGTGTTGGGTGGGAAGTTGAGAAATCATCCTATTTGTTGTTTCCGATTGCTAACATATCAGTGCGTGTTTTGAAGGACCCCCTCCCCTTAGTGTACTTAAAACGGCCCAAAGATCATTCTGTGCCATCTGAAGTCATGACTTCAGCAATATGTGTTTATATATATATATATATTAGTATGTACCTTATTTAATCAAAAAAGTAGTTTGCTTGACCGTGCAACCCCTCATTCAAATTCTTCCTGCATGGGTGATCGTGGAACTTATAATTTTCTCTCTTGAAATTAGGAGGAAAATATATTTACAAAGACGAATTAAAAGTTTATCTTAATGGACTACTAACTTCGAAGTTCATATTTATTTTTGATTATTTAAAACTATCATTATTGTTATTCTCTTAAGATGAAGTTTTAATTATTTTATACCCCTATTGGAATTCCAAAGCTTAATGACCACTTCTCATTCTTCATTATAATGGGAAAGACCACTTTAAAAAATGCTTCATAAAATTTTGGGCAACAAATACATTGTGTTAATTGTTGTAGTCGCCAATTATTTTTTCTTTGTAGTTTGTTTAGTTTCTCTCATATATTTGAAGAATGGAGAAGTGTTTTGCATGAAAATAAGGTCACCAGTCAAAGAAAAAGAAATCTTTGCTTAAAAGAATGCCTTTTGATGGTTCGTGAATGTCTTAGAATTATGTCTCTCCTTGCAGAAGTCTTGGATATTAACAAATTTGAAAAATTTCAAGGAGGAGAATTTCAGACATCTAGATGTCTCATTATCTCCTGCAGTTATCAGCTCAATTTTTTCTTTTCATATACATTTTTGTCTTTTTTTTTTTTTTTTTTTTTTTTTCCAATGAACAAATTATTTTGCATTCTGCCAGATTCAGGTTGGGAAACATTTTAAGCCAAAAGTCATCAGTCTAGATTTTTTTTTTTTTCATTGGTTAAAATGCTGATTTAAAATGAAATGAAATTGCCAATTAAAACTATTTATAAAATCGAAGATCAGGAATTGTAAATTTTAGATTAAGACAAAACAGTCATTTTACCAATAAGTTTTTATGTATTTTATATCGTAACACCTCTCATTCTAGATACGTTTTGTGATATAAAAAAAATAACCCCTTATGTGTTCTAGTTTAAAGTCAGATATAGTATTTAAAAAAAAAAAAAAAAAAAAAAAAAAAGGAAAAGGAACTTTATTGTCTGATAAATAAAACTTGTACTTACTTCTGCTTTTTTTGTAAATATTAAATACTGCTGTATATAAGGTTATTTGTACAAAATTTGTGATCAAAAGATTATATATGGGTGGTATAAAATGTGTAGTTTTTTTTTTTTAAAAACATATTTATATGTTAGATTCCCTTGGAGAGTGGAAAGATTTTTAAAATCACATGTTGCTCTTGAATATTTGCCTTGGAAATTTTATTTTGGAGAAAAGGAAGGAATTAGAATTGCATTATCTTATAATATTGGTTACTGAAGAGTTTAGCTTGTGTTTATTTCATTTACCAGCTACATTAGATTTAAGCATTTTGAGTAGTTTTATATTTTTAGACTACTAAATAATTTAGCTGCTTAAATTATTTCAGTGTAATTTGAAGGTCTGATATTCCTATGTCACAATCAAATTACTTCCAGGTCTAGCATGCAGAGGATACCTAGATCAGAGCCTAAAGAAAGAACAGTATTTTTTAAATGGTATAAAATGCTTAAATTTCTGAAAGATGACATCTTTTGAATGACTGTCTTGACATTTTGGTACTTATTAATTATCTATTGTCACAGTTTCATGGTGACGTTTTGGCAGCATTCTGCATTTATTTCTTGTTTTCTATATTTCTTTCTTTTAAGTGTCTTAATATGAATATTGTTCTAAGTTTGTGATAACTGAACTGTTACAGAAGTTTCAATTCAGGTTTTCATCTTTATAAATTTATATATAAAGCTTAAAAATGATCAGGTTAAAAAAAAAAAAAACTAAGTTATTAAAAGAGGAGGGAAGATTGGCTTTTATTTCAAGAATAAATACATTAGTAGTAGACATTGAGAAGCTACTTCCAAATTTATATGTATTAAGGTAGGGAAGATTGGCTTTTATTTCAAAAATAAATACATTAGTAGTAGACATTGAGAAGCTACTTCCAAATTTATATGTATTAAGGTAAACTGAAAAAAAAATTATATACTACAGTTAAACTGAATTGAAGTAGTAACCAAATGAATTTTAAGATTACTGGGAAAACATTCAAACTGCTCAAATAAATATTGCACATTTTTTCAATTTTTTCTTGTTAGAAACTATTATGAAGAGTTAATTTTATAGGATTAATGAAAACTTAAAAGAATTAAAGTAGCAGAGAAAATATTTTTAAAAATATATATTAATGTGTGTAATTTGCAATTTTATTTACAATATATGCAAAAACAAAGAAAATGCTATTCTATTTTTGGAATAAGAATGAGCTACTCGTGTCTTTTTGTACATAATCTTTTGCCAAAGCCATTTCAGAATGATATTCACTTTTTCTGAGAGGTGAAGTAATTTTCGGGAATGTTATGAATAAATCTTAAGCTGCATTGGACGGTTTAGATGCTCCTATTACTTGTATTAATGATGTTTTAATTAATTTATTTTCATTCTTATTACTCTTGAGTTCATCTTTTTCCTATTTTATATTACTTTTTTTATTGCAATAGATATACATTATTCTTTTATGCAGTTTTTTCCCTTCCTGAAGTATATGGAAAAAAGATTTTCTAATTTTTCAATTATCTGCTCCAAAACTTTTTATTAGGAAATAATTCTTTTGTGATCATTATTGCCTTGGCAGTGAAAATAAACCTATAGTTTTATGGATATCTTTTTCTTTTCAAGAAAATGTGATGAGAGATACTCGGTGAGTGCCAACATATTTTCAATGTAAATTTAGTTGCCATTTTGTTCTCAAAGTATTGTTTCGCTATCACCCATGTCAGTGTGTTGCCTTACCGTCCACAAGCTTTTTCCCTCTCTTTCCCTGATTGTAGTGTGAATACAGTATTTATCTCATCTTCAAAATGGGGGGAACTCGGACCAATTCAAATGTGATGTTTTTTATTCTTAGCAATATGCTTTCCTGGCGCTGCACAAAAAAAAAGTCTCAAAATGACCCCCATCTTTTCTTGATAGTTTCTATAAGTCCATTCAAGCCTTGCTATCTAGTCACTCAATGAAATTGATTGGTTTTTTTAATTGAAGGCAATAATCAAAGGTTAAAAAATCTTTATTTGTCATTGAAAACCATTATTAATTGCATCTATATTTAAGTGTAAATACATTGAATACTAAGGCATCTAAACTGGTGGAAAAACATGAATTATTAGCTGTTTTGAGTACTAAAGTCCTACTAACAGGTCTGATTTTTCTCAATAAAAAGGAGATTAATTTGTAATGTTGCCACTTAGTTGCAACTGCCAAAATATTTTAATTTAATCAACTTACCCACCTTTGTGCTTTAGAAAGTGTCCTTTGTGCACCATGTTCAATGAAAGCAGTGAACATGAAAGTAAATTTAAGAATTTCAAGTGAAGCCCTTTCCATCTTAGAATGAACAATTCTAGTTTCAAAAAAGTTTTTTATTAACCTGTTAATCAGGTAACTAATTTATATTGAATTTGTTTTGCATTGAAATATTTTATATATATTATGTTCTCGTAGGAAAAAAATATGAATATTTTTTATTAAAAAAAAATATATCGTGCATTTTAATCTTTTAATGCAATTTTGAAGTATTATGTGGGATTGTAATAAGCTTTTGATATTTCAGTGCTAAGAATGAACATATTTCTTTAAACAAGTGCATATTTAATCTAATGTATTAAATCTTCTCAGTCTTAGTATAATGAGGTGACTTTATACCAAGGCTTGACTGTAATCCACGACTGTGAACTTTGTCCCATTTTCCGAACATTTGATGCAGGACTCAATCTAGTTGGGGGCTTCAGGTTCTATTTTTCTGATGATTGGACATTTCTACTGAATGAAATTTTTTTAGTGCAAAAGTAATATATTTTTTATAGATAGAAAAGCCAAGAAAATGCATTTTTGATCATTAGCCTGATTGGTTGTAATAAATTCCATGAAGAAACCATAATTTCATTGTTGAAACAGAAATCTTTTGTGATAATTTCTTTTCTCCTATATTTTAGTGAGTCTTTCTTTTTGATTTGAGGTGCTACCCAAAGTACATGAAAGTATTTCTTCATGAAAAAGGGTTGCATGCTTCACATCCTAACTAGTCGCTTCAAGCCTTGCATGCAATGAAGCAGCCATTTTTGCCTCATATTGGAGCTCTATTCCTAGTCCTAGGATGTTATGAAAGATTACATACCATGTACAATCAATACAATGTAATGATGTTTTTTTGGGGGGGGGAGTTAAATGAGAAAAATTGAATATTTGCCAATAAATTATTATTGCATTAGGAAAGGCATTGGCTAAATACCCCAATAATTTTATTTTATAGTGTGTGATTTATTTGTAATTAGGGTTGTTTAAAATATTCAGAATTTGTATGTGATATTTCACATAGTGTTTGTAAGATATTTCTTTATTTGTGTGTGTGATGTTAACAATCATTTTGTATTTGAATTTTCAGAGCTGTTGGGTAGCACCTCATTCTAATACTCATTTTATTAAGGGTTGTGTTTTGATATTTTTCCCCCTTCCTTTACATTGGGAAAAATGACAAATTGTTGGCTACATAAAAAGTTCTATACTTAGTGCTTGTGATTTGTACTCTGTGAAAAATCAGCTAACATAATTATTTATATAAAGTGTCTATGAAAGTAAAAAAGTGTTCCTTGTGCCACAGCAAATTTCCAATTCGTTACTTCCCTGCAGCTGTATGTGATTGTAAATAATGCAAAAAAGAAAATTGTTTTTTCTCAGGTATTATGATTATTGTACTAACATCTGTTTTACTGACAGTGCTCCCCCTCCACGTTAAAAGTGGAATTGTCCCCAGAGAAAATTCTTAGAGCTTAACGCACATCTTTCTTCCGGTGGTCTGGACCATTCCACATTTGCTGCCCATAGAACAGGACACAAGGCTGAGGGGAGGAGGGTGGGTCTCAAACTCCCACACACAAACTTTTGAGCTTAATACATAAAATAAATTTATTATACGATATTTATCATAATTCCTCTTAGAACAAATGGAAATATTTATTCATCCTGTAAACTTGTTCTGCTAGTCGAAATTGTTACCTCTGGGAGATGTTGTTTCAGCAATAAACATGGGTGATTGTGTTTTATTTTTTATTCTCCCTTTGTTAATATTACTCCACTTAATATAGAATGATGTAAGGTTTGGCAAACTGTATAAAGAACATGATAGAAGCTCCCAATGAATGTGACTTTATATTGCCTTTTTCTGCATAGTATAAGCAGTATTGGTATTTTTAAGAACCGTCCTAATTCTCAACTTGCAATATATTTCTGTGTTCCAACAAAGTTTGTTATACTGCAAAAATGAATCTGACTTGTTTTGTGAAGTTTTAATTCTCAACTGTACAAAGCACTGTGTTGCCTTTTAGCTGTAGCCTTTTGTTAGGTCTGAAAATCTGGTTTATCCTTTATGAAAATTTCCTCAATTGTATTCTTGAATAATAATAATAATATAATAGAGAAGGTTGCCAGAAGTGATGAATATGAGTTTCAATTGTTGAATGCGGAAATTGCAATGAAAAATATCTTGTAAAGAATCATGTAGAAAATTCCAATTTAGATACCAAATAGCAATATTAAACTTTGCCTTTAATGATGTGTCTTAAATGTTATATGTTTACTAATTTTAATTTAATAAATAGGATGATGTTATTTTGTAAAAGATAATTCAGTATAGTATTGATAGTTTGTAGACAATACTGTTCCTATGTTGTTGACTATTTAAGTGGTAATAAGTGTTTGTATCCCTGTTAATTTAAGATTTAGAGTTATTTATTACATAATAAACCAATTTAAGTTAATACTTATTATAATATATAACTTTAAATATTATCAGTGATAATTATATATAATTATTAAACATTTTATCTGCATGGTCACAAATAAGTTAGATTGGGCATTTCCTTTACTCATGCCAAGAATGGCCATGATTGTATAGCTTCAGTATTTTGTGTCTTTGAATTCCCGGTTTTTATTAGTCTGTAAAAAAAATAATCGAATTTTCGATGTAGAGTGGGGATTTATTCTGATAGCCTGTTAAAAATTATAGAAAGTGACTTATCTCTTAATTTTGTACCCTGTAATTGTACTTTTATTTGTTGACATTTTGTCCTCGCACAATCGCCCATGTCCAGAACCCTCTTTTCCAGGAACTGTGCCAAAAAAAGCATGTGCAAAATGGGCAGAAAGGGAGAGGGGCTTTCCTACGAGTTTGAGACCCGCGTCTTTAAATCAAAAAGGTGGATGTTCCAAAACTCAGTAAGAGAAAATAAAAAAGAAAACTCTGCTCAAAATTCGTTCATATTTTTGGTACAGTGAAATGGCTATCACTTATACTTACCAAGTGTTCATTAATCTCAAAGTCTTTTTATCTCTGGCATTTTTGTGTTTCGTTTGACTGCTCTTGACATGTTTTATTATTGTATGTAATGTAACCGACCATTTTCCAAAGAATTACCAAATTTGTTTTCATTGTTATATACTTATGGATTGAAATCATATCATAACCGATTTTTATTTGGCATTTTATGTACTTTTAAGTATTATTATGATTTTTTTGTTCTGACAAATATCTATATTAACTAGTGCAATCACTTTGTATGTATTTATATCCAATACTGCTCACGGGAGATGTATAACTATGTTGTGCCAAAACTGGAAGTGAAAAACCAAACCATTTTTATTTCTTACTGTTTCCGCCATTTATCACTTTCTGGAACTTTTTAAAAGAAAGGAAATAAGTAAAAAATATGTATATGACGCCCTTACTTAATACGACGGGAAGGGTCGTCGTTCACAATTGCCAGATCTTAAAAAAGAAAAAGAAATTGACGGCCCGTTTCGTCTTTTTTGTGATAGAGACACTTGTTGCATTTCTCCACCCAAAACGCCTAGTCACAGTCGAGGAAAAATGCTCTGAAAAAAAATTATCTCGAAGCCCTCCGAGAAAAATAAAAATGTATGTGGGTTCGGATACGAAAAAAAATTTGGGGAAAAAAAAATGTGCCTTTTCTTCTTCTAAAGATGTCAAACACACAACAACGAACCCGGGACACTGGTTCTTCGTCAGCTTCCCCGCTGTGTCGTCGGTCGACAATCAGCTCTTTGGTTGGAAACATTGCACATTCCAGAAAAAGCGGGGATAAAGGAGCTGCTGCAAAGTATATATTAAAAACTAACACTGATCTGAAGAATAAAAAAACTCAACTCCGATAGTGCCACCTTTTTGCAATTCGTTCTTTGGTTTATCCGTGGAGGCTTTTATCGCCAGTCAAATCCTTCTCAACTGCAAATCGTTCCTGGATGTGTTTGTGTTGTAAATCGATGTTGTTCATCTTAAGCCGTAGTGTGTGATTGTTTTCGTTTGCTCAGGGTTCTATATCCATTTGAAACATGTGATCTGAAATTATGTTGAGCATTATTAGATGAAAAATTGTTCCTTTTTAATACTAAACAAACAAAAAAAATATGTGTCGTGTAGTATTAGTTTTAGAAGAAATGTTGTGTACAGAAAAGAAAAAAAAAAGTGTGGATCTTCAAAGAGAAGGCTGTTTTCCTTTTTTTTTTTTTTAATTAAATTTTTTCTGAAAGGACATGCACATATGTGGAAGATATAGTGTTTGCTTTGTATATGTATTATATATATAAGGCCGGCCTTGTCAATTTTGCTCAGAAAAATGTATCAGACAAGTGATTTTTAATGTTGACCACCCGTGCAAATTGTTCCTTTGAAGAAATATATTCCTGCTTTAAGGACTGACGGACTGAATGGATTGCTGCCATGTGTGGGGGCACTTAGCAAAGTGGGTGGGGGCCTTCCGAATTACCCTTTTTTTTCCCACGCGAGATATGTATTTCAAAATGACCCCATGTGATAGATGGGGGGAACGACACATTCCTTCCTAATTAACATTGAAGTCAGGTATAGGACACTTGTGGCTGCATTCTTCGATGCCTTCTCATTCGGAAGACCCCCCCTGCTCCCGTAGGGTGTTTTTGTATTGGGGGGTCCACTTTCAGCATTAAAGGTTTGTGTAATCAGTGATAAAAGTCTTTTTATTTATTGTGTCTCCACACCACACTCGTGCATTTACTTCTTCATACACATATATACACACTGATATGCAAATGGTTGGATATTAGCTCACATAAGTAATTTATGTACAAAAGTTTTATTCAGGGTAGGGTGCTGTATGTCTAGAGAAAAGAGGAGATGAAATACTAAAAATATCTAATAATGAGTTCTACCGACTAACAAGGAAAATATATATATTTTTAAATGCTTAATAAATATGACTTATATTTCGGTGTGTAATATTCAAACGGAAACAGTATTCTTATTTTTCATCAGAAAATTTTGAAATTCGTTGTTATTTTATCGTGAACAGATAACGATAATTTATATCAACAGATATTTGCAGAACTTTCTTAGATCTATTTAGAACATCTTGTTTTTATAAGCAAATAATTAGTGCAATAAAAACATTGTTAAATAAAAGCACTGGAAGTTGTCTAATTGGAAGCAGACGAGGATAACGATAAGAATTCGATTTACTCAATTTAACTCTTGTACTTAAAATGTAAATTATTGTAAGAATAGTTATTAACTTAAACTTAAAACAATCATTCAAAAAATTAAGTCCTTAATCGAAACAAATATATATATATATAAAAGAAAAAAACTTTTACAAGCAGTTGAAATTTTGCACAATAGAAGGCAGTTTTAAATTTCCATTTGGCCATTGACAGCTGGTTGTGATCTATTAAACAACAGATTTCAAAATGCAAATAATGTTCTTCACTCTTTTCATGAGTAGTCCTTGAATTTCCTTTCTGATATTAAATTGTTTTGTAAATTGAACGCGAAAAGTATTCTATTTTCCTATGGGCTGTAAATTAGAAGTTGTTTTTTCAATAAAATGATTTAAAAGTTGGACTAAGATAGTAAAATGGAAGAAATACAAGATTTAAAAAATTAGATAAAAAGATTTTCAAATAAAAGTAATAATTCCTCATGTGAAGTAATCGAAGGGGGGGAGGGGAAAGCTGAATGACACAATTTTAATTTGCAAACGATTCCTAGTTATCGAGGCCGCGGATTTAACTGCGAAATTCATCTAAAAATGATTTACAATGTTTCATGACTCGATTAGTTTTAATTGCAGAAATATTGATTTTTTTTTTTAAGTATTTCCTTGTGAAGAACATTTTACATGAATAAGACCGCGAGACTGGATAAAAGTTAGATTTGTAATGTTTCCAGTTATGTTGTTTGTGTCAATAAATTTAAAAAAAAGTCTTTCCGCCATTTAGAGTAATTTTTTTCTAGTCATATTATGTTAAAATATTTTTAGGCTTGAAATTAGAATAAGAAAACGGATTCATTTAACTTATTAGACAAATTTAATTTGGTTAATTAATAATTAAGTAACAAATCAAGACGTTATTTTGTGCGAGATAAAGTTTCTGTCTTTCTAAAAAAAATTTGTCGGAACTGATGCCAACCTACATAATTCCATACAAAGATTGTTAAATTTGGTGGGAAGCATACTTCCCACGGCCCTAGAAAGGGTTAAATAACTTTAATCCACATTTCATTTCAAAATAATATTTATTACAGCTCTTAACAATCGTTCATTTATTTATGTTTGGAATATTTTTGTTTGGCTGAATATATTTTTGTTACCATTTTAAAAAGCAACAAAAAATTTGAAGTTCAAGCCATAACACATGAAAGAAGAATTTAAACATATACGCTTCTTGGGTTCCTTCCTCAAGAACATACAGCATAAAACGGATTGTGGAAAAGAGTGAAGCTTCGAGGTGAATGTCGGCAATTTTAAGAAATTGTCCTTCATCTTTATTAAGTGTTAACTACAGAAGCAAAATGAATTGAAAATCGAACAGCTAATCACTGAGATATGATAATTATAAATGCAGTCTTCTTTAGTCTGTAATTGTAGTTACATGAACGTAAGTTTTTGAGATTAATAATTGTTTGGAAATGTGAATGCCAAAGCATATTGTATTAATTCTTTGAGAGAGGGTACCACACAAAAATCAGTTGAAGTCGAAATTAAACTGACCATCGTTCAACTTTTTAAAAGAGATTTCTATCTAAATAGAGAGTGAAAATTTGTAATTATAAAAGCGAATAAGAAAGGGAAAAAAATATACATCTGCTTTATAAAGCATATAATAAATTGCGGAAATATCTGTAATCCTGCCTTGAATAAGTTTAATAATAAAGAAAAAAAATTATCACAATTTTGTAAAAGTTGAATTTTTTTTTTTTTTTTTTGCAGTTGCAGTTTTTTTTCTTACTGTCACAAATTTACATATTACTTCTTGTGAAGGCTTTCTTAACTTTTTCTTTATCCCCATCGCTCACTGTAATTAGTGTATTCAGGGGCAGATAGAAATTAACATTTTATTAAGGACTAGCCGCCTTTGGCGACCAGCCGGTTCGCCAATCTTAATGTTCGTTAAAATTTTAATAATTAAATATTTTATGCAATTTCTACTTTAATAGCTTCTTCATCAAAATATTTTAAAACTTCAAATTTTGATAATCATATAATTCATTCATAATATTATAAAGGCCTTCAGTCATAACGTAATATGTATCTCTCTCATTTTCTGTTAGCACCCGTAGAATTTATGCTTTAAATTAAAGTGGAAAGAATTTATCTTCAATTAATATAATAATATTTTTTACTGAAACAAAGCATTTTTTTATAATCTGATTACTGAAAATAGAGTCACTCAGCGTTTAAACGTTATGGGCACTAAAGAATATCTTTTTAAATTTATGTAATATCTCAAGAGTTGGTCAACAAAATTTTCTTAGATTCATTATGAGCAGATCGATTCATTAACAATGTTTAAATTTAAATGCATCAAACACTAAGAAAATAAAACGAATCGTTTAAAATAAACGGTTGAAAACAGGTTTTAAAAAAACTACTTAAAAAACGATGTACTTAAAACTATAAGCATATACAAAAAATATATAACTAACATAAATACAATTTACTTACAAAAGCATGCAACTAACCCAAAAATAATTTAAATCGTCCATTGATAACGTTGTCATAGCAACAATCAGAACTGAATGCGCATGCGTGAATTTTCTTCGCCGGTTACGTAACGCAAATACGTGATTTTTTTCTACGCCAGTTGAGGTAACGCTATGCGGATTAGAAATTTTTAATTTCCTTTATTCTGTTTTATTTTAATTCAAAAGTACTTTAGAATGAATCTGAAAGATTGATTCATTAACAATGTTTAATTTTAAATGCATCAAACATTAAGAAAATAAACAGAACCGATTGAAATAATCCGCCGAAAAATTTTAACCCTAGCCTCATTACTGTTGGGAGAAAAAAGAAACTGAAGCTTTTCTCGTTTGGCGCTGGGGATAATGGAAGATTTTTTTGGCGGAAAAGTTGGCGGTGGGGAAAATGGAAGATTTTTTTGGCGGGAAAGTTAGTTTTTAATTAATAATTAAAATTCGAATTAAAAATTCGAAAAAAGAAACCCCAGGTGCACATTCCCGACCTCCAAGGTATACATGTACCAAATTTGGTAGCTGTATGTCAAACGGTCTGGCCTGTAGAGCGCCAACACACACACACACACACATTGAGCTTTATTATAAGTATAGATTTGGGAGCCTATGGAAAGCGCCAAATCGGCCGGAAATGAAGGTGTGAGTCTACTGTGCAGCTGTACTCCGTATGACTAATGTAAATGCAAAACAAACAATTCAACAATCATTATGACTGTTATTATGGTAAAGATATTATGTCTTTACCAATCGGAAGAAATTAGACATATTTATTTGTTTTGAAAGAAAGCATGAGGTAACATTAGTCAATTTCGAATATTTTAATAGAACTTCGACAAATAAAAAATCCTGTATTGCCAAAAGAAAAAAAGCCCGAAACACTTAATTAAATAAAAGCTAATGAGCAAAGCGAATAATAAGTAAATGTCATTTAAAGTCAAAATTCTACAAAAAAAAATTCGTTAAATAGAAATTTTACTGTATGATGCTGCTGTGAGGAAATTGGAATCTCATTTCATTATACAACAAATTGTATCTAATATTATTGTGGCATAGGAAATGTTCATCAAATAAAAATGGTCTTAGTTTAAACAAATTTCTAGAAAACTAAAATCAAGACAAACATCAGATAAATAGCCAACTTCCAGGATCTATTGAGACGATCTCATTTTACAATGGCAAAGAAATGTCTCCACAGAATTTGAACCAGCTTTTATCCCCAGCTAAAGAAACACAATGCCATTATGTACCAACTTCTATCATCTACAGGAGGGTTATAATTAAATTTCCCCTATAAACAGCATCCTACAACAGTGAACGGATTGCAATGAAATTTCGTATATAGACTATACATGAGATGCGCTCACGGAATTAAAAAAAAAAAAAAAATAGTTCCAAAATGTCCATGAGGCTTTTTTCCGGAAAAACATTAATTTTAACACAATAAATGACCAACAGGAATACAGAAACATTTTAACATTTGTTGAGTAGTTTCTGATCACCTTGTCATCGGACCATATTAAGTAAAGGTAAGGAAAAAAATAAGTTCAGTTTGCAGAAACAAGAACAGATTAGGACGAAATTGCACAAGAGGAGCAGTTGTTAATCGTGTCCAGGATGACGTAGGGAAAGGTGTTCCATGTGACCACCCTCAGTCGCCTGTAAAATTTCAAGTCTATGGACAGTGTGTTCAGTTGTGATGCTTCGCACATGAAGCGTTGTGGCGTTCTTCAAGCAATTCAACTTCGCAAAAAGATACCGTCATCATTACAGCCGGAAACATCGACATAAAACATGACAATGACTGCAAACATTTCTTACCCTAACCTGTCTTGTATAAAACTTCCTCTTCAGCAAATCTCGACATTTTTTTCCTGGAGCAGACAGCTTTTCCCGGTTTTACATTTTATTACTCATAATTCTTTATCTGGATTGTTAATATTGTTTCCGTATTCCATTTTGGTCGTTTATTGTGTTAAATTTGATGTTTTTCTGGGAAAAGCGCCCTCTGGTGGACATTTTGGAACCTTTTTTTCCCCGAAATTCCATGAGCGCATCTCGTCTATAGTCTACATACCAAAATTCGCTGCAATCCGTTCATCTGTTTGCATTGTAGGATGCTGCTTATAGGGAAAGTTTAATTTTAACCACTCTGTATATATCTTCATCAAGAATTCGAACCTAATTACACCCACATTCACTCTAACTTAAAAAGACTGACTAAATACAATATGAATTTTTATTAGATTTGTTCTCTGAATATAATTATATAGTTGTTTCTTATGGCACTTGCCATGAACAAGCCCGCTGTTACGGAAACAGCGATTTAAGCCGATAGGGAGCGTCTCTTGTTTTAGTAGGGCCAAGAGTACGACTTTGCCACTCATGCATCACTCGTTCGCTTGCACAACCCCTTTTTACAGGAGGGCACATTCATACACCTCACAGATAGAACAAAAGAAGAACAACCATGCTCGAACTCAGGGCGCCCAGATCACGTTGAAGACGCGCTTCCCCTATGCCAGGACTCCGGCTAAATATAATTATAAACAGTATTATAGGTATATATTAAGTTATTTAAATACCCATATTTCCAGCTTAAAACACTACAATTTACTAGCCACCTTCGGCGACCAACTTGTTCACCCAGATTATTGACTTCTTTAAATTGTTAAATGATTAATGTGGAATACATTTTTAAAAGAAAAAAAAATCGTTTTATTATTTAATTCATTTGAAAAATATGAATGTCATTGAATTGGTTTATTGCAAATTAAAATGTATATACTTTACGAAATAAAAGTGGAAATGAAAATCTTACTACGGATTTAAATTGAATTTTGTAATGGATGCGTTTGAATTCCAACATAACATTTTAAAATATTGTGTATCAAACAGAATTTTAAAAATACACTAAAAAAAGGGAGAAACTGCACTGAAATGTAATTGATATCGTTAAAAAGTAATTTTTTATATCTTAATATAATACAAAAACCATTTCTGTAAGATAAATTTATTCTAAAGATATGAACATTAATTCCCATAGGTATGTCGATGATTATGCGTTTGGAGGCAGCTCAGCTTAATTTTGCTTGAAGACTAACTATTTCAAGCTTAATTTTTTTCTTCCTTTTATATTTTCTTTCTCCTAACTGAATAGATTCTTTCTTCCTCAGAGCATTTATAATAACATTTTGCAAACTTTATTAATTAGCTAAGCGAAGCGTTGAATTCAGTGCAGTTGTAAAAACATTAAATGACGCAGTCTGCATTTCATGGCTGTTTTGATCGTATTTGACTATTGCCATTTCACAATATGTAATTTTGTCACATACGTTAACGTTTTATATATAGAGAGATTGTTTTTCAAATCAGTTGTGCATATAATATTTAGAATTCTAAACTGGAAAAATATTCAAAATTCTAGTCTGAAAAAGTTTCTACTAAAATAATTCTAAATGTTTCTGTTAGAGTTTATCTCACCTATTAAACTGGTGAAATAAATTCTTAGCTATACGTAGAGTGGGTATAAAAAGACGTAATGCTCTGTAAAAATAATTCTAAATATTATCTATTATCTTTATATGTAACAAATGTTTTGAACAGAATTTAATTCTATACACAGATAAACGTGTTTTTTTGTTTGTTTTTTTTGTCTGTGTGTAATAAACCTTATTATTTAAATGATGGTTATTTAAATTCTAGAATCTTTTATAGTTCTACGACGCATAGAAACACATGCTGCATCATTCGATTGCGATGAGTCCTTCGTCATTTCCTTCGTACTATCCAACTTGATCTACCATTTTCTATAGAGGAAATTTATGACACTTACTAGACAATGCAATAAAAAAATAATTTATTTCTTTGTTCTCTACTCTGACATTGGCACAGTTATGACTTGACTAAAGAAATGTAAGTAATGTGGCTTTAATGTTTCCCACGAAAATCGTGATAAATCTACCTGAAAAAGAAAAGAAAGAAATATAGATTTATGACACTTTTGAGAGATAGAAAGCAAATGAATATAACTTATTAAAACTTATGACATGGTAAATCATTAGTAAAGAATAAACAATTCACTGATTCAATAATTGAATGCTTTATTGCATAACATTTGAGATAAGTTGACTTATGAATACGAATTCGATACTGAAATACTAGAGGGTTATTTAAAAAATAAAAATTTATTTACCTCTATCTTGTGACTTCTAGCGGCACTGGGGCGTTGGCAAAAATATCTCAGCTTCTTATATAGTTGATTAGGCGTGTTATATAAGTATTTCTCTATACAGAAAAATTAAAAGTCAAATAATCAAATTTCAACATTGCACTGAATTTCAGAAAACAACTGATGCTTCAGAAATCACTAAAAAATCATTCTAAACTAAGGTCAGCTTTTGTTACACTTTATATACCTACTTTGGACAGAAAAATATTGCTTTCTGAAACATCATTCCTTCGCCAATTAATTTATTACAAAATAACTAAAAACTGCAATTGCAGTCGTCATTTAAATTTAAGAAATTCTGCTCTTGATTAAGGCTTTGAGTTTTTAGCTTTAATTTAAATATATTTTCAAGAACAAAATAATAAAATCTCTTTAAAAGTGCAGTGTCATGGCAAATAATACAAATTAGCTGTTTTTATGGCCGATTGCATTTGTAGTTCTCAACTACTCCCCCAAAAAATTAAGCATCAAAATTTTGATAACCTTATAAAAATTTTATCTCCCACCGAAAGGAACCTCAGAAATGAGAATGAGGAGCTTCCGGTATGGTGGATGGTTCTCGCCATCCAGGTGGATATAGAAATGGTGAGAGTCGGCTACCTCCTACCGATGGCAGGAAGTACTTCCTACGGGGACGGTTGTACTGTGCCCGGTAATGGACCTTAAATTTCAACTTCAGTTCTTGCCAATGTTGCGGCAGTCATCAATCAGATAAATCCGTGTGCCTTAGTAGCAGGTCGGAGCAGCCGTTTATAGTTACAGTAATTGTATTTACTGAGTAAATTATCTGACAACTTAATGCCATCAAAAAATGTAATAATCTCAGTAATCTATTTTTTAATCGCATGTTGTGTTTCCGGACACTGCAACTTCACTTTCTTATCTCTCATATAAAATGCACAGTTAACAAGGAGAAACCTTCTTTATTGAACAGATGAAAATCACGGCATTATATGTTTGAGGTGAACGAAACGATGAATGAAAATGGCTTAAATTTCATGGATACATGGAAGTGCATTGATAAAAATTACAATATTATATATATATATATATATATATATATATATATATATATATATATATATATATATATATATATATATATATATATATATATATATATTGCCCTACTTCTCCTATAAACAGCATCCTAAAAAGAATAGTTCCAAATTGTCTACTAGAAGGTGCCTTTTCCGGAAAAACATTAAATGTAACACAATAAACGGCCAAACCAGACCAAACTGTGTGCGTTTGTTTTAACAACTGCCAAAAGTCGGAAAAATTACATGACAAATAAATTAGTACCATTAAAAATATAATTTTCTAAATTTAAAAACCATACAGAAATTACTTTTTGTATAATTATATTTTCGAACAAAGCGAGAGTTATCGCGAAAAACGGCAAACTCTAAGCTTTATTTTTTTAAATTAAATTCTGATTAAAATTTAAAAAAAAATCATTTTTACATATTCCCACTTTTGTATTTCAGCCAAATTTGGTAACTCATCAAACGTTTTGTCCTGCAGATCACAACACATTCATTCACACATATTTTCCTTTCTTATTAGTAGAGACTAAAAATACCCGAATCGCGAGATTTTTATAATAATGACCTGTAGAAATACATTATTATAAAAATCACGCAATACGCAATTTTCCTGGATTTACGCAACTTTCCTGGATTTCTATGCACTGTCAATAATTCTTTCTAATAGTTCAGATTTTATTGAATACAAATTGATATTTCACGACTATCATTTAGCATAATTAAGTAGAAAGTCTGATATTTTTGCCTTCATATTGACGACAGCACGTTCCAAGATGCAAAGGTAATTTTGTATTGTGTCCTTAAAATTTTTTTTTATTATGATTTATAATTTTTAACAAGAGCAGAAGATTATGTACAGTCGCCAAACAACAAAAAAAAAAGGAACACGCCGTAACTTGTTATTTACTATCGCATCTTCACAAAATTGGTGCTGATGGAAATGGTTTAAAGGGACATGTTTTTTTGAGACAGACAAATGGATTAACCGAATTAATTAATTACTATCTACAATTTTTTTCCATTACAGAAATCGAGATTTTTTTAAAAAAAATAATGAAATGGAATCAAGTGTATCAAATTCCACTAAGAAAGTCGCAGTAGTTAATTTTGTTTTTTGAAAATTCCGCACAAAACGAGGTAACCCATGGAGAACCATATATTAAGTAAATCTCAGCTTGTTAATAGGAAAATAAGACTTTTTTCGCGTTTTTATTCACAGGAATTTCAGAAGAATAAACAACACGATTCAGACTCATTCTTAAAATGAGCATGAATTTTCAAAATATAAATACTTTCTATTTTTATCTAAATAAGCATTTCCTTTATTTAAAAAACATATTCATCGTTTAACTTTTTTAGTTGGTCCCATCCTAAGAACTTTACCAGCCATCTTAATATTTAACGAATAATAATGTATATTATATTCGTTCTTATTCGTTAAATAAGAACGAATATGACAACATGTTGAAATAAAATATGCTGGGAGTTGTTAGGTAAAATAATAAAGTTATAGATAATAAATAAAGTTACAAAGGTATTCCTTTTTTCTTTATTGTACCAGTAAAAACTTAAAAATTTAATGGCTGTCAACTGCAAAAAAATCACAGATTAGACTTCCTTTTTGACAAAAGCATTTGAAATTTTGTTAGATTTCTCCCCAAACTACTGCCCTAATTAGTACCTATAAATTTAAGACTATAAATATGTAACGAAATTCTTCATCGTTCTAATTTAGCATTAAAAGGGATTTTTTTAGAAAGATTTTAAATCATATATATGTGAGATTTTCTTTTTTTCTTCAACATACCTGGATATATTTCTGGATATGCCAGTCTGTTTGGACAAAGAGGATAGCAATGAAATCTTGTAGCTTCTAACCTGAAAAATTTAAATTCTCACATCAATTTTTTTACACTAAAAGTTCAAATGTAAAATTTGAAAGCTTTTTCATTTAAAATATCTTTTGCTAAATGTTATCGAATACAGTTTCAACAGTCTATTTTAATCAGTACAAAATTAATTATCACTGCACGCCTTCACAGTTTTTTTTTTTTTTTTTTTTTTTTGTCATTACAAGGAGATTTTTATTAGCATTGAAAATTATCCTTTCTGCAGATTTCTTTTCAAAGAAACTCTTTTAAAAACTATTCACTTTGCTTTGAGCAAACATGAATAATTATTCAAAAAAGAGATCCATATATACATGCTCAAGAAGCGTAACATCCCAGTTTAATACAAACTATTAATACACAGCCCTACCTCAACATAGCCCAGTAGTTAATTTTTTTTATCTATTAAAAATTAGTTTTAATTATACTAGAAATAAGGACGTGCTATCGATAACAAAAAATTATTTAAATGAATTATGGAATTAATTTTTTTTATTGGAGTCAATAACTGTATTACTGAAAAAAACATGGTCTAGATCTATAGACAGTTTTCTGGTCCTATTAATCCTATATCATAAAATGTACTTGATAAATATTAAAGAAGGAAAAAAAATGCATACTCCAACAATGAAACTAATCGAATTATAAAGCTTTGAATTTCATTATTTTAGGTCAATCAAGGGCTGCTACTTTTTGATTGGTGGATCTCTCATAACATGGTCAGGTAATGGTTCAAAATAACTGTTCTTTGTCCAAAATATTAGTATATAAAAATTATTTTGCTAAATAATTAACAGGACAAGAGGTGACTATATAATTTTTTTCAGGTAAGGACATTTATTGATTTAAATAATAAAAAAATATTTCTATATTTAATTTTAAAGACTTTCTTTTTTTATTAGGAAGTATATATTTCTAACAGTTTAGAAATTATCTACTTGTCTATGTTTAGAGTAAACACCCAAGCAATTTTTTTGTAACTTCCAAATTCAAAAAATTAATGTAATTTTCGTATTATATATGTAATAAAAATGTGAGGTATAATTTGAATGTTTTTCAATGTGAGTATTTCTACTTCTTCATTTAGAACTTCTAACTCTGCTTAAGAAGTCAAGATCTTTTTTAAAAAGACATATAACTGGGAAACGAAATTTCAAAAAAAAGAAATAATTTTTTACAAGAGACAATTCGTCCACTGAAAACATAGCAGACCCAATAATGATTTCAAAAAATCCTCCTCTCCCCCCCCCCTTTTTTTTTCTTATTGAAAATTCATTATTTTATACTTGAAATAAAAATACTTTGCTAGAAATTTTCTACAATTGCTCTTTGATTATGAAAGGTTATTTTTTTTACAAAATCTTAAGCTGAGAAATAACTTGAATCTTTGAAAAAAAAAAGAAGATTGAACCTTTAATAAAAATCGCTCATTATTTGGAAAAATGATGAATAATTAGAGAAAAATCAGCATTTCTGTATCCTTATCATGTCTGTTGAGCTCAATAGACTATTAAATTAATTCTCCTCAGTATTTGCTCAAGAAATGCACTCACTACTTAGTACATATCAGTTAAAAGTTCCTTTTATTATTTATCATATTAAAAATCCCATATTCAAATAAAGATACTTGTTTTTAAGAATGATTATGAACTTATTTTTGAGTACATTTTCAAATGAGCTCACCTGCATTAGCAAGAAATGGAGTAATTTAAAGAAACGTTAAATCCTGCTTATCTAATACTGTTAACAATTCACACCAAAATCATAACTTTTTACATATCTTTTTCTAAACTATTCACCTCTGAGTCGAGCAGCTTTTAATACCTTCTGTATCAAACAAATTTAATAAAAATGGTTTAGAAGAACATGGTACTTGTCGGTTTTAACGGTGACCAAAAAGCCTCAATAAAAAAGTTCGCCAATTTGGCGATTTCACTCGTCAAACTAAATAACATGTGATTCGCGACTTGAGTATAATTTGGCGAAAATATTTTTCTTGATGCCTTTTGGTCGCTGTTAAAACGAATTATACCAAGCACATTATCAAATGTTTCTGATTTTAATGATTTTCTAATTTTTAGTATTTGATGTATTATTCACCATTATAAATATTAAGGTATCTTGAAATCATTTTTTTTTTCACAAATTTATAATCAGATGATGTTATTCATATAGAATCAAAATGTTTGATTAAATTAATTGCTTAACAGCTAATTCTGAAAACATAAAAATAGTTAGTTCTCATCAAGAATGCATAAATGTGCAAAATTTCATTTTAGTTTATCTATAAGTAAATGAAAATTTATTTTCAAAATTCTGTGTTTGCAAACATGAAACAAGTAGAGTTAGATATAATAAAGATCATACAATCATAAAACATAACTTATAAACCATCAAACCCAATTTTTTTTTAAAAATAGAAAATCATACATAGAAACTCCAAAAAATTCATGGATGGCTGTAGAAACCACAACATCTCCAGATTTCAATACTTCATAGTATTCCTCTTTATTAGGTATGAATCCCCAATTCACAATGTGGTCTTTTAAGTATTCTTTGGCCTCTTCAAAAATCTCTAACACAAAAAGAAAAATGAATAAACCTGATTTAAAAACAATGTGGTGGATGCACATATTTATTATAAAATCTGCAAATACTGTAAAGGCTGTAACTAACTATTTATCTAACTAAATATGAACAGTAAAATAGAATCCTCACTAAAATCAGTGAGTGAAAGATAAATGAGAGAACTGATCAGAATTTGCATTAAATTTTGCACACATTGCATTTTCAGTTCCATTTTTTTTTTTTTTCCATTTTTGTAATAATTAATGGTTTCATGTTACTAAAAGTCGATATAAATAGAAAAATTAATATAATTAATGATATTAAATAACATAAGCAAATCAGCTATCACGGTAAATGATTAGTCCTTACTTATAATAAAGATGAATGTGTAAGTGTGCATGTATGTGTTCGCACTCTACAATCCAAACCGTTTGACCTATAGCTACCGTATATACATTGGAAGGTGAGAATGTGCCCCTTGTTGGTGCAATTTTTTAAAGTTTTAATTAATTAAAAATTATGTTGAATTTTGGTGTTTTATGCAAAAGCTTCTGAAAATATAATTGCATAAAATTAATTTTACACTACTTCAAAATTTTAAAAGCTTCCCATTTAATGATACCATTTTAATAAATGTGTGAATTTCTGTTGAATTTGCCAATTTTTTAAAAAAAATTTTACCTGATTTCTAACATTAGATTACATTATTTCAATGAAATTCAAATCATTTTCAACATTTCATAAAATATTTAATAGTCTGATTTTTTTTTCATTGTTGAAAGCTGAAGAAAAATTCTGTTTAACATCATTGCAGTTTAGAGGCCAAATAAAAAAGTGAAGTTACAATATCGTGAAATTTGAAAGATAGATGAACCAGATATTTATGTTTTTAATAGTGCAATGATGTTATATGACTGTTTCTGATAGAAAGGTTTCATATACATGATAAACAGATCATAATTAAGACATTTAAAATAACATGGCTTTAATGTAAAACAATTTGTCAAAATCATGGAAATGAAGTAAATGAAGTAATGATAAAAAAAAAAACAGTTTATCTGAAATCAAATATAACCAATTATTTGGTAGCCTGAGGTGACTAATGTTTAATAATAATAAATCAATTCTACATACTAAACATTTTTTTAGAAAAATGAAAAAAATTATAATTCCTGCTTGGAAGAATTTAAATTACTGGTTAAGTTAAATTTATTATTCATAAAAAATCTATTTTATGTGTTGCTTCTAAAACAAGGAAAAATTTTGCATCCTGCATTAAGGAGATGTATAATTATATTACAATCCACCACCACACTCAGATAAACGTCTGTTTTGTAGATTTTAAGACAAAAAATTGGTATTAAGAAAAACAAGACATATAGAATCAGAAAGAATCAAACTTCCATTTAAACTTTGTAGGCATCATGTCCCATAAAAACTTATATAGACATCATAATGAAAGAGAAAATATGATTTCTTTCAAACACAGAATGGATTAAAAGTTTTAACAGCATCATAGAAAATAACAGCACTCCTCAAATAGTTCAATTTAAAGGTTTATAAAATATGATACTAAGCTCATTATATGAAATTAATAGTTTCATACTTGAGGATTGTATCAAGGGAACGATGAGGCTAACATTCACTAAAGTGCCGAGGAAGGAAGAGGAACATAAATGAGAACTGATAAAATCTAAGAGTTAGATTGCTATGACCTGCTGTGTAAATATTCAAGTTCTCTATGATTGATTAAAAATTACTGACAAATCAAACATTTTTTACATAACAATTAGTAATTCAGTTATTGCAATGATATGTTTTATTTGTTGTCTACTGTATTTTTCATCCAATATAGTTCTTCAAGATATTATTTATTCAACTTAGGAAATTATAATACTTACTAATCTATGTAAAAGAAATTACATGAAGGTAGTTTTTCATGACTATATGAATTGAAGTCATGACTATATGAGGAGGATGAAAATTTAACAAAAATGTACCACATTTGGGAGGGGGGGGGGAAGCATAGTTTTGTGTGAATGGAATTTCCACCAGGGATGCAGAATCATTTTAATATAATTTTAAAATGCTTTTATAAATAGATTTTAAGATACTTTTGTAGTACCTATTTTTGAAGTTTTGATCGCTGAATTATGATTAAAACATATCATTTTTATGAAAGCTGGGAAAGAAAAATAAAGAAACACTCACTTGGATTTTCAGTAAATGTCTCTCCAATCACAGACAAGTCAAAACTTTCTCTGGAATCTTTCAAGCGATACATGACTGTAAAAAAAGTTTCGGGATCTTTATCATGTTCCCTGCATTAAAGAAAAAATATGTATTAAAAAGACAGAATTGTCATTATTTCATACTTCTGCTTATAATAAAAACAACAATAAATACTATGCATTCACACAAAATTTTTTTAATGAAATAAAATCTCGCATGGAATATATTTAGTAAACTAGTCGCCTATGGCGGCCAATTCTGGTTAACTGGGGGAATTGGTTATATTTATTTTCAAATAAATGAATGTTCATTATTTCGTCAAATAGTCTAACATTAATGCCGTGTTATTTTAATTGTCTTAGTTAAGTTCTGTTTATCATGTGCATAATGTTTTCTAATGGATGACATCATAGCGCTATTAAAAACATAACAACCATCTGCCTTCTAAATTTTCCAATACTGTAATTTCATTTTTTATATGACTCATAAATTAAGCACATATTAAACAAAATTCTTCTTTCTCAGTTTTTAACCACACGACTAAATATTTCATGAAACAATGAAAAGGATTTGAATTTCAGTGCAATAATGTAATATCTATTAAAAGAAAGTAGAAACATATCTAAAAAATTATATATATAAACATATATTATAAAAATTATATTATAAACATATCTAAAAAATTGGCAAATTCAGAAAAAATTTGCACAACTATTTAATTGTTATCATTAAAAAGATAATTTTAAAAATTTGTAAGTGATGTAAAATTAATTTTGTGCGATAATATTTGAATAAGTTATCAGGGAAAAAAGCTAAAATCCAGCTTAATTTTAAATTATAGATCATTCTAATTAAAATTTCAAAAAAATCGCTTCGCTGTCCATATTTTCTACCTCTAAGGTATATATATTCCAAATTTGTGAGCCGTAGAACAAACGGCCTGATCTATAGAGTGCCAACACACACACTCATCTTTATTGTTGGTAGAGATTAATCAGTGGTATATGAGGGGTGGGAAAAGAATATAGATGTTCTATCAGCAAGAAAAAAGAATTTTGATGTTAAAACAGTGTGTAGAGCGTCGAACACTCGGGAAGAGATGCGTGTACCGTCGGCTCTCAGTAAATTAATTATTGTGATTATATAAATCACAGGTCCGTTAGATGAGCCTTTATTTAATGAGTTTGAGTTCTTTTTATGAAAGTCGAAGACAGATGCCTCAGACACTAATAGTTAAGAGTGCCAAGAAGACGCCATTTTTGAGTAAAACAGAAGTCAATGAATGAGATTGGAAAAGATGATGAAGAAAGATAAATTTTTTTCCCCAAACATGTTTAACATTTTTTACGTCACTGAAATAAGTAAGCTAGATGAAAGTAATATTCAAAAACAAATGCAATCATATGAAATTTTTCTTTAATTGTTCCATGCTGACTGATCATACAAAATGACTACAATGTTGATAATAATTGCATTGTACCAATTACATTAAACGCGATCATGTAATCATACTATTGAAAGCTGGATATGACTATGTATATATGTAACATTTATAATCAGTTGATAAATTCATAATGTTTAACTAAACCGATCTAGAAGCAAAGATTAGAAATTTGATAACGATGCCCATATAATTATAACAGATATAACATCAGTATTAACTTGAAACGTTTATACTTTTCGGAAATAGCCAGCAGTTGTGTGTATAAATTGTTTCCAACAATGAGTAAGTTGCAAAATATCTAGAGTAGCACCATCTCGAGTGATTTTACCGTGACTGAATAGAACTATCTTGACTATTTATACACACAACTGCTTTGCTTCTCATTCACAAACACGCCACTGTAAAGTCTCGATCCAAAAACAGGTAGCGATATGATCAAATTTTTTTATTTACAGCTTTATTACATAAAAACAACTCTTTCTAATCTAGGTTAAATGAATGATGCTATTTACAACAAGAAAATTACACAAGAATAGTTCCTCGAACTATTTCGAAGGAAACAACTTTACAAGAACAGCGAACAGGCTGTTGGCGTCTTAGGCTACTCCGGGGGTAGCTCTCGGAATCCACCGAATTTTCTTCGGGTGGAATTCTACGCAGAAGTCCGATTCACACGAAGCTTCTCCTCCTTGGTTCACACGAAGCTCCTCTCCTTGGTTCACACGAAGCTCCTCTCCGTCTTCTTCCGAAAAATCTCACCTTTTATTTTCCTCTCAGACTCCCTGTTACCCAATCACCGTTCAGAACAACCTGAATCGTCTCTGGTCGCCCGTGGGAAAATGTCCATTGATGATTCACCCTCCACCATGGGAAAAATGCAGGACATCTGGAGTGTTTGACACTGTCGCCTTTCGAAGACACGATTTATTTGCCTGGGAAACGCACGTGTGGTTCCTTATCTGGATTAGCACTAAATGGCCAGATGACCGTACTTAAAAGGAGGGTCTTCCATTTGGCAATCTGGAGGCACTTAACACTGTGGGAGTTTCGTTGATGAAGAATGGCCCGGAATGTACATTATCGAGTGTGGGAAAAAGGAATGTCACAGTGGTCACCCAGGAAGAAGCTGATTCATTACAACTCTCCCCCCCTTTGAAAGGGGACTTTTGTCCAGTCTTGGACGAAAGTCACTACTGGGTCGTGGAACCAACTATCCCTTCTTAGAGGCAATCATACAATACAAATACATTTTAAAAAACAATTTACATTAAAACACTATTTACACATTAAAATACCGTTTACACATTAAAATTTATCACTAGATTTTCCTTTTTTTAAAGGTTACAGCGGCTCAAACCATCAGCATTCTGGTGCTTACTGCCCGGTTTATGTGTGACAGTATAGTTGTATAGTTGTAAAGCCAATGACCATCTCATCAATCTAGGGAAAGCACATTAGATACAGATTCATCATGTTTGCCAGTTTTTGACTGAGCAAAGAACATGTGGGTTTGTTGAACAGCTTCTTCTCTTAGTTTCGCCTGCTGGGCTGGTGTTAATTTTCCTCCAGGAACCAGCACACTGGCTTGTGGTCTAATTCCAATTTTTTGTTGAGGCTGAGGTGCAGCTTGAGTAACAGTTGCAGGCCCAGGTCTCCGAATAGGTGGCGGGTAATGTAAATTAGACGCTGCTGCTGCAGCAGCAACAGTTGGAATTTGTTGATGAGGAGCATTTCTTACAAAAGTTGGAAACAACATTTGTGGAGCTCGAATTGGATTAGATTGCAGGTGATTAAACTTTTGTTGTCCAAATTGAAAATAAGCCTGCTGTGACTGTGGAACTGAATACTGAGAAGTCTTTCCAGAAGTTGCTGTCATACGATTAGTAGGAAGAGCACTCCCTTGAGGCTGTCCATGTTTGCCAATCACACCAGTAGTGGACATTGGGGGAACAGCAATAACAGGAGTAGAATTTATTGCAGTAGACACTGCAGTACTAACATTAAACATGTTGCGATTTGTAGACACATCAATTGTAGGTGATCTGGTTGCCGAACGTAATGAAGCAGAATCGGGCACAATGTTTTTCATCACATTATTAGGAGCCTTGTACTGATGCCCTCCTGTCCCGCTTTCTATTCTCCTTGCTTTTCCATCCCCTTTCGCGTTTTCCCCCTTCTTTTGTGAACGAGTAGTGACAGCATTCACAGTGGCAATACTGATACGTTTGTTAAGTAACTCGGCCGTGGCGTTACTAAGAAGGTAAATTCCTTGATCGAGAGATGAATCAACAATAGCGGCCTTTGTGACGACCTCCCCGAACTCTGGGCTATTGAGCCTTACACGTGCCAGAGGCAAACACCTCAAATCTAAGTCCAATGGTTGTTTCACCCAAATTACCTCACCGGTAAAATCTGCATTACTGACGTAATTTCGTGTAACGATATCTACGCTGGCGCCTGAATCCCGGAGAATTTTAATTTCCGATCCGTTAACGGATCCTTCACTTATATAGGGAGCAAATAATTCATTTTCGTGCGCGCTTCCTACGTGATTTATCTGCTCTGTCGGTTGATTCTTTTTTAATTGAGGGCAGTTTGGCCTTAAATGCGTCGTAGACAGACATTCATAACATTGTAATTGTTTCCGCTGATCAAAATTGTCTCCCCTCCAATTCCTTTGTGGGGCTAAATTCCTCCACGATTTATTTTCATTGGGTTTAGCGTTTGCCATTCTTTCCGTCGCTTTATACTTCTCTTCTTCCTTAGGCGAAAACGGTCTGTTTCTCTCAACCATTTTTCTTTCGGGGAATTTTACAAAGTTGGATTTCGTCCGCACCGATTCGTAGTGGTCTAGTTTCTCGGCTAGAACAAAAGGATCTACGAACTCCGACCATACGTCTAGAAAATGGTCTCTTATCTGGCTCGGGACGCGTTTTTTTATCTGGTCGGTGATTAACAATTTCTTTAGCCCGGTAAAATCCGTTACACCCGATCCCGAAAGCCAACCATCTAAGAAATGTTCCAGATCAAAAATTAATTCCTTCCACAATGCGTTCGGTTTTTTCTGATGGCTCACGAAACGCTGCCTATATGTCTCAGTTTTTATCTTAAATCGTTCCAGCAAAACTTGTTAATATGCTCGTAATCCTGAGCTTTGTCTTCCGGTTCTTTCGCTATGATGTGAGCCAAATCTAACGGCAATAATGACAGTAGTTGAGAGACCCATTCAGCCTCGTCAATCTCGGCGGTTTTTAATTGCCTCTCTAGTAATGTCAGATAAATTGACATATCAGTTTGGTTACTATCAAACTTAGGCATTAAATGCTTAATATCTCTTCGCGGTCTAGAATTTTCATTTCGGCTTGAATGTGAGCTATTAATTTCCGAGGAATTAGATATTCTTAAACGCTCCAACTCAAATTCCCGTTCGCGCTGCCTTTCAGCTTGTAATTCTGCCTCTACGCCGCGCTCTTTCTCTGTTTTTCGTTCTTCCACTATAACTTCATATCTATCTTTTACGAAGTCTAAGTCAATATCTGGGAACTCTTTAATTTTCCTGATCAGATCTACTACTTTATTTGAAGGGTCAGTCTCGATCCCTAATTCTTCCGTCAGGGAAAATAAATCTATTTTCAACGCTCTGTTTAAGAAAGCCATTTCTTAATTTAATTCTACTTACAAACTGATTAGCTATCTTACTCTCAAAAAAAAAAAATTTAAGCTACACAAAACTCAACTGATTTTAAACACAAGGAACTCCTTTATGTATCAACACTACACATAAAACACAGTTGATTTATACAATACACAAAATAAATTCTATTAAATATTTCACCAGTTTTGAATAATTTACTGAAATCAGCAGATTTCTATTCAACTAATTACTGCAAACTGTCACACAATTTTTCATCTAATACACATTCGATAAAAGTCAAAGTTATCATTCATCGAATGCATTTGGTTCAGCCACTGAAACCTGTGGTTACATTTAGCATTTACAAGTTAATTAGCATCTACAATTTAACATTACTTCTATAACTTATTAACAGAACTTGTACACCAAAATTTTAATCTTTACAATTAGTCCCAACTAATTAAAAATTTCTTTACTGAATTGCTTTAATAGCCAATTCTAAAATGCTACACTGAAATTTCAAATTTTACTTCAGTGATCGACAGTTACTTTTATAATAAATTTACTGCCTCTAGAGAAAGGAAAGTTAGGAAGCACTCACCGGTGTGCAGGAGACTCGGAACACTTCGTCGGTTGGTTGATACCAGGTTGGAGGTAGAGGGAATTCCAATCGAAGTTGAGTCCACTCGTCGAACTTGCGGCTGGAGAATTCCTTTCTAACTTGGGTCAGTACGCTCTTGCAGCTCAGCGATTCTTCCTCGCTTTGAGTTCCACTCGTCGATCTTGAAGTTGGCAATTACCACGCAACTTTTTAAAAAGTAACTTTAACCTAGATATTGTAAGTTTTCTCAGACTAGAAATCTCTGAGTCTGAAACGCAAGTCCAGTTAGCTAATGATAGCTTACCGCGCAAAGTTCTATCAACACCGCTGCCACCAAATATTAAAGCTGTAAAGTCTCGATCCAAAAACAGGTAGCGATATGATCAAATTTTTTTATTTACAGCTTTATTACATAAAAACAACTCTTTCTAATCTAGGTTAAATGAATGATGCTATTTACAACAAGAAAATTACACAAGAATAGTTCCTCGAACTATTTCGAAGGAAACAACTTTACAAGAACAGCGAACAGGCTGTTGGCGTCTTAGGCTACTCCGGGGGTAGCTCTCGGAATCCACCGAATTTTCTTCGGGTGGAATTCTACGCAGAAGTCCGATTCACACGAAGCTTCTCCTCCTTGGTTCACACGAAGCTCCTCTCCTTGGTTCACACGAAGCTTCTCTCCGTCTTCTTCCGAAAAATCTCACCTTTTATTTTCCTCTCAGACTCCCTGTTACCCAATCACCGTTCAGAACAACCTGAATCGTCTCTGGTCGCCCGTGGGAAAATGTCCATTGATGATTCACCCTCCACCATGGGAAAAATGCAGGACATCTGGAGTGTTTGACACTGTCGCCTTTCGAAGACACGATTTATTTGCCTGGGAAACGCACGTGTGGTTCCTTATCTGGATTAGCACTAAATGGCCAGATGACCGTACTTAAAAGGAGGGTCTTCCATTTGGCAATCTGGAGGCACTTAACACTGTGGGAGTTTCGTTGATGAAGAATGGCCCGGAATGTACATTATCGAGTGTGGGAAAAAGGAATGTCACAGTGGTCACCCAGGAAGAAGCTGATTCATTACACCACGTTATACAAATCCATCACAAGACTGATCATCAGTGTGAAAGCAGTCAGAATTGGCATGGCATGGCATGGCATGGAGCAGAAGATTGGATATTCAACCCTTTCCTATTTCCAAGATTCCACGCCATTTGAAATGGACTTTACGGGCGCATTACAGAAATGACAGCGGAAATGTGGCGAGAATAATTAGTTTAAGGAAGAAGGAAGTTGAGGATATGTGTCTTTCTCGAATGAGAAACAAAGGAAACTGTACACTGTACTTTAGCCTTGATCATAATGCCTGAATGTCATAAGGGCATCGAATTACAGCTTCAAACTTAAGACTGAAATCAAATATTGAATTATAATGTCAAAATCAATTCAGACATCTTAATTCAATACAAAAATGATACATAATTCATAAACTGATTCTAATTCATCTGAAATTCTATTGTTTCTTAATGGAATCAGAAGGCAGTACATTCCCGAAATATGTGCCATATAATTATATGATAAAGCATAGTAGTTAAGGGTTATCGAGGCGTTCATCAAGGTCATTGGAGAAAACAGGAGCAAGACTATAGCATCAGAGTTAAGATGGGCTTACATTCAGCCAGTTATAAGATTTCAGGAAATCACACAAGCGCAGAAAGAATATTGCGCATGCGCTGAAAGAGCCAACAAAAGCAAGTTTTTTGTCTCAACGCAAAAAGTATTTGCTACTGTACAGTTTCTGCGCATGTGTGGTCTTACTGGACAGATTGTAGTTGGCTGAGTGTAAACTTTACTTTACTGGAACTGGACGGATTTACATGGCGTGGAGTGTCTGTGAATCCAGCACCATCAAAATTGTTCAGTAGCAACTTTTGATTGACTTGCTTTGTTACTGGAAATGGGAATTGTTCAACCTCTTTACAAATTTAAGCCCCCTGAAATTATGATTTGATTGCAAAGATGAAGGAATTCGAGACATTCGCAAACGAATTGTTCCATACATCAGTCTTGTTGCTGTCAATCCATTCATGATACATAAATCCTATATTAAAATGAGAAGCAGTAGAGATACAGATACAATGAAAAGAAAGAAGGAAATAATACCATCTGTGAGGCCACACTATGTGTAGTCGCTTAAGAGAGGCATCAGGAACGTGCTTCTTGGTAGGCGGTTCCCCCTCGCAAACAAATGAGCTCCCTGGGATGTCGATGGGAAAGTAGAGAACCTCACATTTCGGCCGGATTTGTTGCTCCAAGTCCTTTGGTCTGTAATCTGGCATCAGATTAAAAAATGTAGGAAGGCTTTTTAAAAAAGATTCTTTGTTAAAATTGGAATTGAATAAAATCTTGTCAGCCACTAAACTGAAGGAGAGAAGGAAAGACATAAATACAGTTAAGTAAATATAACATTGCTGTAAAAAAAAAATTCAAATTCAAATTCAGAGCAAGTTATGAGTTTTTATCGTTATTCGTGAAATAATCATAAATATTTTCTAATTTTATTCAAAAGTAACTGATGTACTTGAACGAAATTTTGCTTTAAACATCAGATGTCGATATTTCATGTAAGGAAAGCCTGTTTTTAAAATAAAAGTTCTTAATTTTATTAGACTCTTTTTATGAAGCACTTATTCAATCGTATATAACTCAGGCACAATACGGTAAAATAAGATTATGCATATTTTGCTACAGGAAATCTTAAATTATTAAATGAACTTTCTATTAAATATACAAAATGGTCTTCAAATAACCTTCCTGCTCTGCAGCATCTTGCAACAACAACAAAAAAAAAACAAAAAAAAAAAAACATACTAGCAGAACACTAGACAAATTAGTTAGATAATAAATTTCATTATGTTCGTCATGTGACTAACGTTAAGCGTATTGAGTTTAACACTGGGTGGCCGGAAAATGTACATCTAAATTTATTTATTAAAAAAAATAATAGTGGATATACTGTTAAGCAGTTTGTTTAATATACTATTATGCAGTATAATTTTTTTAAAAAAATCTGTATTCAAAACGAATTATATTGAAATATAAAGATACAGATGGTTATCAAAATAATAGAAACACCTGTGAATAAAAGTGACATTTTTGAATGCGCTTCGTAAGCATTAAAATATAATAATAGCCAACAGTTTTTTTATAAATAGCAATGTATATATTTTGGTAGTATGTGCTAGCTTTATTAAAGTTCTGTTATTCTTGGATTTTTTTTCAAAAGCGTAAAATGTTGGAGCTCACAGATTTTCAAAGAGACCAAATTGTAGGAGCCCGTCTAGCTGGAACAAGTAAGACAGAAACATCCCAACTTTTAGGCTTTTCTAGAGGTACGGTATCTAAAAATCATAGCAGCATATACACAGCGCGGCAAGACAGGCTCGGGAAAGCAAAATACTGAATGAAAAGAGAAGCTCACTGAAAGACACCGACGAGTATGGAAGAGGATTGTGATATCTAAAACGGAACAACTGCAGAAAAAGTGGCCGCAGAGCTCAATATCCATCTGGATTCTCCAGTGTCAGTGATTACAGTTCGAAGGCATCTTCATAAACAGAACATTTATGGTAGAGTAGCAATTCTGAAGTCACTTGTGACAGATGTTAATGGTAAACGTCGTCTACAGTGGTATCACAATCACAAAACCTGGTCGATTGATAAATGAAAGAAAGTAATATGGTCTGACGAATCGTGTTTCACACTTTTCCCTACAACAGGACGGTTGCACGGTTGGGGGACACCTGCACAAGCGTGTGATCGTTATTGTCTCCTTCCAACTGTCAAGCATGGAGATGGATCTGTCATGATATGGGCAATCATGTCTTGGTTTTTGCTCGACCAATCATAACCTCTATAAGGAAGGATCACTAAGGAGAAGTATAGAGAAATTTTAGCTGACCAGGTCTATCCTCTGATGCAAACTTTGTTTCCTGCAAGAGATGGAATTTTTCAGGATGATAATGCATCTAACCATGTAGCGAGACTTGTCCAATCATGGTTTGATAAACACGAGGATGATGTTAAACATTTGCATTGGCCCGCACAGTCACCCTATCTCAATATAATTGAACCGTTATGGTCTATTTCAGAGCATTCAATACGGAATCGATATCCACCACCGGCATCTTTCCCAGAACTTTCACAATGTCTCCAGGAAGAATGGTACAATATTCCTCTAAACACTATTCAACACTTGTATGAATCGATTCCAAGGAGAATTCAAGCTGTATTACATGCCAAAGGCGGTTCTATACCATACTAATAAAGGATTATAAATCTAAGGTGTTTCCATTATTTTGATAACCACTTGTATATAGATTTTTTAAGCTTTTCCTTTTGAGAGCAGAAGGGTTGAAATTATACGTGTAGTCAGAGAAACAAACAATTCGTTTGATTATTCTAGAAACTTTGATTTGGATGGATACTCCTCTGTACAATAGCAGGATATATTCAGAACGTAATAAGAATATATTCTGAATTTATGATTTCTTTTTTATTTTCTTCTTTACTAATATAATCTTTATACTTTAGAAATCTTTTGGAAAATAGCTGCTTCTGATACTATTCTGTAATACTAATTTTTTTTTCCCCCTCTGAGTATCGAGTTTCTGTATGGATTCATCTATATGCAACAAAATAATATTGAAAATATTTTATGAAAAGTAGAATTTCAGCCACTCAAGGACCTTAAAAAAGTCAAAATAAATTAAACTGTTATAGTTATTTGAAGTATACATATATTTCCTTTTGGGCCTTTTCTTTCAACGTAGAAATGTATGTACTTTCAACATAGCTCTAAAGATAAAAATTCAAGCAGCAAAATCTAACGATAAAAGATAAGTTGCGAAATTTCAATCTCAACCGTCATCTCGAACAATAGTGTAATCTCTACTTCTTGTATACGAAGTATAGAGAAAGTATTGTAATCGTCAAAAAATTCGAAATAGAGATTTTGACGAATCTCCACGTTTTAGACTGGGTTATAAAAAAAAAAAAAAAAAAAAAAAAGACATTTTTGGAAAATTTTCGTCTGTCTGTGATAATGATAATTCAAAAACGCTTTGAGCTAGATGGATGAAATTTGGTGTACGGTCTTCGTTTAGAAGAAGTCCGTTTTCCGACTATTCGAATATAAGTTAACACAACTACTTATATTCGAAGTATACAAAACTACTTATATTTAAATATACAAAACGATAAAAGCTAGACAAATAAAATTCGTTGCGCAGATTTATCATCTATAGCGTAAACAAAGTTTGATCCAAATCCGACACAGGACTGACCGTCTGTCGGTCTGTATTTTGAGAAACATGTAAACACGATAGCTCAAAAATGGAATGATTTAAATATACCAAATTTGGTGTGGCATTTTGTGACTATAAGAGTATTTTTGAGCCAAATTCTTGTTTCAATCGATTAGGAAAACGCGTCTAAAACAAAAATTCGATTTTTGAATACTATTAACCGCATTCAGAGGATTAATCGCCAAAAATTCCGCCAAGGATGACGCGACGAATCAGTAAAAAATATTAAATTCATGCCAAAGTTCATAACTATTGTACAGCAGTGCCATGTAAAACATTCTCAGAGATATTACATTCATTAAAAAGTATGCCAGAAAGTTTTAGGGCGATTTTTTTTTTTTTAATTTATAACCACCCTCCTCCCATTGGTTAGAAATTAATAATCTGTGTATTTACCAAGAGAGTACGTCGTTATATCCGTGCTGAAAATATCGTTGCTTGTACTCCCGCACGGGATAGACCAGTTGATTCTCGTGGAAGTAGACAATTTTGTACAGTTGCGCCAAATCACTCCTTAGTGCCACGAGGTCTGCAAGGGCTGTGACGGAGCTAGTAAAAAGGATACTGCAAGATACAAAAATAATTTTTTTAACAAAAAAAATGACAATATAAAACTAAAATTGTGAATAAAAACATGCTATTGTTCTCTTTTCCATTTTCTTATATACTTTAAAAATTCAAAGTCGTTCCAATTTTAATGAATATTTAATTAGAAATATCTCAAGATTTTAAAATTATCACTCTAAGATGTACATATCTCACGCCATTAAAATAATTATTTAATTTTTTTTAAAACTAATATATTACATTTTTAAACCGGACTATAAAAGATAAAATAATTAGGTATAAAATAACAATAAATATGAAATAATTTCTAGTCCCAAACAGAAAAAAATTCTGCATGGGGCTTCGAAATTCGTAAATAATAATAAGAATTTCTCAGATTCGCAATCACAAATTCTCATGATAATTTGATTTGTATGAGGTTATAAATTATGGTTATAAAAGAAATTATTTTATACTTTTTAGTCCCTTTTTAAAAGCTTATTAGATATTTAATTAACATATTATATATAAAAAATATATAATATGTTGATAATAATATAATATGTTATAATATAGGGACTTAAGGTAGATGAAAATAATAGACGAGTTTCAGGAACTGTTATTTAATTATTTTCTGTTCCACATTTCACACGACAAAACAAACACGAACACGAAAAATCTAAGACACTCACTTAGAACACAATCTAATAAAGACACCCAAGAAGGATTATTCGAAATATACTTTGATGTTAATAAGATAACGCCATCTATTGTATCAAAAGAGAAGTTAGTAGAATTATATAACCGCTACAATATTATATATTAATAGTACATTCAAAAATTTGTATTGAAATCATTATTTTTTTATTTTTAGTCTTGTCTGTGTGAAATTTAGTAATTAATTTTTAACTTTCTCTCTCATGAGCTAGACACGATAACAAAATTTGTATCGCACAGACAAGAAAAAGAATACAAACATGACTACGATTTATCATGGCAGCAGCAGTCGGAAATGAAAATTTTTATTAGTTTAAAATTGATTGCAAAATTTGTATCAAATAAGCAGACAAGGAAGTCAGTTAATATTGCACTGTCATCCAGTTCTGAGCTACGTTTAAAGTTTCATGTCTCTGACTCAACGATTGCAAAATTTGTGCATTGCAAAATCGATGAAATGCTGAATCAAATATTTGTTCTCATCTGTACTTGCATTAACCCAATAAAAGAGAAAACCTCTTTGCAACATTATAAAGTCCGACGTCACTAATTCTCGACATTTACCTTTTAACTCAATTTCTTTCAGTCTCCATATTCATTTGCGCTAAATTTCTTTTCACTTTCTTGTATATAAAGCACTCAAAGAAAAAATATTATAATTGAGAAAAAAAAATCGACCACCAGAGTTTGACAAAATTTCACAAATCAAACCTTCCTAAGTCCGAAAAATACATTTTTGTCAATCCTTGAAAGTAACTGAAAAATTATTTCAGTAGACTGAAGAAATTTAGTATGTGACCTTTACACCAAATTTGGAGACTTAGATGGATAAAATTTAGCACACAGTTTAAGTCTCTAAAGTGTAGTCCTTAAGTCCGTAAAAATTTTTTGAACGAAACCCATTAGGGTTGACTCTCTGTCGGTCTGTATTTCCAAATGCATATAAATTAGATTAAATTTAGTATGTCATCTTGTTAAAAAACTCATAATGATTTTTAAATTTTGATTTCAATCAGTCGAAAAATGCATATTAATTTTTTTCATTATGAAGACTTATTATATATTTGCACTAATTTATTATTTGCACTTATTATTTAATTATTATTATTTTACTATGCTATGAAGCACAAAACTCACTTGTGAGATAATCTGAAAATAAAAATTTGAGCTCTTGTGTCGTTCACTGCTTTTGGCGGAAGGAGGATAATTTTTAGCAAAGGAAAGGAAGGAGAATAACGCCTTTACCAGAGATTATGCGATAAAGTTTCTTGGAAACTATTCCCGCCAAATTACAATAATTATGACTATGGAATAGACATAACCTATATTCGAATTGTAAAATTATAATAATATACATAAGCTTGTAGAGAGAAATTAGCTACCTTAACAAAGAGAAATACTTCATTCCAGCACAAAAAAAAAAAATTATTTTAAAATACATAGGGTAACAATTCTTTTTTAAAATACCATCCTTAATCACTTGTATATAGTATCTCTCTATAATCAAACACTTCGTCATAAATCCGGCATTCTTAGAAAGTGAGTGAGAAGCATAAAAGGGAAAGCAACTCCTTCATATTGATATTAGAAATCTTGCTGTGGTAACAACAAGCCGCTCTTCAGATATAGTAAAATTTACTATATATGGTATAATTTTATATATAACTATGTGTATTCCAGCTTTTTTTTTTTTTTTTCAATAAACTTAAGATTGGTTATTCATTTAATATGCAGTTTTTTGTTTTTGTTTTTTTTACGAACTTTCACTAATCTAGCTCTTTTTGTTAAATTTACAATCCTCTGATCTGGTATCAACCAGATTACAAAAAGATTACTGTACCTGTAAATAAATTAATGTATCTAACTAGCATGAGATTAATTTTAAAAATCTAACTAAAAAATAATTAATTCTATATTATATCACATTATATTGTTTATTCATTGCATAAAATGCATTATGCAGAAGAACATCAAAATTGTACTAAATGTTTCTGTCTTAGAATCCTGTATCTTTGAAAATAGAATATGTTTAAAAGATAAAAATTATCTTAAACATAAGGCTTAAACAATGCTACACAGCTTTAAAAAATTTCCCATACAACCCATTTTAATAATGTTAAAAATTCATTATTTATTAACAATGTCTTATGTTAATAATTCATTATTTATTAACAGTTTATTACACTGGAGAAAATACAACTGCCAAATGAATAACCAGAGGGAAATGTTTTACTACTTCTGATTTGATCTGATCTACTTTATGAAGACCTCCCATAATTAATGACAGAAGTTTCAACAGCCTATCAGGAATAAAATACAATAAAGAAAATTGCATAACTTCTTACATCTTCAAAAGGGCCTGAAGATTGGGGCAAGAATCCAGATGATGGAAGAGATAGAGTTTAGCTGAGTGGAAAAATAGAGATGTTGCTATATAATATCCTAGAATGTACTAACAGAAATGGGTAACAAAACACTGTATGCAATTAGAAATTAATTCCTATTTCTTAATTAGAACTAATGAGCAAGATTTTGTCATCTAATGATACCTCTAGAACAATCATAAATAATTGCACTATAAATTAAATTGATTTTACTGAGTAAATTTCAATAAATTTCTTTTCAGAAGTCAACATTAAATTTTTAAAAAAATGTATTAATAATTCATTTATTGTTAAAAATGACTCTTTAAAGAATTAATAATGTATTAAATACATAACTGCATTACTACATTATATAAGAACTATATTCCCCCTCTTGCTACTTTTACTACAAGATATGTTTTTCCATTGTAATTAAAACACTATTTGTGACGGGTAAGAAAAACTCCAATTATTTTGAAGCCTTTTCAAATTTTGTTAAAATATATACTATAATTAATAATATATCAAGCAGAGAATATGTAGAAGGTTACAAATATCTAAATTATAGGCAAATGACCATGCATCAGTTTTTATTCATCTTAAAACAGTGATTCATAAAATTAAACAATTTTCATATCATAATTTTATGTTATAGAACGACAATTATATTAAATTCTATTCAAATACTTTTATCTTGTTATTGATACTTATACCAATAATTTTTAGATATTTTAGGAGTATTTAACTAAGAATAATAATATAACTCATAGTTTTTATGCACAGTCATTTTGAACTGTCTATAACTATAATACCATTCAGAAAACTAGCAACTTGAATATATATTGGTAATCCTATGCTGTGTTTCCTTAGTTTAGTTTTACAAATTATGATGTCTAATTGTAAACTGCCACTTCTCGTCTGTAACAAATGACAAATGGATATCTGTAGAGATTCTGCAACCATATTTAACATAATCTTAAGCTTTCTTTGACATTAGCTGTGTTTAGAAGAAAATAAGCATCAATTGTACATAAAAACAATTGAAGAAGAAATACCTATGCAGAATCTAAAAGTTTTAAGCCAACTGAAAGCAGGTGTTTCTTTAAAATATAACACATTTTTTAAATTAATTTTACTTAACTATTATATAGTTTAAATAATCCAGTGACAGTTAGAAGTATGTTATTTATAATTAACTTGAGTAAAAACACATATATATTTAATAATATATAAAGGCATATGGTTTAAAAAATGAATGAACGTATATTATGTACTTAGCTACAAAAAATATCTACCATATTTGAATGTATGAGACAGTGTTGTTTCACATTAAGTGTTGTTACAAGTTTTTTAATGTACAAATAAACTTTCATTTAAATATTCCTAAAAAAATATATGTAAGAGATAATTTTTATATGCAAAACGTAGTCTTTGTCCTGCTAATGTGAAAAACTATGCAACCAATATGACAGAGAAATAATTAAAAAAAGAGAGAGATTTAATAAATATCTAGTTTGAATGAATATGAAGAAATGAATTTATGTAAGATATAAGAAATTAATAAGTAAGTTAGCATCTGAATACAAACAGTAGTTACATTCAGATATTTACTTATTTGAATCAAATATACAAAGATTAAAGTAATGATAACTTTATTTCAAAATTTATTATAAATAAATTAAAAGTAGATAAACACATGATTAAAAATAGAAGATTTGATCAAATATATTAATATTAAATTAATAATAGTTTTACTACAAAATTTATGTTCAAAGAATACAAGAAATATTTATATTGAAATTTGAATATAATATAATTATCTTAACCAGAAAGTATCTATTAAAATTCTAAACAAAAAATTAACGTTAAGAAAAAGAAGTTATCTCAAATTTTTCATGAATTTACACAAAAAGATGTAATGATTTTTTTCATTAAATTTTGTTTTTGAGAATAATTGTATAGTATTTAATGAAGCTTTTCATAATAAAATTAAATAGCATTATTTAATCTAATAAAAATTTTATCCATATAAAAGCTTTTTAATATAGATATTAATTTGAAAAATTCACATTGTTAAAAATAATCTGAAGATGCTTAAAATCCAGGCACGGATTTTTCTGAAATGCAGAAAAATCTGAAATATATCTAAAAATATAATTATATCTAATTTTTTTATTTATGAATCTTCAGAATTTTTTTTCTGTAGAAAGCAAACTAAATTAGTTTTGTGTAAAAAATACAATATTTAGAAAGAAAAAAAAAAACTGTCATTTGAAATATTTTAACTTATTTATAGATGATAACATTTAGGGTATGAGTAGTTTGTAATCCAATCAAAATCGGCTATTACAAATAATTAACTGAGAATTTGGCCTTTTTCTTTCATTAGCAAAGCATTATCAAAATTAAAAAAAATATTTATTGATTTATTTATATTGCATATGAATGATTTTGTAAAAAATAAAAGTTAAAATATTTAATTAGCAAAATAATCTAAAATAAACCAAGATATATCATTGTATTAAAAATTGATTTGTATTGCTTCAAAATTCAGCTGCAATCACTTTTATTATGGAAAATTATCAGTTTAAAGCTTTCAGTCATTATTTAAATGTGAAAAAATTAAATTTCTTTTAACTTACCGAAAATTATGATCTTTTGGAATGGTTCTTGAGAAATACAAAGGCGAGGCCAAACCTCTCCAATGCCATTTTTTAGCTGTCATAGTGTATAATTCCGTCTGTTTTGGGAAAAGTTCTGCTATTAAGTCAATCAGTTGTTTATGAGACCCTCCATAAAATGCTTCGATTAATAAGATTTGTTTCGATGACATTTTAAAATTTTCCCTTTTTTAAATGTATTTCAATAAATTAATTCAACTCAGTTTAACTGATCATGGAAAAAATAAACGTAAAAGCAGCAAGGATGTTACCAGAATTTGTTTACAATCACCACATGTGTACTCTGAGGAGTGAAATCGTTATTGAAAGAAACTGCTTTGATCAGCTCAAAAAAATATGTAAACTGATAGCCATGGTAGTGATGACGGGTCATTCATTCAAGACTGCAATTGAGGAATCGTAAAGTGAACGAATAATCCCAAATCGAACTAGTCGATTCCGGAACCGGTTAGTCACATCCATTGAGTAAATGGGAAATGAATGTCTGGTTCGTTCATTCTTTGAATCGACATACTGGTCGAAGTCTTTATGAGGAGATACCCCTTAGCATCAGCAGAAAAAGAAGACAATATGTATCTATTGTATCATGTCTTGTCAGTTCGACTGGCATTATTTTTTCAGATAAGTTACTATGCTAAGTTGTCGTTTTTTAGATTGTGTATGTGTGTGTGTGTGTGTGTGAGAGAGAGAGAAATAAAAACTAAGGGTCTTGATATCCGAGAGAAAACTGCTATAACATTAAGAAAGCTTGCAAGTAAAAATAAAATTTATCATTATTACATGAGTAATTTCGTGGTCTACATCTTCCACAGCATTATATTTCAATTTTTACACGTAAGGTAATTAAAATAGCTATACATTCTTACATTTTGGAAAAGCTTTATTTTTGCTGTTTACTCATTTGGCCCAACTAAGACTTTAAAAAATTTTACGATCATTCCTCGCTTTTCTCATTTTATCTGGTGAGGAAGTTGATTTATCCTTATGATTAAACTAGCCAAAATCGGCAGTAAAAATTTTTGTGGAAAATCCATCAAAGTTTTAAAAATATTGAATTTGAGGAAGTTTTGAAAGTGAAAAGATGGTAGTATTTCTTATGGAATATTGTTAATTAAATGGAATTCATTGCCAATTAAATTTTCAGTTCATTGCTGTTTTTATATTTACTGAAGCAATACGTAAGCTTTTTTATATCCCATATTTGCATAATTATTCAAACTTAATGAATTTCATGCGCTTCAATTTTTTCTCTCTTTTCCTAGACTTAGTTTTTTATTTAAATTCTAGATTAAATATTTATCCTCATATCAATGTTTCCCTCTTTTTTCACTTTCACGCATGCAAAATGTAGAGAATTCATTTCAAACCTCACTGAGTTCGAAAACCACATTTTTGATATTATGCCTTCAGCACACCTATCTATAAAAAAGATAATTCAAAAACGCTTTAAGCTAAGAGACGAAATTTGGTATATGGATTTTAAACGAAATTTATATTTTTCTTTCAAGTTTTGAACAAAATTCATTCAAATGACGTTTGTCTGTCTGATTGCCTCATTATAAGTGAATTCGATTACTACAAAATGTAAACAGCTAGATAGATAATATTTGGTACACAAATTTGGTATCTAAAAGGTAGATTCTTATCAAATTCTGAATTAAATCTGTCTCAATATTGACGGTTTGTCGGTCTGAACATTTCAGGAATATTAACCTAATAACCATAAAACGCATTGATTTAAATTTCTAAAATTCGGAATATAATCTTGTTACTAAACTGTTGTTCCGTATCAAATTTTGGTTTCAAACAATCGGGGAGGACCGCCTAAAATACACATTTGGGTAATGGATTCAATAAAAATATTGGATATGTGCCAAAAAACTGTATTTCGTATCTATTGCATGCAAGACATTTGCTGCCTTACAAAGATCCGCAATTTTATGTAAGATGAAAGGGATAAAACCCTTAATTGGAGAATATGCGAGACAATTCCCTCTTGTTTCTCTATAGAAAAGACAGTCTTTATTTTCAAACTGAAAGTTTATTTAAAACTAGAGAATGGAGCTAAGTTTTAATTAATGATGAAACTTTCTAAGGAATGATTATTGATATGTCTTCTTTCTCCCGGATTATTTCTATACCTGAAGAAACAGCTTTTCTGTATTCACAAATAAACTTAAATTGTACATTTGGAAAATAAACAGCAAGTATTTTTATTCGAAAATTGCTACTTAAGTAATCCTTTTGATTCTATGATAATTTTTACAGTAATGAAGAATATGAATTTTGACACACATTTCATAAACTTGGGGAAAAAAAAGAATAATCGTGATTGTTTTTCTTTTTACCAAATATTTTTTTTAAAAAGCGAACTGAGATTCAAATTTGTTTCAAAAATAAAAATATGTAAATCGTCAAAAAAAAAAAAAGGAACACTTTTGTAATCAAGTTACAGAGGTGTTCCATCTTTTTATTTTTTTATTACCACATTTTCACAAAATTGTTATCGATGCAAATGACTCAAGGCTACAAGTTTGTCCAATTACAAACTGATTAACCAAGCTGATTAACATAGTAAATTAATTACTACCTTGAAATTTTCCATTACAGCTATCAAGTATTTTACTGAATCAATTTGTCGTTATAAAATCAATATCCCAATAAAACTTATAGAATTCTGAAGCTAATTTTGAAAGTTATAGGGTTTTTAAAAATGACGCTGCCAATATTAAATGAGTCTTGCACATTCAGCGATATCTCGGAAATTGTTAAATATTACTCAATTTTTTTCGCATATTGAAAGAAAACTGTCTCATTTCATAAAATTGAGAAATAAATGCATAAACTTAAAAAAAATTAATAATTTTTATTTTTTAAACATGAATGTGAAAGAAAGGGGAAAGGTAACATAATAAAATTTTTGCTTGGAAGCAAAGCTGACATACTTGTCAAAATCCAAAAAAATGTGCGTATACTATGAATAGTTTTCGAAATATTCATAAAATTTGAAAAATTCCCAAAATTAATTTGCAATGCCCACTTTTTGAAAGATTAGATATTAAAGATATTACAATTTATAGATCTATTCTTCGTGAAACATGAGCTTCAGCGACCGTCATAATATCGCAAATGGCTAAAGATCAAATTTAATTTCAGATCAAAATGTTTTCATTTAACATAAATTTTGCTTTCTTCTAAAAAAATAATTCTTTTTTCTATTCAGATGATATAAAATTCACTGCAGAATAGATTGACTGTAGAAATGTTTAATCAATTTTCGCTCTTTAACAGTAATTATCGTCTGCAATTACATAAAATAAAAATCTATAGAAATTTGCACCATTTTTTACCATTCAGTAAATTGATTAACACTAAAATAAGAAAATCAATTACGGCGTAATGTTGAGTACTCATTCATAAGTTTTATTGATTAAGAAGAGGATATTTTCATAACTTTAAAATGATTTTCTCGGTATTTTAAAGTATTCTCTTCTTCGCAGTTGTATTTGTATAAAAACACAATTTCGGAACTTTAATTCAAAAAAGAAAAAAAATCTTAGCATTATAAGGTGCTGATGCATAAGGTAAGATGCATCATAATCACCGTGACTTCATTGTTTTGATTTAATGAATCTTTGTGTTACAGAAAGAATACCCATCATCACTCTGTCGTTCATTCAGAAGCTCTTTGTAATACTAATTCGCCCCCCCCCCTCTCCCTTTGTTTCAATTGATGCCTCTTTCGCCCCTCATCACATAGTCTATAGATGGAAGCTACACACACACATGAAAAAAGTGCTAAAATCCTGTTTGGTATTTTCTAAATACGGTTCATTCTTTCAGCAATCGAGTTTTCACCAAATAGTGATTTTATCTTTTTTTTTTTTTTTCAACATCAATGTTTTTGTATTATAACTACATTAGCTCAAAATTTTACATAACTTGTAATCTATCTGTTTAAATCTTACTGGTATGTAAATAAATGGTTAACTTATCAATATAACCAATATACGTTATTAAATTAGAGATCAGTTTCTTGTAATTAATGTGTGAATTTTATAAATTTAATTAAATAATTTTGCAACATTTACTGAAAATGTCGTTCATTAAATATCTCCTCGTTGCTGTAGCTTAGATATTTGGAGATGGTGTCCCAGTTCAGGTTTCGTGCTCTCCTTCTTACTATAGGTTAAAGTAAAGAGGTCAGTTAAAAAATACTGCTAATTCAAACTAGGATAAAACTACAATTACCAGACATTACTCAAACAGAGATTTTATAATTGTTGTGTTATGTTAATTCCCATCCTCTCAGATGTTTAAAGTAAAATTATTTATTGAAAACTCTTAGTTTGTTTCTGATTACTTAAAGTGTTGAGCGATTTTTTAAAGTAACGAATTCTTATTACACAAAAAATAGTTCAAGATGTTGTTTCTTTTATTAGAATCTTTGATACAATAAAATTAATATTAATAGATTTATGGAAAACGTTGAGCACACAGAGTTTTTTTTTTAAAGAATAGAAATTTTTTGGTATTCAAGTTCAAGATACGTCAATAAACGAAAAAAAATCAATTTAGAAATGAAATTTTTATTTGATGAGAAAGAAGTACAAAAAATAATATTGCTAAAAAATTATTAACGGTTAGCATTATTTACTTGCACTGTGGATTATCATAAAACAATATTTGAGAGTATTTTACACTTTGTTTACTTCAATATTTTTCATTAGGGTATAGCAAAATTAGCATTTATACTTTTTGCTTTGGAATACTCGAGTGAGAAATTAAAAATAGAATAAGAGTCGCGCTAACTTTTTCTAATAACATTTCAGGTACATACACAAGAGTTTTTTGAATTTTATGAAAAAAATTATTTAAAATAAAGTCTTAACAAGAATCAATACATCTGACAGAGCAAATATATATATATATATATATATATATATATATATATATATATATTACTTAGTATGACCACAATCGAATTTGGGAAATCTCTTCTTTCCCAATATTGCCACTGATCATATTGATATATGTTTTTTTAAATTTGTCTGACTTTCGATGGTAGCTAGTTAAATAGGTTGAAAAAGTGATGATGATTAAATTTTATCGATGGAGTTATAAATGAATTAAAACTTTTGAATTTTGGCACTTGACCTCCAAGAATAGCTAAAAATTGTTCTAAGTTTTTAATGACGTAGACATCTTGTAAAGCAAGGAGCTAATTACCATTAGAAATTTATTTAGAAATGGGGTCAATTCACGGTCACGTGTCATGTACCAAACAAACCGCTTCTGTTCAATTTTCAATCGTTCTGCGCATATCGTGATGTCTGTCGATAACGTTGATGAAACCATCGTTTTGTAAATATTACGCTAGCCGATCAATTATGAAAAACTTCTGATTTTTTTAAAAAAGATATTATTTTGAATTATTTAATCCAAATTTTCGTAGTTATATAATTTTATTTTTATATTAAAATTTTAATTAGTATTTTCAATGGAATTATTGTTTTTGTATAATTAATTACCATCGCTTTTTAATTCGTTTGGTGCCACTTTATTCTTTCCTTTCTTTCCCATATCCTTTCCTTTTTTATCCAAAGGATACATTTTGACAAACGACTATGGCAGTGTTTTTGAAAAATTACATATGTTCTTTTTTATATATTATTTAAATACTATTGAATGTTGAATCTTATGAATATAGTTCTTTTAAAAAATAATTATTACTCTTAGATAAGTTAATATTTTAAAGCTTACTAATAAAATTATTACATTTTTTTTTATGTAATTATTTTTATTAATATTGAGACTTTGATGTTTTATGTTTGCTCGGAGGAAAGAACTTGAAACTCAAATTAGTATGTAGTGAATAAATTATGTTTACAATTTCAAATTATAAAATATAAAAGGCATAGATACCTTTTTTTAAATCTATGCAACTTAATGAATTAGTTATTTCATTTTAATTTGTAGAAATCATTAAGGGAAAACAAACTAAATCAAATTTTCATAATTTTTATTTACACATTACAAAAAAAATATATAGATAAAATATATATGATAATTATTTGGAAAAATAGGATCAAATGGATGTTTTAATGCACTCACTAATTCAAAAAAAACTATTTACTATTTATCAACATCTATTTTTCTAGACACTTAGAAATAATATAAACACAGTATTACAAGAATGTCAATGTAAATGATGAAATCAGTTTTATTCAACAGAAACATCCTAGATTCTAAACAACATTTTTTTTTTATCACCAATAAAAACATAATGTTGAACAATATACTTTTAAAGCAGAACATTTATGAATTTTTTTAATGCTAAAGTTACATTGATAAAAATTACATTGAATGAATATCATAAAATAAAACAAAAACATATAATACAGTAAATTTAATAAACAAGAATAAGGTCATGATAAATACATATATATATATATATATAGAGAGAGAGAGAATTAAAATAGGATATAAAGAGTAGTTGAAAGAAACACTTTCATGCTTTTACAGAATTTTATAATTCAAGATTGATATGTTAAAGAAATAGAAAAAAAAAAAAAAAAGAGTCCAATATTTTTTGGAATGAATTTCTTTCTTTCTTACAGAATCCTGAAGTTCTTGTAGCTCATTTTGCAAATTGCTGATCCTGTCGATTATTTCAGAAAAAGTAATAGTCTGGGAAGAAGCAGAGTACATTCCACTGAAATCAGAATTCATATAATTTTGCTTAGTAATCAATTCTCTTGCATTTATATACTTAACTAAATGACATCTGTTTACAAAACTTAAATATATATATATATATTTCTTATATATAGCATTCAATTTATCAAATTAAGAGCACTTTTAATAAAATACATCAATTATATATATATATTATAACAGTCAATAAGAAAATTGGATTTTTAGTAGTTAGTAAAGGATTCACTTACTAAATAAATCTTTAAGAAATTTATTCACTTCCACCTAAGTTTAGCATTATAGCAGTTGTTATTTTTGCAACAGGAATTTGTTTACTTACATTAATTAAATTTAGATAAAATTTTGTAGAAAAATGCAATGTAATATTCATGTAAACATTTTAAAACCTTCTAAGCATATTCAAAATTATCAGAAATTTCATCAAATGTGAATAAAGTAAATTAGAAATGCACTCATATTTTTGTTTGATTGTTTTTGATGGCAAATCGCTTACCGATTTCTTTTTCTTCGAATAGTTTTTCTACCAAATTACCGGAACAGCTATATTTAATAAATGGACACACACTGAATGAATTCTTCAAAATGATCGTAGCATATCACCGACTTCGAAGGCTTAAAAAAATCTATACCAAAGCTATCAACCCAAGTCAGGATTGTTTAAAGGAAAATAAGGAAACATTTTATCATGACAGTCACTCTTGTGTTTCGCATTGAAGCATGCATCCATCTGCACACCAGTATTTCTTCTGTTAACACATAATAAGAGGAAAGAAAATGACTCAAAAATTATAACTTCAAATGTAAACAAAAAAATCCGCTTCATACTCGGCGGAGAACGTTAATGGCAGACTAATCGACGAAAGCGATGCGGATGAAACTTAAATGCCATGCGCGAATAGCTCATGACATGTGACTTTTACGTCACATGAATTGACCCCATTAGAAACGCAATTTCATAACTGAATGCTTTAATAAATAAATTACAGCAAATAAAAACAAATTCTTGGAATAGGTACCCTCAAAGCCAAATAATGCAAATGAAAAGTGTGGCATGTCTTCGACCAAATACTGAAAGTTTTTGGAAAATAACACAAAATATTTATAATCTGAAATAAAGTAAGAAATTATTCTTAATAAAATTATTTGTTTAATATTATTTTTATTAATTTTATATAGAATTGTCGAACAAAGTTAATTATAAAAATATTAATTTTATTAATCTTATAAAAATTATAATATTATTAATAATGATTCATTTAATTATTATAATTTTTAAAACATCGCATCTTTACTTCTAATTTTTAACACAAATTACTTCTACTAGTCAATCCCATCATCATTAATCGGAAACAAAATTGATATCTTGATTTTGCTGTTTTTTCCCTGCCAAAATATTTTTCATTTTCATAGAAAAAATTTGGTCGGGTTGTCAGTCATAAAAAAGTCCTGTTTCATCTGCATTGGAAATGTTGGAAGGTCAATAAGGCTGAACAACTTTTCTTTCCAGTTTTATACTATATTTTGATTTATATCCCCCTTTTCTCCGCACACTTTCTTTTCAACTACGTGGTATCTTTTCTTGAAACCATCAATCCAACCATTCATTTCAGAAAAGCCTTTCATATTTTGACTTTTTCTTTGATCAGAGAATGGTTATTTTTTGGGGGACGAAATATGTTAAACCTTTCCACTGGGTTAGATTCAAGTACAGAAAGATTATAAGCTTTTAATGATTTTTTTATTTCGACGAGCATTCACCATATTCTACTCATACTTTTAAAACGTCTGCTCGATGTTTAAAGTTGTAGCTAAAGTTGACGTTGATATTTCAAGATGTTCTGCTAAGGCAAATGTTAAACCTTTCTTTCAAAGAGTAAATTTTCGTACCGACATGTTTCAAATGTTTCAAAAATTAAATGTTCTACAAAACTGAGAGTACAGAACACCTGACTTCTGTGCGCTGCGGAAAGAGGAGCGATAAAAAAAGATATTCTTATCCTACCCATGAGAAATTCCAATGATTTATTAATCTGTAAGGTCTAACACTTCACTCATGTATTCCAGACAAGATGGGTACTGTAGTCATTTGAAAGGTAATAAAATATTTTTATACATAAACTAAAAAAAGAAATAATAAGGTGTTGAAATAATTAGTTAATTCGGGGTTTACTATTCATTGAATTGGTACTTTGTCTTCACTTTAATTGGGGAAGAAGCAAAATTCGTTAACTCTCAAAATCAGTAAATAGAAGTTCGTTAAATCGGAGTCCGACTGAATATTCAAACCTATATGGTGATATAAATATTTTATATGCTTTACAATAGGTAGAGCGCATAAAAATATTTATAATAAAATGCTGTATTATAATGTTAAATGCAAAATTTCCAATATTCTAACTATATTTGTTATATCCATAATTGACAAAACTGATTGACGGATTTTGCTCGAAACTCAGGAAAGTTTACAATTTGGTATGAAAAGTACATACCAAGTTTCACAAGTCTAATTTTAAGTTATTGTATTCGTAGGGTTTTCATAAATATAATTAGAAAACTAGAGAGTGTTGTTTTCTCGCAATTTTCTTCCAAATTCATAATAAAAGTGTTTATCTCCCTCTTTGCGCAATATAAATATGAGTCTCGGATGAAGTCATGAACACCAGGAGCGTTTAAATTTAATTTCTGTTTAATTTTAGAGTGTTGCGTTTTGTACTTTGTAATGTAATGAAAAAGAACGAGTATGCATTTCTCACACCCTTTTTCTCGACCAATTGAAACAGAAATTTGGTATAAGACTGCAATTTTAGTTGGTAGAATTGCTTTTTTGAGTTATCATGCTTATATACATGCGACAGTACAAACCAAAAATGGCCAAGCCCTTCACTGATTTGGTTCAATATTTTACACAAATATATATATTAGATATTAAATCAAATTAGGGCATTCAAAATTAGGACATTTGGTGTCCAAAATATTTTGAAATTTACAAGTTTGAAGAAAAGACGACATTCAAGTTTTATTCTTTTGCACAAAACGTTTTTGAGTTATCGTGATCCCAAACAGACACATAAATAAACATAATTGTAAATTTTTTTTTATTCAAAAAAATCTGAAATATGGAGATTTGTCAAAATCACGAGTTTGAATTTTTTGATGATTTTTACGTGAATGCATACTTAAAATTGTAAACTACGTAACAAAACAAATGTGATTACTTAGTTTGTTAAATTCGGAAAATGTACTTCAAAGAACTAATCAACGAATTTTAAAGAAATATTCTATAAAAAAAACCCCTCTATTCCACAATTTTTGATCTCATACATTTAAGAAATTAAAGGAAGAAAGATCAATATTCAAAACTTGAATGTTTATTTATGCACCCTAATTGGAATCCATGATCCAATATTTAAAAAATCTTGATACGTTTCAATTTTTGATGAAATCCAAACTAACTAATCACAGGGCAAAAACAGAAAGAAAATTGTCTACCAAATGTACGAGAGTGGAGAGAGAGAGAGAGTGAGAAAGAGAGAGAGAGAGAGAGAGAGAGAGAGAGAATGAGAGAGAGAATGAGAGAGAGGGATGGATTTTAAATGAAAATGGATGGATTTGAAACAGAAAAAAACACTTATAAACAGAAAAAAATCGTCATGAGAGGATAAAAATGAATCAATTTATTCATTCCGATAAACATTTTACAAGTCACTCTCTAATATTTTTAAGTCCCTGTTTTATTTTAATATTTCCAGTTCTTATAGTAATATAGTCTTTCCAGTTCTTCTGTTCGTAATTATATCATGCCATACATGAACAAAAATTACGAGTCTAATAGCAGCTATCGTTTATTTAAATTGAAAAATTATTGGTAAATTTTTGATTCGTTTTTTAACAACTTCAGCAACAGAGTGGATAGAGTTGCATATTCCTCTTTGTGAATGAGTATTATAACATTACTATCTTTTTGGTTGATTTAAATCATAAATTATAATTATTAATTATTATTACTCTTAAAAAGTCGGAAAGTTAAAAATACTTAAATGCAATCAACAAAAACTAATCTAACATTCGAATTTTACTAGGCAAGCGAGCAAAAATCATCTCAATTTCACTTCACCCTACGGTGAATTGCACATTGAGCGCGCCATGCGCAAGAGCATGCGCTATTCCTTGAGTTCGAGCGTGGCCATTTTACAGCTGAACTGTGACTCACGTGAGCCCACAGTGTTGATTGTTATTTAGGAAAATTTTTTTTTAAATTTCTTAAGGGGGACTTTTTTTTAGCAGATTTGAGATCGAACGTCGCCCAAAATGGATGCAAATAAACTTATCGAAATTCTTCGAGCCACTATGGATCCTAATCAGAGAGAGGCTGCAGAAAAACAATTAGAACAAGTAGGTGCATTTTGCCGGTGTTTCTGTTTCTGGAACATAATTTAACGCCTGAAATTAATAATCACTAACTCACGCTGTTGCAATGATTTTACAGTTTGTCTGTGAGATTGTTGTGACTAATATTAAACGCAAGTGTCGAAAAAAAAGTTACTTTATTGAGATGTCGTGATCAGGCCTAGTCCTTCGGGCTAGTGTCACGTTGTAATAAGGAATCTGTAAGAAATCTCATGTTGACTATTATTTTATTCACTTTCGGTTTCTGATGTTAAACGATCATTTTGCTTTATTCTTTTCAACAATTGCAAAGCTTTTTGGGTGAAAGGAATGTTAAATAATACCTAAATTATGAAAATGTGATTAGCAACAGATGACTCATATAGAATTTATGAAGTTCTCTGAAACACTTGTCATATAACAAAACTTGTCATACAACCGAAATACTGCCATTTTTTTTCCTTTTACTTAGTTTATTGATGGCATTGACGTTGGTTTGCGTTACAATTTCAAAAAATCACGTTTTCAGTTCTAATCTCCCTACAAGGTTAAAATTCTAGAAATAGTAGCTTGGAAATCATCTTATTAATTTCTTAAGTGCTACATGTTTGAATAGTTGTTTCAGTGTGGACTTTCTGATTATGAATATTTAATCGATTTGAAAATAAAATAAACTACTGAATTGGAAACTGTCATATTACATTAGCTTTAAAAATACCCTTAATTATTCAGCTATAACTTATGACTTAAAAGTAGTTTATTACAAGTTGGAGCAAACTGAACTTGCTACATTATTTTTATGTGTTAATGTGGAAAAGATGGCTTAAAAGAGAAATAGGAAAGAAAATAAGTCATCTAGAAAAATAAGTGTTGACATTCCAATCTAAACTAATTTTACTAAATATTTTTTAAGCATAGCAAGTAATTGACTTTTTAATATATTTGTGATATAATTTTCTCATTTAGTTCAGTAAAGGAATTCCATATGAATTGGTTACCCATCATTGTATTTGTTTCTCATCATTTATTTGAATTGTGTTCTTCATAATTGTCCTTTTTTTATTTACTTAAATCTAATGCCTTTATTTTTGGCTTAACAGACCATTTTTTAACTATATTCTTTGAAAACAGTGCCTCTGGGTAGTGTTCTTGTAATGACTATCTTAGAGATAAAAATAGATCCATCCTTACCAGAAAGATTTAGTGTCAAATTTAGATGCATTTTTTAAACGTTTGCCTTTCCTTAGTGAGGAGTTGACTGTAAAGAAATGCTTATTAATGTCTGTTTATAAAATAATATAATCTTGATCCTTATTATTACTTGACAGAATATTTTAAATATATATTTATATATTGAATAAGTTTAGGTAGTTGTGGAAAGAATTAATATATTAATTTATGATGAGTTCTTTGTAAGATTGAATTTTAAGAATGTTGAAATAACTTTTGTCTGCAAAGAATATCTGACAATATTAAAACACATAATTCAGGAATTTTTAAAAAAATTAAAAAAAGAAAATGTTGATTATTTTTTATAGATTTTTTTATTATGTATTTTTTCCATTACATTTAATTATCTTAATATGCAGATGTATCAGATTATAATTTAAAGAATACAATTTTAATGTTTTTTTGTTTTAATTTTAAGAATACAATTGTACAATTATTTATATAACAGTATTCTGAGCTGAAAGTAATAAAACTTTTAGATAATAGTTAGTATGAAGTAAATTCTATTAAAAGAAAGTAAATAATATATTTTTCTGTGCCTGCTTTGAATATGTCATTACTTGAGCTTTGTAATGCAGTCATTGAGCTGTGAAGTGTGAGGATTTGTAAGTTTTCTTTCTACTTTATATAAGCATAAATTTAAATGTGATATGTAACATATATAATTATTTGTTTTGATAAATACAGATATCATTAGTATGTTAAATAGTTGATATAATTAATTGAATTGTTTTGTGAATAAATACTGTCACTTTTAAATTTATCTGAAAATATCCAATCTTACATGTAAATTAATTTGTATATTTTCTTTTTGAAATGAATGATGTGTAATAGTGAAGAAAGAATTAATGTTATCTTTCTATGTTTGATTGGGTCTTGTATATAAGAAAGGAATTTTTAAAGTTCATAAATATATAATAAATAAATATATCATAATATAAATAAATATATAATGAAATTTTTTTTATTTAACTATGTCATATATTTTTGGATTAGTAATAGTTAATGTAAAAACTATATTTAGTACTTATTTAATACTAGCCGCCTTTGGCGACCAGCCGGTTCGCCAATCTTAACGTTCGTTAAAATTTTAATAATTAAATATTTTATGCAATTCCTACTTTAATAGCTTCTTCATCAAAATATTTTAAAACTTCATATTTTGATTGTCATATAATTCATTCATAATATTATAAAGGCCTTCAGTCATAACGTAATATGTATCTCTAATTTTCTGTTGGCACCCGTTGAATTTATGCTTTAAATTAAAGTGGAAAGGATGAATCTGCAATTAATATAATATTTTTTACTGAAACAAAGCATTTTTTTTATAATCTGATTACTGAAAATAGAGTCACTCAGCGTTTAAACTTTATGGGCACTAAAGAATATCTTTTTTAATTTATGTAATATCTCAAGAATTTGTCAACAAAATTTTTTCAGATTCATCTTGAGCAGGTATATTAATTAACAATGTTTCATTTTAAATGCATCAAACACTAAGAAAATAAAATAAACGGTTGAAAACAGGTTTTAAAAAAACTACTTAAAAAACAATCTACTTAAAACTATAAGCATATACAAAAAATATATAACTAACATAAATACATTTTAATTACAAAAGCATGCAACGAACCTAAAAATAATTTAAATCCAGTCTGCATCTGTTGATAATAATTGTCAACACAATGCAGAATTCAGGACACAATGCGCATGCGTGAATTTTCAACGCCAGTTACGTAACGCAAATACGTGATGTTTTCTACACCAGTTGAACTTTTTAATTTCCTTTATTCTGCTTTATTTTAATTCAAAAGTACTTCAGAATGAATCTGAAAGATCGATTCATTAACAATGTTTAATTTTAAATGCATCAAACATTAAGAAAATAAACAGAATCGTTTGAAATAATCCGCCGAAAAATATTAACTCTAGCCTCATTACTGTTGGGAGAAAAAAACAACAACTGAAGCCTTACTCATTTGGCAGTGGGGAAAATGGAAGATTTTTTTGGCGGGAAAGTTTTTAATTAATAATTAAAATTCTAATTAAAAATTCGCAAAAAGGAACCCCAGGTGCACATTCCCAACCTCCAAGGTATACATGTACCAAATTTGGTAGCTGTAGGTCAAACGGTCTGGCCTGTAGAGCGCCAACACACACACACACACACACATTGAGCTTTATTATAAGTAGATTTATAATATTATAATTCTTGTAATGTATATACAGGATTTATGGATTATATACGGGATTATTATGTATATACAGGATATACATAAAATTTTTTTATCAAACTATTGCAATAAGGATTCATGGTTTGTTTTAAGAATTTAGTGATGACTATTTAAGGAATGTTTGTAATTTTGGAAATTGAACATCAAAGTGATACCTCTTTAAAATATTACTATAAAGTTTTTATTCATGTTGTAGCCCAAATGGAATACCATTAGTTACAAAATGTTTTACTGTTATCAGTGGCTCATTATTGCTAATTTAGATTGCTGCTGCTTTGAAGTAAAAATACATTTTCTCCCCTTTTTATTGCCAAGCATAATTATTATATTGTGTAAAAAAGTATGTGTACTTAAAGAAGGATTCTCAGTTTTATATGTTGTATATGTTTGTTCTTGTATAATTTACTAGTATCTGTTTCCTTTTATAGGTTCACAAAATCATTGGCTTTGCACCTTCGCTACTCCAAGTGGTGATGATGAACACAGTAGAGCTTCCCGTGAGACAGGCTGGCGTCATTTACTTGAAGAATATGATAGCTCAATTTTGGCAAGACAAAGAGCAAGAACCAGGAAAACCATTAGTTTTCTCCATACATGAACAAGACCGAGCCATGATAAGAGACTCCATTGTGGACGCCCTTGTTTATGCTGCCGATCTCATTAGGTATAAATCAATTTTTTTATACATAGTTGTTTACATAGCATACATATTTGACATAACATAATGACATAAGTATGTGCATGACAAAAAATTTTAATGCTGATATTATTTATTATTTGATGTATTAGAAATGTTTGCATCAAAAAACTGTAGTGATGCTCAATATAAAATGATAATCTTTCCTTCTTTTCCAAAGAGATGAAAATCTACTAAACAAAAAAAATCTGGCTTGTTTTTAATATGTATTTTTCTCTAAAAATAATTATATTCTCTCTGATGAACATGCTAGAAAATTTTTATTAAAGCAAAGCTTCTTTAAAGCCTTCTTAAGGCAAACTGAGATAACTTAAAATTTGAAATGTAGCTCTTCATATTCCAAAAAAGGTTCTATGAATACTGGTTTTGTAACTCTTTAATGACAAGTAAATCAAAATTTAAAGTTCAAAAGTTCCAATATCTTTGTTTTTTTAAAAAAAATTTTTGGATTTCAAAAAAATTTGTTTAGACAAATTGTGTCATAGACTATTTTCTACCTAAAATAAGGGTCCCAAATTAAAAAGATTAGGGACCCATATTTTTAGAGCATGGAATTTTTTCATCAATAGCTGGAAGCATCATATGGTCAAATGTATTTTATATGTTTCTGAGAGGAGGAGGAAAAATTAGAAAAATGTTCAGTTTTATGTCTATAACTGGAATTTTAATTTGAAACTTTTTTTTACTACTGAAGAATATATATATATATTGGACTGAAGATTGTTATCCAGAATATGCCTTATTGTACAGATGTGATAGGTTATTTTTTAACTAACACAATAGTAATACTTGTATTCCTGATATCCATTTCATTTATATTTTTTGTCTTGTAATTCCTGATATTTGAATTGAGAATTCTTCTACACAAATAGTAAATTTTTCCTCTGCACTAACACTGTCAAATCTATAAACATTCTCTTTCATCTGTAATCAGTTATAAGAAGATGATGACAAAGTGTTTAAAAAAAGCCAAGAAAAATCTTCATGTCGTTTTTTCATGTGTTCAATTTAGTGTATTTTTTATTGATCATAAGTACATGAAATAATAAAGTTTGGGACATTTTTTGACTAGTAGTGAGAGATTGCCTGATGTTTATTGAAAGTTAATATTCTGTCATCTGTTTCATGTAAATATAGTTCATCCATAAATTTGCTATTTTTTTCAGCTTATATTTATTTTGATGTTTTCAATTTTATCATTTTCTTGGAATTAATGGTAACATGGAATTATATTGACTATTCTTTCCTGTCGAATTAAGATCGTGCCACTTCTTTATAAGTTAAACTCCTTCTTCTATTCCTGCTGCAGACCTTGAAATGGTTTAGGCTGAAGGGTATTTTAAATAACAAAAACAGCAAGTAAATTCTTAAAATTGTATGTGAAAACTGTATTTATGTATCATTTATTTGTATTTTAATAAATGAAAATATATTTTGTTAAATTAAATGCACGTTTTTGGTTAATAATCAAAATGAATTAAATTTGGAGTAGAATTAGTGATTCCTTGTTGTTGCTATTCAAGTATATCAAAGATTTTAGAGTTTCATTTTCAGAGACAGTTATTTAGACTTCTCAAAAATAACACAAAGAAGCCTCCCCCTCCCTTTTTTTTAGTGCATTAATGGTTAATAGAGCAAATTCATCCCATTAAGTAGGCAGAAAAAAAATCATATGTTGTTGTGTTTCTATTTTATTGTATAATATGTGTATAATTTTGCTTTTTCTTATTTAATAGAGTGCAGCTAGCAGTGTGTGTAAGCAATATTGTAAAACATGACTTTCCTGGTAAATGGACTGGAATTGTTGATAAAATATCTGTCTACCTTCAAATGAATGACACAAATGTATGCATGGGAGCTTTACTTTGCCTCTACCAGTTGGTCAAAAATTTTGAGTAAGTATATGTCATCTTTCTAAATATTGTGTTAATAGAGTTTCTAAAATAAAAAAAAATATTAAAAATTGCATAATAAATATTTCTGCAGAAAATCGTAACAATTTTCATTTTGAAGTATTTACAGAACAAATGAACACAAAAATTACTTTTAGATTTGCTTTTTAGTTTAATGTCTACTAGTATATAAAAGATAACATTACTTAGACAGGTAGTCAAATAATTTCAGGTAGAATTTCCCCTTATCCGAAATATCTACTTTAATTAATGTGGATGTTTACTGGAAATGCGTTCTTATTAATAAATTCTGGAAGTGCATTCTTATTAATTGTATGCTTTTAAAACTTTTTTCTTTCTTTTTGGATAAGTGAGTCATGAAAAGATTTTAATAGTATGCCTTAATGCATAATTTTTGGGACAAAATATAATTGTTAATATTTAAATATGCTTTGGGTGAAAAATATGAATTTCAAAAAGATATCTTTCATATATTTATCTTGATTTTAAAGAATTTAAATCAAAAAGTAATGTACCCAGATTTATCTGTTTAGTTTTGTCTATTGGTGAAAATCGCAAAAATAGAGGGAGTCCCAGAATTATTGGAAACTAAAAAAAATTTATAAAAATTAAATGATGTTTCAACTATGAATTTTTTTAAGCGGAAGAACATTCTTAAATTTTTTTTTTTATATAGGTAACATGATGATTTGATTATCCAGGGGGTCGTAAATTACTGAAAAGTAATGGGTTCTAAATTACTGAAAAGTAATTTAGAACCCATATTTGAAAAAAATATTAAAACTTGAAAAAAATAAAAGCTTGAAAATGTAAGGAATATTCTATAATTTGATATAAGCGTGTAGTGTGAAAATTGGGAGTTTTAAAGATTTTCAAGAAAAAGTAAAATTGGAACCAGAAAACATCACTGCAACATCAGTATCAATGTTCGCTGAGAGCTTTGTAAAATTCAAAAGATAAATTTGGAGCGAGGATAATAAGCATTAAGTAAATGAAAAATTACCAGAAAACATAGGGTCACAGGTAACGTTTATTCAGTGAAAATTGCAAAAGCAGATATCTAAAAGACAATGAGTGGCGAAGAGAAAGGCTCTATGAATGCAAGGATTAGGAACAAGGTAATCGAGAAGAAGCCTTCTAATATGTAAAGTTTTCAAGTGATCGAGAAAAATAAAAGTAGCAAGCAAGTATTCATTAATGAGTATTGCAGAATTGATGGTTGTTAAATTTCGTTCTCAAACAACAAATCAAATTTCCTGAATGCAACTAAAATGTGCTTGTGCTCCATTATGTATTAACCAACTGTTCTGGCATATGATAGTCGGTGTTCCCTGCAGTAAATCCGGAGGAACGTGCTGGAACAAAAATAGGTACTTTGTGCCGCTGAGGCATTCGGGCAGTAGATACAGTCCAAACAGATGACTCTGTTAATATCAAACTTGTGTTATACGTTCAACAATATAGTCATGTGGGGATTTTTGAATAACCAAATACTTGCATTGTGCATGTTGAAGACATCTTCTCTCATAAAGCAGGCTTCATCTAAGAATAAAACTTGAGCAGAAAAGTGTGCATTTTCCTGTATGGCATCAAGCATCCAGCTTGCAAACTCCATTCAGTTTGCGAGTTTCATTAAAAAACATTATCTGTGACCCTATGTTTTCTGGTAATTTTTCATGTACTTAATGCCTATTATCCTTCCTCTGAATTTATCTTTCGAATTTGACAAGGCTCTCTGCGAACATCAATACTGATGTCGCAGCAATGTTTATGGGTTCCTATTTTAGTTTTTCTTTAAAACTTCCCAGTTTTACACCCTAAATGCTTATATCAAATTATAGAATATAAAATTCCTTACATTTTCAAGCTTTTATTTTTCTTCAAGGTTTAATATTTTTGCAAATATGGGTTCTAAACTATTTTTTCGTTTTCAGTAATTTTTGAGTCCCCTGGATCATCAAATGGGAATGTTACCTATATGGGGGGAAAAAAGAAAAAAAAAGTAAATTCACAGTTGAAACATCGTTTGTTATTTTTTATTAATTTTTTAGTTCTCAACAACTCTGGCACTCCTTCTATTTTTGTGATTTTCACCAACTAAATATCATTTGGGAGCTTATATTATATGGTGATTCTTTATCCTCTTGATGCCTATTATCACCTCTCTGAATTTGTTGGTCAAATTTGGCAGGGTATTCGGCCCTGTATAACATGCTGTATATATATATATAATCAATGAAGCTGTTTATTAACTGCCACAATCTCTAAAGGTGGTAGAAAGCAGGTGACAGGTCGACAATTTAAAGAGTTGATTCTCGCATTGAAAGTGGAGGAGAGCAACATTTTTTATAACTGTAGTTGCTGCATCAACCTGTTACTATCCTTTGCACATTCTCAATTCTTCAGAGATGATATACCATACATATGTGACTTCAAAGATTGCCTTTTGCTGAGAGAAATTATTCATATATAAATGTGGTCTTTGTAGTTATACATGTATTGGACTTCTGGAGGGTGAGTAATCCACAATTTAATCATGAGAGAACATTTATATCATGTTAAGATCTTTAATTATTATAAAATATATTCTATAGTGAAAAACATTTGAAATGGAGATAAAATTTATATACTTTATATGCCTGCACTTGTTATATTTTCATCAGATTTGGAGATTGTTGAATAGATTGATGATTTAGTTGATTGTTGGAGATTGTTGATTTAGATTGATAGATTTAGTTTGCTTGAAACATGCTATTGATTTGGGGATTTTTTTCTCCTTTTTCTCCCCTTTCTTGCGACTTGAATAAGTTGACATCGGACAATATCATCATTTGGCAACATATGATGAGTATTAAAATCTATACTAAGATATTTAAAGTAAAAGACAAGAAACCTAACTTAGAAAGTAGGAATAAAGGAATTCAAAGAATAAGCTTCCTTTACTGATGATAATTAAAATGAAATGATTACTTTATTAAAGACTGTTAATCTAAAAAGCTTATTTGCTCCCATTAATAGATACAAGAATTCTGAAGAACGTGGACCTCTGAATGAAGCAATGAACATGCTTCTGCCTATGATCTATCAGCGTTGTGTTCAATTAGTTCATGATCCCTCAGACGTATCTGCTCTACTCCAGAAGCAGATTCTAAAGATTTTCTTTGCTCTTATCCAGTACTTCTTACCCCTCAATCTCATCACAAAGGATGTCTTCTCACAATGGATGGAATTGCTTAGAAATGTTGTAGACAGGCCAATACCAGAGGTGATTTTTTTTCCCTGTTGTACATTTACGATGCAAAAAGCATAAAGATCTTTTTCTTGTTATGTGTGTATGATGTCATATGAAGTGAATATATTTTTTAAGGCAGATAAATAAAATAAGTAATTTATATTCATTTAATTTTTCATTACTAATGTAAAAGCATATATTAAGTAGTAATATTTATGAATTTGCTTACAATGTAAAAATATATATTTTATTTCCACTCTCCTTGTCAAAAAAATTCTAAATTGTTTCCAACTTAAAACATAATTGTACAAACTTCTAATTTTTAATAATTTTAAGATATGAATTTTAATTATAGCTATTTTAGCACTAATTAAAATTTAATTATAGCTATTTTTTTAATTATAGCTATTTATATTTTTTAATTATAGCTATTTTTTTTTATACCTACCGCAAATGGTTGGAAAATGACGGATTTTCTCCTCCTTAGGAAATTATATTTTTGCGGTTAAATCATTCTAATTCAAGTTAGTCTTTTTAAAGGTAAAATTCTATTAGAAAAATAATTTAATTTCATATTTCAAAACCTTTGAGTGTTATTTTTTTAAAAAATTAAGATTTGAAGAGAATAATGAGAATACATTTCTCTGTGTACTGACCTTTTTATAGTCAAGAAATTGTTAGATTATTGGTAATGAAATATCGGTTTCCAGATACTCTATGGTGTTGAATTTTAGAAATGTATTTAATGAATTCACTGCCTTTATTATAATTTATATATATATATATATATATATATATATATATATATATATATATATATAATATTATTCTACTTAGCAAACCACTACATACGATGAAGAAGAACTGGCTGAGCTCTCTTGGTGGAAGTGTAAAAAGTGGGCTCTACACATCCTTACTAGGGTTTTTGAAAGGTTAGTATTTTTGCTTTATTTTTTGTCTGGCATTTCTTTATATTTTATTTGAGGAGTAAAAAAATTTAGGCCAATCAATAAAAATTGGTAATGTTAAACACATGTTTGGTCTCTTGAAATATCTATATATTATATGAGGATCTGCAAAATGATAGAAAGAAAACATTATTATAATGAAATAGCAACTCTCTTTCTGATATAAAGATTTCATTATAAAATATATATAAAATTGAAAGGTGTGTTAAGTATTTGTTTGAAAAATTTGTGGAAATCTATTGAAACCGTCATTTTAAGTAGCTGATATGATTTCTGCTGAAAGAATCTATTTACCAGTAATTCAGATAGTCATATTCACAATTTTTTTTATTTGATAGCTATAAGATAATTCGAGTCTAGGATTATTCTTAAACTTCAAAAAGAGTTTTAAAAAATTAAAAAGAGTATTTAAGAAATTGTAGATTGTTAGATTCAAAGTAGCTCAATAGTTTTTGAGACATGGAGATCATAAAATATCTTTTTAATATGTGGTATTTTATTGAACTGTGTATTTGAAAAAGTCTGTGATAATTTCTTCATTCTAGTATGAAAAATCATTTAAAAGAAACATATTTAATTTCTGATTGTCAAAAGTATGCAATTTTGCTTACAGTCTTGCTTTTTAGTCAAACTTCCTGGGAAAAAGAACTTCCTAAAAGAATGTTAAGCTGAAGCAAGTCATCAAGGTTATTTTTTTAAGTTAATCTTTTCCTTAATGAAAATGTATTCATGAAACAAAGTGTATCTTTCAAAGTATTAATATGTTAAAGATAAATGCACCCCATCTGTATATCATATATCTGCATTAAACTGTTGATACATTATTTATTCAACATTGCTTTTAATTTCTTTTCCTAGAAAACATTTCTTGAATTTCCATTCTAATATATTTTTAGACTGTGTAAAATTTTTTGTGACCCTCTGCAAATGAAGTAAATTTTTAATTGATATCAAATGCTGGTACCTAAGTGGAAATTCAATTATATAAATAGTTTATTTAGCAAGTAAAATGTATTAATTTAAATTGAAATAATGCCTTAACAAATTTAGAAGCCAAAAGAAGGGAATATTAATAGTTTTTGAGACATTATTTTTTGCATGGTCCATGGTTTAAAGAACTCTTTTTTTTAAAAGATATTTAATTGTTTTTCTTTTTTTCTTTCCATTTTCATATTTTAAAAGCACTATTGTAAGCACCAGCTTATTTTGTTGTTTATTTATTAATATCATAAATGGCAATTTTTGAAATTTTATTCTTTTAAAAATACTTTTATTTGATTTCTTCCAGATATGGCAGTCCTGATAGTGTGTCTCCTGAATATCAGGAGTTTTCCAAATATTATCTGAAAACATACACAGCTGGTATATTGGAGGTTCTTTTGAAATTGTTAGATCAATACAGGCAGAAAGTATTTGTATCACCTCGAGTTTTGCAGCTAGCTCTCAATTATATTAATGAGGCGTAAGTAAAGTGTTCATAATATTTGCATCTTAAAATCATAACTAAAAATTATGTAAAGTCAATTATACAACATACATTTCGTCTTTGTTTCCTGGAAACAAATATGTTTGACTGTATTCGTTTTGATAATATTATGTGTTTTTATATATAATTTTCCAAAGATGATTGGTAATAGTTTTTTAAATTGTTTGATTTTAGAGTATCTCATTCATTTTCATGGAAGCTGCTGAAACCCCATATGCTGGTAATATACAATTTTTTTTAATGAATCATAAACAGTAAATTGTCAATAAACCTAATATCAATAATTTGAAATATGATTTCTTTTGCAGACAATTGTTCAAGATGTTGTATTTCCTCTCATGTGCAGTACAGACAAAGATGAAGAGCTTTGGACTACAGATCCACATGAATACATTAGACTCAAATTTGGCAAGTGGGACAAAATGCATTTTGTTTAATTTTATACTATTTTTTTAATAACAATTTTAAAATTTTGATTAAAGTTTTAAATGAGACATTAAAAATGTGTAAAATGACAAAACATTTTTGGGATATATTTATTAAAAATAGATTGTTAAAAATGCACTCTTATCAGTCTGCTAAACTGTAGTAATTTTTAAAAAAAAATTGTCTTTTCTTGTACAAACTTTGGTATAAATATTTTGAAATTTAATATTTTCTCAACTTCCTTTATACAGGAAAATAATAAAATTGAAATGAGTTAAATTATTAAAATAATGGGTTGTCATTGAAAACATCACATGTGCACAACTTTAAAACTACTGCATGAGGAATGAATGAAAGTAACAAGATCCCATCTTTACAAATATAAAACAAATAATTAAATAAAGGTGTATAAAGTGAAAGAGAGAAATATGAAATAAACTTTAATAAAAAAAAAATACAGATTCAGATTAAATTACTTTAAAGTAAGAATATATGCCTTGTAATAAGAAGTATTTTCAATAAAATCAATCCAGAAAGTTTTGTGCATATTCATTCATGTACAAAGTATAAATATTGAGGATTACCAAGACAGAAAACAAATTTCATTAACCTTAGAATTTCAAGCAACAAATCCATCTTTTTTATAATGGGGACAAAAGTTATTAAAATTAATTGCTTTTTTTAGTTGCTATCATTAATGCTTAAATTTAATTTTTATTTTCTTTATTGATAATACCTAGCATTTTGCCAGAATTATTAAAGAGCTATTATAAAATAAGTTCTTTAAGGAAAGCAGTGCAACGTTTTGTATAAGTAATCAACGCATATTTTGAGAAAATATCTAGTATTGAATTATCTGAACTGATATTTAAAATATAACATGATCATGTATTAATTATTTAATGTACTGAATTAAATTTAGTAGCTGAACGCTTCTATATACAATTTCTTCCTACTGTTGTTAATTTCTCAGTAACACACGAGAAAAAATAAATAGAAAATTTAATTTTTTGATGGTTAAAATTAAAAAAAAAAAAATTCAGTGCTTAAAGTGTTTATAAATATTTTGTTTTTCCATTTTGTTCAATTATTTTTCTTTTGCTCTGAAACAGTTACAATATTGAGACCAAATGTTTTCTTTTATTTGAGTGCAAATTTCAAAGTTAGCTAGGAAGATATCTTAATCTTTAATTAATTTGTTTTAAAAAGTTATAAAATGTATTTTGCATATATTGTTTAACAGTAAAATGAAGATATTGTTAACAGTGGCTAGCAATAATGGAAGATAATTGTTCTTATATTGCATATCAATACTAATTAAATTACTGTATTTATCTGCTTTATTATTTTTTAGATTAATAGCAATTTTTTTTTTATTTAATGAATAGGACCTTTGAGGATGTACCTTTTTTCTGTTAAATATATCCTTCATTTATTTATTTTATTATTTTTTATTATATTACACAGTAGTATTTGAAGTTCTATAACTTTTATACTTTTTTTTTATGCAGATGTATTTGAAGATTTCATATCTCCTGTGACAGCAGCGCAAACTCTATTGCATTCAATTGCTAAGAAAAGAAAAGATATGCTACAGAAATCGATGGAATTTGTGATGACAGTTCTTACAAACCAAGCATCATCACCAAGACAGATAGACGGTGCTCTGCATATGGTGGGCACTGTCGCAGATGTATTATTAAAGGTGAGGAATAGAAAAAAGAAATTAGAATTTTTTTGTCTTTTGTTGGTTTAACCTTTTGGTAATATTTAAAAAAAAAAAAATTCTATAGGGAAATTTCAAAGATTTAGAGAAATTAACCTTTTAATGAGCATTGTCTATGCGAGAACAGTTACATTTCACTTTCATAGCGAAACTGATCATTCTGTTATTTCTTTTTCACTTTGTGTAACAAGTCAGTATCTATTTTCAAGCTGATAAACAGTTTCCATTTGGCATGTATCATCCATTTACCAGATATTGAAATCAAGGTGTCCTTACTTTTAATTTTATTTCTCTCCATTTATTTATTTTGAGATATTGCATATATTTTGAAAGTAACTTTTATTTTCAGCATTTTACTACATTTTAAAAACTTATAATGTTTTTCTATAAAAGTTTTCTATAAAATTTTTTATCAACTTTCCAATTATTTCTCCTTAAGTATTTTTTTTTCTACCTTTAATAAAGAAACTTCAATTTGCTGTTATCTTCATCTATGCTTTTTTAAGATAACTTAAAAAAAACTTTGAATCAAATATATGCTTTGAATTAATGTAGACTATAATAGGTTAATCTTTTTATGAGTATGCATTAGTTATTTGATAAAATAAATGATTGAGGTTTTTAAATATTTTATAATTAAATCTTTTAGTTCTTTAAATTAAATGTACCAAAATAGAATAAAAAGAGATAAGAGACAAAAGGAAAGCATTAAAAAACTATCCTTCCACATATGTCAGGATTTGCAATTATTGTCAAATATTTTCACTTTAAAAAAAATCTAGAATTTTCATGTTTATGAAAGTGTTATTTGTGTAAAATCAATGTGTAATCAGTTTTGTAAGAACATTAATAAAAATTGTAATGGTAAGTATTTTTCTACTAGTAATTTTAACTTTTTTTCTTTTTGATGGAAATTCTTTATTGTTTAAGCCAGTAATATATTCAATCAACAACAGTATTTTTATGCTCTTCTAAAGCTGTATTTATACAATTGACAAAAAAAAAAAAAAAAAAAAGTATCAAGCCTTAAATTCCTTTGGGTCTTTCTGGCAATATTGGATTACATATTTATTTTAGGCTTAAAAAATTCAATTTTTTATTCAGGCATCATGATGCATTACATTGATTAGCAACTAAAATTAGTAATTCTGATCTCAGTGAAGTTCTGTTATATGAATCATATGCATAAGTTGAGTGTAAATGTAATGAGTAACACTGATTTCTTTTCTACCTGTAGCGAAAACTTTACAAAGATGAAATGGAATCCATATTAGTAGCATATGTATTTCCACATTTCCAGAGTGAACATGGTTTCATGAGAGCTAGAGTAAGTACATTTATAATTGATATGTGCAATTAGTTTCTATAAATGCTCACTTATTCACTCCTTCTATTCAGTCAATCAATTAGAAAACATTTTTTTAAAAAAATTATCTCTCTATATATATTTAAATATTTGAAATCAATTGACATTAAAGATTTTCTGCACTTTCTTGTAGGCTTGCTGGGTAATGCATTATTTTTGTTCAATGCGCTTCCAAAATGAGATGAACCTCATTACAGCTTTGCAACTCACACAGAATGCACTTTTAAATGACAAGGAGCTGCCAGTGAAAGTAGAAGCAGCTGTTGCATTGCAGATGCTCATCACAAATCAAGAAAAAGGTGGGTGACAATGAGTAAGGCAATGTGAATAAATTGCTGTCTTTTACTAATAAATTTTAATTAAGTGATTATTTTAAAATAAATAAAAAACTATAATTATTATTTTTGAGTTTGTGCCAGTATCAGTTAAAATTTTTTCTCATACTTTTACAGTTTTTTTTTCCCTCCCTATATAAAGTGCATTCACAATTACAATTATGTTTAAAAAAATGCAATTGGTAAACTGGCAGGATAAAACTATTCGTTGTATCATGTTTATGTGTGTGTGTTTATAAGCCTCAAATTTTGATATACAATTAAAATTTTAATTTATTAATGCATTCACTTTTATTTGAAATCGCATATCTGCTGAAATCTGATATTTTGGAATATCCTTTGCTTCCACCATTTTGCTGAATTGAACTATTTTAGAAATATTGACTGTGGTATAATAGATGAATTTTGTATTTCATCCTAAATGAATTTAGTATTTTATTTTGTAAAGCATTTAATTTTTTGAGATATGCCAAATGTTGTATGAGGGGACATTACTATAAGGGCTTTGTGGACTTCAGAATGCAGCTTTTCTGAATTTTTACTGAGGCTTACTAACTTTCTTAAATTTTATAATTCCCCATTTTATTTATTCATTTATTTATTTTTTCAAATTTGACAATTCAGACAGTTTCAAATACAGCCCTAACAAACAAAAAAGTGATGTTTCAAACGTATTATTATAAGGGCTTTGTGAAAAGCAATTGTCTTGTCAACACTGAGCTTTCATTTATTAACAAACTAGCTAATATAAACACTAGTTTTCAGAACTGCTTGCTTATTATTCTTTTTTCTTTATGATTTAAGCATTTGTATTATTTTTTGGACATGAATTGTAAAATTTTGCTTTTATTTCATAATATAAGCATATAGTAATATATCTTAAACTGTTTGGATTTTTAAAAAAGTATTTTTGTAATTTTAATTTTTTCAATGCATTGTGTGTATTATATCATTACTTTTTAAGTCTTTCTGCTTATGCTTGCTGAAATTTCGGATTTAATTTTATTTGAAAAACTGTAGTCAATAAAAGTTTTGAAAGTGAAATAATACAATAAGTTAAGGTATGTTTAGAAAAAGTGTTTGGAAGGTCTTCTGTCTTTTCTACTGTAAAAGAATTTTAGCTCTTGCTATTAAAAGTTTTTCATGGATCAGTAAAAGTATCTTTTATTATATGGTGTTTTATGCTTAATTTTTGCATTTATATAGAGAAAGAAAATGCTTCTTTTATCTAAAAACAGTGTCAATATTATCGTAAATACATTTTATTTATTAAATTAATCATAATGGCCAAAAATTTTTTACTGTTTTTGACAAGAAATACTTTTTGTGTATACATTATTACTTTAAAATTTAGAGAATATATGTAAATTGTATAAACTTAGAATTTAAATTATAATTGTACATTATTTATTTTTTATAGCTGAAAAGCATCTTGAACCTCATATCAAACCTATAGCATTAGAACTGTTGAATATTTTACGAGAAACCGAAAATGATGATTTGACTAATGTCATGCAGAAAATAGTTTGCACTTACACGCAGCAGCTTTTACCTATAGCTGTAGAAATGACTCAACATTTAGTAAGTATTTATTTTCTTTTTGATATTAATAAATTATCTTGGTGGAAATATTGTTTGTCTAATTGCTGAATTTCTCTTTTTAAAATCATGGTTTTTATTAATATAGATTTAATAAATTAAAATAAAAGATGTTATGCAGTTTCATATTATCATTAGACATGCAAATCATTAGTTTGAATATGTAAATTCAGTTTTCTAAGAAAATTATGAATTTTTATTTGTTGATTTAATCCCCTGATTATTTCACAGGCTCAAACCTTTTCTCAAGTGATTAACAATAGTGGAGATGATGGCTCTGATGAGAAGACCATTACAGCAATGGGCATTTTAAATACTATGGACACTATACTTTCAGTTATGGAAGATCACAAAGAAATTATGACCCATCTAGAACCCATTGTCCTGAATGTAATTGGTCTTATTCTGACACAGAGTGTGATAGGTTGGTATAAGTTTTCTTTTTGATTCTGTCAATTGCTGTTATATACTAGATGATATGCTTACTATTACTTGGGGTGAAAAAATTTCTTGTTAGTTACTTATAAAGAAAGTGACAGTTTAATTTGTCAATAAACTTTCACTAAAACCTTCATTCTAAACCAATAACAAGCAAAATTTACACTTTTGATGTAATAAATACAACAAATACTATATATATATCACTTATCAAACTAGTTGTATGGTATTAACATTATATGCAAGAAATTAAAAATATGCTTAATGAACAGAATATGAATTAGAATATCAGTAAAATTATTTTTGATAACTGAGCTAATTTGGAGTAACTAGCTGAGTGGTTTATTAAGCATTGTGAGTGGCAGCTTGAAAATTTCTATTTCATTAAGATTGCCAGTATTAAAGGTAAAATAATTCTTTTTACTAATTGGAAATTTGTTATCAAATGGTCTGTAGATCGCCAACAATACGCACATTTTTATTATTAGCAGAGGTTGGTCTATATTTACTTGAAATGTGCATATCTAAATATTACATCAGAATGTCTTAATGTATTTTTCCAATATGCCTAGAAGGATCAAAATACAAATTTTATTAGCAGTTTGTATACGTGTGAAATACTTTTTATTTTGTTATGGTCATAGGAATAATTTTCCTAATAAGATACATAATTTACAACTGTATTTGTTATGTATTAATGTATTGACTTAATTGTATAATTTGCATTTTCCATTTTTGCATAGTCTGCATCTATATTTGTTATTTATTAATGGATTGACTTTATTATAGAAGTCCCATTTTTTGCAGAAATGAGCGAAATGATAGCATTTTAATAAAATTGAACAGTTATGTAAATGATTTCTCTAATTTTATGATTTGAAAAAAAAAAAAAATGTTAATTCTGTTCATTTATCTTTTATAGAATTTTATGAAGAATCTATGTCTCTAATCTATAGTTTATCATCCAATAATATATCTCCTGATATGTGGAAAGTTTTTGAATTAATGTATCAAACATTTTTGAAAGATGGTTTTGACTTTTTTACTGGTAAGCTCAATTTTTCTATGTCTTTATATTTGCATATTCTTGTTTTAAAATGTTGTGCCTATTAACCCTTTGATGTGTTGTGGTTTCACAGTGAAACCACCACTTTCTAAAAATTTATTTGTTTATGCATGTTATTTCTAAACATACGGTGGTTTCTGATCAAAATCAAAGGCTCTAAAATAATGTTCTTACTTTAATAATTGCATGTAAATGCCAGCACTCTAGTTAATGTCCCTCTTACGTACAAAAAAATGCATCATTTTTAAAGCTTTTTCTCGGTATTTTCAATTTAATTTTTTTTCTTCATCAAGCAAAAAATAAACAAATTCAAAATGCATTCATAAATTTGTTGTATGAAAGCTTTCTACAGCATACACATTTTTTTCAAATCAAATCCCGAAAGAAAAGTTCTTCATACTTGATATTTTTTTAGGTGGTTTCAGAGACATACCACCGCATGCCTACGGCATAAGATTCTCTACCACTTGAAACACGTTAGCGAAACTGATCTCTTTTTCTTCCCCTGACTCTCTTAGTCAAGTGGTTGATAATTTATGGGTGTTTTGCCATGAGTTTTGTGGGTGAAGGATTTATTTACATTTGAGTAAGGTTTATACAAATAGGATGGTTGAAATTTTCACTTCTCAGTTGCATACTTGTTTTAGCAAGCACCCATATTCTGGAGATGTTAAATATATTTTCTAATATAGTATAATTTTCTTAATTTTTGTATTGTATTTAAAGTCTAAATGCGAACTTAAAAAACTTGCAATTATTAGCTTTATTTGAGGATTACTTGTTATTAAAAATATTTGTTTTTCCTTTATAATTTTTTTTTTTTTTTTTTTTGCATGTTGTAAGATTGCATAAGTAGTTTTCATTCATAATATTGTATATTTTAGTATTTCCATTAATAAATAATGAATAATTATGTTACAAAATGAATTAAAAAGTATTTATTAGTTGCAAAAAAATATGTCGTAGGTGTGCGGTGATACTCCAGTGACACCCCCCCCCCCCCCTTCGTGGTGCAGTCCACTGTATAAATTTTTTTAAAGATATTTTCTCTTCCCTTCGACCCTAATCACATAAATTAATTACATAATTTTTAAAAGTTTAGAAAATTTATATTTGTGCGCTTCAAAGAGTTAACAGAATAAATCCCATGTTGATTTTCACAATTTTTTTTTTTTTTTTTCCCCTGTTATAGAGATGGCATTTTTAAACAAGACCAACTTTGACTTTCATCACTTTTAACAATGTACTTATTCTGTATACTGCTTATTAAACAATCTTTTTAAAAAGGACAATTCATTTATCTTGATTTATATGTATTTTATTTGCATTACTGTATTATCAGTAATATATTAGTTTTAAAAATGAATAAAATTATCTTCAAAATTATTTTTAATGTATGAAATACTTTTCATGAATTCATATTAATTTCAGATATGATGCCTGCTCTTCACAATTTTGTCAGAGTAGATACACAAGCCTTCGTTAGCAATCAAAATCACCTTCTAGCCATTTACAATATGTGCAAGGCAGTAAGTTACATTCTTTTATAAGTTAACGTGTAGAATGCTTTATTTTTAAGTGTTGATATTTATTTGATTTTATTGTGAACATTTTGTAAATAAATTATTAATTTTGCAAAATCTTATATATTATGACTGCCATTTTATCTGTCTAAAATGACTGCACTTAAAAATTTCATTAAATCTTAGATAACTTAGTTTTTCCAGAAAATGCTTTGATCATCCAACATTCAGTTCTTTTAGTTTTGTCTAGTTAATTACTTAAACATAAGACTCGTGTTCTTATATACACACAAAAAAAAATTGTTTTGGTGAGGGAATTGGATATTTATTGAACAAAACTTCCTTTCAAACACTAAAATACTGATGTATAAATTGAATTTAAAAATAAAAACTTTAAACTTTTATGTGTGTTCTGTTTTTAGACCTGATTTTCATATACATGGTATAGATTGATAATTTTAAAATTCTGATTAATTAATGATATAGAGTTTTTGAAGGATAATTAGAATGGAAAGCTACATGAATATGACATTGACCATCCTTAGAATTATAGAGAGTTGATTTACAATTTATCCCACATCAATTCAGCCAGCATAGATGATATTGTGCTCAATTTGGAATAGCAGGACAGTTAAGACTGCAGAATATATGATAAAATTATATTTTAAAAAAATTAAAATTTCAGGATTCTGACATTGAAGTAATTCACTGTATTAATAAAATATAAACCAAATTGCAGTGTCATTATAATGTTTAAAGTTTAGAAAAATAATAACAAATTTCTCAGTCATGTTAATACGTAATGGAAACAATTTAATTATTAAGGGTTCTTTTGTTTAGTCTAATTGATATGGCTCATTGCATATGTATACAGAAATTTAAATGTTTTGAATCTTAGTCTGGCAGTAGTAGTAGGTCTAAGCAGTTTAGTAGGTATACTTAAATGAAAGTGTAATAATGTAATCAAATACATAATGGTGACATTGTGTTATATTTTTAATTATTTCTTGCATTGTGTCTAGGACTCCAGTGGTTAAAGTAAATAAACCATACATAAATCAAATTTTTTATTATGTTTTAAAAACAGCATTTAAAGTTATCTATAATTTTAATTGAATGCTAATAATGTTTGGCTTCTTTCTTCAGGTGCTCAATGGTGAAGCAGGAGAAGACGCAGAATGCCATGCTGCCAAATTGCTTGAAGTAGTCATTTTACAATGTAAAGGAATGATTGATCAGGTATTCAGTATGTTTTCGTCTAATAAAATGAGGGTACAACTTGATTTCCACAGCTGCCAAATCATGTTTAAAAAAAATAAACAGCTTAACTAAGAGCAACCATACACACTTTCACTTCAAGTTTCACTCTTGGCTTTATAGCTTGGCATTATTCTTAGTGTATTTTAATAGCAGTCCACTTGGAAATCAAGAGGTCCAAAATGAATAAAATAAAGTTAATAAAAATAAAAACTTTTTTGTGAAAAAAGTGAATTTTTTGTAGACTAAATCCTCACATTGACTATTTTCTTGTTTTTCAGTGCATTCCTTCTTTTGTTGAATTGGTACTGGGTAGGCTTACAAGAGAAGTAAAGACATCAGAACTTAGGACCATGTGTTTACAGGTAAACTTTTCACTTTGATTCTGATACATGTACATATATCAAATAATGATTTAAATTGTAGGAAACTGAATATCTGAATTTTGTTTGAAAGATGTTTATAATCATTTTAAATATCTTATTTAGGGTTGTATAAGTCAAACAATTTGTTTTTAACTTTTTTTGTGTATGGATTCATTTATAGAAGTTTCATTTTACCGAATATTATTTAGATTTTAAATTAATTCTTTTCAAATTATATTGAGAGCTGTATGTTTAATGATGCATAAAAATATATTTATATAAAAATGTATAAATTATAATATTGAAAAATTGTTATATATTGAAATTATTAATAAATTGATGTTGTGTCAAATTTAATTATTACTTAATTTTTAAATTGACATTTGATTTTTTTCAAAAAATTATATTAACTTAAAATTGCTCTTATTTATTAAGATTATTATTTTAAGATTTATTAGCTTTTTATATCCAGGTTTAATTAAGTCTTTCAAGAACAATCTTAGGTTCTAGCTAAATGAGAATTTATGATTGACAAAACATATACCTAATATTCTGTTAAGAAATGAGTTGCACATTTTAAACAAGTCCAACAATATAATTAAAAATTAGATAAAAGGTTTTTGTAAAGAAAGAAAGGGAAATTAACTTTAAATTCAAATTCTGCTCTTCTTGATCATAAAAATTCCATTTATCTATTTTAGTTGAATGATGGTATAGTAAATTATTATTCAAAGATAGTTTTAAAAATTAATAATTGATTGTCTAGAAATTTTGTTAAAATGATTAATCATATTCAATTATCATGCAGTGTCTAAGTAATCACTTTTTTTTAAATCCTTATTATTGATTTTGTGATGTTTATATTTAGTTCAACTATTTAAAAAAAATTATTTTATCTGAAGTTTTTGTTACTATATCTATAGTGACTTCAAGACTTCAATTTATAAAGTTTCTACAATTTTCAATCTTTCACAATGATTAAAAACCATATGCCAAAACTAATTTTATTTTGTTATGGTAGCAGCTTTGATTCACAAAAACAGTATGTGACATTATTTCCTGTTAGAAATGTATATAAAGAGTTCTGCATTTGTTGCTCTATTTTTTAAGTTAGTGTGCAAATATGTAATGTTTGTAAGAATGAAGCCGACATTGTATTGAATTAACCACTTAACTGGTTCATTTTCTTTACTATCTAATAAGATGACACCTTCTATTTTGGGAATATTTTCTTATTTTGACTCAAATGGAAATCCATTGAATACTTGATTTATCTATGTATTCAAAGTAATTTGAATATTGAATTATAATCGTTATGAATGATTTATTTTTTTGCTTACAACTATCAAAATTCGATCAATCGATGCATGTATGGCACCCGGGCAAAACAGTTAAGGGGTTAAATATTTGTGTTGTCTTTATATCTCTTATTAACTATTAGTTGCTAAAATGTTACAAATTAAAATTATTAGTTTTACTTATTTATAATTTGCAGGTTGTAATAGCAGCTTTGTACTACAATCCAAATCTCCTATTAGAAACATTAGAAAAAATTCACATGCCTAATACAACAGAGTCCATAACATCACACTTCATCACACAGTGGGTGCATGATACAGATTGCTTCCTTGGGTAAGATTTATTTTATTAAAAAAAAATTTTTATATATATTTTCCAAACAAATCGTTAATATTTCAAACTTCTGCAATTAAGGTTATCGTTTTTATTTTTATTTTTTTAGTTTTTGTGTTTATTTAGATATAAATTTATGTGATTTTCCATATATGTTCCCCCATGTAATAATTCAGTATTTTTTATAGCTCTATTATTTTTTGTTCATATAATCATGCTTATTTTATTTCTTGCTGTTTATTTTGGGACATTTAACTATTTTTATGAAGTTTGTCTTTTTATTCCAAGCTTGTGTCATGTCTCATGGTCCTGAAGTTAGATTGTTGGCATTCAATTTCAATCTCTTAAATGAACTGATAATATTCAATTCATTATGCTAGAGAAATTCACAATTACAAAACATTTAATTTACAAATGTTTCTTAAATACTTTGATATTACAGTAATGACAATTTTCCAAATAGCTGCATTGGCATTAATGTCATTCATTAGACTTCCTTTGTTTATTCAGAGAAAGGGGCACTCTTTCAGAGATTCCATGATCTTTGCCTTTATTTATGACAATTACTATTTTAAAGCTTTTGGATATATATGTAATGATATTTTAACTCTAATTTAATTTAATCAATTTTTAAGATTTTATCTTAATTTAGCCCATAGTAACTTCATTCTAAAATATTCTCTTATTTCGTGATCCAATCCCACTGTCTCTACTTAATTAATTCAAGAGAAGCTTGTTAAACTGCTGAATCAGCTGAAACTAACTTTCCCACACTTTGCGTGAAGAGACAAAATACCGCTGATGAGGCAAATTTTTTTAAAAAATATATATATATAAGTAACCAATCTAAAGTTAGAAATATTTTGCAACCAAAACTAAAAATATTTCTTATTCAAACTAAAACCAAAAAAGGAACAGGAAAAGCATCATTTTTAGAGAGTGCAAATGCAGCTACTTCTAAAATACAGATGAATTTAGACAAAAGTAATAAAAACCAAGTAAATAGGAAAAAAAATCAAAAATTAAACCAATTAAAAAAAGAATCCGGCCTGAAGACTTTCAAGGGTCACCCTCAGGCAGGGATTCAAAAAAAAAGAATTTTTTCTGTGAAGACTAAGCAGTCTAATAACAATTCCTCCTGACCCGAAAAATCCCCTGAAATTAAGCCCGAGAGATATACCATTTTAACAAAGGAAAATACAAAACAATAAATTTGAAGAATACATCCACATTTGGATGTATTTTATTTTTGTTTGATCTCTTGAAGTTTCCACTCTAGAACAAGCAACATGACTATAGGAAGAGTGGAGTTTTTAAGTTGATACTAGTAATTTCAAGAGATTTTTCTTTTAGTTTTATTAAGTGTTATTGTGAAAGCAAAATATTTTGGAAATTAAAGGCAATGAAGTCAAATAGCATGTCATTTGAGATAAGACTTTTCTTTAAGATCCATACAAAAGTAAGTGGAATTAAAATTAAAGTTGATGCTATGACAGTAATAATTAACTAGGTGGGTGGATAATTTGAATTTTTAGTGAAATTTGTTTCTAAAAAAAAAAAAAAAAAAAATGTGAAGTTAAAATTTATTGTCCATTGATACATTTAAAAGATATAGCTTTGGAACCAGTATGATGTAGTATATAACAGTGCATTAAAAGCTGAAAAACTTAAATTATATATATATTTGATGAACCAGTTGTGATCTTATTCCTTCTTATTTCATAAGAAAAACAAAAATCGCTAATTATATTAAAAAGAAAATGTAAAGTGTGTTTACATTCCTATTTTATTTTAACCTCTCAATCAAAAGAAATGGTGATCATATAAATAGAAAGATAACATATTAATTTTTTTACATATAGTTGCTAGCAAAATTAAGTAGGTGGATGGTAAAATTGAAGGAAGCATAAAACGGTATTTACAATATGCTGAATTTTATACATCACAATATAGCAAGTTCACACTAAAAAAAAAATCACTTTAGAAAGATACATAATATTGAACCTAGGCACGTGAAAATTTAAAAATGAAACAGTTAAAAATCTCAATACTTTTAAAAGACGATGTTTGAAAGTAAGATATTGTACATGCATATTAAAAGGTGCTTATTCTGCATAGTAAAAATGAAAATGTCTGAAAGCAATAACATAATTTTCACATTGACAAAACTATGCAAGTAATAGATGCAATTAAATAATGAGAGTAGTATAATATTTAGATAAAAAGGAAACACATTGTTACACATTCTGTTTTCTAACTTTGAAAAATTAATTATCAGTGTATTTCTATTATTAAAAACTTTTTTAAAAATTTATGAGGATGTAGAAAAAAATTTTGTGCCATGATGTGTTCTGGAGTTATAATGGAAAAATAAATCATTTTATCCTGCTTAGGGGGCATAGAAACTTTTTTTTTTTCAGTTTATTTAATCCCTCTATGATCTAAAGAATTTGCATGGAAATTTTGTTTGAATTCATTAATTGATAGAGAATTGAATAGGGTGTAGACATGCAAAATAAATAAATAAGCATTTATATAGGTTGATAGCCTTGAAAGAACAGTATGCCTTATTTAAAAAAAAAAAAATATCATAAGCTGTAATAAAGCTTAAACATAAAGTCACTAAGGCATTCAGTTTCAACATGGATTTTTTTAAACACAGTTAATTTTAACACACATTCATTTTATATGTGCATGATTTGAAAATGGAATATTGATACAATGCGCCATGGTATAAATATTATAAGAAGCAGAACTTCCTCAAGAATTTTTCTTCACTTGTAACCCTTTTTCAGATGAGCTTTGGCGAACGAAATTTTGTTGTGATCCCAGAAATAAGAAATTAAACGTTTTTATTTCATGATAATTAAAATAGTGAACTGATTTTTGTTTATAAGCATTGGAAAGGTTTGAATTATTTGCTGTGAAAATTTCCATGTCCTTAAATACATTGTATGCGGGAACATTTTTATGTTTTTTGCAGTCTGTCACTGGAGCGCGGTTCATATAAAAGTGAGTAGATTTATGTCCGTTGCATGTATATGTCTGCAATGAAATTTACCCGCATGCAATTTGTTATTACTTAACGCCAAGTGAGTAAGTGCTCCATAATCAAGAAACTATGGTGTAAAATAAAGGAAATATATCTTGTGTTGAGATCATAAGATGTTTTAAATCACTTTTCTCAAAAAAATTTCTTGGAACATTTTTAAAAACACATTTAATATTTCAATATTATGTTTGAAAGCAAATTTTATAATGATTATAATAATAATCAAAGATTTAATAATAATGTGAAATTTATTCGACAAAAAGACTATTGAATTTTTTTATTTTTTGTATGAGAATATTTTTGCTCATTATCTCTCATTGTTCTTTGCACTCTGAGTAAATTTTATGTATTATTGAAGAGAAAATGTCTGCACATTTTCTTTGCAAGAATAACAATTATTTTTTCTCTTTTCAGTCTGCATGATAGAAAAATGTGTGTGATGGGTTTGTGTACACTTATTTCTACTCCTCAACTGAGGCCTAAAGTGAATAATGAAGTTGTACAGAAGATTGTTCCATCCATGCTGCTATTATTTGATGGACTCAAAAGGGCTTATGCATGTGAGGACATTTTTAAGTTCTTTTATTTACTGATTTAAATTGAATAGTTTATTTCAAAAAAGTGTTGAAGTTTTCAACTAATTATTTACATATATTTAATAGTACATATTTCTAGTATACTTTAAAATAAGATACTTTTAAATAAACCTCAAATAGGTAATTGGTATTAACTCCTTTGATGCAACATTGTTATAGCAATACCTTCTTAGGCAAAAAAATCTTTGAAAGATTTTCATTCTTGTCTAAGAAAATATATTTCTATTGGGTTGAGTAATAATTCATTATTATTTTTAAGATTTATTTTTAAAAATATTCTCTTTGTCATTTAATGAAGATATTAGTTTAATCTCCTTTCAAGATTGAAAATTAAGAGCATATAATACATTTGAAGGATTGTTCCTTCTCATAGCAACTTTATGAGTAACTTAGATAATCTTAAGGCATCAAATAAATAGTGTCAAAAATGCTTGATTTTTTACACATGGCAGTTCAATGATCTTTAAATACCCAAAGATTATTAAAATCAAACTATAATCTCTTGTAGAGCATTAAATTCTCCTTTAAGTGATATATAACATTTTACAAATGCATTTTATTTTAAGGAGGGTAAAAGATACATAATGATTTTTTACTGAATCCAATCGATGATCATATTTATTTTCATTACATACTGTTTGATTAAAATAGCCCCACCCCTTTATTATTATTTGTTGTAAATATTAATGTACAAACAGTAACTGAAAAGTCTTGATATTTGGGAAGGTAACCAGATTAACTTAATGTGCTTTATTACCTATTTTTTGCAATTAAAAAATTATTTTTCTAATGTTTGTTCATATATATATATATATATATATATATATATATATATATATATATATATTATGTGCGTGTAACGTTGAGTTTAAATTTTGTGTAATTTGGTATAGCTATTTCAAGTACAATGAAATTTAGAAATTGGCTTTCTAATTTATATTGAAACAATTTTTCTCTTAACACAGTTAATAGTATTGCCTTTTATAAGGGAAAATTTGACTAGTGCATTTTAGTAAAATTTGAACACTAAAGATTAAATCCATAAGGGTCAATATAATGAAAAATATATTTTAAATTCCAGTTATTGTTAATTTTTGCCCTATCAAAAACATTATATTAGGGTTATTTTATGTGTAATAATGGCTTCATATCTGAATGACAAGTAAGCCGTATTTGCACCCCATTTTTGAATTTTTATGGTATTTATTTATAGGCTTTGCAGTTGCAAATTGCAAAATGAGACATAGTTTCTCAAACAACTAAAATTTTATTTAGATATTATCAAGAAAGGTCTTTTTTAAGGCCTGACAAAGATGTAATCAAAACTTTTAAAGTTTTTCTGTACATAAAAAATTAAAGCTAACTTTCAACAACGCAAATAATTGTCAGCCAAGTGGTAGGAAATACACACACACACACAATATATATATATATGCAAGCAGTGCAGAAAATTAGTTATAGGGCTGTCATATTTTAATACTATTTTTTTTTAATCACTTTCAAGAATCAGGTTTTAATGCCTAAGTTTCCATACAATAGACTATCACTTTTGCAATTTAAAAGAAGGGAATAAAAAATTCACAATTAATGTTTAGTATTCAATTGAGAAGATTTTGAGACCAATTCTTATTTTATATATATATTTATGATGTTTGTAAACACGTATTTCCTTCTTATATTCATTTATTATTATTACCATTATTCTTGGTTAGAGAGTTAAGCATTTTTTATTTTATGTATTAAGAGTAATTAAATGGACATTCCAGATAAAGCACAAGAGGAAGAAGGTGAATCAGAAAGTGAAGAAGAAGAAGACTTTGATCCAGGTGAAATGAATGTTTCTGTTAGTTCTGAAAATTATATAACTTGTGAAAAGGGATTTATTACCCTTGTAAACAGCAACTAGTGAAAATTGCTTTCTTCATTTTCATTTCAAGTACATTGATTTATATTTATTTGTACCTTGAATTTAAAATCCCTAATAGCAAATAATCTGCATATTTCTATTGCTGATTTTAATAAAGGGCAATTTATCCAAAAGTTTATCTCTAAGAATTGGGAATTTTTAAATCTTAATAATTACCAAATATTAAGTCAAGGCAATTATAATTTTGTATAAAGATTTATAATGGTGAATCAAAATCTTAAATGCACATTATCACAACTATTTTTTGTAGTCTAAGTAATATTAAGGGGTGTATAAATCCTTCAGATAGAAGATCAGATGTTGATTGATTAGATACTAAAATTGCATTTTTCTAATATGTTGTGGAAAGATCACCATCTGATTGAGAAAAAGAGCTCTTCAGAAGTATTTTCATTGAGAAATTAGTTCAACCTTGGGATAAACACTATAATTTGCATGGTCAGTGTATTTATAATATGTTAGAGATGTTTAAAACTGCTTTAAAAATGAAATCAAACAATCAACACAACAATTTTAACAGCAATGTTTTATTAGAAATATCTGTAGATTTTATGCTTATTTAAATAAGGAATCAAAAGGCCATTTTTGTAAGATTGTATTTGCAGTCAGTTTTCTTAGTGTATGCTACATCGATTTGTGTTTGCTATTATCACTTTTTGTTTATGTTTATCCAAGTAATATATTTTTTTGTTTAGATGTGGTTCTTATAGACTTTTTAAGCCAGTGCATTGAAATACTGTTTATTTGTATGTTTTTAGTATTAAGTTTTGTTTTTTCAATTGTCTTATGTGCACTATTGTATTTTTATTAAGACTTCTGTGTATAAGCAGATTATCTTGCTAGTTATTGGTATTACATAATTGTTAGAGGAAAAAATCCATTAACATATTCAGTTCTCTGTAAAACATACTCCTTTTTTTCTATAGATGTTCTTGGCAGTGATGAAGATGATGTGAATGAGGATTTTCCTGAACTTAATAAAATATCTCGCGAAATCAAAAAGAAGTCCCCCTTCCCTGTCACATCTTCAAACATTGTTGATGATGATGAAGCTACAGATGATGAAGAATATGAGGAAGCAGAAGAGACAGCACTGGAAGGTTATTCCACCCCTTTAGATGATGAAGAAACAAATATCGATGAATATGTCATATTTAAGGAAGTCATGAATGGTAAGAAAATTTATTTTTCTGCTGCTTATCTGATCATTTCCTGCTACTTTTCATGAGCAGTGTACTTTATTGTTGCTGTGAAATAGTTGAGATTATAAAATATTCAATAATTACTTCTGTGGTACTTGTAATTTCTTAATTTTCTTCGCTGAGTTTATTACTTCCTTTATAGGGTTAAAAACTGTTGATCCCAATTGGTATAATATTCTGACATCTCACTTGACTACTGAACAGCAAAGAGCTTTTGAAGAAGTGTTGGTCCTTGCTGACCAGAGGAAAGCAGCAGCAGGTATTATTATTATTTATTTATTTATTATATTTATTTATACATAATGTTTGACTTTATGTTTTAATTTATGATAAATCTAATCTTTCAAAGGAATTTAAATTTTAAAATCAATATTTGTTGTTTATAATACTTAAATAAAGCCTAAAATTAAATATGTTTTAAAGCTTATGTAATTAAAAAATTTTAAATAATTTTCAGTTGAAAAACAAAAAGTTTTTATAAATAATATTAATTTATTTATAAAAAATATCAGAATATTTTAGTGTGGCATGTATTTGATTTTTATTGAAAAAATTGCTTTGAAATATTTTATATTAAAGAATGAATTAACAACTCCTACGACTTTTCATTACTAATGTAAAAAATATGCCAAAATTGTTGTAAAGATTGGTATTCAATCACTTTATGATTAATTATGAATGTATGAGCAATGAGCTTTGTTGAGAAACAATTGATACAAAGTGAACTCTCCTCCCCTGGCACTCTTGGTAGTAATGGGTAATTTGTTACCATCTCTCCTCTATGCTTAGAACTGGGAGGAAAAAGGTTGAAATATGGTCTGTTGGGCTTTAAGAGGGGTCATGTGGAAAGCAGATGAATGAAGGACCAAAGTCGGATGTACTGAAGGTTAGGCACCTGGGCTAGTAATGAATAGAGAGGAAAGCAGATGAATGAAGGACCAAAGTCGGATGTACTGAAGGTTAGGCACCTGGGCTAGTAATGAATAGAGAGTAAATTTTTTAAGACTAGAAATGCAACAGAGCTGGTGCTGGAGTGGAAATTTTAATGATGAAACTTGATATGACCTCATCTGAGACAGACTTAACGATAATACTAATAATTTATTTGTCCCCGAGTCTCTAAAGAAAGCAATTTTTGCATTTATATTTTAGCTATCCGAATAATCAAGAATAAAGAGCAATTTATGAACAACTGGATTGCAAATTTAATTTTTTTTAATTAGTTATTTGGCTTAAAAGATACCACCATAGTACCTGATATAAAAGTTCATCTCATTTAATTTATTTAATTATTCAATAGATTTCAATAAATATTTCAAATAGTGATTTTATAGAAAAATTTTAGTAAGCAATTCAGTGTGCACCATTCGGAATTGCATAGTATTTGGAAAATGAAATTTTCTATTTCTTAAATAAGCAATTTTTCCGTTAAAAAGTATAAGCTTTTTTATGTTATCATTTTTAAGTTATACCTAATCATTGTTTTTCTCTTTTTCAGAATCGAAGAGAATTGAAAAGAGTGGTGGCTACGTTTTCCAAAATCAGACTGTTCCTACCTCTTTCAATTTTGGCGGCACTCCTCTTTCGTAAAGCCAAATCACAAATCTATCTATATTTAAACAATTGTATAAATTAAGTAAATAAATTGAAAAATGAACTTGGGCAAAAAAAAATTATCGCTCCCCTCCTCCCTTGCTGCACTTGACTCGTGTCTCATTTTCTTGTTCCGCAATTGCTGTGTTGCAACGGACATAGTGCAGACGTAAAAGAAGAGTTATCCTCTCCCCATATGCAGACTTGGAGCATATGATTCAACAAGATTTGAATGCAATAATGTGAATAATCTAAACAGATTTTGCTGATTCCAGACAGTGGTTATTATACAGAAGATTACTGTTGGCTTCTCTGTCTTTGAACCATAATGGATTTAATATGAAGATTTTATGCAAGTCTTCCTCTATGTGTTTTGTATGAAGAAAACCGCTGGGTTCTTAAGTTCTAACACCATGATCTGAGGAAAGTGCAATCTTTGGTAATTTCCCTTTCGAAGATCATATTATCAGGGGACATCACTATTTTAAACGAATAAAGAAGTTGCCATTTGCCATGTCTCCCATAGTGTACTTTTCTGAGAAGTGAAGTCGTATCTTGCTGTGGAGAAACAGCAAGATTGATACTGGATTTATTTTTTTATGGAATACTGTAGTGGAACGGTGATAACGAAGAAAGGTACAAATTAAAACCTCGCAATAAATTTAATACGAAAATAATTCCTGTGTCTTGAGCGCATGAATTCACTTATTTCTGCCAGTGTTCTAGCTGCCTTTCTTGAGAATCCAAAGAGAGGGGAGGGACTGCAATAATTGTTGTGCCATTTTTCTTCCATGAGTTTTGATAAATCAGTTTTCTCTCAAAAGTAAATTCAAAGAAATTACCTCAATTTCCCCCAGCTGTGTTCCTTTTCAGTTTTGTTTTTTATTCAACTCTTCTAAATCTAGCAATAATATATGTATATATATTTTACATTGACCTTTATTGCTTGCATATGATGCTGAATCTGGTAGAATACAGCTCCATTAGCATGTCAAAGACATGTTGAGAGTTTTTTTTTTTTTTTTAATTCGTTTCATAGATTTAATGTTGTAAAATTCTTCAGAAAATGTTTTTGTAGCTCTAAAATACATATGACCTGATAGAACATTACTCTTAATATTTGTGCCTTAATGATTTAAAAGAAAGGAAAGGATGATTTATATAGTTATTTATGTGCATCATTATGTGAAGCATTGTATGATAAATATTACATGTGCTTAATACTTGGGATGAGATTTAATTGAAGAGTTGAATGGAAAATATTCTGTTATATAAACATGAATGGATTTCCTTTTATTATAATACTGTTTTTATGCATTTTTAAGACACTTTTTGTATTTATTGCTCTTATGTATTTGTTTTCCCATTGATATAGTTTTGAGCCTGCAGTAGCTTTGGGGAGAGGAGATATTGAGTTTGTTTTTGTTAACTATTTATTACTTGTTCATTGTACTTGTCTGTTGTTTCTAAGAAGAATAGCTGTATGACATGATTGAATACTTTTAGCTATGTGTTGCTTTTTTGTTTTGTTGTTTAATCCTTGGTTAGTGAGGTTTTAAGTGAATCTATGTCACTTATGAAACACTTAAAACAGTTGATTCCCTAAACTATGCTGATAAGATTTTAAACATAATTTGTAAAGAATGTAAAAACGAGATTTTGTATCCTTAAATATCCTTTGTATAATTAAAAATGAACTTTTGTTGATAAATAAACAAATTATTATTAAATGCAAAGCTTCACTGGGCAGCATGTAGAATTTAGTGAAATTGTTTTATTTGAATTTATAATTCTTAGCATTATTATTTTTTCTTTTTTATCCCCCTCTGCTGTTCTCTAAACACTTCAAATTATTTATCATTTTGAAACTAAATTCTTAATGCATGGAAAGGGGTGAGAAAGGAAAGTTAGCTCAATAATTGCTTTCCTTTTGAGGGGGAAAAAAAATAATTGCTTTTAATCCAGCAAAGACTTTATACTAAATATTGGTATCTTCATAAATTTTTGCCTTTTATAATAAAGGAAGCTTTGTGTTTTGAAAAATTTAACTTAGGAACATTGAAAGGATTTATTGATATGATTTTGTCTATATGTGCATGGGGGGAGAATGTTTTTTCTTTTCTGTCCAAAATAATGAAGCATATCTGACAATAGTTTAAAAATGTCTATCTAATTATAAAAAAATATTTCCATTTCATGTCTCTTTTTCTGTTTCATCATGCCATTTGAGTTGATTTCCTAGAGCCAAGTGTTGTTATTTTTTTCCCCTCCTTTCAACTCTTCTTTGTAGCGACCTTGTCAACAATAGTGTCTTATTTCAGAAGCAATGCATGCTGATGTGGTGTGATAATATTGTACAGAATAAAATATAAGTGCTAGCATTAAATATTTTTGTATCAAGTAGAAGAAGTGTTTTGTGATTTTGTTAGATGTTCTCACTTTTTTTTCCCCCTCAATTAATATAGCAAATGACTTTTGAATATTTTATTAAAATATGCAATTATTTGCTAACCAGACTTTCTTGGGAAGTATGTGTCCATTTTCTTATGTAAGAAAATGAAATGCACAATTTTGGCACCACATACTCTATACATACTGGAGGGGGGGGGGTATTTTAAATTTGGATGCTATGGAAAAGTATATGATGCTCGGGTACAATTTTATTTTGGGGACAATATATTATGCATGGGATGTTTATAATAGAGGAATTCTTAATGATCATCTATGTTCTACATTATGAACAATTCATTGTATAAATTTGAATAGGCAGGTTTTACAGAAAACAATTTACAGTAAGAGTACAGTTTACAGTACCTAATTTGTCCATTTATTAAATAAAGAGTTTTCTATTCTGTAGCGTGTATGCCCCTAATAATAATTTAAAAAGGTAATGTTGCTAATGAAAGAAAACATGGAACATAACTAATTAAAATAAGGAAACTTAGAATAATTTTAAATTTGTTTGAAAAGGGAAAGTATTCCATCTAGAAATATATTAGAAAATAATGGGGATAGTGGGTACTGGGGGCATCCTTTTTGTTATAAAATCTTTAATAGTTTTTATGGACACAGAATTTGTGATAAGAACCTGTCTTATCTTTGAATTTAGAACAAAGATCGTAGCAGATTTGAAATAGTCTTCATTTCTAGTCATTTATTCCATTTCTCATTTTAGTCGTTTGTCTCCGACCTTGAAATATATCTTAATTTGTATCTAATTTTATAAATCTAAGTTTCTTGAGATAAGCATATGGATTGCTTTGAAATCATTTTCCATTTGGAATTTTTATCACCATATGGATAACTTAGTTTTCATTATAAGTTAATGCGAAATTATCTTACTGTCTTGTTTTGCTAGAACATATGAATGGTATTGTTATAAAAATGGGATGAAATGTAAAATCAAGAAATAAATCTGACAGATGTTATTAAATTGTTTAACACTTAAGCTAATATAATTGTAAATTGTGCAAGATGTAAAGCACATTGGTAAATAGTGAGAGAAAAGTACTTAAAATTTGGACTCTAAACAGTAAAATATTTTAACCTCCATAAACACGATATTTGTAAATAATAATGTATTTAAATTAAGAACTTGCATCACAGTAACTTGGATGCACCTCCAGGCATATCGTTCGTTTGAACTAAATTTTGAAAACTTAATTTCGTTGAAATTATCTTCCAGGTTATATGAATATATTATCATAATGATTACGGTTAGCTTTCATCGTAAGTTAATACAAAATTATTTTAATGCTTTTTTTTTTCCCCCCTTACGAAATGGGAAGAGGCCATTATAAAATCAGAGGGAGTAGTCTTTCCAAAACTTACCACATACTGTTCGTTTCAGTATTCTTTTCGAAGATTTTATCTCATTTAAGGAGGGAGACGCGGAAGAATGAGCGCATTTCCGGAATTTTTTTTACCTTGATTTTCGCCCTATTGTATTTTTTTTTTTTTTTTTCACTTGTATCTGAGTATTGTGTCGTTTCTGACCGTATTATTTTAATTCAGTCTGCGAGTAATCCCAGTTTATTTTGTTGTTAAATGTAAACGTTCCCTCCTTTCATCTACTCCTCTCACCCCTATTTTGACGAATTAAGCCCGTCCTAGCGCAAAAGCGCGGCGGGTTTTAGAATCCTTTGTCAGACAATACTTTCTAATAAAATTGCCATGTTAGAGAACGACTTGCATGGACATAGGCGTGTACAATAGGTGCGAAATATTAACTTGCGTGAATTTAGCATTCTTATTGGATCTATCTTTGGTGATTAATTCCTGGCATGAGGTAATAATTTTGAAAAATCGAATTTGCGAGATGCGTTTTACCTTTCATATTGAAACAAAAATTTGACACAAAACTATACTTGTAGTCACAAAATGCCAAACCATATTCCACATATTCAAGTCATTCCGTTATTCAGTTTGCATGTTTTTGAAAATACAAACCAACAGACGGTCAGTCCCTTATTGGGTTTGGCTCAACATTTGACAGCTGTTTACACTATAGATGTTAAATCTGTGTACCGAATTTTATCTATCTAGTTCTCTTTGTTTTGTAGGTATCATGCTAATTTACATTTGGGCTGACGGATTTCCTCTGAACATGTTTTACTCAAAATTTGGGGAAAAGACCTTATAATAAATATCAACCGTCTAGCTCAAAACAAAGTATTCTTTGTCGCAGACAGACATTTTCCAAAAATGTGTTTTTCAAATTCAGGGGGGTCTGAAACCTGGAGATTGGTCAAAATCTCGATTTCGAATGTTTTGCCGATTACTGTACTACGCATATGAGAAAGTAAAAAAAGCTAATTATTATATTTCAACACTATTATTATAACTCGAGTATGAATACTTGCACTAACCGCTTTGTTTTGTACAGCTATTTAATTTAGTTGATTTGAGCCTTTTGTATTTTAATTAAATCTGCAACTATTAATAGAATCTGTGTGTGAAATGGTATTTTAGGTGGGCCACAGAAAATGTCTAAAAAATCGACTGATCAAAGGCAAGGGAGGAAATGAATGTTGGGAACTGCTGACTCAATAAAACTGAGAATAGTAGGCATTATATCTTGATAGCTGCTCTATTAATATTATGAGCAATTTTTGAGTGTTCAAGACATTTTTTTTATTTGGCTAATATTTATCTTCTAGCGAGGGTTGGAACTTTAATAGTGGCAATTATTTATTTATATGGAATACAAAAGTCATTCTCGTCACCATGTTTTACAGTCCTTCAATATAGTAGCCAGCATTGTGTACAACCTGTTTCCAACAATGCGGAAGCAGCGTCTGTTCTGCTGATAGTTCGAATGGACCGGTCTACTGCCGCAAGAATCTCTGGAGCAGTTTTGAAGCGAATGCCACGAAGTAGTTCCTTCATCTTGGGAATTAAGTCAAAGTCACAAAGGCTTAGATCTGAGGAGTATGGTGGATGTTAAAGTACTTCCCAGAGCCATCGATCCAACAAATCAGCCACAGCTTGCGCTGCATGCGGCCGAGCATTATTATGCAAAATGATAGAGACGTTCTGCAGAAATTGTCGATTTTTTTTTTTTTTTTTCTCTTCTCAAAGCTGGTCTGAGATGGTGCTCCAAAAATGAGCAGTAATACTGAGCATTCACGTTCTGCTGTGAGGGAACGGTATGCGTTAGGATGACACCATGACAGTCGCATTCGGGAATCAGTATATATCACATTGCTGGGGTTTTGAAGAAATTTCGAACTTCGTGGTGACCCGTAATGACGCCATTCGTTTGATTATCGTTTCAGTTTTGGCTGGTACGATCTGGTCCAAGTCTTATCCAGCGTAATGATACGGCGCAAAAAAGCCTCTCCTTCGTGCTCATAGCGCTCCAGGTGGGTTCGAGCAGCATCGTAGCCATTTCTGCATTTCCATCAAATGATGGACCCATCGTGAAGCATTTTTTCTCATGCCCAGGCGTTCCTTCAGAATGTGCAGCACAGTCGTATGCGCAAATCTTGTCTGTCGGGCCAGCTCACGAATGGTTTGGCATCGATCACTGTCAATTAATGCGGCAACAGCAATCACTTCTGCTTCGCTGACACTAGGACGACATAGCCGATGCATGTCGGCCACATTTTGACGTCCTTCATTGAAGGCTTTTTCCTATCTTGCCACAGTTCTGTAAGGCAAAACAGATTCCCCGCAAGCCTCTTGAAGCACTAGATGACATTGTCGTGCTGTACGACCTTTGGCACATTCAATTTTTATTCAACTTCGTTATTCTTGTTTTGAAAACATCCTCACAACACTTACTTTAGACCGCAAGTTAATACAAGTATCAATTCTTCGCGTCACTCCGCATGCGCGTGACGTAGGAAGCACGAGTCTTTTTGCTGAGAGGTAAGGTAGGTATGTAGCTAACGTGTAGTGAACGTGACATTCTTTTTTTTTTTTTTTTTTTTTTTTTTTTGCGTGGCGTTTTTACAGCAATGTTGCCACTATTAAAGTTCCAACCCTCGTAGGATAAATACCTTCTCCTTGGGTAGGTGCTGATAATGTTACGTATCCCAGAAAAAGTTTTGATGATTTAAGTGACAGAGTATATAATATGAATTATAATCAGTAACAAGTCATGGGGATGTCTTGTGTTGTAATTTTCATAGTAAGCAGCCAAGAAAAGGATTAATACATTTTGAATTATTGATGCATTTGAAGCATTCTTTTAAAATTCCAATAATCTTTGTAATGGCAGTTTTGTAATGTTTCGGAGTTCCGCTACAGGCCCAAAGTAGTCACGTCATAATTTGGGATAGTAATTTTTAATTTGTAGTTTAAGGAAAATATTAAATGCCATCAAAAACATAACTTGTAAAAAAAAAAAAAAAACCAAGTCTCGCAACTCAGTTCTTCTATCGTAAAAAGTTGTGAGATCCATGTAATACCATGTCGGTCAATTTATTAAGTAGTTCCTACTTAAGGGTCCTTCTGTCTTAAGTTATTACGCAATTAGCTAACCTAACAACATCTTATAGTGACCATATCAATATTGAAAATCTTTTATGATTTAAATAAATAGATTGACTTGGCAATCGCACTAAACAATCTAATTTAATATAATATGTTAATGTAATCTAATTTAATGTAAAGATACATTGTGTTTTCATGCGATGGCCAAGTCAATCTATTTATTTAAACCATAAAAGATTTTTAATATTGATATGGTCACTATAAGATGTTGTTAGGTTAGCTAATGACGTAATAACTTAAGATAGAAGGACCCTTAAGTAGGGACTGAATAAATTGACCGACATGGTATTACATGGATCTCACAACTTTTTACGATAGAACTGAGTTGCGAAACTTGGTTTTTTTTTACAAGTTATGTTTTTGATGGCATCTCATTTCTTTTTGTAGATAGTCCTTTTCTTATTTTTGTATGTAATCTTTTTCTTTTCCGGTACTACTTCTTGAGCTTCAGCTACAGTTTTTCTCAAAGCCCACTCCCTGTCTCTATGGGTTTTTCTCGTAAGCTTTGATGTTACAATTTTTGACAAGTCTGGACAGTAACTGCTTCTTAGTCTGTTGTATTCACAAATTGAGGATTCCTGTGCTTTAATACTTCTAATACATACAGACTTGTAACTCTCGAAAGTGCCACGTAAGCTTGACCGGATGTGAATACTGCAAAACCGATATCCATCAGTGCATTATTTAGACTTCGGCCCTGACTTTTGTGCATAGGCTATACATATGAGAAACTGTTCGCGATGAACATAAGCTCTATTAATAATTTCAAATTTAGTTTTGACCGGACTGAGCTCGTAAACATGTTCTTTATTAAATGTGATGTATATTTTCTTAATTATTTTTTTATTTTCCGGATCAACCTTTACTCTTTGCACTATACCGATAGAACCATTAACTAAACCAAGACTCACGTCAATATTTCGCCTTAACATGACTTTTGCTCCTATTTTTATAATTATGTTCTCTTCGAGGCCTGCAGTCATAGAAGCATCGTCTTCATATTTTTTTATGCATTCACGAGCTCCTTTTGTTAGGTATCTGGGGCAATCTAAGCTATCTACAGCTGAAAGTTTTATATCGGGATGTGGAAGAGATTTAAGCATTGCAGTATTTAATTGTTGACACATGTTTTTTGTAGGTAATAAGCAAACGGTACCATCAGGAAGTTTCGAGAGGTGTTCAATTAATCTGTTTTTATTTGAAATGGATTTGAGAGTTATTAATCTAGTCGAGAGTAAGTCGCGGTCTTTTTGTGTAGTCACACCTAATCTTATTCTGTTTAGCATTTCAACAAAGTCAGAATCATTGAGCTGTCACATGTTAAATGTAAGTTTATCGTATACGAACAGTTCAATCCACAGATTCGATATACTGAGTGAACCTAACAACTTATTAGTTTCAGCAGTTGATAGTTTTTCAAAAGGTGACTTTTCTCTTACCGGCGGAAGCTGTAAGAGATCTCCGAAAACTACAAGATGTTTTTTTCCAAACCACTCATTCTGATCGTCGCTTGTGTCGAATATTTCAGATAAGCGTAAATGAATATATGTTAAAGTAACATTGGATATCATCGACACTTCGTCTATGATAAACAACACTACTTCTTTCAAATCTGATCTCAGAACTTGGAGCACTTCATCAGAAAGTGACTTGTACTTCGGTGTTTGCTTGTATTCTACAAGCAGCTGCAATAGTCTATGCATAGTCAATCCATTCAGATTGAATGCAGCTATTCCTGTTGGAGCACTAACTGCCCCTTTTTTGTTTAAATACGTCTTAACCCAAACTTTCAAGAGTTTTTATTAAAAAGCTCTTTGCACTACCACCAGTTCCACTCATAAAACAGCGTATAACTTCAGCGTTATTATCAGTTGTGTCCATTTTATTTGTGATTATATCGAAGACTCTTTTTTGATCGGCATTAAGTTTTGCGATCACACTTTGAAGATCAGTTTGCTCTTCTTCTACCAGAGTGATTCTCTGCAAGTCACCCATTGCGTTTGCAGCTTCCACAGCTTCAAATTGAATTATTTCAAATTAGATATTGTTACAAACCTGTAAATTTGCTTCCCAGCAAGAATAGTGTCATCATAAGAAAGACCGTTTAACAGTAATCTGTATTGGATGCTGTCGGATGCCGAGTCAGTGATCCCAGAAGCTTGGCGACGAATTTGCCGACAAAATGGATAATACTCGAAACTTCGAGAAATTTATCGATCCATCCATTATTACACGCATATTTTAGTTTTTCTTTGATTTATACACTAAACACTAACTGTATTCTAAATTTGAAGCTTCTATGTCTGTTAGAAGTGCCTTAGAGTTTTGATGATCGGTCAATCAGTCAGTCAGTGACAGAATTCCCAAACTTTGACTAGTTATAATTCTTAAACTACTGGTTCAAATTTAATGAAATTTGAAATATACCGTGTTTATATAATGCCTGCTTGGTTACCAAAAATTCAGGCTTCGAGTTTTATCCACAACGAAGTTATAGAGAGTCTAAAATGGCCTGAACTGCTTCGAGAAAAGGATGGTGGCCGTTCCGCTTGTTTTTGCTCGACTTGGATTCAGTTCAAAAGATTTGGTGCATAAATTTAAACTTTGGTTCCATGCATTTTAAAAAATTAATTTCCTATTAAAATATTATAAAAGCTATTAGGGAAAGATAGATTTAATGGATTTATGTTGTTCATGCCTTACTATTGTAAGACTGATTTCAATAATTTTTCTAACTATTTTAAAAAGGTTGAAATATTCTTAGAAATTCCAAGTACATAGAACATCATAATTACAGAGATTCGAAACGGAAAGTAACTGATTACCAATGCTTCAGTGGATTTTCGATCTTTTTAAAGATAGGATAAACAATATCAGTTACAACTCTAGCTTTCTTCCTAGAGCTGAGTGCAGCAGAAACATATACTGGTTTTCATAGCAACTCATTGTGAATCTGGGGTAATTTTTTGAAGTTTTTTTATTTTTTAAGCTTTGAAATTGGCTCAATTTGAAGGTTGTGTATTACTTTATTTCTTCTATACCAGGGAGCATTTACAATCTCTATCAATGGTTTGTTTTGAAAAACTTGTGATTTCTTAATATTACTGGCAGAGGTGGTTCCCAATATCTGAGAACTGTACATTATGACAGGTCTTATAATTGACTTAGAGAACAGAAGCTTGAATTTAATCCATAGTTTACTCCATCGTAGTTTTGTAAATGTAGCTTTGATAAGGACCTCTTTAAAGTCACTATTAAAGATTAATTTTGTGTCAGGAACTAGTCCTAATATTTATATTTATTAACCCTGGGGATGGGTTGGATAGGACTGAGATTGGGAGGGGGTATGCACATTTGTTTGGCTTGACTTTTATCTTCTAGTCGATAAGCCCGAAGCTGTAATATGGTTGCATAGTGCTGGATGGTTTCAATGACTGTAGCTGGATTTTTATATTGAATGAGAACTACGGTATCGTCTGCAAATATTGCTAAATAACTTATTTTCAGTTTTAGAGATGGCATTGGCATAAATATTGAACAAAGTTGAAGAGAGGAAACTTCTCTGTGCACAGCCACTTGGGATCGATCTGGAGAAGGAAATTATATTGTTGACTCGCATTATGACATTACAAGAAAATAAGTACGAGTGTAAAATTTGAATCATTTACTCGGAAGTTCCAAAAATCGAATCAAGTTTAAAAAGTAAGCTGTGGTGTCAAATTTTATCAAAGGTCTTGGCCTTATACAGAAAAAGTGTAACGAATCTGATCGTGCTTTTCTTATTTAAGCATAAAGCCTGTTATTTACAATCACTCCAGCATTCCTTTTAGCTCTCGATGTACAACTTATTAAAATGCGTTTCATATCTCTGCTGGCATTGACTAGCCTTAGATCGAAAGGGCACGAGATGGATATAGAATCTTCCAGTCTATGTCATGCCAATTTTAAATGATTTTTCTCTTTGATTATCAATTTTGGTGTGTTTCCACTCCAGTAATGTGATTTAGTTTAGCTAAGTTAACGTCCCATTTTAAAGCACTACTAGGTCTATTTTGAAATGGAACTCGCAATTATGAACTATGATATGATGACTGCACGATATCCTGAAACGATAAGCTTCCAGCGGGGAAGACATTGGCGGCGATTGAGTGCAACAAGTCCGTCTATACTGTGTTTATTTTCGAACAAGGTACACTCTAAAACCAAGACTTGCAACCGCTCCATCGTCATGGTATGGATGTCTGACTTTAATGATCCTGACATTCCATCCACGCCTGCGGATCAAGAAAATGATTTGTTCTGTGTTTACCATTTTTGAGTTGTAGACTAAGTTTCGAATTTTGAATATGGTCTCAAAAACATCAATGTAATAAATAAGATTTAGCTTTTTCTATGGAATTTCATTTTTTCCCCGCTTAAAAATAAAAACGCGAACTTCTGAATCGTGCAGGTTTACTCACGCTTACTTGATTTTTACTCACGCTTCTTTATAAATTGAACTGTCGGTATCGATCTGGCAGTACTGATAATATTACAAATCCCCATAGAATTGAAAACTCTGGAATTTTCTATAGTTCCACTTCTCAAACGATAGCCCCCCCCCCCCCCTTTTTTGTACATAAAGCCTGAGAGCGATTTTTTTTTTGCCTTTGATTTCACGACAGGGAATATTTCAAGTTGGACTTTTATCATGGATAAACAAAATTTCAAAATTATCGTCTTGGCCATGGAAATTACTGCGAAGTATTAACGAATTTAAAGATGTCTTTCTAGTGAATATTTGTACATTTAAAATAATGAGAAATATCAAAAGAACCAGCCATTATCACTACTCCGATTCAACTAATTTTGTTTTTTATAAAATATTGAAGCTATGCGTGGAGCTCATAAATGCTGTATGTATTTTATTTCTTGTAAAACATATACAGCATTTTAGATATTTAATTAAATTATTCATAAGTCGTTTTTTTTTTTCCTTCAAAAAAAACCCCCTGAAAACTTAAAGTTTATTAAATAACTTACATATCGTAACATGCGTTCTACATTATTACTTTTTATAAAAAAAAAAACATCTAAATGTTGCCATTCCGTCGTAGACATTCTCTCTCCAATAATAATAAATATAAAACAATCCTGCTTTTGCCAGTTACAAATAAAATATGAGCTTATATAAATACCAGTAATTATATGGAAGTATTCTTGATATTTGTATTGTTGAATATAAAACTGCCTTTTCTTACAATATCTAGCATGAGGATAATTTGAGAAATGAGAGAATTTCAATTCCTTTATTTTTATTATAACATACTGCAGATCCATTTCTTATCAAGATATCAGGGATCGGAAAAATGATTGCTGTATTCTTTTGCAGCTAAACCAGCATTACAATTAAATGCAGTATAAATCATAACATTTCAAAGCATTCCTCCTTGTTGCATTGCACCATTCCTTCGGAAAACTGAATATCGTGCACACAACTGCAAGCAAAGAATTTAATTTTCTTGTTCGATATCACATTATTTTTCTGATATAACTTATAAATACTCAAGTTTTCGCTAAAGTATATTCTTTTTAATTCTTTAAATTTAAAGTATATTCTCTTTATAATTCTCTTTTGAGGCATCAATTTTTCGCTTTTAGGGTTATTAGAAAATAATGCAGAAGGTTGTCACATTTGGCGATTTATCGCCAACTAAAGTTACAACTTGATTTCCAAATCATTTATTTTCTGAATTCTTACGAATTGTCTTAATTAATTTAAGTCATTAACCAGTTTTAAACAATTACCAGACTATCAGCATGCGTCGATATTTAGAAAAACGATGGTTTTTTTCATATCAAAATCGGTCGAGCTCCAAAACTTTGTTTCCCAGCAAGAAAAATTAAAAATGAAAGTTTAAAAAAATTACACCGGTATAATATATATGTGTGTGTGTGTGTAGAGAGACATATTATCTCTGGCTCGAAAAACACGCCTCTACTAACCGGATTATATATCAAATCAAATATCTCTCACGGGCCCCAGGGGAAAGCCCGGTTGAGATGAATGCTTAGAGATGGCTCATATGACAAGAATCACACACTAATTTCACATAAACGAATTTAATGAACTGGACGAACGGCTGGGCAGCTTTTACATGGATAAACGCTATTACAGCACTGAATACAGTTTTAATGGCGGGAATCAGATAGCTTCTTATTTTCTGTTGAGTGATGACGCTCCGTACACCACAATCGGCCGTCCTGATAAACTTGACGTCCTCGTCAACTGAGAAAGAATCTGAAAAACTGAAAAAAGAAATATATATAGAGAGATTACATTCTTTGGATATTTCTGAAATAAGGTTTTTGTTTTTATTTCATTGAATATACACTTTTCAATTTGTACCCCTATAATTTGTATTTGGCTGATTTAATTACATTCATGTCATTCAGCCCTATCAAATAATACGATAATTTTTTTTAAAAAAATTATATTCCATATTAATCGCTTTATTATCTAAAACATCAATAATCTGAGGAATCAAACTTCTCGCCAAAGGCGGCTAGTATTAATTTAAACATCTAAATGATAAGTAACATTTTTAATATCTTGACTCATCTGTTATCGATCTTTCGTAGCAAAACAATTTTATTTCTTATCTATATCATTATGTTATGTTTATGCGAATCGGAAAAGTATAACACGCTCTCCGGACAAAGTTTGTAAATATTGACGAAACATTTTACTTTGAAGTAAAGCCGCTTTTCAAGATTAGAAAATTTGCCGTCATCTGTTAGTTTACGGAGAGAAGAAAAGTTGCAGAGTAAAACATCTATTTTTCTAGGAATTTTAATAAACAAAAATGACAACTACTGTTTTAAAATTTCGTGTCATATAATTCGTCAAAAAAATAGCGTAATTCTTTTTGTTATTTAGGAACTAATTATCTGGCATTAAAATTGTAAATGCTTATTGTTGCAAAAAAGCTGTATTTATGTACAAACATTTTCATTCCTTTTTCCTCATAATTATATTTACACAAATTCAAATTCTTTCAAATAACAGAACCCTCTATCGGATGTATATTCAATTTTTCAAGATAAAATTTAATTAAAATTTAAATTTTTAATAAATAGTTGTTAAGTTATGAACACTTAAAGCTTAGAATTCATAATACTAAATGAGGGCATCTGTTTTTGAAATGTATTCAAGATATAAAGACATTCGCTTTTTTAATATTAAAATGCCTAATAAACGACGCAAAGTATTTATGCATGTTTGAAAAATTTAAAAATATTTTTGTAATTTTAAAGCTTTTTACTATCTCGTATATGAAGTATAAAGAAAGTATTGTAATCGTCAAAAAATTCGAGAATTCGTCGAGAGATTTTGTCGACTCTTCCCATTTTAGGCCTCCCTGTGTTCAAAAAACACATTTTTTGGAAAATGTCTATCTGTCTGTGACAAAAATAACTGAAAAACGCTTTGAGCTAGACAGGATAAATTTGGTATATGTTCTTTAAATCAAATTTCTAGATTTCTATCAAATTCTGAGCAAAACTTATGAACAGGAAGTCCGTCTGTCTCGTTAACGCTTTAACTACAAAATGAAGGGAACTAGATGGATTAAAATCGGTACACAGATTTAACATTTATATTGTAAACACCTTCCAAATTTTGATCCAACTCCAACAAGAAGTTGAACGTCTGTCGGTCTGTACTTTCCAAATGTATCAAATTTAGTATATGATTTGTGACTACAGTTGTAGTTATGTTTCAAATTTTGGTTTCAATAGGCTGGTAGAAACGTATTTAAAACACAAATTCACCTTTATTAGGGCGTAAGTGGGAAATTTTGGTGAGGTACCTTTCATATTAGTTAAATATATATGTTTAAATTTTTTTTTACTGACACTTAAACAAAAAAAGATTTTTTGGTGCCAGTTGAAGAAGCAAAGACATTCTGTTGCGCTTCTGCGTTTTTGTTTAGTAGCTATAAGGAGTTGTAGGACAATTAAAGGCACTTAGAATCACTGTTTGACCACTTATTTTGAAAATAGAACACCCAAAAACATGCAATAATCTTTAGAATCTCTTAATCTCACTCGTCTAGAGTTTGTTCGGATATGCTTGGAAAATGTTTTGTACTCTTTCAATAGTAAAAAAAAAAAAAAAAAAAAAAAAAAAAAAAAAAAAAAAAGCTTTTTGTGTGGTTTAGATTTTTTTGAGCACAAGGCTCATTAACGCTTTCATCTGAAGTAAGATAAATCGTTGTGTAGCATGAGTGGCTGATCATTAGAGGAATAATACACTTTATCAAACTTCAGCATCAATTCATTTTAATGACTACTTTTCACTTCAAGATTAAAGTAAGTGAAAGCAATCATTAAGTGAGTGTAATATGTCCATCTCATTTTCATATTTTTATTTGCAGAATTAAATACTATGCATATTTTTGATTGATTCATTCAAATTGTTTGTGGTCCAACCTAATCAGTTTGTGGGCAAAAAAAAAAAAAAGAGAAAAGAACAGAAAAACACCGCTACAACTCATGTTTTTAATTTGTTTTAAGTAAGATCTATATTACTGATATTGGTAAATGGTACAAATCCAAGTTCCTTTTTATAAAAATGCAATAAAAGATACAAATATGAATTTTTACTTTCTCGTATACGTAGTACAGAGAAAGTATAATAATCATTAAAGATTAGAACTCGAGATCTTTATCTTTTAGACCTCCTGAGTTCGAAAAACACATTTTTAGAAACTGCCCGTAACCAAGATAACTCAAAAGCGCGTTGAGCTAGACTGTTGAAATTCAGTGTATGGCCTTTACATCAAATTTGAAGATTTCTATCAAATTTGGAGTAAACTCAGCTCAGAGGAAGGATAGCTTTCCGCCTGTTTGAATATATGTTAACACGATAGCTACAAAACGAAGGGAGCTAGATAGATGAGATTCAGTATATAGATTTAACATCTATAGTGAAAACACCGTCACATTTTGAACCAAATCCAACAAAGGGTTGATTGTCTATTAGTATGTTCTTTCAGAAACATGTAAACGTGACAGTTCAAAAACGCAGTGTCTTAAATATATCAAATTTCGCACATGATTTAGCGATTACAAGTGCAGTTTCAAGTTAAATATTTGTTTCAGTCGGTTGAGAAAAACGTGTCTAAAGCGCAAATTCGTTTTTTGGATACTATTAACGGCATGCCAGGGATTAATAGCCGAAAAACTCGCCAAGGATGGCACGATAGATTTAGTAAAAATACAAAATTCACATCAAGTATTTTTGAATTTTCTCTCGTAGATGGAAGACGGTATAAACCGAAGACCATATTGGCGAAATTAGATTAGTGGTTGGAGCTGGGATTTTTTAGAGTTTTCCAGATTATTTTAAATACACAGACTAGCCGCTTTCAGTGACCAACTTTTCGCCAACCATATTAATAGCATTAATCTAGCCGTAACAACCAACTTTAACGCACTATATTATATTACAATAAAAAATAATGTGGGCGTGATGGGTTTTAATACATCAATCCACTTGGATTAGCTTTATCGTTTTATTTCTTGATTAACAAAGGATGATTATGATGATTTTTACAAGTGAGAATTCAATGATGAAGAAGGAATTTATATTATATGAAGATGGACAGTTGATGTTGTTCAAAGGATCTTCCCCACCTACGCGTGGTATATTGGGCGTTTGCAGAGGAATTCTTCTACGCAAGAATTCCAGTTTCAGACTTTCTCAGAGGATCATGTCTTTTTCGGTCGCACCCTTCTCGGCTGACGTCCGTCTCTCCTCTCTTCTCTGATGAACTCTGAACTCTGCCATCTGACTGCTGGCTATCACCGAACAATGCAGAGAGTCCTGTCGTGGAGTTAATTTACCACAATAATAATATTTTTAAATAAACAAGGAATAAATATAGACCATTCTGATTAGACACCAGTTTCTGCAAATTCGCGAAATCTGTCCAGTTACTACCATTGGAGGATTTTATTTAGAAATTTCTCATAAATCTTGAGGGCGGCAAGAGATCAATAATGGCGTATCTAGTGGTCAAAAGTTTTCATATAAAATAAAAATTTTAGAAATCGACACAGTAATTATAGTGTTAGGAGCATTTGTCACAGCGTTCTTCTATAGAGAATGTACATATAAGTAATGTTTTTGAAACATCTCTCTTAAATAGAAAGTGCAGAGACCAAGCGACTATTGATGACATTGTTGAAGGTCATGAGCTTCCATATGAAACAAAAACTGCCGAAATCGAAAGAGTAGCAGACTCTTGGCAGTCTGACTCTTTGGCTTTTCCTGATTACTTAAAATATACAATGTATGCAGAAATTTTTAAAAGAAACAAACTGAAATTTGTGAAAGAAACAAAGAAATTTGTGAAAGAACTGATTTTTAAAAGAAAATATCTTCATGATGCCTTTGTTAATATCAATGTCATGCAAATAAATGTCCGATTAGAAATACGTGTTGCATCAGCCTTTAGTATCAATAAAATATTATAAATAAAATTCTAATTACCAAAATGCTGGAACATCAGATTCTTTCAATCAGTAAGATTGATATGGATCTAGACAAATTCTTTTTTGTGACAAAATACCGCTCACAGTTGTAAGAAAAGAATTATAATAAAACTAATATTTACAAAAAAAAAAAGAGTTCTGAAAGAATTTGCTTAAATTATCGTTTGCGTTTTTTATAAGAAATTTTTAAGTTGAGAGGTTTAAATTAAATCATGTAAGCGACAATAAGAATAATTTTTAATTCACGAGGTTTCTAGAAAAACACAACTGATATAATTGCTTGATTCTGAAAGAAAATTGTAGCTGGCTTAAATTGATATTTTAATTTATTATTACTGTCAAAAGAATATCGAATTCATTCAGTTAAAAATAATAGTAGATATTTTTTTTTCTACAGACATCTATATACCTCTGAATTCCTATGAGTCATTTCATCCCTTTATTGTTTCATTTGAATATTTATCAAGAGCATCAGCTTTTTATTATGCTCGTAGTCATGGAATCTTCTTTCACTATATTTAAATGAGCTGAATAATGAATAACAATTTATTTCATTTTATCTTTCACAGTTCCTGTGACATCTAATCTTTCACAATTCTAGGATGTTATCCTTCCTGGAAGATACATAGTAAACGATCTGTAGGAAAACTAATACAGATCTTGCGAATAAGTGAAGATACCTCTACGTATGCGTATTTGTTTCCTTCGAATTTCTCTAGGAAAATCGAGTAAATTGTTTTTGAATTTCGAATTCCATAAAGAAAATGCCAGCATTTACATTTTATACTGACGATTCCATCACGAGAAATTCAGAAAATCAACCAGAAAATGTTGAAAAAATAAGCAATTTGAGCACACTCTGTTTCACTGAACGCTGATAATGATTTGTGACTTTAATCAATGATTTTATTTCATGTGCACAGTGCATCTTTGTAAAAATAACTGCTGCTCAAAAGCAGCTTATTACATTTTTGTAAATAAGCTGCTGCTCAAATTTTGAAGTATATTTTGCAATATTCATGACATGCAGAGTAATATTGCAAATATTGTGCAATAAAATAAATTTTGCTATTTTAATGAAATTATTTTTAATGAACTTTGTTCTATTGGAGCTTTGTTTATTTAATGGCATTTCGGTTTGATATTTACTGCATTACTGATAATATGCTGTGTAAAAAAATTTGTACAACTATTAAATTGATATAATCAACCATTGAGAGTTTTCTCTCCAAAACTTTCTCGCATACTCTTTAATAAACTTGTCACGCCAGAGAATATCTTGCATGACATTGGCGTACAATAGTTACGAAATGTTAACTTCTGGCGTGAATTCAACAGTTTTATTGGATCTATTCCGCCACTCTGAGGCGAGTTATTTGGTGATTAATCTCCTGATATGCGTTAAAAGTATCCGAAAATCGAATTTGTGCTTTAGACACAATTTTCTAAACCGATTGAAACAAAGATTTGACACAAAACTCCACTTGTTGTCGCAAAATTCCATACTTCATTTGATATATTTAAGCCATTGGGTTTTTGAGATATCGCCTTTACATGTTTCTGAAAGCACAAACCGATAGAAAATCAACCCGTTGTTTCATTTGGCTGAAAATTTGACAAGTGTTTGCAATACAGATGTTAAATTTATATACCAAATCTTCTCTATATCTCTCTCTAAATCTAGCTCTCTTCGTTTTGTATTAACTTATATTCGAACAGCCAGACAGATGGACTTCCTATGAACATATTTTATTTAAAATTTGATAGAAATCTGCAAATGTAGTGTAAAGACCATATACCAAATTTCAACCGTTTAGTTCAACACATTTTTGAATTATTTTAGACACAGACACACATACAGACAATTTCAAAAAATGTGTTTTTCGAACTCAGGGAGTTCTAAAACGCGGAGATTTGTCAAAATTTCGAGTTTAAATTTTTTGAGATTACTATACTTTCTCTGTATTACGCATATGAGAAAGAAAAAAAAAGACAACTATTATATTTTTAACTGAAGTATGAATACTTGCAATAACCGCATTAAAGTGATTTATCGCCAAAAAAAGTCGCCAAAGATGTAATGTTGATCTATTGATTTTATGTGCCAATAGCACGTGGTTAAGGATTAAATTGGCTTATGGAGGTGATGTGTTGTGTACGTATCCATTTTGATGAGACGATTTAGAAAAATATTATCCTTATTCACAACACAATCACTCATATACATAACTATTTATATGCAGACATATTTGGATTCACAGCTGATGCGCCTCAATAACAATATTATGCAGTAAAAAAATAAACTGACTACACAAGATTCGAAACAAAAGTTGAGTTGTCTCTGACATTCAAATCTGATTTTGTCCAGTACGATGAATTCCAACCACAACTAGTCCCCCCGTCTATGTGAGATACTGTGACAAAAATGTATCTCGCTGATAACGTGCCGGTAAACGAATTTCGTGACCTCGTCTTTGTCAGGTTGGTTGAGGGAGCAGTGGGTAATGGTGCAAACGTGATATTTTTTTTAACCATTTTTTTTTGGGAGGGGGGGGGTTATCAATTTGACTTTACGTCATTTTGGGTGCGGTGTCGTCTCAGAAACATTGTTGGAGAAACATGGTTTCAGTTTCTTTGCTTTTTATCGTTTATTAACGTTAAAACGTTTATTAACATTATTAAATATTAACGTTAAGAAATGTGAAAACTTTGTCAGTTCGATTAATAACCTAATAGGGTCCATGGTATAGTGGTTGCAGGTTCTGACGAACGCTGGCAGTGTGGACGACACATGAGAACAACTTTGAAGATAATAGGTTTCTGTTTGCAGTGGTATGAAAATGGAATATGTTTAACATCTTCAATGGTAGCCTTAAGCCTTTTCAGAATAACTGATTGGTGTTGAGACTTGGTATGCTCAAAGAAAACGTATGGTAAACGAATGCTTCACCATAAAGAAGTTCTGCTCGAGTAGATTGGAAATCAGCTCTCCGAGTAATATTAGCGGAAACGATCTAGTCCAACTTTCGTTTGCGTGACACATTATGCTTATTTTAAGTGTACGATGCTAGTGTTCTATACACCCATTTGCCTGTAATGGTATGATGTAGTTCTATTTCATTTAAATCCTATTAATTTTGTCAGTTCTTGAAACAGTTGTGCTTCAAACTGCCTACTTTGATCGGTGGTAATGATTAATGGAATTCCAAAACGTGAAATCCAGCCTTTTAATAAGTTGTCTGCTATTGTTTCTGCTCGAATATCCTTCAATAGAATTGCTTCTGATCAACTACTGTATCGGTCTACGATTGTTAAACAATATCAAAATCCTTCAGATGATGACATGGGGCCAATGATATCTAAATTGATTTCTGTAAAACATTTATTGACACTGTGATATTGTTGAAAAGAACTTTATACATGCTGTATACCTTTGGACTTTTGACACTGTAGACAGTCCAAGTTCTTGCGTCCTTATTTATCGGTGGCCGTACAAACTTCGATGTCAATATTTTGGTGGTAGCCTTCATTCCAGGATGTGCAAGATCATGAACATTATTGAAAACAGTTCTCCTGAATGTTTCTGATATGAAAGGCTTCTTTCTCTTTGTGGAACAGTCACAAATAATGTAGCAGCTGGAACCAAATGCAGGAACTTTTTCTAACTTTAGAGAGGAGTTCAGTGAAGCAAGAATTTCCTTTAACTTCTTGTCTCTTTTCTGCGCCGTAGATATAGTTTCATAATCAAGAACTGATGGAAGATGCAATACGTCTATTCTTGATAGTGAATTGGCGATGATGGGTCCTTTCCCGATATATGCTGAAAATCAATAGTAAATTGCCGAATATATTTCAGATGTCTTTGCTTTCGAGGTACTGCTTTGTCTAACTTCTGGCGAAAAACATAGGTTAGTGGTTTGTGGTCGGTAAAAATTGTGAAGTTTCTGCCTTCCAAAAAATGTTTGAAATGTTTCACAGAAGAATATGCAGCCAGTAGTTCTCTGTCATCAGTCAGCTTTCTGGAAAAGAAACTAAGAGGTTTCCAGATTCCAGATTCTAGTTGTTGAAGAACTCCTCCGATGCCATTATCAGATGCGCCAAACATTAAGGAAATGTGCGCACTTTCTGGTAGCTGAACTAGAATCGTTGCATGACATAGCTGTTGCTTACTATTTTCGAATGCTTGAATTGCTTCTTCTGTTCAGCGGATTTTGTTATTGTCTTTCTTCTTTTTCCCTTTCAAATACTCATTTAGAATAGCTTGATTTTCCGCAGCATTAGAAATAAATTGATGATAAAAATTTATAATCCCTAAATATCTTCGCAATTCCTTTAGTGTTTCAGGAATCAAATCTGATTTTGTCTAATACGATGAGTTGCCACCACAGGCTAATAACATGCATTTAATACACAAATACAGAAGTATATTTTAAATATATCTTGACTCTCTAGATGTATTGTCTTATATTACAATTAATAGTTTTAAATGAAATATTCAGAAGAATAAAAGATAAGAACTTAGTCCCAAAATTAATAAAAGTAGATGATTTTTCTCCCCAATCTAATTGAAAAATGAGACTATAAATTCTTAATTTGTGTCAAAAACGATATTCTCTGCAAATAAATGGCAAAAGAAAAACTTAAAATGATAATTGATTTCTACAGACGATAAACTTTTTGTCTGTAAATTCATAAAATGTCATAAAGACGTTTAAAACACAGACGAAAAACTTTTAGTTCCTACAAACTGATGCTATCTTTTATCATTGGCTTAAAAATTCAAAGTGTTAACGCAATATAATTTTTATAACAAGCCAGTTTGTATATTATTTGCTAACTTAATATTATTTATTTTGCAATAGGTACTGAATTATGCGAAAGAAATGAAATCATTATCCTTGGTTCCTTCAATATATAATGCTTCATTGTTTTTGTTTAAGGCTTGAAAGAAATTTGAAAACAATAACTTAGATAATAAAGAATCTACCTTTGCTTTTCAGTTTGTCGAGAGGAATTACTATTTTTTTCCCCTCTATTGTTGAAAATTAATGCATGTAGTTATGATTACTTTGTGATTACTTTCTATAATTTTCTGATTAAAATATGGTTACTGTTTAAAATATGTTTTTAATATACTTTTTGAAATTTTTGGTGTTTACAATTTACTGTAAACTTCATAAGTAAACAGTGATGAGTTTTTTTAAAAAGTAAGTCCGTTTTTAATCATTACCAAGCTTTTATGTAATATGATTGGATGAATAAGAATATATTATCCTTGCTACCGTTTAAAAATTCTTATTTTCGTGCACTGATTTTTTTTTATTGAATAATTCTTTGAATTATTAAAGAAATTATGAAAAAATATTCTGTAATACTAATAAAAAATTCAATTCTGAACAATTTTACTACCTATTCTTATACTATAAACAAAAATCCTTAATTTCCCAACGAAATTTTTTGTCTTATTTGAAGTTAAAACATTTCAGTTCTTGAAATTAAAAGTTCACATTTTAAATGAAATGACAGAAAATTGAAGAAATACATTGCATTTAGAATAGAAGGCTTTACAGATATTATTTGACTATTAAACTTTAAATTAAAAAAATATCAAGAGAAAGCTACATAAAATATGTAATTCACTTTTTTAGCAATTATGAATTTGGTGAACCAACTGGTCGCCAAAGAAGGCTAGTTTTAAAAAGTAAACAATAACCAATTTTTTAAAATCAAATGTCTCTTGAATACGTATCTAATTGTCGAATAAGTTCTAATTTGAAATTCTTTTTCATTGGCATAAATTTCATTATCTATTAATTCTTTTAAGCTATTTGTCAAAGAGGTATGAATAGTAAAAAATATCATGATTAATTAATTGAGCCAATTAACATGATAACATCTTTATTTTTCTGAAGACATTTATCCTAAAATATTTTCATTAAGTCAATATTGAAGCTTAATCAGTCACTAAGTTTTAAGGAAGTTGATGTTTCCATTTTTACTTTCACAAAACAGAAAAGTAAAGATATATGTAGAGAAGACTAGCTGACCCGGCAGACGTTGTTATATATTATTAATTATTTCTATTGAATATTTTGGTTGTTAACGAATGCATTGTGAGTGTGTGGGGATGGGATCTATGACAGAAAGAGGAATGGAGCACTGTAGACGATGATCGCCTATAAAAACAAAAAAACACCAACCATTCATTTTCTCAATACAATGTATTTCATTAACGTAACGAACATATACATTGTTTGATCTCGTTAAAAGTTAAACCTAAAGTGAAAAAAGTAATATTTTTTGTCCTAAAGTATAAAAATGAAATAAAGAAAATCAATATTCATTTCGAAGAGCAATTGAGTGTACGATATTTTTTCTCAGTCCGTCTTTAGCCAACACATATAAGCTCGATGGTTTGCCCACGCGAGAACATGCCACGTGTGAAAAACATGGTGTGCCCAAATCTAAGCTGCAAACAGACATCGTTTGGCCTTGCGACTTATTGATTGTCACTGCAAGTGCCAATCTAATAGGAAATTGAACGCGTTTGAATTCGATTGGCACGTCTGTGAGAATCATTGGAATTCGTGGCAGTAAAACATTTTCGGTTCGGAATTTACCATTCAAAATGGTGGCTTCGATAACGTTTTCCATCAATTTTTTAATGACCAATCGCGTGTCATTGCACAGCCGTGGTGGGTTCAAATTCCGAAGTAAAATAACCGGAGATCCAACTTTCAGTCGTAGAAGGTGTGGTGACATGCCTGGCAAATCCAGAGAGTTCAAAAACTATGTTGGATAATTTACAGCATCGCAAACTGTATTGATCGATTTGTATGATACCAAGTCGCCTGGCAACGACTGCTGTGTCTTGAAGTTTAAATCATCGACGTCCACATTTTTTGCTGCCAAAAGGGTTCTTTCTGCCAGCCACGCATGATTTATGTATTGTGCGTACATCGGGAAATATGCGGTCAATGAGAGCATTTTGCGAATCAACGATAGTGCAAAAATGAGTGGGCAATTTTATGTATCCAGTATTTTCATAGACAACAACTTTTCCATTGCCGATATCTAACAATTGGTCCGAGAATGTGTCACTAGATGGATCTTGTAGCATTTGGACGCGCATGTTTATTTTTAGCGGGATTTTTTCAACATTACGCCATTTTGGCGATGATTTCAAGCAAGCATTGATCTCATCCGCGTAGTTGAACGTGGATAGGTACATCCTAATTACCTAGTGTTATGAAATATACTTTACGACCTATTCTCATACCTACAAAATACACATAAAAAATTTTCATAAAAATCGGTCGAGCCGTTTCGGAGGAGTACGAACACAAACACCGTGACACGAGATTTTTATATATTAGATAAGACATAGAAAACGTATGGAAATCGTCAAAAACTTCGAACTCGCGATTTCGACCAAACACCACGTTTTAGATCTCCCTGAGTTCGAAAAACACATTTGTGGAATATGTTCTTCCATCAGTCTACCCGTCTGTGACAAAGATAACTCAAAAATATTTTGAGCTAGATCTATGACATTTGTTATATAGTTTTTACATCAAATTTGTAGATTTCTATCAAATTTTGAGCAAAATCTACACAAAGAAAGTCTGTCTGTCCGATTGTTCGAATATAAGCTAGCACGATAACTACAAAATGAAGAAAACTGGTTTGATAAAGTTTGGTACACAAATTTAGTATTTAAAAGGCACATTCTTATCAAATCTCGAATAAAATCTGTCAAAGTGTGGACCGTCTATCGATCTGTAATTTCATAAGCACATAAATGCAATAAATAAAAAACACATTGATTCAAATATATCAAATTTGGCACGCAATTTTTTGACTGCAATTGCAATGTTTTTTATCAAATTTGGAGACGGGGGGAACAAATTCATCATTATTAGTGAGTATACGAGAAACATTTGTGGAAACAACCTCCCACTGACTTCAATTTGCCGGTAATTTCCGCGTTAGATTAATACGAGAGGAATGCGTAATCATTTCTTCTCATTGTTAACGAGGGCTGGAGGAGAAAAAGGGGCATTAGGGATTCCGTGCCAAATTACAAAGGAGAATTTTCGAAATTATGTTAATTGATGAACTGTCAGCCCTTAAGTGGAGTGGATCATATGATTTGTACTAGAACTGGGTGGAGTTTAATAGGATGAAAAGGTATGAAAAAAAGAGAATATCGTAGTTAGAAAAGAGATTTCTTTACAAGTTAATAGCACTGTTATCATTAATGCAAGATATTTCATGTGCACTTATTCTCTGCTGACAGCCCTCAACCAGTTAGATTTACCCAGGTAAGTTCTTTTTTTTTTATGTGTCTTAACGTATATTTTAAACTAGTTGCCAGTTCCTTCAGTTGATTCAACCGAATTTCTGACTATTAATTAGTTAATACGAATGCACAATAGTCTAAAATTAATCTTTGATACTCAGTCTAGCCTCCTTTAGCGACCAACTAGGAATATTAATTTCGAAGAAATCTCTTATACATGACTTTATATCCATGATTCTTTCAAAAACTATTTTTAATCATCAAATTGTGACAGACATTAAAACCGTTTTATTTGAATAGCCTTGCACTAGTTCTTATTATTGTGTACATGAACTTCCCAAATGAAGCCTGAAAATTTCTCATGACAGCAAAATATTCTTAATAATATAACTGTCCAATAATTAATCTTTCAGTTGTATGTTATCTTTCGCAATATTGCAATTTTATGTTTTAATTCCTCATTGATCGCCTATGGCAACCAGCTGATTCGCCAGGATTAATACTCGCTAAAATTTTCAATTAAATATTTCCCTGAATTTCTCTTCAGCAGAATGTCTAAAAGCTTCAATTCAATTTTATAGTCGTATAACTCACACTATTAAAGAAGCTTTAACTCATTCTATTCATTGTACTATGTATCTCTAATTTTTTGTCAGCTCTCATAAAATGTTAACTTTAAATTAAAGCGGAGGTAGTTAAACGTTAATAAATCCAAAAGCAAATATGACTACAGAAAATCGAATTCTTCAACACTGAAGTCTTATGTATAAAATATTGTATAAATCATAAAATATTTTTTATGATTTATACAATATCTCAAAGAATCATTCGATAAAAAAATTCTCTGATTCATCACAAAATTTAGCTTTCACTTTTACCTTCAAAGGGATTTAAATTATGCAAATAATAATATTTTATTTCAGTCAATAAATGCATTTTTAAAAATAATGAAGACCAAATTTTATATAGTCCTTCTATTCTAAGAATATCATATTGAGTAAAATAATCTTGAAAACCTAATGTTTTAATCATCTGCGATCATATCTAACCGAGTTATAAAGCTTAGAATATCATTACTTTAAGACAATCGACAATTTCATTATTGTAGGCCAATCAGTCTTTGGAAAATTCCGGGTGCTAATAGCGTATTTTTTTCACGACGGTCGTTGGAGAGGTCTAAAATCGGCCGTTTTTATAAAATACAGATATCCACATTTTCATAACTCAGTCAGTTTTATTAGCAAAAGAGTGAAATTTTTCTATTTAAAATAGTATAGTCCCAAGAATATTTTACGAAATATGACTCGCAGAACAAAGGATTAATATAAAAATGTAAAATTAATCATTCATCAGAATATTTATGGACTCAAACTGCATAAAATAATTTTTTTTTACTTCATTCACATTAATTTTACTATATGTTGCTAATTCATTCAAATTATTTTCCTACATGTAAATGCCTAATATAAACTGTTTGAAAATTATCCATTGGAACATTATAAGAGTGGATATCCAATATATATCCTAAACTATAATTGGCTTATTATTATTACTGAAATGGAAAAATTGAAAATTTTTGGCAGCAAAGACTGTCTTTCCTTAATAACAGAAAGTCAGATTTAATGGATATTCACAAGCTTCAGTGAATGTTTGATTTAAATAAAATTAAATTATTGAATTAGCAATGTAGATGTTATAAAAGGTCACAGAAATATTGTTCTTGCATTTATTTTATTAGAAAATATTACATTTGTATTCGTTTTATACAGACACGTGTTGTAAGTTACACTTTTCCAGGTTTAATTAACAGTAAGAGTTAACTTAATTTTTTAATTTGAGTTTTTGTCAACGTGATGGCAACACTCGTGCAGGTGATTTTTTTTTTTTTTTGTGCGAAATAAATTGTCGGAAAATATGATTAAAAATATTTTTAAAAAGTTCATTTAAAATGCAAACTTTATTTAGGGTTAAAACATTGTGTAGCTGGTTGTGTGTATTTAATCCAAGGAAAGATGCTTTCTTGTCTTTTTCTTATTTATTTTCGCACACACACATATATAAGGAAACATATCTTAATATATATAAATTACGTGTCACGTTGTTTGTCCGCGATGGACTTCTAAACTACTTAACCGATTTTAATCAAATTTGCACACCGTGTACAGTTTGATCTAACTTAAAAGATACGATAGCCCCTTTTTTGAATTTTTAATTAGAATTTTAATTATTAATTAAAAACTAACTTTCCCGCCAAAAGAATCTTTTCAATCAATCACCAAATGAGTACGGCTTCAGTTTTTTTTCCCAACAGTCATGAGACTAGGCTTAAAATTTTTCGGCTGATTATTTGAAACGATTCTATTTATTTTCTTAATGTTTGATGCATTTAAAATTAAACATTGTTAATGAATCGATCTTTCAGATTCATTATTAAGTACTTTTGAATTAAAATAAAACAGAATAAAGGAAATTAAAAATTTCTAATCTTCATAGCGTTACCCGAAAAGGCGTAGAAAAACTCACGCATTTGCGTTACCGTAACTGGCGTTGAAAATTCACGCATGCGCATTGTGTTCTGATTGTTGACAATTATTTTTAATGGATGCGGACTTGATTTAATTTAGTTTTAGGTTAGTTGCATGCTTTTGTAATTAAATTGTATTTATGTTAGTTATATATTTTTTGTATATGCTTATAGTTTTAAGTACATCGTTTTTTAAGTAGTTTTTTTTAACCTGTTTTCGACCGATTATTTTAAACTATTCTGTTTATTTTCTTAGTGTTTGATGCATTTAAAATTAAACATTGTTAATTAATCGATTTGCTCATGATGAATCTGAGAAAATTTTGTTGGCAAATTCTTGAGACATTACATAAATTAAGATATATATTCTTTAGTGCCCATAAAGTTAAAACCATAGGTTCCCAAAGTGGTCCAGGTGGACCCCCAGGGGTCCATAGGAGACCACACGGGGGTCCACGTAGACGTGAAAAGAAAACAGGGGTTCACAAGTTGTAAGTGGGGGTCCACGAAAAATTTTCTGGTTTTCATAATAAAGAACAAAAATTTTGGCTTGGATTTACCTATCAACGTAGACAGGTAGGTAGGTACTCAAAAATATTCGAAACTCAGTTGAAACACAGAATTGAATAGAACAATAGATAATAGTACAAGTGCACACCACATGTCGAGACTTTTTTTATTGTTGATTTACATTTCAGAGTTCATTGTTGATTTTTTGTCAACTGTTGATTGTTTGTAATAATAAATGTTTATAATTTTGTATAACCACAAGTATTATTTTAATAAATAGGACACAAGAAAATGTGCTACTTTTCTTTTCTTCTTAACACCCCCAATTTAGGGTGATATTTTTTAGGAGTTTTGGGAATACAGTAGAAATGTAGCAGTAGGGGGTCTACCGAAAATAGTAAAACTTTGAAAGTGGTCCGCGAGAAAAAAAAGTTTGGGAACGTCTGGTTTAAACGCTCAGTGACTCTGTTTTCAGTAATCATATAATAAAAAAATGCTTTGTTTCAGTAAAAAAATATTATTATATTAATTGCAGATTCCTCCTTTCCACTTTAATTTAAAGCATAAATTCTACGGGAGCTAACAAAAACTTAGAGAGATACATATTACGTTATGACTGAAGGCCTTTATAATATTAAGAATGAATTATATGACTATCAAAATTTGAAGTTTTAAAATATTTTGATTAAGAAGTTATTAAAGTAGGAATTGCATAAAATATTTAATTATTAAAATTTTAACGAACATTAAGATTGGCGAACCGGCTGGTCGCCAAAGGCGGCTAGTATTATAATATGAATTATCAAGGTAATATATACAATTTAATCTAGTAGGTGAGGTAAATGGCGGTATTTTATGTTCATAATATGTTGACGGGGTGCCTAGCCCTGACTTCTAATAGTTAAAAAATATAGTTTATATATAATAGTTTAAATATAATTTTATAGCTTGCACTTACAATAGTTTAAAAAAAATCGAACTCCATATTTTACTACGTTTTAGATCTCCCCAAATCCGGGAGACATGTTTTTCTAAAGGATTACGCCTATGAATGAACACAATTATTCAAAAGCGTTTTCAGCTTGATGGGTGAAATTTTGTATATGGTCTGTACTTCAGATTTTTAAATTTCTATCAAATTTTGAACGAAATGGATTCAGAGGAAATCTTTCAATCCGGTGGTCCGAATATAATTTAACACGATTACAACAAAACGAAGAACGCTAAATGAGTAATATCTGATGCACAGATTTAACATCTTAAGTATAGATATGTTTCAAATTTGGAGCCAAATCCGCTAAAGGGTTGGTCGTCTGTCGGTCTGCACGTTCACAAGCGTCTAAACGTGGTAACAGCCACTTAGATAAATAGAGTGGATCCGATCCACTCTATTATCGGATTTGATAATTGATCTTATTATTAAAATAGTTTGGTGTGGAGTTTTGAGTTTCATTTGGTTGACAAGTGGAAGTCCAAAATGCATACTCTTTTTTCTCCATTATACAACGAAGCACTAAACGCTCATGTACGAGACTTTAAAAATGTGCAACTTTTTGTGCATTAGTTTCGCGTGTATTTTATTTTTCAGTATATTTTTGGGTGTTTCTTCTTTTTACTTTCACTTTTCTTTTATCTTCCATTTCTTTTTATTAAGGAATTTTTATACTTATAATATGAAATGATAATTTGCCTGAAAAACAGCATAGAACAGAAAATTATTTCTTAAATTATTAAGTGAAAAGGAAATATTTTTCTCAAAATTTACTCAATACATTTTTTACAAATTTTATTCAATTTCAATCTCGATCGATAGTATTCGTTTTAAATCCCTCATGAAAAATCTAGTTAATATTCGAAAAAAATATATACATTAAAACCCACATAATTTAATTAATCTTTGGCTCCCTCTAATATTCTATGCTGCATTATTAGATATATTCCATTGTTAGTAATATTCATTGATTAAACTTCAATTGTTATTGGACGTAGAAGGTTTCAACAATCACTCTCATTACTGTTGTTAGCAGAAATATTACTGTTTGATGTTAAACAAACGGACAAAATACAAACAATATAATAGATGAAACAATGAATCCACCTTCTGCTGCTCTGTTAAGAATCATTTCTCTTTTTGCAACTGATCGTTGTGTGACTTTTTTTGCTGAGCTATGCTTAGTGCGTTTTTTGAACATTTCAATGAGGCTACGGCCATCGTTGGATGGATCGTCTTTTGGACGATCTGGGAACTGTTGAAATATTACATGTTCCCTCACTTACCCTCAATCGGAGATCTGTTTTTCGATCCCGATTTGGATCAAGATGTTGATATACCATCTGATCCACCTGCGACTAGAGTAGAATCCGTCCCAGTGGTTCGCTCCTACACGGTATTTAGGATTTGCCAGGCTTTAGAACTTCCAGCGAAACTGGCTCCATCTGCAACCCAGAAGTTAGATATCCCTGTTGTAGAATCCTATACGGTCTACAAGCTGTGTTCTGCTCTGGGTTTGCCTGCACGGATGGCTCCTGTCGGAGTGCCAGTTGTAGAATCCTTTGCGATCTACCAGTTCTGCTTAGCCTTGGATATTCCAGTGAGATACCGGTCGCAGAAGGACGAAGTTTAACATCAAAACTGTCGTCAGCTGCCCGATGCAGTTTTCAGATCAGAACTGTCTTCGGATGCAGCGATGGAGGGTGGGTGGGCGGGGAACGAAAGTAGCCCACCTCCACGTGGTGTTCCCTGGGCAACGGTGCAGTTCTCTAGAATTGCATCGGCTAAGAGGCTACTTAAAGAGTGAAAACAAATAAATAATGACCTTATTATTTAGTCTACCAAAACTGCACACCTAATTTTTGATTTTGCGTTTTAATGCCACAAAATTTCACTACAAGCATCAAATTCAGAACATGCAGAACGTGTATTTATGGTAGCAACAATTGCAATGTTTTTTAGATATACGTAAGAATTATATATTTTTTGTCACGAAAAAATAATTTAAAATATGTATTTGACAAAGAATTGTTGTAGAACTCACACATACAGAAAATCAGTAGCATTGACAATCATAAATCTGATGGAAGAATCTTATAATGACTTGAATTTGAAAAATTATAGTGACAAAAATTTACAAATTCATAACATAATTCGCCGCCATATATTTATAGCTGGTTATGACAAAACAGATTAAAGACCTTAAGGTCAATATGTTGTCACGATCCTTCCTGAAGGGTAGGGAACTGAATGAACAGTAGTACAAATGGGAATGGTTTAGGTCGGGGATTACCTGTTGTCTGGTATTGTACAATCAGCGTTAAGCCGTCAGTACTAGATGGTTTTTCAACTAATAGAGCATCTATGAGAATTAGCATTTTTCTTGCCTGCTTGTAACTAACTTTGAGTTGGTTTTTTTTTATGGTACAAAAGCCATCTTTGCCTAAGCTGTACCCCATTTATGAAATTAAAATATTTGTATCAACTTATAATAAATTCAAAACATGGAATCTCTATAAAATCCAAATGTCTAAAAGCGTAAAAATGTGAGCCATGAAAAAGCGTAACAATGATGTAAGAAATGGCACTGTATTAAAAAGCGCGGCTAATGTTTATAAATGAAGAAAAACCAATATTTTTTAGAAAACTGAAAAGGATAACATGTGAAGTTTTGAAAAACAGCTCTCCCAAAGCAGGGTGAGATTTCTGAAAATATATAAGACGCTGTAAAGAAAACGTGGACATTCTACAAGAATGTGTAAAAGAGACATAGGACTGTCACAAATTGAGCAAAATGGTTTTGGGTCCTCCATCAACAAATTTCGGTGGGGGAATCGAGTGTGCCCACTCCTCAACCTAGTTAAAATTGTGTTCAGTTTTCTGCTGTGTAAAATGGGCCAGAGATCTATTGAGGTTTAACTGTATGAAGCTTATGACGAATCTGTATGCCCCATTCAGTTTGTCATTTGGAATACAAAATGTGACACAGTATATATTTCTTATAATCAGAAAGAGGAATCTGTGTTGTCAAGAAAGTAGTAGCCCATTTAGCTTCCATATCAGCCTTTTCATTACTCGGAATTCCCACATGTACGAGGACCCAACATAAAAGAGCTCTTCTAGATAAATTTGTCATACAAGTTTAAAATGTTGAAAAGCAAAAGATAGCTGCGAGCTTGTAAAGATGATAGAAATTCCAGAGTACTCAGTGAATAATTGAGCATTTTATTGATATCTGCAGAACAACCTGAAATAAATGATAAAGCTTTTAAAATAGCAGTTACTTCTGCTGTAAAAAATGGAACAAAATGAACGAATTCTATAGATATTGTAGAATTTGAAATACAAGCGAAGGAAGTATGATCGAAACCTCTAGAGCCATCTGTAAAATTAGGTTTAAATGGATGATATTTTTGACGATGGTCAGCAAAGATTTGCCGATAAATGATATCAGCAGTGTTTTGTTTATCAAAATGTTGAAAGGAATTCAAGTATTAGCTACCATTAGAATTTCCAGGGTGGTAAGAGAAATGATTGTTCAGAAACTATTTGTTCCTTCTCTAGATACAGTTCTGAAACAGCCGGCCTTCTCTACGAAGGGGCCCAGGTGTAAAAAAAATCATTTGCGACCCTAAATTTTTTGAAAAAAAAAAAAAAACCTACAAATACGGACATATATTATTATTGCATGTTCATTTAATTCAGTTAATTTATTTTTGTTACTATTTCCAGAAAATTACAATTTTTTGCAATTTCCTTTTCGCTGCTAAGTGTTGCAAGTGCATATAAGCGTTATGCACACATGCTGATTGTAGACAATTCTTTATTAATTTTAATTTGTTGAAAAAACGCTCATCATTTATTATAGCAATTGGCAATGTAAAAAAAAAGTTTTAACACAGTTAATACATTTAGAAATAAATCATTATAATTATTAATTAGTCTATATTGCAATACGTGTCGAGCGTTATTTACATCTCTTTCATTCAAAATCAAATCCCGTAGTAAAACCATTATTTGGATTAGGTTTTCATCTACATTGTCATCACTTAATTACAATTTTTTAGAGTGTTTTTTCTAGAGTGTTTATATCAGTGACTAACTTGAAATACTTTAAAATCTATCTTTCATCTGTTCAATAACAGTATCATTTACAGAGTTAAAAAAACATCTAAATTTCTCAACCGGGTTTTCCGGTTTATTAGTTCGTTTTTTGTTTGTTTCTCTGTAAAAAGTAATCTTTTTGTTAAACAAAATATTAATAAAAAAATCAGTCGTATTCTGGATTTTGGAAAGGAAATGTGAGAAAAGGAAAGGTAAGAAAAAATTGTCTATACTAAAAAAATATACATTTCATAAAATGTTAATTTAAAAAATTTATAAAAGCTTTTTTTAAAATTTTACTTATATCTTAATAAACCATTTTATTTATGTTGGATAAATAATTAGATGACATACGCATTTGTTTTGTAATGTTCTTTCAATTCAATTACATTCATCAATGAAGCGCATTTATAGGTTCAGTAAGAATATAAGATTAACATTTGATTATTTTTTGTTCTTTTTTAGTTTAGTTTAATTTGGGAAGGATACCTAATTTTGAACTGCGGTTAGATGACAAGAACGACACCTGAGCTGTCACCTCCTCTTCAAACTTCCACATGGCATAGTATAAGAATTCGAACACAATCCGTCGAAAAAATATACATATTTTGCCTTTTCGTACATATATATAAAACAAATAAATGCAGGCGAAACCAGGACTGTGACATCAGTTTAATTTATAACATATTCTGCAAAATCATATTGTATAGCCGAAAATGCCCTTTCTACGCAGTCTGATGTAAGAAGGTGAAAGGAATTCTTCAAAGTACAGCTTTGAATGATTGATTTTCTAACAATAGTAGATGGCTAGATTGTAGCAGTTTCATATCACTTTGCTATTTGTAATCATCAAACATTTAAAAATCTTCTATAAAAAAAAGTAATGAAATCAAAAACATTAATTTGTATAAATAAGAATTTGAAACAAATAAATAAACCATGCTGACCTTTCCACACTTTTTGTAAGGTATATTTTTTTCATCGCAATATTTATAAGCAAGTTCCAGGCCTTCTACACATAGTTTTGCTTTGAGACTTCCAGGAGTGTAATAAATGCCAGAATGGATGACGCCACTATTATGACCACTTTGATGAAATCCTGAAACGAATTGAACTGATTATTATTGACATAAGATGTATATTTTGAATGGATAAAAAATAAGAATAAGTTTTTAATAATTTTAATAATTTTGATTTAATAATTAAGTTTGATCTAACTTAAAAGATACGATAGCTTACATCTCAATTTATAGCCGCAATATTATTTTATTTACAAATTTATTAATTAAAAACTAACTTTCTCGCCAAAAAAATCTTTCTTTTCCCCACCGCCAAATGAGTAAGGCTTCAGTTTTTTTTCCCAACAGTAATGAGGCTAGGCTTAAAATTTTTCGGCTGATTATTTCAAACGATTCAATTTATTTTCTTAATGTTTGATGCATTTAAAATTGAACATTGTTAATTAATCGGTCTTTCAGATTCATTCTGAAGTACTTTTGAATTAAAATAACACAGAATAAAGGAAATTAAAAATTTCTAATCTGCATAGCGTTACCCCAACTGGCGTGGAAAAACTCACGCATTTGCGTTACCGTAACTGGTGTTGAAAATTCACGCATGCGCATTGTGTTCTGATTGTTGACAATATTATCAACGGATGATTCTTGATTTAAATTATTTTTGGTTAGTTTTATGCTTTTGTAATTAAATTTTATTTATGTTAGTTATATATTTTTTGTACATGCTTATAGTTTTAAGTACATCATTTTTTAAGAAGTTTTTTTAAGCCTGTTTTCGACCGATTATTTAAAACGATTCATTTTATTTTCTATGTGTTTGATGCATTTAAAATTAAACATTGTTAATTAATTGATCTGCTCATGATGAATCTGAGAAAATTTTGTTAACTAATTCTTGAGATATTACATAAATTAAGATATATATTCTTTAGTGCCCATAAAGTTTAAACGCTCAGTCACTCTGTTTTCAGTAATCAGATTATAAAAAAATGCTATGTTTCAGTAAAAAATATTATTATATTAATTGCAGATTCACCCTTTCCACTTTAATTTAAAGCATAAATTCTACTGGAGCTAACAGAAACTTAGAGAAATACATATTACGTTATGACTGAAGGCATTTATAATATTATGAGTAAATTATATGACTATCAAAATTTGAAGTTTTAAAATATTTTGATGATGAAGTTATTAAAGTAGGAATTGTATAAAATATTTAATTATTAAAATTTTAACGAACATTAAGATTGGCGAACCGGCTGGTCGCCAAAGACGGCTAGTAATATATACATTTAAAAGTAAAAATTGCCGCTAATAAAGAGCGAACGAATAATTCTTTTTGCCGTTAACAAAAGAGCGAGCGGTGCCTGCTTGCACCCGTTTCACACCAACTCTCAGATTGAAGTGTTTACAATAAAAAAACTTAAGTGCTCTTCCCTCACATTCCAAACATACATATGGTTTAGAGCATACTGCGCCATCTATGTTCAGTATTAATTTTTACTATATGAATAAGTATACAAAGAATAAAAAATACAAATAAAATAATTAAATTAGAACAAAAATGACAAATAATAAAATCACATAAACACATTGGTATCTTTGGAAAGATAGTTTTTTGATTCTAAACATGATGAAAAATTCATTTTCATGCTCTGATGTTTTCGAAAGTTGCCTCGAAAAAACGCCAAAATTTCCTTTAATTTTTATTAAATTAAAATTCCTCTCATAATTACCAATAATCTTCCCGAAGTGCACATTCCCATCCTCCAAAATATGTTTGTGTCTGTAATTCAAACGGCCGGGCTTTTAAAGCGTTAATACACGCAAACCCAAACACACATTCATCTTTCGTATAAGTAAAGGTAAAGGTAAAGATGGAAACTACGCAAATAATGAACAGAATCTTTCATCGAAAATTTTGAACAATGGATGAAAATTACGCTATTGAATATTTGACGAAGTAATTGAATATTTGATGAAGTTAAATTGCATTGCAACAATGAAAAATGTTGGAAGTTATGGAAGAAAGTACTTTTTAAAAAAACTGTTTTTAAATTAGTGAAAAAAATTGCAGAACAACTAAATTGGAATCTTAGAAAATAATTTCATAAATGTGCAATTGGTGAAAAAATTATAATTGTACAATAATATTTTTAAAAGTCATTACGAAAAATTTCGCTTAATTTTTAATAAATTAAAATTAAAAAAAATATTCAAAAGAATCAATGATTAAATTTAGTTGGTTTTGATCACAGAATCTGGCCCGTGGAACATCAATACACTCATACAAAGACTAAATTTTTCTTTATTGTTAGTAAAGGACACTGAAAAATAAAAATGAATGAAAATTGACATTTTTTTGATGATGAATTACATTTCCGTGTGTATGTTTTTAAAGCGAAGCATTTCAAGATGTCTGCGCAATGCCAAATTTAGCAGTATCAAAATTTTATATGAGAAATTTTTTTTTAATTTTCACGCCATTTATATATTATAGCGCTTTTTATACTTTCTCGTATACGCAATATAGAGAAAGTATAGTAATCGTCAAAAAATTCGAAATCGAGATTTCGTTGAATCTTTATGTTTTAAACCTCGAGTTCGTAAAACACATTTTTGGAAAATATCCGTCTTGTCTGTCGCTTCTAGTTTATGGCAGACATCAATTCCATATCGGGATTCAAAACTTAGAAATATTCATTATATCCATTCCCTTTGGCAGGAGTCTTGGTATCTGGAGACTCACAATAAGCTACTTTCATTAAACCGCCTATTCATTTGTGGCCCATTGTTTCCATAAGAAAAGCCGACGTGAAACTGCCTCGACTTCGCATCGGTTTCACTGACAAATATCTATTATTCGGTGAGAGAGCGCCCAGATGTCTATCATTTGTATATATCTGTTGCGCATATCCTAGCTGAGTGCCCCAATTTTAATTCTCAGCGCATGAAATATTTTAACTCAACTTTACTTAACATACAAGAATTAGTGGAAGAACCTCCCCATCAGTATATTTTTAACTTTTTAAAAGCTATTGGATTTTATCATTTTATATAGATGTTCTTCGATTATAAACTTGTTTTACCTAACTAATCTGTCATGTTTTGATTGTTGCCGTTTACTGACCTGATCTTTTAATGTACTTTTAAACTTCTCACGTGATATCATCTCAAACCATATGGTTGGCGCGGTATAGCCTAGCTTTGGCTCTTGCGCCATTAAGCCTGAATTAACCAACCAACCAACCGTCTTGTCTGTCTGTGACAAAGATAACTCAAAAAACGCTTTGAGCTAAACAGTTGAACTTTGGTATACGATTTTTGCACCAAATTTGTAGATTTCTGTCAAATTTGGAGTAAAAGATGCACAGAGGAAGTCTGTGTATCTGGCTGTTTGAATTTCTGTTCATTACAAAACGAACTAATAAACTAAACGAAGATAGATAAAATCCTGTATACAAATTTGGCATCTATAGTGTATCAAATTTTAATCCAAATCCAACAAGGGGTTGAGTGTCTGTCAGTCTGTAATTTCAGAAGCATGTGATCGCAATAATTCAAAACCCTAATGACTTGAATATATCAAATTAAGTATGACATTTTGTGATTACAAGTGCATTTTGTATCAAATCTTTGTCTCAATCGATTGAGAAAAACGCGATTAAAACACAAATTTGATTTTCGAATGCTATTAACAGCATGCCAGGGATTAATCGCCAAAATTTCGCCACCATGATAAAATAAAAATATTATATTCACGCCAAAAGTTAATATTTCGTAACTGTTGTAAGCCACTGTCTCTGGTACGACAAGTTTATTAGAGTGTATGCGAGAAAGTTTTATGGTTTATATTAATCTGGTATATCAATCAATTGATATACCGTTGGTTTATATCAATCTATTCCATCTCTCTCTCTCTCTCTCGTCAAAAAAATTTGAATTCGAAAGTTTGCTGAATCTCCACGTCTTAGACCTCCCTGAATTCTAAAACATATTTTTGGAAAATGTCTGTCTGCCTGTCTGTGGTAAAGATAACACCTATTAACTGATGACACTGATCTGAATCTGGGCAATTTCTGGTTGTGGGGCGGTTATCGTTCACTTGAAAGGCATTGTGTATCAAGAACATGTTTCTGACATACCTACTTTAAGAGATCAAATAACGTTACATGTTAGACGAATAAATGCCGATATGCTGCGAGCCACCGTCGAAAATCTCGTGTACCGCATTGGAATTATTGGAACATCAAGTTGATGGTCACTTTGAGCAAAATTTATAAGTTGCTATAATAAATGTTTTTCATTCGTATTTGGTGTGTTGCTATTTACTGTTTCCATTGGCAGTTATGTATTCTTTTTCCACATATTTTGCACTTGCAAGTGCCCGGATTCCTCTTTTCACGTTTTTTGATACTAATTTTTTTTCTTAATAAACCAAAATCGTATACTTTAATGTGTATGGTGGCCAAATTTTGTTATATTTCGTCCAGTACATAATACGCTACAGGGATCCAAACACCTCCTGTTATTTCTTGATCACCTTGTATTTGAAAATACTAAAATCTTGTTCAATATTTAAATAACAAACTTCTAAATAAAGTTTAATATATATATATATATAGCTCTGAGGAGCACATGCCTTTTAAAGTATATTTATTTGAAATTTGGATATTCTTGATCAAATGAACTGCCCTGTACATGCAATTACTCCATCCTTTTTTTTTTGTTATTAGTGAAGATTTTGATTTACTTTTCTAAAGACTTACACAATATGGGTAATTATTTAAGTAATTAATGACAAGATTTTGTCCCTTTCATATTTCGAAGGCAATGCAACAAAATTTGCTCCTCCCGCGAGTGTGTGTGGAAGTTTGGAGGGGGGGGGTACCAGCACAAGTGTCGTCCTCGTCATCTGACCGCGGTTCAAAATTACCATGTCCGTCCCAAAATAACCCTAGTGTTGCTTTAAAACGGGAAGTTAAGATAAATAATTAACTAAACTAAACTAAACAGAGTTCTTTACAACCTTCACAAGTCACATATTCAGATTGTGAATTCCATTATGTGAACTATTTAAATCATGTCGATCGTAAACAACTTCGTTGAATATAATTTTGTAACTTTGATGAGTTTTCTTTAAAAATGAACTCGAGATACCGATTTCTTTTTTCAACAGATACTCAATTGTGTGCGTCTTTACTTTGCCACTAACTAAATATTCCTTTTGAACTTGTGAGTGTCTTTTAAGAAATTTTTAAGAAGAATCAAATTGCTATTAGAATGTAATATTATTCACTTCCATTATTTCTTAGAAAAACTAACATTTTATTTAATACTTTTTTTACTATACACATTTATTTAAATTTATCTGTTTGTAAAGTTGTAAGTTTGTAGTAGATTTTTCATTTCTTTCTGGATATACAAGAGGTTTTAGAATTTGTACTGTAATGAGCTCTGGATGACTATGTATCATTTAAAAATTTTCAAATTAACTTAAAATTTAATTATCAGTTACTAAATTTAAAAAGATTAATTTAATTTAATTTTTATTCCATATAGATGACCTGATCAAATAATGAAATTGAGAGAAAAAAATAATTTCAGAATTCCATACTATTTATTAATAAATTATAGACTAAAGAGTAAAAAAATAATAATTAAAACTGAATATTTGAAAATTTCTACTTTTTAGTAACTGATAAAAGTATGTTTTAAAAATTAATTTTTTATATTTCTGATGCTATTTAAATTTCTTTAAAGTTGCAGAACTTTTTTGAGAACAGTAATAATAGAACGTCAAATGGTTATAAAATGTCAAAATTCAACTTAATTTTTAAATAATTAAAAATTTATTTAAAATTTCTAAGCAAAATATCTTCAAGATACACATTTTAACCTTCCAGGTATATATATATATATATATATATATATATATATATATATATATATATATATATTGATCTATAGAACACAGATAACACATTACGCACACGCATGCGCACATTCGTCTTTATTAATATCTATGTGTTTCGATGCTCTAGAAGGTAGACCTTTGGAAACAGTGTTTCGAATTTTTTTTTACCTACACACATATTAAAGCCTTAACTAAAAGTAAGCGAAATTTTAGTATTTTTCTTTGATAAAAATTGTAGCACAAAATTGATTCTCATACTATACGGAATTTTAAAATAAAATATCAATTTTAGGGAAATAATTTAATTGATGTACAATTTTTCCTCTAATTTCAACAAATATTTAAAAATATTTGTATGCATAGTTTCTACAAATCTCATCTTTATTGAAATGAAGTTTTAATTCTCTTTTTCTCTTTCATTTTTATAAACTAAGGAATAAAGATTCTGCTTATTTTTTAATATTCTTTGGTAATATAATATAGCTTTTTTTTTAAAGTTTTTCTTTAAAATATGTGCCTATCATAGGAGTACTGCTTTTGAAATTTATAAAATTTTAATACAACAAGCATATTTTTAATTACATTGGAGAATAAAACTTAGAATTATGGTGAAATTTCAGTGGAAATTTTATTAATTTTTGAAATTATAAGAGAATTTTAGCTAAATTTTAATGATTATTTGCAGCTACACCAAAGATATTTTAGCAATTTCTAATGAATATACTTCAATTATTTTTATAAAATACATAATTAATATATTTAGCTGTGTTATAAACTAAAAAATTTCCTATAACTCCTAAAATTTTAAAAATATTCCCAATTTTGCAAGAAACTCACAATTTTTTTAAAAAAAACTATTGAATATTTTCACAGAAAGTTAGATAAAATAATCAAATATGAACCGAAAGATTAGATTCTAATTCATAGCTAGAAACAAACAAAACATTTTGACAAAATTTCATTTCAATATCTAATAACCATTTTCTGAAAGGATATTCCCTGCAAACGAAAATAACGGAAAATATTAAAAGCTTTTAAAGAAAACAAAAAATTTTGTTATTTCCTTAGAATATTAAAATTCGACATGTTTGCAGGTAAAACTTTCTTTTTCTTAATTTCAAGTCGATTTTATTTTTTTTAGTTTTATATATTGCTTTTGTATTATATTTAATAGGAAATGACTGACATCTCTATACCTAAATCATCTCTTTGTGAATTCAAATGTAGTTTTTTAAAGATCAGCGAATCATTCGATGTTTCAAAAATCTTGAGAATGGGTTATACATCTTTACATCATTAATTTAATAAGAACGGTGCATATATGCTGTTTAATTCATTTCAGCTAAACTAAAGCTTTTTTTTGACAAAATAATCCATAAGAAGTTGTTAAAAATTTTTTATTGTTCTGTAAAATCATATGATTTTCCAAAACAAATTTTTATTGCAAAGTGCTGAGTAAGTTGACTTGATTTGTTTTTCCAGCTGCGAATTTTTTTGAAAACTGCTTTTCATCGTGTTATGATATTTATCTTGTTTACTGGTGTAAATATATCAATCTTACCAGTTTGATTGCAACAACAACAAGAGAAAAGAAAAACACTGCTATTACAGTAAATTGCCTGTTTTCTAGACTTCGAGGACATTTTTTTGGACTTGCAACTTGTTTCTAAGTTTATTGTGGATCTTTTCCTTTAAGTAATCTCATTTAATTTTATGAGAAATGAGTCTGCTCTTTTATTTTTGTATACGTCTTATATATTATCATTTCAATATTGTTTTCTCGCAAGTATTTTTCATTACGAAAAGAGCTGTAGAATCACTATTTCCATAATATGCTATGTATTACAGTTCTCGCTTTGCCAGTGATTTTCCGAAAAATCTAAATAATTCCAAGAATATCCGTAATTTCTAACAATTCTTTGTTGTTTTAAGAAAAAAACTTGGCCTATAATATTCATTTCACATATTTTACAGTATTCCACCATTGCTTCTTAATATAAAAATTATAAAATATTAATGGAAACAACTGAGATACAGCCATTTTATGACATATGGATTTTCAATTTTTAAACTCAAATATAAATTTAAAACCAGCGGAAGAGGTTTTTCCTAAACTTTCTAACATACTCTATAATAAACTTGTCGTGTCAGACTACGCTTTGCTTGGCTTTGGCTTACAATATTTACGAAATTTTAACTTTTGGTGTGAATTTAGCAATTTTCCAGAATCTATAGTGTCATCCTTGGCGATCAGTCCTTGGCATGCATTGATAGCATTCAAAAATCGAATTTGTGTTTTAAACATGTTTTCTAGAAATTATTGTAACCAAAATTTGACACAAAACTGCACTTGTAGTCAGTCACAAAATCCCTTACCAAATTTGATATATATAGATTACTGCGTTTTTGAATGATCGCGTATACATGTTTCTGAAAGAACAGACCGACAAACAGGGAACTCTTAGGTGGATTTAGCTCAAAATTTGGCATATGTATACATTACAGATGTTAAATTTGTGTCGAATTTTATTGATCTAGATCTCTTTGTTTTGTAATTATCATGTTAACTTATATTCGAACAGCCGGACTTCTGAACCGATTTTACTCAAAATTTTACAGAAATCTGCTCATTTGGTGTAAAGATCATGCGCTAAATTTTAATCGTCTAGATCAAAGCGTTTCGGATTTATCTTTGTCACAGACAGACAGACGGTCATTTTCCAAAAATGTGTTTTTCGAACTCAGAGAGGTCTTAAACGTGGAGATACGACAAAATCTCGATTTCGAATCTTTTTCACGATTACTATACTTTCTCTATACCATGCATAAGAGAAAGTAAAAATAGTTCCCACAAACAGATAAAATAATAATAATAATAATAATAATAATAAAGCGAATCTATGTTTTAAAAAAATATATTGCTTGAGAATAAGAAAATGGTTGTTAAATTTAGTTGTTTGCAATTTCATAGGTCTTTAAATGCCCATTTCTGGTTTCAAAAGTTTCACGTCCGGTTTATTATTTATACTATAACTTTATATCTAATAATCGTAAAAATGAAGTTAAAACATTTTTGAATTGCTAAATACATAGCCCTTAAATGAAAAAAATAAAACAAATTTCGAAACTTTTTAGCAAAGTGCGGATTTTAGGAAACCCGCATATTTTAAATAATTTCACATGTAATCTGCAAACCACTCTTTTAAGATATTATATTAGAAAATATATCAGATATACTCAAAGTTTATAGTTGATCCGATTAATTCCTTTTATTGGCATTTTTTAATTGCGTTAACATACTGTTGAATGAAAAATTAATTTTGGAAGTCTCATTAATATCTTTCTGGTGGAATAAGAAAATGAAGTTGGTGCCAAAATAAGGTGCAGATAGAAATTAAAAGAGACGAACAAGTACCGAACTCCATTAGAGACGTTTTGCAAATAATGATCAAAACAGGTTTGAAAAATAATGGGATTAAATGTGTATTGCGATTCGAAGTTTCAAATTAGCTAACAAAACCAAGAATATCAAACTATGCATATGAGAATCAATAAAAATGAAAAAAAAAAAAAAAAAAAAAAAAATATTATCGACGAACAAGTTAATTTCCGAAGGTGACAAATAGGCAATGCGAATAAAGATAAATATTTTTCACAGCCATATAAAATTACGAGTGATGCCAAAATATTTATAAAAATATTGAACTTTAAAAAAAAATACTATTTTACCTGTAAATTACCATTTATTATTCTTTTGCAACTTTTAGAAGAAGATATTCAAACCAAAAATAGTCCATGAGTCATCTCTATCATAAAGAAACATAGGGAGTAAAATAATTCTTTTTTTTACATTGCAGTCATATAACTAACATGTTAAGAAAAAATTTGGCTGTGAAAATTTAATACTGAGGTTTCCTGCTTGGAGAATTTCAGCAATGCTGAAAGAGAACGCTGTGAAAATAGAATTATTTATACATTTGCAACATTCTCCATTTTTTACATGTAATAATTAATGACAATTGATCTAACGATTAAATTTTTAATTAATTGCCGAATTGATTGACTATTAGTACAATTAATAAAAATTTTCATCCAAATAACATTTTAAAAAATTATATGCGCACATTCTTTTAGAAGGCCCACCGTTAATAGTAATAATAATTTAAAAAATGAATATTCAATAAACCAAAATCATTTGCCGATGCTTTTAGCCGTATCTGGTTCATCTAAATTTAAAATATTACTTTTAATCTTCAAATGATATTTGCATGTGTACTGGGCTCTGAGAGGCTGCCGGAGGATATCCTCCTCCCTGCGTATCTCTTCCTTTGTTGGTCATTTTCTGTCTTTTCTTCAAGTTAACATTGGTTTTTCAGAGCAAAAAAAAAAAAAAAAAAAAAAAAGCATAGAACATTGAAACATTGAAAGTTAGAATGGCAAGTGAAAATGCAACTTTAGAAAATAATCTCAAAAGGAGGGGGTAGGGAATCTGCAGGTCTGCAACCTTAATGAGTGAGTCATCAGTCATTTTTTATACTCTTTGTTTCAGTATCCTGAGACAACCACTTTTCGACGATTCTATCTCACTAAGAAGTGAAATCGCACATTTCCGGAATTTGACCTTTATTCCCGCTGTAATAGATACTTTTTCGTTCACTTTTTTTTTTTCACGTGTATGTTAGTATTGCGTCTTTTTTGACCTTATTATTTTATTTTAATTTAGTCCGAGTAATCTAATTCATTTTATTGTTAAATGTAAACATCTCCTCTTTAAATCTTTTCTCTCATTACTATTTTAACGAATTAAAACCATCCTAACGCATGCGCAGAAGCGCAGAGGGTTTTAGAATCCGTTGGCAAATAATATTTTAAGTGTCTATGATGACTTCGGAAAAAAATAAAAATAAAATCCTTAATACAAAGGAAAAAAACCCAACACTTACACTAGTTAGTTTTATCGAAATAATTTTAACATATTATTATTAATATAAAAGAAAAACTGGAATAATAATATAAAATTAATATAAAATGAAAACTAGAATAATAGAACCTTATTTTCCTTGTTTTAATTTCTTCAATATATCCATTTCTTATTTTTCAATCTATAAAATCGATTAATGAATTGAATCATTCTTCCTGTCAGAGAAAATTATCATATTTTTGATACGCAATTAAAAACCGTATAAAAATGGAAACGAATGTATGCAGCAGTATTCGCAATCGGATACGGTATATGCTTTTCCATACTGAAATTTATTTTTAATAATAATATAGCATTTATTTTTAAACAAATATCTGCACTTTTATTATTATTTCTTCTCTTTTTGTGTATGCATGGGTTTGGAAATTTGTAGGTTTTTTTTTTTTTTGTACAGATTTCATAATCTTATAACAATTTTTAATCTAATCAAGAGATGTCTCAGTATTAAATCTCACAAGACCCTGGATATAAACCTGGTAGATCGATTTGATTGACATTAAAGGTTTCTCTTTTCACAACAGCAAGATGGATTTATATAATTGTCTTTGAAATAAAGTAATCAAATGTTTTTCGATTAATAAACTTACATCAGTTGCTCCTCTGTTGTTAACTACACCTATGTTTAGCCTTCTGAACTATCTATAAACCATTTGAAACATTGCACGTTAGTTCGATTGTTAGTTCTGCGGGGTTCCAGTGCGATTTTCATCTAACAGCAGAATGCTTCTTCCGGCTGCCATATTACTTATAAAAATAAAGAACTTTCTTTCTTTTTTTATTATTTTTATTCTTCCCTTTTACATTTCACAGCTAACAAATAAACAAACAAACAAAAAACAACGATTAATTTGTAAAAAAATCATTAGGTATAACATTGTGTAACTGAAAATTCTCAATTTCCCTTTATGTCTGAGCGACCTAAAGGGTTTTGGGCTTACAAATATGTTTTTCAAATTTTTGTTTAAGATGTCATTTGTTAGTTTATGAGCATATTCTTTAACTTTTATGTGAGTTACTCAAATCGAATCTATTTCTTTTTTGGTACTAAATTGTTATTATATCTTAGAATTCGAAAGAAATTTAGGCGGAGTTGATTCCTTTCACTTTTGAAGCTACCACTCCATTACCGGCAGTCAGTTATCTCCATCTGCGTCGTACAGGATTGGTTTCTTTTTACCGGCGAATTTGGCATCTCGGTTTTCATGGGAGAGGCACACAACATTACGGTCGGCAATTGGTTCTAACGGCTGTATGGTAATGTCTGTTCATGGAAAAGGCTGGTGACTACTTTAATTATTTTACAAAGGGAAAGCAAGATTTTATTTCTGGACAAAGGTAAAGTAATTTTAATTCAGAAAAATAATTTACTTTTGAACAGGATTCGAATTATATATTTGTTAGATATTTTCCATGTGTCAAGCCTAAAATAGCGGCAAACCAGCCGGTCGAATAATGAAACTTAAGATAATTTATAACTTGTTATACATATATGTAAATAGTAATAAAATGTATAATTTATTAAATGCACCAGCGATAAACTTAGTATTTTATTGCTGATCTAACTCTCTGCAGTCAGCATGTGTCATGTGTATTTTAATATACGAGTAGCATGGATTAATTTCCGCAGAGAGAATTTTCGGTATCAAATCACTGATGGTGCAATTAATTATGTATTTAAATGTTACTTAATATAAAAGCGTGCTATTAATTTTTATTTATTCCTGCTATTATTTTATCATTTCTAATACTATGAATTGCTCGTTTTAACGTTGCGATTTTCTTATTTATCATTTTTTGAAAAATTGGATATTATTTTTTATGGAAATGTTTGCAGTGGAAAAGGAAAAAAGTGAAAATTCAGGAATGACTTTGGATTTGAAATAGCAGGATTTCTTTTTTTCTTAATCTTTTGAATTATGATTTGTGAAATAGATTCGAATGGCGAAAATTCGAAATGCATTGAAATAGACGAGAACAAAATTCGATTTTGTTTTCGTAATTTTAAGCTGTCAAAAAAGTTAATAACAATTCTGTAAGTCTAAAGAAAAATGCGCAAGCGGTAGATAAGATCTATAAAGTAAAAAATGTGCATATATTATTAAGTTAATCAATAATTGCAATTACGAATTTTCAACTAACAATAAAATTTTAATGAACTGCAAAAAGTATTTTTTTGTTTTTGTTTATATATCTGTATTATATTAATTTCACAAATCTCAACACTAGATTTTATTAATGAATTTAAATTAATATTTTATTTATTGATAATGTATTAGTTATATATGTATTTGAGTTAATAAAAATTTTATATGCAAATATTTCTCTTCTTTAGAAAGTCCTTTAAAAATTTATTTTTGTGGTCCAAAGATTTTTTTTTTTTGTGTGTGTGTATGTCTGCATGTATTATTAATAAAGAATTATATCTTAAATTTTAATGTAACAAAGTTAACTCTAAAATAAACAGGATGAAGTGTTTTGTAGCATTTTAAATATATTTATCTTTTACTAATCACAGCAGTTCTTCCATTCGTTTCCTTATAGAATGTTTATGAAAATAAAAATAAAAAATCCTAAAAATATTAATATTTGATTTTACATTATGAAAATCTTTGGTTTATCACACGTATGTTTACACTTTTATGTTTGTCAACTTAAGAGTGTCAATATTTTTCATGTATAAAAAGAAAAAAATCTGGAAAGTAATTATTTTTTGCAATATTTCATTTTTGTCATATTGTTTTTTGGATTATAAGAAATTTAAGAAACTAATAAATATCTATGACTCGACTGTAACATCACATTTAACATTTTTGTTTTGTAACTAAATGCATATCGTTGATTTTTGGAATGAGCTGCAAATTCACCTCTAAATAAGTTGAAAGAAATCTGGGAAACTATTTTTTTTTTACTTGAGTGACTGTTATATAAATCGTTTCATACTTTTTTAGAATCCTTTATGTTCTGATCTCTAAGAAAATGAGAAATAAGAATAAATACACAAATTTTTTTAATTAAAAAAATATCTAGCATTAAAATCAAATTTTGAAAGCATGTTTTAGTTTCCTACACAGTTGAAAGCTTCATACAAAATTGGTACCAAGTTTAAACATGCTTTTTTCTATTAATATAATTAACAGAAAAACATTTAACATTTTCAAATTTGGAAGAAAATATAATTGAAACGATAATAACAATTAAAGAAAAGATTTCAAATTTGATTAAAAAATTTTTCTTTCATGCTAATTCTGTCAGCCTTTACAAATACGGTAAAGGCTGACAGAAAATATGTCATCGAAAAGTAACTGCTTATTAATAATCGTATAAGCAGGCAGTAAAATCTGTTAACTGAGGTTTTTCGAAAGCACTTTCATGATGGTTTCTGCATTAAAAAAAAAAAAAAAATCATTTCGTGGTTTATTCATCAGAATTTTTTTCGGTTAACATACCAACCAGTTTTAATAAATGATAAAAAAAAAAAAAAATTGTTTTAGTAGAACCTGATAGAATTAGCAATGTAAGACTTTTTACCAATTCTTTTGAAAATTAAAAAATATTGTGGTTAGAATTTATTTTTAATACGCATACTCTTATTTATTTCTCAGGATAAAAATTGATGTTGTATGAGCAACTAAATAAAAGAAATCTGAATTTTGTTAGTTGTGTAGCTGCTTCAGAAATGTCAAATCGGCTGCAAAACATTTTATGCTTACTTGAAAAATGTATCCTCAATGTGCTGATAAATTTTTAGTCAGCTAATAAACTGCATTTTCAAAATTTTATTCTCAAATAATATAAAAAAAGCTAGTTTTTATAATAATTTGAATGTAACCAAAATTTCCACTGTTATGAAAATTTTATTAATTTACATTTTAAGAACATATAAAACCAAAATAATTTATCGTCTTAAAAATTTATTTGACAAAAAAAATTTGTTGTTTAAAATAGTGCTTAAATAGGTGTCTTTTCTCTAATTTTAATAAATTTTATTTTTGAAGAGGGTTTATCCAATTGTTAGAATGAATGTTGAGATATTTTTAATTTTATTACCAGTTTTTAAAATTTTGGCATACAATTTGTATATTGACCTTTTTGACACTTATTAGAATTTTTTGAAATATGGTAGATTTTCTTTTTAGTTTAAATAGTTCACTCTTGCTTCATGCTATTTGTTTTATTGTTGTAATGTTAACAAATAGCATGAATAAGGATTAAGATTAAATATAAGTTAAAACAAATAATTTCTTTTTTATTTTCTAGTAGCTTTAGATTTAATTTATTAATTTAAACTTTTACTCAGCATTAGTTTGGATTCTGATGCATGTTGAAATTAAAGACTTTTCAGTTTTTTTATTTTTTTTTTTATTTTAATCTTTTTAAAAGTAGCTACTTATTTAGTTGACATGATGCATTTCAATGGAAATTCAGATTTCAGCATGTTTGGATTAAAATTTTATTTTTCTGGAGATAGATTAATTTTTTGATGTAATAATTTCACAATGTTTTTAAAATCTGAGATGCTTTTTGTATAAACCTATTCATTTTATTGTTCAGCTAATTGTATTTTACTTCTTTTCACAATTAATTATTTTATGAAGTTTAGATTTTTTCTCTTTCAAACCTTTGTCATGTTTGATTTAGGCAACAAAAATATTATTTATTAATTTTTTTTGTTTATTTTGCAATTTATTTACTTTTATTGTTTGAAGTTTTTCTTTAGTTGTTAAGGTCAGATTCATTTTTGATAGTTGTTGAAGGTTATTTGTTTCAAAATTATAATCATTTAGAAGCTTCTATATTAATTACATGCATGTGATTAATCACCAAAAAAATTTGTCAAAGATGTTATGGTTATTGTACATGATTAATACACAAGTACTATAATATATTTTATACAGTTTTTTTTTTCGGTTTTTAAAAAAAATTACAGAATTTCATAACTTTTACTGTATTCTCTCTTTCTTAAATGTTTTCCCCCCATAGTTACTTAAATTTACATAAACTATTATTTTGTGTTAAAAAAGTTGACACTTCCAGATTTATTATGTAATTATATTTGCAATTTCACTCTCATCTAGCAGTTATAATGCTCAGAGATTAAAAACGTTAGAGCTCAAGAATTCATTTTACTCACCACAGATGGTGACATTCTTTTAAAACATATATTTAGATAAAAGGTTATTTTTATGTGCTTTTGCTAATAGTTTATATTGGAAGGGGGATTATATTTATAACGTTTTTATAGTTAATATTTCATTTTTCAAAATAGATTAAATTTTATATAATTTTAGCCTTATCTGAAAAAACTGACGTAATTGACATGCTTAAACTAAATATAAATTCACTTTGAAAAATATAATCATAAAATAAACATAGAAACTATGTATAGATGTCAAATAGTTTTTAATAATAAATGTAATGTATTCAAAATTAGTTTATGTATTGATCAGCATTTGATTTTAAACAAATGATGAAAAGAATTTGGTATGCTGTGTATGGTTTGTTTTTGTATTATACTGTTAATTGAAATGTATGGTTTTTTCCCCTATAATTCCAAGATTCGTGGAAATACAAATATTTTTTATCTGCAATTTGGGCAGTTATGTTTTTATTGTTTGTCAGATTGCTACTAACTAAAGTTAGTCAAGAAAAATTGTACTTTTTTCTTTTTTGAGTTGTTGCATTTCGAGTATTTATTCACAAAATTTTTTAAAAAATTAGTTTGTAAAAAAAAAAAAAAAATGTTTACCATTTTAAATAAAAAGGATACTTTTAGGTAATTGATGGAAATAAGTTTTTATTCAAATAGTTTGACCATGTTGTACTTTCACAATAATGTATCTCATTCTGAATATCACATAACGTTGTGAAAAGGTCGTATAGTATTTTATGCAGTTACTTATATTTCTCCATAATTCAGTATGGAATCGTTGCCTGCCAGAAACATGCTTCTACTTATATATATACACATAAGATTTATTTATGTAATGTTCTAAATATATACTTATAGTTATTTTATAAAAATATCAATAAACATCCAACTTAAATAATTCTTGATAGCTTTTGATTAAAGAATAATTCATGAAGTTTTTCTTAAAAATTACACAACCTTCTTTAGCAGTTAGAATTTATAGGTTCATAACTGCATGGAGATCATTAAAAATATATATACGTATATATGATTTGGAGTTGTTTTACATAAACAGGTTTATCAATGGAATAAAAAAAAAATGTGTTAAATAATTAGTTCTGATGAGTTTTAAGGTTATAAAATAGATTGGAAATGAATATTGTTTATGAATTTCATATTTTTACAAAACAAATTTGTATTGAAATTTCTATGTTTGAATTGTTTCATTCTGGGTGGTTGAAATAAATTTTTCCATCCAATTACTAGTAAATTTAAATTCATATTATTAATTCAGGATATTGAATAATAAAAATTAACTTAAATAATAATAAGTAGTTTACTTCAATTATTTATTAAAATTTATGTTTAATTTATTAAAATTACTTTTAAATGGATATCGAAAATTGTATTTACCTTTTTTTTATGCTTAATTATTTATAATGATCTGCTGCAAATTAATGTAAGAGTTCAGAATGACAATTTAGTGGAAAACATATTTAATATGACGTGCACCTAAGTCCCCGATTGCATGCAAATATTTCTGTGATTTAAATTCGGGCCACCATCAGTCGGTAGTAACAAGAAAAATGGTTACGTCATTCTTACAATATTTTATATATGATAACGTTGTTGTTACGTTGTATTGATAACATTTTCTGTCACCATGAAAACGTTTTTAAGTAAAATTTTCTTATCGCTTTTCATACATACAAACTCGAATAGTTCAGGGAGGGGGACCTTCATTAAAGTAAATGATAAGAATATTGCAGACTATCAGTAAATATTGCCAAGGCATACCGCAAAATTACCATTTCTTTTCAGGAAATTTTTAATATCATATTTATTACCATCAAATACAGGCGATCCGTGCTTAAAGGTTTCTACTTCCTTTACAGCTGTTGATAAATCTGACGAGGATCGTGAGTTTGAATCCCAGTTCTGCTGAAAATCTGTCATGCAGGCAGGCATAGGTGTGCCAACAAAAAACTTCCTTCAGAACGAATTTCAAAATTTTGCCCCTCCCGCCTTTTTTGTTATGGTAATTTTGAGTGGAGGAACTGTGTGAATTTCGTTATTCAGTAAAACTTATTTAATTCAAAAATGGATGAAAGTAGAAGGAATTTATATAATTAAAAAAAAATCCAGATATCCATAATTTTTTAAACCGAATTTCAGTAACGAAATGTTTTTTCATGCTCTTCCAGATGTAACTTATTTTTGAAAAGTCGAGTAGAATAGTAGAATCAGTCAGATGATTCAAATTTATGATTTATTAGATTAATGGTTTGTTTTCCCTTATGCAAGGGGCTTTTTTGGAGGGACTTCGGGTTCATGATCGAATGCTAAAGCCGACAGTTCACTTCCTAAGTTTCAATGTGATACGAATGTGAAACATCCTAGTTCTTCGTTGATCTTCAGTAGATTCTGAAAGATTTAAAAGATATAGTTTAGTTGGTTAGATTGACTTCCCATTTTGAAGCTATAGAAATACTACTTTGGGATAGATCGTGCAATTTCGAATCATGGTCAGATGACGAAGACGATACATTAGCCGTAAACTCCTCATTGAATTCCGCTTGCAGAAGGATGTTTGATCCTTGACGTATTAAATCGTGATTAAACGCGAAAAAGTCTGTAAACACACAACCGTGCTGTGAAGTCATACCTTGAATCTTCGGTTCTCTAGCGAAGCTAGGATTTTGTCATATTTGGATGCCTTAAAATTTGCTCAAATCTTATGAACAAACATATGATTTTCTTTGTAACATGAAATATATCTTTAAAAAAAATGGTTGAAAAATATTGGATATTGAGGAAGCAGTAAAATAATACCTTTTTTTTTTGGTCATTTATAGTGAATAATTTAATCTTCCTGCAAGTTATCCCCCTTTTTTTTTTTTTTTTTTGGTCTCAATAAAAATTTTCAGAACATATGATAAATCTTGTTTTGTGTGCAATTATTCAGTATTTACAATAGGTCCAATTCTAGATATTTTTATTTTATTTGATTATTTTAACTATCCTAGAGGAAACTAATCAAATATCTTCCATACACCATATTTCGAACCAAGTATTGATTAAACAAGCAACTTCTTTTTAGTCATTTCACGTGTGGCTTTTGTTTCGGTTTTCTAGATTTGGGTTTTTATAAATTTAAGGCACATGTTTTTACTTCCATTTCAAGTGGCACTGTTGGAATTTTAAAAGCTTTTTTAAATCATATAATTAAAATATGGATAATCTCTTTTGTGGAAAAATTGGGAATGGAGCGAATATGATTTAGAAATTTCCTGGCTTAAAAAATCATTGGAATACATTATTTGTTTCGTTCATAAAAATGTGTTGCCGATCTTCGCTGTTGAAAGTTTATTTCTATGAGTCAGAATAATTCAAATAGGAAAAAGACTGATGAAAAGCAAATTTTTCAAAATAACAGCAATTCGCTTTATTCATGTTATATTATATGCTTAGGTTCGTATTATGTACGACTTTTCGTTTTCCAATTTTTAATTTCAAAACTGAAATCTGCGTAGGAGTTTAAAACGAAAAATGATTTTTGTTTAGTTTTGTGTCTATCTGTATATGTGTGTGCATGCGTGCTCTTTAAATTTAATCAACTGCAGTTAAAAGCCAATATAAACCAAGGCTTTTATTTAATGATATGTTTCCCGTTTGGATAAATTCCAACGGTTAAAAAATAGTGTCGCAGTTTTTTTTTTTTTAACACTCGCATCGTTAAATGATCGGCGAAGTAGAGGCACTTATGGACATCCTTTGACCATTGCATAATCTACACATAATATCATTATTCTAATATTCTTAATAAATCTTTAAGGGGCAGATTTAGAACAAATTGCCATTTCTCACTATTTTAAAAATTTAAACTCATCAAAATCTGGAAGTCAATTTTTTTGTCTTATCTTTTTAGGTAAATATATAAATAAATGATGGAAAGTAGGCTTAATTCAGTAGTAAGCAAAATTACGTGAAAACCCAGTGTAAAGGATTTTAGAATAGGAGATATGAGTCGGTCATATCGCCAGCTTCCTAGTGAAAGTGAAATTGATTGATTGATATCCGGAAGATGGTTATTTCAATGATGGTGGGAAAAGCCTTTGTGAAAGTTGATATTGGTATGCTGTGTTTTCTTTCGTCGAGCAATTGCATATATTTTTTCATTTCGAATGATGTATGTTTATATGATAATTCAATTCGTCATTTGCTTGGTGGCAATGACGTGTTTTAAAATTATGTCGTCGCTTATAAAATGTTCTAAAATTGTATAGTCTCAGTTTTCCGGATTTGCAAATAAATAAAGGAACTAAATTTTTCGTAAACGATAATGAATATATATTTTTTGCACATCTGGAATAAACACATAGCCACAGTTTCATGCCGAATGTGAAAAAAAAAAAAAAAAAAATGATTGAAAAATTTTCCCTTTTTTTCCCTACCTTTTGTAAAATTAGGAAAATAAAGTTAAGTAATGCTGTTTGGTAAGCGACGATATGTTATTTACTTGGTTGTGGTGGTCGCAATTTATCCATAAACTGCTTCTTGTGTTAAGTGATTCCAGCCAATTGTACTATGTAGGAAAATAGGCTCAGTTCAGCACTACATAACTGAATGTGTCGCACTGAAAAGAAATTAGAGGAAAACTCATTATGGATAGTAATTTTAATACAATATTACAATAACCTGGAAATTTAAAAATTAAAAAAAAATGATGGAAAATATTTCTAGCTTTTTACGACATTTCGAAGATTCTTTAAACTTTTGTTGGCCGTTGTTTTCTTACGCGAAAGTTGGATAGTTAATGAGCCTACAGCCAGCCACAATAATTCCTGTTTATGCGGCTTAGTAACGGAGTGACTGGCTGTAATTTAATAAATAATTATAAAATAAGTCCAATGTACTAATCTTTAGGGAGTTAAAAGTTACAGAATTTTGTTATTTAGCCGAGTGCCATACATCCTACTCATTTCTGCAGGATTTTCATATAAATCTTTACCTTTTGTAATTCTTGTCCTTTGTAACCTACTTTCGATATTTAATCAAATATTAAATTCGGTTGCTCAGAGTACGAATCTTTCCGACTTGTTTGTATATTTTTACTGTCATAAAATGATTCATTTTGAACTTCATTTCACGATTGAAGTTCAGAATAAATGGTATTACTATGAAAATATAACTATGAAAGATTAGAATAGTATTGCGATTAATGTTTTGACTTTTCTCTTGATATATCAGCTAGTTGAACATAAATTTTAAATCTTGCATTCAGCCATTATTTTCTAAGCCCAAAGACCGAAGTGATGTTTATTGGATTATTTATTTGGTTAAGCGTCAGGAACAGTTCTACGAATGGCGGCATAAAATGAATTTATGGTCAAAATTTATTGCATCTCCTTTTAATCTTCTTTGCAGTGAAAGATCTTTTATCTAATTAATGGACTAAAAACGGTGATTACAAAGAGGGAATTTCTACCATGGAAATAAGAAAGTCACACTATGCAATGATAGGTGACTAGGGAACTTGCGGAGCTTTATTTAATGATTTTTTATCTCTCAAATATATTGAATAATAATGGCATTGGGAAAGACGCATTATCATTTTGCTGTAAAGTCTGAGTGATTCCTCCGCAATTTTTGTTTCTTTTGATTTTTTCTGTAAAGGAACCTGCTCCGTCATGGTAATCTGTCAAATGATCACCTAGCGCCAATTCTCTGATCTGATCGACAATGTTGAGAATAAGATGAAGTGGAGGGTTTTCCAGAGCTTGACAAACTCACTTCGATTCACTCAATTTTATTCGATTCATTTTTGTTTTTGCTAAGCAGTTATTTATAAAGACACTTCGCAATATTTCTGTCGCTTGAATTGCTTTGTGCAAATAAATTTTAATGCATATTCCTTATTCAGTTACAATCGCCTTTTTGGAAAATTGACCTTCATATCTCTTTGTAAACAAATTGATTTTCGGACGATAAAACGAAATTAATTCTTGATTGTTACCAAGTTTTTATGAAAGTTGTAAAAATGTTTGTTAAAATATTGAAGATCGTATCTACTATTGATGTATTTTAAATGAAGCATTCCAAATACTTTTTGATCACTGCAGTAGTTCGAAATTCCCATTCCAAGCTAATTAAATTTTAAGTTTGGACAGGATTCTTCTATACTCAAATTTAAAACATGCATGGAAACCATTAAAAGGACATTAGTATAGTACTACTCTCTTTTACTAGATCTGTATAAGGAATTTATTCAGAATAATAAGCAAGATAAAAAGTTGCCATATGCGCTTGCATCGGTCATTTCACCGGTTCATTTGAAAGCAACAGATTTTAAAATGATTATAGATTTTTATTTTTCAAATTTGTGACTCCAATTCGGTGTTTAAAGTGAATTACCTTTTGATTGAAATAATTTAAAAAGCAGCCTATATTGATGTGCCGACAGTCATGATTCAGCAATTGCATTTAAAATAATTATCTTATTTAAGCTGAGTTTGATATGCCAAACGATAAATATGCCAAACGAAAGATGATGATAGAAGAATCCGAGTAGATCCTAAAACGCTACAGCATTCCTATTATATATATCCCTTATTGTTTGCAAGTTATGTTGGATAAAGTGCACGATACCAGTCAGGAAAAAGTCATAATTTACAATATTTCTGATAGACCTACACGTAAAATAAACACATATTTTGAGGAGAAAAAAAAAAAAACTTATAAAATGACGCCATTTTGATGATATACCTGGATTTAAAGCTGAGCTTCAAGCTCCGAAACTCCGGCGAAATGCAAAATATTGTCGTCAAAATCTTTAATGTTAAATACAATATGTACTTTTTTTAGCTGCAATGCATTCAATTTACCAAAGAACTTGCACATTTCATTAGCTTTCGAATGAGTATACAATAAACCATATCAGTGACCTAGTGCAGGAGAAATTGTCATTCGTTTGCAATACTGAAATTGACTGTCTTAGAAATAAACATTCATCGGAAAAGCCCTCAAATGAAAGGATAGCTTATAAATCAAGTGAATGCAAATCCGCCAATGTTGAACTCTTTCCGGTATGGTGATGTCAGCCAATTGGTTCCGTTATGTATTTATAACTGAATAAAACTTAGTTTTAGCATTTCCATTCTTGATCTAACTCAGGGATTCCCAAACTATTTTGGTCGTGGAACCCCAAAATTTGTTGCGAATGATCGCGGAACCCTGAATATTTTTTTATCTGATATTTTAATATCTGATATTAAATGAAACAAGTATTATTTTGGTATTTCAGATTTTATTGAATTAAATAAAACTAAAAAAAACAACAATTCATCATAGAAATAATTAATAAAAATACAAAACATAAACTAAAATAAATGGAAAATCTTTAATGTGAAGAATGCACCTGCTTCTTTGATTCCATGATTCTCTTAAAATTGGGTGTTAGGTTTGATAACTGAACTCGCATATCTGGTGCGGCATCAAGTTTGTTACGGTATTTGGTTTTTATCGCAACATTTTTTGAAAACCTAGGTTCACACAAATAAGTGGTTGCAAACGGCAGTGTAATTTGAATAGCCTCTTTTGCTAAATTTGGATATTCATCGAATACATCTGACCAGAATATTGTTAATGAAACTGTTCTAAATTTGGCTTCATTGTGTATCCGAACTCAATTCAATCAAATTTTCATAATCCATGGAATGAAATCCTTTTTGGTTTTTCCTTTATTTTAAAAGGATTTTGTACCTAGTGATTATCTTGATTCTCTAGGTTTGGAAAATAACTACTGAGTGATTGCTGTAAACTGGACAAATATGTTTTTATACCATCACGGATTTCCATATCTAAATCTACTTCAGATTCTTCGAGAAAATCACTAAGCGTCTGGAAACACTCAGAAGTTATTTTGCTCCACAGCTGAAATCCAATATTGTGTTTTCCTTGAAAAGGCAACCAATTTATCTTTTGTTTGCAATATGTTGACTTGTTTTCTTTGCAAACATATTTCGTTCAATTTTCCAAATATATTAGAAAGGTATGCATGTGTAGATAGCCAAGCCATATTATTTAATCTGTCTGATAATTCAAATTTATGATCAATAAAATAAGCCACCAGTTCCTTTTGCAATTGAAATATTCGCACAAGCATTTTACCATGCAATAACCATCTAACTTCCGTATGAAGAAGTAAAGTGGTGTGAAGACTACCCATATCTTCGCACATGGCTTTGAAAATACGTGATTGCAATGGTTTACTTTTGATAAAATTAATCTTTCCTGTTTCGTCTAGAACAGGTTTAAATGTCGACGAAATCCTTTTTGTTACTAATGCATATCTGTAAAGAATGCAGTCAGTACTGTTACAGGTTTTTTTTTTGCAACATTATTAATGCGTACTACAGAACCACTCACTTTTCCTGTCATTGCTTTTGCTCCATCGCTGCAAACAAACCGCATCTGGGGCCTCCTCGTCACCAGTACAAGTAAATCCAAACGACAGGTAAGTAGTATCATATTTACGTCTTTTCGTTGATACCACCTTCCAAAATTTTAAAATGAGGCTGTAGCTGCACGGAACTAGAAATCGATGTCATTGCGGGTTCCAGAATGCCTGTATCTGTAGATTCCGCGATTTCTGCATTTCTACTAACAACGTCAGTTATCTTTAGCGACCCATTTTCTAACCAACGATCCATTATAAGGGCAATTTTTGTGTTTTAGATATTACGGTATTTCTTTTGATATTGAAACGTTGTTTACGGTCTGAATTACAGTTACCGTTAATAATAAAAGGGCACAATAGCATTAGCGCAAATGGATGGTTAACCGACTTTATTTATAAACAAACTAGCCCTCCTACCAGTCTTTCGGTGTATTCTTCCGTATTTCCATGTATTTCTACTGGAAATGGTGTGAAAAGGCTCCGTTTTTGTTTAGTTTTTTTCAATAATCCAGTTTTTTATTTTTTTACACATTACTTTAATTTTTTTTTATTTTTTATTTAATTGATGTCATTTAAGAATATGCAATGCAGGCATGTCAGTGATTATGATGAAAACAAATAGAAACGTGCTTTGCATGGATCAACTGGTGCGGTCATAAGAAGCCAAGGGACATAGACAATCAACAAAGTAGTAACCTGGAAAAGAAGTTTGGAATATGCCACTATGGCCGTCTATTGGTAGGATCGAAAGTTTGATCCCGGTTAAACATCCATACAACGGTATATTGCAAAAAAAAAAAAAAAAAAAAAAAAAAAAAACATACATTTTGGAGGTCGATTGTAAACTTTCCGAGGAAAATGTGAATATATTAAACACATTCTTATATTTTTTAATCAAAGAAAAATTGGCACGCGAAACCCCTAAATTTTTTCGTTGAACCCACATTGGGAACCACTGATCTAACTAAAGCTGTACAGTTAGACAGAAAATTAAAATAAGGAAGCTACAATAACCTCCATCCAAGGGTTTTTTTTTTTTTTTTTGATTGACGATTTTAGCGATATATTGCTAATGAAAGATTAAATATCTTCTGAATATAATGTGTATTAAATTCTTGGACAGAACATCCGCTTTTATCGTATACTTTTTTTTTTTTTTACTTACTTTTACTTACTTTACTTTACTTTTTTTACTTTCTCGTATAATGGAGCGAAAATATTGTAATCGTCAAAGAAATTCGAACTTGAGATTTTGATGAATCTCCACGTTTTAGACCTATCTGAGTTTGAAAAACACATTTTTGGAAAAGTGTCCATCTGTCTGTGACAAAAATAACTCAAAAACACTTTGAGCTAGACGGATGAAATTGACTACGCGGCCTTTACACCAAATTTGTATATTTCTATTATATTTTGAGCAAAATTTGTTCTGAGAAAGTGTCTGTCCTGCTGTTCACATATAAATTAACACAACTACAAAATGAAGAGAGCTAGATAGATAAAATTCGGTACACAGAATTATCATTTGCAGTGTAGATACCTGTCAAATTTTGAGCCAAATCCAACCTGGAGTTTATCATCTGTCGATCTGTACTTTTAGAAACATGTAAACGCGATAATTCACAACGCAACGACTCAAATATATCAAATTTGGTATGGGATTTTGTGACTACAAGTATTTTGTGTTAAGTTTTTGTTTCAGTCGGCTGGGAAAAATACGTTTGAAATCAAATTCAATTTTCGAATATTTTTAATGGCATGCCAAGGATTAATCACCGAAAATGTCGCCAAGGATGACAAGATATTCAGTAAAAATGCCAATTTCATGCCAAAGGTGACTATTTCGTAACGGTTGTCCGCCAATGCCATGCAAGCCAATTTCTGGGATAATACTTTTATTAGAGAGTATGTGAGAAAGTTTTTGGAAGACCACTCCAGCTGATTGTAATTATTTGTCTATCTGTGAACAAGAATTAGAAAATCCTCTGAGATAGACGAAGTTTGATATTTGGTCTTTAACACAAATTTGTAGATTTCTGTCAAATTTTGAATGAAATTTATACAGTGAGATGTCTGCCTGTTTGAATATGTTAATTCAATAACTATAAAACAAAGGGAGCTAAACGGATTTGGTACATAGATGTGTAATCTAAAATATGGACATTTGTAATTAAATCTGTCTAGGGGTTCTGCCGGTTTATTCTTTCATAAGTCTGTAAATGCTATGACCTTGATTTCAAACGGGCAGGGACAAAAAAAAAAAAAAAACAAAAAAAAAAAAACGAAATATGCATTTGGTTTTTGGGTACTTGTGTATTAACTTCATGCCTCCTAGCATTTAATCGTCGATAATCGCACACTAATGAGTTTTTCTTAATTATTGTTAACCATTGGCATGTCGTTAATAACGCGTAAATTCATTAATGTGAGTAAGTACTACTTCCGCTGATTTTTATCTTGATAATGTTTATAGGCATATTATCTTTAAATTGCGATTTGCATGAAAAAAATGTGTAAATAAAATTCGCACCTACAGTTACTAAATTTGGCAGATAATTATTTCTTGGATAATAGGTAGCCGCTAAGAAAAAGTTTTTGTAAATTTTTATTATTAAAAAAATGATTGAAAATTAGACTTTTTTTTTCCCTCAATGAACTTCGGAGCATATCATTGCGCAGATAACCATTTTTACACCACTTTCAAAATTAAAGAACTCACTGATATTAATTTTATTTTCATATGATTTTTCTCTCTAATTTTATTGAATTAAAAAATGTAAGCATTTATTACTACAAAATCTGTACTGTTTTAGTTTAGATACTTGTTTAGCATTTGTACATATGCTTATTGCAATGATAGTAAATTCTTTTTTTTTTTTTTTCTTTTTTTTTGTGTGCATATATAATTTTTAAAAGTATTATGAAGATGGATGAATCAATTCTTAAACATATATTATAATATTTTAGTCTAGAAGTACGAATCTTCTTCATTTTAATAAATGTAATTCTAAAGATAGCTATTAATGATAAGGAGAAGGGGAAAAAATTCGTCGACCCCTGACATAGATGATATGTAACCAAATGTTCTTAATTTGCACCAATAACAATGTTTAAAGTATCTTTGTCTTTCGGCAATGTAATCCTTTGCATTCAACTTGCTTATATATAACTTCTACGCAGAAAATTACTCTTAAACAAAATACACTCCCCCCTCCCTTTAATTCTGAATGCCACTTAAAAATAAATTCAAAAGAAATAGGATTTATTTATTTCCTTATGGAATTACCTAGCTAGGGGTAAAAATATTTTCACCTTTCTATTTATTTTATTTATTTAATAAAAATATTTATATTTTTTGTAATCGTATTGTATATATTTTTATTTAAAATGTGCCTTTCTGTATTTTTTTTTTTTTGTGTGTCTCGTAGAACATTTTGTATTTGCTTTGTAGCCATTAAATGCCGTTAAACCTTGCATGTAGCTGTTAAATTGTTTTTTCGTATAACGCGTAATCAAATAATGCAGCTTTAGTATATGGATCTCTGTAACAATTTACATTAATATTTAAATTTTCAATATCACTTTCTTTATTAAATAACTATGATGGGAAGATTTTCTTACAATTAACATTCACTCTTCCGGTTCAGATTTTTAATGAACCTGTTAAGAGACGTTCCGGTTCCAAGAACGGGCGTAGGCCGACTAATGAATGGGTAATCTATCGTCTGAGTTGTCTGGAATCTGATTAAGAGGCTCGATATTTCACCTACATTCTCCACCTTCAAGGTCTGGAATTATCACCGAAGATGTTGTCCGGTTTCCGTTTCTTGCGCGAAGATAAAAGACGTTACTCAACAATGGGAAATCCTGCTTACCTCCCTCCCTCCTTGCCACCCTCCATCCACTCACTCGCGCACCGAGATTAGAATGGAAGGAATGACACTATTTCAAGGCATTTTTCAGACAATGCTTCCTTGAATGATTGTTTTGAGTGTTTACACATACTTGTTGTAAGAAACTATAGTTGCACGTCATTATTTTTTTTTTTTCGTTCTTGGCAGTTATACAGTTTTTAGTTCTTTATATATTTAAAGTACAAATAGTGATGGTTATTTTTAGTTGAATTCCATATTTATATAATGTGGATGAAGTTGATAAGGAAGTCATCGGCGTACTTCCCTGCAAGTGGCGAATGCATGCAAAGAAAACACTTTTACAGAGTTTGCAGACGTAACCTAGTACAGATGAAATGTTTATAGAATAACCACTTTTTTTTCTAGAATTTGAGGGTACCTTGGCATAGATTAGCCAAAAGTCCAAGAACGGAAGATAAATAAAACAGAAGAACAATATTTGGAATGTATTGAGGTGTGAGGATTTTATTGATTATTATTGATTTATCGCTATTGTGTTTGTCATGTACTTTTTTATAGTTCGAAGGGTTCCTGTCACTCTCTTTGAAGAATATTATGAAACAACTCGAAATTGATATAAATTATATTTTATTTGTATTTAATAGCATATTGTTTATATTCAGGGCTGTAAGCTTTTTCAACTAGTATTCATGTAAATTGTAAAAAAATATCCTTGAATCATTATTAATCTTTCCTTGCTTTGTTTCTTGTCCGCCGATTAGTGAAAATATCTTCATTAATAAAAAGATGTACACTTTTGCATGATAAATATGTCTCGTATAATCGATTTATTTGTTGCTCTAAACCAGGGCATCTGACCAAATAACTTGTCATATGACCCAAATGAAGACAATGAAGTGAATAATTTTGGGTGATTTGTAATCATCATGTCTTCTGTAATGACCGCCTCGGCTTTTTTAATGTTCTGTTACTTATTTATGGCTTAATTTTTAAAGGTTGATACTAATCAGTGTTATAGAAATTTGAATTACTTTCACCGAAAGTTATTTTCTACTTGAAATTTCTATTTTGAAATATTATCATATCATATTCAAAAGAAACATTCCTAATTCCCAGAATATCATTCATTCCATCAGAGAATAATGCGCCATTTAGGTTTAAAAGAAAGGGGGGAAAACCCATGTACATTTGGCATTTTTGATGGCCACTAAGACTTTTACTAATACTGGGACTCATTGTGTGAAGTGTGTTTAGTGAAGTTGTTCCAGGGGTCATTTGGACAACAGATGTACAGTTGTGTTCATAGAGAAGTTCTATGAACATTCATATAATCTATGAGGTAGATTTAGTATGTAATTTATATTTTTACCTGTGATTATTAATTTTTTAAATGTCTATAATTTTTATAATGAATTCTAAGAGACATCGATATATTGATTAATTACTTAGTTGGAAGCATGTTGTAAGTCTGGAAAGCAGGTTTACATTCTTCTCGTACAGCGTTTAAAATGTTTTTAGATTAGCTTCATTTGTCTTCATAATATTTTCATTAAACAAAAATGACCTTTTTTAGCTCAAAAATTTGATTCTATGTTGATGAAAGTGACGACTTCGAAAGGATATCAGTTTAGGTTTTTTTTATTGTTTCTCAAAACTGACTTTTTTTTATAATTGTGCTGTCACGCAAGTTCTTTATTATTAAATCTAAATTTGTTTAATGAACTCTCTTTAAATAAATTTTGAAACTCTTATCTCCTTTATTTTGCACTTTCATATTTTTCTTTGCCAATTTCAAGTCCTCTTCTAAATACTTACAAAAATTAAGAAAAGGAACATTTTGAAATAAAAAATACTTTATTCAGTTCCGATTTGAATTAAGGAATTATAAACTAATGAATTAAGTTCAACCATTATAATTATTTTACAATAACTGTGCTAGGACGCAGCTTCCACATTGTAACGAGCGAAGCGAGTAAATCCTAGAGGATTGTGATGCAATCCTCCGGGATTTGGCGAGCGTTAATAGGATTCTGAGCAGCTCCGTAGTATTGAATAAAACGATTAATTTTATTTTTGATTAAAAAAAAGGGAAGATGAACCCATCAAGGCAATCAAATTTTGAATAATTTTAATGTACAGTATTTTCATAAAATTGATTTTTCAGCTTTTTATTAAGAAAAATATGACTGATTCCGACTTGCACCTGACTTAAGTTTGAAATTTTAATATACAGTGGCTCAAAAAATTGAGAGTACAACTTACTCTTACTTGATAAATCCGACTTTCAATGCAAATAACACATTAACGGGAAGTGCAAACTTGTTTTTATTTTTACACATAACAAATGGTTTAATTTAGAGCAAACATAAAGAAAAATCAACAAAAAATTTCTAAATTGAAAAGTTTCAGAAGCATTTTAAATAAACATACACAGAATTTTGCCTCAAAAAATTGAGAATACACCAATGAAATTTTTGCAATATCACGCATAGAAACAAAGTATCACTATTAAATTGCATGTCTTTTGGCTCTTATAATGGTCTTTAAACGTCATGGTACCGATTCGACCCATTTTTGGTGGTATCTGAAGATATTTTACCCCATTCTTCTTGCACCACTTGTTTTAAATGGGTTTTGTTTCTAATTTTGTATTTTTGAACCACTTTTTCGAGTATGACCCGCAAATATTCAATGGCATTGATGTCGGGGTACTGTGGTGGTGTGTGTAACTGTTGCTTACAATGAAAAAGACATCATATTTTGACGTTACGTGCATTCTGTTTTGGGTCGTTGTCCTGCTGGAAAATGGAATTTCCATCTAAACCCAAATTTTTAACACTTTCCTTTAGATTGCTGCTACCATATGGTTCATCCAACTTGTTGCAGAAACTTTTCAAATCATAGGCAGAAGTGTAAGTGCTGAAACTGTGCTAAATGCCATTAAACAAGCTGGATATAAAAGTAGCATTGTTAGAGAGAAACCGTTCATCAGCTTGCAAATTTAGAAAAAGCAATTGAAGTTTGCAAAAACTCATCAATTGAAGACCAATAACCTTTGGAAGAAATCTATATTTAGCAATGAAAGAAACCTCAACATTTTTGACAGTGACAACCATCTTACTGTATGGAGAAAGCCTAATACTGCTTTGTATCCAAAAAATTTACGTCCTACAGTTAAACACGATGGTGATTCCATGGTGATTTGAGGTTATATGGCTTCATCCGGGGTAGGAAATTTAATTTTTATAGATGGCATTATAAATGATACGGTTTACTTGGATATACTTCGCAGCAATCTAAAGGAAAGTGCTAAAAATTTGGGTTTAGATGGAAATTTCATTTTCCAGTAAGACAACGACCCAAAACAGAGTACACGTAACTTCAAAATATGGTGTCTTTTTCATTGTAAATAGCAGTTACACACACCACCACAGTACCCCGACATCAATACTATTGAAATATTCGTGGGCCATATTCGAAAAAGGGGTTCAAAAACACAAAATTAGAAACAAAACCCATTTAAAACAAGTGGTGCAAGAAGAATGGGGTAAAATATCTTTAAATACCACCAAAAATGGGTCGAATCGGTACCATGACGTTTAGAGGCCATTATAAGAGCCAAAAGACATGCAATTTAATAGTGACACTTTATTTCTATGCGTGATATTGCAAAAATTTCATTGGTGTATTCTCAATTTTTTGAGGCAAAATTCTGTGTATGTTTATTTAAAATGCTTCTGAAAATATTCAATTTAGAAATTTTTCGTTGATTTTTCTTTATTTTTACTCTAAATTAAACCATTTGTTATGTGTAAAAATAAAATCATGTTTGCATTTCCCGTTAATGTGTTATTTATATTGAAAGTCGGATTTATGAAGTAAAAGTAAGGTGTACTCTCAATTTTTTGAGCCACTGTATATAAAGTTGGGTCTTTCGAAATGGATTCGAATGAAATGGATTCAATCGTCGCATTAATCCTCATCAAATATTGGTATTTGCTTTTATATGATAAAATTTTTCTCTCTGCTGTAATATATAGTATGTTTAAATTGGTATGGTATAAAACTATTATTTACGAATATAATTTAATAAAATTTAAAATGTTTTGTTTTTTGATTATAAACATTCTATTTTGGATGCTCTTATTCTCGATCAGAAAAGATTGCTATGATGGAGTGTGTGTGTGTTTAGAAAATTTAAAAGATTGAGAACTCTTGTATCAGAAATCGCTTTTTAGACTCGACGTATTGAATCTTCCCTTCCCGACGTTATGTACATTGGTCGGAAGATTCTCTGTGGCCTTCTGGCTGAGGCCATCACAGAATTTCTGCCTTTCCTTTGTGGTTGGCGCGTGATTTTTCCCGCGTTAAGTGCCGACGTAAAGTTCATTTTTAAGTTATCGTACTCCAAACTGGCTCGTATAAGTCGTCACACCCATTGATAGATCGTCGGCCGATAAAAATGACTGTTTATCGTTGATTGGTCTTCACTCTGATGATTTCTGATGCTGTAATGAAAGCTGAGTTATTGACATTGCTTCCTTTCCCACCTCCTGTTGCTCTTTATCCTTCTGATATGCATATGTCCTCATTTTCTTCATCTGCGATATTGAGCATTTCAGGGCATTCTGGAATGTATAATCAATAACAGTTCTATCTGATATCGTTGGTTCAGAGTATTCCAAAATTCACCAGAGTTAAAAAATTGATACACAATTATTTAACTATCAAATGTTGCAATGTTCTTTTTTTTTTTTTTTTTTTTTTTTTTGTGTGTGTGTGTGTGTGTGTGTGTGTGTCTGTGTGTGCCATAATTATCACGCGAATTAATTTTGTAATATGCAATAATATTTAAAATAAGGATTGAAATTCACGAAACTTTTATAGCATTCTAAACCTTGCTAAATTTAGAAACTGGTTCATTATTGATTTGTACTGCAGTCAAAATTTTCTACAGCAGCGCAATAAACAATCAATAAAATTTTCAATAAAAGACGAACAATAAAATTTTCGGTAAAAGACGCAGTTTTTATTCTGTTTGCTATTGCGGCAATTATTCGCTGATTGATTTGATTTATTAGATTAAAATTCCTCTTCGAAGTAATTTGTGGTTAATCAGAGGAACCCACTAATTTTGAATAGTGGTCAAAATTATTCAGATAACGAGGATGCCTTCTGAGCCAGTATTTCCGCACTAAATTTCTGCATTTTAATTTGTAACAGCAGGGAGAGATTTGATGCGGATCTTTGAAATCATTTCACAGACCGCTTCTCGCATTTCAGAAATTGTGGTGGTCACCAGAGCATCGTGGTCTTAGAATAGTCTTGATGACTTCATTCTGTGTCTTCTTCAATTTACAGCGAGAAAAAGTTCCTTGTTAAAGAAAATTTTTATATCCTATCACAGCTTTACCAGGAAATAAGCGACTCGCCTGGTTGCGAAATTTAATCTTCCAAGGTCTTCGTGCTTTTTCTCTCCATGTATGAATTAAACCACATAGAAATGCTTTTTCTGCTTTTAATTTTTTTTTAAATATCGCATTAAAAGTTATGCTTGATTCAATTGTTTAATTCATTTATATTTAACTGAAATTATTTCTCGAAAATTGACCTTTAAAGTATAAACCTTAAATGTAGGATGTCTTTGTGTGACGATCACTCAAGTATAAAGGAAGTTCTACTTGCTGGAGTTGAAATCGTCTCTTTTGATGCACCAAGATTTTTTTTTTGTTGTGGTTATTCATCTCTTGAGTGGAATGTGGAAATGGCGCATTCTTTTCCGCCTCATGCAATTAAAATAAGCTACGAAAGCTCACTTTACTTCACCCCACCCATTTGAACTAGAGAGTTTCTTGATTTAGAGTGGGCGGTAGAAGAGAATGATTACCCAAGACCTGGTGGAACTTAGAAAAAAGTATTGTTTGTCAAACTGCCTTGCAGATAAAATTTGTGATGTAGAATATATATGATATATATTCCTGGAATCATCACTATTGGTTAATCCAGGAATAATTAAAAATTAGAATACAGTACACTCTCGAATATCGGGTTCGCAACTATTCGGTTTAGTTTTCTTTTATCGTAATTAAATGAGGAAGGCAAGGCGTTGCATTGGCAACATTGCCAAGGAATTGGAAAAGGGCGTCTGTTACGATCTTCTTACGTGTTGTGTGCAAAATACTAGTTGTGACATGAAAAGAGCAGCGTTCTGCTCGTTGTTCATATTTTCATCCGTGTGTAACGGACCTCGATTGTTGCCGCTGCTCAATACATACAGTATTCAAAAACTAAAAATTGTAAGTTTTGACTCTTATCTCTTAGGGTTACCTTTTCACATCTGTAATCATTTATCGTTTGAGTCAATTTTCATAAGAATTAGGTCTACGATTTACGTTAATGTTTTGTTTGTTTCGTGCATTTAAGTTAAGCATTACAGAATTTATGTTAAAATGTATGCAGTTTATATCCTTTAACTTACTTTTTCTCTAATAAATTCTTGAAACCTGCAGTGCAGTATATAAATATATATAAACTATCGGTACAGATACTCCTCTCCATCAGGGGACTACTCTACTCTGCTACGCAGAGTAGAGCCAGTTCCACTTCAACCACCTCACACCAAAGAACATAGCAAGCCCATGGCATTCATGTAAAGCCAAGTCACTTTACCTCAACTTCTCGCCACTACAGGAGATAGCTTCTCTGGAAGCGGGATCTCCATTAACCACCACCATTCATTCGGTACAGATACTTCTATTTTAACTCGGCATGTTACCGGTAACGGCTTCTATGATTCAACTGCGACTGCGTTCACATTCTATGTGGCTTGAGATAAATGGAGGATTTAGTATTAAATGAAGGGGACTACTCTACTCTGCTACGCAGAGTAGAGCCAGTTCCACTTCAACCACCTCGCACCAAAGAACATAGCAAGCCCATGGCATTCATGTAAAGCCAAGTCACTTTACCTCAACTTCTCGCCACTACAGGAGATAGCTTCTCTGGAAGCGGGCTCTCCATTAACCACCACCATTCATTCGGTACAGATACTTCTATTTTAACTCGGCATGTTACCGGTAACGGCTTCTATGATTCAACTGCGACTGCGTTCACATTCTATGTGGCTTGAGATAAATGGAGGATTTAGTATTAAATAAGTGAGAAAATACGTATTATAACAGTGAGTTTTGGTATAAAAACCTTGCCTTCTAGTATTGGTGGTCAAAGAAATGAGTTCACAGAACTTCGGCCTATCCGGCTTTCTTATCCGGTCTGCCTTTCCACCACATTAGGCCGGATACGCCAAATACATTTTGGAATCCATTGCGCATTGTGTTGGATTAAAATGGTGTAAAGAACACTCATACAGCAACAGATAGATTTTAGATATTTGTAATAGTTTTGTTGGTCGTATAAACGAATGGTAGTTATTAAACTAAAAGAGTTTTGTTAACTCTGAGGTGAAGTTTTATAGAGCTAACCACAATGCAAGTAGAGCGCGACTTTGAGTTCGCTGACTAGCATTCGACCTCAGATAGGCGAGTGCATTTGTCGAGGAATAAAGTGTGAAACGGCGAAATAACGTTCTCGCAGTAAATAACGTTCTTGCAGATTGTGTTGAAATCGGCGTGTATTTTTTGCTTACTTCTGTTTATTCATATATGTAATCGCATATTATGAAAGAGCAAAACGCAGCTAGGTCTGGCTAACATTGATTCATGTTATCTGTTAAATTATCGCAGTAGACTAAACTGTTAACGTCCTTCTTTAGAAGTTGTTAACAATTCCCTTGCAACAATTCAGCATGGAAATTATTTCTATCAAAAGTTCAGCATGGAAATTATTTCTATCAAAAGACAACATGGTCATGCTAAAAAGGTTCAACATTTTGATAAATTTAACACAGGAAAATATTATTTGCTTATGGGTGTGGTTTAATAAAAGATTTTTCATCTTGAATGAGATTTTGATTATCTTGAAAAAGGGAAAAAATTGGCTTACTATTCTTGATTTTAAAAATAATAATTCATAATTGTACGAAAGCGAAGCAAATCTATGGCTTTAAATGTATTAAGATCTCTCAAATAAAAGCAAACGACCTAAAGTAACATTCTTTTGTTAGAGAGGCATCATAAAGCTGAAAGAAGTTTATTGGACAAAGATATATTTTTTTTTTCTCTTTTGAAAAAAAAAAAAAAAAAAAACATCTATTAATAGTTATCAGAAATGACAAAGTGGAAAAGATAGTATATTTAAATGTATTCCTCTCTCTTTTACAAGTTTTTTTTTTTTTTTGTTTCGGTTAATGTAGGTTCACCTAACATGCATTTTTGATATCAAACAACCTTGTTAACAACGAGAGTATCTATATTGTGTTTATGTATTTGCTTTCAAATTTTCTTAATAATGAATTAAGTTACAATTTAATTTAATTTTACATAGTTACAATTTAATTTTGAATTTCTATATTTTTAATTATTTTCTCCATTAAGAATAAATTCATTAAAAATTTCAGAAAAAAAAAATTATATTCTTTTACTTCTAAAAGGCTGGTGTTAGTAGTTTTTCTCGTTCGATTTTTAAGGGTCCACAAATTTCAACAAAATAAGATATAATGAAGAGAATTGGATTGTTTTAATTGAGTTTTATAAATAAAAAAAAACCATTTTCTTAATGAATTAGCATAAAAAAGGGGGGTGGGAGGGAGAGAAAAATAAATGTAAACATTTATAACATTGCTTATCTATCAGAAGTACAGGAACAAATTTTTTACATTACAGGTTAAAGACATTAAATATTTTGCGCAATCAATGTTCAATAGTTTGTGTGGTTGCTGCTTAACGTGATAAATCATTCACACTATATCTTATCCATATGATTACGGAATCTTGAACTTTACGTTTCTTTTTAATATGATAATAATCAATGTGAATGAATGCCTATCAAAAAACTAAATAATTTTAAATTTTTCTTTTTATGTTTTATTTATGCATAATTTTTTTATGGCTTACTTTTCTTGTTTTGTAATTTTTTAAAAAATGCTGTTTAAATTCTAATTTTTACTTTAAGTTGCTTTTATCTGTAAAAAATTATATTTTGTTTGTACAAAGGGCCTAAATTTCGGAGATACATAAACTCCCAGTTAACTTTTGCTTTAAAATTATACAAATGACTGTTTTTTTTAATACCTGTTAAATACTTTATTTTAGTTGTTTAACAAAAACGGGATATTTTAACATATTGAATTCGCCCAACAATTTTAGACTTTTGGCGATTTTTTTTTTAATATTTTGCAAATAGATATATAGTTTATTTTAAATTAAAAAGTGTAGCTTTCTGGAAATTTAATTAATGTTAATCATTTTATGCATTCTACATTCATAAGAAAGCATAATTTTGCTATTCTTAACCGATTCTATACTATTTCATGAAATGACCCACAACTGATCACGATTAGTGATTGCATTTCAAGCGTCGCCTATTTCTTATAAATCAGTCAGTGTGTGTTAAATTATGTCAATGTAGTCGCATTGACTTTTAGATACAATTTTTTAAAATTATATTTGACGCTGGATCTTGAGAGCGAATCATATTAGTAATATATTGTAACCATCTGTCCACACACTTTTCTTACAAATTTTGTAATTACTTTGACGCATTTAATATGGCTAAAGTATGGCCGGGAGAATTTTAAAGAATTTTTATCTTGCGTAACTGACGAAATAGTTTATCATTGAAGCGGTACATAGTTTACATTTTAGCCATTCTTACAGTTCAATGCTGTCCATAGTATCAGAATTCAAGGGAATCTAAAAGTTGTTACAAATTGGGGATTTGGAGTCCTTGCTTTTAATATTCTCTTGATTTCTTGTCTCTCATCCACTATCGTGTCAATAAAATGTTCTTTGGGTAACTGAAGAACGCATTTCAATCGCAGGATCGATGTTCCTCTTTGTTATCGGGCTAAATCTTGTTGTTAGAACAACCTTCAAAATATATTTAAGGGTTATTTCATAGATTGATATCTCTTAATGTTGGGCGACAGAAATATAATGTCAGACATATGTTTATAACTATCTTGAGTTCGAGTTTAGATCTTGTTTCTGAAATTAGAAACTGTTACACATATATCAGCACAAATCAGCTTCAGGAATTCTTACAGCCAGGTTTGGAGTGCATTGTTCTGTTTGAATTGTTCGGATACTATTTGGAAGACAATTTTGGTTTTTACAAAGTTCAGTTTTATATGCTTTGATTGCATTTAATTGCTTCGGAATTTACTATAGGTATTTTCTCCAATTCTCTATAGAAAACTGGCTCATCTATCCGAAGTATTCACATTAATGTCTGAATTGTTGACTCGTTGAAGTCAATGAACCTCAGCAATGGGCGTTGAAGGTAACTTCTTTGTTGCGGATGACAACACAATTTTTCTACCCTGCGTTTGTTGCTGTGCTTATGAAGATCAATCGCTTCCAATTCATTGAAATCAATATCTTTTTTTTTTATTGCAGTTACATCAGTTGTATTTGATAGTTTTACTCCGACTCCTCTCACCAGTGTGATTCAACCAACACATCGCTCACCAGTCTCATTTTATTTTGGCTTCCCGAAAGATAACATTGCCTTTTCTATCATCATGGCATATTCCCATTTTTACTGTGAGACGTCCATTTCTTATCGACAGACTGTCTTTTAATAAAATGCTGTATGTTAGTAGAATTCTAATTTTTCACGAAAGTGCGAAAATTTTAGCATTAGTGCTCGAACTTAAAATGTTAAGTTTAATAAATTAAATAAATGCTTAAATAATTTTTTTGTTATCAGACTATTAAAATGAAACATTTAGTTCTTATTAAAACTAAGAAAATTGTCTGCAGATTTTTAAATTAAAATTTGTCTGTCATTTTTTTTTTCTTTCAGATTGTAGGCTGCTTGCGCGAACTGAAAATTCAATTCATAATTTTTTACTTAACATTCAACCCTATTAGAATCCAATATTTCAAGAAATCTTTTTTTTTTTTTTTTTTTTGCTGATTCCTAGTTTCCAACTTTAAATTTAGTTCTACATAATTATGAATAAGAATATATGTATCGTAAAAAAAAAAAAAAAAAAAAAAAAAGCCTTTTTCGATTAAAAAAAAATCAATGGATTTGAACTGCAGTATTCAAAATCGAAACATAAATCATTCAAAATTGTGTATCATTATAAAGTATGAATATTATATATTGTAGTAAATTGGGAATAATAAATACGTAATAGCAAATATTAAGATTTATTATTGACTAGCTGTCTATGGTGACCAGTTGGTTCGTCGGGATTAATTATCGCTAAAATGTTCAGTTTTATGTAATTTGTAATTTCACTTTTTTAAAATGTAACTTGGTAACTGAACTAACTTTAAATGTAACTTAATTTTTTCTTCAGCAAAATATTTTTAAGTTTTAAATTTTGATTCATATTTTCATGCTGTAATAGAAATTTTAAACCATTCTATTCATTGCATTACGTATATCTCTAATTTTCTGTCAGCTCCTAAAAATTTGTGAGCATGAAATTGAAGTGGAAGTGATTAAACTTTAAACAAAACAAAAATAAAATGAAAATTCTATATTTATATAATAGCCCTAAAACGCAGCCACGCAAAAATATCCATTGTTAGAAATAGTACACTTTTTATTCAGTAGCAAAAAATGCAGCGAATAATTATGCAATTTTTAATTTTAAATTCGAAAGTTTGTGCTGAATGATGTTTGACAATTTCTTTGACTTCCGACTCAAATTCTTTTTTCAACTTTATAGAGAGAATAAAATGCGTCATTTACATCCTGCTACTTTAGAGTGTTTTCAGTTTCCAAACCATATAAAAGTATCAGAAAAAGTAACGATTTTAATGGGAGTTCTCAGTATCGATTTTTGCATCAGAATCATTATTTACTGGTTCCGATAAATCAACAGTTTCATTAACTTCACTAGCACAATCCATCATCTCGTGTAACATAATTGTTTGTCTGTCAGAGGAGCAGTTTCTTCCCATATGACTTTGAAGGATCAAATGGAAAGCTGACTTCTTCACTATTTTCATCATTTTTCACTTGTGGGTCTGGAAATTTCGCATTCTGAAAGCTTTTTTTTTTTTTCAGTTGTATTTTTAGAAATTAGTTCCCAAGAATGTTTCACAAAGTATAGAGCATCCAAAACATTTTCATCTTTCCGCATTTTCGTCCTACGATATTTTTAATTTTTATATTTAACTTTTATAATTAACTTTGAAGAACGAATCATATCAAGCTTTATTGGCTAAATAACGCGTGTAATTTTCTGTGGAGAATACGACTTTGACGTTTTTTAAATTGAAAATTGGAGAATGTTCGTGATAATGATCAATAAATAAAAGAATTTTTTTTTCTTTTGTATCTTTATATACTTATTTAAAGATGCCGAAAAGTCTAAATAGAGAAGAAAAAAATGCAGTATATTTTGTTTGCTGTGTATTTTGTTGGTAAGGTTTTTTCGTTTTTAAAACATCGCGTCTTTACTGTTCTTCTTATATCGTATGGCTTCAATTTGTCGGTTCCAATTGCATTAACCGCAAGCAAAATTATAATCCTCATTTCTTCCCCGCTAAAGCATTTTTCATTTCTATAGCAAAGTCTTTGCTCGCTTGTAAGTCATTAAATAATGTTGTTTCATCTGCATTGTAAATCTTGGTTAGCGAATAAATACCCTTCAATCATGTTAAACAACTTTTCTTTCGTCTTCTGCATTCTCATTTACATGAGCCTTTTCCCCTAACACTTTCTTTTGGAGTATGAGGTATTTTTTTTAATCAATTGCGTTCGACATGTATATTCGTCAGCCTAAATCTACATTTTGTTACAACCGATGCGTAATTTTTTATGCGAATAAAAAAATAAATAATAAAGCGAATTAGATTTCCTTTTATGATTTTTTTGTATGCAAAATTTGCGATACAATCAGTTGTATTGGGTTTGGCATGTACATAATATGCTTTTTCGCTTGCCTTTAAAAAGTGAGACTTGAGGGACTTAAGTAAATTCTGCAGCTAACTGGTTAAAACGGCCGATCCAACCATCGAATTTAGAGAACTCTTTCATAATTTGCTTTTCGACAAATTGGAGGACTTTTTTTTTATTAGGTGTCTAATCATGGGTATTTTGTTGGCACAAATTATGTTGAAACATTTCAATAGTTCAGATTCAAGAACAGAAAGAAGAGGGCCTTTCTTATTTACTGCGATGTTTCACCACACTCTATAGATGCGTTTTAAAATTTTTGTTCGTTATTTAACAATTGTAACTAAGTCGACGTGGAGATTTCAAGGTTTTTTGCAAATTCGCGAAAAATGTCGAGCTTTTCTTTAAAGGAAAAGGTTTATGCTTCATAGTGTTTCAGAAATCAAATGTTCTGAAAAATCGAGTGTCCAATAAGCTCACTTCTCTGTGTTATGGTGAGGGGAGCGATAAGAAAAAGAAATTCTAATCCTACCCACATGAAACTCGCGCGACATACTCATCTGCAAGCACTTATTACTCTTCTGCTCCAGACAATGTGGATTTTGCAGTTATTTGAAATGTAGTCCAATATTTTTCTTACCCAAACTAACAACAAAAAACGGCTATTGAAATAATGTGTTAAATCGGGTTTTATTATTCGTTAAATAACCTTTTTTCCTTCAATTTAATTGGAAAAAAAGAAAAATTCGTTAAATCGAGATATTCAGTAAATAGTTGTTCGTTAAATCGGGGTCCAACTATATGTATCAAATTTTAGTAGCTTTAGTTAGATGGTATAGCCTGCGCCAACACAGGCATCTTAATCTTAATTAAAAATAGAGAAGTCATCCTTATCTTAAGTAAAGATAAAATTAATATCTGATAATATATAACGATTGAGTCTGTTCTTATTTAACCAATTCTTATATGTTTGGCTTTATCTTCATTAATTTTCGTTTAATACTTTGGTTGAAGGTACGATTTCGCAAAGATATGATGTGTTGAAAGGTATTAAAATTTGTCGCTTTGACGGAAATATATTTATTTATGCTCATATCATCTCTTCTACCAAAAATTGCATAAAATGTCTTTTTTCTGTTACATAAAGTATCTGGGAATGGATGTCTATTTTGAATTGAAATATTATATGACACAGCATCCGAAATAGAAAATAATTCTCTTATCCATCCTTTTTTTATTATCGTTTTATTTTATTTATCTTTATTATCGTTTTCTGAATTGTCAGGAAAGTATAAATAAAACTATTTTTTTACGCATTTTTTAAAAATATTTTCGATTAGTTGCTCGATTAATAAGATTATTTTCCTGGACAAATCTTCTAATGTTGGTAGTGAATATTAGAATATGAAAGGTAACACGTTCTTAATTATGTATTTTAGTTTTTATCAAGAATCACTTTCTTTTATCACATAAAGAATTATATTGAATGTTTATTATTTACTGTTAATTTCATTAGTTTACCAAAAATGGCAAATAAAATAAACATAATTATATTGGATGTTTACTCTTTACAGTTAATTTCATTAGTTTTCCAAAAATATTGGGCAAATAAAATAAACATAACCAAAGTTTATCATTAATACATTTTAAAACAAAGTCAAGTGTTATCATTTTGCATTTTTTAATCTTTTTTTTTTAATTCACCACCAAAAAACAATACAATTTATCATTAGTGATATAGTTCGTCAAAAAAAAAAAATGTATCTAGAACCTTCTTTTTATTCATAATTTTTTAAAAAATGTCATTCAACTTGGAAATACGTTCTTTTTAAAAGGAAGCCATCTGCATTCACATAAGAATAATCAATTTATTTATATTTGCTCAATCTTCAAAGTTTCCAATCACAACCCTCCCATAAATTGAGTTTGAAAAATGAGAAATTCACAGATATAAGATTTTAAGCAAATTGGTTCTGAATAAGTGGATATAGACAAGAGAAAAAAATATTTAAAGGTCTCTTTTAATATATGTAAAGAAAGCAAATTTGTCGACCCGTTACATTTTTATTTGTTTGAGAAAGATTTTTTTAAAGTTTATTCTTAGGAATGCTGAAACTTAATAAAAATCCGAAATGCATGTTTTTGTTTTGCATATTTATTTATAATAAATAATACTTAAGGCATATTATAAATATACTTATGGCATAAATATCCTTGAAAAATATTATTTAGTATAATCAAATATTCTGAGTTTGGCAATTATTAAAACAAACTTAAATTAAAAAGTTTTTGGAGCTACTGAAAATTAAGATGCATATTTCTTGAACTATTCCTTTTATAATTGAAGAAAATTGCATAATGCTTTTGATTTGCACCTTCCGATTTCTACCAAACGATATTTTAAATAATTTTAAGAATTATTTTATGATTAATTTCATTTTATCAAAAAGAGTATTAACTAAGAATATTTTATATTCTTAGTTCTCTTTACTTTGTTATAGTTAAGACTTAATGAAGCGTTTGTTTCATTTTTTAAAAGTCTAGTGACACTGCATTCAATCTATCGATATTCTATGTGTTGCGTCTTTTGTATTTTATTCAATAATGTTTTATTCATTCTTTTTATTCAGTAATGTTTTATTCGTTATTTAACACTGTATAAATTCATAGACTAAATTTTGATATTGTGCTATTTTTTCATTAGTTTAAAGATCTCAAAAATTATTTCTACAGTTATAATCGGGACCTATTTGATCTAAACAAACTTCGCCTACAATGCAAAAGATTTTGAATTTGTTACATGTATCGACGTTTTCTTTTATTTTCACATTTATATATATATACATATATATATATATAAAATCTAAGCAAAACAACAAAGACAACAACCTCCCACTTTAGCGATGTTTTGGTCCCAACAGAGATTACTATTGTAAAGCTGAAATGCTCCCAAAACAAAGATTATATTTTGGTACTCTGAAAGTTTTTGTTTCTTTCTTCATACCTTTAAAAAAACTGACGGAAGCGAATAAGATTTCGAACAGTGATACTTAGTCTTAGCTCCTTCGATTGGCATAAAAATTTTTGTTTTTATTCAAAAATTTTCAACTTATAAAAGTACTTTTTATTAATTTTTAAATTCATATCTTTAAAATACATAACTTTTGACTTTATGTCGAGTACTTTAAAGTGAAATAAAATTGTCACTATGCCTTGATGTTTATTGGAGCTCAAAATTTTAATTGTTTATAACTTATCAACAGTTTATTCTTAATTACGAAATACTATATACATTCGAGCTATTTTAACTTGGAGAATTCGAATATATATTCGAAATTAAGTGTTGCCATTTGAAAAAAAAAATGTGTTTGTGTAAATCTAAATATAAAGACTACCCCCCCCCCAACATAAAAAAAAATATTTTATACAATTATGTAGAACATATTTCTAAAGCAATAGGTATTTGCCATTAGTTTCGGAATAATGAGCAGCTTATGTATACATTTTAAAGGGATGCCTATTCATGCGTTATAGGTCGAGAACCCTTGAGCTGGAAGTCCCGAATTGAACTTAACTGGCTAAATAGCCGCATTTTCTTATCTCTTTGGCGATTCTTTTCTTCGCATTTCTGGAGTGAATTATTGGTACTCCTAGTGTACTTCCCATGTTTAAATAAATGAATGAATAAATGAATTATTGTAAGTGCTTTAAGAAGCGTTGGAATGTGATGAATGCGATTACGGAGCAAATTCCTCTTCGACTGCTTCCGACTGCTTGCGTTCTCGAGGTCATCCTTTTTTTTCTCCTTCCTGCAAATCTGAGAATGTGCCCCCCCCCACTTTCTGGGCCTTATTATATGTAATTAAATCGCATTTCATTCTTATTTTCAAAATGATTGTCATTGATACACCTGCTTCAGATAAAGGAAATATGAAACCGTTGAATTGATTTTTTAATTCGTTTTAATTAATAAATTCTACTCAATGTCTTGGAAACGGATGATATGTTAGTTACTCATCATTAGGTAATTCATTAAAATTTTGCGTTTCGGGACTAGCAGCATTTAGAAGCCTTAGTTTTTTTTAGCGCTTGCCAAACTTGAAACGCTAGTCGGGGCAAATAAGCGGTCTTATTTTATGTTCGTCTTAAGGTGATGGTGATGATTCACTTTATTAAAAAAAGTTATTTATTTAAATCATGATTTAAAAAAGAATAATGGTAATGTTATTTTTTTCTCATGTGCGAAGTATAGAGAAAGTATTGTAATCGTCAAAAAATTCGGACTCGAGATATGGATGAATTTCCAACGTTTTAGAAATCCCTGAGTTCCAAAAAGCATTGTCTATATTTCGAGAATAATGAAAATGAGAAATGAAAACGTGACAAAGATAACCCAGAAATGATTTGAGCTAGACGGGTGAAAATTGGTATAGAGTCATTACACTAAATTTGTAGATTTCTATCAAATTTTGAGCAAAATCTATTCAGAGGAAGTCAGTCTGCCCAGCTGTTCTAATATAAGTTGTTAAAACGAAGTGAGGCCAGATGGATAAAATTCGGTACACAAATTTAGTATCTTTATTCGGGACATTTACCAAATTTTAAGTCAAATCCAACAAAGGGTTGAATGCCTATCGATCTGTACTTCAGGAGCATGTAAACGCGATAACTCAAAAACGCAGTGATTTAAAATATCAGATTTGGTAGGTGGTTTTGTGACTGCAATTGTTGTAATGTGTCAAATTTTCGTTTCAGTCGATTGGGGAAAAAAATGCATCTAAAATACAAAATCACCTTCATTAGAGAGAGTGCGAGAGAGTTTTAGAAGACCACTCCTGACACTTGGCATCTTATGTTTACTACCATCTTTGCTATTTTTGGAATACAAAATATGCATTTTATGGCAGAAGGATCAAAACTCCAGTTACGAATGGAATAGTAATTAGGATTCAACTGTTGCTTGTAGTTGAATCCTAATTAACTGTTGCATAAGATAATTTATCGTATGCACACTTTTCATGTATGCATCCAATAATATGCTCCTGATAAATTTGTTCCATCTCGTTAAATTTGAAGAATTAGAATAGTTATAATTTATTTGTAATAAAAACTGCAACTAAATTGTCGTATTTTAAATTATAGTGAATATACAGAATGAGATCTTTCCAATCTTATTTTACTATATAACAATCTACATTCTAGATATCTTTGGTGTTATTTGCTGATTATTGTCATGTTATCAAGCATTTCAAAGTTATTTTCATTTTGATTAGTTAGTTTGAATTATTCAATCAATCAATCAATCAATGAGTATTTTATCTGGAATAAGAAAGAATAAAACTTTTTAACATTTTCTTCTGCTACTCCATTCTCTGTTTCTTTGAATGCGGGGGTCAAGGTTCAAGTGTGTGCTAAGAAATCTTTTATCGGGCTTATTAAGAATGGAGGCCGATTATATTCGAACCACTTCATATTCGAGATCGAAGTTCGAATTTTTCTTTCGCGTTGATGCCTCGGATGGGACGAGAGAGAGTCAGATTGTAGATTCAGCAGTTATGATTAGGGGGTAAGTGACCTTATTTGTATCGTTTGGCGATTTTTCTTTTTGGTGTGGAAATGGTTAAATATAAACAATGTTTAGTCTCGCCATGGATAAGCAGACGATTTTTGCATATTCCACAATTCTATCACCAGATTTTGTTTGAGATTGTTGAATTTATAATATAATCCTTTAAACTAGTGTGATTGCTCATTTTTTTGAATATGAAATTATGGATATTTCTGATTTGTTTGTTGATTGTGAATAAATTTAAACGCTCTAGCAAAGAAAGGATTTGTTTACATGAATCTTACTATAGGTTTTCTGCAAACTGAATCGTTAATTAACATGATTTCTACATGACAAAGATTTTTAAACTTTGCCTACTGCTTTTGCTGAAACGTATTTTTTTATATGTGCTGTGCCAAATTTAAGATTTTATTTTACTTAATGTGCATATCGTTTGTCTGTTTTAATTATTCCGTTTAGAGAGGGGAGAAAATGGGAAGTGCTGCTCTAATTATTATCGAACGGTAATTCATATGGGATTCGCATGCGGAATTGCTCTTTTTCTTAAGAATCTTTGTCTAGATCATTTTAGTTATATTTGCCCTGTTTTGAAGCTACAGGAGGGCTATTTTGGGTCAGATAGCATAATCTTGATTTTTGGTATTATAATACACCAGTGGGGTAGAGAATTTTAACCCACATTGATTTAATATACCCCAGGACCTTTACATTACAATTCTTTGTTGGATTCAGATATCGAGCCAAATGTCTTTCAACTTCGAAGCCGAGAGCTCTCTCCAAGCTCTAAAAACCACTGTTCATTGGGTTGTATGTTCTATAATTATTCTATTAATTGACCTTTGATACATTTTTGTATGCAAATATAGAACATTTATTTATATATTTTTTGAATACGAAATGTCTTGTATACGAACGTCAGGATTTTTTAAAATCCTTTTTAATTCACTGGAATGTTCTGTGTAAAATTTTGTATTCATGAAATCATCTGTATATCTCTATCATAAGGAGTTCTCAATGTTTTAAATTTTGTGTCAACATAAATAAAAAAGAAAAGATATGTACTATCGTAATACCATCATTAAAAATATACATATTGTCATCAATTTAGTTTATATTAACGCTTATTTTTGAAAAAATGCTCCACCAAGGATATTTTGGGATAGATCTTGTAATTTTGAGTAGCAATCAGATGAACGAGGACGACACCTGAGCTGACAATTTCCACTCCCAACTTCAGCACCATACTAACTGGAGGACATTTGACCTCTACGATGTGATGTAAAACGGATGCGACGCGCTCACTCATCAGTTTTTTGGTGGAATGTGATTAAGAATCTGGAATCCCTCCAGTCCTGATTTCACCTTCAGACCACCGCGGCCTTCTACCATGCATGCGTTAATTATCGGAGTACAAAATATGGGGAAAAAACGAACTTAGTGATGTTACGAATTGTCAAGATAACTTATTGGGCCTGCTATTCATTTCAGTATTAATGCCAGAGATGTAAACTAGAATATGGCCAATATAAAAATTACAGAGCTAATTTAAAGGGAGAGGATTGAAATCATATTATATAAACAATAAAGATTACAAAAGAATCATTTTACAATCATTTTATTATTTTGTGTAAAAATAATTACGTCCCAAAGTACTGTAATGTATCATTTGACCACAGTGTAAGAAATCTTTAAAACTGTGATTTACATTGTTTACAAATTTTGTTTTGTTCTTTTTAAATCATCTCCACATTTTGTTTTTTAAAGAAATAAGTGTAAGCACATTATATATTGCACCATCACATTTTATGAGAAAGAGAGAGAGAGAGAGAGAGAGAGAAAAAAAAGATGGCATTTTTGTGAATTTAAAATTGTATAGGGTGAGTTATTTGTGATGTGTAACTGTATGACATTGTTTGAATTTTCTACATTGTCATGCTAAATTGTTGTGACAGAAATTGAAATTTTTTTTTGTTTAAAATATTTTTTTTTATTTCAGTATAGACAAGATGGAACGGTTTCAACTAGTCAGTTTAGTTTAACTTTGAAACATTGCATATAATCACTTCAAGGTGTGGAATATTATTGATTGGCTTTGTTTAGTAAGTACAGCACATTTTTATTTATTGGACAAACCTTTTAAATAATATAAATGAATTGAAGCCATAAAATAATTTGTTTTTTCATGATGAATTCTTTCACTGTGTAAAATAATTTGCTATAATATACTATATTTTATTAAATTTGTATTTTTTATCTCATTATATAAGCAGTTTTATATGAAAAGTAAAAATATAATTTAAAATTCAATGGTTTTATTGGTAGCATTTATATTTTAACTTATTAATTTGTTGGAATACATGGAGGTAATAAAAAATAAATCAAGCATATTTAATTTTAGAATTTTTTTTGAGCTCCAAAGTTTTAAAATTATATCATATAATGGTAATGAAATATTAGATTTAAAAATAAATATTTTTATTTTGATGGGATTATATGCTTTTAGACTTCTTTTTAATGAATGATTGTTTTAGGCTAAAGGAAATAATTCTTTTTTTTTGTTACACATTATTTTTTTCTTCATTTTTTTCACTACTTGGCAGACCAGTGGTAAATATTTTTGTCATTTATTGGAATTTGATAGTTTGGCATTGGCAGGCGAGTTTGTTTTAATCAAAAAATGAAAGAAAATAAATCTCCTAATAGTTAGTATTACTGATTTTCAGTAGTGCATACAAATTCAATAATTTAATACCACTATTTTTCTTAATCTATTTTAATGTTCAAAGATAATTTTTATTTGACTCTTTATAGAAGTTCATATTTATAATTGTAAAATATAATCAGTATCAGAAATTTTATGTATGGATAAATGTAAAGCTTTCTATATATACATATATAATATAAGACTCGGCTGTAAATGTGAAATACTGAATCTCCTTTTCATGTTGTCTGTTGTCTTAATATTTCTCACATTTTTAGATTTCTTTTGTTTTGGTAAACCATTTTAAAAATATCAATTTCTAAAATTTATTTTCTCAGCAATTGCTACTGGCCGTTAATGTGGTGTTTTTTTTTTTTTTTTTTCCTCCCCCAGGTATGTCCACTATGGTTGAAACTCGTTCTTCACCAATTGCTGACTTCTACAAGGAAAGGAGCATTCTAATCACTGGAGCTACAGGCTTCATGGGAAAGGTACCCCGCTGAAAAGTGTTTTCTATTTTTAAATTTGCATGATTCAGAAGTTATGGGAATGTATTTCTCTGTTTTCAAGAAGAATTTTGGATATATCTGTTGCCTTATTTCCTTACAATAAGCTAGATTTTTGCAAATTATTATAAACACATGCAAATTCATACAAAAAAAAATATTATTGAATAGTCAGTGATGATTGATGTATATTTTCTGGATATTATTCTTTTCTAAATTTATTATTTTTCATTGTTTTGATTACATATGTTTAAAACTTGTGTATTGTGTTAAAAATCAAGTTGCATGGATGGTTCTATTTAAAATTCTATTCTGAATGCTGTTGTTTTATTTTTATAATTTTCAAATATCCTTTCTAGATAATTTTTCTTTGTTCGAACTTTTATCAGACATTAAACTAGTGCATTAAATTTTCAAAAAAATTTAATGTCCTCTCTATCTGGAAGGATTTTTAATTGAAAATTTATATTAGTTTTATGTATCGCTATTTCAGAATCAACTATTTAGTAGACAGTAATTTTATAAAAATATATTGTGATAATATTTTTCTTGAATGTTGTGAAGAATTTGGAGGTATATGGTTAGTTCATATTACTAACTCTTCCCAGATGTATGTTATTTTTATTAAAATTTATTTATCCTTTTGTAAATATTTACCTTTTTATTGTAAATCAAGAAAGAAATGAAGTTATTATTGGTGAAAATCTGATTTTGAATCATGACAGCTAATACTTTTTATCTCTGGTTCATTATTTATAAATTTAATCAAGTTAACATTTGTATTAAAAATTTTTTAGAAACAATAGTAAAAAAATGATATTTAGTGGATATACTATTGTTTATAATTAGAATGATTATCATTATAAAGCGATTCCAGAACTCTCATTTTCTTCCATTGCTTTAGAAAGCTGAAATGGTTTTAGCTTTTTTAAAAAAATGTTTATTGCATTTTATATAATAAACATTTTGTGATGTGCTAACAGTTCTGATATTATATTTCTTGGCCTATTATCCTTTAAAGTGCATTTTTTATAGCATTATTATAGTTAAGCTTCAGAATCAGTCCATTCAGTCTTTTTGTTTATTAATGAATTCAGTATTCAGTTTTATTTATTTGAAATTTGGGGGAAATTCTGAAATGATTTATTAAAAATGTGCATTATTGATTGGAAGGAATTGGTTAAAAAAATATATGCTAGGCTTATAAATATAAGTTGGGCTGCAAGAAAAATTAGTAGCTTTTAAATGTAATTTTTCAAATTTAGGTTTGCAGTGTATGAAATTTTTTTAAAAAAAAGTATATCATTGTTTGGTTTTTTAACGGAAAGTTTGTTTCTGCTAGGTTCTTGTAGAAAAGCTTCTAAGATCCTGTTCCCAGTCTAAGACTATCTATTTGCTCCTAAGGCCAAAAGAAGGACAAGAGCCCAAGCAAAGGCTTGATGAACTGCTAAAAACTAAGGTTGGTCTTTTACCAAGTGCATTATTTTTTTCACTGTATTTTACTAACTGTGAAGCCTTGAATTGATTGGCTTTAAAATGAATGTATTTAAACACTTTTTGATGAGTAAGCCTTTGGCATGAATTTCAATAGCTCTTTGTCCTTGTAGCTGTTATATAATATTTACTAACAACACTTGCATGACGCTGCCTGTGATACAATTTATAGTAGCAAATATCGCTTCATTTTTTTTTTCTCATGATCTTTGACTCTAGACCCTATTCCATTTTGTTCCATTTCTGCTTTCTCCAATGCTGCGGTATTTTTAAAGACAATAAATTTTCAAATGGAAATTTTGAAAGTATCTGCTATTAGTTGTCAAGAGTATCTTCAATTGCAATAATAGTTGCAATAATAGTCATAGTAGTTGTTGATAACTTAAATTATAATTAGCAATTTTCCAGGTGAATTCTAACTAATTACTCATTATTGAAGATATTTTGATTGTTCGTGTTTTTAATTAAAGTGAAATGCTTTAATAATGTTCTCAAAAATATGAAACAATAATAGAAGTAGAATATTGAATGTAGAAATTTAGTTTCAGTTTTTATGATTTTCCAAATAAAGTTACACATTTTTAAACATTTTTAAAATTTAGTATATTTTGTCAAAGGTCTTAAATAAACTTTCTTAGAACATCGATTTTTTGCTCTTTTTGTAGGTTTAAGAATTTTTTTTCTGCCATTATTAGTTACTAATCATATAATGAGGAAATAGGTGCAAAAAAAAATCATAAAAAAAAACATTAAATTTCAAAATGCAGGATTTGAGGTGCATTGAGTCACCATTATGACACAATGCATGTAGATTTTTGTGGTCAAACTATGTAGATTTTTGTGGCTGTAAGATATACAGGATGGTTATAATTAAAGTGCAAGTGTTTGAAGGACTGTAAAAGAAAAACTACTTGGAGTATGTTGAAGAAATTTGGTATATGTTATATTTACAACACGAGGAAATGAATTACACAATAAAAAAAATTTTAGTTCATTTTTTTGCAATAGATGACGCTGTAGATTATTAAAACATTTTTTTGCTCGGTACTATGTCAAAATGAATTCATATTTAATTTCAATTTTAAAATCGTTATTGATAAAAGTCATGTATCTTTAAGCTATAGTCATGACTTTGTCAAAGGCAGAATGTGCTCTGTTAGTAAAATGTTATTACTAAAAGAATAGCAATTATTGTGCTGCTTTGAAAGAATATCGTCGTCTTAAAGATTTGAGAAAAGGACCAATGCCTGTGAATGGCTTAAAGAAAATGATTAATAAATTTGAAGCTACAGAAGAATTTGGAGTGCTCTCTGGAACTAGAGGAAGATCATCTGTGAATCTGGAAGGTATGGAAGAGATTAGGGAAGCAATTGATTCAGGGTTAGTGGATCAGTGACCTGTAAGCGCTTGAAGTGTAGCAAGGACTTTATCAAAACCATGGACGACAGTACGCAAAGTCTTGTGCTACATTTTAAAATGCTGTATGAAATTAAAATTTTGCAGGACTTGCAACCAGCTGATCCACAACAAAGAATTGATTTTGCCAACATCATTCTTGCCAAAATTGATGATGACAAATCATGGATTCGAAAGATTTTGTGGACTGATGAAGCGTATTTTACTTTATCCGGATAAGTGAACACCCATAACTGTAGGATATGGGGCTCATCCAACCTGCATACTGTTTTAGGGAAACCCTTGCATTCAACATTTGTTGCAGTTTGATGTGGTATGACTGCTGACTTTATTATTGGTTCTCCCCCCCCCTTCCCCCCGAAAATCTTACACCAGCATTTTAGTTTGCTACACCATAAAAGGCACTAGTTACACTCAAATTTTAGAAAGTAATGTGATCCCTACTTCGCAAGACAGAAACTGCCACGATTCAGCAATATTCGTGCAAGATGGAGCACTATCTCGCATTTCTCATTGTGTTACACAACTGCTTCACCGACTTTTAGTGAGGATTGTATAGTTAGCAGATGTTTCCAAAGTGCGGGGCCACCTCGCTCACCTGATTTGAATAATTGCGATTTATGGCTGTGCATATATTTAAAAGATCGTGTCTACAAGGACAAACCTAACTCTATTGTTGCTTTAAAAAGTAGCATTACTAGAGATGTCCTAGAAATCCAGCAGGAAACATTAGGTGCTGCTGTGGATCACACTATCTTGCATCTACATTATTTGATAGGACTTGAAGGATCCCATATTGGACAAAAATTATAATACATTACGCATTTCATATTTTAACAAAGAAAAATTTTATAATTATATTGTATAAAATATTGTCATTAAAAAGTGCCACCTACAACAAAAAGTTTAACTAATTTCTTTTATTGTGTAATTCATTTCCCCATGTTGTAAATATAACATACACCAAATTTCTTCAACTTACTTCAAGTAGTTTTTCTTTTACAGTCCTTCAAACACTTGCACTTTAATTATAACCACCTCGTATATTTCATGATAATTTTATCATTAATTGCTAACCGAGAGACACATGCACAAGTTTTCCCTTATCTATATATACTGTTTATCTGAAAAGCCTAATACTAGCACTTTTCAATAATTGCATTTTTTAAAGATGTGTATACATAAAGATGAGCAGTTGTTACTCCTCTCTAATTATGCAAAAAATTCCCATTTCATCCTGCTGCTCAGTGTAAACATCTTTCCCGTCCATTTCTCTTCTCACTTTAAAATTTTTTTTTAATTTAATAAATGCCTCTTTACACATGCACAAAAACACAGAGGGTTTTTGAATACAAGAATGAATAGTATAGATTAACCTTGTAATATTATAATATGCATAAGCAAACCATATTATATTTATATAATATTATTTTTTCAGAATTTTATCATATGTAATATACTTATTGATATTTTTGTTATTCCTATTTGTTATGTTATTTCATTGCAATAATATAAAGAACAGGGATATAAAATATGCAATTTTTATCTAAAAAAAAAAGGCAAGAATTATGTTTAAATATTATTTTGAGGAAGTAGATACAACATAACATTTTAATTAGAAAGTAGTAATATGGAACAAGAATCTCCTGTAAATATACTACACTACATATGAACTATTGTCACAAATTATCAATTAAATGGATACAATGAAATGAAAGTTCTTTTATTAATATTTAGCTCTAATATAGTTTATGTAATTTTAAATAAATTTATTTGTTAGCTTAATGAATTTTTTTAAAATCTGACCTAAAGCATTATCAAACTGCAGGCTAGAAATTCGAATCTCTCAATTTTTCTAAATCTTGAACAATGAAAAAAAAAAAAAAAAAAAAAAAAGATTCCAACATTTTTGACAAATGAGAAATTTTTAAATAAGTATAAATCTATTTCTGTTATGGAGTTGCCATTTAGTTAATTTTTGTGTGCTAATTGTTCAAAATGGGTATGCATATATTTAGGACATCTTATATTTGAAATGTTTTCTATATATCAATATCTAGACCCATTTGGCATGGCAATCTTAAATAAATTTCAAAAAAAATCTGCTTATACTGTAAAAATCCACATTTCTAAATTTTGAATCATGTAACCAAATTATAAATTGATGATCTGAATTCCATTAATTTGTATATTTTGGCTTTGTACAAGTACTTTAACTTTTTTTTTTTTCATTAGCTTGTTAAGTTTCATCTCAAAGAAAATAACTGAGAATTTTGATTTCTTCTTAGATAATTTATTATTGAACAATTCGGTTCAGATAATTTTCTTAATAAATAGTTGTCGTACCTGCCACCTCTCTTTTAGATAAAGAATAAATAGATTATGGTAGATATTTGATTTTTCAATAAATGTTTGGATATTTAGCACTTAAAAAATGTAGTTTAAAAAAGTTTTCCTTACTTTTACCTTAATTTTTATATTTTTTCCAAGCATTGTAATATTTGTTTTATAGGAGGAATTATATATATATATTGGCATTTTTTTAACTTATTTTTTTCCCTCTTTTCATATTAAAATATTCTTTGTAGTGAATAGATTTTAAATTGAACTTAGTTTGAAATTTGTTTATCTTTACCTGATCATAATTGCCTTAATTTTTTTCATTTTATAATTTTTCAAAATCGGATAAAATGTCAATTTAATTCTTCATAAATAGATATAATAAGTAATAAGAGTGATTCATTTGTTTTGCAGATCTTTGAGCGTGCAAAGAAGGAACAACCCGGATGCACTTCCAAACTGGTTCCTATTCATGGTGACCTGACTCTCCCTGGACTGGGTATTAGTGCCTCTGACCAGTCACTGCTCATATCCACTGTCTCCATTGTCTTTCATTCAGCTGCCACTGTCAAGTTTGATGAACCCCTCAAGTGAGTTTTTTCCCCCTAATAATTATTTTGTATATATATAAATAATAAAATAATATATGTATAAAATTAGTTTATTTTAATGCATAGACTTTTCTTACAATTGCCTGAGGCTCAAATTTATATATGTGCTAAAACATATCAAATCACTGAATTGGCTGATACTATGAAAAAATAAGATTAAGCTAATTCCTCTTAGTGATTAGGAAGTTGTTTTAGTTTATGTTTGAAATTCATTTTCCTATGTGGATAACATTCTAATAACTGCATCACTTCATGTGAAAAAATTTAAGAGATTTGAATACTTTATAACAAGGTAGTATTTTAGGCCTGATTCAATGATCTTAGCTATATTTTAAAAAGATTTCTCTAAGTTACCTAATAACAATAACACACATAAATATATTTTTAGTATTGCAGGGGTGTTTGTGCTCCGGGGAAACCCCGGAATTCCGGGGATTTTGAACTTCGATACCCGGAAATTCCGGGGATCGTCGTTCTAAAGGAAGTAGGAATAATAAGGAATTATTTATTTTGATCTGGGTAATTTTGTTTACTTTGAAAGCAGAAAACGCAAGGTCAGTGTGTGTGGTGAAAACTTTTCCTTTCTTTCTCCAAAGGCAGTGATAATGCGTGAAAAGGGGGAAAAAACTTCTTTTTTGTTCTTTCCTTATTGCAGGTTATGACTCATTCCCCCGGTTCTCGGACATTCTCTTCTGGATTCTTTTCGGCAAGTAGGCGCGGCAGAAAAAAAAGGGAGAGACTTCGTTCGGCCAGATGTGCGATCACGTGACCTGGGTTCAAAGGTCTTAATTTTGCAAAATTAATGGTTATTAATTTTGCAAAAAAAGTAATTCGTTGAACTTTTATAATTAGGTCATTCAATACTTCATAATTGTAATTTTTCATTTCTCCCCCCCCCCTTCTCGAAACTCCAAAATGTCGGTAGTAAGTCCGTAAAAGTTTCAGGGGATTTTTTGGGGTCCCACAAACACCCCTGGTATTGCCACACATGGGTGAGAATAAATTCTGTAATGAAAATAATAAAAAATAGTTATTAAAATATGCTTGGGTTAAAATTGAAAATAATGCTTGAATGATATTTGAGAATATTTTTAAATTTAATAAAAATTATTTGAAAACACACTTTTATTAGTGTATAAAAAGTATGATTTTTTTTATTTTAATTATTTTATACTTTTATATTTATACTACCTTTTTATGTATCTTATGAACTACTGAAATGAATTTTTCTCATTTCTTTATGAAGTAATGTCAGGCAGGATGCAACGTCAAAATTCAATTAATTAGATCATGAATAAATTCTGAAGATATTAACATGATGTATTATTAAGAATATGAAGTTGTACAAAATTTAAGAATTTAGCATATCAGAAAATGAGTAAAAAAAATTAATTTCAGAATTTCTTTTTTATGAAGATGTTTAATATAAATATTTTTGTCTGTTAGTTTTACTATTTATCTGAAACAATTTCATTCTTTAAGTTCATTTAACAATCCATATTTCATATTTTAAATAAAATTTATTATAAATATTGGATATTTGATTAAAGATATTCCTGGAAAATAATTGATAAATCATTTTCTTATATTGGTGTCTATAGTCAAATTTTCATAAATTGAATTCATTTGGAAGCTTACTCTCATTATAATTTGTCTTCACCATCAAAATTAAATCAGCTGTAAATTTTAAATTAAAGCATATTTGCATTTAATTTCAGGCGATCTGTTGATATGAATGTATTAGGAACACGGCGCCTTGTAGAATTGTGCCATAAAATGACTCACTTGGAGGTAGGTAACTTTCATAGTTACAAAAATTTTTTTCTATGTTTTTCAAAAACTTCATCTAAAGTTTGTGAGTGCATTACCCTAATATTTTCTCATCATTTATAATACTTCTATTGATCCCTTCAGATTAAGTTTAAGTAGTAATTAATATTAATATTTTCTCACAATTTACACCACTATTCCAACTTTTAAAAATTATGACAGGGGGTTATAGTGTTATCAATTTTTAACTAAGCAGTTTATGAAATTTTGTTTATTATTATATTAAATCTGGTTGAGAAAAAATATTTATAAATAAAAGCTTAATTGGAATTTATTCTAGTGAAAAAACATTATCCTTGCATTTAATTTCATTTCATGTGAAAGCTGTACTTTTTGTATAAATTAGGATTATGAGCTTTTCTTTAAATACTCTTTGATAATTTAATATTTGCTTTTCTTAATGAAAGTTTAGTAAATGGTTAAAATTGTGAATGGTAATTTTTTATTGTTCTGAATTTGAATTTTATTGTTCTGTTTGAATACATTTTTCATTGGTTACATATTTTAGGCCCTGATCCATGTGTCCACAGCCTATTGTAACTGTGATCGGGAACAAGTTGATGAAGTGGTCTACGATCCCCCTGTGCCTCCACAGAAGATTATCGACACCATCCAGTAAGTTATATTAAAATTACAGTAACTTACTTTATTGCTTTTCTTTTCATTTTGGTAATTGATGTAATTTTTACAATGAAACTTTTTTGCTGTTTTTGTAAAAGTATTTGTCCTTTTTGTAAAGAAGGGAGGGTTAGCTCCCCCCCCCCCATTCTAACAAAATTTTTAAAAAAACTGAAGATTTGTGTTCATCTTTTTTTATTAGAAATCTGCATTAACCAATTTTCTGTAAATTAGGTAGTCTGATTTTTGGTACTTAAAACTTTGGCGTGTATTCAAAAATGAACAGTATGTTGAATTTTAATATTTTTAGTTTTGACCTAGAATGCTTTTCCCATCTTCCAGATTTTAACATTTATAATAAAGATAGAATTATGAATTTTTCTTAAATTTTCTGATTTAAATGCAAAAAAAAAAAATTATTATAATTCTAAATGAAGTATATATCTTTGCTTCATTTTTATCTCAATTTTTTTCATTTATTTGTAGTTTCTTCTCTTTTGAGGAAGAAGAGGGTCTTGTTGATAACATTTATAGGTCAAATTTCATGATATGATTTATTTGGAGTTAAGAAAGTTTATAGAGATTATACATTATTTGTATAACAATTTAAATTTGCATGATATAAACCTCAATGAGGATTGTAGGTCCAAGTTTCATTCCACTAAAATCTGCTATGCATATGGAGTTGGCCTATAACAGATTTTATGTGCACCAAGTATCTTTATATTGCTTAGGCGTGGAAACTTGGAAAACAGTTATTGCTTCTGAGATATTATTCCTGCAATTCGATAATGGTTTAAAATTTTGTCCATTTTTTTTTTCATTTTACCCTTACACAATACTTTTATTTCAGAAATTTAATCAAATATTATGATTCAATTGCATAAGTTATCAAATTATACTGATGGATGATTTTCCCAAAAATTAAGATGCTGTAATTAAATATCTGTAATCTGTTTCTAAATTTTTATGCATTTTTTTCCAGATGGATGGATGAGGATCTTGTGAGCATTCTAACTCCTCATCTAATCAAGGGTCGTCCCAATACTTATACATATACCAAAGCCCTTGCAGAGACACTCCTGGTGGAAGAGAGTGGAGCCCTGCCAGTTGCCATTGTGCGACCATCCATTGTCACAGCTGCCTGGAAAGAACCTTTTCCTGTATGCAAAATGATTTATTGTATTTGATTTACTTTTCTCAAGCATTTTTAATCTTATAAAACAAGTATACTTTTTCAACAAAGGTTTTATGAATCCATATAGTAAATTTAAGGAATGTAACAAAATAATAAATTCCGATTTTAAAAAGAATGCTTTTATTGAGAATTGAAAAAATTTCAACAGCAGTTATTCTCAGTTCTGATACTGAATTGTTGTTGTCTTTGTTTGAATCTTTTTATTTCTATGTATCGAATTACTACATTTTTACCAATTATTAATTAATGTTGCATCATTTATTTTTGAGAAATATGAATATAAATTGCAATGCTTTTAACTAAATATATAAAATAATCACTAATGTCTAACAAGTGATTTCAGTTAGACTATATTTGTAACAATTTTGCATGTTTAAACTTAATATGCAACAATTAACAAATGCTCATTTAATGAATTGCTATTACAATGCTGTATAATTTTTTAACTGAATTTTAAAAAAAAATTAAAATGTGTGTGTTAACTTGTTTCTAAAGTCACGGAAGTAGTATGATATTAAACGGCAGTGAACATGTTGCGTATTAATTGCATTTGAGTATTTCCATGTAAATTGTCAAAAGTTTTAATGAAAATTATATTTGATATAGAATTTTAAAAAAATCAGTGCTAACATATATGATATCTAACTATTATGAAATAAAGTTTTTTGTGCATATCAAGAAATAAGTTAATTTACCTAAACTGAAGGTATTTAATTTATTTTTATAATATGAAAGGTTTTGCTTCATTGACCCAGGAAAGCATTAAAAAATAATTACATGTATCATTGTCAGTTAGGAGTTTTTGTTTCATTTATTTCACATACCGTTTTATTGACAGCTTTGCATTTTTTCAATACTACAACAATGAATGAAAATTATGTGTTTTATATTTGGTAGCATTATAGAATTTTAAGTTATTCTTAAATACTTAAGCAAAAGTTAAAAATGGGTTTAAATTTGTCTTTAGTGATACTTAATGAAATAAAATTTGCTTCTGTTATTAATCCTGTTTAAAAAGGAATGTTATTACAGAAATATATTTAATTTTTTCATTCATTATAACAAATAGGAAATTATGAAAAGCTATTTCCAATCAAATAAGTTTTTGGTAAATGCATTAAAAAATGATCCATTTTGCTGATTTTATAATTTTAATTTCAGGGTTGGGTTGATAATTTTAATGGACCCACTGGTCTTATAGTTGCTGTAAGTATTCTTTTCTTTTTTTTATGTATATATACATATATATTTAATTTTCATTTCAGTGCAGTTGCATGTCATAATTAGATGAATAATAAATAATACATACGATATATAGCATAAATAATTTTCAACTTTTATTTTCTTGTATGCAAATTGTTGTAATTGTCCAAAAATTGGACCTTGAGACTTTGATGAATCATTGCATTTTTTCTCTCCCAATTCAAAAAATAAATTTTTGGAATTTTGTCTGCGAACACAACAATTCAAAACATTTTGAGTTAAATGGATGAAATTTGATGTATGATGTTTATACTAAATAATAGATTTTTTTTTTTCAGATTTTGGATACAATCCATCTGTTGATAGTTAATCCATTTGAGTGCAACTGAACATAACTACAAAATATAAAAAAAACTCAATGGATAAAATTTTATATGTAGTTTTAGCAATTTGAAGTGTCAAATTGGTATCAAATTTTGTGTTAAATTCATCAACAAATGTCTCTTTTTTGGTCTATGTTATTAGACTGTATGCAAGTATGATGTAAATGAAAGAATGTGGATAAATTAATTTTGGTATTTGAAATGGTACTAAAAATTATATATTTATCAAATTTTGTTTCAATTAGGTTGAAAAGAAGTTGTCTGAAAGAAGTTTCTCTCTTGCCTAATCTGATTTCTCGAGTTAAGAAAGATAAAGAAAAGGGGAAGGGGAGTAAATCTAGTGGCATTCATCACTTTTTCCAAGTTCTGCAACATTCAGATGAAGGGGGAGGGGGGTAACATGCATATTAAGGAATATATAAAAAAGTTTCCAGGAAATTAATTCTGCTGATTACTGTATATTAAAAAGGAGGATTGGTGGGAAAAAAAACATTTGTGTCATATATTAAATTTAAATAATCTCTAAGTAAGCTATAAATTATGTGATAAACTAAATGTGATTTTTAAGATTTATTTGAATTGATTCTATAAGTATGCTGTAATTTCATGATTAATATTTTATTTTATTTGCCTAAGATAACTTCTTATTCACCTAAAAAATAAATTTTCAGCAAATCACAGACTTAAATAATTTTCATATCCGGGCATGGATAATTGCTCTTTTAGGTTTTTAAGATGATCTAAGTCAACCACATCTTTTAGATTCATTGCTTTCATACAGCTTGTATATATTTTGTTAAAATGAATAAAAACAAAACTCTGCAAATATTTCTTGTACTGGCAGTTTTGGAAAAGAAAATATTTTCTCAATGAGCTGTGTAAATACTGTATTATGCTGTTGCTTGTTTTATGAAACTGATGCAACTTTCCAAATGTTTATGATCTTTTTGTAATTTTTTTTAGACAAGTAAAGGCATTTTACGTTCTATGCATTGTAAATCGTCAAGTATAGCTGATCTAATACCTGTAGATGTTGTAATAAATCTAGTCATCACTGTTGCTTGGTATACTGCCACTCACAGGTAAAAAATTTTTGCCTAATTTAAAAAATAAGTAGAAAATTTAACATTGCTATTTCAATATATTTAAATTTGATGTTTAAACAATTGATTGTCCTTTGTAAGGTTTAGATTTCTGGACATTTAACTATAATTTCTTAAAATTTACTTTCAAGGTTAAAAAATGAAATTAAGTTTTATTTCTTCTATTTTCCTCTTATTTAAAATATATTGCCTACTGGAAAAAAAAAATTAGTTTGTCATTAGTTAAGACATGTATCTATAAATATATTTTTTATATGTCTTTGATTTTAACTAGACTCAAGTTTCTATTCATTCATTGAACTTTTGCATTTATTTCTAATTTAAAATTTGTAATAAAAAATAAGATAAAATAATAGACTTAATTCTAGAAAATATGCAGATTTATCTGTAATTATTGCATTTGTAATATTTGCAAATCATTGCATTATCAGTGTGTCATTTAGTTGTGTAAATAATAAAAAAACCCAGAAAAGACATTGAAAGTAAGGAAAACAAGTTTATTTAATTAACTTGTTCTGTGTTTCAAGGGGCTAATATTAAAATAAAATTTAGATAAATAGGTAAAGTTAGATAAATGCTGAAGTTGATATTTTTTGTCCTTCCTGTGTTTTTTAACCCAATTTCTAATTTGACATTTATTACAATTATAAGATAGTAGATCTTTGAAAATGTGCATCAAGAACCATTTCAAAATCAAAAATAAATAAAAGGATTAGAATACTTTAAATATGTCTTTATTTTGATTCTCTATTTATTTTCTGCTAATTTTAAATTAAAAATTTGACAGTTCTTAAGACTATCATTCCTGTTCATTGCATGTTGTATTACTTGTGTGAGTTTGAAATGTGTGCCAATTTCTATACTGTTCTTATTAATTGTATTTGTACTAAATGATATGGGAACAATAAAATTTTAAGAATTTCAATTTCTTTTAGACCCAATAGTCTCCTGGTATACAATTGTTGTAGTGGCAGCACCAACCATTTAACGTGGGGTGGGGTGGAGCGATTGGCCATCCCCCTCATCCTACGCCACCCCAGCCGTGGTGTGTTCTTCTACCCCAATGGCAGCTTCACCGATTCTCGCCTCTGGAACCAGATGTGTGTGTTGCTCTACCATCGCCTTCCTGCCTATGCTCTTGATCTGGCTGCTGTGATCACTGGACACAGGCCTCAGTGAGTATTTTTATTGAATGTTGTGTTGGACGATTAATATACAGTGATTTGAAAATCTGAATTGGTTTGATTCCATCAAAGTTTTGCTGTGTCTGTGGTTGTAATGGATATTAAAAATCTGTCAAGATCAAATGCCCTTTTTCTTCTATAAAATCTAAAGAGAAATGCCTCATTTTTTTGTATAGCCCACATTATCTGATTATACTTCAAAATAAGTTCAGTTTCAAAATAGCCTTATGCCTTCAAAATAAATTTTTTACTTATTAGTCAGTGGTGACTAGCATTTTCCAAATAGTAATTATAAAATTGTTATCCCCTTTTATACCTTCAGAACAGAAAAAATTATATTCAATGAGTTTTAGCCTTTCTTGAATAATAGCTAAAAAAAAAATACTTTATAGTTTTTATCGCATTTTAAAATACATATTCTAATAGAGTATAAACCTTCTTATGATTTTTTTTCTAAATATCAATGATTTGAAATTATAGAAATCATAATATGCAGTAATCATATAGTATTAATCATAATATGTAATTGTAAAAAATTTTCTTAAGTATCACCTACATGGATGTGGAATTCTCAAGTTCTGCAACACAGAATTAAGTCCTATTTAATAGTTTGAAAAGAAAATGAGTTGATTGATTTAGTTATTTTCATAATCAAATTAGTTCCAAAAGTAGACATTGTCACAGACTTAAATAGTTTATTTTAATGGACAGATTAATATGAAAATAATATAAAAGCAAAATAAAAAGATCTGCACTTGAGCTTTATAAATTCCATGCTTCATTGTATTTTCATTGAAAATGTTATTTTTGAGACATTTGGTTTTTCAATTTCTTATAATAATTTTAAGGCAGAATCAATTCCATGTACAGGCCCAACTATTGGATCTTAAGTTGCAAAACTTGTACTTTAAACTTTGCATACTTCAGTAGAAGTGTGCATCTCAAAACAATTTTAAATTAGAATTTAAGCAACATTGGTTTCAGTACAATGATAAATATTATTGCACAATTTTTTTTAATGCTATGCAATTTGTTCTCTGAATTTAATAAATTTTTAAAATAGGTTTAAGTTTGTTTCACGTAAATATTTTCTTTGTAATTACAAATATTTTATTCTGGATTTTTCTTCTATTGTTTATAGCCCAGGTATGAATGTTTTTGGCTTTTTTGTTTATTTATTTTGCATATTTAGTAGGTTTTTGTTTAAAGCATGATTTTAATAAAAATTTTGATTTTTTTTTATATAGTTTTGTAGTAATAACAGGTAAGATTTAAATTTAAAAATGATTTCATTTTTTAATTTGTATATGTAATCTTTAATTTTTAATTTGTTTTTTTGTCATTTAATTAAATGTTTAAAAATATACTGCCAATCTTTGAAATTTTGTTTTCTTATTGCAATATATTAAAACTTTTATTGATCCAGTAATAAAAAGAAAATCTTAAAATATTGCAAAACCTTCAGCTTTAAGAAGGGGGAAAAAAAAAAAAAAATTGATGCTGAATGATGCATATATTATCTTTTAGGTAAATTCTTTATAGAAAGACTATAACAATTATTCTCATGATAGAACTTCTAGGAAAGTTCTATAAATCTATATTGATTGTGATTCTAAGAACACTAAACATCCTCTATTCAAAAATTATATATTACCTTATTTACCTTTTTAATGATCATAGATAGAAAAATAAATTAAATTAGATAAATTAGCATCTTGCTAAGATGAACAACTTTTGTACTAAAAGTTTTTCTATAGTTGCAATTGCTTAGAAGATACAGGCTGAAAAGTACTCGTCAATCCCTGACTTTGATTGTTTTTAACAAGATCTGTATTGCCACATTTAAATAAATAAAATGTCTGAACTTCTTATTTCCTTTATTTAGTTTAAAATTGTTTAAATGCACATATATTAAGGTTTAATAGCTTTAAAAAATAAAGAAGCAAATATTTACTTGCAATATAATGTAAAAAATGGTCAGCTTTAGATTTCCGAAGCTGCATTAGTTCTTTTGAATGCGTTTGATTACTTTCCAAATGTGGCAATACTGATAATATTAAACATTAATTTTTCTAAAAATGTTGAATTAAATAATATCAATAATAAAGCAACTTTATCAATGTTTGCTTCAATATGTAATATTTCATTATTTTTGCATAAGGATTGAAAGAAATTTGAAAAAATTAATTTAGATAGTGAGAAATATTTATTTTCCTTCCAGCTTGCCATGAAAAATTTTTAAGAAATATATTTTATAAACATGCTTTGATTTACTAAGTATTACTGAGTTAATTGAAATTTAATTGTTTCCTACTTCAGATTAAAGCTGAAATTTTAGGTGACCGGTAAAGAGAATTGGCACATACTTGGTATAATGAAGAGAATAGTTGTAAGGCCCCTAAAATAATGTATATGTTCTTTAGAAATTAAAAAATTTTCTTTGGGGATTACTAATATATATAATATTCATATAAAATATTGACATTTTTTTGCATGCACTAATTTCAGCATATCAGTGGGGTCGTCAAAAGTGATTTCTCAGTACTTCGTATATTAAGCAGCTAAAATTCCCATTGTTCTTAAAGTTTTTACTTGTTAATGTTCTTTGCATAGAAGTCTCTAAATTTGGTTTTTGCATTTTTGTTTTGTTGCTATTGCTACAACATTTTAACTTGCACATATTTTTATACTGAAATTTTTGAATAGAACAGAATAGCTGTTATGTTGTAGTTTTCTTTTCTTTTGATCAGTGCTGAAAACATTTAGCTTGAATTATTTTTGTTCAGTATTTTTGGAATGTTAATTTAAATACTGTAAAATAATTTTATAACATTAACACTTTTAGTGTTAAAAAATGTTAATGTTGAAAATTTTCTAAACTATTTTATATAATTTGAAAATTTAATGCATATTTATCAGAAATGGGCGGTTTCAATGTAATTTTTCTTTGCTTAAATTATATCACTTTTATTTATTTTGACATTTAATTCCTTTTTAAAATTTTCTAGACTCGTTCCCCTGTATAGGAAGTTACATAGGGCAATACAGTGCTTGGAGTACTTCACGACTCACGAGTGGGCCTTCAGCAGTAATAATGTGCTGATGCTCTTAGAGAAAGTCGCTCCTGAAGACAAACAGGTTGGCTGATTTTCTCAAATCTTTTCTTATCAGATTCTAAGTTTTTCTAGCATTTTTGCTAGTTATAATCCAATTATGGGGCTGATATCTGTATTAGGAATTTTATTATGCTTGTGAATACAAATTTTGTAATTTGTGATTAATATCAATTTTATTTCTAGACATGGCTCTTTGTATGCATGGTGTTTAAAAGTTTTAAATATTCAAATATAATTAACTGTAAATACAAAAAAAAAAAAAAAAAAAAAGAATGAAAGAAGCAGATTTATTTTATTATTATTTTTTGTATAAACACTGGGTTTCCACTCTTATTGTTATACAATAATAAATTTTTAAAGCCTTTCAAATTAGCATATACTTCCATTAAAAAAAAATGTCTCTCTAAATGATGTGGAGAATTGTATTTTATTGCTGAATGAATTAATGTACTGCTAAAAAATTTTTAAAATCTAAATTTTTATTCTGTCACCTATTAGTCATATTTAATGAAACAATCTTGACATACTAATATTTATCTCTAGAAAAATAATTAACCATATTATGCAAATTCAGGGATAAATATAGCTGGAAATTTAGGTGTTTTTTGATATTTACAAGTGCAAATTTTCATTATTTTACTAAAATTTTATCTGGAACAAATATTTATTTTATTCATCAATAAATTATGTTGATGACATTATGAGAGCATATTACATAAACTTTAAAGGAGAATGTATGATGTAATGTAGCAGTTGCATAGTTAGTCATTCTTATTCCCTACATAATTGATGATTCTAAACTGGAATATATATATTCCTGTTTTATGATCCTTTATAAACTTGCTCTGTGATGTAGAATTCTGGCATTCATCTAACATGATGAATTAGAGATTTTTTCCAAAAATTTTGGATATTTTTTAAGGAAAATTTATTATTGGTAATTAAAATAAATTGTTAAACAATAATTTTAAAAAATTATCATGCATATATTAACAAATGTTTCATTTTCATTGTCTCGCTTGGAAATAATGAAATCTATTTAGATGATGATGTGTTTACATAACTGTGTTGATCATCAACTATATGATCACTTTCTGAATTGTATTGCATATTTACCATATCTAAATCCTTATGCTGTGTGTACATTTTGTGGAAATTTTTTTGAGCAGAAAAATGTTATTCAACTTTTGGCTGTTATAATGTAATCAAGAAAGCCATATCTATTAAATAATGTTTTACAAGCATTTATAATTTATTTAAAGAATTTACTGTAAAAATTTTAAAAGAACGTCTTTAAACTGCATCGTAATCTGGTCTTTTGGATATAAGCTTTTGTTTTTCTTTTATTTCAGTATTTGGTGGCACTGGGAATATTTATAAACTAACTTATAAAAATGAAAAATAATCTAATAAAACTACTATCAATTAAATAGGTATATAAATTCATCAAATATTATTATAATTTAGGCTTGTTATTTGTGTTATTTTTAAATAGTGCTAATTTAAAAAATTAACTATTTAAGTCATAGGAAAACAAATGTTCTTAGTTGTTACAATTAAGTGAATAGCAGATGTGCAATTAATTTTACATATGAATTAGGGAAATGCACATCACAGAAGCATGAATTCCATTAAATTTCTGTAGTCCACAAGAATGCCTGTTCATACAACAATTATGACACATATAGGCAGGCTCGCATTCATTTTTATTATTAGGTAGAAATTTACATTGCATCAAATATCAGGACAGTATATAAAATATAATGCATAAACTGAATACAATATGATAAATGATTTATTATTATTTATTTTGTCTTAAATTATTATTTCAAAAAAGTTTCTTTCATGTAGACAAATCTTATTAGATTGTAAATTTGGATTAATACCCAGCTTTGCTGTATCAAATACAGATCGGCATTGATAATTGTATGAGATGTTTTTGTAACTGATACATTTCTTTTCTCATTGTAATGAAACCAGGTATTCAGTGGGTATTTATGCTTGTGCTTATACCGATGCAAATGATTCCAAATTGAGATTTCGTTTCTTTGGACAAGGTATTGATGACAATGCATTTATGGTTTTATTTTTAACAGTGATTGATGGGTGGGTGAAGATAAATGTTTTACTCATGTAATTAATATTGGAGAACATGACAGCTTGTCAGTGTTATGTGAACCATTATATGGGGTAAAGGGCCTGGGGTAAAATACATGTTTTCAATGAAAAAAAAAGCCAAGGCAGGACATTAAACTAGGTTATATTGTCATAATACTTTTGTATCAGATTATTCTGCTTTGTAATACTGACTGAATTGGTTTTGAAGTAGTTTGAAGCAACTACTCATTTCTTTTTAAAATTGTATTATAAATTAAGTTGCTAAGAAAAATAAGCAAATTTATATTTAATTAAATGATAATAAATATTTGGGTTTGTCCCAAGTATTTTTTTGATAATTGTTAAAATAGAAATATAATTAATAATTCTAAAAAGAATACTATCAATTATATTAGCCTAGACTCAGTACTTGTATTTTTTGAATTAAATTCAACTTAAACAAAACTAGTTTTCATGAGTGCTTTATTAAATAGGAAATTCAAGAGATTGGAGGAAAAATTCAAATTATTGAAGAATCTGAATTTAAAAAGTTGTAATTAGCTTCTTCTGTTTTTTAACCAATGACAGACCAAATAAATAGATAACTTCAGGAAATTAGATAGCAGAATATATATATATTTTTTCTTGGTTCAAATTTTGTTGCATTATTGTATTATTGAAAATATGAATATATGTATATCATTTTAATATTTGAATTTATCAAATCTTTAATCCAGTGTAAGCATAGAATTTTTGAGATCAGCACATGCTAAAAAAAAGATGAAAGAATAGCAATAAAAATGAATATCAAAGTATAGAATGCTTTCTTAAAATCTATTAATTAAATCCATATCTGTAAGAGATATCTGTTGAATTTTCCTGAAAAACTGTAAAAATGTTAAAGAAATTTATTTAATATAGTTAAATTGGCAACTGAAAGACAACATGTATATTATAAAAATGTAATCTTTTTCTTTTTTGTAGATGTTCAACTTCGATATTAAGGCTCTGCATTGGCCTACGTATCTAGAGGACTACATCCTAGGCATTCGTCAGTTCCTTTTGAAGGAAGATCTCTCCTCCCTTCCTATGGCAAGGAAGAGTCTCAAAAGGTGAACACCTTTTTAGTGTTTTGTTAAGAGATTAGTAGTATCTGGAATTATTCTAAAATCTTTGCATAATTTCAAATCATACACTAAGTATAATATTTAATGTAATTGTGAGAATTGAGGACATCATTTAAATTAAATTATATATTACAAAAATATTTCAAAGTATAGAAACTGAATATTGAAGTAATATAGTATAGTATACTACTTTGTGCAACAGAATAGAATATAAGAACAATGGCTCGTCTTTGTCACCTCAATTGGCTTTAAATGTGCAAAATTGATTTCATTTTTGGCATTTGTAATCACAAATATTGAAACTGTTAGAAATCAAGTGAACTATAATTCCATTACCAAATGAATCATCTTGATCATAGCTTTGCATGTCCATCATCTGTTTTTAAATGCATACTTGGAGATCATGGTATGAAAATACACAGGTTCGAAAATACACAGGATCATATTTGGATCTACTAAAAGATATCTCTGAACTTAATGAAAAATCATGTTTTTGGTTTATTTGAATATTCAAAACAAAATATAAAATATCGAACAGTGTCCATAAAATCTTGGGGGGGGGATTCTGCTCATATGATGCTGTCAACAAACTTAGATTTCCAAGCATTGGAGACTTAAAATTATTCAATGTCAAAAAATATAAGGCATCTAAAAAGTTAGAAGGCTGTACATGTTTTAACTGTTAGTAGGAAACATTTGCCAAAAAGTGTTTAAATAAGTTGTAGCAAAAACGTTCCTATATTTAAAAAAAAAAAAAAAACCTGCTAGTAATTTTGAAACATCATTATTTTAATTTTTCTTGAATAAATTATGAAATTATATTTAAATTTCCTGTTAAATATTTAATTCTTCGTGTATTAAAAGTCGGTAGAATATTGGAATTGGTTGAAGTTGCAACATTATTGCATGAAACGTTCAATTATTTCTAAGCTCTTCTAAATGCCATAACATTGCAACTGTTGATCACAAGTAAACAACATGCATAAGCATTAAAGAATTTTATTTCATTGTTCCTAAACACTTTCTAGGCATAACTGAAAGGCATAATAATTTTTGTGAATTGTCAAGATGTAACAATGTTCAAAATTTCATGAGTAAAGTATTCCTTGAAAATCAACAACCAGCTTATGATTGATTTCCATTTGAAGAGATTTTTAATTAGTTGCATGTACTTAGAAATGCTAAAACTAGCTTTTTCCATAACTGCAACCTATTAATTATGGTTCTGCATTTCACTCAGGCTGATATATACATAAATATAAGCACCACCATAATTTTTTCTTTTGTAGAATTTCCTAATAAGCAGGTGGGTTTATGGCTCAGCATTTCCAGCTTGTTCTCTTAATTAACTTTTAATGATCTTTTATGAGGTTTTATTAAATATTACATTTATGTTACTCCTTTCACTAAATTTGGAAGAAATAAAAACTTGAATTGCGTCAATCGTAAATGATTCTATACCATAACCAGATTGCTCGCTGTAGTATGCAAGAATTTTGAGGATTCAAATGGCTCTATACTAGTACAGTTGCTCGGAGAACATTAAATTCTTTTCAGTTGTGTTAAAACTTGAGTATATGTAATAGTTTTGAAATTGGATAAAAATTCTTGAGGCATTCTATATATTACCTTTGTCTGTATTTGGAATGTTGACAATTTTTTCTTTTTGTTTTTAGGATATACATGTACACAAAAGCAGCGCATTTTATGTTATTGTTCCTGATGTGGAAGCTAGTGTTTATGCGCTATGACGGTGCTCGCAAGCTGTGGTTTGTTTTTGTCTCCATGATTGTTAAACTGTTTAGCATGTTACCCCGAATCACATCCTGAAGAAAGACGACACCTAGCAAATTGAAAATGGTGCACCTTCCACTCTGGAACAATTCTTGTTCTTTAGTCACTCTTCTAATGACGACTCTCTAGGGAACTGTAATAATGTCTAGGTTATTTATGTCAGAATCAATGCAGATGCTTTTAATATAGCTTTTCTCCCATCTTTACAGTCTATGCTTTCGAAGGACAAATTTCTCACTAGGTTCGGAAATTCTTTGAAGAATCAAAATTTAAATCTACAGGATTCCTGCATGAGCTGCATTTGTTTAGTGCATGGTTCTCTGAATGCTTAAAATGGACTCGGGGAGTTGAAACACCAATAATTGCATAAAATTTAGTCATATATTGCTAAATCAAGGTACTTTTTAATATTCCTAGATATGGAAAATATTTCTGTAATTATAGTTTTTGTCAAGGGTTTGCAAGAAATTATTGGATTACCAAAAATAAATTTAACAACTTTTGGCTAAAATATTAAATTTGCTCTATCATATAGTGTGAACTAAAAAAAAATTACCCATATAAATGTGGAAAATGCTTTAGATTTTAATTTTCTTCCTGTAATAAAATTAATCAGTGGAAGAATGTTCATTATTTATTGAAACAGCAAAAAATTTCATCAGGCTTTTCTTGTAATAGTAATTTTTATTTTTGAGTATTTTAGGATTTTTATTTTAAAATTCACTCCTTATTTAATGGCTAAAAATATGCTTAGAGCATTTTCCTTTTAAATTATTCAAAATTTTTTGAGGGTTTTGAATTTAGAAATGAAAACCATATATTTTCAATATATTCCATTAAAGAGAAATTGTTCTTTTGTCTATCATTTAAAAAATATAAATGGAAATTTTTATTGTTGAGCTTTGTTAGTTGATTTCTCAAATTATTTTTCTAGCATGAGAATCATGCACATTTGATGTATCTTGGAACATGCAGATTTATGTATTTTATATGTCAGCCATCGTCTTTTAGCTTATTGGTTATATCACTTCGTAACAAATTAAACTTGAACTTTAATATTTTCTAGAATGCATTTATTTCTATTGAAACAAATTGTTTTGTAGAAACAAATAAAACAATGGAGATCATTTCTCCGTGTAAAGCGCCTATTAAAATTCAACTGCAATAATTAAATTATATTAATAAAGATATAAGACTTAACTACTTGACTGTTGTCTTTACATTTTATTCTACTTATTCTCTTGATCAAAATTTTAAAATCTGTGTTATTATGTACAGAAAAAAATGATACAGTTTCTAACCTTATTAAAATGTGACAATAATCACCCATAAAAAGTTTAAAACCATAAAGACTTTTTATAGTTTTACCTTATGATAGTTTTTATATTGATGCAAGACATTTTTGCTTCTAAGACAGTGGCCACTTCTTAAGAAAAGTTAAAATCTGTAGTGTATACATTAAAATCTGTAGGATATGAATGTTAAAACAAAAGAAAAAAAACATTCTTTTCTTTATGTAATAAATTTAGTTTTTAAAATTTTTTTCCTAGCATTTTAGATTTTGTCATCATTTCATATAAGTATCATGCTTTGCACCGTTTTCTTGTATAAATAAAATTGTTATGTTTTGTTTTAGTCTGTATTTGTAATTTATTTATAATTGTTGATTTTTTGCCACCCCCTGCTTTTTTTAACATTGTATTAGTCTTTAGAATGTGGTATATTTGTCGAATTCCCCCCTTCCTCTTTTCTCTTATTTAAAAAATACCTGTGCTCCTCATATATTAAAATTGAAATTACAATCTCAAACTTTCAATGTTTTTTTATTCCTGGCTGAAATTTTCATTAGGTTGTTTGATGAAATATTTTAATACCATATTATGATCCTAATATATGTAAATAAATGATTTGGTTTCTATGAGGTAACATTTATTTCCCTGAATATGAATTTGTGACCGAGGGAAGTGCTACTTGTAAGGATAGTTGATTTTGTGATTGTTGAATTTTGTTTTCATTCCTTTATGAACATTTTTATAGTTCCTAATTTCATTAAACATTTCATGGAATTTTGTTAACATGATGCTTTCATACTAACAAGCATTCTAAATAAGAAATTTTCAGTTGTCATTTCGTTGTTTGCTAGTCATAAATACTCCTTTAGGTTGTTGGTGGCTACTTTAGTTTGAACCTTCAGTAGTCTATTTTGGGCAGACAGCTAAAATTTAGTTTTCATTAGAAATTTTGGGAGTATTTATGGTTGTCATTGGTCATTTATCTCATAGGCATGCCTGATCAGTTTTTATTAATCCTTTGATGCAACAACACATGTGTATTGTAGCAGTGGATCATTATTCATTTTGATGGGTTATGAAATCGTTTTATGATTTTATGACATTTCAGCATAAGAAAGAGAGGTTTTTTAAGTTTTAGAACTATTATGTCACGGTCTTAGTAATCTGATTTTATTGGTGGCAATAGATATGATGCCGGGGAATACTGGACATGACACAAAGAATTTCTTTACTTTTGCAGTATTTTTTAGTAGCCTAAAATTAAAAAAAAAAAAAAAAAAAAACACTCTGAAATCTAATAGCTGTTTCTAATTGGAATTGTTTCTGATGAAATTTTAATGAATTGAATTTTGGAACAAAATTAGACAGGTCTTAAAAATTGAGGATTGTTGTGTCTGTAAAATTAGCTTAGTTTTAACGTGTGGTTTTAATATCTGGATTTTATTATGGTGATGAGGTTTGTTAAATAAGATCTTTAATATCACCTTTTTTCCTTTTCTTTTCTTTGCTCAAGATTGTAAGATGGTGGTGAAAGCCCATTGTGCAGCTCTGTTATGACATTGATTCAAATAATTAATCAAAAATGCTTCATTCTGATACTTCTTCATCCTCTAATGAGGAAAATTGAAGCAAGCCTTCAGAACATTGTTCTGTTGTATTTATATAATATGCCACCAACTGGTGTTCGATATTTGAGCTATATTTTTAGATAATGCTCATTAATCGACGATTGCCGGTAGGCGCGAACAAAATGTTATTTCTGCAGCTATGCTTTTTAAGTCTTGTGCCAAGTTTACCATTGCAGTGTCTTTGAGAATTTGCGATTATCTGCTGTTCAGAGATTAATACTATTTCGATTTTATGTATAAGCTAAGCTGGAAAGGTTTGTAAATGATCCACAATATCTTTGTATTTTAGAAAAATCATGATGAAATGTATATGTATGTAAGTTAACCAAGTTCATAATTGTGGATGTGTTAACATAGGCCTCATGTGTGTCTTCTGATGAAGTGATCAGACAATGTTCGTAAATCATCTATGCAAATTGAGATTGATTTGAGCAATCGATATAATTGCTTTTGTTTGTTATGGTATTAAAGACTGTAGGCCTCTGTATTTATCCTTTGTTTTGTTGCTTGTTATTGATAGTGTTTGAAAAAATTTATTTGCCTTTTGCTAATTGAACAAAGATCAATTTAATTTTGATTCAAAAATTAATATATTTTCATTATATAGTTCATAAATGTTTTCAAAATTTTATAAATTAATATATTGTGATTCCATATTAACTTTGTTTTTTAAGATTTAAGCTTTGATATGAAATATCCATATATCGGACACACATTGACTTTTAAAAATCTGTTTTTAAAGAATTACTTTAAACTGTTTAAGATTTGATAGCCGTTTAAATAATAAAGATAATCTTAGAATAACCTCTTATTCCTTCAAATGGTGAGTTACTTAGATTTGAATGATAGAATTCTATTAGGCGAGTTAAAAGTGTGAATAGTGGGGGGAAAATGCATTTGTTTATCAAGTTACAGAAGATTTTTCAGATACTCTCAAACTAAATTAAAACTCTTAAGCAGTGTGGAATTTTTTGGTTTTAATAATATTAGGTCTTATAAAATGGCAGTATTGTCATTTATACAGCAATTTTTTTCTGTGAGTATCATTTAATATAAAAATAAAATTGAAAATTTTAGATTGTATTTTTTTGCATTTATAACGTTTTCAAATAACTTGACACTGAAGAGGAATTATTAATTATTAACAATTGGAATTGTTACAAAGTTAAGAGATCTCGTATGTAATTCTCAACAAAAATTATCATCGAATAAATATTTTTGAAATTCCAAAATGTTGCATTTAAAATGTATTTCCCTTTAATTATGATAATTCAGAAATAAATATAAACAGTTTAATTTTGAATGATATATTAAGAAGGAACATATGTATATGTTCTCTTAATTCTTAAAATTCTTGCACTTTTTTTTTTTTTTTTTTTTTTTGAATGTTTTCTAAAAATATGAAAAAAAATTATTCATCCCTTTTAATAGTAAAATGCTTTCTGTAAGTAACAATAATAGTTAAATGCAAAGTTAAAATACAATCCAAGTCTTGTATAACCATTAAAACTTTATTTAAACTCAATATAATGCAATAAATAAATTAGAATTTCTACAAACCTCTCTCAGCTCTATATCAGTTTGAAATTTTAGCTACTGTTAAAGCAGTTTTTATGTTTCCTTAATTGCTGAATGGTAAATTTTTAGTACAGAAATGATTAAGCTATAAAATAGTCAGAATAACTATGGTAGGACACCAGTTAAAACAGAGCACATTTTTTGCAAGCATGTATTAGATTAAATGATGAGTGGTATTGGAGTGCATTAATTCCTTGAATTTGACTGCCATTTACAGAATATTTTGATATAGAAAAATATTATTGTCTGTGTAGTCTGTGATCACTCATTTTAATCTGTTAAATGAATATTTTATAGAAGTCTGTGAGAATGCATTCTTTTGTACTTAAAATGTGGAATGAAATAAATATCATGGAAAAATATCTGAATTAAAGAAAAAAAGTTAATTTCAAGCTTTAGAAATGTGTATTAAAAAAAGAGTAAAATATAAATATTTGAGTATTATTCAATTTTAAGCTACTTTTTTTGTGCTTCATTGTTAATAATTTGTGTATGATTAATTTATTAAAAGAATAATGACATAATTTAATATAATACTAATTGATCATTTCAAAATTTATTATATAAGATATATTGTTATAACAGAATATTATGACATGTTGAGATAATGTGTTATTTCTGTTGTCTAAGTTGTTGTTTTAAACTTTTCTAATTTTGGTTTGGGAAAAATATTGTGAATCAAATATTAGGTTGAAACTATTTTTAATAATAAATTAAAAATTCAATACTTGGAAGATAAGAGTTGTAAATAATAATAATGTAGATTAAACATAGTATGTTTACTACCCATGCCTTTAATTGGACATCTTTGAAACTGTTCTTGAATTTTGCAATATTTCTATGAGATATAGGGGGGAAAATTCATTTGGAGCCCCCCTCCTGTAGTTCAATTATTTTTTCTCTATAATGTATTGCATTTATAAAATTCTGTGGTCCTTATGGATGCAGTTTGGGAATCTTATTTGTCATAAATCAACAGATATATTCTGTGAATAGAAATGTTGCAAAATATCTGGAACTTTTGAAGGTGCTCAAGTGCCTTTTACAATGAATGCATGAGTTAGTAAGATGATTTTGCTATTATAAGCGCATAGGCTTACTAGTTTTTTTTCTTTTTTATTTCCGTATTGATCAACATCATCAAAATAGGAAATTTGCTATCAAGGCAATAAGATACCATGTAAGTGCCCAATTCTTTACTCTTTGCATTCTTAAAAATAAAGGATGGTTAAGATTCAAGTATCTTTATTCATAATTCTGTAGAGAAAAACCATTGGTCCTCAAAACACCAAACCTTAATGATAAATTTAGATCATAAAGACATGAGTTTTCTTCAATTTTTTCAAAAATTGTTAAAAATTTAATTCAGTTATTTATAAATAATTTATTGTAAATGGTATAAATTTGGGATACATGATAAGTATTGTCATAAACGCCCAAATATTTGATCATCTTACGTAATTAAAAAAATTTAAAAATCGTTACATATTTTTATTTAATTTTATTTCTTCCATAATTATAAAATTTTGTTTCAATTTTTCTCTCACTTTTTGATGTATTAGTTCTGAAATTTTGTAATGTTAAAATAATACTTTAATATTTAAAAACCTAATTATCAAATAGTTTAATTAAATTTTTAATTCCATATGTGTGGTACCATCTGGTAGTTTATAATAAGGAATTATAAAGTCTAAAAAAGTAGAAAATTATTAAAATAAGCACTTAAGTGTATATAATAGAAAATAATTTTTTATTAAGTCTCTTGATCTCTTCCTCCCACCTCTCCTTCTGCTACTCATATATACCTCCAAGTTTTTTTATTTTATTTTTATGATTGCTATTTCTTTCTACAGTACTGTGAACAAGATTACGTTAATTCCAACCATCCATCATTTTGATCTTATATAAAGCTTAAAAAAAGAAAGAAGAATGCAAGCAAAAGCAGGAAGTGTTGAGAGTGAAAATTCTCTTGTAGAATTTTATTTTGACCATCAGTTGTAATAATAAATTTTTTCCCTTTCTCTCAGTGTTGTAGAATTTTAAAATTTCGAAACCTGCAATTTTTCATCCTAAATAACTGCTTTTTTGTACAGTGTTATTCAACATTAGTACTTTCTGATGCTCATTGCAATAGTGTAACTAAAATCCAGTCTACCTTTGTGAATGAAAATGTGGCACTAAACAACCTTTCTGTTTGTGTTAAAATCTTCTAAAGTACGATTTCAGCTCTTCTGTTTTATTCAGATTTCACTTTCACAAATTTAGACATTTTTTAAAAAAATTTGAATTATATTTCAATAATGGAAGCATCATCTGAAGCCTTTTACCTTATATGACTATGTACGAAAATGACTCGTGTAAATGTAACTTATCAATACATGCTGTTTTTGATAAAAAGTAAAAAATGTGCTGACTAGATTTTGAATTCATTTCTGTACAATTGTGTTATTTATTCTTTTTAGATTTTTTTTTTTTTTGTTTTTGTTTTAAAGAATAACGGTTAATTTTTATACCGTAATGAATTACTGGAAATTTTACAATTTTTGATTGGGATTTTCGTTGAGAAATGTCAATGATACTACAGTGAAATAAACATGCAACATGTTGTTTCTTATGGCACTTGCCATGGACAAGCCCGCTGTTCGAAGACAGCCGATTTTAGCCTGAGGGGGAGAACTTCTTGTTTCTATAGTAGCGCCATCTAGGGCCAAGAGAACGACTTAGCTACACACTCGTCACAACCCTTTTTACGGGGCGGACTTCATTCACACATATCATTTACTCGCAGATCGTAATTTAGACTTGAATCAGAGAACGATCACCCCTGATCCAGTACCCCCAGTGGTATTACTCTCGACATGGAGAACTTTGTGACCACGACAGATTTAACGCGCGTCAGCCACCAAGCATGCGGGGAATCTTCGGCCGGCGGGGTTCGAACTCGCAACCTAAAAGATGTAATCTCTAGATGTACACATGTAGACTTCCCAGACCTGGTGGCAGAGAAACATCCTTGAAACCGAAAGTTTGGTCTTCAAGATCGGATTCCGTAGCAGAATCTAATAAGTATACGGAATGTTGCATCATAAGTCGGCCATTTATACTCATGGCACGCCAGTGTCTTGGTGGCATGCCATTTCTTTAGGTCGGTCATTTGCGCGCACTCCACGCCAGCATTTATCTAATCCCTACGATGAACACCTCGCCACTCAAGCCATGTTCCCTCCTCATCTCCATTCACAAAGCATCGTTATCCGTTACTGAGCTTATTGGATTTTTCACCATACATCCATTGGATGGAATTTTTCGGTAACAATACAATGTAGAGGTATTGCTGCTTTGGAGATATACCAGTTATTCTCATTTATGGAACACGTTGTATCATCTGCACAGTGACAAGCTCAGAAGAAAGCAGTTATAAGTTTCTCAACATCTGGAATTTTACCTTCGAAGTAAACACTTATCTGTGTTTTATTATAATAGCAGTTTTAAACGAACTGCTTTTGCTTAATATTGATTGATCCGTTGCACTTAAGGCTAGACGCCTTAATTAAGAGCAACGGATAAATATAAAACATCGCTTATAGAGCTGGAGAACTAAATCTCGGAACTTTTAAATGGATATAACGAAACTCGATTGTACTCAACAGTGGTGTTTTAACTTGATGTCTGGATAAACAGAACTCCGTAATTGGAATTCTGCTAAGTCTGTGTGTACCAAATATAGATGCATTATTCTATATTACTAACTATACGTATTTGCGAAAACGAAATTTTGCCTTCCATATGGTGCAGAAACTTGATGAATGCAGATAAAAGAAGGTAGCTGTGGATGCTTCGAGAAGGGGGGGTGGGATTTTCTGTGCACTTTATTATGGCATGTCATTTCCCATTGAGGGGAGGTGAGATGGAATTAATTTTGTGTGGAGTGATTATAAATGACCAAAATAAATGGATAGACAAAATAACGGAATGGAATGATTTGTCAAACGTTTGTCTACTAGTGGGTCATCAAAGTTTCGAAAATGAAGAATCGCTTAAATTATTGTCCTTGTCTAATTTTTCTTAAAGTAATGAAACCCTTCAATGATATAGATTTAAAGCGGAATGTTAATTTAACAAATCCTACCTATCAAATTAATTTCTCAAATGAAGCCATAAAGGCGATAAATTATTTAAAATCCAAGACTGATAAATTGGAATACTGATGAAAAAGTGCCGTCTTACATATAATTTTTTCCCTTCTAATTTATGTTTCTTAAAATAATAGCATTCAATACTTTAAAAAATAGGCTTATTGAAATTCTCGATTTCATTTCAATGAAGAGAATGGTAGAGGAAGTAGTAGTTTTTGAGACGCAAAGTCTATAAGTTACGAATACTTTCTCTAGCAAATATTAAAGGCCAATGAATAATCTCTTGTTTGTGTGAAATAAACAGGATTCTCGAAATTAGAACTTACCTAGTGTAGACGATTGCGGGGTGATTACTTAAGTTTTCATAAAATTTCGAAATATTACTTTAACGTTTCTTTGCTATCTTACTAATTAGATATTCATAGTTGGTAGAATTCACAGGTTAAATTCCCTAAAAGACAGTTACTTAGATTAATAATTGAAATTAGTAGTTGCATTTTCACTAAAGGTATATACTGTGATCGCAGCTACTAATATAAATGTTGAATAAATATGTATTCAGTATAATGTTGAATAAATATTGTTTAATGTTATATCTATTTTTATTGTTTGAATAAAAAAAAATTACAACGGATGTTTTTTAGACCAAAAATATGCATGTGACCCAATGTCTCCGAACGGCACCAGTGGAGTGAGTATTAAAGGCTACAAATTCATCCAAGTAAAAGAATACTGAGAGCCCCATACTGTTTAGTTACCTCACTGCATGCAATTTTGTAGTTCATGACACCCTAAGAAACGAAACAACTTCAAAAAAGTGCATTATCACTGCTGTTCATGATGCGTTGCAGTAGGTGAAAGTAATAAAAAAGTAGTGCAAGTAATCCGATCACACGTTCTCTATTACTGGAATATTCTGGAAGTGTTTGTATGTGGAAAAAAATTCAATAAATATAATGCAGCTTGATTTTCAAATTATATTCTAATGTTTATTAAGTGTATAAATTTTTTGAGAAATGTTTACATCTTAAGCGTGTAGTTAGTCATAAAGTAGTCCGTTATAAAGTATACAAAATGTCGTTAAAGAATAAACATAAGTTGCTTATTACAAAAATGCGATTATTAAAACGTAAATTTCAAAAACACCAAACGATAAATTAGTTTTTTCCATCTGAAGGTGACGCCATGTCATAAAAATACCGAATAGTTGTATTAATTTGTTTAGTTTTAATTCCTTATAAAGTCAACGACTCATCCCGGAATTTTTCGCTTACTGTTTTATAAATATGTTATCCCCCCCCCCGCCAGTGGCGAACGATCCGGCAAGGGAAATGTAGATACTCGGGTGCCAGTGGAACAAAACATTAGTGCATTCATGCCACTTTTTTAGAAATGAAATATCATGAAATGGCGAATAATTAATGCCTCGAGCCCTCTCTGTACTTACTAACCACTGATGACGTGGGGGGTGAAAAAAATTATATATTCAGGGCAGCAGTTACTCTCACTACGCCACTGCCACCTGCATGAAATTCTAGACCTTGGGCTAGACTGTAAACACAACGAGTGCTCAGATTTTTATTTTCATAGTCCCATACATAAGCGTTTTGTGTCTCTTAGTAAAGAAAACCGTGTATTTTTATTACATTTTGTACTTTTTTTTTTGTCTTATCATCCGACTGAAATCAAAATTTGACATACAATTATATATTTAATAGCAAGATCATAATGTTTACATTTTTATTTAAGTCTTTGAAACTATCGCCTTTACTTGTATGCTAATGTATTTATCAACAAATAGTTGAGTTTTAGATGGGATATGACTTAAAATTTGTGAAAAAATTACACTCTAAATTATAAAACTGTGGATCCAATTTCATTTATCCAATTCATTTTATTTTTCAGTTATCGCAATTTGATGTATGTGGAAGTACAGATGGTTCAACCCCTTGACGAATAAGGTTCAAAATTTGATACGGATAGATACTTTAAAAGTTGAATCTGTGAACCAAATAGTTATCTTGTACAATTAGATAGCCAGGCAAATCTCCTTATTTATGAACTTGTTGAAATTTGATATAAATCTCAGATTTAATGTAAAGACCACATTCAGGTTTCAGTATAGCTCAAAGCGTTTTTGAGTTATCGTATTTACAGTCAGACTCATGAAAGTCTGTAACTTAGAGATTCGTCAAAATTTTGAATTAATACTGTTAAAAAATTTTTTTTCTACAAATACCGCCAATCAATCGTAATGACGCAGTGCATTTAATCGTTAGTTCAGCAGCTTCCTTGCTGTCTAATTTTATAATTATTTTACTTGTCGGCGACTCCGACTACTCTCACACGACTTCTATGCAGTTTCAGAGTACCTGTCTTTTATAGTTCCGGGAGGCGGGGCTTAAATCTTCCCGACCAATCAGGGCGTATCTGAGCGTATTTTGATTCCTACTGTATGGATCTTGAAACTTCTCGAACTTTCCAGTATGATCCATTTTGTCGCCAAATTCATTGCCAAGCCGCTAAATGCTCGCCAAGCTCTGAGGTCATTGACGCGGCACCCGCTCCGCATGCACATGACAGAACGTACAACGGTCTTTCTTACGATGAAAATAATAGATTTGTAACAATACAGTACTTTCGGTTTGTATACTTTTTTCTTATGCGAGAAAGTAAATAAATGAAATAATAATAACAATAAATTAAATACGAGATGAATACAAACACTTGACTAACTATAAAACATCCCCTGAAGTGTTCTTATTCATTCCATTTTTAGAAATTCGTTCATAAAGAATCATTGTGAAATGGAAAATGATATTAAATTTTACAACTTCCTGAAAACGTTCATCTACGCTTTGGCGTCTCCAATGCAGAAGAATTTTCTGAAACAAAGGAAATAGGAAAAACATCACACAGGAAAGGTTACAAATGAAAAAGAATAAATTTTATAAAACGTTGTAGCTGTTAGCGTCTGAGAGGGGGCGCATTCAGAGAGATTTCTTAATCTTTGTGGATTACATCATTTGTGTTGTATTATGGGCATCTTATTTTGTAGGATTTGGATTTTGTGTATATGAATTCTCGCAGTTAGGTCCTATATATAGGTTGCATGAGATTCGCCTGAGAACTTATTGAATGTGCGAGTTAATAATTCTTCTCATCATCAGAATTTTAAGTGGACAACTTTTCAGATCTTTTCCGTTCTATATTTGATGTATCTAGTAACATTAACAAATTCTAGGATCGGGAAGAGTATTTCTGTAAGTTTTGTGATGATAAGGAATATGACTGTACAAATTTAAACCAGGTTTTATTTAAGACTTTTGTACATGCCATGGAGATCTATAGTCTTGGAAAGATTCCAATTGTTATGTGATTTAATACTGATGAATGGGCAATTTAAAATGATGATAAAGGGATGTACAACCTCCGAATATGAGAGTTTTTACAAGGGGCTCGGGCAGGGAAGTCGCAAAGACAGTTACAAAATTCCTCTCGGCAAGCTGGAAGACAAAGGTAGATTCCTTTACATCTGAGTTACTATCTGGCAATATAAATTGCTAATGTTGAAAACAGTCAAAATTAGGGCGTGAAAATCACTTTACAGTCCCTAACTTCTAAGTTATTGCAGTTATGGAAAAACTTTAAATACAAAAGTTCGTCTTAATGAGGTGCTAATTGTATTTGTTTTCCTATCTTCATTATTTAGAAAGTTTTAGCAAAATGAAAATTTTAATTTGACATCATTTCCACCCACTTTGTGCTAGGTGAGTCATTTACAAGCTCGTCCGAGATTTTTACATTTCTAACAATATATTCCAAGCCAGTTAAAATCCAGACAAAATTACTATAGTTGTCCTGTTCACAAACGAAGCGTTCTACGCATATATAAAACACTTTTGAACGATGGATGGGTTTTTTTTTTTTTTTTTTTGTTCTAGGAACCACGATTGGTGAAGAACTGAGATTTTTTTCTCCAAGTCTTGTCATAAGAACCATTGCAATAGGTTGTCTTCTTTAGGAATCTACCTAAAAACTGAAAGTTCATATCTGTTTTTCAAAGTCAAATACGAGAAGTGTGAAAAAAAATTATTATATTTTGTCTTAGGTATTCTCTATTTTTGTTTCATCGTGATGTTAAAAATGGAAAAAATTGAGAAGGCGAATTTAAAATTCTTTGTCTAGACGAGATACCAGGTAAAGTATTCTATTTTTAATCTGATTACACCAATTGTTCTAGAATATTAAAAGAAGCCTCGAAACAATTCTTTTTTCTTTTTGACTCGGAAATGAGAAGAAACGACAGTCAGTGCGCCTTAAAATTTTGTAAAACAAAGATCTGTTTGCGAATTGCTTTTATATCTAAGTCTTCATGTATAGAGAAGAGAGCATGCAAAGACAATGGAACTTGGTTTGTTCGAAGCTGACATGAGGGCCGCGGTGGCCTGGTGGTAAGGTCTCGACTTGTGAACCCTAGGATTTCAGGTTCGAGACCCGATACCACCGAAGAACCGTCGTATAAGGGGGTCTGTTGCACGGTAAATCCGTCATGCCAAACGTCCTCTCGCTGGTGTGGAGAGGAGGGTGCCAGCTCAGGTGTCGTCCTCGTCATCTGACCGCGGTTCAAAATTACGAGGTCCGTCCCAAAAATAGCCCTCGTGTTGCTTTACAACGGGACGTTAATATAACTAAACTAAACTAAACTAAACGAAGCTGACATGATCAGAATACAAATCCGAATAATCAAAAATTCCAGTTAAGAAAATAAATTTAATTTAAAAATGAATATAATGAAAGGAACGATAATTCTTCAATTAAAAGTGATAGTAAAGATTTATTGGTTATATTTAAGAACTCTGATAATTAATACTTGGTTAAGCAAATTAAAAAATAAATAATGAAATTAATTAAAATTTTTTATTAATTTTGAAACTTTAATAACCAAGTTATTGATTTGAATAAACTAACAGTATAAGCACTTTGTACTTAACTTTTGCACAATGAAACTTGAAGTTTAATAATACATTACTCATCCAATATATTCGAAGATTTTTCTTAATGAAAGATAAATTTTTAATTTAATCTTTTATTGAATTTCTTGTACAGAAATAAAATCCGTAACTCAGCGAATGTCGCTGAAAAAAATTTATCCGCTAATGATCATGGAGGAAACGAGGTATAGAGATATTTAGCAAACGAAAGTTATTGAGGATTTAACTATTTATAATTTTTGATTTTGACTTCGAATTAGTCAAAATAAATTTGAATAGTTGGATGGTATTTTAACACCATGTTAATAGGAATTTCAAAGAATCAGATAAAAAATGATTTACCTAAAAATTCGAATTATGATGTTCTAATTTGTCATTGTTTTGCAATATATAGCTAAAAAATTTATATTGAAATAATTTCTTAATTATACCATAATTTATTATTTTCTTGAAACGGTTTTGTTAAACATAAACTATTTAATATTCATGAATTAAAAACAAAACAAAATTAAGATATTTAATTTTACATACATTTAATCTTGTTTAAATAAAATTGTATAATAATCGAACGAATTTGAAATGATAAATGATTCTCCCCCCCCCCCCAATAATATTAACTCTGTCTACAGATTACATTAGTGAATGAACAGAATTAAATTAATGGAAGAACTATTCTTTTTGTCTTATGATTCCACAGTGAACTTTTACTAATGCCGTCAACAACAGTTATGTCTAAATTTCGAAAATATATATATATATATATATAATAGCTGTATTATAATAAATTTTTTACAAATAAAAATTACTTAGATGCATAATCGTTTTATATAAACATAATTAAGAGAAGATGCATTGAATCGACTTCAGCAATCCAGAATAATGAAATGAATTAAAATATTTTACAAGTATTTAAAATATTCATGAACTTGCGGCTATTACAAGCACAAGCTATAAATGAGAAATTTTTAACCTGGTGACATGCGCAGTTGCTCAACATTTACTTTTCCGAAGAACCCGAAAACAGGAGGTTCGAATTCCTCCTTACCGACCTCTTCGAGAAAACCTGCAACCGGTTTTGATACGTACTTAACCCCCGAGGAAACGTTCGGATTGCACGCTCTACAGAAGTCTTCCGAAGTTCCAGAGCGAACAACACTTTATTTATCAGTGTGAGTACTTTAATTTAAATTTTTCTAATCATTTTTAAAGATTTAAGAAGTATTTTCATGAAAAGGCTTATTAAAAATCTTTACTTGCCTTTTCTATTGTTTGTGTAAAAAAAATAAATTATCTTGTTAGAAAAATACTTTTTATTATGGAGCAAAACAAATCGTTTGGCGTACACGTTGCCAGTTCACGTTTGATCTGTCATTCAGAGAGAAGCGGAAGTAGACGATTTTCGGTAAATGTCGAAAACGAATACAATTCTTTTTAAATATTTGATTGTTGTATATTTTATTACAGTTTTGGATAAAATAAGGGGAAAAAAAAAACGATTTAAAAATGCATCTATGAAAATTTAAAAAATATAGACTGTCAAATATTATAATTTTGCATTCGAGGTATAACTAGGAAATAATTCCGAGCACTTCAACTTGAAATTATGTATAAATACTCCCTTTTTATTTGAAATTGACATGTATGAAAACGATCAGCTGATATAATTAAGTTTAAATGTTTGTAGATACAATGTAAAATCTGATCTTTATATTTTGTTATATTTCTTTAAATTTAATTCATAAGTTCAAAACAATGTAACAATGTTTTACAAGCTGCTGGTTTAAGCACAATTTTAGCTTATAGTTAAAATTTCTTATTTTGGTATCAATGTTTTAAAATCATTTTTTTTTTTTTTGTTTTTTGCATAGTGTGGCATAAAATATTTTCGAATAAAAAACAATGGAACAAAGAAAATTTTCTCACTTTTAAAACAATAAAAGTTTGTCCAAAACAATATAAACTTGTTTTTTTTAATGGTTTTGAAAAAAATTGGAAGTGTATATATTTTTTGTTTACAATTGAAATTTCACATTTTGGTATTAATACTTTAAAATGAAACTTTTTAATTTTTATTTTTTTACATAATGTGGCATTGAAGGTCTTCAAATAAAAAAAAAATGAAACAACGAAAATTTCTTGACTTTTAAAACTTTTTTTGAATTATAATTATTTGCCAGCATCTTGTTTAGAATAGAATTGATTGTGTTTACTAAAATATGTGAGTAAACTGGTCTATTACAGTGTCAAGTTAGCAGAGCGTTGGATGACGTGCTAGGTAAATGACAGAAGAATTTTCTGAAATCAAATGAAAAATGTCTATGTGTTTTATAATGTAAATAAGATAGTAGGCTTGGAAATATATTGTTCGGTTTATTTAATTTCTGCTATGCTCTTAAAAATTGTGCCCCCCCCTTTTTTTTTTTTGTTACGTGAGAATTAATGATGTACTTATACTATAAAATCTAAATATTGTAACATTTTGTTCCAATTATTAGAAAGATATTGGTGAAAGCAATACATAGTTTTAATAACGTTTATTAAAATTTTGAAATCGAATAATTATTAGAATGATTTTTTTGTTTGTTTGACAAACTTTTTTTACTTTCTCGAATACGAATTATAGACGAAGTGCTGTAACTGTCAAAAAATTCGAACTTGAAATTTTGAATCGAATTTCCACTTTTTAGATCCACGAGTTTGGAAAACAAATTTTTAGCATTATGTATGTCTGTGATAAAGATAACTTAAAAAGTTCTTTGAGCTAGACTGATGAAATTTGGTATATGGTATTTATATGCATTTATAGATTTTAATCAATTTTTTTTTTCTCTAGAAATCCATTCAGAGGAAATCTGTCTTTCTGTCTATCCTAATATACGTTAACAGTGTAACTACAAAGCGAAGGGAACTAGATAAATAAAATTTGGCAGATAAATTTAACATCTAAATTGTAGATATTTATCAAATTTGGTGCCATATCCTTCGAGGGATTGAAAGACTTTGTGTCTGTCTATGCTTTCGCTAACATGCAAACACCGATAACTAAAACGCAATGACTTAAATATATGAAATTTGTATGGGATTGTTGACTAGAATTTTAGTTTTCTGTTAAATTTGGATTCCAATCGGTTGGAAACAAAGCGCCAGGAACAAAAATTTGATTTTTGAGAACTTATTGCTAAATGCCAGGACTGTTACTATTGCTTCGCCAAAAAAATGGCCAACGATCATATTTTACTCTAAAGATCAATATTTCGTGACTAATCCTAATTGCTCGCCAAGTAAAACATTCGTGGCCTTATCCAAGATCCACAGCTTTACACGGTGGGGACATCTTTATTAGAGAATAAGTGAGAAAGTTTTGGGTCGAACACTTTCGCTAGGTTATCTTGGAAAAATGTTGATGTGTTTAATTTATTTTTCCCTCTGCATTTTCAAGATAAAATATAGAAAGCTGAATTCTAAAATGAGAGAAACACGCATTAATATAAAGTGCAAGATAATGTATAAAATGTTTGGAATAGAGTTTGTATGATAGAAATGGCAATGAAGTTTGTTTAGAATATCTTTCTAAGCATCACTCGAAAACACAGTACTAACGTTTTAATGTAAAAATCTTCTATTTCATCATAGATTTATTAAATAAAAACATTTTTATTTGAATTCGGAAAGGCTATTTTGCTAATTTAAAATAAACACAATGTCGCGAATCTGTGACATGGTAAAAAGTTATATAAATTTTCACCATTATAATCAACAGGAATGATTCCTATAATGCGTTATTCGTTATAGTAAGCGATGTATGAAATTTAGGACTCTCAAATACTTCCTCTCGGAATTTTAATGAGTTCAAAACTAAGCAAAAATCAGTGCTTCTTTGGTGATAATTTTCGATGGTACTGTCTCATAAATAAGGAATACCATTTTTCACACCTAAAAATAGAAAAAATATCTTTTGAATAATACAAATTTGGTGTCCGCTTGTTCCTTCCTAATTTTAGCAAATTTTTTAAATTATTTTCAAGAATAATTTACGACAATATTTTTCATTGTTGCAATGAAATTCAAACCTTTTTCATCATAAGCGTTGGCGCTTTTCTGATCAGGCCGTTTGACCAAGATGTACGTAATTAGGCATAGATATACTTAGCAGGGTGGGAATGCTCATCTCGGATTTATTTAAAAAAAATTTTATTCATTAACAACAGAGAAAATTTTGGCTGATTGCCAAGTGGCTAGTGTTTGAATGAAAATAGTGTTAGAATTCTTAATTTTGTTTAAAATTGTTTGCGGAAAAAAAAAAGCAAATTATTCTTTTTCTTTTTAACTTTTTATTGAAAGTAAAATAAACAAGAATTTTCACTTGATTTTTCAGTTAACTCTACCTTAAATGAAATATATTTCTTGGTTCATTTGTAAAGTCTTTCGTGTTTCATCATCATCATGAAAGCATGACAAAGATTTGATTCTCCGCTTAATAACTTACGGCAATTTATATCTCAAATTCAGTTCATTTGTTGATCTAGATCTAGCCTGAGGTCTCCTTTCTAGAAAGTCGACAAAGGCCTATTTATTTTTCTTAGCAGAAAGCAATGTTGACATTTGTGGACCTCATTAGCAACGGAAACCGGTTTTTTTCATTCCACCTAATGGCAACAGCTTGAAAACAAAGCGTGTCGTAACGCCGTTTTAAAAGTTAATTGGAACCGTTTAGATTGTGTTCTGGTGCTCTCTTAACCAGAGGCTCTTAAATGATTTGTTTAGATTACCTATCGCATACTTCTCGTATGAAGGACATCAAAAGTGGTCTCTTTTGATATTTTCTCTCAGGGACGTGTTCTTCAAGGTGAGAAAGTAACAGCATAGAAAAAAAAAAAGTGACTTTAGAAAGTTTCATAGAAACGTGCTTGTCATGGATAAAAAGCTATGAAAATTAAAGACTGTCTACTATTTTTCTCTGGTGTAATTAGTACTTAACTATCCAAAATTACTGGCTTCGAAAATTTATGAATAAATTTTCTGGTTTGATTACCCAAATAGACCAGACTTTTTGAATTTCACCAAGGGAGATTTTAGATGTTGGTAACGGTAGAAGTCGGTCGGGGATAAAGAATCGACCTATAATATTGCGATGGGGGGGGGTGCATTTTGGGATATAGACGGGTGGAAACTTTTAACACTATAAGGCAACATGCACAAAATTGTTTCAAGTCCTCTCCTTCCTATACCAAATATAGTACATTCATCCTCGGATTAGCACTATGTAAATCGGATAGATTTTAACCCATTAGCTGTCACGATCCCCATTTGGTGATTTTGGAATTTTACGTACACCGCTTGGCGCCAAAAATCTGTTTGATGCATCTGATAGTTTAATTTCATTCTATATACATCAATCAATATTGTATGAATCAGGAAGTGCGTATTCTGTGCTTCGTTTCTTTATAACTAACGAACAAATTGAAATTCGTCTGTAAGTTGAACGGAACAGAATTGTCATATTTGAAACATCATATTTTTGGTTTGGTTTATATATTATAATGAAATACCATACATAAGCATATAATTTAAAAGTTATAGTAACGATCTATTACTAACTCGGTCTTTTTTTTAATGAAATATTTTATTGATCATTTTATAATGATGCTCTTTTTCAAAAATATCAAATATTTTCAAAACAAAGCAAAATTTGAATATAATTATACTGTTACACAACTTTTTGTGCATATACATATAAATTATCCCTGACGAAAATTTCATTTTTTGGCAGTTAATAGGTTAAATTATTATAAGTTCTTTTGGTATAATTATTATAAGTTTTAGTGGTTATGACTCCAGGGCATGAGGCAAGCGCTTCTAACGTTTGCACGAATAACTTCACTGGGTATAGATGTTCTAAGTTTCAGCTCATAAGGATGGCATTGAATTCTATTTTTTAAGTTGTCAAAGACAAAAGTTGGCGAATGAGAATAAGGGAAGGGAGAGAGAAGAAAAATTAATACTTTTCCTAGAAGCCTAATTTTTTCTTGCTATCCTTCTTGGTATACAGTTTCTTCATATTGACTTTGTAATAATTCATGTTTACATAGACATAGGAAATTATGAACATTAAAAAATTATGATATACTATATAAAGCAAGAAACCTTTCAAATAGAGTAACTGCATTATATGTGTTGTAAAAAGTGAGAAAAAGAATATCCCCCCCCCCAAAAAAAAATTTCTTAAAATCAAGTATAGATATTCTTTTAAATATGTTTTCAATGCAAACTATTTATTTATGTTAAAATAAAGTAATAATAAAACATAATTTTATTTCTTTACTAAAAAGTAGAATATTTTTTCCTCAAAAATTTTAAAGACAGATTAATAAATCTATACTAATAATAAAGATGAATGTGTGAGAGTGTTTGTGCTCTGAAAGTCAAACCATTTGAGCTACGACTAACAAATTTGACACATGTATATCTCGCAGGGTGGAAATGTGCACTTTGGGGCGTTTTTTTAAAGTTTTTAATTAGAATTATAATTTAATTAAAAATTAAGTAGTATTTTGACGTTATTCCACGATTAAATCACAAAGAAATTTTACGCCGCTCCAAAATTTAAAATGTCTATAAGTACCATTTTAATAATCATACAAATTTTTCCTGTGGCAATTATAAAAAAATAAAATAAAAAGGTTTTCCTTAATTTTTAATAGATTACATTGTTACTAAAAAATTCAAACCGTTTTCATTGTTTCATCAACTATCTGATCGCGTGATATTTTTTCCATTGTTGAAAGCTAAAGATTCTGTGTAGTTTACAAAACAAATAAAAAGTAAAGCTACAATGACGCGAAATTTAAAAGATAGATGAAGTTGGATATTTACGTTTTTAATAGCGCTATGATGTTTTGGGACTATCTCCATATAAAGGTTAACGCACATATTAGGCCGAACTTAATTTAGACAATTAAAATAACACGGCTTTTATGTCAGGAAATTTGGTTTGATCATGAACATGGAATTATAAAAAGCGATTGATCTGAAATCAGATATTTATTACCTATACTCCTGATGAACTAGCTGATTACCTGAGACGACTAGCGCTGATAAAAAAAAAAAAAAAAAAAAACTTTAATTAAATTGGAATTTTTATCACATCTATAATATATTTTAGTTTTTAATGAATGTTTAAACGTTTTTTCCTAATAATATTTTGGGCTTAATTTCCTTATAAACTGTGCTTCGCGCTTTTTTTTTTCACCTCCAGAAGCTTAAAAATAATAACAGTAATCTATTTTTAAGAACGCTTATAAAAGTATACTTATTAGTAATTATTATTATTATTATTTTATCTTTCTCTCATTATTGTCTTTATATAAGTATTAATGAATATAATTATGCAGTTTTTCACAAATACTTTAGCAAAATTGAAATTAATACAAATACAGAATACTTTCATTTCTTTTGTCATTACAGACAACTGTTCCTTCTTATTGTATGAGAAAGCGGTAAGGGGATAGGGTAAAAGAAATCCAAAAAATCAAGTTTTATAATGAATTCCCCCTTTCTTTCAATTTTCCTGCCTTTCTAGGAATGAGGAATAGTGGCAGATGCGCTCAGTTGTATTTGCATTAATTCATTAATTAGTGCTGTATACGCGCAATCATCGGAACGGTTTCCGCATTGTAAGCTTTTTCTTTGTCTATAAACCAAAACGGAAATAATTTTAAATGAAAGCTTAAATAGATATCAGTAATATTTAATTCTTCCATTTATTTTCAAACTTCTTTAACAGTACAATTTTCCCTCCGTAACATACTACATATTAAGTGGCGCATTATGAAGAAATTTACACCAATTATTAAAATGGTTAAATGAGTGAGAAAAAATTAGTTTTATTTCATCATAGCAGAGAATATTTTAGCAATGACTAAATGAAACAATTAAATTCATATAACAGAAGTCTCATATTAAGTATTTTAAAAATAAATGCTGATTATATTTCGGAAAAAACATATCGTCTCAATATGAAAATGCTGAAAATTCATTCAAATCCGGAACTTAGTATTTTATTTTATTCTAAGTAGGAAAACCTGTTCAATCACTTCAGTGCACATCTTTTTTCTAATCGGATTTATTTGCAGTTATATTTAAATATATTATGTAATCAAAAATAGGCGACAATTTTTGGATTTGCGCTATTTTCCAAATGCCTGCAGAAAGGCTGGACAAATTATCTTTGAATTTCGACCGTGCAAAACATGTACTTTAACTTACTTTTTTTTTCCTAAAGTGAAGAATTTGTTACGAGAACATTTAGAAGAGCAACCAAAAATTGGTGAAGGAGAAAAAAAAAAAAAAAAAAAAAGAGTTTGGTTTACCCCGTTTCGCAGAAAGCAGATGGAATTCTGAAACTTTAGAGAATGATATAATTTGATTTGGGCATTTTTGTAAACGTAGTTCGTAATGTTCGGAAAAATATAATTAAAAAGTAATTCCAAAATTTTTCTCAAGTGTTCTGTTTATAAAATGCAGAATTTTCAACTAAATAATACGAAATTCACAGAATATATGAAATAGAATTATTAAAACATCCTTTTAAAATCCTTAGTTAAATATTTAAATGTTTGAAGAAATAGGAGTATGTTTAGTAAATGAATTCTAAATGAACATACACTAAATAATGAAATATTTGTTATAATTGACGAACATGGTATAGATTTTTCGCCAATATCTGCCAAAGAGGGGAAAACTCACCAAATATTAACTAAAGAATATAATTAGATTACCACATTCGGCAATTTATCGCCTTTAAAAATATAGTTTGGCGATTGTGTACTCATATTTTTGATAATATATGTTTGGTTTCAGCAAAAATATTTTGTTTTAATTGAAATTTAATCACATCAGCTTCAATTTAAAGTTGAGATTTCACAGAAGCTGACTGAAAATTAGATGCATAGCACAATAAGCAGAACGGCTTCATGTTTCTATAATAATATGAGTTATTTAACTAGCGAGTTTTGAAGCATAAACATATTTTGTTGAAGAAGCTATTAAGAGAGAAAATTTATATGAAATATTAAATTGGAAATTTTAGTTTGTATTCATTCTGGCTAACCAAATGAATTACCAAAGGTGAATACTATATATGATATTAGTGATTATTTTTTAAAAAAATGTTTAAGGATATCATTTTATTTAAAAATTCGATTGCTTATACCACCGAACGCCATTGCCATAATGAAAAGCGAAATTCTGTTATAATTAGATATAAATTTCCATTAAGGTTAGAATATTCATGTTCCTTCCATGTTAAGAATACGAACGATTTTTCTTTTCAGAATTCTGATTCTCAATGACTAAGGAATATTTATTTTTCACCAATACCTTAGTCATCATGAAACAGGAAATCAAAGTAGAAATGCAGAATTTCTAATATAAATCTACTTACAGATATAGAAGAAAAATAACGTTTCATGGAATAGGAAACTTCCATTTCTTAAGTGGAAGCATACATGTAATACGAAATAATTTGAATGACTTTACAGAAGATTACATCCTTGTAGACAAATACCGAATTTTTATAAAATGGAACAGAAAAATCATTCGGAAATTTATCATATGTAGTCAAATCTGGGATTTTATGTTTATTACTTTTTGAGTGTTTACTTATTTGTTTATTTAATACTAGTCACCTCAGGCGACCAGCTGTCTCGCTGGAAATATTGCTTATAATTCATTTTATTTAAATCGTCAAATTATCAGATATCAAATCCATGTTATCGTAACTGTCTCTCATTATGCTCTGTTTATTGCATGCATGAATCTTTCTGATAGAGATCAGTCCCATGACAACATGGTGTTATTAAACACACACACACACACACATACACACACACAAACACACACACGCACACCTTTATTATTAATAAAGAAGAATTAATTAATTTTATGCCACAAATGATCTGTAGAGGATATACAAAGACAATCGAATTAAAATAAGTCTGAGTCATTTAGCATATCCTGGATGAGAATTTTTCAGTATTTATGAAGTATTTTTATTTTTTGTTAATTTGAAAATTCTGATATTCTTGTTCAAAAACAATAATTTTATCAGATAAGGACCGATTACATGCATGTTGTGTGTTGTAACTTATGGCACTTTACAAGACCGCTCATAGTTATCTGAATACTTACATGTAAAAATTTTAACACATTTCAAAATTAGAATGCATTAAAAGAAGATATTTGTCTATAGAGATATATCAATTATTTGCTTATTTTCTTTCAGAGTTTAAATTATCTTGCTAAGACTTTAAATGTTCAGTTTATACATAAGATGTATAAATAGTTTACAAATATTTTAAGTTTCTTTTTTTCATCATTTTTTAAAAATATATAATTTTATTAAGATAGTTTTAAATAAATAATTTTTCTTTTATTTAGTTTGATTAATTGTTTTTAAGGATGTTTATTTATTTCGAAAAAACTTCTCGTTCTTAAAAAAATAGTGCATAATTTCTCGAAATGGAATTAATCTTTCAATCTCCTTTTATTTCAACAACTAATTACTTATTTTCAACAATAATTATTATTTTTCTCCCCTTCTAATATTTAATCTGTTTTAAAGAAAATTTTAATATATTAATTTTTTTTCTTTCTTTTAAGACATAAAAAATTTGCCGTTTCTTAAAGTGCCGTTTCCTTTTATAAAAGTTATTTTCAAAAAACGCATGAGTTTTACAAAGATTTATTCTTCTTCTAATTATCTAACTCTCTGACTAATTTTTCTCACAAAATTTAAATAATCATTTTATATTTTGATCATATTTTTTCCTATGACAAAGACTATTACGAAATATTTCATCAATAAAATATAAGCGTAATCATGTAAAAAAATGCCTTGGATAAGAGTGATTTTTTTTCTTGCATAAGAAAATTTATTAAAATTAGAATTTTGATCTTCTGTCAGTATCACGAATAACAGAACGCATACTCATTTTAAAGTTGGCTGCGTTAGGTGAAAACATGTGTCTCCTTAGGGAAATAGATTTTATTTTAATATTTCAAAATTGAATTATTTTTTAAACTGAAAAATATTGGTATTATTTTGAATATATACAAAAAGTGAATCGTATTCTATTTTACTTTTTAATTTTTTTAAATTTAAATTCTCATTTTATCATGATCAGCATTATCTGTATGAATAAATGTATACCATCGAATATTCTCTAAATTTTTTAAAATTTTAATTAATAGAAATTTTCTTTCGTAAATATCAACAACCAAAATTAATTTTATTTTAACACCTATCTTATCTTTAGCAGATTACAAAAAAAAAAAAAAAAAAAACTGTTAGCGATTTTTTTTCAAATATGAGGTCAATAACAAAAGAAGTACATTGTATCTCTTAATCGCGATCATTCTCTGTGACGGCAATTATTTTATCTAAAAAAATTTAGAGAATATTCTACTATACACATTATTCCATACAAACAATTTTAATCATTGTTTATTCTATATTCATCCAATAAGGAATTTTCTTTTAATATTAAATATGACCGATTTCTGCTTAATCTTTTATATCTCTAATTATTTTATCTTCTTAAGAAAGAATCCTATGGCAAATTATGCCAACTATATGAGAAGAACGTAACTAAGTGATATTTTATGGGGAATTTTTTTATTTATTTATCTTTTATTTTTCTCATTATTAGTTGCTTTACGTTTTGAAATGTGTAAGTTATTGGAATATTAGTTTTATTTTTTCTATCAATCTTATAACTATTTCGTCAGCAAATATGCTATCGGATGAAATATCTGGCAACATTGCTTTCTCGTAAGGAAATCGGCGATTCGCCTTCTACACTAATCGTATACATACACGAAGAAAAATATCATTGATACATTTTTACTTCACTCAAACGAAATATAGAGGAAATACTGAAATCGTCAAAGAATTCGAACGAGATTTTGATGTATCTCCACGTTTTACACCTACCTGAGTTCGAAAAACATATTAAAAAATTGCCTGTTTGACTGTGACAAAGATAAAACGCAACGCTTTGGACTAGATGGATGAAATTTGGCATATGGTCTTTACATGAAGTTTGTAGCTTTCTACCAAATTTTGAACAGAGATGAACGGAAATTCTGTTTGTCCGGCAGTTCGAATGTACGTTAATACAATAACTTACAAAACGAAGAGAGCTAGATAGATAAGATTCAGTAAACAGATTTAACATCTATAATGTAGATGTAACATCTAACTGATTTAACATCTATAATGTAGATGTTAAATCTGTTAGTTAATGTAGACTTTCAAAGTTTGAGTCAAATCGGAAGACGGGGTTGCTCGTCTGGCGGCCTGTATTTTCAGAAGCACGTACATGTGTAGCTCAAAAACGTAACGGCTTGAATATATCAAGTTTTGTATGTGATTTTTGTGACTACAATTGCAATTTTGAGACAAATTTTTATTTGAATCGGCCTTGAAAACGCATCTAAAACAAAATTTAATTTTTGTATACTATTAACCGTATGCCAGAACAATTTTGCCAAAAGTGACACAATAGATTCTGTAAAAATGCTAAATTGATCCCATAGGTTAATATGTCGTAATTATTGAACGCCAATTCCAGGCGATGCATTCATTCTCTCTCCTTTATTAGAGAGTATGCAAGTAATGTTTGGGGAGACCCCTTCCGCTGGCTATGTTTTGAAATATTTGAGTTATTGGAATTTAGTTTTATTTTTGTTGTTAATATTACGATTGTTGCGTCAGCAAATATGCTATCGGAAAATGCATCTACCGACATTGCTTTCTCTTAAGAAAATCGACGACTCATTTTCTTATGCTATTCATAAAAGTGCATGAAAAAAAATATCGTTGATATATTTTTATTTTCTCGTGTTCTAAATACACAAAGAGAAAGTACTGGTATTCGAGATTTTAGTTATTTGTTTAAAAAAGAGCAGCGGGAGTGTCTTCCCAAAACTTCTTCGCTTACTCTCTGATAAAGGTGTTATCCCAGATAGAATAGCGCGAAGTATTAAGCTTTGACGTGTATTTGGCAGTTTTTATGAATCTCTGGCGTGATTCTTGGCGAGATTTTTGGTGATTAATCCTTGGCACGCGATAATCGTATCCGAATGCTGAATTTAAGTATTAGGCGCGTTTTTCCCAATCGATTAGAACAAAAAATTGACACAAAATTACACTTGTAGTCACAAAATCACATATTAGATTTGAAATATTTAAATCATTGCATTTTTGGGTTACCGTGTTTATATTTTTCTAAAAATACAGATTGACAGACGACCAATTCCTGGTTAGATTTGGTTCAAAATTTGATAGGTGTCTACACTATTGATGTTAAATCTGTGTACCAAATTTTATTTATCTAGTTCTCTTCATTTTATAGTCATCTTATTAACATATATTCGAACAGCCGGATAGACAGACTTCATCTGTACGGATTTTGTTCAGAATTTGATAGAAATCTATAGATTTGAAGTAAGAAGAGTATACCATGTTTCTTCTCAAGCATTTCAAGCAAACTTAAAGCATTTTTTATTTATTTATTTATTGTCACAGACAGACAAACGAATATTTTCCAAAAGTCTGCTTTTCGAACTCAGGGTGGTCTGAAACGTGGAGATTCACCAAAATCTCGAGTTCGAATTTCTTGGCGATTACAATACTTTCTCTGTACTATGCATAAGAGAAAGTAAAAAAGGAAATTCTTCGCAAATAACCAAATATTATTACATCGGAAACGAAATTAATTGTATGAATATTTACATTTCCACTTCCGTATCCCAAATTAATCGATTTTTAAAAACTGAATAGTGTTTCGATAAAAGTTGTCGGATTAAACGGATTTTCCCCTAAAAAATCAGAGCAACAGGAAAAAGAGAGACTTGTTCATTTATCACTGATTTCAGGTGAAGACAAACATCATTAAATTCTCATTAAAATATGAGTAATATGACTTAACAAATAGTAATTATATGAAATTCTATTATGATCGTTCCTTTAATCGATTTATTAATGAAGAGGTAATTCAATCAGGCAAAGCTGCACCCAGATTTAGATAATTTACTGAAAACGTATCTGTATTACCAGTAAGAGAAAAAATGAAAGAAGTATTGAAAAAGAATTATCGAATTATTGAGGAAAAATAAATGACTAGTGTTTTTACAATAAAGAAAAGTTGTAGGAGGAAAAACGAATTACTAGTGCGTTCACAACTGAAAAAGAGGCCTGGAACAATGAGAATAGAATTTTGGCTTTTTCTATCTTCTATCTGATTCTTTGCTTTGAACCGTCGTATTTCTTGAAATCAGGTAAGATAAATCATGTTGGTTAACAAATGTAGAATAAAATTAAATAGAATTAATGGTTAAATAATTAAATGGGTGAATTCATGAACAATCCTTTGTGTTTTAAAATTTCGCCCTGTTTTTTACATTCTCAGTTTATGAAAAATTTGAAAGCTTGTGACTTCTGTTCGGTTTTTCACTGAAATAGAACGTTTTGAAACTCTATACTAATTCTCAAACTTAAACGAAATTTGTAGCACCTAAATAGGAATAAAAACACACGAAATTTCATAAGTGCTTAAAAATTAATGCAAAAAATGGAATGTTTATAATCGAAGATTAAAATATTTTATATTTGTAAAACTTTATTATATTTATAAAACTTTAACATTCTGATAAAAAAAAATAAGCATATTATGAGTTATAGTAATTGTTTTGTTATTGAAGAAAATTGTTATGATGATCTAGTCTGTTTCAATATAACCAGTTCAATGAGTTAGATTTTATCTTCATTAAATTTCAAACTTAAATTACATTCAAGTAGAAATTATGTTCTATATTTATTTTTAATTAATAACATATATGCAATTACATTTTACAAAGATGTGATGTGTTGGTGTTAAAACTTTTATCCTTTTGCCTGAAATATATTTATATTCATCAATACTTTATACTTAAAAACTGCATAAAGTATCCAATTATGTTCGGAGAGGAATTTTTTGAAAAAAAAAATATTTTAATGTTTATATGATTTTTTCATTAATATAAGGATAAAATGATGAATAAAAGTGAAATTATTTCAATATATATGTAGTTTTTTAAAAGAAAAAGCGTATTTTGATGTAAATTTTAGCATTTATTTACAAAAACAAGATTGTTTTAGAGAAATTTTTTTTTAGTTTTTCATTTTTCTTTTTAACATTACATTAGTAACATATTTTAGAGTGTAATTAATCATTATCTAAGAGTTATATTTAAAAATAATTTTTTGTGTGTAGTATAATTATCTCAAATTTTTAAATTAAAAAAATATTTACATTAAATAATTCCATTTCTAGAACATTCTACATCAAATACATTGTTCATTATATTCTGCATAACATGACGAGCAACATTATAAATTTCATTAAGACACCTTGATTGTTTTTTGAGATATGATGATACTCGTATAATAGAATTATGAAAAAACTCGTTCTTCAGAAAATACGTTTAAAGTTTATAAATGCTTATAAATAAACATCACTTACATATCAATAGTTTTTTATAATTTGGCTTATAATTGACATAAATACAAAAGAAAAATATCACTGGAAACAGAGATGTACCTATTTTTTTTAAACTGCAAAAAAATAAAATGCGAATTGTCATTCAAATTCGAGTTTTCAACCAAGTCGGATACATAAAGTGGGGCGGCGTAAATGATGGAAATTAAAGTTTTTAAATGCTTATAAATAAACATCATTTATATATCAATAGTTTTTTATAATTTGGCTTATAATTGACATAAATACAAAAGAAAAATATCACTGGAAACAGAGATGTGCCTATTTTTTTTAAACTGCAAAAAAATAAAATGCGAATTGTCATTCAAATTCGAGTTTTCAACCAAGTCGGATACATAAAGTGGGGCGGCGTAAATGGTCTAAATGATGGAAATTAAAGTTTTTAAATGCTTATAAATAAACATCATTTATATATCAATAGTTTTTTATAATTTGGCTTATAATTGACATAAATACAAAAGAAAAATATCACTGGAAACAGAGATGTGCCTATTTTTTTTAAACTGCAAAAAAATAAAATGCGAATTGTCATTCAAATTCGAGTTTTCAACCAAGTCGGATACATAAAGTGGGGCGGCGTAAATGGTCTAAATGATGGAAATTAAAGTTTTTAAATGCTTATAAATAAACATCATTTATATATCAATAGTTTTTTATAATTTGGCTTATAATTGACATAAATACAAAAGAAAAATATCACTGGAAACAGAGATGTGCCTATTTTTTTTAAACTGCAAAAAAATAAAATGCGAATTGTCATTCAAATTCGAGTTTTCAACCAAGTCGGATACATAAAGTGGGGCGGCGTAAATGGTCTAAATGATGGAAATTAAAGTTTTTAAATGCTTATAAATAAACATCATTTATATATCAATAGTTTTTATAATTTGGCTTATAATTGACATAAATACAAAAGAAAAATATCACTGGAAACAGAGATGTGCCTATTTTTTTTAAACTGCAAAAAAATAAAATGCGAATTGTCATTCAAATTCGAGTTTTCAACCAAGTCGGATACATAAAGTGGGGCGGCGTAAATGGTCTAAATGATGGAAATTAAAGTTTTTAAATGCTTATAAATAAACATCATTTATATATCAATAGTTTTTTTAAATTTGGCTTATAATTGACATAAATACAAAAGAAAAATATCACTGGAAACAGAGATGTACCTATTTTTTTTAAACTTCAAAAAAAAAAAAAAAAATGCGAATTTTCACTCAAATTCGAGTTTTTAATGTAGTCGGATACATAAAGTGGGGCGGCGTAAATGGTATAAATGATAGACATTAACCCTTCTTTGTATGATTTTCTCTTTTTTTGTGAAATAAATCAGGGCAATTTAATGCATGCTCTAGATAAAATAAAAATTGTTAAAAAAATCCTAATATAAATATATAATATAAAATAATTAAAAAAAGCAGTATGATGGAAATATCCATCATCATGCAAATGTGCATGTTAAACTCAGGACAAAATCTTCCATTTCCCTCTCTTCTAAATTTCCCCACTCATTATCGATTTTATTAGCAAAAGAATCTCAGATTAGTTATAAAAATTATTCAAGAAATCGAACATTTCTTCCAACCACAACAAATAGCGGAATGACAAGTTCCCCGCTATAAGGATTATGACATTTTAAGGATTATGACATTTGATTTTTTTTTTCTGACAACTACGTTTCTTATTACGTAATTGTCGTGAAAAAACAATTGCCAACAACAGTTAATTTACAATACACCTATTTTGAGTACAATTTTTTGTTCACTAAATGTTATAATGGAAATTTCCATCATCATACAAAGAAGTGTTAAAGCAAGGTTTTAACAGCAACTCGATTTTACATTTATTTTTGAATATTCATTTTAATCTTTAGAGTTGAAATTTTACAACAAAAAAAAATTCTTATGCACCATTTCTTGTACGTATACCGTAATTTGAAAATTCTTATTGTACCGTTTCTAATTTCTGACTTCTGATTTATCTTTGTTCTCGTTTTTCAATTCTAAAGGGAATAAATCACAAGGCATCAAAGTCACATGACCAAGATAGCTACCATATCTAATTGAGTGTTGCTATATACTGAGCCATGGATTTTTCAAATTTCGACGTTTTAAACTCCCATAATCCTAGAAGAGATTTTGTTGCCACCTAAAATTATTCATTTTTTTTTTCTGTGTAGGTAATTATTGTGGCTATTATTTTTAAATATTATTTAAATGAATTATTACTGTACTGTGTGTACGACATAAACTTTAGCAGAGAAATATTTCACAATAAGTTGGCATCATTATATGTGTTATTTTTTGTATCAAAAATAGTTGCATAGTTTATTTGTTTTATTGCAAAATTTATTTTTCCAGAACAGATTTTTTTCTGAATTGTCTGTTATCATAATCAGACTATTGCACAGTATTTTGAAATCTTTTAATGTAATAACGTTTCCAAAAACGGAAACATTCTGTAAATTGTTTAATATCTGTTGCAAAAGTAATTTAAAAGAATAAATTCACTTAGTAAGTTTTTAAATATTAGGTCACATTATTTTTTTTATATTTAGTAACTTCACAGCATTTTTTTTTATCATACAAAAATCATCAAATTTTTAAAAAATAATTTTTTGTTATATAAATTTTATTTTCGTTCAATTTTAATTTCGCATATACGTATAGAGAAAATGTAATAATCCATTAAAAAAATTCGAAATCGAGATCTACCTGTGTTAGAACACCCCGAGATCGAAAAACACATTTTTGAAAAATGTCCGTCTATCTGTCTGTCTACATACAAAATTTGAAAATTTCTGTCAAATTTTGAGTAAAATCTGTTCAGAGAAAGTTCGTCAGCTCGAATATAACACGATAGGACTCAAAGAATCTGATTTTTTTAATCCGATTCTTTAGAGTAATAATGTAATTTTACATACATAAGAGGTTAAAACCCCTTATGTATGTATAATTAAAAACTTTACGACTTATATGTATATGCGTTTCGCTGTTTCTTACATACACATAGAACAAATAATACACAAGCGGAGCTACTATTATAGTGGTTTATTATTATATAAAAAATCAGATAATAAAATAAACCAGTTACTTCTATAATAGTAATGTTTGTAGGCCATCATTCTTTTCTGTAAATTGTGTGATGTAAAAATCGTTACGTTCAGAATGCAACGGATGATGCAATGAGGTTAGACGAATTAAGCCTTAAAAATGCTATCATACTACTGTGTTTGGGAGATATTCGAATTTCTTTCTTTCTTTCTTTCTTTTTTCTTTTTTTTTTTGAAGGAAAAATCACCGTACTAACAATAGGTATCTGGTCACGTTTTCACAGCACGTATTACTGTAAAATGAAATGGATATTTATTTCTTGATTGTTTTTTCTGGACCGTCTCTGGAATGAGGGGAAAAGTCATATGTTGTCATTAAAAGAATAAAATATTTTCTTCCAAATTGTTTTGTCTATCTGTATAAAGTTTAAGTAGCAAAATTTCCTCTATGCAGCGATTTTCCTGTCTGCAATACTGGGAAATGATTTTTTTATGAGTTTCTTTGCAACAATAAGAAGTGTGTAAAATTAGAAAATATAAGATATTTTATTTTATTTTGACGGATTTTCTACATTATTGTTAATAGTAAAATTATTATTTGTTATCTTAATATGTAGTAAACATTAAGTTAATAATTCACTTATAAAGGAATGTCTGTCAGAAATATTTAGACATAATGTAAATTAAACTGCTAAATTATCTGAATCCTGTAGCTCAAGTTGCTACTTTTAATTTTTTAGTATCTCTCATTAATATTAAATAAATATATTTTGTAAAAACCGATTTTAAAAGCATAAGTACTTTTTTAAAAATACACTTTGAGCTAAAAGTAGAATCGGTTAATAAATTTGTTAAAAATCGTTGTTAAAAATATAATTACGTTGTAAACAAAATACATTTTGAAATAAAAAGTAGAATCATTTTCTATTCTTCAGTCACTAGCCGCTTTGGGCGACTAGTTGATTCACTTAGAGTATTGGCCGTGTTTGAATTCAATTAAGTATTTTTATAAATAATTAGATAATCATGATTCCTTCTAAATTTAGTACTAAAGTACTTAAAAGTAATTTAAGTACCGTTACTTTAGTTATTTCATATCTGTTTGACTTTTTGTCTGCATAACTTTTCTCAATGGAATCCTCTGTAATTCCATTGAGAAGAGTGAAATTGGCAGAAAATATTAAATGTTTGCATTATTTAGCATCAGCTGCACATTGTCTTATGCCTTTCTCTTATTTTTCTTTTTTACTCTTCGACCACTTTTAAATATAAATTAAATCATTTATAAAACAATGGAAATGGTTTAAATTTTTATGCAGCAATAAAAATATTGATAAAAAGAAAACAACAAATATATTTTTGAAAAAGTTATACTAAATTCAAAGCAAAAATTGTACGACAAATAAATTAGTATCATTAAAATGACATTTTCTAATTTTTAAATAGTGTAAAACTCATTTTGGTGGAATAATATTCTGAAAGCTATCTCAAAATCAAAATTAATTTCCAAAACTTTATCTTAATTTAGCCCTTAGTAAAATATTCTCTTATTTCCTAATCTCATTCCACGTATGAAGCTGTGTAAAAATTACTGCGCAATCAGTCTGCGTATCAAGTGAAAATGATCCTTTCGGTGCCCTTGTCAAAAGTCAACACGTGTATTCAATCGCCACGTGGCCGGAAATCCCATGTTATACAAGACTACTGATCATTTGTTTCGCCCTTCCTTCCTTACTTCTGCTTTTGTTTCGCGCTCTAGCGGACGTGCCTTGTCCGCTTCTCTGCATGTAAATAATTATGCTTTCCCGGAATGGATATTAAAATTAATTTTAAAATGTAAATGTATTCAAATCTGCATTCTGCTTTCAAGAATATATATATATATATATATATATATATATATATATATATATATATATATATATATATATATATATATATATATATATATATATATATATATATATATATGTATGTATCTGGTATAAACTCTTACCCTCCGAAGAATATTTTGGTCAAATTTTGTAGTTCTAGGTGAAACGAGCAGTCCGTTGAGCGCCAATAGATATGTACTTTTTTATTGTCAATAGATATGGTCCTAAAGAATCATATTTATTGGTAAACCAATTTTTAAATTAAAAAAGCATTTCCATGCTCCAAATCTGACCAATTTATGAAATTTTGAATGTCTTTATTTAAGGACAATCACCGACCACTGAACTTGTGGAAATTTTTCCCTAATTTTGGAAATTTTAAATTTTTTTCACTTAATTTCCAGCAATAGGTTACATTATTGCTCTGAAAATAAAATCGTTTTCATTGTTTCAGTAATATTTCATCGCGTGATTTTCTTCCAGTCCTGAACGTTGGCTTCTGTTTTTCTTCGCGAAATTTAGAAAATATATGAACGGGATATTACCGTTTTTAACAGTGCTTTGATGTTATGGGACTACCTCGTTCAGAAAGCTTCATGTACACAATAAACAGAACTTAACTAAGACAAAATAACACGACCTTAATGGCAGACAGTTTGGCGGAAGGACGGATATAAAATTATATTTAAATGTTTTATCTGAAAACAATTCTAACCAATATTCTTGGCTGGTCTCCTGAGGCTACTAGTGTATCATATGGGCCGATTATTTATCAAATTTAAATTTCTGTCCTCAAAAGTAAGGAAATTCTAGGAATAAAGGAATTTCCATGAAGAAATCTACGCAACCTGTTAGAGATATCAACGCTTAGTATCTCAGGCAGGCCGCGGTGGCCTGGTGGTAAGGTCTCGGCTTCGGAACCGAAGGGTTTCAGGTTCGAGACCCGATTCCACCGAAGAACCGTCGTGTAAGGGGGTCTGTTGCACGTTAAATCCGTCCTGACCAAACGTCCTCCCGCTGGTGTGGTGCGGTGTGGAGAGGGGGGTGCCAGCTCAGGTGTCGCCCTCGTCATCTGACCGCGGTTCAAAATGACGAGGTCCGTCCCAAAATACCCCTAATGTTGCTTCAAACGGGACGTTAATATAACTAAACTAATTAGTATCTCAGGCAGGATGAACTCAACAAGGAGAGGCATTAGATGTTTTTACATAGTTTTGCCATAGTTTAAACACTATGGAGATTTCTTATCTTTTTTAAGAGTATGAATGGAAACAAATTCTAACCAAGGTTACGCGAATGGTGTATTATAAAGCTTTTTTATTTTGTAATTCGATAATTTATATTTTGGTGTATTGATAAAAATCATCTTAAAATGCCACGCATTGCCTTTCAAAGTGATAAAAGTGTTTATTTTACTGACAAAAGCCATTTCAAAATTTTCCACTCATGTTTCAATCAAGAAATATTACAGTATATATAACATTTAGAGTAACTTTGTAAACTCTCGTCTAGAAAAACAAAGATTTATATAATCCGTAATACGTAGTGTCTAAGTTTGAAGAAAGTGTTATGAGCATTATTTAAAAAGATGAAATTTCTTCAAGTTTCCCCAGGAAAAAAGTTTAAAAAGATATCTACTTTACTGAGTTCTGAGTGTTATGCTTGGCTAAATGAAACGTTTACACTACGCAGGTAAATAAAACTTGGATTGTTTTAATTAATTTTCAGTGTAAATAATTTTTTTGTATCAAAGGAATAATTTGGCTAGATGGAAACGTTTATATCAAGAAGGTGTTAACATCGGAGCTGTTTTGGATAATTTATTTCCTTATTAATGATTTTTCATATCTAAGAAATAATATGGCTTGATGGAAACGTTAAAATTCCGAAAGTAATAAAATTTCTATTGTTTTGATTAATTTTCAATATTAATAATTTTTCATATCAGTGTAATAATTTGGCTAAATGGAAACGTTTACTCTATGTAGGTAATAAAATTTGAATTGTTTTGTTTAATTTTAAATATTGATAATTTTAAATTTCATTGAAATAATTTGACTAGATGAAAACGTTTACACCACGCAAGTAATTTTCAAAATTAATAATTTTTTGCCAAAAAATAATTTGGCTTAATGGAAACGTTTACTCCACGTATGTAATAAAATTTGGATTGTTTTGATTAATTTTCAATATTAATAATTTTTCGTATCAAAGAAATAATTTAGCTATATGGAAACCTTTACACAGGTAATAAAATTTTTCTTGTTTTATTAATTAATAGTTTTGTGCAGTTTGTTTTTAACATTAATAATAATATTAATATTAATAGTTTTCCCCATTAAAGAAATAATTAGAAAATTTTTAGAACGATATATAATTTTAGGAAAAAGAATATATTATTCGAAAATAATTGGATTTATTTTAAAAAGTTGAATAAAGACAAAATCTCATCCAAAATAAGAATGAAATCAAAAGAACTGAAACTTTTGCAGCTTTTCGAATTTTTTAAAGCCGACATTTTTACATAATGTTGCCAATAAATTATCTACACTTTTATCTGTATTTATTTAACTAATATTTTTCAGATTTTTAAAATTTTGTTCCACGAGTATTTAATTGCTTTGAGAATAAGAAAATTAACATAGATTTTTTTAATTTATTTTTTAAAAGTGGCAACATTGATATAATAGAAAAATTAATAGAATTGTTTTGTATTTATTTGATAAAATGCTCCGCAGTTACGGAAGTTAGATTAATTCAACATCTAATATAATCTTCTTTTTTTACTGCTTAAGAAGTAAGTACATGCCGAATTAGGTAAAAATAGATCTAAAAGTTAGAATTTTAAAGCGATTTGATCGAATTTTTCGTGACACTATCCCATCATACCACACTACACATAAAATTCGGCCTGTCAACATTATCTTGTTTACAAGCTGGCTTATGTCAACAATGATATTGAAAACAGATCGTCATTCATTGCGAAGCTTATCAAAGTGCAATTTTGACTGATAATAAAGTTTTTCAAAGAAAAAAAATGGTCGCATGCTTTCAAACTGTATCAAATATTTGAAAACAGTTTTGTGGAATTCTTTCTCTTACCTTTGTATTTCTTTTGGATTGTTGAGATAGCTTCTTTCTTAAAGGTATGAATCATTTTATTTTAATTTTTTATTTCCATTATTGTATTTTTTTCATCATAAGGCTTATCAGAAAGAGTTCCAGATTTCTGGCAATATTTAACGTTATCGGAATCATTGAAACAGTTTTCTTTTTCAATTTATATTCCTCTTTATGATTGAGTTCAAAAATAAAAAGGAATATATAAAATTATAAATCCAGTTGTTCGAAATAAATATAGACCAGTTTCTTTGTCTAGATTATTGACTTCTTAGGCTATTAAATTAATAATAAGGGATGCATTTCTTTAAAAAAAACTTGTCACCTTGTAATTTGATGTCTAAAATACATGAATTCAATTAAAACAGCTTACTGAATATTACAAAAGTTAAGGGAAAAATTGAATTTATGAAATTAAATAAATGAATATAATAAGGGAATAATTGAATAAATGAAATTTATGTCATTAAAAAGGTAATTAATCTAGTTTTAGGATAATACAAAAAGCATTTTTTATAAATTTATTCTTTTGAAAGCTATGAATATTAATTTCCGTAGACAAATCATAAGATTATGGCTAGAATTAAAATTACTATATGGACGCTAAAATTGAGGAATTTTGGAGTGATTTCTCGATTAATATAATCGTAACGATTTTTTTATGGCAGCTTTAAAAACCATTTGTTAGTATTTCTGATATACATCCAGAACATTTAGAGTTTTAGGATGATTGGCATCATTTTGACGAGCTTGGCATTCTTATATTAATCTTAAATCTTACAATTCTGGAAGGGCAATCTTCGTATCAGGCAATGATTAAGTCTATTTTTGCGCTAGATTAAACTTTATGTTTGAAGCTTATTTCTTGATTTCTTTCTCGTCTTCTTTCCTCTAATTGAACGTCCTATTTTAGTGACACGGCGAACTATCTCCAGAGCACATCTAATAATATTTTGCTGCTCCATTCATTAGCTAAGCGAAGCATTTGATTCAGTACAGTTGTAAAAATGTTCAATGAATGAAGCAGTCTGAAATTTGTATGACGTTTTGTTTATATTTGATTGTTCGACAATTAGTAATAAGCTCTATTTCTGTGCCACGTATATTAGCGTTTTATATATAGAGATATTTATACGAAAACTTTTTTGAACTTAGAAATATATACTAAAATTTGAAATTGTTCAATGTATAATAATTTTATTCAATACACAAAAACCGTTTTTTTAATGCAAATTTTTAAAAAATTCAATATTTGGAAATTCCATTATTTTTATATATGTTAAAACATTTTTTTTTTTTTGATTTATAGAGAAGCAGGCTTGGAGTTCTTTTTAACAATAACATCACACACACGGGATGTTTATCGTGTTTTAATGAAACCCATTAAAATATTTTGATAAAAATTTAGCCGTAATTATTAATTTATTAATGAAATGCTTTGTTTTTGTTTGATGTGGTATTTTATATTTTCGGTCATCGATGATTGTCGTGGCGGTTAATGTGCTAATAATTAAAAATATTGTTATATCAATATACATATATATTATTATGTAAATATAAAATTTGTTTATTTAAATAATTCTTTTCTAATGCCATAAATTAAAATGCAATATTTATATCAATTAAATAAATAATTAATTTTTTTATCAATAAAATGTTAAATGTTTTGATATTTTTATTACATAAATTTAAATATTAAGCATATTATTATATTTTTGTTTAAAATAAAAACGTCGAACAGAACAGAAAAAAAAATTCTATAATTCAACTATTAAAATTAAAAATATCGGCGATCAAGAATAGGGGAAAATTGCTTACAAAATCCTATTTCGAAAAAGAACTGATATGTAAAATTATGAGGAAGAGATCAGATAACTTTTTTTTGGTTCCTGAATTAATTTATTAAATGGATATTTTTCTTGAGCCAAAGACTCTCGAAAATCTTAGTTAAGCGTATGTTGCGGAACCAAATTACTTCTCTATTTAAATTTCTTAAGACAGCTTTGTTTTTTTTACTCAAGAAATCCACTGACTAAATAAGGAAAACTGTTTCGACAACTTCCTCTTTCAGAAAACTCAGCTAATAACATATTATCTCAATATTTCCATACATAAACTTTGATACAGGATTTAGTGTCTTAATTGCTATTTCTTTTCTGAAGCGTAAAAAGGAAAGATGTATACTTTTAGAAATTCTTTAGCAACTTCCAGGTATTCATAAAGAAAACCACAGGTCTCAATTTTTTTATTTCCTTGTAACATTTCCAAACAGTCGAATCCCTCTTAAGTGGTTATGGAAAATCCGCACTTTTTTCTTTTTGCAGGCAAAATATTTGCTTAACCTCGAAATCTTGTTTAAAGGTCAAGCGAAGGACACAACGCGCTTTTTTTTTTCTGTATATTTTAATCAATGAATTTCTTTAAGTATATAATAAAGGTGGTTTTACTGCGAACCCCAGTGGTTTCACATGTTTCAAACTAATACGAAGCTTGAGGAATGTTTCTCTATAAATATTATTTGTTCCAAACTAATTACCTTTACTTCAGCGTGAATTTCCTGGGTATTCCATTTTGTCCTCCTTCCTCCTTAGCATAATGTCATGAGTTTATTATCGTTATTTATTTATTGCTTATTATATATTATCTCAAAATTTCTATAAGGAATATTTCTTGTACCTTTTACAGTAATATCAATTATTTTGCCTTATGAAATTTGAGAACTGAGGTTTTGCTAAATTATTTTTATCGTAAAATATGAATATTCCTTTTTGGGAAAATGATTTATATCGGCTTCCAGTCAGTGTCTTTATTAATCTGTTTTATAGCTAAACATAAATCTTTTATTGCAGAATAGTCGCGTTTGATGACCAACTGTTTCGCCAGGAATTTTGATTATATTTAATTTCATATAAATCATTTAGATATAGCTTCAAGTTCATGATTACCTCAAATTGTCAACCCATTAAAAATGGGCCAATGGACAATAAGGCCCATTTTTAATTGCCTTTCATATCTTTTGTTCACCGTGCACATGGAACTTTCTTATGGAGACCCGTTTCATGACCTCACAACGCTAATGAAAACATAAATGCCCGATCAATGTATAATTATCGTGGTGTTATTCCTTCACTTTTTATTAGTTTTGTTAACTACACAGATATTAAGCAGAATCTTTCATCTTTAGCTTTCAACAAAGGAAGAAAATAACATGAAAAAATACTTGTTTAAACAATAAAATCAGTTTGAATTTCTAAGCAACATATTACTGGAAATTAAATAAAATATTTTAAAAAGTTACCAAATATTTGGAAACGTTTCGCAAGATTATTAAATTAGTATCAATAAATAGACAACTTTTTTTTAAATTTTGAAAGCACGTAAAATTTATTTTTGGAAATAATATATCGCAAAAAATTCACCAAAATTCAGATTCCTTTTTAATTTATTGAAATTATAAGTAAAATTTCAAAAAAAGTCGCTCAGAGAGGTGTATATTTCCACTCCCCCTCCACATTAAATACGTACCAAATTTGGTTGCTTTAGGTTCAAAGGTCTGGCCTAAAGAACACACACACACATACACTCACTCACTCATTCACACTCTCATTCACTCTTTTACACGCACGCACACACACATACACTCACTCATTCATACTCTCATTCACTCTTTCACACACACACACATACACTCACTCATTCACACTTTTACACGCACGCACACATATACTCACTCTTTCACACTCTCATTCACTCTTTCACACACATACACTCACTCATTCACTCTTTCACACACACACACACACACATACACACAACACACTCACTCATTCACACTCTCATTCACTCTTTTACACCACACACACATACACTCACTCATTCACACTCTCATTTACTCTTTCACGCACACACACACACGTACGCGCGCACGCACACACACACAACTTTATTATTAGTTGAGATAGAGATATTTTTCATTTATAATTCATTTATTATCAAATACTTTCATGTTTATTTTTTATCCTCATTAGTAATTCAGACGGAAAGAATGCAGAAAAATGAGGCTTTGTACCATTGTATCAAATTAACTAGTTCTGTATATCATTAGCTTCTTTCATATATATTTAATTACGTTTTCTATTTTTATTACCCTTCATTTTCATAACTACTTCCTCCGCCAATCATTCCTTCGAGCAAAGAAGTTTTTATTAGTATTGTCAAGGTCTTAGATTAGTTTAAGCGTCAAATAACTAGAATGAATAATTAACATTGGTAGGATTTAATGATTTTGCATATTTTCAGTTTCTTCTTAAAATAGTTCTAATGCCACGTGCTAATAAACGAAAAGACCATAAAAATAATCCGAATGGATTTATTATAAAAGCTGACTCGTAGTGGATAATTTAAATGTTAAAATGGAAGGCAAATTTAATGCCATCCTTGCAGTTCTACCATGGAGTTGAGTTTTATAAAATTGATTTAATTAAAAACAGATTTAATCTTATATCTGAAGCTGGTGGGAGATAATAAATATACTCTTAAGATGAATGCTCTTGGAAAAAAAAATATTTTATTGTTTTAAAATTGAGTTGTCAGTGCTCTTCTCTCATTATCATCTAACAAGAGTTTTGATGTGTCTAAATGTCACCTTTCACGTGTACTCAGGGGAACAATATTTTACAGCCCTCCCCTTCATTAATTTTTTTTTTTTTTTGCGTTGTGTTCTTCCGCTACTGACAACATTAGTTTTGTGAACAATTCATTAGGTGGCATCATACTACGAATACGAACCATAATTTGAAAATCTATGCTATTTATTATCTTAATATATTTTAAATAATTGATATTGTTTCGGAAATTATCATGTAAATGCAGTATAACAAGCTGGGAATGAGAAACATCACTTTATTCCATGAAAAACACAAGCACCAAAAAACACTTGTATATACAAGGAATATCACTTACAGAAATTATAACACACAAACAGACAATAAGTCACTAAAAAAATAAACGCATAGACAACAGCGCTTGATGTCATAAGTTTGCAATGCAATAAGCATTCCAAAGAGAGAATTATTCTTCGTTGATCGCTTCCGCTTATATAATCTTCTTATTGGTCATGCCTAATATGGAATTCTCGAGAAAGAACTCTAGATCTCGATTACTAGTAGAAATAATATCATGATTCTTAGATTTTCCAGAACTCTCATTTTTTCGACAAAGTCATTAAATTCGTCGTCAAGCTCGGGGATTGTTGATCTGCTGACCATTCAGCATCTATTAGGAATATCTATAAATCTCTCTTACTAGGGATGAGAGCTAATATTTCAGGAGAACACTATTATAGATTCTAAATAATAGGTTTTTATACAGGTGACAGTAGAATTCAGTTTTAAACTCTAGCAACAGATATTGCACAACGCCCGGATTAACTCATAGTTACATTGTTTCTCACACAACTGTAATATCTCTTGAATTAAGTCAATTGTTTAATGAAGAGTTTTCTGTTTCACAGATCCGAGCCATGAGCAGTAGCTGGTGATGTCTACGGACCGAGACGATGACGGGGGTTACGCCTCTCCCATTGAGGAGGGGGATACATCCCAGGTGTCCGAATTCTTCAAGGACAGGTGCGTCTTCATCACGGGAGTCAGTGGTTTTGTAGGAAAGGTAAAGAGCTGTTTCCACATCTCATTTCAATCAAAAGCAATATATATCGTATTTAGGCGATTAAATCACTTACTTTTGACAAAGACACATTACTAGATACTATATTTAACCTTAATATATGTTTGCCAGAAAACACATATAAGAATAACCTATTCCAGACGGACAGAACTGTTCCCAAGATTTGGAGTGGCTCCAATATTTCGTTTCTGTGAATAGACATGTCGAATAGACATTCTTCGAGTGAGAGACATTATATTAAATGCAGAGATGCGTTGCGATATTTCTAGAAAAATGATTTTACATTCATGACTGATGATTTCCTAAATTTCTGTCGTCCTTCAAGTGCCCATTCAGAAAGAAATCACATTGATTGAATCCTGGAAAATGCAATGCCAGTCCATGCACTTACCTATGTTTAGTGAATAGTGCCACAATTAGAAAAATTCACTTAGGAATGTGAAAATTTGACATGGCTGATGAAATATCCTTTTGTATTGCATAAATAAGGGTATTTTGGATAAATTGTCCGAGACGTTGCGGATTACAATTAAGATTCAATCGTATGGGTTTGAACTAAATATATTCTTTCCTTACAGCAGTGGACCTAATGATGCTTCTGCCAAATCAATTGTTCCCAGCCAGTAGAAGTCTTCAGACCTCTAAGCTAGAAATTGAATCACATGCGGATCATTTTCTCCCCTGACTTGGGGGGGGGGATGCGAAGCTTTTGAGGGGTATGGAATATTCCCAGCAAAAAGGGGGAGGTGTCTGAAGATTCACCCCAGAAACGTTTTGAAGATTACGATGCTAAAAAGTGCAGTTTCAAACAATTTTATAGTGTGTTTACTTATTATATGCCTTTTTATTTATGCAGTCTGATCCTCCCTCGGAATATATATGACCAGTGGACTACCGATAGATATAGCTGTTAATATAGAAAATTTTCTGTAATGGAACCATTGTCATGTAAATCCAAAAAATTTCCAACGATTGCTAATTTTTTAAATCATAATTACCTCTTCTGATGACATTTAATACTATTGCAAAGCATCGTACTAACAAAAATTTCTGAACACTCATTTAACGCTGTCAATAAATAATTGTCATAATTTGCTTGCACTACTTTTCAAACAATATCAATCCTGTTATTGACACGTTATTTTTGAATAGAATTAAAAAGCAATGAATTGTTATTCTATTTTATTTCTCAGATGAAAACTCAAGCATTTATTAATACAAACAAAAATTGTTAAGGTTCTTGACTCGAAATTTGTACTGACCATACATATCCCTTACAGGTCCTTCTTGAGAAGCTCCTACGCTCGTGCCAGCGGGTCCGTACCGTGTATGTGTTGATGCGGCCCAAGGATGGACAGGAACCACGTCAGAGGCTGGACCAATTATTCACATGCCAGGTGAGTTCCCATTCCTTTCGCCATCTTATCCTATAACAAGAAGGCATGGTCTTCCTGATATTTTCTCGTACTTTCTCCAGTAGAGTGTTATTCTCTCTTTTGCCCCTCTCTTAGGTTTTCTCCCGGCTGAAGAGGGAGAACCCCCGTATTCTAACCCGAGTGGTGCCGATCAGCGGGGACATCAGCCTGCCGGAGCTCGGTCTCAGTCAAACTGACACCAACATGCTTGCAAAACAGGTGTCTGTAGTTTTCCATTCCGCTGCAACAGTTAGATTCGATGAGCCGCTCAAGTGAGTGACTGCTTTATTTTCAGGGTATTGTTGTCTTCGGAAACCGATTTGTGAGCTCTATATACTTATTGGTGCTTACTTCTAATATTTTGTCTCTATAAAAAAGAATATTATTGAATGTTACATGCCTTTTAATCTAATAGAATGATCAAAGACATGAAGTGCTATGAAATGGTAATTATCTTCGTTAAATTGTACTGTTATGTGATACAATCTTTCAATTAATGTTAAATTGTGCGTCGCAGTTAATATTCTCTTTATTCTATTGAAAGCTGTCATTCTTTCTCAATAACCAATAAATTCTTTATAGGTTAAACATTCTTAATGAGATTTGATTTCCTTGTGATTGTCTTTGCCTTGCCGGAAGACACATACATTTTTGGACATGTGGCTGTTTAATATCTCTGTTTTCCATTGAGTTGATTAGAATAATCTCAGCGTTATCACTCATAATAATAGTTCTAACACGCTTAAGCAAAATGATTATTTTTATAATAAAATTATTAAATGACTCTATGTAATTATTTCTTATATACATGCATTGGATTATATTGTAAAATTATCATCTGATTTTGGTCATTTTATATCGCATATTTGCTATTTTCCATATTGAGAGAGATGTCCTCTTTTATAAAGCTTGTTTGACTTGAGTAAAATAGAGAGATTTTTTTTTTCATATACGCATGAAGGCTATCTCAAATGGCTCTGTGAAAACTGTCTATATGGTGGAGAAATGAAAAGGATTAATGCATAGATATGTAGCATGGGTTAATAATGCTTCTAAGAAAGTAATTTTTTTTTCATGTTATGGTTTACCTATCTACAACAAATATTTTATTTTTGTTTTCCCTTCTCAAAAAACAGGAAATCAAGGCCTCTTTTGTTATACTACTGATATTATTTAAAATTATTATTAATAATATTTTCTGTGAGAAGCCATAAGAAGAAGGATACATAACCATTGTCTATTGAGAAATTTCCTGTTCTTGTTTCTTATACTTTTTAGAATAAGGATTATGTTCTGAATTCTGTTCTTTCCCCAGGAAATCCGTGGACCTGAATATGTTGGGAACTCGTCGCGTTCTGGAACTCGGCAAGAGGATGTCGAAATTAGCGGTGAGTATTAGGAAGATTTCTTTTGGTGAGCCGACTTTTTATGATGATTTCCATAAAATGACTTCCAGAAGAAGTCTTTATAACTTTTCTGATCCTGGTCTAAAACCTATAACTACCTAGTTAAAAAAAAAAAAAATAATAAGATTTTGATATAAGGGCTTTGGTGTAGGATATGACGTAAGGTGGGTAATTCCGCAATTTGTTAATTCTATAATTTGCCATGACAATACTGAAGAAACTTTAGGCGATAGGTTAACTAAGATTATCTTGGCAATTTGTAAGCAGCTTCGTTTAACAGTATTTAGTATTGATGTTAAAAAACATTATTTAAGGCATAAGAATATGACATATTTCTGTTAAATAAAGTTATTTTTTAAATTGTAACAATATATTTGTTTAATTTTGTGCAAAATAATTGTTATACAGGAATTACCTGCATCTGAGTTTTTGAATGTAGTTGCAATATGAAAAATAAATGCTAATATTAACTCTGAACAGGCGTGTCCTATTTATCTTCTTTAGTACTCATAAACAGTAAACAGCTCATATTTGAACTGCTGTCTGCTATTTTCCTCATAACATCTGTACCGAAGCAAAATATCAGCAAGTTAAAAATTTTTAGACTTTACTCAAATTATCAGATCTTTCATTCTTGGCCAAAGTAAGTGTAAATTCTTTATATATCATCAACTGCCAATCAGTGGATTAATTTTGGAAACATTTTTTAAAAAAAAATTATATACGGAGTGCCTCAAAGGTCATTTACATACTTTAAAGATAAGCCAGATATTCAAAAAAAAAAAAAAAAAAACCAATCATGCTTTAAATGGAGCATGAAGAACAACAACTACAGGACGCTGCTTGCCATTTAGTTAAAAGGATACATCAGATAAAGAATACAACACGTGTTTATGGAATACAAATTTACTTTAGCGTAACAAACCAAGTTGCAGGAGTAGATATATGCGATGCGTATAACTTTGGATGACAAAGCCTTCAGATATTTTAAGTATTCCAAAGATTTGCTTTTGATACTGTTTTCGACTTGCCATTGACATATCTGATGCGAATGACTGATAAAACAATTGTAAACGCTTCCCTTTAGATACTATTTATGTAAAATGACATTTTAAATTAAATCAATTAGGAATCAAAGCGGGGTTTCATTTTCCCTCCAAGAACCTGCTTGGAGAGTTCTCTAATAAGTCTCTAGCTTGAAAATTCTCAATTCTTTATTATCTTTGAGTTTAAAAAATTCTTTTTTATCTTTTGTTGATGCCGCTTATTCTTATCCAAAACAATGCAAATAATTTCCTGTTGGCATGTGAAAATGAAATGCGAAAGAAATGAATATGTGAAAACATTAGGATGAAATTGTACAGTGCGGTCTACATTGTATTGTTTGTTGCTTTTTCCAGGCATTCATTCATGTGTCCACGGCGTACAGCTATTGCAACAGGAAGGAGATTGATGAAATTATTTATCCTGAAAATATTTCGCCGCAGAAAGTCATCGATATAGCAGAGTAAGATTTTATTTTCGTTTCTTCCGTTTCTTTTGAAATTTTTTACCAATTCAGAGATGGGAGTAATTGAAAAAAAATTGTGTTAAAAATGAAGTTTATTCAATAATACATTTAATTATTTGATAATAATCAATTATTTGATAATGAATTACCATCTTTAGGAAAGTTTCTCAATAACACTTTCATAAAACGCTGCTAACTTATCGGTGAAAAATTTTTAATGGTGCTTGTTTCTAGTTCTACAGAGAATCTATATTTTTATCTCTTAAGTAAATTTTGCGAAAAGCGAAACGGATGATAGTCCGAAAGTGCCTTGTTAGGGCTCTACGATTGGTTGATTAAGACACCAGCCAAGCTCAATTAACTACCACAGGTTACCAAAGAACACATGTGGTATAACGTTATCTTGGTGAAAGGCCACCTCTTTACAATTGGCTATTTCTGGGAACTTTTGGTCAATAGTTTACTTCAAACTATCCATCTGGTTACTGTATTTTATCGAATTAATTATTTCGTTTGGCAGCAACAGTTCTTAATAGATCGAGTCTAACCCCACCAATTAAAGATTATAGTTATCTGAGAAGGATATTGATCTTTTCGTGCCATTGATTTTGGTTCACTAGAATAACTTCATGACAGATAATCCGTTTATAAAGGCTCGCTATACGGGCTTCAGTAACCTTTTTTTTTAACACTTTCAACGCTACCGACGAGATATCTCGTTTTTCAGATACTTCCAATTACAGGTTTCTGTGGGCTAAAAATTGTCTCTTATGCCAGTTTAGATAGGTTGAACTTTCTAATACATATCCGAAGAATACCTTTACTTTTTTTATTTATTTATTTTTTGCATAAAAAATGTCAACAGCCGGAATTAAAAGTTTGAGCAATAAATTGCATGGGAAAACAGGATTTTAAAATTTTTTCACTCACTTCGTGGTATACTCAAACATGATGGTGACTACTAAAACCACTTTCTATTGAATGCTCATAAAGGATGGAATACAACATTTTGAGTTATTCTGCTAGTACAGGAATTTGCCAATTTGAAGGGAGTGCCACGGAGTGCTTGAACTCAAGGTTCTTAAACTCCGGACATAGCAGATGAATAGAGTAAGCCATGGCAATGAGATTACTTAGCAAGTGGCTGTGCAAGATAAATGGAGGATTAATTTACTAGATTGTTCAGGAATGGAATACATTGATTATTAATGACCAGAGTTTTAATTTATCTTCAGAAATTGCAGATTTTCTGTTGAAGTGTTATTAATCTTAAACGTGAAATTCGCGCAGTTTGAATTTCAAAAACCATTTCTGCACTGTTTGTTCATTTATAGCACTATGTCCATAAAAACACGCATCCTTTTTGCGACAAAAAGTATTCTTGCCTTTATAATAATAAACGAGCATCAAATGCACTTTTCGTTCTCCATGTTTATTTTCACACCAAACAAACGTAATTGAACCCGTGATGGTGATGAATAAACACAGACATTGGAATTATTTATTTCCTGTGATTAAAGGATGTTATTCATTTCATGTAATCAAAGGTTGCTAATTATTTTCTGCGATTAAAGGATGTTATTCATTTCATGTAATCAAAGGTTGCTAATTATTTTCTGCGATTAAAGGATGTTATTCATTTCATGTAATCAAAGGTTGCTAATTATTTTCTGTGATTAAAGGATGTTATTCATTTCATGTAATCAAAGGTTGCTAATTATTTTCTGTGATTAAAGGATGTTATTCATTTCATGTAATCAAAGGTTGCTAATTATTTTCTGCGATTAAAGGATGTTATTCATTTCATGTAATCAAAGGTTGCTAATTATTTTCTGCGATTAAAGGATGTTATTCATTTCATGTAATCAAAGGTTGCTAATAATTTTCTGTGATTAAAGGATGTTAATTATTTCATGTAGTGCATTTCCTCTTTATGTAACCTGTCATTCACCATTAGAATCTGTAGGCAAATATTTTTTTTTAATTCAATCTCCGGAATCTTCACTATTTTATAAAATTAAATACAAAATAGATATAATGAAAATCAATGTCATAGAAAATACAACAAAAAGTGTTTTGAATTCACGAGTTTCCACTCACTCCCTAATGAAATGTTGCTTTTATTTAAAGTTATTTCTTTGAGTTATCTGCTTGTTGCATTTCACAGGCACCACAATTGTGTTTCTTTAAGTAGTAATTTCAATTTCTCTGCTGAAAATACCTAGTAAATTTAGTTATATGAAAGTTGTCAGTTGTCATAAAAATAATTAAAATTAAGTTTGAAAAATAAGCTTCTGGTTTCATGGAATAGATGATTTTTTAAAATATTAAGACGACTTAAAAATGTTTTTATAGGCTGATATTTTTCGAAGTTGTTCATCAAGATGTAAAACCTGAAAATAAATCCTTTTTTAACAGGTGGATGGACGATTCCATGCTGGAAAGCATTCTCCCGAAGTTGATGGATGGTCGTCCGACCACCTACCATTATAGCAAAGCCCTGGCGGAACATATCCTAGTGACAGAGGGCCCCGGCCTACCTTTGGCCATCGTCAGACCATCCATTGTCACGGCCGCCTTCAAGGAACCTATGCCGGTGAGGCCTTAAGATCTACATTTCACAATAATGTCCGGCATACAATAGTCCTCTTTGAAATATATAAGCCGTCTTTACTGACCGGTTTGTTCGCAGAATACCGATTTTTCTGGCTTTTAAAATATTAACACGGAATATATTTATTGAAATTTCACCTTGTTACTTAATAAGATTTAAATTTATGAATAAAATGGAAGCAGTCTCAAGCAAATTACTATTTATGGAAATTAAAATGTTTATATGTTAACCATTAAAGTGTATAATTCAGTTATCTCATAAAACTATTAGTTATTTACTAGAATATATGAAAATATGTGCTCAGTCTTTAAATATCTTTAAAGTTTTATCAAATACAAGGTAGAGCTATAATACTTCAATTCTCTTAAAAATTGCGTGAAACAAAAGTGTGATTTAATCAAAGTTAAACTATGGTAACATGATTTACGACTCAGCGGCAAAGTGTATTCTTCAGCAGCTTGAGGCAATATATCATCAGGGTTTCCGAGTCGCATCAGGGGTTTTAAAACTTCTCCTGTTCAGAGCTTATATGTAATAACGAAAGAACTAGATTTACACTTACGACGCCAGAAATTTTCTCTCAAATACTTTTTTAAAAATAAATCAGAGTTCCTCCTATCTTATATATGACAAAATCGTGAATCCAATTTATGGACAATTGTATGAGAAAAAGCTTTCATTTATTCCATCGTTTGGTTTTAGAATCCGCTCTCTTTTAGAACCTGAAGAACATTGATATTTTACCTAAAGAAGACGAAGTTCCTCCTTCGATATACAAAAGCATCTTTACTTCAATGATTTTAATAAGCTCCTAAAATCTTCAACTGAGCCATCTGTTTGTATACAAATCTTTTGTGATCATAGGCAATCATTTGAAAAATACGGCACTGTTTTTAAAGATGGTACCGACCATGTTGGTTCAGCTGTAGTATTTGATCACATTGTACTTTCTAGAAAGTTGAACAAGCATTATTCTGTTTTTACCTCGGAGATTTTTACCATTTACACTGCTCGAGAGAAAGCCTGGATCATATCTACTGATTCACAAAGTTTCAGTGGAAGCAATTTTGAACTCATTCAGACAAAGCCATCCTTTGGTGCTCAGTGCAGTAAAATTATATTTTAAATTGATATATCGTAATTTTAAAATTCTATTTTCTTGGATTACTGGACACGTCGGTATCCCTAAGATCGATCATGGAATGAATCGAACAAATATCTTGGAATTCCGTTTGTTAAAACTAATCAAAATGGCAAAATTTTAAAAAGTCTTAGAAATAAGGCATTTAAAAAAATACAAGGTCACAAAATTTTAGAATCCATGAGACATGGCCCAAGAACAAAAAAATTTAATCACAATCATTAATTACAGCATACTTAGTTTATTCTATTACAGTAGTCCCATCATTAACAAATTCTCTGAAACACATCTCAACTTCTGTAATACAATCCAAACAATGGCACTGAGAATAGCATTTGGCATCCCCACCTGCACCCCCAATACCATTTTATTAAAGGACAAGAAATTCTTTCAGAAAAAATTATACGCCTTGCAATCCAATTTTTCATCAAACAAATGGCAAATTTCCCTTTCTCCCCCTTAACCAAGAATTCTTATGATCTAAATGTTCTATTGACTGAAAAGGATAAAGAGATTCTCAAAGCTTCGTTTCAAAAGCTTAATTATTCTCCGAAGCATCTAATAAAAATACCAATTTTTCTATATTCTAGCCCCGATCTTTGTGAAATCTTTCTGGACGATTTCAGCTTCCAAAACAAAGAATTCCCAGCTTCTGTCATCGCAGCAAACTTCACTGAATGCATTCAGAACACATTTCCGAATTATTTCATCATAGCCACTGATGGTTCAAAATCACAGCTCTTCACCTCAATTGCTAGTATTTCTTGTTTACAGAAATTTATTTATCGTATTCATGCTATAAACTACATTTTTATAGCTGAAGTTTTAGCGATCTGCCAAACTCTGGATGAATTGACAGTCCCAAATAAAGATATCCTAATTCTTCCGGACAGTTATTCTGCTTTGATTGCACTTAAAAACATCAATTTCCATTCGCCTAAAATTATTCAACGACTAGCCTTAAAAATTTACACAAGGAAAAATCTGAATGGAAAAGTCTCTTCTATGGGTACCTAGCCACTTTGGTATCGATCTCCAAATTATGTTTGTACCATATTTCGTAGTTCTAGATCTCTCAGTCTGTTCTGTAAATCGTCAACACATATTCAGGCATACACTCTCCTGTATTATTTGTAGAAATATCTCCTAACATGCAAAGTCTTCTTTTATAGAAATTTTAAAGTTGATAAGGGATAAAGTAGCTAGAACCAGAATTCCACTTTGATGTAGACATATTTATTTTAATTCTTCCGCAACAGTGATACTTGCTACAATTCAAAATGCACTGCAATATTCAGAAATAAAGTAAAAATAGTGAATAGACGTACTTTGATTGATTAAATTAAAAGTAATGCACAGAAATTTATCTATGCTGCAGAACTAAAAAAGGAAAAAATTAATCCTATTGTCAAGAGCGACTAACAAGTCTAGAATAACTCTGTAGTCCTCTCCTACATGAAACTTTGGAGAATGCAAGCACTCCCTTGCACAGTTGTCTCCTATCTCTTTATATGCATGTTGATGGCGTTTATGGTTTTTCTCCCATTTATCACTCACATTTATGGCCACAAATAGCAAAGATTGTATTAAAAAGAAATAGAGAATTCACAGAAAATAGATCTACTACTGCATTGTTTGGACGCTTCGATCGACTTCTGATAACTTGCGCTGAGATGCCGAATTGCTCTAATTAGAAAACTCGATATCTTTGAAATTAGATATCTTCTTAAAGGTATTGCTTTCATATATATTTGTGTATATTCACCACAACATTGATTTAACTGTGTTTGTTAGATGTTTTTGTAAGCGAGGAAAACGAAAAACTGAATAATTGGCATTCTATGCTGTTTTACTTTGTTGTATACGAAATATAGAAAAAGTAATGTAATCGTCAAGAAATTCGAACTCCAGATTTCGACGAATCTCTACATTTAAGACCTTCCTAAAAGACACATTTTTGGAAAATGTCTATCTGTGCGTTTGTCTCTGACAAAGATAACTCGAAAACGTCTGGATCTAGACGATGAAATTGAGTATATGATCTTTACCAAAATTGTAAATTTCTATCAAATTTTGAGCAAAATCTTATTCAAAGGAAGTATGTCTGTCCGGCTGGTAGAATATAATTTAAAACAATAACTACAAAAAGGAGAGAGATTGAGGTATAGAATTCAGTGCAGAAATTTAATATATATATTCTAGACACCTGTCAAATGTTGAGTCATATCCAATAAGATTTGGGCATCTATCTGTCTGCACTTTCACAAGCATTTAATTGCGATGACGCAATGACTTAATTACGTCAAATTTTGTAACTGCAATTTTAATTCTATGTCAAATGTTGGTTAGACGGTTGGGAAAAAAGGCGCCTAAAGCAAAAATTCAACTTTATTATAGAATATGCGAGAAAATTTTGGGAAGACTACTCCTGCTGATTTACTAGCGCGAAGGCAAAAATGCTATTCAAGCTGTAGAAAATATATGCGCCGTTTACAAAAAAAATGCTATAAAATGTATAAATCGAAGATTGGTAATTGCTCGAAGGACGATCGTTAAATGTTACAAGGAAAAACTAACACTTATCACATTTTGTAACTCAGTATCATGTTTAGTAATTAATTGATTACGTTTAAAGGTCATTTTTAGTTCCTATCCGTGATTAAATATATTATTTCTTTCTTCCAGGGCTGGGTGGATGGTGTGAACGGACCTTCGACTTTCATCATTATGGTGAGTATTTTGATGCCATTCGTCGAATTTAAATATAGGGAAAATAAGTAACATTTAAAAAAAAAATTACTGGCGCGTTTTGGACGAAACTGTAATTTAGATTCAAGCATCGCTTAAAAATCGGAATTTTACTTCCGATCTTCGCAGTGTAAAATTTAATTGGGAAAAAGTTTGAAAATTTGATATATATATTTATAAATATAGCAGCTATTTTGTTTTGGCAAGTTTCTTTAATTTCATGAGACTTTTTCTGTAGTTCACAGATCCGTATAACAAATAATAACGTCATTGATTGTTGGGTCTGTTTCACATAATTTTTTTACTTACAATCAATCTAACTTATCTTTGATATAATATAACATAAAGCCATCCTGTGGCCCGGTGCCTATAACACTAAGTTATCTCACCAATTGGATGAGCACAAGATGGAAGGAAGAAAAAAAATGTAAAAGGAAAGAAAGAGACGGTAAACCATCCAGGTATCTCCAGAGAAAATCCCATCGGTGTCAAATCCTACACGACTGTATTCAATTTTTTGGTGAAGTAATAACTGGATGGAGGGGATTAGAATCTGAAACAAATGGTGACTTTGGATCGAACTTACAGGGAAATGAGATTACTAACTGAAAAGGAAAAAATTGACAAATTACATTGTGAACATCTGTATGACATGTATAAGCATATAAACAAACATTGTAGAGTTAAAAATCTGTAACGTCTGTCTGGGTCCGGTGTTTTGATTTCCTTCGTGAGAACTGCACTTTTGAGGGATTTTTCGGCGCTTTTGAAGGAATAATTTAATTCATTTTGACAAGTGGCATTTTGGTTAAAGTTATTGGAAGTTCAGTTCAGTTCAGTCTTGAAGAGATCTTGGTATTTATGAATATGATTTACTATGGAGTGGATATTTCCGCATGAGAGGGTATTCGATGCAACTCTTCAGTACCATTCTTCCTCTAGACTTGTTTTTGGCTTTCTCATGTGCCATGAGAGAGTCAGTAAGCATTCGGTGGCATAGTGAACTTATCTTTGACAGCAAAAATTTTAAATTTGTTGTTATTCAGCAAGGGGTTGTTTAAAATGAGTTTTGGCAGCAATGACATATAGGAGATTTTTATGTAGTAAATATTTTGATGAAGTATAGAGATTACTTTTCTTCAAAAAATTCAAATATAGAGAAGAGTGTTGTGGCAGAGTTTCGTCTTCTATACCAACGGGTAATAAATTCGAGATCTGATTCCACCGCAAATTTACTTTTTCTTTTACTTATTTTACTTACTTACTTATTAAATTTTTTCGTCTATTAAATCTGTTGTGGATTAACAGTTCTTAATCTGATATGATTTGGAATTTTGCAAAGTGGAATGGAGATTAAATGTCGTCTTCGCCAAATAACGTAAGTTTAAAATGGCAAGGTTCACTCTGAAAGAGCTGCCACATAACTTAAGCTGTTGATTTAACCAGATTGAACTCATGTATATATAGGGAATTGCTCATCACATAGATTCAAAATGCAATAAATGATTTCATGACTTCCGATTTTTGATCTTTTTTCAGTCATACAATTTGTATAATTTTTCTCCTTGGAGAATATCTCTTTCCCTCAACAGAATTGTACCAAATGTTTGATCAGATCTCAATACCAAAAGAATGAATTTCAAAGTTCAGTTGGTCACTAGCAAATAGTGATCGACCTTTCAACCACATAACATTCTAACATGGCTTCTACATAACTCTATTAAAAAATTTCATTCAACGCGAATTTTTCATTCACATCATTGCAATTGTGTTCAGGGCTGGTTTAATCTTGAGCGATTCCAATTCTTTGTCTAGACATTAATGATTGTTTTGTCTGCAGACTGGTAAGGGCCTTCTCCGCACCATGCTAGTGTACAAGGGTTCAGTAGTGGACTGGATGCCTGTCGATATGGTCGCCAACCTGCTCCTCACGGCAGCCTGGCACATAGGAACACACAGGTGAGTGAATTCGAACATCGCGATAACACTTGCTGCTATTTAAATATCTTAAGAACATTAAAAACCAGCAGTTTGTTACATTCATATTGGTGATCACATTGCAGTCAAAAAGATTTTTTTATTTAAATGTTTTTTCAGTGACAACAGCATAAGTCTTAATATTGAATTTGCATTCACTATTGTAAAGGCATTCTCTGTCTTCAAGCGATTTAAAGCAATTGTACCGATTATAAATGAGTGTAACTTTCTTATAAATATTCTTCTTCTTCTTGCGTACAGCCGACCACCCCGCCACCACTGAACGTAGCAGTATCGACAGGATTTCTTATAAATATTGCCGGGAATAAAATAAAGTTGGACGCAATGTAGAAAGGAGCTTAACGTTTACTTAATAATTATATGTACTTAATAATTGCTCATTGTAACAATCCACACAGACACAAACAGCATCTAAGGGGTTGTCCATTTCACACCAGATTCTTTAATATATGTCCGTAGCCATGGATACGCATTCGATAATTGAATGCGTATTCTGCCTGTGATTATTTACGTTTTCTGAAATAAATTTTGTGTCTTCATTTGATTGTAATGTATCGTAGATTGTGTCCTGCTCCTTTTGTGTACAGCAGTGAAGAACTGAAAATACACATGTCACAGATGTCTCGAAAATGACGGATGGAGTTTAAAAGTAATAATAAACGACAAAATATGATAAAAATGTATTGTTTGCGGCCTTACACTTGGAAAATTAGGGAATTTTATTCCACCACATTGTAAATTTAGTTAAAATTCACACCGAACAGATGGCACTGTATTGCATGTGAGACAATTCCAATTGATTACGCGGATGTCTAGAAATTTTTGTCCCAAACTTCGCCATGTTGCAAATGGGGATTGTATTGAAAACATTGGTGTTTAATTATTTGCAACAATTCTTAGTCCTTGCAACATTTTTATACCGGTTTACATTTTTCTATTTTGCAGCACCACCTATCGGTTGAAGTGTTAATTAAATTAACAACTTGTTGGAATAAAGTTCCCTAATTTCCCAAGCCGCAAACGCTGCATTTTTTAAAAAAATTCATTTTCAAAATCCATCAGCCGGAACACCCAGTGGATAATGCTTCACACTGGGTAATGAAATGCGCAATCGCTTGGATATTGTATGCATCATCAAGAATAAATAAAATGAATTATCATATACGCAAGCGCAACTTTAAGTTTCCTCCTGTATTGTATTTAAATGTTTTCTCTAACATTTTTAACAAGAAAAATGCAATCGACTGTAATCGTTCAGACTGACATTAGAATTTTTTTACAGCTTAGATTATTAAGATTTTTCCTTTTCAACTTGATTATACTTTGTATCCATATCGCTAGGGAAACTGAAACCAATAAATTATAAACCCTGCATTTGGAGAACTCACATTAACTCATAATAAAATCCACAACTTTTTAATTATCATCTGAATTACAGATATAAATCTATAAAAAGATGAATTAATCGAATATGGAAACAAGAGCAAAACTTAGCTCGATATATCGCCGATTTTAGGGAAGGGATGGCGTTTAATCGGATTTCCATCTCAGACTGATTGGTCTAAGCAATATAGACTGCTTATAGCGAGGGAATTGAAATTGAGCAATTTAGTTCCTACTGTGAAACTACATGATATGGCCCTTTTCCTTTTTATTTCCATTTATATAAATATCTTTTATTTTAAATGTTGCCATTTATTGATGAAATAATTTTCCAACAATCACTCCACATTAGCTTTCTTCAACTCTCTCGATGAATACCTAACAAGAATTCACCGCAACTACTTCCATTCATGAACCTGACGTCTTTCCTTATCCTTCCCAAGTGCCTAACTATCATTCCAAATGGTGAGATGGATGGGTTAGATATTTAACTTTCCATTTCACATCATACCACCAATTTTGGCAGATTTTCGTTTCGAAGATAAATTTTGAAATACCACCACTTTATTTGCTTGGTACAGATTAAAAATTTTATTTGTATTATTATGTAATAATAAACACATTTCAATTGGATATATGAATTTGCAATTTGAATAGTAGTGAATTTTGAGAATGTTAAATTAATTTATTCTAGAATGTTAAGTTTAGTTTCGTCTTTTCCTTTGCAGGCCCGACGGTGTGAAGGTATATAATTGCACCTCAGGTGACCTAAACAAAGTGACATGGCTGGATATACACAGAACGGCCACACCTATCGTGAATAGGTTCCCCAGCCTCCACGTGATCCGGTACCCCGGAGGTTCCTTCAAGTCCCACCCACTGCACAACAAGATTGCCATCAAGCTCTTCCACACGATACCTGCCTATGTGGTAGATACTCTGTCCTGGATCTTCGGTCACAAAACGGAGTAAGTTATAGCCATCTACTTATTCTTCTAATTAATTATTCGCAAGAAATATAAAGGCCAACACAAAGGAATCGTTGATCAAATAGTGGTCATCACACACCGTAAATGTAGGCTTTCACAAAATACATCTCATTATATCACTTCACATGCCCATAACAGTGTTTAAATAATCTTCGGAACAATAAATCAATCCTATCCACTGCACAAGATCGCCATCAAATTCTTCCACATGATGATATCTGCCAACGTGGTTAATATTTTGTCCTGGTCACAAAATAGAGTGAGTGACATCTATCTATTCAACCTTCTTATTAATTATTCGCAAGAAATACAACGGCCATCACAAAGGCATCAATGATCGGATGGCGGCCACCACACAACATAGAAATGGGCTTTTGCCCTCACAAAATACATCACATTATAACGCTTTACATACCTATTGCACATTCTAAATAATCTTCAGCTGTCGATTCAATCTCCATATTAGTTAGCTACAAGAAATACAACGGTAATCTCAAGGGCCTCAGTGATCGAAACCACACAACATAAATATGAACTTTGCGCCCTCACACTTCATATGTCCATTGTATTTTCAGTCATACAAAGCCATCAGTGATGGAATAGTCACCACACAACGTAGATATAGGCTCTTTACTCTCATAAAATACAGCTCATTATAAATGTCACATGCCCATTATACTTTGTAAATAATCTGCATAATAACAATTACTGTGTCATACATTGGTTATTCTGTTTGAATACAGTACACTTATCCAATGCCGAATGACCCAATTTGCCGTATAGTTGAGACCATGAACTAGTCTCAACTGATTAATATGGACCCAGGGGAGCAGAATTTATGTCTCTTCCACTAAATGAAGCCATAGGCTTTAGGATGACTTGCATTAGCATGAAATAGGTCTAAGTATTTATTAGAAGGGGGGACTGAAGCTATATTTGATAGATTCTCAGTGAGATGATACATTCTTTAAACACTTGTCATCAGTGCATTGACTGTAGGGGGGGGGACTTACGCTAATGCACAGCAAGTCAGTATACAAATTTAGTTAAAATAAACAACAGATATATCGGCTTTTGAAAACCAGATATATTGTGTACACCTCTCTTTTTTTATATACTATTTACTCTCGAAATTGTACAGAAAAATTAAGATGTGATTTCTGCATACCATGAGGCGATAAAGCTATAAGATCCTTTCCAAAATAACCTTCACCGGTTTCGAAAAAAAAAAAAAAATTGCAGATTTGTGAAATTAATCATATATATGACTATCAATTATTGGAATCTAAATTGCGTTTTGCAACTAAAGAACTATTTATTTTTCTTTTGACAGTTTCGTGAGCCTGGTGAAGAGAATGGAACGAGCCTCTGGCTTTCTAGAATATTTCACCACTTGCGAATGGAAATTCAAATGCAACAACCTCATTGAGCTCAGGGATATGCAGAACAGCGTCGATAGGAAGGTGGGTTCTATCGATTTTAACTTCTCTGCGAATACTCACTTTTTAGGTTCATATAACGCTGATTCGACATGTCAGTGTTTTAAACTAAACTTCTGAAGAAGAGGATGCAAGAAATAAACGAACATCGTTCTGATATTTTTCTGTAGTAGCTACACATATAAGAAATATCAAAAGCATTTCCAGAGAAATAATTTCAACATCTCATTCATTCGATAACTTTCAATCTTAAGGTGGTGCAGTCGGAAAGTCAAAATCAGCTAAAACCTATGCAATAATATTGTAGTGTGCTTGTAACTTCTTTCTTGTATGATAATGCATAGAATAAAATATTTAGAGTTAAGAAACATAATCATACAGATGCCTGCCTCAATGGCTATTCTATTGAATTATCTTTTTTTTTTGGCATCATTGTCCATTATCATTTTTTAACGGTCGTTATTCCTCTTTATGTGTTATCATTATTCAAGTTCTGTCTCCACTTTCGTCATTTTGTCATATAATATTGCTTATTTTATCGCAGTAACCATTTTTGTGCGCATGCCTTGATGTGTTTTGTAAGTGTGTGTGATATTTCCGAGCACTTAATGGATTTTCCATTCACTAATAATTTTAGAATTAGCACTCACTTCCGCCTCCCCCAATTAGCGTACAATAAGTGGTATGTGGGGAACACGTATTACTTTTTTTAATAAGAAAAAAAAATCCATATAAGCAAATTACCTATTATTATAAATAGCTATTATGTTTGAGATTGTTCCTGTAAAATTTCAGCCGTGTTGTTTATAACTAATTTTTAAATGGTAGTGAAGTCTCAAACTTTTTCAAGAATCTTATGAATTATTATATTGCGATATTCGCATTTTTCTGTTTTTATATTTAACACGTTGCCACAAATTACGGCTATAGCTGTTTTGACGATATATAGGCAAATGACAGCTATAGTCTTCATGAGCTCTAAAAAGAGAAAAAATTGTTTTGATGAGCAAATGACGGTTACAGCCGTTAAAAATTTTAATTAAAAAAGGAAAAAAAAAAAAAAAAACTGACAAAATGTGAAAATTTTCACTTCCCAACATAAGACTGATGCTCAATTTCACATGGGAGTCATAAACAAATGAAAAAAAAATGTTTTCTGAACACAACTGTCAAATTAAAAATGTGCGGCAACATGTCAATAAGAAGCAAATATTAACAAACGACTGGTTATAAAAATAAGTAAAGACTTCATCACTCAAGATGTTTAAGTTAAGATTACTTTTTTAACTATTGAATAAGCACTGAATAATGAATATTCCAATTTGCAGGTGTTCGATTTCGACATCCGACAAGTGGCGTGGACCCCTTACTTAGAAAGCTATGTGAAAGGAGTGCGCAAATTCTTGCTACAAGAGGACGATTCCACTCTGCCGGCGGCGCGTCGACGCCTGGCGAGGTGAGTCTGAGAATTGATTCGTGATTTAACGATCTGCAGTTTAGAAATAATTTGTCTCGCATCTTCATATTCCATTGTTTTTTTATCATGTGAGAACATGATGTTGTTTTGGTTAGGGGGTTTTGAAGCTCGAAATCGCGTAGGCAATGAATGAAACATAAATGACAATTTTCATCATCATCTTTTAATAGCACAGATTTTTTTACCTGCTTTTAACAGTATTGCATTACTATTATGTATGCTTCTTTGAAAGCAGATGCGTTTTTAAAAGGCTGACCTGCTTTTACAGTATTGCTTTATTATTACGTATGCTTCTTTGACAGCAGATGTGTTTTTAAAAGGTTGTCGTAGAACTATGACATCATAGCTGTTATTTCATCTCAAAATCGGTCGAGCTCCAAAACTTTGTTTGCCAGCTAGATAAATTGAAAATGAATATTAAAAAAATTATCGTTATATATATATATATATATATATATATATATATATATATATATATATATATATATATATATATATATATACACACACAGAGAGAGAGAGAGTAAGGGATAGAGACGATAGAGAAGTCTCGTGATTGTTTCAAACCGGTTTGAATTGGTTAATGACTTTAATTAATTAAGACGAATAATGACTTAAAAAATAATAATGTTCTCACATGATAACTTGAAATTTGCGATCGTAGATTTCATTTAAATTATTTATTCATTTTTTCCCCTTTCTAATAAGTGGATATGTATTCCCAAATTCCTAAAGTTTCAACTTGCATATCATCAGCATATATCAATAGTATTCAACATAGCGTCATCTTGTGATTTCTATCCCCCCCTCTTCGATTTATTTTCAAAAATGAAAGGAAATACAAATTATTTTTTTTTGATATTTTGTAATATGTTAAAAATATTTTTTTTTTATATAAAAGGAAAATTTTAAAATGCTTTTCTGCTGAGTTTTCAATTATTGCTCTAAAAATTATTTAAGAAATAAATTTTGCTTCACAGTTATATTTGTAATTTGAGTAAAATACAAAAGAATTTTAATGAATGATTTAGATCAAATTTGAGAGTTAATGGGTAAACACCGAAGCACAAAAGTGTGTGTGTTTGGCCAGGGGGATTCTATTTTTAAAAGTGTACATGGTGTTAAATTCATTCATTTGGTCAGGGACGATCTTCAGCAGACTGGACATATTGCTTCCAGTATCACAGTGCTTTGATGGCCTTCTACCTGCTTTTCAATTATTACTTTAGAAATGATTTAGGAATTCAAAATAGAAAAACCAATGAAATAATACATTTGGTTGCTTTGGCGTTTACCGATTAACTTCCGAATTTGAAGCATTTAGTAAATTATTTTGTATTTTGCTCAAAATACACAGATAGCAGTGAAGCTTTTGCTACTAAATAGTTCAGATTTGAAAGTTAATGGGTAAACACTGAAGCATCGAAATCTTCTATTTCATTGGTCTCTTTATTTTGAAATGTATACATGATGTTAACCACATTCATTTGGTGAAGGCCAACCTTTAGCCGATTGGACCTCCAGCATCAAAACGCTGACTTTTACTTCAAATCCAGTGGCATTACTGAGTTGGAATAAACAAGGTTAATGTCCTACCTCGTCTTTTTAGTGAGTGCAAAATGGAATGAAAGAATTTAAGAGTTGCTTTTTTGTTAGTTTGTACCATATAAAATATACAAAACAAAACATTGTGGTCAGCGATAAATTTAACCTCTAGAGTTTGATGATTTTCCACGTTTTAGCATTTTCTCAGTTCCAGAAAAAAACATATTTTCAGAATTAAATAGGTCTAATACGTAAACTCAAACGCAACGGATGAAATCTGGTTTGTAATCATAGATATAAAACTGCAAGCATTGATCCAATTTTAAATGAAAACCATCTGCAGAAGCTTATTTATCCATTACTTAACATATGGCAAAAATTCAAACGTGAAAGGAGCTAGAAAGATTATATTTTTTTTTCTTCTCGAAGAAAAAAATTCATCGAAGAATAGTTTGTCTGTCAATCTGTTTGTTGGTAAATGTGTGGAAACTATAGTTGGAAAATATAATGCCTTAGAAAGTTGAAATTCGTTTTTATTCTCGTTACAAAAATTCTAGTTTTGCATTTTTTTTTAAAAAATAAAAGTAAATAATAAAAATGAAAGTAAAGAATTGCTTACATGGTAGTCTTCATTATACTACGAAACATACAATACGCCATATTATGCAAGTATGCTAGAAAATCAAGAAGAGAAAATTCTTTTTCTTTATTTCCCAAAAATTAGATTCTTAAAGCATGAAATCAGTGAGGGTGATCTTCCCGGAACTTTCTGTATACTCTTTAATAAAGATGTAATTCCTTCTCCCATCCTCCGCATAAAATTGTGTACTTTAAGCAAGATTGTGAACGCCACGAGTGCTCAGATACTTATTTTCAGATTCCTAGATATGGGAGTTGCGTGCTTCGTAATATATAAAAGAAAACCAGTATTTATGTATTAATTAAATGCCACTGGCGAGCAATATAAAGTTTAAAATTAGGGGTGAATTGAGTGTTTTTACTAAATTTAGCTTGTGATCTTTGGCGATCAGTTGCTGGCAAATGGTTAGTACAAAAATATTAGAAAATCGAATATGTAAATTGGACGCCTTTTTCTGACCAAGACCGAAATTTAGTATAGAGTTATAATTGTAGTCACAAGATCACATACTAAATTTCATTTGTTTGAGACATTGTGTCTATGTATCCGAAAGTACAGACAGACAGATGATCAATCCTTTAACGGATTAAATTCAAAATTTGTTACGGATTTACACATTAGATCTAAAAATTGTGATTCAAATATCTTATCTATTACTTTTTAGAATTATTCAATTCAAATGATTACTTCAAATATCGCGTTATCATTATTCAAACGTGAATACCGATAGACGGTTAATCCTAGAACAGATCCAGTTTCAAATCTGATATGAATCTACCTGTTAATTGCTAACCCTGTATACCAAATTTTATCTCTTATCTTTATCTTATCTATTTGTCTTTATGTTATGTAGTTAACGAATTCTTCAGTACTTGGACTATCAAACAGACTGACTTCATGAAAGTTAATTTCGTTCAAAATTTAACAAGACTATTTTGACAAAATTTGTGAAGAATAAATTAAATTTCATGCGTCTAGCTTCATAATTTTTAGACAGACTGAACTCCAAAAATGAGTTCTTCTGACTCAAGGATGTCTGAAACATGGAGATTTGTGAAATTTTCGAGTGCGAATTTTTTGAAGATTAAAATATTTTGTTTTTATGTACTTTGTATATGGAAAAAAAAAAAAAAAATGTTGACTAACTTTTTTTAATAGTTAGGTTTTTTTACTTCTAAGATCGGTCATGTATTCCAGGAAATTAAGAGTCTTTTATTGCATTCAATAATACAGATTGTAATACTACCTGTATCATTTTGTTGTACTACACGGAAACAACCCCCGAAACAAAATTCTGAAACTGCATTTTTCCAAAATTTGTAATTTTTTGTAAATAAACTCATTGTAATTCAAAACGGCATAGCTGATGACAATACAAGTAAATGAATTTTGAGTCATAATCTCAGAATGCCTAAAAATTGTAGTCGCTTCAAGATTTCATATGTCCAAGTAGTAAAATTAAACGGATATAATAACTTACAGTTGAAAGACATTTGTAAACGTTTCAGTGAATGTTTAAAAGCATTATGAAAATAAGTTAAACTAACCTTTACTTATATGTGTTTGTATCTGCCTGTGTGTTGGTGCACTACCATTTGACCTAGAACTATCAAATTTGATAATTCTAGGTTTGATAATTATATTATTCAACTAATTCTAAATTTGATAATTGTAATTAATCAAATAAAAGTTTGACGTTTCTCCGCGATAACCTTAAAAAATAATTATAATTACAAAAATATATGCAATAATTTTTATATCTAAAAATTAAAAAAAAATCAATGATATCTAATATTTTGCGCTATAATTTATTTTTTAAGGTGTACACACTAGAAGATTTTTTTAAAAATTTTAACTTTAAAAATCCAGTTTTTTCACAGTAGGTCATTAATATATGTTTAAACTCATTTCAATGAGAAAAAGCCATATTAACTAATTATTAATTAATTAAATAATATTTAGTGAGCTAATTAACATATTTTTTGAAACTTGATATCTTAAATTCTAATTTGAACAGACACACAATATAGTTGGAAATGATGCCTAATATTAGTCTTCATGTTATCTGCCTCAATCAAGTTATAAAAATATATAGTTTTTTTAAACAATTTTTTTCATCAACGATGAATTGAAAAAGGGAGATTTTTTTCTGTCATTTTAACTTTTAAATAGCTATTGAAAATTTCTATAAATATATCTTTGAATGAGGCACAAAACATCCGCTATTTCATACAGATTATTTTGATATATAAATAATTGTATTTGGTTAATTTCTTGTTGAGTTATGTTTGTTTGAATGAAGCAACACAGTGGAAAAATATCATTCTTCATAAAATGAGTTTCATTAAAAACTCTAGTTACGGTTTTTTTAAAAGTACCTCAAGAAAAATAATTTTCTCGAGAAATATTTCGAATATTGACAACATCTTGGTATCGTTTGAAAGCTAAAGGATATTAAGCAATAAAAAAAATATTCGATATTTTGAACGATTTTCGAAGTTTAAGTGTGTACATACACCTTAATCGCTAACTAATTTTTGAAAGAAGCAGAATATAAATTTAATATTCAGAATTATTTAAAAATGTCCTACTTATATTTGTGTATTGAGCTTTGACGTGAAAAAAAAAATGTTACAGATTGTACTACACAGAGCTGTTGGCCAAAACTGCAGTGTTCCTGGGCATCGTCCACGTACTGCTGACCAAGACCAGCCTCTCACAGCACCTACTCTGGTTTTTCATCAACCTGATCTTCCACATCATGCAACGGATGCCGAAGAGCTGGCTCAAATACCTCACGTCTCACTGAGCATGCGTGAAAGCACCTGAACTAATGAATCGATTATAAGAAAAAGGGATTATCGAACAACAGCCATATGATGGCTAAAAAAGAACTTTTTTTTTTTATTTCCTGAGAACACAGGTCCCAGTCACGTAGAATTTATTTTACGTATGAAATATTTATAGTATTTCCAATACTTTAATATTTTCGAATCCACACATTGAAAAATTTATTAATTTGAATTAAGTGAAATCGATTTTTCTTTTATTATTGCAGCTCAAATATGTCAAAATAATTTTATAAATTGAAGCACAGCACTGTAAATAAATAACTATTCGAGATCTGAGGATCTGATTCAATTCATTTCTAGGATAAATAAAATAGTGATAAATAAAAAGGGGGGAAATATAAAAATTACGCAAAAAACAACTGGTGACTGAAGAAATAATAATTAAAAGTGTATCAGAATTAAAAATTAGTTTTAAACCTTTCTTTCTTAATAAGAAAAGGAAATACTTCTGATTTCTGCTAGCTGAGGATCTGGAACACGAGTATATTTAAGTATATGAGTATATTAAGTAACTCATATTTGCAAATGAGAATCCACGTTTGCCAAACAATACTGACGCTCTCCTTAAGTGTTTTCGATCGATTTGTTAAATTAACGTTCAGTTGCCTTTAAAAAAAAATTTAACGGGAATATTTGAAACTGATTACAATATTTTGAACAACGGTTGAATGACGAAGCCGACACTTGGGGCGGTAACTTACTCTTTGATAAACCACCTATGTGAGGAAATTTGTTCACGATATCTGATTTAATATGTGCATCAAATTGACATACACAGCAGAATTTTGGCTAGTTGTTAAAATCGAAATACAACTTGGTGTAAATTAATAATACAATAATTTCATAAAACTATAAGACTTGCATGAAATATATAAAAATTATTTATTGCGTGAATGCGAAGAGTAAAATACCAAATATGGAAACAATAAATCCTAACTTGTTCTTTTACTATTTTGTAAACATGTTTCCGAATTCGAAATCATGAAAGCCGTAGATATGCAAATAACACTGAAATATGATGTTCTCTCCCTTGTAAAGAAAAAAAGAAATCATGTAAGAAGGGGACAGAAAAAAAAAGAGAAAGCATTCTAGCTATATTTTATTTATATTATAATAGTATCCATATATGCATATCAACTCGTTTTAAAAATTGTTTCATTTTGATAAATGTTCAATTTAATTCTAAAATATTTATCTTGGATAAAAATAAAATATAAATAATTTAATGTTTTTGTGTAAATTTACTTTCTTCGGCTCATTTTCTCATAATTCTAGATCTTAATAAATCTGTATGTTTCAGATTTATTTCTTCAGAAAAAGATATTTTTGGAATGATCTCTGCCTGATTTTGTGGGAGGAGATATCATATATAAATGATATTTTTTCGAAAATGTTTTCTGGAATATTACACTCATGTCCAAAATTAAGGTCACAAACATAAAATCTGCAAAAAAAGAAAAAAAATATCACTCTGTTGCCTCGAAATTTGGCACAGAGGTACACTACAATAGAAGAAAGAACATAGACACATAACAACATGGAAAAGATTTTAATTGGGAATTAAGAAACAGGGCATATCAAAAAGTGCTACATAATGAATCCGAGATAAAGCATTTATCTCAGGGAAAGCCTGTCTAATATGGAGTGTGACCACCGTGCACTGCTATATAGGCTTCATAACGAGCTTTATGAGGGTGTCAATAAATGCTTGGGGCAACAAAGACCATTCTTCCAAAAGCGCGGCTTTTAACACTTGGAGGGTATTGGGAAGGGGGTAAGCCGGGCAATGGCTCTTCCGAGACCATTCCAAACATGTTCAATAGGATTGGCATCCGGAGACCTCGAGGGCCAGTTCATACGTCAAATATCCTCTTCCTCAAGAAAATGATCAACGATCTGGGATCTGTGTGGACACGCGTTATCGTCCATAAATATGAAGTCTGGGCCAAAAGAACCCCGGCACAACCTCACATAGGCTTCAAGGATCTCATCCCTATAGCGATGTGCATTGACAGTACCCGCATCGAAGACGTGCAGTGGTGTACGACTGCCCAACATTATGCCACCCCAGACAAGGATTCCTCTGCCACCAAATCTGTCGATTTCTTTTACGTAGGAAGGATGATAGCGAGCTCCTCGCTCTCTCCAGATGAAGATTCGATGAATGTCACTTAGTGTGATAAATCTCCACTCATCGCTGAAAAGAACATGCCCCCATTCTAGCTGTGCCCAAGACTGATGTGTTCGGCACCACAACAACCGGGCTTTTCTGTTGGATGCACTCAACTGGTCGCCGGGCATGAAGGGCCCTCTCTGCTAGACGTCAGTATACTGTTTGTAAGGAAATTCTTATTCCAGACGCAGCAGCAAGGTCACCAGCAAGTGGAGGAGCCGTTGTCAGACTATGCCTGCGTGAACTTAATGCCAAATAGCGATCCTGTGCAGGCGTCGTTGCTCTCTGACAGCTTTGGCCGACCTTCCTGGTTACAGTACCACTTGTTTGGAATTGATTCCACAACCTGGATACCATTTTCGGTGCCACTTGTAACCATCGAGCCCCCTCCGCTCGAGACTGCCCAGCTTCAAGCCTGCCAACGACTCTCCATCTCAAGGAATCGTCTCAACGATTATGAGAACTCATTCTCACTGGAAACAGGTTAATTTTTTTGTTTTAATGCAATATTCTCAAAATTGCACGCAAAAATCCCAGATGCCTAAACAGTCTGATTTTAGTAGTTCCTCAAAAACTAATTCTAAACAACATTTTTTTCCCACAACAAAGGTTAATATCGTGTTACCGGTCCTTCACAATATATAAAATATAATTTGTTTAAATTTTACTGGTAGCAATTTAGAATTACTTTGAAAAACATTTTTGTGACCTTAATTTTGGACATGAGTGTACTTTTCTATATATCTTCCTCCATTATCTACACACATTTTCCACCACACGATATATAAAAAAACGACAACGTGTAGGAAGTTCATTGCTCATAATTTTTTTTTTCTTTTCATCCGAATACATTTTTTTTCCAACACGTTTTTGAGGGACCCAAATAAATGGTAATTTGAAGACGCTAGATTTGGACAATATGAGGATGCTTGAATGGGTAAAACTTAAAATTAATGTACGGTTTCTCGCGACGCTAGTCAAAATCCTTTCACTAGTCCAAAAGTTCACCATCTTGGATTATACTCATCCAAAATGGCGGACTTTTGGAGAAAGGTAGAAACTTTGACTTTTAGCGAACGGCAGAAATGATAATAAACGGTTTTTAAGATTGCAATAAAACTTATCACGATTACATATGGCGAGAAATCGCCTCATAATTATTCAACATCAGCAATCGTACATTAGTCTTGTCTATCCACTTTGGAGTTATTCCAGTGACATTGGGAAAAAAAATGTTATGATTATTTTCTGTCTACTTGGTACTTAGTGTACTAGCGAATAAGAGAGAGAGAGAGAGAGAGAGAGAAACAAACAGAATATATACCATGGCTGATAGAAATAATGGAACATAATGAAAATGTATGCTTTTAAGATTTAGAAATTAAAATATTGCAGTCAAATAACCACTCAAAAATCTAGACATCCAAATATTTTATTCCTTGTTGTTTTCTCAGGCTTATTCTTTGAAGAATACACAACAATCTCTAGTCTTTTCTCACAACATACTAAATTATTATGAAAAAAGCCCTCCCAACAGAGGGGCCATGCATATATAGCACACTTAAATAATAGATATAGTCATAAGTTAGAAGACAACTCGGTTTTCATTCATTTGTATAAGTGTACACTTCTAGAAAGATAGCACAGAATAACAAGGGCTAATCACAAATTAATGGCTGCCTAATGGCATAATTGAATATTAAATATCTTAAATGTCTATAAAACACTATAAAATAGATTCATTCACACTGAGTGAAAATTGAGATTAAAATAGTATATACAACGAAAACAAATATAATTACAACATAATATATGAAAATAATCATTTATGCATAGTAAATTAGGAAACAAATTAGTTGTATCTTAAATAATACAAAACATTTGGGAAGGATTCTGAAAAATTTTACGGATAGACCAGGCTGTGAAATATGGTCCTTACCCTACCAACTCTGCAGTAATCATGTTGTATAGTATTCACATAGAATTAGCATTTAACCTTCTTTTCCGAGGAATTTTATTTGGCGAATAGTTTAGTAAATGAGTATATTAAGGGACCCCCCACCCCTTTTCCGAGAAGCTTTCAACATGGTGGCTGGATCTCGCCACCCCTGTGGGTATACGAAAAGGTGGGAGTCTAACTCTTTCCATCAATGACGGAACGTAGTTCTTTAGGGAAGGGTGATGGCCCTTAGGACTCAACCACAGTTCCCGCCAGTGTTGCTGTCCCGGTGGTCGGGTCATTCAAGTTTCTACATGTGCCTTTGGGGGGGGGGACGGAGTAGTCAGTCTATGACCCCCCCCCTTTTCAAAACAGGAACGCGTTTATGTAAAATGCTGAAGAAATTTGGCAGAAATCTTTACCGAAATTTTTCCAAGTTGTAATACGCTTGTGGGGAACATTATTTTGGATGGTTTCAATGCCATGAATGATGATGTTTCAAATTAGGAGAGCATCCACCAAATACAATCCGAAAACTGGGAGCTCTTTCAATTCAATGGATCACAGTGGAATGTATTTACACTGTGAAAGAACTACAAACATATGAGGGCTGTCTAAAAAGTATCCGACCTTGTATTTTACAGTGTACGGTAAGGATGCTAGAGTGGTGCTACTGTGCACAGTGGAAGAAGACAACTTAATGCGCATGCTTGAAGTTTTTCTCTGTATTCGAGTGTGTCAGTCGCTGCCTGCTGAGTCAGATTTTTGATTTCCCTCAAGATGACTGAACGAGTTGAGTTGAGATAACTGCATCATATTTTGTCAAAAGCTAGGCAATTTTCAAAGTGAAACAATTCGTAAGATTCAGCAAATGGTTGGAGAAGATACTGTGGGAGGTAACACAAATGAAGAAGTGTTTTAACCGATTCATAAATGGCCACGACAGCAGAAACGGACATAATTCCAAAAGAAGCTTTCCGAAATTGTTTTCAGCAGTAGAAGGATCAGTGTGCTAGGTGTGTGAAGGTGCAAGGAGTCTTGTTTGAAGGGAATTGGGGTCCAGAATTCGTCACTTGTAATATATTTTTCCTGGCCAAATATCGGATACCTTTTAGACAGCCCTCGTATACATGCTCTAGCTCAAAGTTATTAAAAGTTTGATATTATTAATAGCTAGTAATTATTATAAGTTTGTGCCAAATGTAAAGTAAATTTCAATTAGTATAACACTCATTGAGCACAAATAGATTTAGAATATTTTCAGTGATAGTAAGTAGCATACTTTTCAATAAAGCCAAATTGCAAATCATAATTATTTTATATTGATTTTTCTTTTAGTTCCTGAACTATCGCAATAAAATGCACAAGACATTTGTTTCCGTATATTCAAATATAAAACTGATAGCTTTTGAAATGCCTGGTTGATCCTTACAATTTATCAGAAACCCTTCGAATAAATACACTTGAGTACTGATATCAACAGTTCAAATAAGGTGAAATAGTTCATGAAGAATGCTGTATGTAGGAACAGTAAATTGTTTAACAAAAATACAGTTTCATCCAAAAAACAGCTACCCTTCAAAATTGATTTCCATTTAAAATACAGATACTAATTCCTTATTCTTCAATTCCCCCACCCTAGTTACGATACTGTCAAGAAATTTGCATAACTTCCCATATAAATAACTGGCAAAGACCATTACGACATAGAAGCTCGATTGAAAATGCTAACATTTACTATTGCACCAAAATTTCATATAACAATGAAATGACGAAGAAAATACTACAAAATGAAATACGAAGAAAAATGAATTATCCTTTATTTCTACCATTCATCCTTTTACAGTATTCTTATCAAATGTGACAAAATTTTTTGCAAAAATGGAAAGCAATGAATAACATGCATTTAATTAAGTAAAAATTTAGAATTTGATAAAACGCCCTTTTTTTTTTTTTTTCTCTCCTTTAAACGAAAACTATAAAGAAATATTTTGTAGCATTATTTCATTTCTTACCTGATGAATTATCACTATAGATAAGTATTCATTTATAAATTACAAGAATAGATGGATGGTTATAGAATATAAGTCAAATTTTAATCCCGGGAATCGAAATTTGGATTGATTAATAAATAAATTTCTTGACTAGCTACACACTGTAATCATAAATGAGATACTACTAATTGGATGTGATTAGCTTTTAATTCTAAATATTGGAATGAAAAAGAACATTGTTTCATTTTCATTAATATTAAAATCCAGACTTAAAAATTTGGTATCTCCAAATGATGAATTTCATTTGATATATTTTACACATATATGTCCTGCGATATAAAATGTGGTAGAACAATTAAAAAATTTTTAATTTCCTAAAAGTTCTACCATTAGGACAGCTTTAATTAAATCGTTATCATAGAATATACAATCTATGTTTAAAAATGGATACAGAATCTATGAACTAATGTTAACTATATCAGAGAAAGATGAGGCTAATTATAAAAATCCACACTTTAATCTAGGGCAATAATTAAAACTATAGGCAACAAGACGAATTTCAAGAGGAGAAAAATATCATTATTTTCAATGATTGAGGAGAAAAAAATCAAGGTGAAAAAAGTGAAACTTATCAGTGAAGCAAAATGAATAAAAACATCAGACACAGAACAAATCAGTTAAAAATACATTAAAATTAAATCATTATAATATATACTTTCAACCTCCAAATAAAATAACAAAGGAGGAAAAAACAAATCTTTGCACAAATGCCAGTGTTTTGAAAAAGAAAGTTTAAAATTGCTATTATGTACACCATTCGAAATCAATTAAGTTGACCATATATAATGAGAAGGTGATGATTTTAAATAATATAATACTTTAATATTTAAAATACATTTTGGTTCCAGCTTTCTTTCAATTGGCAATTATTAAAAAATCTTCATACATACATTTCAATTTGATGTTTATATTGCAGAGTTAAAAGTATATTTTATAAGTTAATGCCATTTTATATGCAAATCAAAATAAAACCATTTCATGTATCAAAAAGGGTTAAATTTTGCTGAAAATATATCCAAAGCAAATACATGGTTCATACTTAAATTTAAAAAGGCAGATGAATTAAGACAATTATTATTTTTTTTTTACAAACTAATAGAACTACAGAAACTAATCTGTGGCATGAAAAATACTGCCAATACAAATAAGTCAGAAAATGAATTTTGACAACATTTTACTTAGTCTATATCACATCCACTGCGACCCATTGGTTGAGTAACTTGGTGAAGAATGGAAATTGACCTTCCCACTACACATGGCTCCAAAAACAGAAAAAAGAGATGTAGAACAGACAATGGATGGGATCCAGCTCAAAATAGGATGAAAGAGTTGAAATCCATATTTTCAATCCTTGTTTTTAAACAGGTCCTCCCGCATTTCAAGAATATGGTCTATAGCTATAGGCTTGCCATCCTCTCCAATACGCATCGGTCTGATTGAGCCCTCTCTAAATAATATGAGAGACACACTTTAAACAAACAATTTAGAGAAATTCAAATACCCTCGTATGCAGTGGCGTAGTGAGAATAAATAGCGTCTTGGGACAGTATAACATTACGAATTTGTATTATTGCTTCCTTGCAATAAATCTCCTGGTAAAGAAGACAGTTTTACAAACAGCTCTGACAGATGCTAAATATGCGCCAGATTAATTATGCACCACCTTGACGAGATGCAAATGAAGGACCCAGATTATTCGAGAGTTGGGCGATAGCTGTTAGGATTCGAGTTCCGAGGTTTCTGCTAGAAAATTTGATACTCGATCCCAGTGGCTATGTTACCGTTAAAGTATATAAAGCAGTTATTTCATAGAATACCTAGTTATTCCATGAAATAACTGATCGTGTCCATTAAAGTGTGTAATATGTTATTCATTTGACACTTTAACTAGTTATTCTATGAAATAACTAGGCATTCTATAAATTAACTAATGAGAGACAGTTAAAGTGTAAAATAAACAATTTATCTAAAATGAAATTAAACTAATGATAGACAATTAAAATGAAAAAGAAGCAATTTATCTAATTTATGCAGCATATAAATGGTATTTAGGGAAACATACCATAAAATCATTTGTTACAACAAGCATTACTAAAATGACACTTGGAATTACAAAGAACATTATTCCTAAAACAAAAACATTTTTTATTTCTAAAACAAACAAACAAAAACATAAATGCAGTAGGGGTGGAAGGTAAATGTATTTGTTGTGCGAGATATATGATATAGATTATTTTACACTTTAATGGGCTGCAGATCGTTATTCTATGGAATAACTAGTTAAACCATGAAATACAAGAGAGTTTTACACTTTAACGGACACGATCAGTTATTTCATGGAATAACTAGGTATTCTAAAAAATAACGGATTTCATACTTTAACGGTAACAGCTGTTGCTATAAAAAAACAACCCCAGCATTGAGTTGAGCGAAGTTCTGTCTTTGGGTAATGAATCTCATTCAAGCTCTATATGAGTAATTTATGACATTAAGTTGCTTAAAATCCGATCTGTTACTCATATACAACTATTTACTACATGCGCTCTTTTGTGCTCATTTTAGCAGTGCTTTTTCACCTATGTATTAGATTCTCATGTGGAATAAAACGCCATTATGTATTATTGAATTTATTGGACTTTTCACCAGTCCATAGAAGGATTTTGGAATTTTGCGTAGTAATATTTAAAGCGCAGCATACTTTTCTGCACGCTGCATGGTTTAAAAAAAAAAAACATCCAAAATAGTCAATAGGGCAGACTGTTCAATCTAAAACTACCAAATTTGGCATATGCTTGAATTTTTGGATAACAGAAAAAATAGTTGAAAAAGGAAGGATTTTTTAAAATTTTAATTATATTTCAAATTAAAAAAAATAATGCAAAGTTGAAAATGTCTCGCAATAATTTTGGGGCATATAAAAACCATCTTTACATTAATTTAAAATTCAAACAATTAGCTTTTGATTTATAACAATTTTATTTATGCATCATTTTTTTTCATTCTTTTAAATAAATTTTTTCAAAATAATTAATTTTTAATGTAAAAAAAGCAATTTAAACGAAAACGAATTTTCTTTCATCAAATTTTTCTTAATGCCAATGCTTAAAAATGGCTCGTTTTTCGATATTAACTTCAAAGCACAATGTTCGATTTCATTTTAATGAATATAATGATGCTGGAATGGCATTATTTCTCTAAACAGCATGATTTAAAAATTATTAAACATAGACTGCGGGAATTGAGGCAGTTAGGTTAGACAAAGACAAAGCAGACAATTCAAGTTTATCCAAATCAACATTTTGAATAAGAGATTTCAATTAATTTAATTTTTTTGAACAATTCTAGAAAATATTTTCCATTAATGACGTCCAGATTAATCATTTCAAGACAATTATCTTTCTATTTCTGAAGTCGAAGTTATGCCATTTAAATCTATTTTTCTATTACTTAAATTTCAAGATGATGCAAGGAAATCGAAAGTTATCTTTATTTTTAAATATCTTTAATATATAATCGATAAAAAATTAAAAAAGATTTCTACCAATTTTTCGAGTATTTTTATTAATTTTTTCAAGAGTTTAATTTAATTTCTTGTTATCTTAAGCGTGGTAATTTATACATAAATGAAATTTCTGAAATGTACGTTTCAAATTAATTTGGTTAAAATCAATGAGTTAATAGTTGAAATATTTTGTCTTCAGTAGCCCCCCACCCCTTCCTCCATCTCAAATTATTATCTAAGATATAGCAGCACATTTACTTCTCATTATGCCACTGCTCATACAAACTCAACATATAAATATCAGTCTTGTAATAAGAATGAATAGAAAAAAATTTAAAAAATAATTTTGCTAAGGTTTTTAACAATTTTAAAAAGGGTTGATTAATAATAATAAATAAGTTAATCAGAAAATGTTATATTTGATTTCAATTATTTTTTAACACTTTTAGAGCTAAAATGCTTCTTGGAAAATATATATGTGTAAAAACACAAAGGCAAATCAATTATATGGAGGTTTGTTTTGATGATGATATTAATAATTAAAGGAAAGTCAAAAATTAAGTGTCATAACAAATAAAGAAAAATTCCTCTCGGCAAGCTGGAATGCAAAGCGGAAAATTTTAAATACAAAAGTTGTTCGTCTTAATGAGGAGCTAATTCGGATAATTGGGTTATTTTTTATATCTTCAATATTAAGAAAATTATAGCAAAATGAAAATTTCAATCCCTACCACAATTTCTATCCTCCTTTGCGCTAGATGGGCCATTTACGAACTCATCCTAAATTTTTACATTGCTAACAATGTATTCTAAGCCAGTTAAAATCCAAACAAAATTACTTTGTTATTCTTCTCAAAAGATAATATGGGCAAAGAATTATATATATATATATATATATATATATATATATATATATATATATATATATATATATATATATATATATATATATATATATATATATGAAGGATGATTTTGGATTCTCAGGTCCATGTTTGGTGAAGAACTGAAGAAATTTTCCTAAAATCTTGTCATGAGAACGATTGCAATAGGTAGTCTTCCTATAGGAACCTACCAAGTAACTGACTTGAATGAAAATAATAATTAAAAATTATTCATAAAAATGTAATCAAGATTTTATATTTCTTTATGAAATAACAAAAACCTTATGAGTACAAACATAAAAAAGTTCTACTGCATAAAACATTTACTTTTTTAAAGTTAAATTAATAAAATCATCTCTTTAATGCCAACCTGAGATAGTATCAAAATATTTCAAATTTGGTTCTGTAATATACCAACAGATAACAGCACAAAGCCATATAGATAGTAATAAGAAGCATCAATAATTATAAACCATCACACCAAGTAAAATAATACTGTCAGTATTGGTAGCAAGACAGATAATGCTAAATTGATCATAACCGTTGCCATTTAGATGATCCAAACATGCATAACAGGATTGCATAAACTGATTAAATTTCAGAAATAAACTGATGCTCCACTCTCCAAACATCTGCCACAGAGGTGAAAAAAAATCTTAACAGTTTCAAAGACCAGCAAAATTAGCACAAAAAGGCACTGTAATTAGGAAATAAATTATTAAAAAATTGTAGATTTTTTTTTCCTTTCTTCTATCCCAAATTTTACCTGGTGGAAGTGCTGTAATTGCCAAGCAATTCAACTTCAGGATTTTGATAAATATCCAGATTTTAATCTCATCAAATCTAACAAAGGCATTTATATCTTTCTGTGAAAACAATACCTCAAATAATGCAATCTGCTAGGCAAATGAGATTGGATAAGTAGTTTTAATACCAAAATTTAGATTTCTATCAAATTTTGAATTCCTGTTTATTAATCACACATAAAAGCAAACAATTGGGAAAAAAAAAAGGAAGAAAATGTCAAAAAGGCCATGATTATTATAAACAACAATTTATCACAAAAAAACTCGGCCAATATAGTTGATTGACTACTGTATTGACTCATCAATGTTATGCAATTAAACCTTAAATTCACAAATGACACATGGTTAAGCCAAAAAAAGTCATTCAATGGTAAGTATGCCCGATACCAAAATTGTAAATTTTTGTCAAATTTTGGAACTTGTGTATTAATTACACATACTACCAAATAATTAAAAAAAAAAAAAAAAAAAAAGGGAAAGGAAATGTCAGAAATGCCACATTTATTACAAACATCAATTTATAATAATAATAATAAAAACTACCAAAAGTTTAGTCTAGCGACTATGTTCATCAATAATATGCAATGAAGTTTTAACTTCACCAATGGCAAATGATTAAGCCAAAAAGTCAACAATGGCAAGTATGCCTATCCATTTATGACCATGTGGATATGATAAAATGGAAAGGGAAGGCAACTTTTGCATATGATTTTATCATAAGAATTGCAGACTTGTATTAATTTTTGGATTAGACAATAGGCACATTGTCAGTTGTTTCTTGAAATCACATGTACATAAATGCAAAAAAACTGAGATGAATGAAATGATATGTGCAACCAAAAATGTGTGTATTTGTATCATTTTTTTTTTTTTTTTTTACTGTACAACAAAGCATAATATGCAATATATGGCGTTATTTACAAGAAAGTTAAAGAGAAAGCACTCTGATTTATCATTGGAGGGCTTTGACATTTATTGAATGTATCCTTTTGACATGAGAGGTTGACAGTCTTTACTGTTAAGAATCCTATTTTCATAGAATTTTAATCATCTATCACTTTGGTTTTCTCTATACAGTAATACCTCAAAGTTATAAAATATACAGGGCAACTTAAACAGCATAATTTTGATTCATTTAGTAGGATTCTAGTTTCAGATATAAATATGCAAAATCTTTAATTAGGTGAAGTATTCTCTAATTAAGGTTCATGAAACAGCAACCTGGAAGAAGGCATGAATATAGAATGAATAAAAAAAAGGAGTAAAGAATATAAGTAAACAAATAAAAAACACAGTTGTTATGTATCTATACAAAATTTATATATATATATAAAATGATAACATACATGGCAAAATAATTGCTTTTATTTCTTATTATGGAATGGCAACAGTCAAATGTAAACAAATCATCTTATGAATTTTATATGAGTATGAGGAATCCAGGCATAAAAACAAATAATCAACAAGGAAGCATTCATTTCAGACTGCTTTACTGAATGATTTTACAGATTCATTAAATTCAACGCATCCAAACGAGTTGCAAAATTATATAAAAATGACCTGGAGAAGATTGGAAAGTCAGCAGAAAGTGTAGTATTTATTCAGAGGAAAGAAGATCCAAAAGAAATATCCTATTACCGAAACAATCTACCGCGGCTTCGTTTAATGTAAAAATGCACCAACAAAATTACAACATGGGTGATCTTTTATCACATGTGCAATAAAATATTCCTAAACTAATGCTTGAGCAATAAGTACATTCACAATCAAATATTACAAATTGTCAATAAAGGCGCTGCAGTAACCTTCTTAAATGCATGAAGAGAGATTAGTAAAATATTCCTCATTAGATTGATTCTGGCAGCAATTTCATTCCAAAATGTTGGATAGTGTCTAAAATATCTCCAACACTGCTACTAGAATGTCGGAAGGGCTGCCAGTTGAAGAACTATTCATTTCGCTCTGAAATTGACACTGAACACACAATTCTTTGAAAATTCCACATTCAACATTTCCAAACCATAAAGCATGGTATTATGAGGTGAGTATTGCAGAAATTCAAACTAATTGTTTGGGATGATGCACAATGTCACCTAAAAAATTTCCTTGAGGCTCTTCAGCGAACAATGCAAGATTTACATAGAAAGATCAGACCATTTCGGAACACATTAAAATTGCTTGCAAGAAATTTCAGACAAACATTCCTGTAATTCCTTGATTGATAAGAACAGATGAAATAAACGCTTGCCTGAAATATTCAACTTTGTAATGATATGTAAAGACATTGTACTAGGCGTGTCCAGCTGTAAAACGATTGATTAGCTGAGATATTCTTATCTCAGTTGGAAGAAACTGGTAACGGATTAGAGCCGGTTTATTTCATCGTAAGGTGAATTTCATAGCCATTCAAAAAATACTTCCCAATATTCCAACAAATTGCTAGAATCACAAATGACTGAATGAATGAGCTAAGAATAATGATATTTATGAGCTTAACAATATCATTTAGTTTAACATTCAAATGAAGGAAACATTCAAATCGATAACACTATTGTGGAAGCAATCAATCATCCAACAAAATTTTTGAATTCACTTTATCTGCCAGGGATGGCATCAAACATATTGCAACTGAAAGACAGCACCAAAACTTTGTAAAGACCCACCACTTGCAACAAGAATACCAATGAGCAAATCTCATAGAAGCAATAATATTTAGGGAATCTTTGAAAGTGTAGATGTTCTCATTTTTCACATTCCTATAATTTCAACAAATATGAAATCTCCATTTAATGAGATAGCAATTCTCAATTTAAATGACATTTGCAATTACCATCAACAAAATTCTGGGCCAATCTTTAGAATTGTGCAGTTTGACATGGACACTTATATGTTGAATGTTCAAACAATTATATATTGAGTCAGAAAATTAGATAATCTACCTTAATGCATAGACAATGAAACAACAAAAAATATTGTATACCCATAAACAATGTGAAATTAAACACATTAGAAACATGCATCTTCTTTTTTCTTTCTTTTAGATTTAACCAGACAAATTTACAACAATGTGTAGCTGGGTAGAGCTAGCCTGGAAAAAAATACCTAAAAAATTCTATTTAATGAATGACTCAATCAGCTTCTAGTCTTGTCAATGGCACATCAGCTGTTTTTAAGGGGTTGGGGAGAATTAAAAAAAAATTCTGAATTGTGGATTGGTATCACATTATAAATTCAATAATATGCAAAAAAGGGAGGAATAATATAAAATTACACAAGTTTCATTTTGTATAAACTGTGTTAGTATAACTCAAGACATTACTGTATTTTAATACATAATGTAGATGAATAGATTTTTTTTTTAACTGGGAATCTGTACTTGTATTTTTGAGTACAGATTCGGAAATTTCGATTTTTTTTAATGCAAAGCAAAAAGTATTGAATATTTTTTTTCAATGGAAAACAACTGTAGCTTACCTGGCCAATTTATCCATCATATCAACAAGCTGCATGGCTTCGTATTCCCTCTGCTCCTCGGTCAAATCATCCAGATGATGATTGGGTTTTCGCTCCTGGTAGCATCCAACAACTGGGTTGATCCTAATGTGGGAGAAGGACTTTTACAGTATGAAATTTTAAAGTGCTTTGAAATTAATTTCATACAATGTAAAATTCAAACACTGAAAAAAAAGTGTAAGAAAAATAGAAATAGAAAGTTGGATTCTTTTTTTGTTAACTTTTAAGAAATGTTTTAAATGCAGTATATAATCTCTAATAAATTCATAAGTTGAAGATACATCTTACCGGCTACTATAGAAGCAAAATTTTGCCAAAGCTCCTTTAAACAGGAAACTGAATTTCCTATTTGCTTATTCAAACATAATTGTGTTATTTGAAAAAAAAAAAAAAAATCAACTATGACTGTCAAGAGTATGTTTAAGAATATTTTTATTACTATGATAAAATTCATATTCACTCACTATAGCATGTAATCATGTATTTCTGCCATTAATAAAATTTTTTTAAAAAATGCTGTCATTTGGCTTTAATATAGAAATAGCATTTTAATTTCTACTTTCAAATCACAGCACATATACTTTTTGATCTGCATCAGCCATTAATTAGCAGAACATTGATTCAATTCATTTTTTCAGTCACATGAAATAAAATTTAAAAAAAATACATTTTATATTCTTGGTTTAACAACCTAAAAGGTTAATAATCAGGGCAAACAAGAAAAAAATAAATAAGTTATAATCAAATCACCAATATATAAGATTTATAAATATTATACTAGGCTTGGATTTTTATGTTGCTAATACCCCCCCCCACCAAATAACAATACCTCTTTGTCAATGCTTATTTCACCAATACTCATAATAATAAAAATGATATTCTAATGAACAATTTATGCCTTACATAGTTAATTATAATAGTGAGAATGAAACAGTAATTACAAAAGCAAACATGCCTATACAGATTTGTAGGAAAATTATTACTTACTGAGGCTAGTTAATCGAATTAAATTATGTTTATTAGCATTTAAGCTTTTAGTAAAAATATCAGCAGGCATTTCATCAGACAGTAAATATTTTAAATCAAATAAATCCTTTTCATAAACTGCACAGACAAAATGATAACGAATATCTATGTGCTCAGGAACAGGCTAAACAGGATGTTTCACAACTTTTAAAGAGGATCAGTTGTCAGCAAACTCAATAGTTTTTAGTATAATAGTCAACTGGAGGTTGACAATGCATTTATTTATTTTTGATTTCCAAGAAATAGCACTTTCAGCATATTTGAAGACATATCTTGTGAATGATTTTTTTTGTCTTAGACATCAAAACAAAAAATAAAATACACATATCCTGTTAATGGTTTTTCCTGATTCCTTCGATGGCACATCTGAAATTTTCGAAATAATCCAGTATGTTGTACAGGAGCAAAATGGATAGAAGATATTCGGCAATTTCCAACTGTACTTCTTTCAATTTCTCAACAATTTCAAGTAATTCTTTTAGGGGATAGTTTTCATGTCAGACATTTTTCAAAACAATAGTTCCTTTGATAGAGAAGCTTTTTTAAGTAGTGCCTTGAGATTCGAAGACAGCTTTCAGCTTATTTCACACTTCATATAACATGGTACAGTGCTTGACATGAAACAGTTTACTTGGGTTGATAGACAAAATAATGCCAGCATATTCTTATCGATCTGCTAAAGTTCATTTTTCTAATGCTGAAATAGTCTCAGTTGCAGCTACTACATCAAGTTTAATTTCTTTTTTGATTACATTATCCCACTGGTCGTTCTTAATTAAAACTGCTGCAGTTGAATAATTGTTTCTAATTACGCCATTGCCTAGTGATGATGTGTTACTGTTTTCATGTCTACATATGTCTTGTACTGTACTGTTCTGCTTTTTTAGCAAGTATTGCGTCTTTTAATAGAATCGACAGCAGTAAAGGCATTGGGTAGATGCAAGAGTCCCATTAAAGACGAGAAGATTTATTTAGATAGATTTTATTTGCTTTCAAGATTTTCACTTAAAAACATGATTTGTATGATCTTTTACAATATCTATATTTCAAATTCAATTAAACAATTTTATTTAAGGTAAATGTGGTTTAATATGTACATCTATTGGATAGGATTAAATAAAAATCAGAGGTCAACAGCTAATTTGTAAACCTTTCATAATAGACATACATCTGCTAACAAAATGGTCTAATTGAAATAAATATTAATATTTGATTGGGGTAAATAGATGCTTATGAATCACGAATTTTAAATTTTTACCTATGCTCTGTGAATCATATTTAACAAAATATTCTTGGGACATTAATATTTTAAATAAAAAGAGTTGCACTCAAATCAACTAAATCAATCACTAAAGCTGACTGATTTATGAAAATATCACTATTCTATAAAAAAGGGGGATTTTAGATCACTTCATCGACTGACTCAAAGAAGTCAATCATTTCCCAGAGTTCCTCAAGAGTGTTTGGCTTAGAATATGAAAATGTCCATTGTTCTAATATTGTAATATTCAAAACTTAATAAATCGGTCGAATTTGAATGTAGACGATAGAAACGTTTATTTATATATTTAAAAGTTAGAGTGTCAAGAATTTTTTGCAGAATTTATTTCCTTAGGACCAAAGGACTCTCTAAAATTTAAACTTCATAATTTTTATAAACCAAAAATTATCTATTTATATCCTTTTGAAAATAAAACTAAAAACTTAATTTTTCATTGAATTCGTGAAATTTTTGGTGAATGATTCTCTTAGATATCATAAATTATAAAAATTATTCTGTAATGCACGTAAGACTTCAATGCCGAACGACTCTGCTTTCAGTTCTCATATATTTTTTAGACATGCATGGATTTCTAAAAAACTGTTAATATATTAATTGCAATTTCATCATTTTACTTTAATTTAAAATTGATTTTTACGGGTGCTAATAGAAGTTAGAGAGAGACTATGTAATAGTATAAGTGAATAATATGACTGTCAGAATTTGAACCTTAAAAATATTTTGCAGAAAAATCTATTATGAGAATAAGTTACATAATATATTAATTGTCCATTTTAGCAAGCATTAGTACTGGCGAACCGGATGGTCACAAAGGCAGCTAGTATTTAATAAATCTAACATTGAACTACATAAACTGTTAGTTTTTTTAATTAATTAGAACAGAGAATTTCAAAAACACATATAATTATTAAAATCAATTGTGCTAATTTTACGAAATATTGAAACAGTTTCTTCTCATCAAAAATAATGCACTTGTTTTTATGCAATTTTAAAAAATTGAATGAAAAACAACAAAATACAGAATCATATTCAACAATCACGAGATTACAGTGATGGCATATGTTCCTTTATGAGTACTATTTTCTCAATAATAATATATTTGGTATCTCGCACAACTATTATGAAAATTGAAATACAATTTCTGACAACCAATAACCAAAACTTAATACGTATATGCACATACACATGGAAACAAAACAAACAAATGAAAACATTTTTTTTTGTAGCTCCACAGGAAATATTGTTAAGCAATCTATTCTAATAAGAATGCATGATATGGTTCAACAAAATGCATATATTCACACACTATAATGAAGTAAGATAGTCTAATGCTAACATAATAAGGCTTATGTTATTATATTATTCAAGTGAATGTCAGAAATGATTCCATATTAAATTATCTATCGATAAATAAAAAATATTATACAGTACACTCCCGAGTATATGGCTTCCATACTATCTGGCCTGGTTTTCTTTTATTGTAATTAAATGAGGAAGGCAAGGCATTGCACTGGCAACATTGTCAAGGCACTGGAAGAGAATATCTGCTACAATCCTTTTTGTGTACCGTGTGCAAAATAAAAGTTGTGACAGGACAGTGTTCTGCTCATTGTTCAATCCATGTGTAATGAGCCTCAATCGTTGCTGCTGTTCTTGATTATAATTGCACAGTACATACAGTATTCAAAATGCTTGAAGTAAGCTTAAAGTTTTTTTTAAGTGTACAACAGTGAAGATCACAGAATTTATGTTAAAATGTGAACAGCTTACATCTTTTAACCTACTTTTTCTCTAATAAATTCTTAACGGGCATTGCAGAATACAAACATATTTGAGTCTTCTATTTTACCAGCAACTGCTTCGATTTCTTCTTCAACTGCTACATTACCGGCAACTGCTTCAAATTCTTCTTCAACTGCTACATTACCGGCAACAGCTTTTATAACTCATCAGGCTGCGGCCACGTTCATATTCTAGGTAGTTTGAGATAAATGGGTCTTAGTACTCAATAAGAACTGAGAAAATAATTATTATAATATTGGGCTTTGGTATAAGAACTTTGTCTTCTGGTAATGGTGAGCAAAGAAATGAGTTCATAGAACTCCAAATTATCCAGCTTTTTTGTTAACAATCTGTGCTTCTGTCACATTAAGGCTGGATACTCGGGAGTGTACTGCATAGGTTTTAAAAAAAAATCTTAGGAATCCAAAATCTTGATGGCGAGCTATAGGAACAGGAAATTGTCAAACAAAGCAAAAAGTAGTTCACTGCTTATTCAAGTAAAGCAGCAGTTGAAATGGTCAGCTGTTCCAGGGAACTTACAACAAAATGTTTATTACTCTGTCCTCCAGATCCCTCTTAAGCTTAATAGGAAATATATGACTCATATAAAACTCTAAATTATCAATAAACTTAAGAAGGGGAGAAATGCAGTCTCGCAACTTTTAGATTTCATAGGCCAAATAATTAGAAGTATAAGTTCTGTAAAATTTCTCTAAACATACATATTTTGATTATTTTACTCTCCGTGTCATTTATTTGAAATGAAAATTATATTCTTTTTTTGAAGTTATAAATCTCTATGTTTGATGTTTTCTACTTATGCATGAACTGTTCATGAATAACATATAAAATAATAAATGACAATAATTCTCACACTAAACAAATGAAGTAAAAAAAAATTCTTATTTCTTCTGTTTTCTAAACAAATATATATGTATTTCATGCCTGCTTTATAGTGACATTTTCATTTTCTAACTGACAAAATTCTGGATTAGAATATTCATTTTCGAGGGTTTTCTTTTTCCTTCACCAATATAAAATTTTTAAATATACATTATAAATTTGAAATTCTGTATAATTCAAAATACTATATTAATTCAAAATCTTTTATATTGAGATTTAGGGATAATGATGGGGATTGGCCCATAAATAATAATAATTAGGAAATAAATTGAATTACAATGAAGAGAAATGACATACTTGTCTCTCATTTTGATATACTCCTCTGTATCACTGTCTTCTGAGTCACTAGAGTAATTACCATCACCATTGCCTCCAAGCATCAGTCCACGCTTAGCCAGCAAACCAGCAGCATTGCCATAGCCTGTGTACTTGATAAGACGAGTCACTGGAGGATAAAATTCAGAATGAGATAGACAAGTACTAATTATGGAATCTTTCTTACTTTGAAAAAATAAAATAATTCTTGTTATTTTAAATAAGACTTTTAATAACAATTTTTTTTTCAATTTATTTACTTATTTTGTACTACCACATTAATGCAATCAGCGTAAAATGGATGCTATCTTAATTGACACTTACTTCTAGCAGATATGACCCAAGCTTGGAAATAAAATAATTACGATTCTCCAATAATAAACTAAATAAATTTACAGAAAAAGTGCTCAGCATATTGAAAATATAGAATTATAACATGCAAGAAAACTAATCCATTTCCAGAATCATAAATTAATTCCAAAAAACATTGAAATCAGTATTTCCTCAGAAATATGCCAAGACTCTTCTAGTGTATTTTTAGCATACAATTTTTACTTTAAATTTTTATACAGGAATTTAAAAAAAAAATTATGTCAGCATATGAGCACACCTGTCACATAAAGACTCTTAAAATAGATGTGGTAGTTTTTAAGAAATACTTAAATCAAATGTTAATTAAAGTCACCCAATATTTACAAAGAGTCAACAATGAGATAAATACAGACAAATTTTGCTTACCGAGTACCTCTTATAAAGAATAATTTGCATAATGACTAAAACTGAAAGTATTACATTAACTAGAAATTAACAATTAAATTCGAAGTTAACAACTTCCTTAACTATCTAACTTTAAACAAGAGTAATGATGAAGTATTATGCAGGAACTACCTATATTTCAGTATTAGTTTGTGTTTAGTGGTAAACACAACTGATAGCCCCTCCCCCCCAAATTAGAAGCAAAACAGGAATATAAAATATATGGTTTGCTAAATCATCATCTTCATAAAAAAAAAGGTAAACACCTAGGCTAGTGTCACATTGATTTCACATTGTAATATGAGAGAGAAGTATTTCAATAATAAAATGCGAGCACAAATTCAGTTGAATTATTACTGGAAATTACATCGCTGTGATTTAAAAAGATAAAAAAGAGATTGTATTCAAGGACACAATCAGATAGGTTGCCACTAAGATATTAACACACTGGTACCAACAGCTTTTCTTTAGCTGGCATCTTATAGTAGTTTGTGAAACTTGTATTAAGACAAATTACAACATATCTTTTTAAGTGCATGTTTACATGTATGCTCCCAAAGAAAATGCAACAAGACAAAGGTAAGAAAAGAAAAAAAAAAAAAATCACTGTAGAATCTAAAAATCAAACCACTGAGACGCAAGAACGAGATGTCAGCATAGCTGATCTAGCATGCATGTACAATAGGTCCACATAAACAATATTGCACTACCCTGAAAAACAAGCATAAGGTTAAGGAAATTAATTCTTACAAATTTATCATCATGATTGCTATTTAATGATTACATATTCTCAATGAAGTCAAAACATTGCTTCTCGTATGGATCAGTCAGAAGTAAATGCAAGATGGCACTATTAACTCTTTCGGGATGGGAAACTTCCTTCCTAGACGCATGCACGGGACAGAGCAAACGCGAAAGCAATCCTCCCACAGGACAGGGATTTTGCATCGCTAAGTCTAACTTAAAAATAAATAAATAAAAAAAATCTCAAAAAAAAATAAAGTTTAAATCCTAATGTTGTTATTTTTGATACCTTTTCAGATTATGACTTAATTCATAATACCAACACATTCTTCCACTGAAAAACAGCATTTTCTGGCCATACTAAACCTTCTGTAATAAAGAGGAGCGTGCCGAAATGTATCCGAAAGATACGTGAAATACAACAAAATTGACGGTAACGAAAAAAGAAAAGTGTGAATGATTCTATCAAGTGGAAAGGTGCACAATCTAGCTCTGTTTAATTATATTACTCTTACCCCCTTTCCCCACAACAGCTGATGAGTAAAATACCAAAGCCAGACTTAATATATGCAAATTTTAGGTCAGGATACTAAAACTATATTTACTTCAAAAGTAATGGGCACAGGGTGCCATCTAGTGGAGTTTAAAAATTATTCCAATTCAAAATGCACATATGCATTTTGCATATTTACTTCAAAAGTAATGGGCACAGGGTGCCTTCTAGTGGAGTTTAAAAATTATTCCAATTCAAAATGCACATATGCATTTTGCATATTTACTTCAAAAGTAATGGGCACAGGGTGCCATCTAGTGGAGTTTAAAAATTATTCCAATTCAAAATGCACATGCATCACTGTCCCATGGGTACAGTTTCCAGAAAGGACGGCTGGCTGTGAGAAGCGTTCGTATTTGATGCATATACGATACATCTGTCGCAAAAGGGTTAATGGAAATATAATTTGGAGAAAGACGAGATTAATAATTGGGAACCTCATAAAGATTATGCCATGATCATCAACAAACTAAGGATAAGCATTTAAGGCCCTTTGATGGCGGTTTAAAAAGCTGAAAAGAAGGACTGGCATCTGCAACATTGTGAAGAATGGAGAAGTAGAAAAGGCACCCGAGAGCTTCATCAATATATTCAAGAAGCTTATAAATTTTCAATTGTGATGAGGTAAGCCTCTCCTTAAAAAGATCCTTAAGCAAACCTATTGTATCGAATCTGTGATGCAGCTTCCCAGCATAGTTGGTTCCATTATCAGAAAGACTGTTTTACAGTCATCTGTATTGGACGAAGATGGAAGATTAGGAAAATAGATTATACCCGAAACATTGAGAATTTTCCCGGTCCGTCCATTGGGAACCGAGATACGCTTCGAAAGTTATTGCTTGGTTGAGAGGCTTCTAGCCACGCCTCCTGAGACCTATAAAAGGAGGCAGTCTGCAGCTGCCGGCGTGGTAGTCGGAATCGACGTAAACAACGGGTCTTCCAGAGATTAGCAGAGAAGCAACGGAGTGAACTAAGCTGTGCGCTACTGTCTGCAGTAGAGTCTTGTTGTGTGCTGCTGTGTGCACATCTCGGCTGAAGATAATTGTCTTCTCTATGCTGTATATAGTTGTCGTCTTTGTGCTGTCCTTGAAAGGACTGATCATTGTGTTGTGTTATCTTCATACCATACACAACCACTAAATACACACAAGTAAACGAACCCAATGGGTTGATAGTGATAGAGGGAAATTCGTAACACTATATTGCAGCAGAGAAGAAGGTATTGCCAAGATAGAAAATAACAACAGATTGTTTAATGCTGAATTAAAAATTAAATTGATTCAAACTGCTTCACATTTGTGAATGCAAGTCTTTGAGTAAAAGGCAGAAAAGAAGAAAAAGATAGTGAAATTTAAATTCAATAATCAGTCGCCCACATTACATATATATTAGCATTTGTACACATGTGAAACTGTGTGTTTTACAATAAACTTTACTGTTTTCTGAATTGGTTGGATTTATAGATTTTTTGGACTAAACTTCTGAATATAATATCATGTATGCCATTCAGAAAAATCCACTGACATTCAAGAAGTATTATAAAATTCAGCAAAACAGGCAAAATGTCATTTGGAACTCCGATGCGTTTTACCGATTGGATCTATGAATACTTGGTCCATCTGTAAAAAATATCTGCTTCAAATGAATTTGCCACTTCTTTTTAAGCAGATATTATTAGTTAAAGACTATGTTCCTGTAAATCATCTAAGCCTAGAAGATGATCTCATTGAGGAATTTAAATCATTAAAATTCAGTTCCTTCTTCAAAATACCACTCTTTTACTGCAGGTGACCTAAAATTTCTAAAAGCTCCACCGTAAAGCAATCCCCGAGCTTTATTTTAAGATAATTGTAGGAATCAATCTCATTCTGAGAAAATTTTGGAAAGTTTATTTTCACATCAATGCATGCCATATAATAAGGCATAGGAGGGAGTCAACAAGAGAACCATTATTTCAGCTTGGTAAAAGCTTTGACTGGAAAGCATTGTTGAATGTGATTCTATGGAGTTTGAGGAAGCATTTGTAGGACCTGTAATTGATAAAAATGTGGGGCTATAGGTAGACAATAACAAAACCAATCAGCTAATGGAAGAACATAACCATCAGTTCAATATCGAAGAGCTTATGAAGCTGGTTTGGTTTAGATATATTAACGTCCCATTTTAAAACAACACTAGGGACGGACCTTGTAATTTTGAACCTCGGTCAGATGATGAGGATGACACCTGAGCTGGCACCCCCCTCTTCAAACTTCCGCCCCACACCAGCGGGAGGTCCCGAAGAATTAAATGTGCATCAGACCCACTCACACGATGGTTCTTCAGTGGAATTCGGTCTCAAACTTGAAAACCTCCAGTTTTGAAGCCAAAACTTTACCGGTCTGCGGTGGAAGAAATTTCAATAGGAGAAGAGAAAATAATAACTTCAAGAGAGAAACAAATTTCTAGGGAAATAAGGGAGAGGCTGAAAACTTGTTAAACTGTTACATTGTATGTTGGATGGTATCTATCTAATGAGCAAACGAAAAATTTATCTAATGATAAAATTTACTAAATTTTGAAAAGCGTGCAAAAATAAATGTCTTTAGATAACTTTCTAGTAAAATACATCTATTATAAATAGAAAATTATATTATTATCTATACTTATATAAAGCTCAATGTGTGTTTATGTTGGCGCTCTACAGGCCAGACCGTTTGAACTACTGTTACCAAATTTGGTACATGTATACCTTGGAGGTCGGGAATGTGCACCTGGGGTCCTCCTTTTTTTGAATTTTTAATTAGAATTTTAATTATTAATTTAAAACTAACTTTCCCGCAAAAAAAAAAAAAAATCTTTTCATTTTCCCCCACCGCTAAATGAGTAAGGCTTCAGTTTTTTTCCCACGCTAAAGAGGATAGGCTTAAGAAATTTTCGGCAGATTATTTCAAAGGATTCTGTTTATTTTCTTAAGGTTTGATGCATTTAAAGTTAAACATTGTTAATTAATAGCTTTCAGATTCATTCTGAAGTACTTTTGAATTAAAATAGAACAGAATAAAGGAAATTAAAAATTTCTAATCTGCATAGCGATACCCCAACTGCCGTAGAAAAATTCACGCATTTGCGTTACCATAACTGGCGTTGAAAATTCAAGCATACGCATTGTGTTCTGATTGTTGACAAGTACTTTCAACGGATGCGGACTTGATTTAAATTATTTTTAGATTAGTTGTATGTTTTTGTAATTAAATTGTATTTATCTTAGTTTTACATCGTTTTTTAAGTAATTTTTTAACCTGTTTTCGATCGATTATTTTAAACGATTCTGTTCATTTTCTTAGTGTTTGATGCATTGAAAATTAAACATTGTAAATTAATCTATCTGCTCATGATGAATCTGAAAAAATTTTGTTGACAAATTCTTGTGATAATAAGGACATAAAGGAAGAAAGATATTCTTTAGTGCCCATAAGGTTTAAATGCTCAGTGACTGTTTTCAGTAATCATATTATTAAAAAAATGATTTATTTCAGTAAAAAATATTATTATATTAATTGCAGATTAATCATTTCCATTTTAATTTAAAGCATAAATTCTACGTATAATATTATGAGTGAATTATATTACTATCAATATTTGAAGTTCTAAAATATTTTGATAAAGAAGCTATTAAAGTGGGAATGACATAAAATATTTAATTAAAATTTTAACGAGGATTAAGATCGGCGAACGGCTGGTCGCTAAAGGCGGCTAGTAAATAATATTTTAAGTATTTAATTAGGAAAGGAAAGCATTGTCTTGTTTTATATTGGTCTTGTAGGGAAAAAAAATTGTTTGACTTTAAGAATGCTCATCATTTCAAATAAGATTCAGGAACGAATTATGAACATTGAGTAAATGTAACTCTATAATTAAAAACTAGCCGCCTTTGGCGACCAGCCGGTTCGCCAATCTTAATGCACTTTAAAATTTTAACAATTAAATATTTTATAGAACTCCCATTTTAATTGCTTCTTCATTAAAATATTTTAAAACTTCAAATTTTAATAGTTATATAATTCACTCATATTATAAAGGCCCTCAGCCATTATATGTATCTCTCTAATTTTCTATTAGCTCCCGCGGAATTTATGCTTTAAATTAAAGTGGAAATGATTAAACGGCAATAAATGTAGTGACGAGCGCCTGTTGGCGAGCGCCATCTGCTGGTTGTTAGACGGAGTTGACGCTGGTTAGACGGAGAGCAGATCAGACGGATCTGGACGAGAGTAAAGACGTGTCAGATCAGACGGATCTGGACGAAAGTAAAGACGAGACGCGAAGCGACGTATTCGACGAAATCTACTGAATGTTCAATTCTTTTATGTTAATGTATATATATATCCTAAATGTAATTAAATGTGCGTTCTAAAATAGTAGTGATTTCTGAGTCCTACATAAATATAATAATTTTTTTTTTTTTTTTTTTTTTTTACTGAAACGAAGCATTTTTTTTAAATATGAGTACTGAAAACAAAGTCGCTGAGTATTTAAATCTCATGGGTACTAAAGAATATTTTTCTTAATTTATATAATATCTCAAGAATTTTCAACAAAATTTTCTCAGATTCATCATGAACAAATCGATTAATTAACAATGTTTAATCAAACACTAAAAAAATAAACAGAATCGTTTGAAATAATCTGTCGAAAACATATTAAGCCTTCAAAACCAAGTCCGTATCCATTGTCAACAATCAGAACACAATGCGCATGCGTAAATTTTCAACACCAATTATGGTAACGCAAATGCGCGAATTTTCTACGCCAGTTGGGGTAATGCTATGCAGATTAGAAATTTTTAATTTCCTTTATTCTGTTTTATTTTAATTCAAAAGTACTTCAGAATGAATCTGAAAGCTATTAATTAACAATGTTTAACTTTAAATGCATCAAACCTTAAGAAAATAAACAGAATCCTTTGAAATAATCTGCCGAAAATTTCTTAAGCCTATCCTCTTTAGCGTGGGAAAAAAACTGAAGCCTTACTCATTTAGCGGTGGGGGAAAATGAAAAGATTTTTTTTTTTTTTGCGGGAAAGTTAGTTTTAAATTAATAATTAAAATTCTAATTAAAAATTCAAAAAAAGGAGGACCCCAGGTGCACATTCCCGACCTCCAAGGTATACATGTACCAAATTTGGTAACAGTAGTTCAAACGGTCTGGCCTGTAGAGCGCCAACATAAACACACATTGAGCTTTATATAAGTATAGATAGAAGAAGGAAAGAAAATAAAATTTATTAGAGAGAGAAATTTTGAGTTTGGTCATAATAATTCTACATTAATTTATAATCTTTATTAATTAAATTAATATTTTAACTTCTAAATTAATTTCTAAAATAACTTTTTATTTTAATAACTGAATTACAATATATTCTTCAATATTGGGTTGGGAACTATGTCATTGTGGATTTTGTCAATAAGTAATTTTAGGGCTTTTTTTTTTTTTTTTTTTGTCAACATGTTTAAAGCACCTACTTTATATTCTTTTCTTACTGTTTGGATTTTCACCTTCAATTTAGTAAAAAAAAAAAATTATTTCGATTAGTTATTTAGTTTCGCTTTCATTCAAATTTAAAGGTACAAGAACCAGATGCGCATTTCAGACATATTTTATTGTATTATTTCCGAAAAGGTAAGAACCCATCGCAAGCACACAAGATGTTATGTGCCATATATGGAAATCATGACTTGAAAGAAAGGCAGTGTCAAAACTGGTTTGCCAAATTTCGTTCCGATGATTTTTCACTGAAAAATGAGCAATGATGTGATCGCCCAGTTGAAGTTTATGAGACCCATATCAAGCCTAATATTGATTAATATCGTCATAGCACACAACACGTGAGATTGTAGAAAAGCTCGATGTATTGCACATATGCATTAGAAAAAAATATTAAAACTGCTTGATTGCGTCAAGAAGCACGATTTATGAATCCCTCATAAGCATAAGAAAATTCATTTGATGCCTCTGTGATTCGCTTCTGAAACGCAACGAATTTTATCTATTTCTGAAACGACTAATTACTGGTGATGAAAAATGGATAGTGAAACATAAATCAGAAAAGATCATGGATCGAAGATAAACCAGCTCAGACGATACCAAAATCTGAGATTCATGAAAAAAAAAACATTACGCTGTCAGTTTGGTGGGACTATAAAGGACTTTTACCAAAAAAAAAACAAACGATTAATTCGGATGTTACATTCAACAACTCACCAAACTGAGCGACGCAGTTCAAGAAAAGTGGGTAGAACTGCAAATCTTAAAGATGTCGTTTTCCAGTATGATAAGGCAAAGCCCCACACATCTTTTGTCACTCGCCAAAAATTATTGGAACTATTTTGGATGTGTTGTTACATCTAACATATAGCCCTGACTTTGGGCCTTCAGATTACCATTTATTTCGTTCAATGCAGAATTCCTTAAATGATTAAATTTTTAATGATGCTCATGATGTAAAATCACATTTAATTCGGTTTTTTTTGTTTGCAAAAATTTGTTTGTAAAAAAGTTTTATAAACATTGTTTATGTGATTTTATTATTTGTAATTTTTATTTTCGTTTAATTATTTTATTTGTATTTTTTATTCTTTTTCTACTTTCATATAGTAAAAATTAATACTGAACATAGATGGCGCAACGGGCTCAAAACCATATGTATTTTTGGAATGTGAGTTAGTTTAGTTTAGTTTAGTTATATTAACGTCCCGTTGTAAAGCAACACTAAGGCTATTTTGGGACGGACCTCGTAACTTTGAACCGCGGTCAGATGATGAGGACAACACCTGAGCTGGCACCCCCCTCTCCACGCCACACCACACCGTTTGGAATGTGAGGGAAGCACACTTAAACTTTTTTTTATTGTAAAGACTTCAACCAGAGAGTTGGTGTGAAACTGGTGCAAGTAGGCACCGCTCGCTCTGTTGTTGCCGGCAAAGAGAATTATACGTTCGCTCTTTGTTAGCGACAATTTCTACTTTTAAATGTATATACAGGGTGTTTATTAATTATTGTCGGGTTTTCCGTACCTCATAACTTTCGAATAAAAAATATTAAGCAAAAACCGATTACGTATTCGTAAATTACAACTCAAAGAATTTTATTAATGATATTAAAGTGTAAAGCTTGCACAATTTGCACTTTGTAGGCATTCAGCTGAAGGCGATTATGTATTCGTAAATTACAACTCAAAGAATTTCACGTGGCAACAATGCGATGTTAGCGCATTTGCAGTCTGGGTAATTATGACGTCATAAATAAAAATGGCGACCGTGCAAGAAAAAGCAATGTGTGTATTGTGGTTTTTCGAAACTAAATCAGTCATAACTACTCAACGTCGCTTCAGGACCACGTACAAGAAAGATCCTCCTTCGGATAATTCTATCAAACGCTGGTTAACACAATTTCAGGAAACTGGTAACGTTCTACGCCGAAAAGGAGCGGGAAGACCGAGCACTTCGCAGGAAAATGTTGATCGCATCCAAGAAACGTTTACTCGCAGTCCACGAAAATCAACGAGACAAGCAGCTGTGCAGTTACATATGCCGCATACGACGATATGGAACGTTCTCCATAACCGCCTTCATCTGAATGCGTACAAAGTGCAAATTGTGCAAGCTTTACACCCGAATGATAAACCGCGTCGTTTTGAGTTCGCTTAACAAATTTTGACTCGAATTGAGGATGACGAAAATTACATTCGGAAATGGTTCTTCAGTGACGAATCCACTTTTCATGTGTCAGAAAAAGTGAATAAATATAACTGTAGAATATGGGGCTCGGAGAACCCGCACGATTATCGAGAATTGGAAAGAGATAGCCCAAAGGTGAATGTTTGGTGCGCTTTATCACATACTGAAGTTATTGGACCTTTCTTCTTTGCTGAAACAACAATAAATTCCGTGACATACCTTGACATGCTGGAGATGTATGCGGTTCTTCAGATGCAGCAACATCAGGAGAGGTCATATTTCAACAGGATGGTGCACCCCCACATTGGGGTATGATTGTACGTGACTTTTTAGACGAGAACTTTAACAACAGATGGCGTGGAAGAGGTGGACCAATCCCATGGCCTCCGAGATCACCAGATATAACACCGCTGGACTTCTTTCTATGGGGGTTTCTCAAGAATATTGTGCACAAGACCCCTGTGCCCTCCCTTGATGAACTGAAGCGCAGAATTGTTACTGCCATCCAAAATGTTTCCCCACAAATGCTGGAGAACACTTGGAGGGAAATCGAATTTCGTCTCGATGTGTTACGAGCCACGAAGGGCAGCCATGTGCAAATTCATTAATCATTTTAATATCATTAATAAAATTCTTTATTTAGTTTAGTTTAGTTATATTAACGTCCCGTTGTAAAGCAACACTAGGGCTATTTAGGGACGGACCTCGTAATTTTGAATCGCGGTCAGATGACGAGGACGACACCTGAGCTGGCACCTCCTCTCCACACCACACCACACCAGCGGGAGGACGTTTGGCCTGACGAATTTCGTCTCGATGTGTTACGAGCCACGAAGGGCAGCCATGTGCAAATTCATAATCTTTTTAATATCATTAATAAAATTCTTTGTTTAGTTTGGTTTAGTTTAGTTATATTAATGTCCCGTTGTAAAGCAACACTAGGGCTATTTAGGGACGGACCTCGTAATTTTGAACCGCGGTCAGATGACGAGGACGACACCTGAGCTGGCACTCCCTCTCCACACCACACCAGCGGGAGGACGTTTGGCCTGACGAATTTCGTCTCGATGTGTTACGAGCCACGAAGGGCAGCCATGTGCAAATTCATAATCTTTTTAATATCATTAATAAAATTCTTTGTTTAGTTTGGTTTAGTTTAGTTATATTAATGTCCCGTTGTAAAGCAACACTAGGGCTATTTTGGGACGGACCTCGTAATTTTGAACCGCGGTCAGATCTGGCACCTCCTCTCCACACCACACCACACCACACCAGCGGGAGGACGTTTGGCCTGACGAATTTCGTCTCGATGTGTTACGAGCCACGAAGGGCAGCCATGTGCAAATTATTAATCTTTTTAATATCATTAATAAAATTCTTTGTTTAGTTTGGTTTAGTTTAGTTATATTAATGTCCCGTTGTAAAGCAACACTAGTGCTATTTTGGGACGGACCTCGTAATTTTGAACCGCGGTCAGATCTGGCACCTCCTCTCCACACCACACCAGCGGGAGGACGTTTGGCCTGACGAATTTCGTCTCGATGTGTTTTACGAGCCACGAAGGGCAGCCATGTGCAAATTCATTAATCTTTTTAATATCATTAATAAAATTCTTTGTTTAGTTTGGTTTAGTTTAGTTATATTAATGTCCCGTTGTAAAGCAACACTAGGGCTATTTTGGGACGGACCTCGTAATTTTGAACCGCGGTCAGATGACGAGGGCGACACCTGAGCTGGCACCTCCTCTCCACACCACACCAGCGGGAGGACGTTTGGCCTGACGGATTTAGCGTGCAACAGACCCCCTTACACGACGGTTCTTCGGTGGAATCGGGTCTCGAACTTGAAACCTAACGGCTCACGAGCCATGAACTTACCGCCAGGCCACCGCGGCCTCTTAAAATTCTTTGAGTTGTATTTTACGAATACATAATCGCCTTCAACTGAATGCCTACAAAGTGCAAATTGTGCAAGCTTTACACTTTAATATCATTAATAAAATTCTTTGAGTTGTAATTTACGAATACGTAATCTGTTTTTGCGTAATATTTTTTATTCGAAAGTTATGAGGTAAGGAAACCCCGACAATAATTAATGAACACCCTGTATTATGTGTTTCCTTATATATGTGTGATCATCGTCCATGTGTGTTGTTATATGTGTGTGCAAAAATAAATAAGAAAAGAGACAAGAAAGCCTCTTTCCTTAGATTAAATACACACAACCAGCTCTACATATAAAAATTGGAGGCACCGGCGAGATGTCAGCATGAGAAACAGATAAGTTTCTTCATTTTTTTTTCTTATTATTGATTACAAGTTTTGATGTTTTTAAAGAGTGATCTGATGAGTTTAATAAGAAGTTCTCGAAATCGAGCGAACGTAATTTTTCTTTAACTTCGGTTTCGTTTCGCAAATGATTTGTTCTATAATTTCTTTTCAATATGGACGATCCGAAAAAATATAAGGAACACATAACGCAAATTAAAGTCGCAAGAGGCAAGGTTAAGGCCTCTTTGACTAGATTGGAATGTACTGCAGACGAATTAGAATCAAAAAATGAAATAGTGATTCGTTTGCAGAGATTAGAACTTTTAAAAGAATTCGAAAGATTGGATTCAGAATTAACTGTTGAGGAATTCGAAAATTGAAGGAATTTAACTGTTGAAATTGAGGAATTCGAAAATAGATATTTTCCCTTGAAATGAAAGCTTCAAAATAAAATCGATGTTTTTAATACATTTCAATCTACTTCTGCTGAAACACAAAATTCCTCAGTTCAATCTAATTCGAATTTTCGTTTACCAAAACTTAGTATTCCATGTTTTCTGGTAAATTTGAAGATTGGATGAACTTTAAAGATTTATTTGCATCCACGGTTCATTCGCAAATTTCACTAAGCAATAGTGAAAAATTTCAATATTTAAAGGGTTTGCTGTTTGATGAACTCGCTTTTTTGATTAAACACATACCGTTGTCCAATGACTCCTTTGAAGAAGCATGGGGGAAATTAATGGACAGGTATGATAAAAAGAAGAAAATTATTCATGCATTAATTAAAACATTTTTGGAACAAAAAGGCATTTCTCAAGCCAATTCAACGAATTTGAGAAATATAGTTGACACGAGTGATGGGGGGTAAAATTCTAGATGGGCCCACCGCTTGGCGACTTATTTGAAATCTAGCCAAGTTGACTACTAATTGAATATTTATTATTATTATTATTCAATTAGAAAACGATACTTGAAGGCCAGAAATAATAATAAATAAAATAAATATAATAAAAAATGTTTATAATAAATAAAATAAACATAGTAAATAAATAGTAATAAAATAATAAATAAATAATAATAAAAATTAAAATAAAATAAATAAAATCCGTCTAGGTTGCCACATTGACGATGTTATCGCCACTCGTTTGGCGAGAATTCAAAAAGACACCAAGAGGTGTTCTGTGCTAGGATCCACCCATGAGAGGGTTAAAATCTTTAGAAGAGGCATATAGCAGAGATCTATGGCTGATTCATTTGTTATTGCAAAAATTAGATCCTGAAATAAGAAGACTTTGGTCCGTGAAAACTTCAGAAATAGAATTTCCTACGTGGGAAGAATTTTTGGAATTTCTAAATACCAGATGTTCATCTCTTGAATTAATGGTTTATAATGTATCTGATGCTAAAATTCCTACCAAGTCTAATTTTATTGCATGTGAAAATATTCAAAAAAATAAAACTGATAAAAATTGTTTGAAATGTTCGGGAATACATAAATTGTTTAAATGTATTAAATTTAGAAATATGGATTTGAATTCCCAAACAATTTTGTAAAACGAAACTATCTTTGCTTTTAAACTATCGCATAAATTTAAAGAATGCTCAAATCATCATTTAAGTGTACCATATGTCGAGAAAAACATAATTCACTCTTGCATGAAGATGTTAAAAGCAATAGTGCACGTGTTTCAGATCCCAAACCTAATGATAAAAAACCGCAAAACACTCCTCTGAAAGCGATATCTGTCAAGGGGTAGAAACGCAATGCAATAAATAAGCGGGAACTCAAAGTCCCGTTAGTTCTAACACGTCTCTAAATAACAAATTTATATCATTTATTCCCACGACAAAGGTTTTACTGTATAATAGTGAGGGTGATTCTTTTTTATTCAGAGCTTTGCTAGATAGCGGTTCGGAGTCCAGTTTTGTCAGTGAAAATGTAATAAATATTTTAGGATTTAAGAAAAAAAATGCTAGTGTCTCTAAGTGGAGTTCAAGCAGGAACCACACGTGACTCAGTTAATTTAAAAATTGGGTAAAGATTTGGCGAAGAATGTTTGACAGTTAATGCTTTCATTTTAAATAAGGTTACTTCTGAAATCCCAGTTGAGAATATAAACATTAAAGAATTAGATTATTTGAAGGGGATACCTCTGTCGGATGAAGATTTTTCAAGGCCATCAGTATGTGATATAATTTTAGGCTCCGATTGCTTTTTCTCAATCCTTCGTAATGGAAAAATTAGCGGGTCTGAAGGACAACCATTTGCGCGAAGCACAATATTTGGTTCGGTTGTTGCAGATCAAATTCGAAGGGATTCTATTTCATCATCGTACACACAATCGCGTCTGATTTCCGTTGAAAATAATTGCAACATTGATTCTGTTTTGCAAAAATTTTGGCAAATGGAAGAGTTACCGGATAAAAGGTTTCTTTTGTCAGAAGAAGAAGAATTTTGTGAAAATCATTTTAAATTGACTTACAGAATAAATGATCAGGGTCGATTTTTTGTAAGATTACCTGTTTATAAGGACATTAATCAGTTAGGAATGGCTGTTTCTAGGCTTCTAACAATGGAAAAGAAATTTAAATTGACCCAGAATTTGAAATGGAATACAAGGGTTTTAAGAGTGAATATGAAGAATTGGGGCTTAGTTTAGTTATATTAACGTCCCGTTGTAAAGCAACACTAGGGCTATTTTGGGACGGACCTCGTAATTCTGAACCGCGGTCAGATGACGAGGACGACATCTGAGCTGGCAGCCCCCTCTCCACACCACATCACACCAGCGGGAGGACGTTTGGCATGACGGATTTAACGTGCAACAGACCCCCTTACACGACGGTTCTTCGGTGGAATAGGATCTCGAACCTGAAACCCTACGGCTCACAAGCCGAGACCTTACCACCAGGTCACCGCGGCCCCTGCCTTACCGGAACATTTTGCAGTCAAGTGGCGCAAATTCAAAAAGGAATTTCAGCAAATATGTCACGTTTCTATTCCGAGATGGCTTCTAATTACAGAAAAGGAAATTACTCTTTATGGCTTTTCGGATGCATCGTAATCAGCATACGCCTGTGTAATTTATGCGGTTCAACGATCTGATAATGGTGTTTCTTTAGTAATTATATTAGTAGCTAAAAGCAAAGTAGCTCCGCTGAAGCCTGTATCCATTCCATGGCTAGAGTTAAATGCTTGGACAGATTCTGAAGTAGTTCTTTCCTGGTTGTCTTCACCTCCTCGAAATTGGAAGCCCTTTGTTGTTAACAGGACTTCAAAATAGATGGAGTTATGTGCCGTCAAAGGAAAATCCAGCAGATATAGCACCCAGAGGTTTGTTTCCTAAGGATCTTCCAGACTGTCGCCTATGGAGGGCCCTACTTTCCTATCATCATCAGAGGCTGATTGGTGAAAGCAACCAATATTCAAAAACAATGACTCTATCCTTAAGGAAAGGAAAAAAACTGCATGTGTATTTGCTACAATTTTGAAAAATTATTTAATAGATTAATTAATTGAAAAATATTCGTCATATACTAATTAATGTACTATGTTTTTGTATTATATTTACAAATAATTGTAAAGCTGGTAAAGTTAATAAGAATTATACAGGTATAATTGAACCTATAACTATAAAGGAAAGAATTTTTGCTCATAATATTATTGTAATATATGTTCTAACTGTATTTTTTGATGCTGAAATTAATTGTATAAAGTCAAATCAACCAATGCCAAAAAAAAGTCCACTATCAGCACTTTGTCCATTAATTGATAAGGATGGGTTGCTCAGAGTGGGAGGGTGTCTTCAAAATGCATCTTTGCAGTATAATGCAAAACATCCTATCATATTACCTAGCCAGCATAAATTAAGTATTCTAATTGTGCAGTATTTTCATATTTTAACTTTGCATGTATGCGGTAATTTGTTAATAGGCATTTTACGCCAAACATTTTGGATATTAAATGTTAAAAGAATAGTTAAACTGTATATTATCTGTGCATCAAGAATGACTTTTTGATGGGTGGGAGTATGTTTATGTGATTTTATTATTTGTAATTTTTGTTTTTATTTAATTATTTTATTTGTATTTTTTATTCTTTGTATACTTTCATATAGTAAAAATTAATATTGAACATAGATGGTGCAACAGTCTCAAAACCATATGTATGTTTGGAACGTGAGGGAAGCGTACTTAAGCTTTTTTATTGTAAAGACTTCAACCAGAGAGTTGGTGTGAAACTGGTGCAAGCAGGCACTGCTCGCTCTTTTGTTAGCGGCAAAAAGAATTATACGTTCACTCTTTGTTAGCAGCAATTTCTACTTTTAAATGTATATATTATGTGTTTCCTTATATACGTGTGATCATCGTCCATGTGTGTTGTTATATGTGTGTGCGAAAATAAATAAGAAAAAGACAAGAAAGCATCGTTCCTTGGATTAAATACACACAGCCAGCTACAAACATGGAATTATAACACTTCATGAAAGGTGGCAAAAGTCATCGACAAAGACGGACAATGCCTAACTGAATAAATTTATATTTTGGAGCAAAAATTTTGAATTTTCCTTCTCATTTAAAATCTGCAATCACTTAGTAGCCAACCCAATAATTTATAAAGTCTTAAAACTTTTTACCATTTTCTTTGCATAGAACAAAAAGGAAATCAGCCACAAGTTCTTTCACATCAAAAGCAGGAGAAGTCATCAGCTTGACAAGTCTATGAAAAAGAAATAGCATAATAATTCATTTAAGAAATGAATGCAAAACAACTGATAACTGAGCAAACAAAACAATTTATCAGCTGAACTGATCAAAGCATTTATTAGAAAAAAAATGTAAAATTAACAAAAATAAGAAAATATGATTATTTATAAATGTAGAGTTTTAATTAGTGGCCATTACCATTCCACTGTTATACTGAATGTATCCAATTCAATTTAGTTTTATTGTATTGTAATAGATGGCACCACGGGTTCTACTAATCAAAAGTGCTAGGTCACGTGACCATAAATTTGAAAAAGCGAGCTGTTGGCATTAGCTCGAGAGCGGAGCGGAGCAGAGCAGAGCAGAGAAGGAGAGGTGTTACATAGCTTAGCTATGAGCAGACATCTTGTTAGGCTTCGCCCTTGGTGCCATCTAAATATTTTACTTCTAACTTTAATGTAAATAATGTTTCCCGTCCTAATTGTTAATATCCTTTTAATTTTGTTTACTGTAAATAAACTATTTGTTTTTCTTTAAAAGTTTCTTAATCAGTACCCTAGACACTGATCCAAATGGGATTGAATGGGCATTTTGTCCCACCCAGTCCTACATAAATATGATAGTATATTTATTAGAAGTGACTTCATATGACTTATATAAAGAAAGAGACAATAATAAAATATAAAAAAGCAATAAAATATTAAATTAATATGGGTACAACTTTGCCAAATTATGATTATGAAAATTAAATGAATTAGCAAATCATTAGAATATGATCAACAGAGAAATAATTTTGAGTAATAAAACAGAAATGATTTTAAATTATTATCATTTTGCACTAAAACTTCTAAGCTTAATAACTTCTAACGAAATTTCAAATACCAGTTCTTGACATCAGACTGTATTTGAATTTGTCCCAAACATTATTTGTTTAAAATTGTGGCCAATAGTTTTTAAAAACTTTTTCATAAATTTTTAAAAATTACAAATTCATTCAAACACATTTACAAATATTTTTTCTACATGCATTTTTTTAAATGCACCAAAAAATATTCTATTTAGTAAATTCCTTATCATTATGCTAGAATTAATTTTTTATTAATTTCCCTTTTAATAAGATTCGTAAATATACTTTAAATTAAATATATTATACAAGTTTCATAAAAATGATCACCTACATGAAAGTAGGTGGTTTTTCGTATCACCAAAAAACAATGCCACTATTAAAGTAATCAATGCAACATAGACTGCATAGTTAAACCGTTTAAATAAAAATAAAGTTTAAAAGAATTTTTAACGAAGTATCCATATCTCTAAAAAAAACTTTGCAAGACGCATTTACTGTATTTATTGCATCATTTATATTAGCAATTATGTTTTTTTGGTATTTGTTGGTGATATCGGAACTAATTAAAGGACTTAAGCCAACAGAATTTTTGATATATAGCTCCTTTTTGGATTGAAACTAGTCTACTACATAATAATTAGATACAACATAATAAAAATGATATTTTTATAAGCATAGCTTCCATTCAATTTCAATTAATAGAAAATATTAAAAAAATTTATGATAAAGTGACAAATATAAGCAAGTTGCATCATATTTGGAATTACTTTTACAAGATGATATGGCTGGCATAAGGCGATGGAGATTGAAATGAATGGCATATTGCCAGACGAGAAGAAAATTCTTATATTTTTAGAAAGACAAAACTTATAATAGAGTGAATAGTGATAAATAGCTACAAATAATAAGCATTTTTAAGCACCTGAATTAAAAAAAATTAAGCATCCATCAAGCTAAGCATTTATTCATATTTTCCTTTGATAGGACTAATCAACGTATTTTTCTTTAAGAACACATAAACAATTAAACACACATTTATCGGGCAAAACTAAAATTCTTCACCATCTAAAATATTTAATATTGGAATTTGGACATTTGTCAAGTTCCAACAAGTATGGCACAGTACATATTTCATATAACCAATTTAGGTTAACCATTCTGGATTTTCAACAAATAGCATTGCATATTGTTGAGGAAAGAAGAAACAAGAAAAAAAGTCATTAAGGACTATCTTAATATGCATTGGCATCATTGGATCTACTTTACCCTGGATTCCTTCACTAAATTCTTCCCTTATGTTGATTTCTTTTCTTGATACATCTAGTAAACAAACCCTTAAAAACATGCCTTTGATTTATTGTACTACTCAACATCTGGAGAAACAAACAAAAAAAATTCTGGACTTCTTGAGAAAATTAAGCACTTAAAAATGATTTTCAAATTCAAGCATTTTTCATGACAATACATGGCATGTATATGGTATTACCTCCCATATAAGGAAACCAAACTAAGGAAATAACTTTTCTAGCTGATTTTTTTCTGTAACTTTTAGACAAGCAAAACATATACATCTCATTTTAATGAAAACTTTTTTTATCAACTTTTGCAAAGATTAAATTAGAAAATTAAAATTTTCAAACATGATACAGGTTTGAAACAAAACAAAAAAGTAGTACTTTGCAAAAAAAAAAAAAAAAATCTTAAAATATACATACTGAGAAGTAAAATAAGTATGATTAATGAATAAAAATATACAAAATGAATAAATTTATACAAAAAGTGCTAGAGGTATTAAAAATATTGTAGAATTTATTACACAAAAGAGAACTAATCAATTTGAAGAAAGAAATGTATGATGTTTGATTTTTAAATTAATACTCATTTCAATAACAAAAAGAAAAATTAAAAATATGCCATAATTATTAATGTACACAATGCCTACAGACATTTTTTATTACAAGTTCTTTTAGTGATTAAATTTAATTAGAATCCAAGTTTTCTGACAAAAAAATTCACTAAAATTCAGTAAAGTTTTTTTTTGTTGTTGTTAATAGCATAAAAGAATTCAATGGTTTGTTGAAAATGAAACAATTCAAGAAAATTGTTTAACAGAAACAATATTACCTGTTCCTCAGAGCTGTGCCTTCTTCTGGTCTTTGAGAAAAATCTTTTAGAGGCGGAAGAACCTAAAAAATTAAATATCTTGAATAAACAAATGAAAAAAAATCTATCATTTTTATAAAAGGCATTTAATAACATGTAATTATAAAGAAAGCCCTGTTCCAAATTCAGTATATAGCAGAGCAAAAATTAACTCAACCTCATCTGTCAATAGCTTTAACTTGAAATTCAGATGGTAATAAAATCAATTAGGAAAATAAATAAATATAATATAATAACATTCCAATAATCCGAATTATTTTGAGAAGCTGACAGAAGGGGAAAAAAACGAAGAAATAATTTTCTTGGATAAAAAAAGAAAACAGCAATGAAATTAAAGTTACCGGCTTTGATTTTAAATTTCAAGCAGGAAATTTTAAATATAAAAAATTAAACAGTGCTGTATTTTAAGTCATTAAAAAGTTATTAAACAAATTTTGTTTGTTTTAAAGAAAAGCTTTTCACCAATCCAAATCAAGTTCTGATCCCAATTAATCTAGATAATAGGAATTCTATTTCAGAAATAAATTAATAAAAATTAAATATAATAGAAATAAATAAAAAATAAACATTTTGCTAAATTTTTCTTTCAATAAAGAACCATAATAAAAACTGAACATCTTTTTCTTTTAGATATAAAAATTGAAAATACCTTTTTCTTTAAAAATTTGCGGATGGTGCTATGAGCGTGAGAACATTCAACTAATGTTGTCAAAATTGGTGATAAGGGTTCTCTATAAGTTTTGTATGTCTGTTAAAATAAAAAAATATAATCAACACAGAAATAATATAATTTGCAAGATATTCACATCTTGTTATCATAAGGATACTAATATGTATTTATACTATAATATAATTTGCAAGATATTCACATCTTGTTATCATAAGGATACTAATATGTATTTATACTACTATGTTCAAAAAGTACCAAAACTTTTTAAATAACCTTAAAATATAAATTAACTCTACCAACTGCATAAAGTGGAAAGTACCATGTGACCACTAGTCATAATAAGCTTCTTCCACATCAGATTCCTACAAAGGAAATATGTAGTTAATGAGTACAAACATTCAAAACTTCCTCCTATGGGAATACCACGTCAAGAGCTCTCCATTACAATAAGGTGCCAGTTCACAAACACAAATTACCTATCAAAATATTATGTTCTGCACAAGTACTGAATCATCTTTCCTTAACCAGTGATTTAATTTCCATTCAATTTACCAACTTAATGTTAGTAAAATATGTTTTGAATTAAACATATTTTAAAGTCTCAGTGCCTCTAACATTCGTGTGTAAAATGCCACTGTATTTATATATTTACAAAAACAGCTAACCCCATTGATCTCGTATCATGAGACTTATTTGTTGGAAGAAGAATATATTTAAGAAGCAACAATTTCCAAGCTTTGGAGAAGTACAGTGATGATGGCACAAGAGGAGATGACAAAAAGAGACTTATAATCCACATTTAAGACTTTGTATGAATGGTGGCAAAAATGTATGGCTGCATGGAGTAGTAATGAAATATCAACTAAAAAAACTATCTATTTTCATAAGTTTTGGAACTTTTTGAATGCAATACAAATATCTCAATATGAACAATTACACATTAATATTATATATTAATAATTAGACCACTTTCAATAAACAAAGCAGAGATATATAGGAATGATCAATTATTTCCATTTTTTTAAACAAAAAAAAAGTGTTACTCTATTTTTTAAAAGGATGAATAAAAATGTGAGATTATTTATTTATATATTATTATTATTATTGTGATCATCCTTCAAGGAATGAAATGCATTTTATGATTCGATCATTGAATAATTTTTAGAATTAAGATTGAAAGGATTTAGATAAGATGAGCTCTCTTTTCCAGGGGGCCATCTACAAAAATATTCTTTACCTACTACAAAATGAATAATTTATGGTATGAATAATTATGGCCAAGAGTATGACTTAGCTACTTCTTGCGTCACATTCACTTCCCTTTCACAACCCCTTTTATTGAATATCTTAAGGAGCATGACACACTGCAAAGTGCTACTAGATATAATCAAAATATTATGTGAGTGATAAAGATGATAATAATAATGAAATAATTATTAAAAAACTTCATACAAAGAAATACTAACAGCATTCATTATAATGCCATGTAAATGCAATGAAATGTAAATAACCCTTAGTAAGGAGTGATTACAATTTCAAGAAAATGTTACAGATGATCTGTTTCAATCAGTACCAAAGTGGAATGTTTTATGAAAAAAGTATTCTTTATAATATATATGTACAGAGCTTGATCACACAATTTTTTTTATAACTTAGGACTTCTAAGTTATTATAATGGATGACTATTTTTTAATTGTTTTTATAATATAATTTATTAATTTCTATTTTAAAAATTCTTCTTTTTAATGAAGCTATAAGACTTTCTTAAATGGATTCTAAATTTATATAATAAAACTATTTGTTAAAAATGGTTTTATCATATACACTCATCATGCAATACTATATAATATATATATCAGATAGTTGTGTTATATAGATTTATCAATCATAACACATGATATCTATTCATGTACTGTGATTAAAAGTTCTTCATATTTAGTATCAGTCAGAATGAATTCAGAATAAAGAGGAATAGTTAATGTCAAATAACACACTAATAATAATCTTAATAATAATAGAAAAGACAGCATTTAATAAACTCTATAAAAGCATAACTTTTTTTTCTTCCTAAGTTTCTGATTCTCAGCAAATTAACTTTTTACCTGGTATATCAAGCCATCTCATCAAAGGCATAGCCTCTATATTTCAGGGGTTTTCCCCCCCTCCGCTTATGCAAACAAATTATAGCTCTAGCCTTAACAACAATGCCAACATTTAGCTGTTTTTCAAGCTGCTCAACCCTATCCATTTTTAGAAATTTTCTAATTATCATAATATAACCAGTTAAACAGAAATGGGTCAATTACAAAGAGAGAAAATTAGACAATCACCTATCAATACTGAAAATTGCAGAGCAATAAGATATTTTACAAATTCAGAACAGATACTGGCGAAAACAGAATGCGATTCCATATGTGGCAAAATCAATCTTTTTCACAAAATAAAAAATAATTTTAACATTTAAAATAATTTTTTTAAATGCTGCTTGTTTTTAAAAATAGACCCATTCCCACTTTATTTTATAAGCCATGTCAGTCTAATTTTTCTAATGCTCCTTAAAAATTAATTACTGTAACTTTAATTACTGGACATTGATCTAGCTATTAAAATATTGTCATGAGCCTCAGCAAAATTAATGAATTAATAATGTTATACAATTTCATATTCCAAATGAGAGATATAACTGAAAAATCTTCTCTAAAATAAAAATTTCTGGTGAGAGAAAAACAAACAATAAAAACTAGGAATTAGAAACTACATCTCCATTCAAACAATGTAAAATGAAATATTTGAAAATATTCTTTTGCATTACTTGTTAATTTTTTAAAATATTTTTCAAAATATTTAATATGAATATATTAAACAAATAGCACCTTTTCTACTCTTCTTTCCAAAAATTGTAGGAGTACATGCACTGCTTCCATATCCATACCCTCAAAGATATTTGGGTTATCCTCATCCATCTTGACCACAGGAGTCATCAGTTCCTCATAGCTGGACACAGGCATATTGGTCAGCAAATCAACAGTGTGACTGCAAAAGTCATTTGTAAGCACTTTCAATTTTTTTTTTCCTACTCATCTTATTTTAGTAAAATAATGCTGCAAGGATTTAATTTAGAATAAAGAACATAATGTATATGTAATAAATAATTCAACATTTAAGAGTTGCTAATTAAAAATATCTTGATACATGCTTTATATTTTGAATATTTTAACAAACAATTTTCCAAAAAACAATAGCGTAATTAGATGCTCTGCAAAAGCTCATCTTCTAATAATGTGACATTCTATTAATCTAAAAATAATTAATTTCAAAACTACTGAATAAGCATGTATGTCCAATTGGAACAATTCTGATACAAGATAAAGCACATTTCATGTGTTTTGGGTTCATATAATATAATACTTATATTATAAGTATGCAGAAAAAAAAACATTTTAATACTGCTTTTTAATCTCATTTAATTACAAATAGTAAAATATTTTAATACATTAGCAATTTAAAGAAATATCATTATTAGTAACTAAAATAATGATATTCAAATCTTTAGAACTTGGTCAGTTTTAATTGAAAGATCAGAAGAATAAAACTTTTTTTAGCCTAAAATGCCAAAGTGTCCAGAAATTTTACCAAATATAACTATTAAAAACAGTGAATGGTATAAAAACTTAAGACATTGTAATTTCTTTAAAAATAAATTTAATATATTTACAAATAACAAACAAATTTTTTAAATATAAATTTATTCAATTATATTTATTTAGAAAATACAACTATATACTGCATTTTTTTTCGCAATTATATATTCATTTTTAACAGTCTAGAAATTAACTACTGGGCCCTGATCAGAATACAGCACTCTATCATTTTAAATTATTAAAAAGGACATTTTTGCATTGTTTCAAGTTGTGATGTAGTGGCTCTTCTCTAACTATAAAAATGCTTTATAAGCCATACACTTTTAAAATGTATATGATTTTATCTTATCAAGGTCATAGTGGACAAGGCATTTCATAGCTGATCAAACCTCATATATAACTCAAAATTAGAAAATATGCATAATCACTTATTTGTATTTATTTTGTTTAATTTCTGTGTCTTTTCTCCAAAGAAAAAGAATTTAGTCAATGTTAGATTTCTCACTATTTAAACAGCTAACATCTTACCTTTGCAATATAAACAAAAATTTTTAAAAAAATATTAAGTCTGTATCAATAGCCATTGCACAATTTTAAATTAAACATTAAATCTAAACCAGCAGTTTCGAATTCACTTTTTTCTTCCATATTTTTGATCAATGTTTATTTATTTGATTTTTGAGCATGCTATACAAGAATCATCTCCACCTCCAATTATTCTTTGTAAAAAGAATTTTCTATAAATATACTCAGGGTTGAAGTTAACATAGATTATAGAAAGTTGATATTTTGATAAAGCCTATAAAGAATAAAGAATATTAATAAAAATAGTAAAGCTACTGAATAAATAATAAAACATTGTACTAAAATACCTTTTTCAGTAAAATTATTTCCATCTTTAAGTTTAACATAATAATTAGAATATAATAATATATTAAACCATATCTTTAATCAAAGGTGCTTAAATAATCAAAATAAGAGATATAATTTATTTATGAAATTTTATTTTGGAATAGAATCTTTATTTTCACAATATTTGATGGCATTACTGAATTAAATGGTAGTAGCCACACCAAAATATAATTTTCAGATATAACTAATTTCAGCAAATATTATAGAAAATAACCCAAATTCACATTTTAAAAAAATCATAATTTTTATATAAGGAATCTATTGAGTGATGGATTGGAAAAATTTGAACACAGTTGAAAATCATGATTCCAAAATCCATAAAATCATATTTAGTTTCCAACCTTCCCAATAGCATAATTAATTAAATATAAAAATACCAGAAATGTAACTGGAGCAATGTTCGACTTTCAAACAAGATATAAAAACATAAAATAAAAAAAAAATTCTACTAATGGCAAGCAAATTAATTTTATGCATAACTGACCTTTGGAGAACATCTCTTTTTTCTGGATTTTTCGTATCGCTCAACAGAATGTCATGAAGAATGCTCACAAGACGTAAATAATGTGCTTCTTCTTCCTATAAGATGATGAAAATTACTGTAAGAAAACACCTTAGAAGATTTTGCACTTTGTGTAATGATATAACACATTTAGAATTGACTCTTGAACAGCTAAATCCCAATTAAATAATAATAGTTTTAGCTATTTCCATAAAATTGTTAAAAAATTATTTTAATTACTTTGATTTTTTTTGTTCGATTTGTTTGACCAGAAAGATGAACTACATCAACTATAACAGAATCTTTCCGGGTAAATTATTTCTGGTGCATATTTCAAAATGGCATAAATTATTATCCTAGTTACAAATTCTGTTTTTCATCATAAAAATATAGAAAAGAAGGCTGCATAAATTCAGAACAGCTTCTATTGAGTGATATATTAAAATGCAAGATAAAATTTTCTTTTACTAACATATCTACAATTTATGTGATTTTATTTATCTTTAACATGCATACCATGTGAAAGTATAAAGTAGATAAAGATTGAAAGTAATTTTTTAAACAACTTTTTAAAAAAAGGTTAGTAATCATTTTGCGTACATCATATAATAGAATAATATCCCAACATCAATATTTTAAGCTACATATACTATTAATGCACATACACTATACGTCATGTATGTAGATAGATAATTTATTACATGTATGTAGATAGATAATTTATTACATGTATGTAGATAGATAATTTATTACATGTATGTAGATAGATAATTTATTACATGTATGTAGATAGATAAATTATAAATTATGAACATTACAATTAAATACATAAAAAATATAGAATTTTTGGTGATTTAGAACTCATTAACCATTTAGTACACTATCAAAAATATTTCCTTAGAAAATGGGATAGGTTATAATTACAATGGAACAGAACTATAATCACACAATTATTACGCAAATCAGTTATAACTATTTTCTAAAAACATTGTAACTATCTGGAATGTTAATGGAAATACTGAATGTCTTTAATATTCTGAATGAAAAAATATAGTGTACATATAGTAAAAACTCATATTACATTTTATTAATTATGTGGTTAACAATCAGAAAATTTTATGGTAAAACAAAACAATACATACCTCTTCTAAATTAAATTTCTCTGTGTTGACAGTGAGATTAAACAATACTTTAAGCACTTCAACAGCTGTGTCAACTTCTTCATCAGAAAGGCATGGTGCAGTACAAACCTCCGGACCCTGGTTTGATTTTCCCCTTCTGCTACCTTTGTTGAAAGTGCGACGGCCTGTACCTGATGCACTGTTCTTAGAAACATTATCTTTGAGGATAAGGTCTAGAACTTCCATCAAGTAGGTCAGACCATGCAATTGATCACGCACTTTTGGTCTGAAATAGAGATTTAATTGTACATTAAGCTTAAATAACTTCAAAACTTTAGAAAATTCAGTAATAATAATACATATTTAATAATGAATACTAATAAGCATTAGAAATGGAAATATTCTAAAAAAAATTCATCTTTGAGGCAGACAAAAATTTTTTTTAAAAAATTCAAGATATTCAGGGATTATACTTCTTAAGTAAAAAAAGGTATAGTAAATATTCTAGATTCTGGCATTAACATATTATCTTCTAAGAAGAGAGCTATCATGGGATATCAAATACATCGTGATAAATTTAAGAAGAAACAACGTGGTTATATTTAGTACAACTTTATTATTTTTCTGTAACTTTCTGTTCTTTATGTATTTTTTCCTCTTTCAGCAAATGAATTAAGCAATCAAAGATACCAACTACCTTCTTCACAGCTGAAGAACATTTGAAATGAATGATTTCACAGAAGTAATTAAATGAATTTAAATGCAAAAAAAAAATGGAATCAAATTCAAGAAATTGTTAAACAGATAGAAAATAATAAATTTAAAAAAATAAGTCATACTTTTAAGATATAAATTTAGTCAGTAAATATGTAATGAAACTCAGAAATAGATTTTATAATAGACAAAATTTTATATAAAATACTTTTTTTTTGTCAATCATAATATCTGTAAAATTGTTCAGCATATTGGCAAATATTTGCAAACTGTACAGTAAGTAAAATATAAATAGGAATACAGAAAGGTAACTACCTAATTTCAGCACACAGAGCTGTCAGCAAGAAAAGCATTCTCATGTCAAAGAACTGTAATAAAGAAAAAGAAATATACTTAGAATATGACAAACTTTATATTATTAAAAAGAAAGAATTAATGATAAAACTACATTAGAAATTAGTTAAATCCACTTTATTAAAATCTAAAGAATGAATATCAATAATAACACAATAATATGAAAATATTCCCTCTCTCATTTTAATAGCTAATGGAAAAATTGGATATATAAGAAAAGATAAATAACAAATTTCTTTTTCTAAACCTATATGAGATTTTTCAGAATTGAAACACACACACACACACACACACACACACACACACAATAGTTCTGAAAGATACTTGTAATAAATAAGGACAGTTAATATTTCATTATTATAAACTTAAATGTGGTTTGAAAGAGAAAGAAAAAATGAACTGCTATAATATTGATAAGAAACACATTCTGAACATATTCATAGTTTTTTTTTGTTTTTTTTACGGAATATTCTTGATGAATGTATGTATATATATATTCACTTAAGTGAATGTATATATTCTCTTAATAAATGCGACAAACAGAACTGAAGGATTATATAAAAATTTAGAATTTGTAATAACACATTAATTAAGTGAAAGAAGATAGAATATAATCATTTTTTATCATTTCGAGCATTTTTCCAGCAAAAAATATATGCCTATCCCTACAAGTATAGAAAATTAATTATTGGATCTTTGTAATATATATATATATATATATATATATATATATATATATATATATATATATATATATAGTAACAATAAGAAATATTGCTTCATTCAGTAAATTATAACAACCTTGATTTCATGAGGCAAATTGGGATCCTTGTATGTTCGCAGTCTCAATAGAATGCCTTCCACACATCCATTATTGCTATAAAAAGAAAATAATAACTTGATAAAAGATATGACCATGTCATTTCCAGTTTAAAAGAAGGTATAAATATTATAAAACACTATTAAAATTCTAGAAACTAATAACACACATATTTAAATACGGAACAAATAGTAAAACAAAATTAACTCAAATTTTGAAGAGGTTTAAACGAGAAAAATATATTTAATTGAACAACATTTTCAAACATTTTGATAGTAGCATAGAGCATATAAAAACCTGTAGTTATGCTTTAAAGTAACCAGTTAGTGAAATAAGCATATTGGACACTACAATAACACCAACAAAAATTAAAAAGACCATATTTAAGTAGAAAATATATTTCCACACTTCTTAAGAAAATCCCAATATAAGTCTTTATTTTTAAACTTTTTTTTATCTCCTACAGCACATTTGAATTCTATTTCCAGTTGTCTGAAATTTCAAACAAATGATGTTCAAATCCTGCTAAAGAATGTGAAGACATGATTTATTCTAATGGAATCTGTTTTATTAATTTTATTTGAACATGTCTGCAGATAGGTCCCCTTTATTTTAAAAGACAAAATAAAAATAGATAAATAAAAGTATAACTATTTTTTAAGAAGGGCCTTCACTTCAACCATATTAAAATTAACAAAATAGAATCCCTTCATTCTTTTTTCATACTAAAGTCCAGAAATTACGAGTGGCTTTTAATAATTTATTTGTATCAGGAGATAAACATAGCATTCACAACACTTAATAATATTAAATACTTAGCATTAAGAGAACATGAATTATAATGTTTAGTATATGTTAAAATACACAGGGTGTTTCTAAAAAGTGGACTAATCTTCTATATCCTTAAATAATGCACTTAACACATATATTTCCAATTACAATGTTTAATTAAATAAGGTATGTGATTGTATGAGAATACTTCAGCTTCTGTAAAAGTTCAAAGTAAAAAAAAAATTGAATTTTTATACATCCAGCATATTGTAAAAAAATTCCAAATAAAATGTTTTCTTACATTCTTTGATATGCAATATTTCGTGATTCTAACTACAAAATCTGCAAAGATATGCATATTTTGAAGTTTATTTTCAGAACTGTTTAGCAACTACAAACTACAGTATTTTTACTTACCCATATATTTTGCTATATTTTTCATGATATTTTCATGCCAGTGAACAATCAGACCAAAATTCATAGTTTACGTTTCTTCTCTAATTCTATGTTTTTTTTTTTTTTACACAATTTAAGATGTTTACTAAAAATATAGATATCAAGGTATAAGAAATAAAAATGTATTTAAGAACTTACCTACATGTTTTTTGTGCAAGAGAGCAATTGTAGATCAGATTACAGAGACATTTTTGGGCTTCTATAATCACTAAAGAAAAAAATATATGTATATGTTAAAATGATGTTACACAAATATGATTACAATCTAATACTATTTTAAAAACCCAACTAATTCAACAGTAACAATGTGAAGTTTAATCAAGAAATATGCATTGGGAATATAATTTTATAAACTTTTTTGACTTTTAAGGAAGTTCTAAGTTTTTTAAATAAAGTATAAAGATTTAATAGATATTTATTTTCATTTTAGTTTTGAAAATACAGAAAGATTTCAACTATCAGAACTATAGTTGTCTGAATCATTTAGACAAAGAGAGAGAAGTCTGGTCCCAATTAATCCAGATATTAAAATTCTATTGCATTTGCAATTTATTAATTCTTTATTTTATAAAAAGGCATACACGAGCAATTTAAAAAAGTATTGCAAATATAAAAGTCACAGAACAAATGCGGGATATGTTTAAAAATAGATACAAACTCGCAAAAGTTTTATCTATTTTTAGAAATGTCCTACTCATCCATTCAATTTTCATTCCATTGATGTTTAACTGATTTGTTGTAATGATAAGGGGCAAGCTATATTTGGAAATTTGAAAAATACTTCCAATAGTATTTTAAGATAACAAATAAAAGTTGAGAATGAAGGTTTTGGAAGCGAGAATTTCATGCATGTATGCAACTTATCATTTTAATTAGAGTATCTATATTTACAGGGATTGTCACAAGATCATTAACATTAACCAATGTAAAAAATTATTGTGGAATTGTTAAAAATCAAGAAAATGTTAGTGACAGGCAATTCACAAAAAAGAAATTTCTAAAAGAAATACTGTCATAGTTTGAAAAACTCTTAAATTTCAAAAATTACTTTAAAAAATTTATGTAAGTAAAGAAGACAATCAAAATCAGAGAGTATAAAAAAAAATAAAGATTTTCTTATATCTCTGTAAGGAAAACTGTTGGCAGGAAAGTGGTATTTATAAAAATCTCAAAACTGAGAGGTATGCATTTAGGAAACAGGAATGAGACAGGCAAAAAAAAAAAAAAAAAAAAAAACCTTTAACATACTAATAAAATAAACAATTGAAGTATGTGATCAAGGGCAAAAAATTAAATGATCATTTCCCTCAAATGTTTAATTTTTTTTTTCTTTTTTCTTTGTAGTTACTAATGAAAATTCAAACAAAATATGCTAAAATTTAATGACAGAAAGATAGTGCATTATCAGGAACATTTGAGAATCTTGCTAGAATTTGGCATATTTCACCAAATTTCAGTTATCCTCAGTTAAACCTCATTGGAAATTCAAATGTAGCCATTATTCTGTTTTAGTATCAGCATTCATCATGAAAGCTGCTAGTGAATTATAGCAAAGATTTGATAAACGCCAAATTTTTGCAACATTAATGATAATTGCTGGTATGAAAATAAACATATCTGTCCGAAATAACAGAGATATCATTATGGGAAAAGTACTTTATTTGCTTTCTCATTTTTGAAATGCATATCACTAATATTTGAAGTTTCTTACTACCCTCTCACTCTTTTCTACAGAGTTTTGAAGAATAGCAGTTTAATTTAACAACCCAATATTTTCATAAAAGCCATACCACCCCTTCCTTTTACAATATTCTGAAAGGTAAACTCTAAGCACCCCTTATTTTTATCACATATTTTGCTTCACTGGATTTGAAGCAATTTGTTACTATGAATATTTTGAGAACTGTTCAATCAGCTTCTAATTCAAATTGTAAATTAATTAAACTTTCATCTGTGATTTTTTTTCTCTTTGAAATTTTCTTCTCAATTCCACTTGATTCACAATTGTAAAATGGCTAACCTTAAAATGATAAGAAATTTAATAAGTTATCATTTATGAAATGTCTACACACACTTTTGAGACATTCTTGATTTAATTACCAACTAACATTTACATTAAAACTGACAGTTAAAAATCACCTCTAGGATCCGAAACTGAAGTACAATGGTTGGCAATTTCCTCCTCTTCTGCAACTAAACCAGCCAGATTCACCAATGTGCCTAAATTTTCACGGGTGAAAAGTTGATCTAAATTCACTTTATCCCGGCCTAAGATACGAATGGCCTCCAAGCATGAGATTCGCCCATCAGGCCACTGGGACAAGCGACTGAAGAGCAGAGATATCAATCGCTGTGAAAGAAATGCAACTTAATGAATATAAGTTTTATTACCTTTGAAAAGAAGTGGTAGTTTATTACAAAATGTCTTGTTTTAAAGAAAAAACTTTTTATTCCAAAATTTAATATGGTAGTTTTACTTTAGCCACAATTATTTATATTATTGCCTAAATTTTAAGTTTTTTAAGTTTTAAAATTTTAAATTTTAAGACATTTTTTTTCAAATGTTTGGTTGAATATAATGTAAAGTCAAAATATTCTAGCTGCTGTACAGCAATTATATTTAATTTTGGATTTATAAAGCATTGAAATTTATGATAGCTAACATCATAAAAAAAAATTAGCTAAATGAATTTTATTTCTAATCAATGCAATAAGTTTTTAGAGTAAAAATTCATTTTATAGCCTCACTGAGCATGCAGATCAAAAACTATTAAATGAATAAAATTATTTATGCTACCTGACTGAAATCCATTAAAAAACTAATTAAAGTCTGAAATTACTTCAAATTTAACCTTCAATTATTGATAAAAATGCACAATTGTAATTAATATATAATTTCTTTACTAAATGATAATATTTAATGGAAAATCTTGAGAATTTTTACCAATCACCAGCTGAATTCATTCAGGTCATAGAATAAATAAAACAAAAAGGTTAAAAGAAACCGAGGGTCACCACTAGTACATACAACACACACTTTTTTTTCATTACTGATAATTTAACTTTCAAATCAATTTAACAAAAAATTCCAACAGAGTTCATATATAAGAAAAAAATATCTATTAAATGAATTACATTTAATTCTAGAATTAATCAAATTATTTGATAAAAAGACCCTTATTAAACTTTATTATGAAAACAGATACTAATTAATATAGGTCAAGCATATTTATTAATGAATTTTAAGACTAAAAAATTTTATACTAAGAAATTTGAATATTTACAATAACTTTAAAGTTAGCAAGAAAAAACACATACTTGCACACTCATAATAAAAATTTCTTCTTGCAACCATTCATCTCACTGCATTGTATTTAAAAATATTTCATAAAGGGACAATTTCTAAAAATCTGGTAATACTGAAGTTTTAAAGGAACAAGGAAAAAGAAATTCAATGCATTTTGATAATCTAATTACTAAGTATAAAAAAGCATATAAAATTTTAAAGAAAAATACCTTTTTTAGAGAGAAACCAAGATCAGGAAAGACAAACGATTGTGAATTCTGAAAGAATAATACAATTTCAATTAGACCACAAAGTACATAATATAAAACTGAGGCTCATGTGAAGTTTATTGCTCATGTTTCTTCATTTGGGAAACAGAGATTAATTTGAATACTCAGACAATCTTTAGAATCAGCATAAGAATTTTAATGTAAATTTTAACAGCAATTTAGTTGTTATTTTTGACAGCAGCTAAGACTGACACCAAATGTTGCCATAAAATATAACTTTTTATTAGAATGATAATTATGAAAACTGGCCCAAGCAGATAGTACAATAATTTTTTGCTACAAAATTCAAACATTTAGAGGAACAAAGTTCTATATCTAGCAGGACTTGTGAGCACAGAATTTCAAACTTACAGTAGAGAAAAAAATTATACTGATATAGCATCTATGCTTCTCTATTTAAAATATTCACTGTCACATTTCTTGGCATACAACCTTTGATTTAAAATAATAGCAGCAACAGTAATAAAAAATTTTTCTTTAAGCAGTATTATCCTTTATAATTTGACAGAAAATTTTGAAACATTGTATTTTCTGCAGATCACATAATAGCAAATAGAATAGCAAGATAGAAATGATAGAAGGGCAAAACAAATACAACATTTAAAGCATACATTTTAGCAAGCAAATTTCAGACAATACAATATTAAAAATACTGAATGATAATTATAAATAAATAAAATTTAAAATATATAATAAAATATGGCATTTTCTTATTTCATTTTTATATACTTAAAGCATACATAATGGCCAAATCTTTTGCCTTTAGTATTTTGATGAATCTCTATATTTTAATATCTTCCTAAATCTGAAAAAATAATTTTGGGAATTATGTCTGTCTAAGTAAAAGTGAATGTAATTTAAAAAAAGAGGAGATAGATGGAGATGATGGAGAGAGAGAGAGATGAAATTTAATAAGTAGATGTGTTAAATTATGGATATATTAAAATTATATCCATATCCAACTCTCTTTTTCAAAGTCTCAGATTCCAAGATAATTTATAGTTGATAGTGGTGAAATATAACTTAATACAATAATTTTTATTTCTAGGATTTTCAAGACCAGAAAAACTTAAAATTACTCAAAGAAGTGATCCCAAATACAAATAATAAAGTAAGAATTAATTTTGATTTATTAATGAGTTAATTTTGTTGAATAAAAATAAGCCAACTGAGGTATCTCCAATGCAGTCAGTCATTTAGAAAAACAAATTCAGAATATTTACATAAATGTAAAGATTTTAAATTTCCTAGAATTTCTATATTGTAAAAGAAAAATTTTTAAATTCCATAAAAATGTTATCTGATTTAGAACTAACTGTATTAACTTGAGAAATTAATAATTAAAATAATCCTAATATAATGCAATTTTATACAACATTCAGATTTGTGTATTATTATTTCTTTTAAAGCAATTTTGGCTACATCAGGGAAAGATTGGTAAAGGGCTGCATCACCATTTATTTCACATTTTTAAACTGAAAACCAATAATGATAAACATTATAAACTTAAAAGAAAGCTTTTGTATTTGTATTATTTAATAAATATAAAGGCTGTTAATAAAAATGATGAAAATGCTACACTTATAATTTTTTTTCAAATTGATAAATAACAATTAAATTCCAGAATATTCTATAACTATTTGCTTATTTCAGAAAAATACTTAAAGACAACTAAAATACTACAGAATTCATATTTTGATTCTTAAGTGGAAAATTAGAACAGTTATAATGATATTAAGATATTTAAATCCTTTGAATTTAAATTATTCTTTACAAATCTATTTTTTAGAATCATAACAAATATTCGGAAATTTACTTATAATTGAGTCTGAAGAAACTCTTTAATTATAATTTTAACAGAAGGATCTGGTAATAACTTCTTATGGTGAACCAAATTTTTAAGAAATTATTAAACTAAGATTTAGACAACAATACTAAATAAAACAATTTTAGTTTATACTTTTAAAATGCAAATAATTTTGAAATTCTAGTTACATGAAAATTAAAGTGGATAAAATTTGAAAAAGATAATATTAGTTTATCTCTTAAGAATTTAGTGATTAGATCACAAATACTCATTTCTCAAAATTTATTTATTATTATGTAATAAATATGATAAAAATATCAACACTTTTCAAACTGTTTTCACATATTTGAAATACGGCATGTATATTTTTTTAGCAGATAATCAATTTTATCAAGTATTAGAGCAAAAACTTGCACCGACTTCTTTTAGTATACAAATTAACTAGTCACTTTTACTGTCTTTTCATGCAATTTTTATATATGAAGAAAAAAAGAAACGTAAGTATCGATCTCAGCTTTAACCGGCATTATTTTCTGAGAAAGCAGTGATATAAATGTATATTATATAATAAGATGTCATTGGAGTGTTAAAATATAACAGCTGTTTAACAATATCTTATCATTTAATAATGCATAGACAAAGAAAAAACAATACTTTTTTATATAATTCCTTAGTAAAGTTAGAATAAAGGCAAATAATTAATAAAAGAAAAGTGCATTTTGTAATTTGATTTTTATTTGCGCACATCAATGTCTGCACAGTAGAGATCACTTTATGCAAAGATTAGATATCAGTTAAAGAAAACTTACTTTTTTGTTAAAGTTCTCAATGCAATCCACGAATTCATTTTCAGAACATTTTTCTAGTTTATTCACCGTGATTTCATCCATTTCTTTCTAGAAATGTCAAAGCATTTACTTTCGTTTTGCTAACTAGTACTTATTACTTTTCGGGTACAGTTAAAGCTTTCGATAAACGGAAATGGATAATTTTTCGAATTATTTATTTATTTTTGTTTTTTACATTTTACAAAACACTTTACGGTTTTCACCTTCACTGCAGAATTAACTGAGGTATTTTCCAAAATTGAAATTTGGATAATTTAAATATAGTAGAAATTGAGAGATTTCTGGTAACAATAATAGATAGCGGAATCAAAAATCAAATTCAAGATCTCGTGTTGATTCAATGGGAGTAGTGGTACACAGCCTCAGAATCTCTAAAGTGTGGAGATTCGCCAAAATCTCGAATTCGGATTTTCTGATCATTACAAGATTTTGTCTTCGCAGAAACACAGGGGTGGAAGGTGCAAAAGGAAGGAAAATTGCTCATCATCGGTTGTTTGAAAATTGATTAGAATTTAAAGGAGAATTAGTAGGCAAAAAGTTTCCTTTATTTTTTTTTTTCAAAATAATTTAATTCTAGAAGAATACAGCGCATTGAATACAATTGAAATCATCAATTTCCAATATCTGATATATATTTAAGTGGGAAAAGATATAATATCTTTTATCTATTATAAAAGATATAATAGATAAAAGATATATTTAAGTGGGAAAGATACAAATGTCTCTGAATTTTATTTACAATAAGCAATATAATCAGTTCCTAATCTAAAATCTTTTTATACAAATCACAAAACAATATACATGGATTGTACATGTTCGTGGAAGTGTAAGATATGAATAAAAATTTATGATTGAATTTTAAATAATATTTTGGTGGGTGTATAATCAACGTACTATCATTTTGTAATTGCACTGTTGCTTTTAGAATTTTTTAACGACAGTAAAAGCAAAATTCTCACAAAAGTTGTTAAATTCGCGAGTAGACTGAAATAAAAAGAAACTGTGGCTGCACAATAATGTGTCTATTAAATTGTAGACAAGGATATAACAATGCAAGAACATTTTGAGCTGTTTTCACTGATTTTACATCAAAAAGCTTACTTCTTAAAGCATTATACATTCCATTCATTTTTAAATATGTTACTAACTAAAGAAGGAAGTGACCAGCTTATACGCTCTACATAAATATTGAATGTTTCTCTTTTCTTGTTAAATATAACTAAAAAAATTTAATAAACACTGAATTTTATATAAAACTTTACTTTTAAACTTTTATAAATTTTATTTAAAGATCTACTTTTTTCTTGTTTGCTTGGGAAACAAAGCATCATCCTGCACTAAAAGTCTGGTTATGACCAACATTTATTGCATAAAAGTAATAATAATAGTAACAGATGAGAAAGATGCAGCAAAGATTTGTCAGTCGTACTACAAACTGAATAAAATTATAATATGATACTTAAAAAATAAAACAAATAAAAACTGCATAAAATAAGCTGAAAGGGAAATTTAATTTCGGAAAATGGCATCAAGAAAAATGATAAAAATGTCTATTTAAGTAAACGAAAGAATTTTTCAACTAAACACTCTATCAAGAGTAAATATTTCCTTTCGTTTTTTTTTTTTTTTTTTTTTTTTTTCCCTTTAGTTAAGGTATTTAAAAGAAAATGAAGTCGATTACTAAGAATTGCAAATTTAATATAAAACCAAAAATCTGTAATCAGAGACTGAAACAAGAAGAAAATGTCTTTTATTTCATTAAAAAGGATATGAATTTGAAATTGGAGTGTAAAAATATTTAATGATATACAATTTACCAAAAGATATAAAAATCCTTTCCTTCAATGAGTTTAAATGTAAACACACACACATTACAAAAAGTAACATCAAGCAACGGGTTAAGTGAAAATCCACTTCGGATCTAATGCATATAAATGCATTAAATTCAGAACAAAGAGATAATCTGATTAAACGATGCCAAGAAATAATAAAATAAGCTTGATTTCCGTTACAAAAATGAGAAATATCATTCCCAATCATGAAAAAAAAAAAAAAAATCGTTTCTTGAAATATTAGAAATTGTTCGGTAATTTAATTGGTATGTCGAAATGAATATATTTTTTAAATTTTAAATGATTTGCCATGTCAGCCCAATATTGAAAATAACTTAAGAGAAGAGCAAGGAAAATAAACGAAGGTTCACACGTGATTTTGACAGCAAAACAGAAGATCTACATCAAATTTTAAATCCAGCCAGTCAATGCTAAGAAGTTCAAAAAGCATACTTGAGTTTCATCGCTATACGATAAAATTAAACAAGCACCATGTCAAGTTGTGCAAATATACAAAACAAGGAAGAGGAGAGGATATTGCTGCTGGTCTTCATGAGAAAAAGTTATTTTTCTGCAGATAATTTTCTTTACTCCTCGTTAAATATCACTAATTAAGCTAATCATAAATCCTTTCCTGAAAAAGTCATTTCATGTTTATGAAACCCGCTCTAAGACTTCTACATACAATTATTAACAATGCTCTCTTCATTTTTATATCAGTACAGCGTCTTTGAATATTCCACAAACGGGAAATCAAATTGACTACAACTGTTTCAACAAACGGGGTGAAGCTTTATTTACTCGCAAGCTAATTAGATACTCGAAGCATTCATTTTTATAGGTCACGAGCTGCTGTATACAACGTTACTCCGAATGAATTGTTTTCAGGTTGTTTTCTAATAAAAAATTAATTATATAAAATTTTTATTAAATACTTTTCTATATTTTAGTATCTATGATCAAAGTTTGAAGTACTTACACCATAACAAAAATTTGTAGAAAAGATTTACTTTCTTTAATTGTCGTATTTTTGAGTCGCGTGGCATCGGTTTTTGCTTCTCCAACTTATAAGCTGAAAATAAATTGTTCGAAGACGCTATAATTTGATTTGATTTACCACAAAGACACCAATTATAACAGAAACATTTCAACTATCTTATGCATTCTTGATTATGAACCAAGGTTATACAATTCTGCATTAAATTATACACCCTAAACCATAGGTGTCATCGAACTTGTCAATAGAAAAAGAAAATAATTAAACAATTATATCATCAAACACAAATTAGCTATTGAAGAATATATAGAATAATTTTTTTGTGCAAAAGATAATTTTATATGAATAATTTTAATATACAAAATATTTAGCTTATATAATTTAATTTGTATTAAAATTATAAAATCTGTTGTTCAAGAGAATTTTAAAAACTCATAACTTTCCAAAATACTACAGACAATTCCAAACGACTTTTAAAGATTGCTGAAAACTAATTTTTTTCGTAATTTATAATTTTTAAATACAAATTTTAATTACAAATTTTAAGTGGTGACGTAAATATATATTTACAACATTAATCTTGAAGGTAACTGTTTTGAATGGTGAATCTAATACTACATTGGCTTTAAACGCATGTAATTACACTTTGAATTGATTTTTTTTAATTAACAGGAAATCCCTATCTAATTTTTTAAATAAATGAAATATTTTTGAATATCAATTAAACGAAAGAAATCTTATTTAAATATCACATTTTCCTATGTTTTAGTTATATCAGTTTATCAAACATCTTGCTAATAAAAAAAGAAAACTCATTACATTTTTTTATGAATAAAAAATTAACTTTTTAATGAATTGGCATAAAATCTTTGTTATTGTTCTATTTGTGAGGCAAAATTTTATCAAATTTTTCAAAACAATTTTACAATTGCATGCAAAAATGTGCTTCAGGAGTATTCACAAAGATTAAGCTACAAATATTGCTTTAAGTTTTGATGTTTTTACTTTCTTAAATACTAAATACACGAAGAAGAAACACAGTACAATTCGGTTTTAACGGGGACCAAAATGCGCTAAGAAAAAAATGTCGCCAAATTATAAAAATATACTCAAGTGCATAATTATTGATTATGAAAAATTTTGAACGTGGGAATCTCATGCTATATTGTTTGACGATTCATATCTTCAAATTGGCGAAATTTTTTCTTGGCGCTTTTGGGTCGCCATTATAGCCGACAAATGCCGGGAATACTGAAATCATTAAAAAATAATTTCCAGGATTTGACGAATTTCTAGATTTTAGACCTCCATGGGTCTAAAAAAACAATTTTGAATTATCAGCACCTGCCGACTATCTTTGGGCATGATCATTCAAAAATGCAACAAGCTAACTAGAAGAAAGTTGACAAACATTGCAAAACGCACTGACTTGGAACAAGGAAATTTATAATAACATACATATATCAAATCTCGCAGTTTTAAAATTTTTTTGGTAGTTTCTCTTGTACAAAGCATCATGAGTAAATATTGTAATCATGAAAAAATAAATGAGTAAATCTGAACTCGAGATTATAACGAATTTTCATGTTTCTGACTTCCCTTAGACATAAAGCACATTTTAAAAAAAATGTTTATATCTGTTTGGCCATGAAAATAACAACTCAAAAACTTAAAGCTAGACGAATGAAATTTGGTGTGTGATCTTGGCACCAAATTTTCAGATTTCTGTTAACTTTTGAACGAAATCCATTCTAAGGAAGATTTTCTGTCTGTCTATCCGAATCTGAGCGAACATGATAACAACGAAAAAAAGTTAAAAAGATAGATGCGTAGATATAAAATGCAATGCTATAGATTACTAAACGCAAAAAAGATTGATGGTTGAAATTTGGTATGCATTTTTATCATCTAAAGGTAAATATTAAAGTTTGACCAAATCCTTCAACGTGTTGACTATCTTTTGCTCTGTACATTTCCAAACATGTAAACTCAAGAAAAGCAGCGACTTAGATTTATGAAATTTAATATATGATCTTATTGCATAGATAATAGCTCTGTACAGTTTAATCAGCCAAAAGAGAGGTGTGCAGAAGATATATTTGATTTTCCTCACTATTTTACGAAGCACAAAGCGTGCATTGCTGAGTCAGTACGCACACAAGTTGGAAAGTGAGAGGAGAAGACCTTCTACTTTTGCATCAGCTTTCCTTTTTTCCCAGTATTTCATTCCAAATTCAAAAAAAGGGGGAAAAACACCTTACAAGAGGCATACTTGATTCTGCTCAACATCCATTATATCCAAGTAGAGATTGGAATGTCTTTTTTTTAGTAGAAGTAGACAAGAAAGACAAATAATGCAAAATTAGATAGTGGAAGGATCTCCATGAGTTTCCGTAATTTTCAAATATGCAATTTCATTTGGAGAGTTAATAATAAATAGCATACACTCTTTGTATAAAATTATATTATCTAAGCATTTCAAAATAATTTTTGTGTGAATTTACGATACATTTACAAATAACTGCATGATTAGTTAATTAGAGTATTTTTATACTGTTGGTATAATCATAAATATATTTCAAACTTAAAGAGAATTTCATTTGAAATGAATTGCAGTCCTTTCAAGCTTTTTGAAGTTGCTAACCTGCTTTTAACTGACAGTTGCGATGAAATTTTGCATTATTGATATGATAAATCTTTAAAAATTTTGAGCTAATTGTTTTCAATTTGTTATCTTTTCATTGCAATACACTATTTTCATAAAAATCGTAATTCTTTCGCAAATAGTGATGGTATTATTTTATTTCACACAAAATAAAATTTCCAAAATTTGTGATGTTCCAACATTTAATTGTAAATGTTTGTCTACTATCGAGTGTTATTTAAAAGTTGTGGACAGATATTTGATGATTACTTGACACAGTTTCTAACACATAAACATACTTGATTAATATATATTATATCAATACTTCCAAAAAATTCCGGTATAGTATTTTGATTCAAATAATTTCAAAATGTTAAATGAATTATGCCATTTCTCGCCAGATAAGCGAAGGATGGAACATCAGAGATTGGGCAGAACGACTTTCAGTTCAGTTTATATAAATACAAAACTCGTTGTTAAAGGCAATCAAAAGGTCTCGATGCGAAAAGAAATTGAATTTCAAACAGCGTTCTGGTGTCAAATTTGGTTTTGCTCGGAAAATCTTTTGCCGAGTGTTCCCGAATTATTAAGTCAGTTTATATTGAAATAACAATAAGTCGAAACTGAAGTTTGAGTGGCATTGATAATTCAGAAAAAACAGATAGAGAGGTCAAGACTATCATCAATAGCCTAATTGCCATTATCAAAGAAACAGTGTAAAATGTTCATCTAATAGTCTTCTGCTGAGATTGTAGAACTTAAATTAAACATCTTCATAGTTCTGTAAGATGTAAGGACCAACTCTCACACAACAATGGGTTTTTAAGTCCATATTGGTGTAAAATTAATTGTCTAAATATTCCTTTTTGGTACTTCTACAACTAGTTTATTCTCCTGGTTTTGCATCATTGATTTTTCCTTATTCATGAGATAACCACGCTAGCTAATCCGTCTTACCTTTTTAAAGACATTCGGACTAATTATGACTGATTGGACCACCACGAGAGCATTGGTGGGAGCTGAGGTTGAGTCTTAGGGACTATCACCGTTCACGGTGTAACCCTTTCCGTGAGAAGCACCTTCCGTCATCGATAGGAGATAACCGATCTCACAATTTCTGTACCCTCTTGGGTGGCAAGAACCAACCATCATATTAGAAGCTTCCCATATCCTCGTGTCTGAGATACCCCCGGTGGGGTTTTATTTATTGGATAAAAGATTTGTTTAAGGGGCAGCGATTTTCGGGTTTCAAAAAAAGTGCAATGATGAAGACACTTGAAAATAAAAAAAATAGGCATGCAGTTCATATTTATCTCTTGATATAAAAAACGGCAAAAATGTTTTATACAATATGAAGAAAGTATAAAAAAAATGCTTCCCTGTGTATTTAGTTTTTTCCTAATTAAATAAATTCTAAAATTTTTGAATGTAGTTTTATATCTTATCCGTTAACTTTTATTTTTAAAAACCTAGATCTCAATTGTCCGTTATAGAAGAATAGAAAGAAAGGACAAGTTAGATAACAAATCCGTCGGAAAAGCATGAAATCTTTAAATTCTCACCTTCCTACTTCATGCATATCATTCACAATACGTATTATGTTATAGCGAAACACGCTCTCATTCATATTTTAGTGCTTTATAGTGTAATAAGGTCACTGTAATGTCCTAAATTCAAAGCTTTGTAATGTATCGTGCAAAGCAGTGCTTTATAAATGCAGGTATGAATTATACTGTAAGTTTTAAGAATTTATTAATAAAATAAAGTCCAAGAATTAAAATATTGCACACATTTTTAGATAAATTATATGTTAATATCAGGAAAAACAAAACAAAACATGAATGTTGTACATGATTGAGAACGTGAAGATAATATTTAATACAAAATATTCGTTTAATTCTCACAAAAATTATTTCTCACTTTATATCGGAGAATTATTGTTTGAATTAGGTTGGATAATTATAAACCGGATTATTGAGAGCTTTCTTACATTTTGTTTTCGGAGTTGAGAAATACTTCGTGTGGGTACAGGAAATCGAATCTAACTTTTACGATTTTTCCAGAGAATAGATATATTTTTCTTCCGGTCTCTCCAAACAAATATTCTTCGTGGGAATTGGAATATTTTTTCTTGGAAACTTTGATTCGAAAGTAAATACAGCTTCTGTTAAGTGAGAAAGGGGCAAACCGCACCATTAACCCAATTAAGAAGTTTCGTGAAGCAAAAAAGTTCAGCTGTGTGGACATTCGGAGGCGAAAAAAAGGCATACAAATATGATGTCCGATCCATTGAAGAGATTCATTTCGCGTTCCTCATTCGATTTCGTCAAGTTTTGAGACAAAAACAAGGTAAGGATCCTTTTTCTGTTCCGAAAAGAAACGACTTTTGTGTTTTGAGTCAACTATTTTGTAAAATTAATAGTAAATAATAAAAATAATAAATAAGTAAATATATAAGAAAATTCAATCAAAAATCGGGATCCCAAAGCAAAAATCATAAAGGCATGAAGTATCAAAATAAATACTCTTAAGACTCTAAATAAGTTTAAATTCTAATAAAATTTATATGACATATTCTATTTTTAATGAATATCCGAGTATTTCTTTTCTTCTAATATTCATTGAAGCTTCATTTTCATAACACGCCATTTTTAATTCCTCACAATTTTACAGTTATTGCTCCAACTGTTAAATTTTTGAGAAGAATATATCTTTATTTCTTAGTCTATATTATATTGCATAATTCATTAACATGATTTAGTTTTTTTAATTCAAATTTTGAATATTGAATGATAATTCTAAAAGTCCTAGCAACGCATGATTTATATGCGATAATGTATAAAATTATAGACAAAAAAATCATCAAACTGAACCATCGAATGAATCACAAGAAGATAAATATCTTCTGACGAATATTAAATTTGACTCGCTAGAACTATTGCGTCGACTTCGGCGCGCTTTGTAATTAGTTTCGTAGCATAGAGAAAAGAATTGAGTGTGCATTTGGATCTTTTCTCTTTAAAGGATTTGATTCAAAATTTGATTAGCATCTGCAATTCTAATAATAAAATTATAACTAAATTTCATTCACCTAACTCTTTGCTTTACATGCACGTAGTTAGATAGATAAAAATCTTCTCAAAGAGAAGGACAAAATCTCATGTGAATGATTCTGAGAATCTCATGAATGAATGACCAGGACTTTTCAGATTCGTGTGAATGAATCTGAGAATCTCATGACTGGACAAAATCTCATGTGGATGATTCTCAGAATCTCATAAAGGAATGACCAGGACTTCCCAGATTCGTTCACACGAATCTGGAAATCTCATGAATGGACAAAATCTCATGTGAATGATTCTGAGAATCTCATGACGGAATGACCAGGTCTTCCCAGATTCGTGTGAACGAATCTGGAAATCTCATGAATGGACAAAATCTCATGTGAATGATTCTGAGAATCTCATAAAGGAATGACCAGGACTTCCCAGATTCGTGTGAACGAATCTGGAAATCTCATGAATGGACAAAATCTCATGTGAATGATTCTGAGAATCTCATGACGGAATGACCAGGACTTCCCAGATTCGTGTGAATGAATCTGGAAATCTCATGAATGGACAAAATCTGATGTGGATGATTCTGAGAATCTCATGAAAGAATGACCAGGATTTCCCAGCTTCGTGTGAATGAATCTGGGAATCTCATGAAGGAATGTGATAGAAGTCTTCAGTTTCGGTATAAAGAACACGCACCAAATATCATGCTCGCAATTCTGCAGGTTTTTGAATTAACATGTCCTCAAATAAATAGACATAATACGAAAAATGATTTTTTCTTACTCAAGAAGGTTTAAAACTTGAATATTCTTCAAAACATTGAGACGGAATATTTTGCCGATTACATTATTAAAACTTGTATACGAGAAGTCAATACCGATATTATATTTGCATTTTATGTTTCTGTATATTAAAATCTCAGATTAATTCGCAACGTTAAAAATACGATTGGTAGAAAGCTGCAATTGAATTTCATTTATGTATATTTTAAAATAAAAGTAGTTTACAAACTATCCCACAGTTATTCACCTGACAATCTATTAGATACACCGCTGAATTCGACTTTATCCAAAATATAACTTGATTCTGATGAATTTGTGCTGCGAACTTAAAAATGCCGTGATCTCTCTAGTTTGATGTAAGCAAAAATAGAATAGATGTTTAATAAGTTAGATTTATATTTTTCAGTTGCACAGATGTTTACATATAACAAATAAAAAAGTCACTCCTGTGAACTAGGTATCAAAGGAAGGTAAATCTGTCCTTCGGTCCGAAATAAAATAAAAAGAAAAGTTCTCTTTCTTCTTTCTCACCATTCCTCTTCTAACTTTATAAGAGTTAAAGTATGAGAATGAACGAGAATGCAAATGAATGAATTTTATTAGATATTTTCAATGAGGTGTTACAATCATAAATTAAAAAACAGTCAAAGTTAATGACTGAAAATCACTTTTAGATCCCTGCTATAAATTTAACTTTTAGTACAAAAATTGTTTATTATAATGAGATAGTAATTCATCTAGTTTTAATTAACTTTAAGCCTTCAATCCAGGGGAAATGGGAATTTCCATCCGAACTTTTACAACATCTTTGAAAATGTTCCGAAATCATGTTATGAAAATAATAGCAATAAGTAATATCCCATTAAGGAATCAATCCCAAACAATAAAACTGTAAAGCATAAAGTAGTAACTGATTAGATTTTAAATATTCACAGTATATGAATATAGCAACCACGTTATTGTTGCAAAATAAGGCAGTATATTGTAAAATCATGCATTTTTTTGGCAGCATGCAGTATACGTGGTTTCCAGGCTTGACCCTCTGCATGACAATGCTGAGCAACACTACAATGGAACCCAGTAGGAGGGCGGACTCTGCCCCCATGACGGTGAAGAACGGGATACCTTACACTCGGTACCTGCAAGCTGCCATGATTTTAATCAAAGCTGCTATGTCCAATGTTGGTATGAAATTTTCTTTGCTTTAAAGAGATAGTGAATATTGTGTAGCACATGTTTTTCACCATTTCTCACTATGAAAGAGAAAAATTCTGTATTTCATGAAAGTGTTTTGAAATACTAGCACAGCAGAACTCCAGTTAACTAAAAGAATTGGGACCAGATTTTAACCAAGTATTAGGAGAATTGAATATTAACAAGTAGTTTATTTCTTAGGGAAAACAACTACAATTCTATAATATAACTGTCCAGCGAAATTTGTAATGCTTATTATAATTATTAGATCGAGCTTATTAGAAAGGATTCCTAATCAGGGCGTCTTATTCCTAATCAGATATGGTTTTTTTTCCTACTGTGTAAATTGACTGATTTATCGACACACTAATAAACATTATTAAAAAATAATTATGGTATCCATAATTTCCCATCTTTTTAAAATTCTTTTAATGCTGGAGTGTAGCCAAGGTTAATGTGCTGTAATCTGAATTTTTTATATTTGTACTGTTTCATTCGAGTTTATTGCTATTATCTTCTTTCGGTATTATGTTTACTTTCTTTTAGTGGATCCTTACTTGTTTGAAATTTATTTAAATGATTCATTTTGATTTGAATGTTCGTGAACATTATAAGTAATGAGGATTTCAGCACAAGGGGAAAAAAATCTGTTGTTATTATATGTTTACATCTAAAATGTACTGAAAATAATATAATTTATAAGTATTTCTTAAGCACTCTCCGGATGTACATGAGATTTTCTACTACTTTTTACATTACTTAATATGTAACAAGCATATTTGAGATATTGTTAAGAGGATAAGAGTCCGCCTACACTGGTACATCTTTTTGCTTGCTAATAATTAATTAATTTAATTTAATGAATACAAATACAATACTCTTCACATTTCTTGTACCCTTATATTAGAATATCCCTGGTTGAATAAACTAAAAACAATTAACCTTTTATAACTTTTTTATTCCCAATATGTTTTTTCTGTTTTTCTATTTGAGTGTTATCAAGATTTAAATTCCTAATACATATTTCACAACAATACTTTCATTATTTGCTTGTTTGGCGTTCATTTCATAAGAGGCATCCGAAACTAGAGATTTTTCTGTAGAGTGCATTTCTTTAAATAAATGAATAAATAAAATATTACAAATAAATCAATTTAAAATCACCGGATATGTCACACATGCACATTAACACATTTGCACTACTGAAAAGAGAGGTGAAGAATTGCAATCTGAAATTTTTAAAGAACTATGGAAATCTGTAGATAAGGTGCACGGGAAAGTATCTATATTCATTTTATAATCAGCCGAATTGGTCTCCCCGAAACGTTCTCGTATACTCTCCAATAAAGATCTTAATTACCACCCCCCATAAAATAGGGGACCTTGGGTAAGGCAGTGAATGTCTGGCATGACTTTGGTGAACAGTAGTTACGAGATATAAACTTTTGATGTGAATCTAACACTTTTATTGAATCTATCTTATATATTTTGTGCATCTTTTTTTCAGAACAATTGAAATCGAAATATGACACGGAATTGCAGTTGTAATTTCAAGATCATATGCCGAATTTCAGTAATTTAAGTCATTATGTTTATGAGTCTTTTATGCGAAAGTACAAACCGACAAAAGGTCAACCTCTTGACGGATTTAGTTCAAAATTTGATGCAAATATACGCTTTTTTTTAGATGTTAAATATGTCTATCAAATTTATCCATTTAATTTTGTACGTTTTATAGTTATGTGTTAAATAATATTCAAACAACCTTGCGGATAAATTTCTTCTGAATTTCGTTCAAAATATGATTGAAATCTTCAAATTTGATCTAAAGTACATATGCCAAATTTTATCCATCTAGCTAAATGCGTTTTAGAGATATCATGTTTACTGAAAGACAGGCATAAAGCCGAAAATACGTTTTCTTAACCCAGTGAAGTTTGAAACGTGGAAATTCGTTCAAGTCTCAATTTTGAATTTTTTTTACTATTGTTCTATAATTCTTAAACGAGAAAAATTATAATTATTTTAGAAATTAAAATACAAAATAACAGTTAAGAACAATTAGAAGATTTCTTCTGTAGGAATTTTGTGTTATATCACATTCGTACAAAAAAGACGCGAACTGTACAAATGATTACAACTGATTATTGATTAAAACATATATAAATATTTGTATATTCAAATTTCGGTTACAAATTTAAAATGACTGAATTCAAAGTATTTTCATTATATACAAATGCGATTTCTATTAATTATTTTAATTAAATTATATGATAATTATAATATGGAATTATTTTTAATAAATGTAAAGTTAACGATTTAAAAGTTAGCGATATAAATTAAATCAATTACAAATATTATAGAAGTTATTAAACAGATTGGGGAAAACATTCAAGTGCATATTTCATTAAAATGTAAATTTACTTCCGAATAATTATGGGATGATTTAAGTAGAAATTAATCAACCCTTTGCATTCGAGAGGTGACTCATGGCCACCATTCAAGACGGTGCATCATTTTAACGTTTTACTTATTTATTTATTTTTTAATTTTGATTTTTAAAAAATATCTAAAGAATAGTAAGAAAATGTAGATTAATCTTTTGGTAAAATTCGATTTAAAACTATTATCATGTAAAAAGGTTTTGAAGCTCGAAATATCGTAGGCAATAAATATTGAAACTCGAAATCACGTAGGCAATGAATAAAGCATAAATGGTCATTTTCATCATCATCTTTTAATTGCATATATTTTTTTACCTGCTTTTACCAGTATTGCATTATTATTATTACGTATAATTCTTTGACAGCAGATGCGTTTTTAAAAGGTTGACGTAGAACTATGACATCATAGCTGTTATTTCATCTCAAAATTGGTCGAACTCCGAAAATGAAAGTTTAAAAAAATTATCATTATATATAGAGAGAGGGGGGGGATAGAGGCCTATAGAGAACCGGTTGTTTCGAACCGGTTTAAACTGGTTAAAGACTTAAATTAATTAAAACGAATAATGACTTAAAAAGTAATAATGTTCTCACATGATAACTTGAAATTTGCGATCGTAGATTTCATTTAAATTTTAATATATATATTTTTTTCATATCAATAAGAAATTCCTTGTATTAGCTGAATAATTTTGCATCGAATTACTTTTCAAACTGCAAAGGATAAAATTGTTTATTTTTCTTTTAACACATAAACTAGCACTCTAGAAAACAAAATTAAATAAAAATTGAACTTCTATATGAAAGTAGCAGCATAAAATTTTGAGCTTGATTAATCTATATTTATCTTTAATTTTTTTCTCTTTATTATAGAAACTGTAACGTTTTCACAAAATTTCAAATAATATAGTTGTAATTCGCAAAAATTTAAATCCAGTAATAGAACTAATGAAAAGTATTTTTGAAAAATACACTTAGAAACGGAATTGCATTGAAAAATGGATATAACTGTGTAAAAGTGGTTTTTTGTTCTATTATACATTTTGGAGTATAATAAAAGATTTTAAAGCTGTATTTGATTTTAAATTAAAAATCTAACTACAATTTTGAAAAATCTTTCTTAATCATTTCGCTGCTACTCAAATACAAATTTTACAGTTCTAATTCAACAGTGTGCTCTATAAAGCATTTTGAAAGATTTTTTTAGACTATACATGTCATATCACGTAATTTGTAGATAGAATCTAACCTATAAGCATTAAAAAGCTAAAAAAAGTTCTTAGTAATGTTAATATATTTTGTTTTGCAAGATTTAAAGAAATATATGTGTAACATATCCTTCATTAAGTACAGATGTTAAAACAGATGTGAGTAAATACAATTCGTAGACTATTTAACGTTATAATTAAGACATTATCGATGAAGCATTAGAATTGTAGTATAGGTAGCAACAAAATCATACTAATAAAAACAAAGTTACAGATACAAATCAAATTCCACTGTCATCTAATGTCTTTATTTAAATAAAAATTTGACAAATTTACAATCTCACATAGAGAAACAATATTAACGAAATTACAACCTAGAAGTATCGGATAATTTTCAAATTGTAAAAGATTATAGATTATATTTTGATAAACACTCTATAAACTCCCAAAATTATTATGATTATTCAGCACTTTCAAGATAATACGATATAATATACAATGAAATGACAAGCTGTGATCTCTTTTTGTTTAAAACTCATTTATATACTCCATTCGAACTATCAAATTTCCCAAGAAATCAATTATTGGAGAACTATTTAATTTGGAGGGGAAAAACAATTCTAACAAATGCTACCTCATAGCTTATAATGTAATTTCATTATAGCGATATTGCAAATTCTTAAGCTGTATTTTATTTAATAGTGTATTTTTTTAAAAATTGGAACACATAGCCAGGGATTTTTACAAATATTGAGCCTGAAAATATTATGCGTCGTCATTAGTTAATAATATGTTAATATCTAAATATGTCAGAATGAAATTTTTGTGAACAATTGACTAAAAGAAACTTTAATAACAATTTGCACTTTTACCATTCCTTAAAAAAACAATCTTTAGAAAAATGTTTACTTACATTTTTCTCTTACAAAAATAGGGACTACATTCAAGAAGAAAGTATTAATATCTGAAAATGTTCATTGATGAATTTGGTAAAAAGAAGGAAAGGAGGGAGGGCGTTGTTCTTATTACGCTACATGATTTTTATATTGGATGAAATATCTGGAAATGTTAGAATTTTTGAAAATAAATAATAGTAATATTGTTCAAAATTTAAAATTAAAGAATCGAGTTACAAGTGGTAAAACAAGAGATAAAAATGAGCTAAAAGATCATAGATAATTAAAATCAAATATCATTCAATACCGTAGTTTCTTTCAAATGTAAAAATATGTTAAAAAATCGATTCTTTAAAATATCTAAAAATGCAGAAATAGACTTGTAAAATGAGATTAAAAACTTGTATTAAAATCTGAGAAACTACAAAACCTAATATTCTCTAAATAACTGGAGGGTATTTAATATCCATTATTAAGTATGAAATTTGATAAAATCATATTTAAGTTGTACCAAATAAATCCTCTCAATGGGAATCTGTTATTAAATCGGATTCCAAATATCGGTTTCAATGATATGATTCATTCCGAATTTTATTCTGATAGAGGTTGAAAATCCGAGATGATACAAATGTAAATGCAAAATAGGAACTTTAGAGAATGTGCGATCAAATAAATTTCCACTAAAATTATCTTGAGGTCCAAAAAATTGTCCACCTTTGAGGACACGAAATCCCCCCAAAAAAGTCTTAATTTGCCATGGAAAATCACTAATGAATAACTGGAGCTGTGCAGTTCTGTTGATCACATGAAATCTTGTGTTTGGAAAGTCTGTTGACCAAACTCTTCCATCTATCATTCACGAAAGAGGTCACTCTCTCGAAGGTCTCTTTTAAAAATCTCGTTTTAGTTTCGTTATATCTCTCCTCTGTGATGTTGTCAAAAGTTTGGGCACCTGAAGCAACGAGATTTTCCAGAAGGGGAGCGAAGAACTCTGTGGTGTTCTTTTCCTGAAGCTTTCGAACACTTCTGTCTCCTGTGGCGGTCGTGGACACTGAGGGCATATACATGCCAGTAGTAAACTGATCGGACAAGATGGGGAGTACAGCAGCTATGAGAACAGAAATAGGAATGATGGCTGATAAAATTAGACTCATGGGATCTGCTGACCACTTGGAGAGGAGACTTGTTGATTTGTCCGATTCATCAGATCTGTCTTCTTCTTCTTCTTCAAGGTCTTTCATCATTTCCAACATCTCCATTGGCCATTCGGATTGTCTATTAACGCCATCTTTTCTTTTCGCGAGAGTTTTTTCCTTGGCAACAGTTAATTTTCCTTTCTGGAGAAGGTTCATCAAATAGGGCAATCTTTTCCAGTCGTTGCTTTTGGCATCTTCAAAATTGGCGACAGATAGCAGGAATTCTTCTCCGGGTGATAAGTTTCTTATGCTTCTTTTCTGGACACTTTTTTGGAGTATTCCCTGTTCTTCAGATGTTATGCTTTCTTCCATATTATGTAATGCTTCTGTTTGGATATCGGTACCATTTGCTGTATTTTGGTTGATATTATCTTGCTTTAGTAATCCATTTTCTATTATTTCAGTACTTTGATAAATGGCATCACTTGATATGTTTCCAGATTCATTTAATTCTATTCTTTGCTTCAGGACATCACCCAAGAGTACTTCAGTTTCAAAGCCTGCCTCATTTTTCAACATAGTTTTGTTGAATTCCATTCCTGTCTTATTGGACACAGAATTTTCATTTGCTTCGTCTAAAGATAATCCAACTTCAACTGCAGTAGTATTTTGGTTTAACAGCAGATCTAAGTTTGTTTCATTTTCTGAAACGCTTGCATCTTCTACGAAATTGTCTTTCAAAGTCGTCTCAGTTTGGGTTGCTTCAAAATTTCGAGTCTCAACTTTGTTTGAGGTTGATGGCATAAACTTTGGTGTGGTTCGCACAGAGCTTCTGACATTTCGAAGTCTTAGGGAAACCCCAGTTGGTCTACCTTTGACAGAAAACAAATCCAGCGCACAGCAAGAAACTGCAAGCAACAGACACAAGAAATATCGAAGCATCGTTGTTCTGGAGAAATCCACTTAGTTTAGATGGGAAGAGGTGTTTGAGACGAATGTGAGAAGCTTGCTTGTGTTCGAAATTTTATCTCCCTCTCCACATCCGCGTTGAATGAACCATTGAAATTTTAGGGTGTTAATGAAATTCTGTGTTCGCTAACCCAAAGCAGGTTCGGCTCTAAGTTTTGAAACTGATTTCACGGGTGAGGTGTTTCATTCAGGAACGAATAGAGAACTGGAAAAATATTTCAATTCATTGATACCGGCTGAATCCAAAATCATGTTTACAAATTTCGTTTGGTTGTTTGAAAATAACTTTATATATCTATTTTCAGCTAGGAAAAGATTGAAAATTCTTTTTAAAAACAGATTTAATTAAATTTGATTAAAAATTCTGCGGAATATTGAAGTACATCGATCGAATTAGTTTGTATATCTTCCAAACAATTACTTATTAGTTCACTGAATATAGACTTCGACAATTGCTGATCTAATAAATAAAGCAATATTATTTTAAGAAATGCTCTCAGTAAAGTTATTACACAAATGCAGATATTTTATTATATAAACTATTTCTAAAATAAAGAGGAAATCGCGATAGTTTGTTCGTAGTTTTGGCAACAGTATCGAATCTCGCAAATTCGAGATACCGAAAGACATTTTGCTTATTTTTATTTATTTATTTAAAGTAAGCACAATACAGAGAAGACTCCATTTAAAAAGTGTGTGAACTAAACACACACGAGAAGCGCAAGTCACAAAACAAATTAAAACACACTTAAAAAATAATAGCAGAGAATATAGAATTACGAAGTTTAAAACCACATATAAATAAAATGCAAAAAAAAGGTAAAACACGTACGAGCCCAGTAACAACATAGAAGCAAGAACACACATAAACATCTCAGTGGGTATAAAATGTTTTCTTATTTTTAATATAAGAAGTCAGAACTCCTCCAGCTGGTGTGATGGAGGAGTTTAGAGGTGAGGGTGCTACCTCCGGAGCTTTCAATATTATTTTTCTGATTAAATTGTGATAATACTTGTTTATGCAAGTATTTAACAACATGCTTGTTTTCTAAGATTAAAAATTTATTAATTAAGATTCGATTTGTAATTAATATTTTTTAATTTTCCGAATGAATTTTTACTACCTTGTTTTATTTCCTACTTTTTTTTTGTAGAAGCTTTAATCAAAATTCAAGGAGATATTAAATACAATAACAATTCTACAAGATATAGTAGATTATTTTGCTCATTATTTATTAAAATGTTTCAATCCATTCATTAGACCTTATTAGAGGATGGGGCACATTTTACTCATAGGGAATTTTTTTGTACGGGGTCCGTATAAAAAGTTAAATTTTATATTTTTTAAAGCTTAATACCCTGAAAGTTTGAATCGATTTCAGAAAATTTTGCACCTCTTTTTACGCATCTTTGTAATTTACAGTATATGTCTGTGATCAATATTTAAGGAATAAAAGCCGAGGTCAAGGTTTTTGAGACACCCTGTCTAATTAAATATCAAAGGGCGAAGCCATTTAAAAATTTCATCCTTTTCTAATATTATCAGATTTGACTCTGTAAAACAGGTTCATGTACACCATCGATATTTAAATCTCAATTTAAATTTTACACTGCTCTATTAAGGGGTCGATGAATATTATTGACAAAATATTTAATTGAAAGTAAACATATCCATTATTCCCAATGAACAAGTTATTCTCAAAAGTAGGCTGTTACGACACAGTTCTAGGCGAAATTTCGAAATCAGCAACCCTTTCCTATTGTTTTGGCAATAAACATAATTATTTAAACAGAATTTACTTCTGTAAAATACAAAACAGTTGCTCCTACCGTTTATTTAAGGAAAAAGAGTTTTGTTAAAATTTTATTTATTTTCATAGTTGTTATTCTCTAGGTCAAGATAGAAAAATATTTGAAACGAAAAAGCCAACGAAATTTTTTAAAATTTGTTTTAAAGTTATTCAAAAGCCATAAATATATTTTCTCAAATCCTAAAATTTTAAATCATAACTTTGACAAGTTATTATATTTCTGATATCTTCATTTCAATGATAAAAAAAATGCATAAAAACTTGTTCTAATTGATTTTCGTCGCTATGATAAGCTAGCTATTTCTTATTTTTTGTGAAAATTTTACACCACTGATTTGCAATTAATTGTTTTTAATTTGAATTTGAAAGTACACATCAGTTATTGAACTCATAAAAGTTCATTGCATGAAATATATGAATAGAAACAATCATTCATATAAAGGATTAGATATGAAGACACTGCTGATACAAAATAAAAATCGGCATTTTGTCTTAAAAGCGTTATAACGTATTTCTCTTGAAAAAAAAGTGCGTTACAGTCGTATATATTAAAATGCAATGCTAAGAACTGGTTCTCAATGTCTTGACGTTTTGATAGATATATAAAAATAAAATTTCATCTTGTGAATAATCTCGTCTAAAATGTTTTCTGAATAAGCCTATATTAATGCATTTTTCACTCGGAACTTTGCCTTGAACTTCTTCAACCCGACCATTGGATAAAACAAATTTTGAATCATTTATTGGTTTCTACATAGGATAATGGATGCAGATATATAGTAAAATGTCTTAAAATTGCATCGCATCATTATTTCGTTTTTTTTTTTTTTTTTTTCAAACTATAGTTTCTTTTTAAGATACCGAAAACTTAAAGAGAAAGCTGTTCGCTTATTCTTTGCATCATCATCATCAACATATTCCATGTATTTTTATATCAGCCCTTCTACTTTTATATTTAAATAAGTGTGCTTTTTGCCGGCGTCCTGGCATAGGGGTAGCGCGTCTTCCCCGTGATCTGGGCGTCCCGGGTTCGAGTCCCGGTTTGGGCATGGCTGTTCTTCTGTTGTTCTATCTGTGAGATGTGTGAATGTGCCCTTCTGTAAAAAGGGGTTGTGCAAGCGAATGAGTGATGCGTGAGTGGCAAAGTCGTACTCTTGGCCCTGGTTGGCGCTGCTATAAAAAATAAGAGACGTTCCCCCTCAGGCTTAAATCGCTGTTTTCGTAACAGTGGGCTTATCAGTGGCAAGTGCCATAAGAAACAAACAAACAAACAGTGTGCTTTTTAAAATCTACCTTTTGATTTTTATCTTGTTCTTAGTAGTAATATTGTCAAACAGGGTTCTGGCGCTAATAAACAACACAAATCCTATGATATTGCACTTCCTCAACAACAGGATTAAGTCACAATTTAGTTTTTATATGCGAGGTTATTTGATTAGAATTGTATAATGTGATTTACTACACACACACACACATTTTCAGGTATTATCATGCAATTGTTCCTCAATTAAGAAACAGTGAAGTGCAATTGAAGTAACAAATAAAATAAAATAATAATAACAACAACAACAAATCTGAAAAACGCACTCGGAGGTGGATGCTTGAGAACGCATTATTCAATTTTAGGATGCACCCTTTTTTTAAATTACGGAAAGTTTATAACTTAAGTCGCAAATATCTCAGCTAAATTTACAGATAGCTCCAAGAAGCTGTTTATTTTTTTATTTATATTTTTAAATTAATTTTCTAATATTCTAATTCGTCTTCTTGGTCGATCTCCTTTATGTATACGTATATGTATATATAAAGAGAGAGAAGTGATTAGCTATTTAGAATAATAATTAGTGCCATGAAGTCAAGTTTTAGAGGATTAATAAAATGGCGATTTTTCATTGCAGATATTTTTTATTTTCATATTATTAGTTTGTTAAAAATCATATCGGTTTTGCCTTATTTGTCGAATAAATGAGGAATTATCCATAAAAGCAATTTAATAAGAAAGCTTTCTTCTATTTCTTTTCAACAACAGATAGGACAATTTTTCTATTAAAATATCATATCGTGGATTATTGACCTTTTCGATTTAGAAGCTTTGACTCATATATTACGAATTCTCTTAACCTCCTTGCATAACCCGCGACACAACATAACCCGATTTTCATTTTTCTCTTTTTCCTTTCAACTTGTGTGCGCGACATTTAACGCCCGAAAGAATTGCAACAATATTTTTTGCATTCCTGAAAAGAGGTGATGAGCAAAATCCGATTGCATTTTAGAGGTCAAAAGAGAACAAGTTATTTTATGTTTCACTTGGAATGCGTATGCTCTGTGAAGAGGGCTTTCATAACCGCAAATAAAACTTTGAATAATTTTTTGGACATTAATTGAAAGTCATTGACATTCGCAGGTACTGAAGAAGATCTTGACCGAATAGATGAAGATGATACTGGTAAGTATCACTATCTTATAATTTTTCGGAAGTACTATTTTTTTTAAAGGAAAATGTGAAACCTTATTCATATCGGATATATAAAGCAATTTTATTCCCAATTAAGAAAGAAAGATACTATTCGCAATTCAGATTTATCATTTGCCATGCAAATGATTTATTGGAAAGAAAAAAAAGTAAAAACACAGCATAAAAATAAGTAAAAATAGACGACATAAATAGGTAATAACTTTATAATATGGTCCAGCACTTATTACCTATAAATATTTTTGTTTGTAAAACATGAAAAAATAACCTCCTTTTTACATTTGTATTTGAAAAAAAAAAGTAAAGAAAAAAAAAGATAGAATTCTCCAGTAGCTAAAATAAGAATATTTCTGGTTGAAATTGCCGTTTATAATTCAATATAAACTTGCAAAAATAGCTTTTACTTAGCTTTGATTAATTGGTTTTTTTAAGAATTTTCAAGCTTCTTAGATGTCAAAATTAAATCTACTTCTTTATTTAAAAAAATTTTTTTAACAGAATCAAATTTGTCAGGTTTTCTTTTTTTCCATTTTAAAGTTATTTTCGAAATGTTTTAACATAATACATTATTTTTTTCTAAATCAAAAATGGCAATTCTTCTACATTCTTAGCAATTTGTGTTAATTTTATAATTTAAGCTACTGAAGATCTAAGCAATGCAGACGCAGATATGGAAGAACAGCAAATTACTATTTTTCAATCAAAGATTTCGATTAAGATTATAAATATTACGACAACAAAAAATACTAAACATATAAAAACATTTTTCTCTGTATTTCACATAAGTATTCTGTATTAATTTCTGTATTGCACATAAGCATCCGCGCAACCACGAATGAATAGCTTCCAGGAACCATAAAATGAGTTCTGCTCCATCTGAAAAAAAAAAGAGCTCCGTTGATGAACTTAATTTAGCGTACTCATACAACCGCAGATTCTAATACTAGAAATGGGAACGGAACTCTTAAAAAGTGTAACAACATGTACCATCAGGGTCTTCAGAAACGAATACTGGTATTACATATTGTATGTACGCAAAATAATAAACAATATACAGTTATTTTATTATAATAATAAAAGATAATAAAATAAAAAAAGTACAAAGGGAGCATTATATCCATTTCAGTATGTTACCTCTGTGATCTTTCGACAGATATCAATTAATTTCCCTCCATGTCTTATGAAAAATTTCCGGGGTTATAGTTACAGCTGTCCCTATTCGACATTTTGGATGACTGATAACAATAATTTCTTCGCTGCATATAACGTTCTGAAAGCGTTTTCACAGGGAGTCCAGAGGGAAAAGATTGACTGTCTTATTTGTTTTTGTGTGTATGAGAAACATTAAATAAATAGGAATCTCAAACTCATGGATTGGACTTCCAATCTTAGTCCTTTGGACTTCCAGGAATATTGTGTGCAATGAAGAAATTAACTGATAAACATCATCAAAAGTAGCTGAACATACAAACGGATAGCAGTACTTTATCTTTGGTACAAAATCACAACCAAAAGATCTTAAACCCGGAGAACAAGGAGGACACCAAATAAAATCCCAGCCACCGAAAGCAAATGTAATAGTTACATATTGTTATTTAACCATTCCAGCTATTCTTTCTATGCGAATCATCAACAACATTGATATGGCAATTCTTTTAAGATTGCTATATTCTTTGTCTTCTACGTTGTCAGAAGAATTTAAACACAACATTGGTGGATATAAACATAAAACATAAACGGCCATTCCGACCCTGATAAATCTGATTAACCGGACCGCCGTGTAACTACGGTTGAGACCAAAGAATCGTCACCGGCCACGACACAACCCTTTCCATGGGAAGCATGTCCCGTCATTGGTAGGAAGTAGTCAATCTCCACCATTTCTGTATTCATCCAAGTGAGAGAATCAACCACTGTACCGAAAGATTCTCATTTTCATTTTTGAGCTTCCCCCTCCCAGTGGTAATAGAAAAAAAGTTCAAACTACTGTCAGTGAATTCAGTTATAATTGCAATCAAATTGTAATTATCAGATGTAATTGCAAACTATAATAAATTATAATTGCTTGGTTGCTATTATAAATTTAAAATCCTTGTTAATAATTATGTGGGTAACCGCATTAAATTCTATTCATTCTCATTTGAATGGAAAAGATTTATTTTGATTCTAGAAAAGAATTTGTGTGTAGGATGAATAGGAAACTATTCTATTGTAATTTTGATTGCATTATTTGATTTAAATGATTTTGATCACTTGATTCAATGAAACGATAAATTATTTACGTTTCGTTAGATTACGATGAAGAAGAGCAGCGGAGGTTTCAATGTCCGGATCGTCCAATGGATTGTGAGGAGCTTCTGGGCTGCGGATTCAACACGTCTGGTATATACCGAATCTATCCAAAGAGTCGGCTGAACACGTGGGGGGAGGCCGGATTCGACGTCTACTGTGACATGGACACTGATGGTGGCGGATGGACGGTAATTCATTGAGTAGTTTGGACAGTCTTTGTTATCTGCAGATGGAAAATATTAATAATATAATAATAATTTAAATATATATAAATTCATACTATTAAAATCAATTTTTAAAAATATTATAATTTTTGTCAAATGAATATACGTTTAGTGGATCTTTTTACTTTTGGTCAGATATTAGATGGTATAATCAAATTATTTTTTTACTAATATTTAAGCATTTACGATTATTATTACATTTATATATGTATATACAAATGGATAAGCTGTTACATAAAAAATAAAGATATTCCAGTATAGGGGATATAAAACTCAACAACAATCAACATACTAGAAACTAATAATTACAATGAAACGATTAAAAAAAAAGTACCGTATTTTTCTAAGCACAACTACTTATTGAGTAATCGCATTGCCATGCCATTACTCTGTTCACCGTTATGTCCGTAGGTTCGGAACTTTGAATTCAAAAATTCCATGATACTTCCCTAAAATTGACAAAAGATAAAAAAAAAAACAATATTATTCCTAAAATAATACCATTAAATTATATTACATTTTTATAACCAATCCTTTAAATTTAAAAAAGGAGAAAAGTGGACAGCTGCTCATGAATGTTGGTTTTCCTCCCATGAGTGTCAATTTTCTGAATTTGATTTGCAGCGATATTCATAGTAGAGAGACATATTAGAAACATCAAGAGTGGAAGTCAGATGAATAAACAAAAAAACTATCAGATAAACACTAATCAAACAACTATGCACATAATACAATTATCATATTACAACGTTACAAACTATTAATCATTGTATTATAAAGATTTTTAAGGCAATGATAGAAAGTCCTTCTGGAGTTATAACAAGGATTTTTAACGTGAGTTTGATAGTGAGGAACTATTTTATAGTTTTGTCAGGAAATCTGTATTTAGCGCTAATTATAACGTTACAAATTATTAATCATTGTATTATAAAGATTTTTAAGGCAATGATAGAAAGTCCTTCTGGAGTTACAACAAGGATTTTTAATGTGAGTTTGATAGTAAAGAACTATTTTATGGTTTTGTAAGGAAAACTGTATTTTGCACTATTAGAAGCAAATAGAAGTTGAGAACGAATTGGTAGAATAATTGATTTAATTTTGTTTAATTACATAAAAGTCCCATTTTAAAGCAACACTAAGACTATTTTGGGACAGAATTCGTATTTTTGAGCTGCGGTGAGATGACGAGGACGACACCTAAACAGGCACCTCCCTCACCAAACATCAGCACCACACAGCGATAGGACATTTGGAACGACAAATTTAACCTCCACTAGACCCGCTTACACGACGGTTCTGCGGTGGAAGCAGGTCTCGAACACGGAACCTTCCGGTTCCAAAGCCTGAGACCTAGTGGAATGATCGAAAAAGTCTCAAAAACTTTCGAGCCAGTTTCATAATGTAATCTTCTATTTTCTATATTCTCAAGTTAGAGTGGAAAATAATATTTCTGGTGCACTAAAGAAAGCTTGTTATAATTCGAAAAACTTTGTTATTTGGAATAATTTGTATCTTTTGCGTTTAGTCTTTTGCTTGCAACCGATGAGGGATGCGTATTTGAGAACGAGAGTGATTACTTGTTTATATAAAAACACGTTGTTCTTGAGTGACAACTTCAAAAAAAAATCAATAAATCGAGGGAAACGGAAATGAACTTTTGTCCAAAAACCTTCCTTTGATATATGATGCATTCACTCAAATCATGATGCATGCCTTTGAAAGACAAGACTGTTGCACATCTTTATAAGTTCACAATGTCACTCTAATAGCACAGTAATAAATTTAAATCCTTTCTAATTTTAAAGTGGTAGTTACAAACAAATTACCAAATGGAAAACTGCATGATAAGAATTTTCGATGAGTAGATGAAAAGATATATTAGTTCATGGTAAAAAGGCATTGCAATTCAGAGAAAGCGATTCAAAATCAAAATCAAAATTTCTTAGAAATTTTTTTGCATCTTTCTTTAATACACGTAAGTATTACTAATATTTAACAGTGAATTATTCGAAAAATATTATTTAATGATAAAACCACCCTTAACCTGAAAGATATTCTCAATAAATAATCCATGAATGCTATATTACACCTTGTGGCGTTGTTTCACCTCAGATGCCTGGATTATAGTCACTGAATTTCTTTTAATTGTTAACTATTAAAAAAACAGATATCCATTTTTGTGACAATAGAATATATATATGTAACATATTTTGATTGAAGTAGAATGCAGGTTCGAAGCAGTGAAGAGACTTGGTATTTTTAATTCCTTTTATTCTATTCCGAGTGGCAGGCATGATTATATACAAGAAAACGCAGTGTGACACAAGAGCGAAAAAAGGGACGAACAGATGATGACTAGCCTTATATAACATAGAATTTCTGGCCAGGCGCCAATTCAATACACGTGTGACCTTTTCCACCTTTTGAAGGGTACAGAAGATATCACTTTCATTTGATACGTAGTACTGATGGCGCATTATTTTTACAAAGGGATTAATTAGACCGAAAGTGGAATTGGATCAAGAAATAAGAGAATATTTTAGAATGAAGTTACAATGGACTATAAATTAAGATAAAGTTTTGGAAATTAATTTGAATTAAATATTAAATTAAGAGTTTAAAATATCATTACATACATATATATATATATATATATATATATATATATATATATATACATGTGTGTGTGTAGATACATGTTCACTCTGGATTGAAAAACTGGCCTCTACTAATCGGATTATATGTCAAATCAAATATCGCTCATTGGCCCTAGGGGAAAACCCAGTTGAGATGAATACTTAGAGGTGGCTCATATTACAGAATCACACACTAATTTAACATAAACGAATTTAATAAACTGGACGAACGGCTGGGCAGCTTTTATATCGATGAACGCTATTACTGTACTGAATATAGTTTTAATGGCGGGAATCAGATAGCTTCTTATTGGCTGTTGAGTGATGACGCGAGCGCCGCCAGGATGACGTTCCGTACACCACATATATATTACGTTCGGGAAATCCCATTTTTGATAAACAATGTACTGACAATTGCACCCGCCTTTGAAATGAATACACTATAGTGTAAGCAAAATTGGAATGAAGGCGTGTAGGCTAACATTGGTATATCACCTTGGCATTTGCCAGAGTGCACATAAAATGATAAATATTCTTATTACATATCTGAAATGTTTGTACTTTGCCAATGATAAGTAATAACAAATTTAAAAAAATTTCAATACTGATCAGATGGGCTATAACATTTCGGAAGTGGAAATAAAGTTCAAATGATAAATGCAAAGGTGAACTCATAAGTACAAGAAATCCGATACAATTATTTATGATTTTGCTGTGGCTATAAAACTACATTTGGTTTACATGACAATCGTCGACTGTGACATATCCCTTCACGTAATAACCCTATTAGCACAAGATATTGTTCGATACTCTGAATGCCGGCCAATATCGCGAATATACTGTAAAAATATTGATGAGTATTTTGGGCTAACACGGAAGTATGCAACATTCTTACAAATAGTTTGAGACATTACAAAGCATCTGTTACTGATTTCTATTCTTCCAGATGCCGCTGCTGAATGCCGTTTTATAAATGATGTAAGCCATGCCTTATTTGTATGGTAGGCAACGGAGAGAAACGGATGGACAGTGCTGGAGTAGCCAAATGATTTACTCCTAAATTAAAATTATTGTACATAGTGTATGTGATTTCAAGTAACTTTTAAGAATAAATAATCGAAAAGACAATTTGAAATTCATGATCCACTGGACTAAAGACGCAAAAGCATCAGGATTAGGACTGCACAACGTGCCTGCGGTATATGGGATTTAAAAACAGATAATCCATGGCGTCCTCTTGATAACTATAAAAAATAAGAGGACGCAGTTACTAAGGGAACATTCTTGGAGGTTTATTTACACGACGTTTATTTACACGAAGACACACAGGACAGCACAAAGACGACAACTATATACAGCATAGAAGACGATTATCTTCAACCGAGACGTGCAGCATACAACAACATACATGGCAGCATACAACAAGACTCTACTGCAGACAGCAGCGCACAGCTTAGTTCAGCACTAGCTTGACTCCGTCGCTGCTCCGCTTATCTCTGGAAGACCAGTTCTTCGCCGTCGATCCCAACTACTCTCCACCGTCGATTCCGACCACTCTTCACCGTCGATCCCGACTACTCTTCACCGTCGATCAGGACTACTCTTATCTGTCGATTCCGACTACGACCCTTCTGGAAGCTGCGGCTGCCTCCTTTTATAGGTGTAAGGAGGCGGGGCTAGAAGCCTCTCAATCAGTCAGGAACGTTCGAGGCGTATCTCGGTTCCTAATGGACGGATCGGGAAAATTCTCGATGTTTCGGGTATAATCTATTTTGGCGCCAAAGTCGCCAAATTCGTCGCCAAGTCGCCAAATGGTCACCAAGTTTGTCGCCAAGCTCGGAGACCTCCGACGTGACACCCAGACTCCGTCCAATACAGATGACTGCAAAATTGTCTTTCTGATAATGGAACCAACTATGCTGGGAAACAACATTACAGATTCGTAACAATATTTATAAACGCCAAGAATCTGCTTAATCCATACTGAGTACAAATATGGATGCGGGTGCAGAAACAAAATCATTTACTTTCGTATTAATTTATCAAAATATAAAAAGATTAACTTAAAAGAAATCATGAGCATTTTCAAAATGTGAAACTAAATTGACTAGTTGTTAAAAGAGACGCCTCATAATATGCATTGCCCAGGACCACTAATCATCTAAATCTATCACTGACTAGTCATGAACATTTTTATAGGCATCCATGATTAATGGTATGTATGCATTGCTTCTGACGAAGTATACTTGCTCATATCCTACATTTATGCTGATTAAATAGGCCGGTTCTAACAGCAGAAGACATATCTGTGCCATTGTCGCGTACATTATGGTTACAGGAATTTAATCTGAATTTGGGGTATTGCCATTCCATACAAGTCATCTGAACACATTTGGAATAGCATGGAATGTCTTATTAAACGCAGACATCTGAAAATAAATTACTTTTCCAAATGAATAAAACATCCTGCCAAAAGTAATATATGTGTGTGTTGCTTTAGCGTATTCTTAAGCCCTAATACAATATACGCTCGTTGTTTTCCTGCAGTGTTCTACGTTTGTGGAAAACCTGCTAGTTATTAAACTTGTGTGCCATTTCTTTCTAGTATTTAATGAATGTATATTTATAATAATATTGATTACAAAATGCAAAATATTTGGTTTGCCCTTCAGGAATTGCTTATTTATGAGATAAATACCTTTTAATTATTTCCTTTTTAAATCCCTTATTAGTAGTTTTTTCGATAACAGTCATGGGAATAACATTTATTCAAGGATATCACAGATGTTGCATCAGTAGATTCTGCATTTGTTGTGCACTATGGATGCAGTATCCTTAAATCATTCAAACTTGAGAATTCTTTGTGGAATTAATATATTCCTTTTATTTTAGGTGATGCAGAGGAGAGATGATTTTGGCACCAGTTCCGACTTCTTTTATAAAGGCTGGCAGAGCTACAAATTTGGATTCGGTGATCTGAACCATGATTATTGGCTCGGTAAGAGGCTTCTCAACTTATATTACTTATCTTAAATATGTATAGCTCCATTCAAATTTGGCTAAATACAAGATAAAGCAGGATTCTAAAAATGGTATTCTTGAAATCAGGGAGATCTGAAACATAGATGTATCAGGTTTGTTTGAATATTGCAATGGTTTCTTTTTAAAAACTTCTTATATGAAAAAGTAAAAATAATTTAAAATATCGTTATACAACAGAGTTATTGATTTTTTTTTCAAATTAAAGCAGTCTAAATGCTAGAAAAGCCCTAGAATTACTATTTTGAGGTATACGAAGTGGTTTTAAAAAGCTTTTTTTTTTTTTTTTTTTTTTTTTAAAACTCTAAAGAAAGCCAGGCTTGCAGAAAATTCTTTTTATAATAGACCATGAACACGTAAATGCAAAGTCAGGCTGCGTGTTCATAAATTAAAAGAAAATTATACATCAGAGAAAATGTACAATGCAAAATTTATATATTACAAATAAACAATAACAAAGCGTGAATAAAAATATACAGAGTGTATGTCACTCCAGATGCCCTGTTCTTAGAAACATTTATTTTATGATCTTAAAACTCCCACTGGGGAGGAGGGGAAGGGGTACTTCGTAATTGAAGATGAGAGGATTCCAGTATGGTGGTTGAATCTCGCCACCCTGGTGGATACAGAAAAAGCTAGAATCGGCTCCTCCCATCGATGACGGGACGTACTTAACAATGGAAGGGTTGTATTGTGGCCGGTGATGGCCCTATGAATTCAACCACAGTTCCCGCCAGTGTTGCTGTTGCGGCGATCTTGGCATTCAGATTTTACCGTGCGTCTTTGGGTGGGTTGGAGTAGCGGGTTTAAAGTTATGTTCTCAAAAGATTTGTTGACAATGCTTTGATTTATTTGCCTTTATCATATCTAGTATCATGTTTAGTGCAATTGTATTTTTCTGTTATCACGAATTTATATTGTATCAAATCATTGTTGCACACTAATTATTCTCCCCCCCTCTTTTCTTTACTTTATTAACTGATAAAGTTTCCTTCCTGCAGGTTCTCCCTTTGCTTTGCAGGTTCCATATACTATTACAATAATGACTTGTTTTATTTCTGTTTATCTGACATATGCATCTTTAAAGTTTGTCCTTGTAAAGTTTGTATCCTATATTATCTTATGACATATTAAATATTCAATGCCTTTGCATACTTATCTCTGACATAATAACAGCCCCAGTTCCCCTTTCTAACTAGGTACTTTTTATTAAACTTAATTTCTAAGCAGTTTAGAGGCAACATTTTTTAAGGCAAACTAAAATAGCAATATATTTAATTACGAGTGAGTGCACTGAAGTACATATAAAACAGTTTAAAAGTAAATTTGAACAAAATTGTTAAGAAAGAATTGTACAACCTTTTTAACGTATTTTAAATATTCAGAGACGATATTTACCAATGCTTGTTAATTAACAAAAAAAAAAAAAAAAAAACCTTATTTATGTTTCGAGCCACTTGTATCACACAATAATGTTCTGAAATTCAAACGATACTTTTCTTTTAATTTAAATACGTTCAAGTACACTATCTTGTAAATCAAATGAAAACATAATACAAGAAAGCCCTGAAAATACCGTCAAAAAAATTTCGATGCCGTCTAAGTTGTGGGGCTTCTAAGCTTATCCTGCACTTTGAATATTGCGTAAAAGAAGAAAAAAAAAAGATATATCCTTCTTGCAGGCAATGACAAAATCTTTGCATTGAGCAACCAGCGTCGGTCAACGCTCCGTATCGATTTGTGGGACTTCGAAGGGAACGATGGGTATGCCAACTACGACAACTTCTACATCGATGATGAAACGCAAGGATACAGGCTCCATCTAGGGGACTACAGAGGAATTATCGGTGAGTGCTCGGATTTATCTCTGTACTAGGTTTATATTCTCTCTATACATACACACACGTGTATATACATGTATACATGAGTATAATGTCTTGAGTCATGTGTATTAATGTCATGAATTTTTTAACATGATGACATTATAGCTTGTTTACACTATCTAATTGCGAATAATACGATATGCATTTCGAAGAATAAAAAAGGGTCGCTGGGCAGATCGTTGGAATTAGACTACTAGCAAATTTGTCGCATTATTACTTCTAGGATAGAAGCTTCTCATTAAGAAAAGGCCTTTCAAAATGTAACATCTTTTCTCAATAAACTTCGGATCGCATTACTGTGTAAAAACCGCACAATTTACAGCACTTTAAAATTCTAAAAATAATTACCGATTTTATTGTCTCGTAGAATTTTTTTTTTCTAATTCTGACAATTTTTAAAAAATAATTCAGAGTATTCAGCAAAAGATACCTTTTTGGTGATATCAATTATATTTCTGACCATTCTTCTCTTCCAATTTTAATATATCTATATACATGAAAACGTTAACGCATTTGTAAGGATTGCAATACCAGTATACCAGGATACCGAATACTGGTATTTTGAGCTATTTGTACAATTTTGTAATAACGGTATTCACAAGTTTAAAAACCGGTTTTTCGGTATTTACTAGAAATTTTTAAAATGGTATCCACTATATGTTCAGGGATCGCGAACATAGCAAAATAGTATACATTTTTTTATTTCTCCTTAACGGGCGAAATTAATTAGCTAATTATTGGCTTAATTAATTACTTACATCTAAATTAGCGAAACATGGATTATCCCTGAAAGAAAATATTGTATCCATAACGACTGATGGATCAACAATTATGAAAAAAGTTGGAAAGTTAATTGGTGCAAATCAGCAGTTGTGCTATGCACATGGAATTCAATTAGGAGTAATAGATGTATTATGCCAAAAAAATAAAGAACAGAAGAATCCAAATACTGTGGATATAGAAACTTAGGATTCCCACTTTGAAGAGAATAAAAGTGAGAGTGATATTAACAATGAAGATAATGACAATGTAATTGTTGAAGAAGATATTGCTAATGATTATGAAATATTAATCTATCAAGAATTTATTCCTATAATTTATAAAGTTCGAAAAATTGTTAAGATATTTAAACGTTCCACAATAAAAAAGGATATATTACTAAAATATATACTCAATGAAAATAAAACAGAATATATGTTAATATTAGATTCCAAAACATGTTGGCACAGTTTACTCCTAATGATGGAACGAATTTTGAAACTGAGAAATTCAATCCAAAAAGCAATAATCGACTTAAACCTGTAAATTATTTTTTCAGATAGTGAATTCGACTTAATATCCAGAACTATATCAGCTCTACTTCCAATAAAACTGACTATTGAGGCATTATGTAGGAGAGATTCTAATAACAGCTAATGCAACAATAAATTTCATGTAGCAGTCACTGAAAGAACAGTACACATCATTATCTAAAAAATTATATATTACATTGAAAAATCGCACAGAAGAAAGGCATACCGAAATAGAAAATATCTTACGGTATTTACATAATTATAATGATTTTAAAAATGAAAATGAAAAAGAAGAATAGAAAATAACCATTTCAAATCTGATTAAGTTTAGAGTAAATTTTCTTAAAACTTTTTACCCACAAACCTATTCACATTCAAAAGAATTCGGTACAGTTTTCGAGGATTATGATGACACTAATGTCGATAGTGAAAAGGAATTGTCTCTTGCACAATAAATAAATAAAAAAAAATTCAACAAACCAAAATACAATACAGAAATCAGCGATATCCAAAACCATCCGACGAGAAATCGATTTATTTGAAGATGAGAGATTTAGAGGTAAATACTTGGAAGAAGTATATCGCACATTGCTAACAGTACCACCAACTAGTGTAGATGCCGAAAGAGCGTTTTCGACAACTGGTAATTTTTTGCACAAAATTACGTTCCAGGCTTAATGACAGTGCAATTGACGCATTATGTTTTTTAAGATCACATTTCAAAAATTTGTAATAGTACCACAGACTGAATAGTGATATTTACACTTTTTTTGTGATTTAAATAAATAAGATATTCCTTTACTTTTTTTTGATTATATACTGTTATAATTTATAAGTTACAAATTATTTTTTGTGATATTTACACTCTGTAATAAAACTGGCAAATAAAAAAAAAGAAACACCTGTTTTTTTTTGTTTTTTTTCCAAAATTTCTACTACCGGTATTAAGATCTAAAAAAACACCGAATACCGGTATTGAACTTTTGGTCCGATATTGCAATCCCTACGCATTTGGTACAAAAATAACTTTTTTTTATCTATTGTTGAATGGCAACAGTCAAATATCAGCAAATTTCCGTAAAAATGTTTCAAATTGGTCCATTGAATGTTTTTACTAGCTCATTTACTAGCTTCCCTCAATGCTCCGCTTAGATAATTTATAAAGGTGCAAAATTTTATTAGAAATACAAGAGGGAAAGCTCGATGTGTCACTAAAAATTCTAAGTCACGATAATAGAAATAGGCATTAAATAAAAAGTTTAATTGGGTACGAAAATAGGTTTAACTGTCATAAGGGCAATCACTATAACTTGCCAAAGGAAATGAAGTTTATATCTTCTAAAAGTATTATCTTATAAAAACGGTTTTCGCATAATCTGAAAGTTCAAAATATTTATTTTAATGGTATCAATTTAGTTTCCGTAGAAATTTAAATTGATATACAATTCGTAACATTACTTTTAATATTATGATAAAATTCAAAATCATCCATCAGAACAATCAATCCTATACTATTTACAAATGTTAAAATTAAGATCAAAGAATCATTTCTTAGAATATACACCATTTAATTTGCATACATTCTACAGAAATTTTTAGTACATTTATTCAATTAAATTCACGTTTTCCTGTCGTATCAAACAACAAGTCGGACTTCTTAAAAATGTATTAATAATCGTTTAACAGATTAAAAAGTCATTTATCTCAGTGAATATGTAGGTTACCAAAGACAACTAATTTCCAAAAAATTTTTCATTGTGTTATGAAGAACTTCAATCTCTTTTAACCAATTTTCTTCTAATCTTTGTAAACACGGAAATTGCATGCATTTGTAATCAGTGCAGTTGTTTTGAATCTCCCTGTATATAAATAAATTTCAAAAATGTTTTTAAGATAAGTGCATAATCGAGCCGCTCTTCCTGATCTCTTCATGAATTTTGTGTTTGTGCTTTTCAGTCAAAGATAAATTCAGCAATTGCTCGGAATCATAAATCTGTCTCGTTATGGCAGTTAAGTGATGGGGGATTTTTTTCTCTCTTCCGTTTTGATTTTTGTTGATGAATGTGTTACAACGCTGTGAATGGGATTAAATCTTTTGAGTCGAATACAAGAACAGATACTTATAAGAAGAAATTACATTAAAAAATTACATTTTAAGATATGAAAAAATTTGATTGAAATATTGGTTTTATTCTCCTATTTAGAAAATCAAGAGTTACGAAAGAAATCTTAAAAACATTATTTTATTGTACATTCTCTATAAACAAAAACTTCGGCAGAATTCCCGAAATTCAACCACTGTACCTACTTCACCAATTTTGGCAACAATCTGGAAATGTATGCATTAATTTGCATTTGAATTCGTTTAAATAAAGAAATTTTCTTCATAATTTTAGTAACAGTAATTGCAACTAAATCATTGTTTCATTGATATATATATATATTTCTTTTTTTGCTAAGCAGGAATAAAATGCAACAAATTGGATTTTTTGAGAAAAAAAAATTGTTTAAATTACCTTTAACTTAAGAAATTTTTAATTTGGAAATGAAACTCATCAGTTAAAATCAAAAACTTTTTGAGCATTAATAATCGCGTATTTTCTCTTAGAGCAACTTAATACTACCATCACTACGTTTAGATTAAAAAAAAAGAATGACCGTATTACTCTCAGTACTTTACGTTAAATTTAAGGCATTAGAAAACTTACCATGTGAGAAATTCGGAGAAGCGGTTGCTGACTCGTGGCATCAACATATGCCTTTCTCACAATGTGACATGTGTTTAAAGTATCACTTGTGTTATTACAAAACGGCACACTGTCTCAAGTTATCACTATGGTGTTGCTTAAATTCGCCAGTTTTCTTTACGTTAAATTTGCCATCATTAGAAAACTTACCATTTATGAAGTTTGGAGAAGTGGTTACCGATTCGTGACATCAACGCGTCATTGTCTTTCTCACAATGTGGTCTATGTTCAAAATATCACTTACGTTGTTACAAAATGGGACTTTGACTCTAACTGATCACTAAGTTTATTATGAGGCCTTTCTCTTGATAAATTAATAAATTTAGTTTCACATTTCAACACTTTTAACGTTATGTAAGGCATTTATATTGAGGTAACTTTTTTTTAATTTGAGTAAATATGCGATAGTATATATTATTATTGTTGTTACTTTTCAATAAATCTCAGCATGATTCTTGAAGACAGCACATTTATTGGACATAGAAAACGAAAAGAAAAGAACACAGGTATTGACAATTACGCACACAGCATCAAGTTAAGCAGTTCGCTGGAGGAATGGTGCCGGAACGAAGCAAAAGCGTAATCACACAGATATTCCTACGTCAGAAAAATAGTCTGCTCTTTTCATCCCAACAATTATTCAGCGTATTTAATTTATATTATAATTATTTATATTATATAGATTATTAATATATTATAATTATGAATATAGTGTGACTCATGATAGAGAGTCATCCATGCACATACACTTTATTGTTTAAATAAAATTCGATGCTTATAAATGTATGCTTATTAAGAACATGCATTATTTACTAAGTGAACATAATGAAATTGATAGAAAATAGACAAAGTGTTAATATAACCCTAATATCTTATGATTCATAGATATTAATTTGGAAATATTCAAATAACTTTTTTCAAACTGCTTCCTCCATCAGTCAGCGGGCAATTACCTTATAAGAAATCTGCAATTGCTTACAGATTTCTCCCATCAAAGGAGAGGTTTGTGTATTCAAGTAAATAAATGGAGTTCTGTTATCACTTTTTTACATGTACATTGTTGCCTTCAACTTTCTTTTTATAACACTTTCTACGCAGCTGCTGTACATTAAAGATGCGCCCTTAGAGTTCTGGGTTTAGACTTTAATTGTGTTTCAGATCCACCACAAAGCGGATGTCCTAAAAGAGCCATTAAAGCTATTTATATGCCTGATACAAAGATCCGACCAAGTCGTCTGAATAAGATTTATTTCTCAATCCTCACTTTTTGTATCCAATCATATTTATTCTCTCGTGTATTCTCTGACTGTATCTATGTTTTTTTTTAAAATATAATTTAAAGTTATTTCTGGGGCTTTTTTAAATTGATATTCGTACTCAAAGACCAGATTTTAAGCTGTGATAAATTATCTGTACTTGTAAAAAATTATCGGATTTTCAACAAAAGAAAAAATTTGCAAATAATTGGTTTTTGGCAACGATTGCATGATGTATTTTATCTCCCATGAATGACTCATCCTTAGACAGTCTCATCCTATATATTTCTGCATTGTAGGCCATTCTTAAGAAATCAGCTGAATCATGAACCAATTGAACCAAACTGATGCAATCTGATAACTGTTTCAAGGTGGTCGGTTCAATAGGTTCAAGCCAGCTAACTTAAAGAATTTAGGACCTGTATATGAAATTTAATTTATTTACTAACTAAATATTATGTCCCATGTATGTGTCAATTCTGCAATACTTTTTTTTCTCTGATAAATTTAAAAGAATACTGAAATATCATTCCATAAACATCGAAATCTGGGTATAAACCAGCGGAAGACATCTCCCCAAAACTTTCTCGCATACTCTCTAATAAAGATGTTAAACCAGAGAATACATTGCATAGCTTGGTGTACAAAAGTTGCGAAATATTATTCTTTGGCGTGAATTTAGTATTTTTACTGAATCTATCGTGAGCTATTTGGCGATTAAACCTTGTCGTGCCATTAATAACATTCGAAAAGCTAATCTGTGCGTTTTTCCTAATCGACTGAAATAAAAATTTGTTAGAAAGCTACATTTGTAGTCCCAAAATCCCATACCAACTTAAATATATTTAACACATTAAGTTTTTGAGCTATTGCATTTATGTGTTTCTAAAAGTACGGATCGACAGACGGTCAACCTCTCATTGGATTCGGTTCAAAATTTGATAGGTGTCCACACTATATATGATAAAAGTGTATGCCGAATTTTATCCATCTAGCTCTCTTCGTTTTGTAGTTATCATGTTAACTTATATTTGAATAGACTGGCAGACAAACTTCATAGGAATGGATTTTTTTTTTTTTTTTGAAAATTTGACAGAAATCTACAAATTTGATGTAAAGACCGTATACAAATTTCATTCCTCTAGATCAAAGCGTTTTTGAGTTACTTTTGTAACAGACAGACACACGGACATTTCCCAAAAATGTGTTTTACGAATTCAGGTGGGTCTAAAACGAGAAGATTCATCAAAATGTTGAGTTCGAATTTTTTGACGATTATTATACTTTTTCTATACTACATATTAGGGATGACGAATATTTTCAGAGCGGTTATTACGTAACCAATATCAAAAAGTCACAAATACAAGTGATCAATACTTTTCAAAGAGGGGTGTGATTCAAATCCTTCATACGATCTTACTGATGATATTTCGATTACAAGTTTTGGATCACGATAGAAAGTAACAATCGATACGATATCACTGAAATTTGCCGGAGCGGTGACGATACGATCTGTCCAATGGAAGCTCTCGAAAGAAATCGGTGATTGGATTGAAAAGTGAACGGACCGGTTATTGGAATTATCGTATCGTATCATTGAATTGCATATCACTGAAATTTATCGCAGCGGTGATTTCACCGGAAAGTGCGAGGCTTCACTGGAAAGTGCGAAGTCACCGATATTCGTATTTGATGATGCACTATTCCATACAGATCATTTTTTATTGCTCGTGACATGATTGACTTTGATTACATGTACTCTGTTTACTGCTGGCGCCATCTATTGGTAGAATATAGGACTAAAGTAAACATTTAAAGAAATGACATATATTTTTAACTCATCTTTTCCAGAAAATGGTTCACTCTAATAAATAAATTAAATAAATAGTTTTGAGAAAAAAAATAAAATTTAAGAAGTAAGCTGAAACAGATAAATTAATTCAATCACACGTTAATTAAATTAGTAAATTAAATATTAATTACAATTAATACTTAATTTACTAATCGCTTAATAAATTATATAATCGCTAATAAATTTTATATTTAATATTAACTATATTATTAAATTAATAATATAATTAATAATTTAATCATATTATTAATTTAATAATTTTAAATTAATAATATGATTAAAATAACAGATATTTGGAACGCATATTTAAAAATAACAATAACAATATTATTTGTTATTCAAAAAATCGTGGATTATGCATCTCTACTACATATACAAGAAAGTAAAAATAATGAGACGATACTTCTCAGATGGGAGCAACTTATTTTCTTAATTTGATTTCTCCTGCATTGCAATATTTTTTATTGCAGGCGATTCCTTCAAGGGCCACAACCTGTGCAAATTCTCAACAAGGGACCGGGACAACGACAACAACCCGTACCAGAACTGCGCTCTCCAATACAAAGGTGGATGGTGGTACAACAATTGCCACACCGTCAACCTTAATGGTCTCTATCTGAAAGGACGGCACGACACTTATGCCGATGGTGTCAACTGGTACACATGGAAAGGATTTCGCTACTCTTTAAGGAAAACCGAGATGAAAGTAAGGTCCTCGACCTTCCTCGCCAAGCCCTTCAACAGGTTGGAAGCCATATCCCCACTCCTGAAGAGTGAGAAATCAGAAGCCAAGGAAATGTAATAAACTTTGTGGTGTGGCACCAAAGAATGATATCAATAATGAAGAACATGAGACAGAACGTTTCATGGCTAATTAACTTATGTAAATCGCGCTCACCTGATGCGAGAAAGATAAGAAATGATATTTTTATAAGTTAAGATACAATCCTTCATGTGGGCTTTATTACTGTTTTTTTATTTGTTTTAGCTTCTAAACATTATGAAATACATGGATTATGAAAATGTTCGGATAGGCCAGGCATCATTAATATTTTGTGGTCCTGAAATGATTATGCTTTTGTGAAGATTTATACAAAACTTGTAATTTGGGTGTTAATAAAGTACTTGAGTGATTCATAATGTAATATGCTATTTAATATTATGTTGTATAATATGATGTTATTAATAATGCAAATTGAAGTAATTATATATCAATTTGACTTGTGGATACATATATTACTATTAAGTTATTTTACCTTATTACGTACTCTCTACAAACCATTTTTAAATGTCATCACACCATGGGAGTTAATTTAGTTTCAAAATAATGTGTAGGAAATCTAAATTCTGTTAAAGTTTCATCAAAAGTTTAATATTACAGAAAATTTCTTTAGAAAAATATTTGCTATGCATTAATGCGTAAGCCTACAAATTGTTTCTATTGCTAATGCACCCTTCTGATATAACTTAATCAGTCTATCTTAAAAACATTAAAACATTGTTTGCCTCAAATTTAAGTTAAACAAACTTAACCCTTTTTTTTGTTTTTTAGCTTACCTTAAGCCATGGGAAACATGCCAAAAAACTCATGGCAACATATTTTTAACTAGTAGCGAGTTTAAGCCGATTAGATAATGGCCACTGTGAACCCGCCATTTAATAAAGGAGTTAAATTTGGTTTCACATTTCAGCGCATTTTTAACTTAAAACCACGTAAAGGTTAGAGTAATTTTTTTTTTATTTTAGTAATTTTGTAAAAATAAATATGTTTTTATTTAATTATTATGACTTGATGATTCTGTTGGATTCACTTTTATGTGTGCTATAATTTAAGCAGACGCTCGCTGTTTATAAATTCGTAATAACTAAATGAGTATTTTGAAATATATAGGTAACTGATTGGATATGTCCGCCAAAGAATTAATATTATTTTATGTTTTACAAATCAATAATTTTTTATAAATGCATTTGGTACTAGGTTAATAACATTTAATTAATCTATTTGGTTGCCCTTCCCATCTCAGTCTAATCCCTAGGCAGCAAACTGCCTATTTGGAAATCCACTGGAATAAGAAACAATTTGTTCAACATATTTCAGTTATAGGCAAAATAAAATAATTATATATATTATTTCTACCTCCAGGCATTTTTAATATTTTAAATCATGCTGAGTGAAGAACTCTTGAAAGGGTGAAAGATCTCAAAGACACCCTTTTCAAGAGTCAATAAATATGACAATATTTCAGCATCAATGACCGAATATGACAAACAAATAATTTAATTGTTGCTAAAATGCAGTTGTAATTCAGTTGTTATAAATGCGTTTACGTCAGTGTCATGTCTTTGTTATTTATTTATTTATTTGAATTGAGTGTTTAATTTTAGCAATCCAACAGAAGCTTGAATTTGGAAAAGAAAAAGTAGGTGATAGGATAAAATTCAATGCACAGTATTTTGAATGGTCATCTTGATTCATAGTAAGCAGTCTACATAAAATTCCACTTATTCGGCAATGTCTATGCTGAATACAGGCATATATTAGAAAACAATTTTGAGATGAATTCTCTCTGTAAATTATTATTGCATTTCTTGATTACACAATAATTTATTTGATAGTGAAGATTGGGGTCTGGGTGAAATGACTTGAAGACACATGTTGTCTTTTATATGGTTTATTGGTAACATCAACAACAAAAGGCACATGAGTACGCCAAAATGTAGTAGGCCTAGAGAACTAAACATAAAATTTCTCGGAAGAGAGAGCCGAGATCACACTCCCCCTAGTACAGGAGTCCAGTTTGCTTCTACTGAAAAAAAAAAAGTATACTAACATCAACAGGGAGACCACGTCATACATGATTGGCAGCTAGCTCCGCCCAGGAAGATCACGTGGTTAATTGAATTCTTTACACTCTCTTTTTACGGGAAAGCCAAAATCTCATTATTCCTCGATATCATCATAATATTTTAAACAAAAAATTATATAAAACTATTTTTAAATTTAATTACGATGTAAAAATGGATCTGATCATTGAGAAGTTTGAAAATAATGCATATTTCAATAACTCGGTAGTCCCTGGTAAAATTTTTAGACAAAATCATTAAAGAACACACACTATTCTGAGAGCGTTAATTCTTTTTAACCCTTTTCTACGGCCATGGGAAGTATGCTTCCTACCAAAGTCGTCAACCTTTGTATGAAATTATGTAAGTTGACATAAGTTCTCACAAATGTTTCAATAAGACAGAAACTTAGATGCTTCAGTTCCTTATCTCACACATAACTATTTAATTAATTAGTACATAAGTTACATAACATTTAGTTATATAGCTATTAATTAATCAAATTAATTAATAATTTAATTAAATTTATCTAATGAGCTAAATGAATCACTTTTCTTAAGTCATTCTGAATCCTAAAAATATTTTAATACATCATTACTAGAAAAAAATGGCCTTTTAAAGGGTTAAGTTATACATTTTATGTGAATATACGATTCATGATAGAGCAAAATAATGCTCCGTGGTTCTTTTTCCGCCTGTGACATAACTTCTTTCAATTCGCTAGAAATCTTGACTAATGATATCTTCCGGGCTTGATGTCAACGTCTTCTACATATCATCTGTTTCTTTTTTCTGCTTTTTTTTATTTATCTTTTCATCTTTCTTATTTTTGTTGCTTCATCTCCCCTTTCTGACTGACCACGTGTTTCTCGGTGACGCCATCATATCACATAAGAGACTCTTTTCACCGCTCGTTGGATATTCACTTGACCCTTCGCTTCGCATCCGATTGAAGCCGTGATCTTCACATAACGTTTAAGCAGCTCAGGCAGCATCGCCCCGTTCAAGAGGATCCAAAGAGGTTTCTTTTCTGCTTTATTCCAAACTGCCTTTTACCCTGATCGTGATATAACGCAGCATTTAAAAACCTAGCTGTCTTTGGCGACCAGTTTGTTGACCCAAATTATTCACTTTTTAGGCTGTTAAATAGTAATATTAATGTCCAAAGGAAGCATTTTTTAAATTCTAAATTTTAGCAGCAAAAGCATGCGTTTGTAGGTTTTGACGAATGAGTTTGAATTTCATAACATTAAAATTATCTGTTGCAAATTTTGTATTATCTTTAAAAAATTATTAAAAGTAAAGAGAAAAAGTAGTGAAATTGATATAATTAAAATATAATTTTTAATCACTTACTATGCCTCAAAAAAATCAAGAATTTAAATTTGTAGTCATTTTGATAATGTCAAGATTTTCATTTTGCCAGGATTCCGGTCTAGACTTATATAATATTAAAGGTACACTGCTATATCACTGCTAAACAGATTATTTGTTTAATGCGTGTGGTGCGAAATTATGATATGTTTGTTATTTGTTATTGAATAAGAGATGGAAAAGTTACAAAACGTAGCTTGTTTGACTTAGATATTCATTTGACTGCAGTGTCAATATGTTTTCCTTTATATTTGAATGCAAACTCGTTGTACCTTGTGAACACCTACGAAATTTAATTCCGGAATTGCAGCGAATTTCTGACAAGGCAGCTATATAATATAATGGTGCAAAGGAAGCCTTATTAGAGTTGATTAAAAATATATTATGATTTTAATTGCTACATAAATACACCTGTAAAGAAATAAAAATTCTATGAATTATAAAACAATATTACAAATGTATCAATACTTTATCAAGTACATTTTGCTATATTTCTATCGTTATTTTCTCTTTCATTATAGTACTTATAAATACTGAGAGCCTGTTTTGATACTATTATATACAAACATGAATTCGGAGCAATTATGAGTTATAATGTAAAAATAAAACTATGCATTTTTCTCTAATATACCAGAAGAAAAAATAACTAATCTGAAACAAATAATTAATGGATTGTTAAATTAATGGATTGTTTAGTCTGACTAAAGTAGTCATAATTTTTGGATAAAAATTTGCATATTTATTATTATTATTTTTTTTTGAAGTATCAAAAAATAGGTACATTTCTGTTTCCAGTAATATCTTTATTTTGTCTCTATGTCAATTAGAAGTCAATTTATAGCAAACTATTGACATATAAGTGAAGCTTATTTATAAACATTTAAAAACTTTAAATATATTTTCTAAAGAACGAGTTTTTTTTATTATTCTACTGCACGAGAATCGTCATACCGCAAAAAATTGTCAGATATTTTAATGTCATTTATAATTAGTGCTCGTTATGTTGTGCAGAATGTAATGTTGAATTCTCTAGAAGTGGATTTTCGATTGTTAAATGTACATATCGTTGAAAAAATTCCAACAAATTTCATAGTTAATTCAACAGATATTCATATATTACACAGAAAAATTTCATTTTTGAATATAATTTCTAGATAATAGTTAGTTACATTCTTAGATATGTTACACATATAATGTTACAAAGAAAGATGAAAAACTGCAACCATTTTTTTTCTCTAGAACAATTCTGGTTTTTGCAACTAAATGCTAAAATTATATCAAAATATGCTTTTCCTTCAAAAGTTACTTATATATTTAAATAATTTCACTTTTATGTATCATTTTGTATTTATATTAATAAAAAACATCATATAAACCTTTAAAAAATCCCCACCGAAACTAGTCGGATACCTTAAGTTAAAAATATGCTGAAATTTGAAATGAATAAACTCTTAGTTTTTAATTAAAATTCTTTAAAAAAACGCAACTCATAAAATCTCATAATTGTCTAGAGCTACAAAATTTCCAAACAAATGGCTGTTTCTGAAAATGCTTACAATAGAATTAGGAGCGAGTTCCAAAGGGTTGACAAATTTTAGAGTTGCTATAGAAGACTTCAAACGAATGATTACAGCTCAGGCTATCTCGGATTGAAGTAGTTTAAAGGAAAAGGAGCATTCGACAGATACATATTTGCCTTTGTTGTGAGCGAAAGATATTGTTACGAATCTGCAATGCTGCTTCCCAGCATAGTTGGTTCCATCATCAGAAAGACCGTTTTACAATCATCTGTATTGGACGGAGTCCGGGTGTCGCGTCGGAGATCCCAGAGCTTGGCGATAAATTGCGGTGACTTGGGGACGAATTTGGCGACTTTGGCGCCAAAATAGATTATACCCGAAACATCGAGAATTTTCCCGATCCGTCCATTAAGAGCTGAGATATGCCTCGAAAGTTCCTGATTGGTTGAGAGGCTTCTAGCCCCGCCTTCTGAGACCTATAAAAGGAGGCAGTCTGCAGCTGCCAGTAGTAGAGTAGTCGGTATCGACGGTAAAGAACGTGTCTTCCAGAGATTAGCAGAGCAGCGACGGAGTCAAGCTAGTGCTGAACTAAGCTGTGCGCTACTGTTTGCACGTCTCGGCTGAAGATAATTGTCTCCTCTGTGCTGTATATAGTTGTCGTCTTTGTGCTGCCCTGTGTCTTCGTGTAAATAAACGTCGTTGTTGTTTTCTACTGCCGCCTGGTGATTGAGCGTTCTCCACACCATATAACTTCCACTATCCAAACGAACCCGGAAATTTCGTAACAATATCTAACAGCAGATGATGTGCTGAAATGGCTCTTAATTTGATTAAAGGAGTTCCAAGAATGCTTTGGGATATTTTTTCTATTTTACATTAATCATTTTACGAGTTATTTTCAGTTTTCATGTTATTATGTAGGACATTATTTTTCACTTGGAATTGGTGCCTTTTGAGATGGAGTTTAAAAATTTGAGACACTTATGCCAAATCTTGTTGTTTGTTCTGAAATGGCTGATTGTTTATCGACTGAAAATAACAAGGAGTTTCAAATAAAAACCTGTGCTTCAATTTTTAAATGTTTAAATTCATCTGTGACAATCTATAGAGTTATTATTGAATTTCAACAAATCAATATAATTCTTTACATGATCTTAAATACTTTCAAGATAGTTGCTGACCTTTTCCCATTTTATAGATTCTTCTCTTCTATTGCAGTGTTCCTTGATTCAAGGACGATTTATAAAATTTAATCAAGTGTGATTTGTCACAACAGATATTATTTTCAAAAAAGTAAAAATGTAACTGCCTTTCCCCTTTTCCGTTTTATAAAATATCGAAAACTACCTCATATTAAGGCTTTTCTTAAAGTTCAAAATAATCTTTTTTTAAAAAAAATGTTCTAAATACCAATATACTGCTGAGATTTAACATTAGATGGAGCAGTGATGGATAACTGTAACATTTTTTTCTACATTACTTGAAAAATAATGTCTGTTGTGACAAATCACACTTGATTAAACATCATAAATCAAGTGTTTGAGTCAAGGAACAATGATAAAGAGGAAGAAGTCAACACTCATTGATCAAAACGATATTTTTGCATCTCTTTATCATCCGGGATAAAAGTGTGATATCAGCATTAATATTTCGGACCAGATAACCTTTCTAAAGAACTTTGGGGGGGGATTGTGTTTTGCTTAACAAGCGATTTCAGTAGTTAAATAATAATAATAATACGTTGGTAGAGCTCAGATTTAAATGTCCCTGCTTAAGAACATAATTTCATGATGAAATTTCTTTATTCTGATTGTTGTTTCTATTTAATACAATGCCTTAAACCTTTTACTTTCCTTATGACAACTATATAAATTTGACTATTAATGGAATTATTACTAACCTTTTAAAATTAGTTTAAATATTTCTTTGTAAAAAGGATTTTAGGGGTTTGTTTCACCATCATAAATCGTCATTTTAACCACCTGCTTAAAAATCACCTGGGGGAAAAAATGTTGACAAATTTATTTTATTCAGAATTTATTCTCTTTATTTGAGTAGAGAGAAATATTTCAAAAAGATCTTAGACAAAGGGTTAATCTATAGAGTCACTGCGAGGCTCTGTGTAGGTAATGTGGTACGTTATTATAACTGGAAAAATAAATCCCAGTTTATGCGCTAACATGAATTTTCTTGAACATTTTACTTAAGTAGAAACTGATCAAACTAAACATGGACTTCTAGCCATTTTGAAAAACTGCCCTGAAAAGAAATTAGTGATTGATTAGCGACTATTCATTTATATAATATGGCTCTGTAAGTTACCCTTTATCAATTTCTTCGAAAAGTATATATTTTTTTCAATTCTATAATTCCTAGAGGAGAAATCTATCTAAAATATAACTCAACATTTTTAGATAAGAATAATTCTCAAAAGTAATATTTAAATATTGTCTTTTTGGCATACTGTTTTCTGCTACATCTTTCTATTATTAATCCTTCTTATTAAATTGTGCAAAAAATTTGAAATTATCATGTAGAAATAAAGGCGAGATTTTACTTTTATTCTAACATTAATTTATACCCCATCGAAGGGCACCTTTGAAGAAGTTGCAACTCTTCGTTTTCAGTTACTCGCTATTCAAAATAGCCGTCTATGAGCGCATAATAATGCTAAAGAAGCAAAATTATTCTTGAGTAATCATTCGATTGAGTAATAAATACCTAAAGATTGGATTGACCATGAACAGAGTGTTCTTTTCTAAACTTTAAGGCTAGATGAGGAGAGCAGAAATAAGTAGAACACAATAGAATAAAAGTTGCATATGGAAACTTTTTTTGTCAGTGAATGAAGTAAAAGACTAGATAATCAGAGGAAATATACAAAAAAGATTTAATAAAATACAAATTCACAACAGTTTGACAATACATCTTCATGAATGGAACACTGAAAGTCATACACAGCATGCCGATGGAAAGTTGGATGGCATATTAGTAACAGCAGAAATTTGATGAACTTCAAATTTGATGTTCAAAGAACTTAACGCACGAAGCAATAAACACTCTACATATTATTACTAATGCAATTATTTGCATTTGCTTTGTGAATTTGTACGCCAATGAGCCTTGTGATATGAATTATATCTGATGTATCTCTTTTTTTTTAAATCTTAATTCGCTGATAGATCCTTGTAGATTTTGGAATCTATTTCAAAAACAAATATGTATGTCTTATAGGGTCCCCCCATATGCTATTGCTTAATTTCCTGCATTTTGTGTAATGGAGATTGGCGATCGAATTTGAAAATCGCTATATAAAACAAGGGGCTTTTATAAGATAAATGAACTTAACAATATTTTGTTTTTGAATATTTGACCAATCTACGACTTTTTGGGACACTCTTTTGGTGAAAGACCAGTATATGAGGCACTGTGATGCAGAATAGATGAATACACAAATTTCATTACTGACATTGTATTTTATAGTCACTGAACGTAAATTCTTTGATAAATACAGTTATATATTTTAGGGCAGCCAAAAGTCATTTGCTCCTCCCCATTTTCGAAAGAAATCTTATTTTCTTTTTAAATATAACACCTTGCACAATTTAATAAAAACTATAGGACTGTATGCTCAGTTTAAAACATTTTAATATTAAGTTGGCTATCAAACAAGTGATATACAGATAATGGATATAGGAAATGATGTGGGGCGACAAAAATTCCTTTTAACAAATTTATCCAATTAAGTTTCTTTGCCCTTTTTTTAATTAATTAATTAATTATTTCACTATTTTCGTAGGAGAAATAGGGGCATGATGCGGTGCCTTCGTCTGTTAAGAGTCCTCCCCGGATCAGTGCCTGCTCGTCGTCAGTCGACCATCGCCGGACTGAGTTTCGAAGAGCATCGCGAGGCGTTCCGTCACAAGAGTACTTGGGAGTTAGTGCGAGCCCTGGCCGTCCTGAGGCTCTGTGCCGTGCAGCCGCTCGTCGATAACAGCTTACAGGTGAGATGGACTTCCCCATCCATAGTTCAAACTGGTAGGGGTGGTCTACCCAAAGCGTTCTTTCATATGCTCTAATAAAGATGTTATTGCTTTTCCCCTATATATAATTGTGGACTACGGATAGTGCCGTAAATACCACGAAGGTTCAAATTTTCATTTGTGGATTCATCACACATGAGGTTGTCTGCCTCACAGTAAAGAAAACCGGTTCTCATTGAACACATGATTTTGGCTAAGAATAGCTTTAAAAGATCGATATTTGGTATGAATCGAGCGTTTTTACTGAATCTAGCGTGCGATCTTTGGCGATTATTTTTTGGTTAGTAATCGCTGGAATGCGGTTAACACACATGTACCAAAAATCCGATGCCTATTTTGGACAGCTTTTTTTTCCGAACGTGTGAAATTAAAATTTGGCATAAAATTACAACTACTAAACATAAATTGTAGTCACAAGATCACATGCAAATTTCTTTTATTTAAGTCATAGCATTTTTTCTTTATTTTTTTTCCAAATGGTGCTTGCTGATTAGTTTTCATAACGTAAAAGCTCGTTATGGCCACATAGTATTAAACATTTGTTAAGAAGAATAAATATTCTAATAGAAACCTTCAGTTACAGACGAAACTTAATATGTTTAATAAAAAGTGAAGATTTGAAAACTGAACCAATAACAAGATTATGCATGAATCTCTGTTGTTGTTGTTTCTTATGGCACTTGCCACGGACAAGACCGCTGTTACGAAGACAGCAATTTAAGCCGGAGTGGGAGCGTCTCTTGTTTTTATAGTAGAGCCAACTAGAGCCAAGAGTACGACTTTGCCACTCACGCATAGGGATGACGAATATTTTCAGAGCGGTTATTACGTAACCAATATCAAAAAGTCACAAATACAAGTGGTCAATACTTTTCAAAGAGGGGTGTGATTCAAATCCTTGATACGATCTTACTGATGATATTTCGATTATAGGTTTTGGATCACGATAGAAAGTAACAATCGATACGATATCACTGAAATTTGCCGGAGCGGTGACTTTACTGGAAAGTGACAATCGATACGATCTGTCCAATGGAAGCTTTCGAAAGAAATCTGTGATTGGATTGAAAAGTGAACGGACCGGTTATTGGAATTATCGTATCGTATCATTAAATTGCATATCACTAAAATTTATCGGAGCGGTGATTTCACCGGAAAGTGCGAAGTCACCACTCCTCTTTACGGGAGTGACCGATATTCGTATTTGATGATGCGCTATCCCATACAGATCATTTTTAATTGCTCGTGACATGATTGACTTTGATTACATGTACTCTGTTTACTGCTGGTGCCATCTATTGGTAGAATATAGGACTAAAGTAAACATTTTAAAGAAATGACATATATTTTTAACTCAACTTTTCCAGAAAATGGTTCACTCTAATAAATAAATTAAATAAATAGTTTTGAGAAGAAAAAAATAAAATTTAAGAAATAAGCTGAAACAGATAAATTAATTCAATCACACGTTAATTAAATTAGTAAATTAAGTACTAATTACAATTAATAAATTTTATATTTAATATTAAGTAATAATTTTTAATTAATAATATGATTGAAATAACAGATATTTGGAACGCATATTTAAAAATAACAATAGCAATATTATTTGTTATTCAAAAAATCATGGATTATGCATCTCTACTCACGCATCACCCATTCGCTTGCACAACCCCTTTTTACAGGAAGGCACATTCACACATCTCAAGAAGAGCAACCATGCCCAAATCGGGACTCGAACCCGGATTCGAGAATTCCGGAACAGATTGCGGAAAAGACGCGCTACCCTTATGCCAGGACGCCGGCGCATGAATCTCTAAATAGAATGATTATTTACATGCAGAAAATGAGCGAAAAGGCCCTTAAAATATCATCCATTTTTGAAGAATAACTTATTGATTTTGGTATTTTTTTTTATCCAAACCAGAAATATTTTTGACGCTTCTGGCTATCTTATTACTTGTTATGCCAGCAAAAATCATATTTAATTTTGAATTTTTTTATGCAAATAAACTTAAGAAAAATGTGTGTTATCATGATTCTTCGCGTCAGTTAGAGAAATTCCGTAAATTACTTATTTTTTATCGTCATGGATTTCAAGAAATCTAAGATCATGTGCACACATGCGATTTGTATTTGTCAGTCATTAGCGACACTGGTTGGATAATTAACAATATGCTTTTCTTTAAAACAAAAATATTCATATTAATTTTTTATATAAAAATGAACAATTCTCATCACATTTCTGAATCTATAAAATAGCTCAAGATATTCAAAATAGACCCAGCGTTTCTATCAACGAATCAATGAAATGAAATTTCTAATTTAGGGTTAAAAATGTCTGGAACGAAAAAAATTTCTCAACCGAAAAGTGGTGCAGAGTGAGAGGAATTGCAGAAGTTCTATTCTAGTAGATAAAGATTAAGTAATCATTGACGTCAAAAGTTTCTTTTTCTATTGCTTTTCATTTTCCAATTGAAGTCGTCTGAAGCATGTTGAGACTCTTAAAGCAAAATCGCACATGCCGTCGATAAGGAAATGAGATATGAACGCAAGAATCGAATAAATTTTTTTCGTGTTTGGGAACGCCAGTTACGACTGACCTGAGACGCATAAACAAACGCAATGGTGCTCCTCTGACCTTGGGTTAGGAAATCACCAACAATTTAATACCATTACGCAATCGGAAAAAACTCCAAAACAAACATATTGAGATATATCTGATAACGATTCATAATAACGGAAAAAAATCTATTCAAAATTTAATAATTGTATTTTAAATATTTGGTTGTGAAATAGATCGTAATTTGATCCATTTTGAAATATTTGCTAAAATTAAAACTTAATAGAAGCTCCATTGATAAATCCAAAAGCTAGAAAACGGTGATTGCTGCCTGATTACATAATTGCGTATAATATAAACAAATGTCTGAATAGCTGAATTGCAGAAATACTTGTTACGTAAGAAACGCGATAATTCTCGGTGCAAATGTAGAGAAAGAAAGAATAAAAGACTTTATTTATTTCAGATTATTATCAATTAATTCGTGGAAATTTTTTTATTGTTATGAAACAAATTTTTACCAATCACTTTAAAAGATTGACTTGAATTTACTTCTTCTTCCCAGTAACGTTCTTGGCAAAAAGAACCGAGTCCTGACATAGTGCCACAATTATGCTCCTGTATTTCTGAAACTTCGCTCCGTACACATAAATGTTTAACCCTATTTCGTTCATTACAGCTAGATCTTCTTATGAACGATTTTTGAGCATTTTCATTCGACCTGTCTTCTCTTTTTCGACGATTTCGTTTTAAAATCTATACGGCACGATTTAAACGCATCATAAAAAACTTGGGTCATAATAAAAATCGATTGAGTTAAATTTTTTTTACCGTTAATTTTTTGTTTAAAAATTTTCAAACCGTTCACTTGAAATCTTATCAAACTGCGCGTTGATGTTCCCTGGCGACATTGAAGTATTGCCAAACGGTGATTAATAAATTCGGCCTAGTTTTGCGCCCACGTAAGAGTTTTATATAGAGAGATTTTATTGCATATTATTATTTTTGATTAAGAATAATTCGTTGTGGATCGTTGTAATATAAACAAATGTCTGAATAGCTGAATTGCAGAAATACTTGTTACGTAAGAAACGCGATAATTCTCGGTGAAAATGAAGAGAAAGAAAGAAAAAAAGACTTTATTTATTTCAGATTATTATCAATTAATTCGTGGAAATTTTTTTATTGTTATGAAACAAATTTTTACCAATCACTTTAAAAGAAAATTTTTATTTTAGAAAAAAAAAACCGAGAAGATTTTAAGTTATTCAATAAATGTTTCCTTGTACAGTTAAAAAAAAAAATCAATTTGCATTTATACAGGTATTTATTTGGTTGTCATAGCAACTATGGTGAAACCTGGATTCATGCCGGCGGATCTGGTTCACTTTAAATCCGTCGGGTCCACATGTCCTCCCGTTGGTGTGGTGTGGGAGTTTGAAGTGGATGTGCCTGATCAGATGTCGTTCTCGTCATCTGACTGCAGTTCAAAATTACAAAATCTATTCCAAAATAATCCTTGTTTTGCTTTAACAAAAGAGACATTAATATAACTAAACTGAAATTAAACATCAACAAATCATTTTATTTAAATAATTCGAAAAATCATAAATAGTTCATCGTTTGACTGGAAATGAAATGGAATTTGGCTTGTTTTCTCTTTCTTCGTGATCTACAGGAATTTACCTGCCAGAAATAATTTTTTTTGTATCTCTCTGGTTTATCAATTTTACATTTCCTGGCCCTATATACACACTTCACATTAAACTCAAAAACTGAATTCAGGATTTGTGTGTTGTGATAAATATACTTTATAATAAAAATTTAAAAATTAAATGATGATATTAATATTTAATCTGATCAAGAATAGTCTCCCAATATCCACCATAATATTGGGGCAATTAATTGATTGCAATATAAATCTTGATTATAACTCTTAGATAGAGTATAGCACAAAATGGATTGCTTGTTCGACTTGACTAATTTAATATCAATTTATTTAAATTGGAATGGAACAAATGGAGTATCATTGCATCATTTAAATAAGTTAGAAAATTAGCACTAAATCTAAGAGTATTCTTAACACGAGAAATATCTTCCGTCTCTATTAAGATACTGCTCTGTATCTTTATAACATTGTTCGATATTCTGGATGTCGTACAATATCTGAAATCTTATGCCTTTCACTATCAATACTCTAGGTAGTTTCTTTAATTCGTCCTTCTATTTCGGTATTCTTACTTTCTGTATAGAAACATCTGTATAGATGTAGTTACTTTCTGTATAGAAACATCTGTATAGATGTAGTTACTTTCTGTATAGAAACATCTGTATAGATGCAGTTACTTTCTGTATAGAAACATCTGTATAGATGTAGTTACTTTCTGTATAGAAACATCTGTATAGATGTAGTTACTTTCTGTGTAGAAACATCTGTATAGATGTAGTTACTTTCTGTATAGAAACATCTGTATAGATGTAGTTACTTTCTGTATAGAAACATCTGTATAGAAACATCTGTATAGATGTAGTTACTTTCTGTATAGAAACATCTGTATAGAAACATCTGTATAGATGTAGTTACTTTCTGTATAAAAACATCTGTATAGATGTAGTTACTTTCTGTATAGAAACATCTGTATAGAAACATCTGTATAGATGTAGTTACTTTCTGTATAGATGTAGTTACTTTCTGTATAGATGTAGTTACTTTCTGTATAGATGTAGTTACTTTCTGTATAGAAACATCTGTATAGATGTTCTGTGGATGTAGTTGTAGATGTAGATATAGATATAGATAGACAAAGCATTTAAGACAGGAAAATCTCAGTAGGCTTCTTCCTGAAGTGCAAATTCTACCAGCTTTTGAATAAAGCTTGTTAAAAGTACGATCTGAGAATCGAACTCGCAATGTTTTTCTTCCTGTCGATGCTCAACAAAGATCCAATAACTTAACCCATTATATCTAATCATTTCAATTTATTGCCTTCCGTCTCATTCCTATATAACTTGCATGTGTAAATTTGAGAGATATCTTGCTTTGGATAAAAGTAAGTATATGATACGGTAAGAGTACTTGCTACATCTTGAATGGGTTTATGGCGTATTGGTATGAGCCAGGATAGAATCTGGGACCTTGTGATTCGCAGCCAGGTAACATGACCACCATACAAAAGCAATTGCTCGGGTTGAGTAGCTATTAACTGGGTTATAAGCTATTCACTACAGACTCTCCCTCCAGTGAGTCAGAGGAGAGACGAACGATATGGCTGTTGAGTGGGGATGTATTTACTAGCTGTTGAGTCTAATGCTCCTGTACCCATTTGAGTAGCGCTAAGCGTTATGGCGAGCGTGTGTGGGTGAGTGTTTGCTGATGCTGCGTCAAGTGAATCTGACGACTTTGGTTTGCTGTGGGTAGATGGCGCCACAACAGCTGTACGAAGGTTGAAGGTTCATCTTCCGAGGTCACCAATGTGGCGAATTGGTATGAGCGAGGATAGAACGTGGGACCGTGTGGTTCGCAGCCTAGTAACATGACCACGATATAAAAGCAATTGCTCGGGTAGCGCAGCTGTTAACTGGCTTATAAGCTATTCACTACAGGTTTCTGACCCATATTCACATTTGTCGGTGTGTCCAAATGGATGGTTTTGTCAATTAAAAAAACTGAAATTTTCTTCTGAGCACAAAATAAAGAATCTGGGATGTCACATCTTCTACTATACATCAGAGTAGCTAATTTATATAATTCAAGTTGGCTACTAGCATTTGTTTCATGAAAAATTGCGCGAAGTACAGACACAAATCATCAAATGCATGGTCATACTACAGTGGCAAAAGGCATTTTATTTCTATATTGTTGATATCGTTTTAAGATAAACTGATTTTCCTTCCTTGCTGATTACTGACAATGATTTACAGCTGATGCGAGGACTCGAACGTGTGGGTGGTGAAACCTGCCTTCGCTTGCTGCTTAAACGCACCCTCTACGCGCAGTTTGTGGGAGGAGAAACACCAGATGAGCTGCGCGAGTGCATGCATAAAGTGACGAATGCAGGAATGCGCTGCATGCTGGCCGCAACCATGGAGGAGGACATAGGTGAAAAAGGGTAAGAATATTTTTATGCAATAGCAATACATACTTGAAAAATATTGAATAATAATTTTTTAGAGCTATAAATTTCGGTGCTCGATGAAATTTATTCCTTTTTTTTTTCATAAAAATTGTCAATATTATGACGAAATTATCAATAATCTGACTCCAGGAAACAAATAAAAAGACTGGTTTGATTGCTTAAATCGATCCTGATTTTGAAAAACAATTAGAGAGAGAAACCAGAAAATCCTTTGAACTATTAAAATTACATCACAAAATAGTAAAAATTATGATTAATTAACTATACTCGGAGGAACTACGTATCTAATGGGAGAAAGTGAATGCTAAAGGATCACGCTGAGAAAATTCAAAGATATTAATTAAATTTATACCAGATTTTTTTTTACTCCAAAATTACCTTTGTCTTTAAAGAAATCTCCTTTTTTAGGAACAATCTTCACTGTACAAAATTTTATAATTAAGATTGCTGTATATTTTCATGATTATAAAGCTTATATTGTGAAAAACAAAGAAAATATAAAATCCAATTACGTTTATCACATAAGGACTTTCATTTTTTTTAATGTCCTTAATTAGAAGAAGATACTGCTTATTGGGCCCTGTTATTACCTCATAAACTCAGTACAGCTGGGTATACATTTGATACACTTTCAGAAGTAGAATTATTCTTCCAGAGCCCTCAGTTTTCGATTACATAGCACACAATAACATTACATCCGGCATAAAGAAAGCTTATTTAAAATATGAAAAACAGAGGAACACATATGAAGTATATATGAAGTATATTGCTTGTGGGGGAAAACTCAAAAACGTTGCCTGGCTTTTCGTTATTAACAGCCTTGCAGGCGTGCCGTTGAATGGTGGTCTGAAAGGTATTTACTAAAGTGCAAGCATTGTGAAAAGAAGCAATTCTGTTTCTTTTGCTTTTAGAACCCTATTTATTAATTTTTTATAGATTCCCATTAACCAATCCTCAGCTTTTATGAGATTTCAGATACGTGAATATGAATTATAATTATCATTTTTTAAATAATGCTTTTCTTTCTGTAAACCAGATGTGAGTGATGTTTCGGGAAATAGTAAATTGTAAATGCGTGGTTTTTTTGGTACTACTCCTCCTTTGAGAGTTTGGTACTTTGGTTGGAATGTCATAAAAATAACACAACTTTAACTTTATTTTAAATTTTAGAATAAAGGAAAGCTGCAGAGTGCTATATCAAACAAATGCCATGGATGTTTCAACATACAGACTTTTTCACACCTAACAATTGTTAAATAACCAAAGAAAATTTCAAGCTAATTTCGTTACAATTAGAGCAAATTATAGATATGAAAGTCTAAAACATTCAAACAATATCCATTTTATGCCTGACATAAGGAAGCAGATAATTAGTACATTCTTTTGTGTATCTTAAACATATTCTCTTTGATCATCAACTGCATGTGGAAAGTGCATGAAGATACTAGAGCAAATAAGAAGATAAATTTCAATACATAAAGTTTGCAAAATGTGTAAAACTGCACGTGGCCGTTTAAAAATTTGTTGTATTAGCTCTTGTGACTTTATTTTATTCTAGCAGCATTAGGTGACCAGTTTTTCGCCAACTATATTAATAGAATTAATATAAATATATCATTCAACTTTGATTATCTATATCGTATCAGAACTAAAGAAAATACTAATTTATACTTGAGAAATAAACATAGATTAGCAAGATCTGGTAATTGGCAAAATCGTTCCAATTGTTAAGGCGTAGGCCATTGCCAAAGTTTTATTTTGCGATGGAGGATGGAACAAGCGACTATTGAAGATGTATCTGGGAGTCGTGAGCTTTCCAATGAAATAAAAATTTTAAAAATCTGTGCTATTATTGTGGCTGGGTAAATCTGTCTCGGTTTTACCCTTTAAAGAATTTACAAAGTAGTAGTGTTTTTGAACCTTTTTCTAAAATAGAGTGGCATAGAGAGCAGGCGGTCATTGAAAATATATCTAAAAGTCTTGAGCTTGCATTATGACACGAAAATTGGAGAAATCAGACAACTAATTGAGGTGGAGGTCGTTTATTCTTTAAATATATAGATATCATCTTATATTTAAATATAAATATAAACTATCGTGACGATTTTTTTTTGTCTGTAACAACAAACAAACAAACTGAATGAACTTCCCGTAGCATTCGTGTGTATGGTATTCTCATAGAGGATGTATCTCATATGAAGCATTCTCACTGAGAAATCCGTTTAAATATTGTGAATATGACCGAATATAGTTACAGAGAGAATTAAATCATAGTTTCACTGTAAGTAAGTAGTAAAGTTCTTAAGTAAAATATAATTTCTCTGCGAAAAGATTTCTTTGTATTATATTAACAAGAAACTTATGACAATTGTTATAAAGGCCATTTTGAATTACCCTGTATAAGGTTTTTCATTTTGTATTAATTGCATTTAAGTTGTATCTTTATATCCGAATAAGAGAATTTCTTAATAAATGCTGCTCTTTCACTGACAGGTGCGAGGCGGTGTACCGGGAGAACTGTCGAAGGATCCTGGGGGCCATCGATATGTCTGCGGGAAGTCCCCCCTCCCCCATGATACAGCTCAAGCTCTCCGGCCTCCTACCTGCAAGATTGCTGGTGAGTGAAGGAAGTGCCTGTTCTTCATGTCCGACAACTATAAATTGTTATTTATTACATACAGGGATATTGCTTGCTCTTCCTATCCAATAACTATAAGTTGTTATTTCTTATGTACTGGGACATTGCCTGTTCTTCCTGTAAGTAATAATATATTCCGATAACTATAAATTGTTATTTCTTACATATTACTATATTGCCAGCCCAAATGGTAATTAAAACATAGTCCTCCCTTTCATTTTACCCAATGACGAATTAAGCCCATGTGCAATGCAAGTGTCGGTGGCTAATTTCCTCAATTTCTAAAATCAAATATTTTTTATTCTAATTCAGTATTGATATGAGTAGTTTTATGAAGCAGATTTCGAAAAACTGAAATAAAACATTTAATCATGAGTCATCTTCAAAAGAATGGATTTCAGTATCTCGAGTATAAAAATAATATTAACAAAGTAGTAATCTATATCTATATCTATATCTATACTTATAATAAAGCTCAATGTGTGTGTGTGTGTGTGTGTGTGTGTGTGTGTGTTGGCGTTCTACAGGCCAGGTCATTTGACATACAGCTACCAAATTTGGTACATGTATACCTTAGAGGTCGGGAATGTGCACCTGGGGTCCCGTTTTTTGAAATTTTAATTAGAATTTTAATTATTAATTAAAAACTAACTTTCCCGCCAAAAAAATCTTCCATTTTCCCCACCGCCAACTTTTCCGCCAAAATAATCTTCCATTTTCCCCAACGCCAAATGATTTAGGTTTTAGTTCTTTTTTTCTCCTAACAGTAATGAGGCTAGGGTTAAGATTTTTCGGCGGATTATTTCAAACGATTCTGTTTATTTTCTTAATGTTTTATGCATTTAAAATGAAACATTGTTAATTAATCCATGTTTCAGATTCATTCTGAAGTACTTTTGAATTAAAATAACACAGAATAAGGGAAATTAAAAATGTCTAATCTGCATAGCGTTACCCCAACTGGCGTAGAAAAAATCACGCATTTGCGTTACCGTAAAAGGCGAAGAAAATTCACGCATGCGCACTGTGTTCTGATTGTTGGCATGGCAACCATTATCAACGGACGATTTAAATTACTTTTAGGTTAGTTGTATGCTTTTGTAATTAAATTGTATTTATGTTAATTATATATTTTTTGATATATGCTTATAGTTTTAAGTACATCGTTTTTTAAGTAGTTTTTTTTAACCTGTTTTCAATGATTTAAATTATTTTTAGGTTAGTTGCATGCTTTTGTAATTAAATTGTATTTATGTTAATTATATATTTTTTGATATATGCTTATAGTTTTAAGTACATCGTTTTTTAAGTAGTTTTTTAAATCTGTTTTCGACCGATTATTTTAAACGATTCATTTTATTTTCTTAGTGTTTGATGCATTTAAAATGAAACATTGTTAATGAATCGATCCGTTCATGATGAATCTGAGAAAATTTTGTTGACAAATTCTTGAGATATTATACAAATTAAGAAAGATATTCTTTAGTGCCCATAAAGTTTAAACGCTCAGTGACTCTATTATCAGTAATCATATTATTAAAAAAAAATGCTTTGTTTCAGTAAAAAATATTATTATATTAATTGCAGATTAATCATTTACACTTTAATTTAAAGCATAAATTCTACGAGGGGCAACAGAAAATGAGAGAGATACATATCGCGTTATGACTGAATGCCTTTATAATATTATGAGTGAATTATATGACTATCAAAATTTGAAGTTTTAAAATATTTTGCTGAAGAATCTATTAAAGTTGGAATTGCATAAAATATTTAATTATTAAAATTTTAACGAACATTAAGATTGGCGAACCGGCTGGTCGCCAAAGGCGGCTAGTAAAATAATAAAACTTTCTTTTACTCATTCTAAATATCAATCAGTGGTAGGATCGATTTTTTTAATTATAAGCCGAAATATTTTTTAGAGTTTTCAAGTAATATAATAGGAAATTGGCAGTATAAAGTTTATCAATTAGAACAGTTGTTAGAATAATTTTCCAAAATTTAAACAATGCTTGATTTTAGTTTTAATGAGTTCGAGAGAACAATCTTTGTAAATTAAATGAAAGCATAAATTTAAATTACTTTAAATATACTATCAAGACTGAATATATAGTACTTATAGTATATTTCTTTGCAATAAGGTAGTAATTTCCTTAAGTATTATTTTATAAACAGAGAATTAAAAGGGCATGATGATATTTTATTGATTTTTCTATTTTTATATTCTATTTAAAATTTTTCTCAATTATATAGAATTAATAACATGTGTATACAAAATGCTGTGATTTCATTGTTTTAGTATACAAATTTAGATACTAAAGCAATAAAAATATTGTTGGAAAATAAATATACTTAAAATATTTATAAGAAAATTTTCAGTAATGAGAGAAAAATTATAAGAATAGAAAATTAGTATTAAAAAACTTATTTTTTGAATTTTAAAGCAGATGATAAAAGGTTTTTCGAACAATATTCTCCGAAATTAATTAGATAAAAAAACTTAAAATTTTGATTAAATTAAAAATTTAATTAAATTTCTCGTATTGATCATCTACTACTGAGGACATAATTAAAGGCTAAATTTGGTAGCCATAAGCCAATAATAAGCTAATAATAGTTTTGAATGATTTTTTTTCGTCACCCAAGTAAATTCAATAAAATATGACAGCTTATAATCATCCTCCTATAAAAATTTAGTTTTTTTTATTTATTTTCTTTAATCTTAGAAATATTGTCAGGTTCGTGTCCCGATTCCACCGAAGAACCGTCGTGTAAGGGGGTCTGTTGCAAGTTAAATTCGTCTTGACCAAACGTCCTCCCACTGGTGTGGTGTGGTGTGGAGAGGAGGGTGCCAGCTCACGTGTCGTCCTCGTCATCTGACCGCGGTTCAAAATTACGAGGTCCGTCCCAAAATAGCCCTAGTGTTGCTTTACAATGGGACATTAATATACCTAAACTAAACCAAACTAAACAAAGAATTTTATTAATGATATTAAAAAGATTAATGAATTTGCACATGGCTGCCCTTCGTGGCTCGTAACACATCGAAACGAAATTCGTCAGGCCAAACGTCCTCCCGCTGGTGTGGTGTGGTGTGGAGAGGAGGGTGCCAGCTCACGTGTCGTCCTCGTCATCTGACCGCGGTTCAAAATGACGAGGCCCGTCCCTAAATAGCCCTAGTGTTGCTTTACAATGGGACATTAATATAACTAAACTAAACCAAACTAAACAAAGAATTTTATTAATGATATTAAAAAGATTAATGAATTTGCACATGGCTGCTCTTCGTGGCTCGTAACACATCGAAACGAAATTCATCAGGCCAAACCTCCTCCCGCTGGTGTGGCGTGGTGTGGAGAGGGGGGTGCCAGCTCAGGTCTCGTCCTCGTCATCTGGCCGAGGTTCAAAATGACGCGGTCCGTCTCAAAATAGCCCTAGTGTTGCTTTAAACGGGACGTAAATATAACCAAACCAAACAAACTTAGAAATACTGTTTACTGATGAAATATATGTTTAATTCCGTTTCCAAAGATAATTAAAAAGGTATTCTAGCAGTTTATTTGCGAAATATATTAAATTTTTGGTACGAGGATACGTAATTGTTCAACTCAGGAAAAGCTCACAATGCAGTGAATACCACTTTTTCTTTCTCCAGGTGCAGGTCGGAGATTGCTATTTGGCGACCGATTGCAGGCAGAGAGTAGTCGAAGCCCTCGGCGAAGGATTGGCGGGGAAGTCCGTGCAGGTAAGTTAGAAGTACTGAATGAAGAAATAAATTTTGAACAAAGGCTATATTTTAGAACAAGGCTGTCTAACTCAAATGCTATCAAATTTAAAAGATCTAACTAACGGGTCACAACTCCATCCTCCTCAATTTTTATAAAAAGGCAGATTCAGACAAAAACGCAGTATTTCCTGCCTGACAATTAACATCTATTTTTCTTCTACTAGTTCTATTTCGATGTTTGTCTTGTCTACAATAACCAGATTTGAAGCTTATCTAAGTGAATGTCAATCATTTTATATCTTGAAGGAGCGTAACTTCTTTCTGTAAGTGTAAATAATTGTCTGCAGAGACGAATGCTACTAGGGTTTATACAAAAACCGACTTTTTGAAAAACCGGTTTTCGAATTCAATATTTCAAAAAACCCGGTTTTCGAATTCAATATTTCAAAAAACCCGGTTTTCGAATTTTTGTCAAAAATAAATAGAATAGGGAAAAATATTTAATTTAATTTATGTAGGACTCAGAAATCACTACTATTTTAGAACGCACATTTAATTACATTTAGGACGATTAGGACATTTAGGATATATATACATTAACATAAAAGAATTGAACATTCAGTAGATTTCGTCGAATACGTCGCGTCTCGTCTCGTCTTTACTTCGTCCAGATCCGTCTGATCTGACACGTCTTTACTCTCGTCCAGATCCGTCTGATCTGACACGTCTTTACTCTCGTCCAGATCCGTCTGATCTGACACGTCTTTTCTTAGTAGATCACTAAGCGGTTTTGCGATTTTTGAATAGTGGGGTATGAATTTCCGAAAATAACTAGCAAGGCCTAAAAAGCTTTGTACTTGTTTAACAGTTTGTGGTTGTGGAAATTTTTTTACAGCTACCGTTTTAGATACAGAGGGCTGTATAGTTCCGTTTTGGATTCTATAGCCTAAAAATTCTATTTGTGGTTTTAAAAACTGACACTTCTTAAAATTAAACTCCAAACCGTACTCTGATGCAACCTTCAGAACACGTTGTAATTTTTCTAGCCCTTCTTCCTCGGTTTTGGATGGTATAATAATGTCGTCCATATAAATCAGTACAGTTCCATCTAGCATCAAATTCCTAAATATCACATTAATGTAACGCTGAAATACACTCGGACTATTGGAAAGTCCAAATGGTACTTTAAGAAATTCCCACTGGCCATGATGTGTTACAAAAGACGTAAATTTTGTGCTATCTTTCTCTACGTCTACATGAAAAAATCCGTTTTTCAAGTCCAAAGTAGTAAATATTTTTGATTGCTCAAGTTTGTCGAGCAAATCTTCTATGAGGGGTAAAGGGTACCGATCTTTAATCATCTTTTTATTTAGCTTACGATAATCAATGCATAACCTATAACTATCATCCTTCTTCTTGCACAAAACCACGGGTGAAGAAAAATTTGAACTACTGGGTTTTATTATCCCTTCCTGTAACCATTTATCAATCTGAGTTTCAACGAATTTTTGTTCTTTAAAAGGCAGCCTTCGAGGGTTATGACTAATCGGAATATCATCGCTCAATATTATTTTCATTTGCAAATCCGTACTTTTTGTTTTGTTTGGCGAATACTTATTTAAAAGACGATTTATTTCCTGTCTCAACGGTTTTTTTACATGACTCATGTCGATTTCATCATAGTTTATCGAATCCGTTAAATGAATGAAGTATGGGAGAGGATGTGTATTTATTTTATTGCCAGTCTCAGCAAAAATAGGTGCCTGACTGTCTCTTTTCAGCTCCGAGGAACGTAGTGATACGACCTTGACCTCGTTTCTCACCAGCCGGGTGTAATTTATTTGGGCTCTTTTTTCATGAATGATAATTTGATTTTCTTGGAATGAAAAGCTTAGGTTATTTAATACGTCCATACCAATGATTATTTCGTTCGGCATTATTTCTAACACATACACATTAGTTGATATTACATATTCATCAATTAATATATCACAATAAAAAAAACCTAGAGGAGTAATGCTATCTCCACTTATACCAGCTAATTTAACATTATCAGTCATTAAATTAGGTTTACCAATTTTCAAATAAAAATCATAATTAATCATAGTAATATCACTTCCAGTATCAATTAATGCATCACAATTTACACCATTTATTTCAACATTTTTACTAAGCTTATTTACAGTTTTTGGAGAGTTACGAGTATATACTTTATTAGAGAGAGACACTTTAAAATCTCTTTGCGGGCAGTTACTGGCTTTGTGGCCAAAGTTACCACATTGGAAACATTTCAATCCTTTGTTTTTAAACTTGCAATTAGTTGATTTGTGGCCAGTCTCATTGCAATTAAAACATTTATTATTACTCTTGTTATAGTAATTATCATCAGCATAATTCTTTTGAGCACGAACGAACGGCAATGGTGAATTTTTAGCTTCTTTCGCGATATCAAATTTACTTCTGTTTTCGGAAACACGCCAATTTCTGTTTGTTTCCTTTTTAAGGTGACTTCGTGCAGCTTCATATTCGTCCAGTTTATTAACCAAATCTTCTACTTTCTTTATTTTGGGTAAATCGTCGAGGAAATGATCGCGTACGTCATTTGGTATTTTACTCTTTAACTGGTCAACGACCATTAGCTGCTTTAAATCTTCAAAATCGGTTATTTCTAAACAATTTATCCATTCCTCAAAAAAGTTATTCAGTTCAAAACCGAAATCCCGCCATGATGAAGAAGAATCTCGTTTGTGAGTAAAGAACTTCTGTCTGAGTTGTTCGGAAGTTAATTTAAATCTTTTAAGCAAGAGTTTTTTTATGTAATCATAGTCATTAGCTGATGGATCAGGTTCGCGAGCAATTAAATTGACTATATCCAATGGTAATAACCCGAGTAAATAAGAAATCCAGTTTTCTTTTGCAATGTTAGCCCTACTTATTTGTTTCTCAAATAACGAAAGGTAAACACTTATGTCTCCGCTATTATCGTAATTCTTTAGCAATTTTAATATATCAGTCTTAGGCATATCTGATGCAGTTAAAGTATTTTCTCTACTTTTTAACTCAAGTTCTAACTTTTTCAAAGTATATTCACGCTCATTCTTTTCGGCTTCTGCCTTAGCCTTTTCGGCTTTGGCCTTTTCAGCATCTAACCTTTCGCGCTCCTGAGTGATAGTTAAAAGTAAATCTTTTACGAACTTTTCGTCATAGTCTTTCGACTTTGTTATCATTGTAACTAACTGTCGCACTTTGGCATCCTGTGGTGCCGTTAGTTCTAATTCGTCTACTAAAGTTAGTAAGTCGCTCTTTCGTGCTCGTGTAAGAAATGCCATACTTGAGAATAAATCAAAATTGTACTCACAATTTCTTCAACGTCGATCCACACTGCGTCAGTCCACAAGGAGTTGGTATCCAAAAGGTTTATTGTAGCACGTCAAATTGCTCTACGTCAAATTTCACTCCTGTTTGGCTCTTCATTAATATCTCGGCCGAACCCCCATATTTGTAGGACTCAGAAATCACTACTATTTTAGAACGCACATTTAATTACATTTAGGACGATTAGGACATTTAGGATATATATACATTAACATAAAAGAATTGAACATTCAGTAGATTTCGTCGAATACGTCGCGTCTCGTCTCGTCTAGTCTCGTCTTTACTTCGTCCAGATCCGTCTGATCTGACACGTCTTTTCTCTCGTCCAGATCCGTCTGATCTGCCCTCCGTCTAACCAGCGTCAACTCCGTCTAACAACCAGCAGATGGCGCTCGTCACTACATTTATATAAAATAACAGAAAACGAAATCGATATCAAAATCAAAGTCAATATATATATATATATATATAATAAGGATTACATATACATATTACTTACACAAAATAACGAAAACTCAAACTAAAATTTCAAATAATATATATATTACTTTTACTAATTTAAATTTCTCCTATGAAAATGGGATTTTAAAAAACATAAAATATTCACTGAACTGTGGCTAGGTCTTGTTCTTATTTTGGACATATATATTGACATATTGCCTGAAATTGAAAATACTCGTTTACTAGCTATTGAGCTTGGTTTTATAATCTTCAGGGCATCAAATAACAAATCTAAGTGTTTTTGTTATTTTATTCGTTGCCTCAAATAACGAAAATTCAGCTTTCAGTGTCTTTCGATTTGTAAGTTTTTCTTCAGGGTCTTCAAAAAACTTATGAATTGATTTTTCTGTGGCTTCTTTTAAAAAAGCATTACTCTGATTTCTTCGGTTTGCGTATCATCAGAATCGGTTTCTACATAAGAATTTGGAAATATTCAAAACAATATATTTCCAGATAACTTAATAATTTCGCATTTTGAAGCTAAAGAAAGTACACTAAATTTCTTCGCTGGACTAGAAATGTTTTGTGGATTTTGCAAATACAGTAAAATAGTTGGTAATTCTACTTGTCTTCTTTCTTGAATTCGTTCTTTTAAAGCATATAATGATTTGAAACTTATTTCAGGGTTTAAATTGTTTAATTTAATTAACAGAAATTCAAATATACCTTCACATGTTAATAAAATGACATCTCATCGTCCTAAGCCTCCGGCTGTTTAGACGCATTGGTCTCAACCGATAAAATTCTATTTTTTAAGACGAGGAATATTCAGGCGTTCCAGAAAACCTGTTTTCAAATGTGACAAATTTACTTAAAAAAAAGAGGTTTTGAAAAATTGACAAACCCTAAATGCTACCACACCTGAAATAATTTCATTTATTAGCTTCAGAGTATTTGCAAAGTCTTAATACCTTGATTGGCAAACATTTGTTAAATACGGTTGTTCCAACTGCACTGAATTTGGTTTCAAATCTGAATAACTTTGGATAACAATTATTATTTACATATATCTAATATATCAAAATCTCATGTCATGGTGTTTGTGTTCGCACTCCTCCGAAACGGCTCGACCGATTTTCATGAAATTTTTTATGTGTATTTGGTATGAGAATAGATCGTAAAGTATATTTCACAGTGCTAGGTAATTACGGTGTTCCCATCCACTTTCACCGTACGCTGATGAGATCAACGCTTGCTTGAAATTATCGCCACTGTGGCGTAATATTGAAAAAGACCAGCTAATCTATCTAATATATCAAAATCTCATGTCATGGTGTTTGTGTTCGCACTCCTCCGAAACGGCTCGACCGATTTTCATGAAATTTTTTATGTGTATTTGACAGGTATTAGAATAGGTCGTAAAGTATATTTTATAACGCTAGGTAATTAGGGTGTCCCTATCCACGTTCACCGTACGCTGATGAGATCAACGCTTGCTTGAAATCATCGCCACTGTGACGTAACGTTGAAAAAGTCCAGCTAAAAATAAACACGCGCGTCCAAATGCTACAAGATCCATCTGCTGACACATTCTCGGACCAATTGTTAGATGTCGGCGATGGAAAAGTGGCTGTCTAATAAAATACTGGATGTATAAAATTGCCCACTAACTTCTGCACTATCGTTTATTCGCAAAATGCTCTCATTGACTGCATATTTCCCGATGTACGCACATAATACATAAATCATGCATGGCTGGCAGAAAGAGCTATTTTGGCAGCAAAAAATGTGGACGTCGACGATTTAAACTTCAAGATACAACAGTCGTTGCCAGGCGACTTGGTATCATACAAATGGATCAATACAGTTTGCGATGCTAACGAAGCTGTAAATTATTCAACAGAGTTTTTGAACTCACTGGATTTGCCATGCATGTCACCCTACTTTCTACGACTGAATGTTGGATCTCCGGTTATTTTACTTCGGAATTTGAACCCACCATGGCTGTGCAATGACACGCGATTGATCATTAAAAAATGGACGAAAAACGTTATCGAAGCAGTCATTTTGAATGGCATTTTCCGAGCCGAAAATGTTTTGCTGCCATGAGTTCCAATGATTCTCACAGACGTGCCAATCGAATTCAAACGCGTTTAATTTCCTATTAGATTCGCATTCGCAGTGACAATCAATAAGTCGCAAAGCCAAACGATGTCTGTTTGCGGCTTAGATTTGGGCACACAATGTTTTTTCACACGGGGCATGTTCTCGCGTGGGCAAACTATCGAGCTTATTTGTGTTGACTAAAGACGGACTGAGAAAAATATCGTACACTCATTTGCTCTTCGAAATGAATATTGATTTTCTTTATTTCATTTTTATACTTTAGGACAAAAAATATATATAATTTTTTTAACTTTACTTTTAACTTTTAAGAGATCAAACAATGTATATGTTCGTTATGTTAATGAAATACATTGTATTGAGAAAATGAATGGTTGGTGTTTTTTTTTTTTTTTTTTTTTTTTTATCGGCGATCATCGTCTACAGTGCTCCATTCCTCTTTCTGTCATAGATCCCATCCCCACACACTCACAATGTATTCGTTAACAACCAAAATATTCAATAGAAATAATTTATAAGGCAGAACAACGTTTGCCGGGTCAGATAGTCTCATTATAAACATAAGATGCTCTGCACTTCACGATATTTTGTGGTATTTAGAATATAGAACAATGCCTTACAGATATTGTACAATATACTGTGCCGATTGGATTAGGATTGATTCTATGTCTATGGACGAAGAAGAAATAGAAGAAAACAAAGTTTTTTTTTTCTCAATGGTTTAAAACCACCCAACTTTTCTGTTGTTAATGAAAAGTGTTGATGTAATGTAATCGTTTAAAGGTAAATATTAATGTTTGTTACTAGTAATTATGTATTATTACGAATTTTAAAGATGAAATTACAAAATTTTCATTGAAATCTAGGGGGTTCCGCCCCCTGGTCGCTTTTGCTCGCTCACCCCCATGAACTGTTAAAGCAGTTCCTCACGGATCGCTTCGCTCGCCCACCATCTACTAAACCATTTTAGTCTAGCAATAGATATATTCAGATTCAATTTATTCCAAAATATGATAAAACAATGAAAGAAACAAAAAAAGGCAAAGCAAAAAGTACACTCGCAAAATTCACCTGCATCAAAGTTCTTTGTAAACACACATAACCTTTCATTTAAATAATTATATACATCCACCAAAGAAACAAATTTTTAAAAATTGTGCTTTTCTCACAATTTTTAAAATTTGGGAACTATACCATAGAAACAGAATTAAAAAAAAATGATATTTACAACAAAAAAAAAATTAAAACAAATTTGCCACTTGAATTTACTTTTTTCCCGGTAACGTTCTTGACAAAAAGAACAGTGCCACAACTATGCTCCAGTAGTTCGGAAACTTCGCTCCGTACACATAAACATTTTACCCTATCTCGTTCATAACGACTGGATCTTCTTATGGACGATTCTTGAACATTTTCATTCGATCTGTTTTCTCTTTTTCGACGATTTCGTTTTAAAATCGATACGGTACGACTTAAAGTCATCGTAAAAAAGTTTGTCCGTTTTTTAATTTATTGTTTAAAAAAATTTCAAACCGATACAAGAATAGCGTTCTCTTAAAATCTTATCAAACCGCGCGTTGAAGTTCCCGGGCGAGGTTGAAGTGCTTCCAAATGGCTATTAACAAATTCGGCCTGATTTTGCGTCCACGTAAGCGTTTTATATAGAAAGATTTTGTTGCATATTGTTATTTTTGATTAAGAATAATTCGTTGTGGATTGCTTGCGATTCGCGCACTGTGAATTTATCATCCTCATTTTAGAAGTTATATAGAATTCAAGTTACTGGATTTGTCAATAGTGGATGCAGTTTGGTGGAATAGCTGGAATAGTTATAATAGTGTAATAGCTATCCATTTAGCATCAGCATTTTGACTGTTTCGTTACAGAGGGTACCACGTTTTGCGGGGAGATCTAGAGGATAGTAGCTGAGCAACTAATGGTGTTTGAAGGCACATAAGAATTTTGGATAAGTATACTTTGAGTAGATAGACACATTCAGAGAACTTCAGAACACTTCACCTCCTTGTCAGCGTGGATAAGAATCCAGCCAATAAGTAATCGGGTTATCGCTCTGGTGTACAATAATAGAGGAGTCATAATCGATTGAGTTCCAGTTATTCCTATATCGATGATGCAGCTTATCTTCTACGATAAAGATTGGACCGTGTTTGATGACAATCCTTAGGACTCTACCATTTGTTTACCTGTTATCAGTAAATTTTTACTGGGCTAGACTGAGATAATCCCTATATGATCATCTATAGTGAGTACTGTAAGATACGCAATTGCTTAAGAAAAAGTGCAAATGATTTTTTGAGGCAACATCTATAGTGAGTACTGTAAGGTACGCAATAGCTTAAGAAAAAGTGCAAATGATGTTTTGAGGCAACATCTATAGTGAGTACTGTAAGGTACGCAATAGCTTAAGAAAAAGTGCAAATGATGTTTTGAGGCAACATCTATAGTGAGTACTGTAAGGTACGCAATAGCTTAAGAAAAAGTGCAAATGATATTTTTGAGGAAAAGATTTAATTTAGGTACTTGAGTGAATATCCGTTCTGAAGATACTCATTGTTTGTGTGACATATTCTTTCTACTGATGAGACTTTTTTTGATGTAGTTTTAAATATTTGAATATTTAACTACACTGGTGCTCAGAATTAAGAGAATTTGTATATTTTGTCGAATAACTAGCACTCTCGAATTGTGGTTTTGTAGAAACGCAGCAGAGGTTTGATGGTCTGGGCAGGCATCATGTTGGATGACCGCACAGACCTCCATGTCTTTGAAAGAGGCATTGTGACTGGTGTGAGGTATAGGAATGAGATCTTGAAGCCCTGTGTTCCCTTTCCAGAGGTGCAGTTGGCAATGATTTCTTTTTAATGGATGACAACGTGAGGCCACCTAGAGATCATCTGATCGACGAATTTCTGGAAAGTGTGGATATTCGCCAAATGGATTGGCCAGCCAGATCTCAACCTTATAGAACATGCTGGAAACACTCTGGAGAGTACAAATTCAAATAGCAATCAACCCTCCGAGAGCTATCCAGGGATTGAAAACAGCGTTGCTGAACGAATGGGACCACTGGCAAAAATAAATTCCAGCATGGAATCCCAGAGCGAGGCCTGTATATCTGCAAGAAGGGACCATACCTCCTATTAATTCATTTTTTATTCTATTCTGCAACTGCTGTTTCATGCTTTTAGCGCATTGAGATGCGTGAGGATAGAACCTGGGACCTTGATACCAAAACAATTGCTCGGGTAGCAGGGCTGTTAACTGGCTTATATGCTATTCACCACATGCTTTTCACCTCCGATGAGTGTTACGCACGATCATGTGTGTGTGTGTATTATAACTGTTGAATGATCATTTTTTTTTGTATTATATCAACCTATGAAAAAATAAATTTCATTAAAATCTGACTAGTTTGAACACCAGTGTATTTTAAGTTATAAGGTTATCAAGACCATTTTGGCTTAAATTATCATCCTTTCATTGCCCGTTGAATGAAAAAAAAATCCCACAATAAGTGGGACAATTCCGTTTAAAAAGTTATTCCGTTAAGATATTAAAAAAGTTCCGTTAAGATCATGTACAAAACCACATTTTATTTTCTGAGTATTTTATTTTAAACATTATTTTTATATCAATTCAATAGTTGTTGTGAACTATACGCATTCATGAAAATGCTTCTTTCCACAGATGGGGCCTTTCGAAAAAACCTTGACCAAAGATGACCAAGATGCTTTGAGCAGAGCGGTGGGACGACTCAGAAGTATATGCCAGGTGAGTGATGGGAAGATTCAATTTGTATCCGTTTCTTTTCTATTTGCAAATGCTAGTTAAATTTATTAGCATAAGCCTTTCTTAAGTATCTAACAACTGTATTATGAAGGGTGTCCCAAAATTAACACAAGATTTGAATTTACCACCATTTGTGCAGTAAAGTGTTGGCAACCTAATTAAAAGCACCATTTGACAGTTGATAATTTAGGTTACTAAAAATGGAGAATTACGCGATATAACAACGTTATATCGTTAACGCTAGATTTACATAAAATAATTTTTTTTAAAATTGTTATATTTTTATTGAATTGCTTACACAGGATAAGGTTATGTATAACCTCAATTAAAACAAGATTTGAATTTGCCATCATTTGTGCAGTGGCAACCTAATTAAATGCACCATTTGACAGTTGATAATTTAGGTTACTAAAAATGGAGAATTACGCGATATAACGACGTTATATCGTTAACGCTAGATTTACATAAAATAATTTTTTTTTAAATTGTTATATTTTTATTGAATTGCTTACACAGGATAAGGTTATGTATAACCTCAATTAAAACAAGATTTGAATTTACCATCATTTGTGCAGTGGCAACCTAATTAAATGCACCATTTGACAGTTGATAATTTAGGTTACTAAAAATGGAGAATTACGCGATATAACAACGTTATATCGTTAACGCTAGATTTACATAAAATAATTTTTTTTAAAATTGTTATATTTTTATTGAATTGCTTACACAGGATAAGGTTATGTATAACCTCAATTAAAACAAGATTTGAATTTACCATCATTTGTGCAGTGGCAACCTAATTAAATGCACCATTTGACAGTTGATAATTTAGGTTACTAAAAATGGAGAATTACGCGATATAACGACGTTATATCGTTAACGCTAGATTTACATAAAATAATTTTTTTTTAAATTGTTATATTTTTATTGAATTGCTTACACAGGATAAGGTTATGTATAACCTTAATTAAAGCAAGATTTGAATTTACCACCATTTGTGCAGTAAAGTGTTGGCAACCTAATTAAAAGCACCATTTGACAGTTGATAATTTAGGTTACTAAAAATGGAGAATTACGCGATATAACAACGTTATATCGTTAACGCTAGATTTACATAAAATAATTTTTTTTAAAATTGTTATATTTTTATTGAATTGCTTACACAGGATAAGGTTATGTATAACCTCAATTAAAACAAGATTTGAATTTACCATCATTTGTGCAGTGGCAACCTAATTAAATGCACCATTTGACAGTTGATAATTTAGGTTACTAAAAATGGAGAATTACGCGATATAACGACGTTATATCGTTAACGCTAGATTTACATAAAATAATTTTTTTTAAATTGTTATATTTTTATTGAATTGCTTACACAGGATAAGGTTATGTATAACCTTAATTAAAGCAAGATTTGAATTTACCACCATTTGTGCAGTAAAGTGTTGGCAACCTAATTAAAAGCACCATTTGACAGTTGATAATTTAGGGTTACTAAAAATGGAGAATTACGCGATATAACGACGTTATATCGTTAACGCTAGATTTACATAAAATAATTTTTTTTAAAATTGTTATATTTTTATTGAATTGCTTACACAGGATAAGGTTATGTATAACCTCAATTAAAACAAGATTTGAATTTACCATCATTTGTGCAGTGGCAACCTAATTAAATGCACCATTTGACAGTTGATAATTTAGGTTACTAAAAATGGAGAATTACGCGATATAGCGACGTTATATCGTTAACGCTAGATTTACATAAAATAATTTTTTTTTAAATTGTTATATTTTTATTGAATTGCTTACACAGGAATAATGTTATGTATAACCTTAATTAAAGCAAGATTTGAATTTACCATCATTTGTGCAGTAAAGTGTTGGCAACCTAATTAAAAGAACCATTTGACAGTTGAAAATTTAGGGTTACTAAAAATGGAGAATTACGCGATATAACGACGTTATATCATTAACGCTAGACTTACATAAAATAATTTTTTTTAATTGTTATATTTTTATTGAAATGCTTACACAGGATAAGGTTATGAATAACCTTAATTAAAGCAAGATTTGAATTTACCATCATTTGTGCAGTAAAGTGTTGGCAACCTAATTAAAAGAACCATTTGACAGTTGATAATTTAGGGTTACTAAAAATGGAGAATTACGCGATATAACGACGTTATATCATTAACGCTAGACTTACATAAAATAATTTTTTTTAATTGTTATATTTTTATTGAAATGCTTACACAGGATAAGGTTATGAATAACCTTAATTAAAGCAAGATTTGAATTTACCATCATTTGTGCAGTAAAGTGTTGGCAACCTAATTAAAAGAACCATTTGACAGTTGATAATTTAGGGTTACTAAAAATGGAGAATTACGCGATATAACGACGTTATATCATTAACGCTAGACTTACATAAAATAATTTTTTTTAATTGTTATATTTTTATTGAAATGCTTACACAGGATAAGTTTATGTATAACCTTAATTAAAGCAAGATTTGAATTTACCATCATTTGTGCAGTAAAGTGTTGGCAACCTAATTAAAAGAACCATTTGACAGTTGATAATTTAGGTTACTAAAAATGGAGAATTACACGATATAGCGACGTTATATCGTTAACGCTAGATTTACATAAAATAATTTTTTTTAAATTGTTATATTTTTATTGAATTGCTTACACAGGAATAATGTTATGTATAACCTCAATTAAAACAAGATTTGAATTTACCATCATTTGTGCAGTGGCAACCTAATTAAATGCACCATTTGACAGTTGATAATTTAGGTTACTAAAAATGGAGAATTACGCGATATAACGACGTTATATCGTTAACGCTAGATTTACATAAAATAATTTTTTTTAAATTGTTATATTTTTATTGAATTGCTTACACAGGAATAATGTTATGTATAACCTCAATTAAAACAAGATTTGAATTTACCATCATTTGTGCAGTGGCAACCTAATTAAATGCACCATTTGACAGTTGATAATTTAGGTTACTAAAAATGGAGAATTACGCGATATAACGACGTTATATCGTTAACGCTAGATTTACATAAAATAATTTTTTTTAAATTGTTATATTTTTATTGAATTGCTTACACAGGAATAATGTTATGTATAACCTTAATTAAAACAAGATTTGAATTTACCATCATTTGTGCAGTAAAGTGCTGGCAACCTAATTAAAAGCACCATTTGACAGTTGATAATTTAGGTTATTAAAAATGGAGAATTACGCGATATAACGACGTTATATCATTAACGCTAGATTTACATAAAATAATTTTTTTTTAATTGTTATATTTTTATTGAATTGCTTACACAGGATAAGGTTATGAATAACCTCAATTAAAACAAGATTTGAATTTACCATCATTTGTGCAGTGGCAACCTAATTAAATGCACCATTTGACAGTTGATAATTTAGGTTACTAAAAATGGAGAATTACGCGATATAACGACGTTATATCATTAACGCTAGATTTACATAAAATAATTTTTTTTTAAATTGTTATATTTTTATTGAATTGCTTACACAGGAATAATGTTATGTATAACCTTAATTAAAGCAAGATTTGAATTTACCACCATTTGTGCAGTGGCAACCTAATTAAATGCACCATTTGACAGTTGATAATTTAGGTTACTAAAAATGGAGAATTACGCGATATAACGACGTTATATCGTTAACGCTGGATTTACATAAAATAATTTTTTTTTAAATTGTTATATTTTTATTGAATTGCTTACACAGGAATAATGTTATGTATAACCTTAATTAAAGCAAGATTTGAATTTACCATCATTTGTGCAGTAAAGTGCTGGCAACCTAATTAAAAGCACCATTTGACAGTTGATAATTTAGGTTACTAAAAATGGAGAATTACGCGATATAACGACGTTATATCATTAACGCTAGATTTACATAAAATAATTTTTTTTTAAATTGTTATATTTTTATTGAATTGCTTACACAGGAATAATGTTATGTATAACCTTAATTAAAGCAAGATTTGAATTTACCATCATTTGTGCAGTAAAGTGCTGGCAACCTAATTAAAAGCACCATTTGACAGTTGATAATTTAGGGTTACTAAAAATGGAGAATTACGCGATATAACGACGTTATATCGTTAACGCTAGATTTATATAAAATAATTTTTTTTAAAATTGTTATATTTTTATTGAATTGCTTACACAGGAATAATGTTATGTATAACCTTAATTAAAGCAAGATTTGAATTTACCATCATTTGTGCAGTAAAGTGCTGGCAACCTAATTAAAAGCACCATTTGACAGTTGATAATTTAGGGTTACTAAAAATGGAGAATTACGCGATATAACGACGTTATATCGTTAACGCTAGATTTACATAAAATAATTTTTTTTAAATTGTTATATTTTTATTGAATTGCTTACACAGGAATAATGTTATGTATGACCTTAATTAAAGCAAGATTTGAATTTACCATCATTTGTGCAGTAAAGTGCTGGCAACCTAATTAAAAGCACCATTTGACAGTTGATAATTTAGGGTTACTAAAAATGGAGAATTACGCGATATAACGACGTTATATCGTTAACGCTAGATTTATATAAAATAATTTTTTTTTAAATTGTTATATTTTTATTGAATTGCTTACACAGGAATAATGTTATGTATAACCTTAATTAAAGCAAGATTTGAATTTACCATCATTTGTGCAGTAAAGTGCTGGCAACCTAATTAAAAGCACCATTTGACAGTTGATAATTTAGGGTTACTAAAAATGGAGAATTACGCGATATACCGACGTTATATCGTTAACGCTAGATTTACATAAAATAATTTTTTTTAAATTGTTATATTTTTATTGAATTGCTTACACAGGAATAATGTTATGTATAACCTTAATTAAAGCAAGATTTGAATTTACCATCATTTGTGCAGTAAAGTGTTGGCAACCTAATTAAAAGCACCATTTGACAGTTGATAATTTAGGGTTACTAAAAATGGAGAATTACGCGATATACCGACGTTATATCGTTAACGCTAGATTTACATAAAATAATTTTTTTTTAAATTGTTATATTTTTATTGAATTGCTTACACAGGATAAGGTTATGTATAACCTTAATTAAAGCAAGATTTGAATTTACCATCATTTGTGCAGTAAAGTGTTGGCAACCTAATTAAAAGCACCATTTGACAGTTGATAATTTAGGTTACTAAAAATGGAGAATTACGCGATATAACGACGTTATATCATTAACGCTAGATTTACATAAAATAATTTTTTTAAATTGTTATATTTTTATTGAATTGCTTACACAGGATAAGGTTATGAATAACCTCAATTAAAACAAGATTTGAATTTACCATCATTTGTGCAGTGGCAACCTAATTAAATGCACCATTTGACAGTTGATAATTTAGGTTACTAAAAATGGAGAATTACGCGATATAACGACGTTATATCATTAACGCTAGATTTACATAAAATAATTTTTTTTTAAATTGTTATATTTTTATTGAATTGCTTACACAGGATAAGGTTATGAATAACCTTAATTAAAGCAAGATTTGAATTTACCATCATTTGTGCAGTAAAGTGTTGGCAACCAAATTAAAAGCACCATTTGACAGTTGATAATTTAGGTTACTAAAAATGGAGAATTACGCGATATAACGACGTTATATCATTAACGCTAGATTTACATAAAATAATTTTTTTTTAAATTGTTATATTTTTATTGAATTGCTTACACAGGATAAGGTTATGAATAACCTTAATTAAAGCAAGATTTGAATTTACCACCATTTGTGCAGTAAAGTGTTGGCAACCTAATTAAAAGCACCATTTGACAGTTGATAATTTAGGTTACTAAAAATGGAGAATTACGCGATATAACGACGTTATATCATTAACGCTAGATTTACATAAAATAATTTTTTTTAAATTGTTATATTTTTATTGAATTGCTTACACAGGATAAGGTTATGAATAACCTTAATTAAAGCAAGATTTGAATTTACCATCATTTGTGCAGTAAAGTGTTGGCAACCAAATTAAAAGCACCATTTGACAGTTGATAATTTAGGGTTACTAAAAATGGAGAATTACGCGATATACCGACGTTATATCATTAACGCTAGATTTACATAAAATAATTTTTTTTTAAATTGTTATATTTTTATTGAATTGCTTACACAGGATAAGGTTATGTATAACCTTAATTAAAGCAAGATTTGAATTTACCATCATTTGTGCAGTAAAGTGTTGGCAACCTAATTAAAAGCACCATTTGACAGTTGATAATTTAGGGTTACTAAAAATGGAGAATTACGCGATATAACGACGTTATATCGTTAACGCTAGATTTACATAAAATTATTTTTTTTTAAAATTGTTATATTTTTATTGAATTGCTTACACAGGATAAGGTTATGTATAACCTTAATTAAAGCAAGATTTGAATTTACCATCATTTGTGCAGTAAAGTGTTGGCAACCTAATTAAAAGAACCATTTGACAGTTGATAATTTAGGTTACTAAAAATGGAGAATTACACGATATAACGACGTTATATCATTAACGCTAGACCTACATAAAATAATTTTTTTTAATTGTTATATTTTTATTGAAATGCTTACACAGGATAAGTTTATGTATAACCTTAATTAAAGCAAGATTTGAATTTACCATCATTTGTGCAGTAAAGTGTTGGCAACCTAATTAAAAGAACCATTTGACAGTTGATAATTTAGGTTACTAAAAATGGAGAATTACACGATATAGCGACGTTATATCGTTAACGGTAGATTTGCATAAAATAATATATATATAATTGTTATATTTTTATTGAATCGCTTACACAGGATAAGGTTATGTATAGAATAACAAACTGTCGAAATTTTCCAAGCCCATTTTGTATAAATATGGCGGAATTTCTTTGATGCAGCGTTGAATTTCCTCCCTCAATGCACGCATGCTTGTGAGTTTGTTGGCATAGACTTTGATTTCAAATAACTCTATAAAAAGATACTCAATGGTGTTAAATCACACGATCTAGGACGTAAATTTTTAAATTTTCGAACTGTGGCAGTCAGATTATCACTTTCATTATTTTTGAAATATTGTTCAACAATGAAAATACTCTGTTCTATCACGTATCTTTCTATTTTTACTGACCCTAAACTGTCAGCTGTCAATTTTTTTTTTCATAAAACTGTCAATACTTTACTGCAAAAAATAATCAAATCCAACAAGGAGTTGATTGTCTATCTGTCTATACTTTTAGAAGCATGTAAACGCTATAATTCAAAAACGGAATTATTAAAATGCATCAAATTTGTTATGTGAATTTGTGACTACAAGTGTAGTTCTGTGTCAATTTTTTGTTTCATTCGGGTGGGAAAAGCGCATCTAAAACACAAATTCAATTTTTAGATACTATTAACCACACTCCAGGGCAGAGCCGACCTTCTCTATGAAGGGTCCTGTGGTGAATAGCATATAAGCCAGTTAACAGCTCTGCTACAAGAACAATTGTTTTGGTATCATGGTTATGTTACTGGACTGCTAACCACAAGGTCCCAGGTTCTATCCTCGCGCATACCAATCGACTAAATTGGTGACCTCAGACGATGAAACCTCAACCTTCGTACAGCTGTTGTGGTGCCATCTACCCGCAACCAAAGTCGTCAGACTCACTTGACGCAGCAAACCAAAGTCGTCACACTCACGTGACGCGGCACCCAACACACTCGCTACTCAACTGGGTACAGGCCCATTCAAACAACAGCTAATATTACATCACCACTCAACAGCCATATCGTTCGTCTCACCTCCGCCTCACTGGAGGGAGAGTCTGTGGTGAATAGTATATAAGCCAGTTAACAGCTCTGCTATTAGAACAATTGTTTTGGTATCATGGTTATGTTTCTGGACTGCTAACCACAAGGTCCCAGGTTCTATCCTAGCACATCACATATCGCTAAAGGCCCGTGTGCAAGAAACCAATTGGGGCCTTATATTTTTTGAAAAGTCTACAAATATACCAGTACGAACAGAAATTACTATTGCATGTTTATTTAATGCTATTAATTACTTCGGGAAAATTACAATTTTTTGCAATTTCTTTTTCGATGTTTAATATAGCAGGTGCATGTAAGCGTTATGCACACATGCTTGACCGAAGACAATTCTTTATTAATTTTAATTTGCTGAAAGAGCGCTAAGCATTTATTATAGCAACTGGCAACGTAAAGGGAAGTTTTAACACGGTTAATACATTTAGAAATAAAACATTATAATTATTAATTAATGTATATTGCAATATGTGTTGAGCGTTATTTACATCCCTTTCATTCGAATTCAAATCCCATAGCAAAACAATTATTTGGATTAGATTTTCATCTACATTGTTATTATAAAACATTACAAAGTTTTGGGAACATTTTTCAAATTCATGTCTTTCTAAACTTTTTATATGAGTGACTCATTTGAAATATTTTTAAATTTATCTTCTATCTGCGCAATAACAGTATCAGTTTGAAAGTTGAAAAAATAACATCTAAATTCCTCAACCGGCTTTTTTATAATTTCACCTTCCGCTATTTAAAAATATATATATATATATATATATATATATATATATATATATATATATATATATATTCAGAAAATAGTTCTGAAAGGTTCAAATTACTTCGAACGCTTTTGCTTCGTCTAAAAATGAGTTAAATTTTGTTCTTAATTTTTTTATTTCAGTTTTAATTCTATCGATTAAATTAAAAGCGCAATCGAGAACAACAGGTTTTACTTGAAATAGTTTATTTATAGTGCTAATTTTTGACAATATTGTAAACCTACTATTAAACATAAAATAAATGTCATTTCTTGTATTGAATCCATTAGACTTTTAGTTTCGAATACTGCTATATTATTATTTGCACCAATAACTTCTTCTAAGGCATTACAAGTTTGTTCGAATTGTATATACACTGCTTTAATCGTATCTATTTTGGCTCCCCAACGAGTGTCGCATAATGGTTTAAGAGTAATGTTTAAATGCTTTTGTAGAATTTCCCATCTTTTTGTAGATGCAGAAAATAAACAATATAAAAAAATTACTGCTGGAAGCGGCGTCATAAATTGATAACTTAAAAGAATGGCATAGGTTAGGCACATAAAATGCATGAGGGTTTAGAGCAATTATTGTAGATTGTATTCAAGATTTCACACAGTTTCTACACTTTCATTGCAAGATTGTGTAGCTTGTGCGGAACTTACTTTGCTAATTGAAGCTTGAATTGTAACTTCTGAAGTAGAAGGAATTTCATTGCCAGAATTATTTCGTTGACAAGAAAACAGATCTACTCATAACTTTTTGAAATATAGCTTTTCTCCTTTTTTCTTTTCTATTAATTTTCTTTGTTGAAACCAAGTCTTGGCACCCAGAGGAATACTTCCTTAGCATGGACATGATTAGATCTAACAATATTAAACATCTTAAAGTATGAATTATCAAAGTAATATACGCAATTTAATTTAGTAGGTGAGGTAAATGACCATACTTTATGCTTATAATATGTTGCACATTTGCACTTAACTGTAATATATCTGTAATTAACTGTAATATTTCAAAACCCATCGATTTTTCCAGTTAAGTTTCGTCCTTTCTTCGTTTCATCTCCCTATTACCGTTCAGAACATTATTTTAGTTCTTGATCATGTTGGGGCCCCTTAATCGCGGGACCCCGGTGCATAGCTTTCGCTGCATCTCCAAGATGGCCGGCCCTGCTTCATGGATTAATCGCCAAGAAACTCCCCAAAGATGACACGATACATTAACTTAAAATATTGAATTCATCCAAAGGATATTATTTCATAATATCCTTTGTACAGGTACGTCAGTTCTATGCAATACGTTCTCGGATTAATATCTTTATATAATATCTCTAATAGTTTTGGTTAGATCAGTCCAGCTAGTTAGATTTTGTTAGAACATCATATCTTAATACTTTCTATTTTTTGTCCAATACAAAAAAAAAAGCGTGTTTTAAATTTTATTTCTCTACGAAACAGATATTTGTTATAGTTGAAAGAATGTTATACCAACTTTTATGAATATTTTTTAATCGATTTTTATGATGAATACTTTTTCTACTGCAGGCAGCTCATCAGAAGGGCGTGAGAGTTCTAGTAGATGCAGAATTTACTTACCTCAATGAAGGACTGAGCGCCCTAGCCTTAGGGGCAGCGGCTGCTTTCAACTCCAGCATTCCGGTCGTTTGGAATACCTACCAGTGTTATCTCAAGGTCAGCTAATTTTATCTCTTTATTCATTTTGCGTTCTAAAACTACACTTAAAGCATCCAATAATAATTATAAGGAATGACAGTTCGATAAAATGCCAATGCTATCATGTTTGTTCTCTCGAAGCAATACATAACATGTTTATATATGGCTGTATTGTTACGAATCTGAAATATAGATTCTCTGAAATGTTAGTATTATAAATGTTAGTTAGTATTATTCAGAGAAATATAGATTCTCTGAAATGTATTATTATTAGAAAGAGAGATTTGCAAAGATTAGCGAAGGATGTAAAGTCATTGATTTCAACTTTGGCGATAAAAATGCACAACAACGAGGACGGTACCTTCAAGGAGTTGCTGAGTTCTTGACACGTAATCTCCTACACTAAAAAAAAAAAAATTACTGAAGAAATAAGGAATTTCTAAAATATGGTTCACTTTAGTTATGATAATACTAATATACTAAGTTGGGGACAGAAGAGAGAAAACTAGTAACAGACTCGTCACACGATCAACTGCAACACTTTCTCATGCCTCGATTGGGGTCAAGTGGTGCTGAAAGGGTTGAGCCTGTACAAGCAAGCAGAATGTTGATGATAGCTTTTTTTAATGGGATTTTCATGTGTCTGCACGAGACTCACTGCTTTTACTAGTTTCGAGTTTTTCATAATAGTGCTGATTTCTTTCGGGGCTCCCATAGTTTCTTTAAATAAATTGTTATCTTCTGGGCTCAGCTTTGCCATCTCTCTAACTGGCATTTCCAGTTTTCTATATTTTTCTTACGTAGGTTGGGGCTCTTGTCGTCTGATTATGCATGCGTGGGTTCTAGTAGGTTTTCTACTGTTTGGTATTCATGAGGATCGCTTAGAAAAATGGAGATTCTAAAAAATGCAAGAAATATGGATATATCTCTATTAGAAATTTAGATCAGGAGATTTTTCTGGAGAATTATATGTGATATTCTGTTTGAAGACTATATAAACCCAAGATAGAACTCAATAGGAGGGAGGGGGGTGAAGACTTCTCTCTGGAGTTCTGTTCAAAAAGCGAGTTGATGAGCCATAGAATGCTTTTGCTAACGCTGTTGCTCTTATTTAATAGCGAATTTTAGCTATTTAATAATGAATTAATAGAATTTTATAAGTGTTTGCAGCTTTTCCAGAAGAAAAGCTATTCACAGAATAAAGCCTTTTTTCCCATTGTCCAGCTTGTTGAAATAGATTCACACCATGAAATATGAAATTAGAGGAGAAAATGGTGAAAGGGCTGAAATATCTCGGGATGCAAACTATCTTTCTTAGCCTTCTGGCTTGCAGTCATGAATTTTTGAAACAATTGTCTAAGAGATTAATCCTATAAGCAATTAATTATCTTAATCTAGAGACTTTTATCTCTGAGAAATGAGATTTTAAGATTGATGAGCATTAATTTTTAATAATTCCTGTAGTTTGCTGATGAAGATATATTGGAACTTTTCCTATTTTTGTTCATAACTTATGACTGAAAAATATCAGTTCATTGCCAAGGCGTGAATAAATGTAATAAAACTAAAATGCTTTTGAGTATTCATCTTGAAATCTCAATTAAATTTTCTTGAATTCATTAATTGTTAAATAAAAAAGTAAGTAATGAAAAGACAAGCTAGTTGAAAACAGATTTTTAAGAATTTGTTGTCAGAATTACAACTCCTTTAAGAATAAAGCTATGCTAATACTATGGAAGCATATTCCATGCCTTGGTATCAAATCAAGTTAAGGTGTTTCGAATCAGACTCCCTTTTCCCCATAACATTTTCAATTTTTCGCTTCACTTCTTTAATTTTTCTATAATGCGTTACCTGAAATAATCTACCCCTTTTTAACTGCGTTTTTGATGAACAAGCTAAGTGAATAGAAAACTTTAAAGATTTAGAGGATCTTATTTCCTTTTTATTTTTTTCTCCTCAGGAAGCTGATTCTCGCGTTCGCATCGAATTGGAGTTACTAATGGAGCGGCTGGGTGTGTGTTTTGGAGGCAAGATGGTTCGTGGCGCCTACATGTTACAGGAGCGTCAACGGGCCCAACGACTGGGACTGCCCGACCCTATCTGTGAAAGCTACGAAGCAACAAGTGAGAACTACGACAGGTGAGGAAAAATTTGCTTACTTTTAAATAATCCAGTTAAAATATAAATCAGTATGATTAAATAATCACGAATTCTTTACTAGTAGATTAAAAAGCATTTCGAATACGGGTATTTATATTTTAAGAAAGATGCGAGAAATTAATTATTCATTGTTAAACATCTTTATAATTGTTTAATTCAGATATATTTTCATATAAAATGAAATAATGGCAAGAAATCATATTTGTTTTAATGAACAAAAGGTTATTATAGGTAAAGTAAAAATGAAATCTACGATCGCAAATTTCAAGTTATCATGTGAGAATATTATTTTTAAGTCATTATTTGTCTTCATTAATTTAAGTTTAAACCTGTTAAAACTGGTTTGAAACAATCACAAGGCTTCTCTGTAGGTCTCTATCCCTATTTAGATAAAAAATTTCTCGGTAATAAATCAGTACCTTTAAAAAAAACCATTTTTTTTAGGTTTTTAAATGATGTGAAACCAGTTTTGTGCAATAATATTTTTAGAGATTCCACATAAAAATACTAAATACTCGCTTAATTTTTAATAAATTACAAATACCAAATCACCTTCTTACTTTGCAAGGATTTTTTTGTTCTAAATGTAATACAGTAGACTCCCGATTATCCGCGGGCGGGTTATCCACGCCTGCCGCACAAAGTTTTTTTTTTTTTTTTTTTTGACTGATTTTTTCAAAAAGGTGCAGTTTTACAGTTATGCTTTTGTAATTACATAATATATTACAGTATTAAAACAGTACATATGTATTCATTTTTCTGTGTATCCTTGACGCCTCTCGTAAGTACAAAGCACTTTTCTGTTTTCATTAACAAAATGCATTTTAGGTTAGTTTTGAGTGATATACTAAAATATTAAGCGTTAGTTAAACCTCTCCTGCTGTTTATTTTACGTTTTATTGTACATAAAACGATTTTTCAAAGTTGGAATGACTTTTTACTTTTTTGCTATACCCGTTTTTAGCTTTTTTCGGATTATCCGCGATTTTTGTTATCCGCGGCGGCCGCGCCACCCAATTCCGCGGATAATCGGGAGTGTACTGTAGTTTTAAATTGAATGGTTTGATCTTTTGAGCATGAGCACGCAATATTAGTAAAGAATATTCAATGCAAAGAAATTATAATCAGATTATATATGCACAATGGAATTTGTCATGCCCAATTTTCTGAATGAAAGTTTTCTCTCGGCTCTCACAGTATTCTCCGCATATGAGCTCAAACTTTTGTAATAATCCTGAGGGTAACCACAAACGAACCTGTTTCACCCCGCCCATAAGCATTTGAATAAATTGAATGATCGAAACGCTGCGACAACATAATCAGGAACTAATGGTTGAGTCCTAAGGATCATCACCAGCCATGGTACAACACTTCCGGTAGGAAGCTCGTTCCGTCATTGGCCTCAGGTAGCCAACCCCACACCAATTGTGCACCTAACAGGGCGACGATAAATAACTCTGATGCTGAAAGCTTTTATTTTTGAGATGCCACCTGGGTGCGGGTATTAATCCTGAGGTGCAAGAAACTGAATAAGACTTTCAGCTGAATACTTGTTACACATTCAAAATTAGAATTATAAATATAAATTTTATTAAAATCAAGTATGTCAGTTATTATTTCTGTAAGATTGAGACACTTCAATTCTTAAAATTAATATTGGTATGATGATGACCCTTGTACTATTTCTGCAAAGTGAAATATCCTCTGTGCACTGATTAGATTTCCCTCTTTCTCTGCAGGGTGATGTCTTTCCTGCTGGACCGGGTGGGGCCCCGCTGCCAATTCATCGCGGCAACACACAACGAACGTAGCATAAGACTCATCATTCAAAGGTAAGAGATGAAGTATCAGTCATCGCTTTCAGACTTAAAAAGACTCTTTCATCAATGACTGAATTTAATTTAATTATGTCAACATCCTGTTTTTTAAAAAAATGCGAAAAATATTTTGGAACAAATTTCGTAATTAAATCAGATGAGGTTGAACTGTTGTACACACTCATGAAGAATTCTGAGACTAGTTAATAAATTTAATGCATAAAATTCATACATTTAACATAGATTCACACATAATTTTAAAATGTATGTTTTTCCAATTCGGAAAGTCAGAAATGTGGAAATTCATCAAAATCTCGATAAAGAATTTTTGACAATTATATTTTCTTTTTTGTACATTTCGCATATGAAAAGGTAAAAATTATGTAAAAATTGAAGTTCTATCAGTAAAAACAGAATTTTTTTAATTTTAAAATAGTGTAAAAATTTCTTTTGTGCAATTATATTTTCGGAGGTTTGGCGAAGTAACATCAAAATCTCACTTTAATTTTTAAGTTAGTAAAGTTTCCTATTAATTAAATTTTTTTAAAAATATCGCACATTTTACCAATCACAATATTTTTGTACAATATTGTGTAGATTTCGATTAAAAAGCTGTTCTATAACGCTAATACACACACACTGTCTTTTATTACTAGTAGATAAAAACGTGAATGCTGAATTTTTTTCTAGAATGGAAGCTGAGAATTTAGATCGTCGTTTTGTGAGCTTTGGTCAGCTGTATGGAATGTGTGAGCAGATATCTAAACCCTTGGGTGAGTCTACTGCATTTTTTCAAATATGTGCAAAAGCTTATTTCCGATATTCAAATTGCATGTCTAAACAACACATTTAAAAAAACATATATTTTCAAAATTTTATAAATTTTGTTTTAATTATAATTAATCATTTTTTTAATACAGTATTGTTATGTTTTAATAAACACACTTTTTATATAGACATTAATTTAAAGTAATAAATATCAATTTTTCAGTCTTTCCGATCCTAGGTTGTAAATGATTGCGAAATTCAGGTTTGGCAGTTATAATGAGCTAAATGCATTTGGTGACTAGACAGTTCATCCAGATTATTGATTTTTTTTTGGGGGGGGGCTATTAAATATATTTGCAGAATGCACATTCTTTTTAAAAATGAATTTTTTTATAAGACCGTAAAACATGAATTTCATTGAATTAGTAAAATCAAGTTGTAAGGCTTACAAATTCAGAATTGTATAAATTACGAAATAGAAGCCTAAGTGAAAATCCCACTTCAAAATAAATGTCCAAAGAAAGCATTTTTAAACGTTATTTTAACCCTGACAAAAGCAAGCGGTTGAATTTCATGATGGATGAGTTTGGATTTTGTAGCATTAAAAATTGTTACAAATTCTGCATTATATTTTTAAGGTTATAAAAAAATAAAGTAAACATTTGACAGAAGTGAAATTTATATTTTTAAAAAGGTAATTTTTTTTTAATTTTAAAGTAACGTGAAAACCATTTTTATAAGAATAATTTTAAAAGATATCATCAATAATACTTTCCACAAATAATCAAAGATCGCCCCTACAATTAATAATTATTTTCACATGAGATAAAAATTATTGAGAAAGTTCGGCGTACCAAATCACACTTTTGAACTCACGGTTCTTCAATCTGAAAAGCATAAAATTTCTGAAGTAGGACAGATTCGTGTAATTTTTCCGATGTCGTTTAAAGATTTCCTCAGAATTTAAGAATACAATTATTGCTAAATCCTTTCTTTTACTTTTGTTCCAGCGGAATGCGAATTTTCTGTCTACAAATCCGTCCCCTATGGCACATTAAGAGAGGTCTTGCCTTACCTTGCCAGGAGGGCCGTCGAGAACAAAAGCGTTCTGGAGGGGGCCCGCAAGGAGCAATCTCTGCTCGTCAAAGAGCTCAGAACACGTCTGCGTCCTTTTGGATGTCCCTAGCTCCATCCCTCAACAAGAACTTTAAAAAAGAACATCTATTCACACCTGTCTGGCATTGGCAATTGCTTTACGTCAAACTGAAATGAAGAACAAGAAATCCTCATTATTAACATTCTGAATTCACATCGCCTTTTAATTATCTATAGGTCAAGTCGCAGTTAATGAGATTTCAAGAAACTACTGTTAATATATATATTTGAAATTATCTTCTGGATGATTACAAAATGCTGATGCTCATGCTGAGTTTGATATGTCACATTGAATGCTCACATCAGTTCAGGAAATCCAAAATCTTTGCGATATCATCGGAATACAATGAAGCCGATAAAAACAATAATCAATCGAAGTTTAATATATTTTGATATTACTAGGAAAATGCTGATAAATTTAGACAGTCAGCAATTTGTTTTCGACAGTATTCGATTGTTGTGAATTTGAATTATTTTGAACATTATGATGTATTTGTGTTACTATCTACTATTCTACAACATAGAAAATTGCAAGAAGAAACTGAAGTGAAGATACCCTCTCTCTCCTAGGTATTTAAAGTTTAATTCAATGACTGTATCACAAGAATATAGGTGCAATCTGAGGGTGAGGATATAAAAACAGGACTACACTATATTCACCGACCACGACAACCCATCCTGTAGGAAGTCCATTGCGTCTCAGAGTGGACATAACTGGGCTGTACACCATTAATTTACCCATCTGGGAAGAAGTATACTGCTTATTTATTCTGCAAGCAACTTCTCAAGATGCCCTAGAGGGGAATTCCACAATAATACTGAAAACTCGTGTTGTTCAGCAACAAAGTTGTCTTTCTGTTTAATCGCTCCAGATATAGAATTTGTTTTCATCTATTGCCATAACAGCTTTCTTATGTTAATTAAAATATATATTTTCTTTAATAATAATGTATTTAATTTTAATATTAAAATAAAATGAAAATAATGCTTTCGTGTTTTCCCATCACCATGAAATTGGATGATGTCATGAAATGAAATAATTTTATATGAGTGTTGGTTTTTTGAAAGCTCATTCTTTACATATCAGCGAAAGCAGCTGCAATTTGAACATTCATGATATAATTTTGCATAGTATAATTACATATATCAGCTTTATTGGAGAGACTTGTAAGCATATGGAATTACTGTCAGAGTCAGATTAAGCCTTCTAGGGGCCCTTAGACAATAAAATATCGGAGTCCCCGTTCCCCTCTAAACTTCCACAACCAAACCCTTTTTAGCGATTTTAATTTCATCTGTATATAGGTAAGTTCAAACAGCAAATTTTGACAAACTGAAATAACTAAACTCTCGTCAACAGATCATTTTATAAAAAGTTGGTTTCGGCATATCACGTATAAAAACTGCTTAACTAAAATTTAAAAGCAATTCTAAACAAAATAGTAAAAAAAGTGAAAACTTTTCTTAACAAATCTAAATAATATCTGATAATTAGATATCGTAATATTAAGGAGGTAATATTAATTAATTAAGGAGGTAACTTGTTAATACTTCAAAATTAGTTTAAACAATATTTAATTTTAATTTAACTATGCCCGACATGCTTTACTACTACCTCCATCCGAAATGTTAAACTATTTTCAATGGAATGATCACTAAGAATTCTCATGTGTGTACAATAATTTATAAATATTTACAGATAATAAATATTTACAGATATAATTTACAGATAAATAATCTTTCAATAGCAATTACCTTTAACATTTGGGGTTCCATTTTCTAATGTAAAAACTGACTCGGCTTTTGTATTTAATTTCCCATTTAAAGTTAGTCCCATAATTTTAGAAAACATTGCATTTGATAAGATAAAGATAAATTAAGCACTGGAGTGTATACATAATTCTTGATTTAAATAAATGTATATAAACGTTCCTCACTAGATTTATCATAGTTGAATTTCTTTTTGCTGTGAGGTTATTTGGAAAATGACAGATACGATAATTCCGTTGACTCAGAAGAAGATCAGATTTCTTTTGATGCTAAAACACTAAGGACATTTTTTCAAAAGAATCCGCTTTCATGCGCCTAAGATATATTAAATATGCGACGACTACTCTTCTCACAAATTTGAAAACGTACATGAATCAATTAATTTTTCATGGAATATTATTTCATTATAAATCAATATGATTTAAATTTTGCAAATAGTTTATTACAGAAGGAGTGTATAATACATAGTATAATTATACGTTTCTTTAATATTCTGTACTTTATACACTAAATATATATACTAAAGATGTGCACAGTATACAGTATAGTAATGACTAGATAAGATTTTTTGATCGTTTAATGTAAAATAAAATAAAAAACAGTCATTAAATAATTTAATAAATTCTCTTTGACCTGTGTATTCAGTTCATACATTCTATGAGGATAAAAAAAAAAAAAAAAGTTTGTCGGATAGTTTTCGAGATTCCCTTGCACTGCGAAGAAACAAGTTCCTGTTCATAGAAATAATGGAAAAATGATCTTTTTTTTCTAACCATCAATATTATTACAAGAATATTGAATAAAACATTAACTCCTTTCAGCTGAACAAACAATTTACGTTTTTTCTGGAATATAATGTTAATGGATATATTAATCAGAAAGAGAAAATAACAGTTAGTGCTATGATAATACATCACCTAGTTAAGAAAGAAGGTTTCAAAAGGTTTTATATAAAACCGTCTCCCATTTAATAAAAATCAATCATTCTTACTAAGATTAATTTAAAAAATTCATGCTTTTATGGATAATATGCACAATTTATGAAAAATGCAAATATAAAATATTCAGACCAAAAATGAAATATATAAACTTACGTATTCTTTCTTACCAGAAAATATAACCAAATTTTATGTTAGAATCGTCAAAATAAATCACTAAATTTCTGAAAACGGATAATATAAATCATAACTTATAATTCAAGAGCAAAATAAATTGATTTTTTAAGAAGATATTGAAAAAAAAATTAGACACACATCATTAAATCTCTTCAACGATGCAGATTTCATAATTCAAATCATTATATTATTTTGTCATGTAGCTTCTGAGAATTGAAAGAGAAATCTCTCAATTCTTCAAAAATTATAATGATTCGACTGAGCACTTAACAAAAAAAGAAAATATCTGTTCCAAATTGATAAGCTACTAATGTCGCAATGAAAAGTATCAATACAATAGAGATCCATCATTCTTTTGTGTCAAATGGAAGATCTCAATCGAGATTAATTATTGACAAACATTTAAACAGCTTTCGAAAAGTTGTGAAATGTATACCTATTACTTAAAATCAATTTTTACTCCAACAGCAAAAAAAAAAAAAAAAGAGAGAGAGAGAGAGAGGGTCATTTGTATTGAATATAAATGGCCGAATGATTCTTTAAATGTGAATAGAGATAGCGAATATTATTCGATTTGAATTTTTATAGTTTCGATTCTGAAAATTTATATAACATGTTTCATTTCTGATAGTTCTAGAAATTCTAAAAATGTTCCAAAGAAGAAAGTTTGACCAAATCTTTCGAATGCAACACATAGAAAGAAAAGCGTTTTCGGAAATAATGACACACGATTCTTGGCAAAATGAAAGAAAGGACGGAATACCTGACCATTCACTTCTAAGACAATTTAGACTGATTTTTGCAATTCTGCGTTTTGTTGGAATAGATGCTCTCAAAGCTGGCAACGACTGCAAAGAACTACATACCGCTAGAAAAGGAGTTCAAGAAAAAAGAATTGTTCACTTCATCAAACATTGGCCGATATATTTGGCCTTTGTTACTTTTTTCATAAGAGCGTCTTTTCAGTTTTTGTGGGTGATAGTCTGCTCGGAGAAGCACACTGAAATAACTCACCTTTCTTTAGTTCTTTTAAAGATATTTCTTTTTGTATCAATTTACAGAAAACGTCAAAACATGGTGAAATTGATAATATATCTCGATCGAGTATGTAAAACATTACCTGTCTTCGAAATCGGTAAAAAACATATTCCATATATTTTGTATTTCACATTCATATTAATTTTTACAATCATTTTAGAAATATTATTAGATCTAAATGATGAAAACATATCTGAAATCAAAAAGAACTATTTATTTTCAAATCCTGTTTTTTCATACTTTTTGTATTTGATTTATCAAGTTTTTGGATTACTGTATTACTTAATAACAAAAATTGCTCTTAGTTTCTTCAGTTTTTATTATTGCATGACATGCAGCTTGATCACGCTTCTTTTAAAACATTTGTGCTATTATCTTAAAAGAGCTAGCTTACCTGGAGAATTTCAATCATCGCTAAGTATTTATCTCAAAATTGCTCGAAATCTCCGCTTTATGGACTCAAACTTTTGTCTGCCTATCTTTTTGTCAGTGCTGGCAATCATGCTAATGTCGTTTTCCTGTGGATACAGATTGGCTTTTCAAACATATATGCCCAATAAATTTTTGATTTATATATTGTGTAATTTAATTTTCGGTCTGTCAATCCAGTTACTGATAATGTTTTCTGCATGCGCAACCAATGAAATGGAAAGAAAAACGCGAGTCTTTTTGCAGTGTTTCCAATGCCGGATTCCAACATCGAACGATGCTGAAAGACTTAAAAGTTGTTTGATTCAAGAGAACTACTTAACTCTTTGGAAAACCTATATCATGGATCGATCGCTCATAATCACTAGCATTGGAACCCTGTTGACTTATGGGATATTAATTGGCACTTTGGGGAAATGAGATATATATTATTTGCCAGTGGATTCTAAAACCCTCCGCGTATTTAGGATGCGTTAGGATGGTTTAATTAATCGAAATAGGGTTGAGAAGAAAGATGAAAGGAGGGGATGTTTACATTTAACAATAAAGTAAACTCAGATTACTCGTGAACTGAATTAAAATAAAATAATACGGTCAGAAATGACATGACACTGTCATAACGAGAAAAACAACTGAATTAAATAGTATCTAATAGGCCGGAAATCAAAGTCAAAGAAATACGAAGAATTTTGGAAGTACGCTTAGCCCATCTTGTCTCACCCCTTAGTGAGATAAAATCGTCGAAAAGTGGACATTTCAGGATACTGAAAAGAAAACTACTAGTGGTTACTGTAGAGCATGGAATAAAGAAAAAACAAATGAAGAAAAGGAAGGAAAAGCTATTGCTTGCTACTTCAATGATGATGATGTCGTGTCCGTGTTACCACGGAAAGGGGGTACAGTAGCTTCTAAGGGTAAAGACCCCTTAGCATCCGAGGGCAGAAGTCTGACTTCTAGCTCATATGAAGATGAAACTCACACATTCGCTTGCACTACCCCTTTTTACAGGGGGGTGGGGGGACATTCACACACCTCACAGATGAAGAACAACCATGCCTGAACCCAGGACGCCCAGATCACGGGGTAGACGTGCTACCCCTATGGCAGAACGCCAGTTGCTACTTCAAAACATACTTTAATTGAAACTCTATTATGTGCTAGTATGAAACTCACTCTGGAAGAAAAAACACCCTGGATGCAATGTGAGATATATAGATATATCGTAATAACGAATAAAAATAGAATTCATATGAAAGAATTAAATTTTTCAAAATGTAATATTAACTTCCTATTACAAGTCCTGTAATTTAAAACACTTTTTCGGTTTGATCCCATGAGACTCCCTAAACTCATAATTTATTAAATATATCAAATATATTATCATAATTTTTTTATTTCCCGCTACGTATACCACACCATGATACGAAAAAATAATCCGCTCAGAGGAAGGCTGTCTGTCCGGCTGCTTAAATATAATTTAACACGATAACTACAAAATGAGGATAGCTAAATCGATAAAATTCGTCACTCAGAATTAGCATCTATAGTGTAAACATCTGTAAAAATTTGAGCCAAATCCGACAAGGGGTTGGTCGTCTGTTTGTCTAGACTTGCATAAACATTTAAACACGACAGCTCAAAATCCCAAAGATTTATTTATACAAAATTTGGTATATCGTTTTGAGACTACAAGTGTAGTTCTGAGTCAAATTTTTGTTGCAATCGGTTGGGAGAAATGCATTAAAAACACAAATTTGATTTTTGAATACTACTTTCTGGAACAAGGGAATATGCTTCTTATTACTAATTCCATAATTTATAACTTACACTCGGAACACGAGGTACAGTAATGACACTGTTTTAGTATTCCGTCAACAAGTCAAGAGATGTATTTGAAAATCTTTCCGTTATAGATAATTGTCATTTGCTATTATAAAAAAATCGAAGCAAACAAATTGTAATACCAATTTACTTTGAAACAAAATTTATGTTTCTGTTGGATAAAAAAGGAAAAAATTTCTTTTTAATGCCTTGTCCTTATTTCACAAGATTGAATGGAATTCTATAATTGATTTTTTTTATCAATTTTCCCTATATTAGAGTTCAGAAATTTTGTGCAGTTATTAATTCGTGAATATTTTGATAATTTCAGAACTCTTAATTACCAATCAATATATTAATTCAACTATTTCCCAAAGATGTTGCACAAAAATTAATTTCAAAAATATAAATACCGAAATTTTATAATATTTCTAAACATGATGTATAAAATATATTAAAGGATAGATAAATATATAATATAAATATAAATTTTTTTATAAATTTTTTAGTAAAATAAAAAATTACAAAAATTCCATTTTTGTTGATGAGCTAAAAAGTCAGGAAATAATACATTTTTAGCGAAAGTTAAATAATATTTTTTATATAAAAAAAGTGAAATAATGTAATTATAAAAAGAAAAAAAATTTGAAAATTTTCTGACAATTAAAATAAATAATGTCATTAAAATCCCAGTTTACTTCGAGTATTTCGATCAGAATCTCTTACTTTAACGGTTTTATTTTGGCATACTTATTTTGTTAATGTAACCAACAGAACAGACAGACGAAATTTTGATGTACTGTTAAATTAAATGCGAAGACTTCGAATGCACAAAGTGAAATTTTGTTTAATCAATATATTTTAAAGCTATGCACTTCTCAATTTGTATAAAAAAAAGATATCCAAATTATGGCAAGATGCGGCTAATTTTAAAATAGCTGATATACATTAAAGAAATAATCTTGCTTTTTTATATTTATAATAGTTTAAAAAAATGCATCAAAAAATTTAAATTATCATAAAAAATAAAAAAATAAGAATTAAGTCATTCTTATAATAGTAATAATGCAAATGCGAACAAGAATACATATTATTCTAGTAGAATATTCAATCTACAATTTATGAACAAATTGGAATATTTGTTCTTTTAAACCAATATTTATGAAAGGAATTGTTTGTATATCTATTTGTGTGTCGGTTCAATGCACTTTGAGGTCCTAATTTTAAAACTGAATGTAGAAATTTTTTCTGTTGTTTTGGATGATTGTTTGTTCTTTTGTTTTGATCTCTTACATAATTTATTAAATTCTAAGAATCTTTTTAAAAAAATTTAATTTAAAACTAAAATTTCTGCATCCGACATTCTATTTCCATTATCGTTTTCAAATTTTTTCAGATCATTATTCGAACATTTTTCTCTAATTTAAGATAAAAACGATCAAGGTACATTCATTTATTTATTTTTAATTAATCATTTTCCATATGAGTTAAAAAATATTTCAATTTTTGCTCGTCCAGGCTTAGACGAAAGAAAACTTTTTCCACAAAAATGATTTGGCAAGTTGCCAAATCAAAACTCGGCAAATCAAGAATCATGACATTCTATGAATAAAAATCTGCATTTGTTAATCGCCGTTTGACAACAGCTCGCAAGTTTGGAGTGTTTATGTGTGTGAAATGGTGGAAAGTGTGGGCAATATTCCGTTCAGTTTCAACTATAATTGAAACGTGATGTATTAAAATCTTATTTCGAAATTTAGCTCCACCAAAAGGTCTGTTTGTAGGAACTTGCTTAATTGTAACAAAATTACAATGTAATATTAACTTAAGGAAAATTTACAATTGACATAATGTATTTTATATCATACGTGTCTCTTACAAGAAAGCTAGTAAAACATTAATTACTTGATTAATAACTTAACTATAATAACACTGAGAGTCATGAATACAATGATGCAATAACTACAATTCTTTTTAGAAATAGTAAAGCGAAGTAGGATTATTTCGATTTCTCAAAAAATGAAGAGTAGTGAAGGATAAATGAACACAAATGGCACATCTAGAGATCATGAGTCTTTATATGAAATCAAAATTTTCGAAATAGATGCAATGGTTAAAGTTGGAGTTCACCGTCGTAGGTTTTATCATGTGTTTCGATTAAACTGATACTCATACAATATCACTGTTCAAGTTATTATGTACACTGATACATACATACATATATATATATATATATATATATACACATACATACACACATACAAGAACAACAAAACATGCAGCCGAGACAACACAGGCAACACACAGCAGAACCACACTAAAACAAACAGTAACCCACAAGTAGTAATCGGTAGTAATAACAACCACAAAACACAAAGCGGCCAGACAGAATTCAGCAGAACATGGGAATCTATGTTGCTTCACTCTACGGTCTACTACCACTGTCTCCTCGCTTTAGCTGTATCCAGCTGCAGACTCACTAATACATGATTGGCTACTCCACACACGACTCAATGCCGCTTCCACAATAAACAATAGAACTTGGCACACAGCTCAATTCAGCAATCGCTTGAGCTCCACTGGACTGATCCAACTATTCCGCAGTTGCTTAGCTTTCTTCTCGACAACTGCGGCTTGAGACTGCCGGACTTTTTTAGTTGCTGAAGGCGGGCAGAGATGGTTCTAGAACAATCAGGCATATATCGGTTCCTGTTAGCTGAATTGCTAACATTCTAGCCGTTTCCAGTATTATTTTATTTGTCTCCAGGCTCTGGAATCACTGATTCGGCATATATATATATATATATATATATATATATATATATATATATATATATATATATATATATATATGCCGAATTTTGATTTAAAAATTATTTTTTTATTTCTTTAAATATACTGATAAAAACTTTTTTAATATTTATTATTACAGAAATATGAAATAAGAATTGTAGATGGTTGGTCAAAACTAAGGATATTTTTAAAAATCACGAAAGTAGATGGGAAAAATGAAAATGAGTAATTTCATTGAAATGAGTAATTTAAATTGAAAATGAGTTTCCGTATCAGAAAAGTAAAATCAGAATTAACTTGTATTGCTTAACTTTTAACTTTAACTTTTGTTGCAAAAGTAATAAACTTTATAAAATAAAACTTTCATTTCAGAGTATATTCGAACCTTTTTTTAATACAGAAAAAAAAAAAAAAAAAAAAAAAAAACAGTTTTACCAGTAAATGAAAACAAATTAAATTACTGAATTCGTGCGCGACAAATTATGTTTAGAATTATTATTTTTCAAGAAATTTTAGCATTATTTAATTTTTATGTAATGGAAAAAAGTAATAACGATTTACTGTTACTTGTTTGAAAATGGATTATCTCTTAAAAACGCAATTTTTGAATAAATCAAACTCTGTAACCTTAAATTATGACTAGTAAATATCTAGAGGTTTAATGACTAAAATATAATTGTGAAATACAAATGGAAATTCGATCTGACTGTTTTATTGCGAAATGTTTTTCGGTCACGAAAATGCGTGAAAAAAAAAGTCGAAAATTGCTTAGATTATAGTTTTTTTTAAAAAAGGAACATTCGCTTTTACGTCAGGCAATAAGAGACTGAAACGTTTATTTATGCATATGATGTATAAAAATCAGAGAAATTCGAATTTTCTTCATAAGTCTTTCCTCCCGATATTAATTCTTTTCCACGTAACCGGAAGTGACGTTCTGGAGAAGCAAAACATATTGCCAATCTTATTTCTAAATATTTCTAAATATGCATTTAACGTTTTTCAGTTTTCTGCGGTTGTATTCAACTTTGCACTGATAATCTTATTTTCTGAAAAGAAAACGCCAATAGCAATATTTTGTATCATCAATCTATTATCTTTCGCAAATTTTTCAGTGCGAAAATCAGGAAAAAATATCCGCCACGATTTGAAGATTTTGTCGAATCTCCTACAAAAAATTCCACTTCATAAAAAAAGTTATAAATTTAAAGCCGCCATCTTTGCTTACTGTTTCTTCACGATTTTCATTATTTCTATATATGGATTATTATATTTGAATTCCAATGAAAGCACACAGGCTAAAATTGAGCTACTAAAATCGCCGTATGCTTTAACGCAGTATGGATATTACTTTTCACTTAGTTATGATATTGCTGTTGTATCATTCCTACAGGAAAAAATATCCGCCACGATTTGAAGATTTTGTCGAATCTCCTACAAAAAATTCCACTTCATAAAAAAAGTTATAAATTTAAAGCCGCCATCTTTGCTTACTGTTTCTTCACGATTTTCATTATTTCTATATATGGATTATTATATTTGAATTCCAATGAAAGCACACAGGCTAAAATTGAGCTACTAAAATCGCCGTATGCTTTAACGCAGTATGGATATTACTTTTCACTTAGTTATGATATTGCTGTTGTATCATTCCTACAGGAAAAAATATCCGCCACGATTTGAAGATTTTGTCGAATCTCCTACAAAAAATTCCACTTCATAAAAAAAGTTATAAATTTAAAGCCGCCATCTTTGCTTACTGTTTCTTCACGATTTTCATTATTTCTATATATGGATTATTATATTTGAATTCCAATGAAAGCACACAGGCTAAAATTGAGCTACTAAAATCGCCGTATGCTTTAATGCAGTATGGATATTACTTTTCACTTAGTTATGATATTGCTGTTGTATCATTCCTACAGGAAAAAATATCCGCCACGATTTGAAGATTTTGTCGAATCTCCTACAAAAAATTCCACTTCATACAAAAAGCTATAAATTTAAAGCAGCCATCTTTGCTTACTGTTTCTTCACGATTTTCATTATTTCTATATATGGATTATTATATTTGAATTCCAATGAAAGCACACAGGCTAAAATTGAGCTACTAAAATCGCCGTATGCTTTAATGCAGTATGGATATTACTTTTCACTTAGTTATGATATTGCTGTTGTATCATTCCTACAGGAAAAAATATCCGCCACGATTTGAAGATTTTGTCGAATCTCCTACAAAAAATTCCACTTCATAAAAAAAGTTATAAATTTAAAGCCGCCATCTTTGCTTACTGTTTCTTCACGATTTTCATTATTTCTATATATGGATTATTATATTTGAATTCCAATGAAAGCACACAGGCTAAAATTGAGCTACTAAAATCGCCGTATGCTTTAACGCAGTATGGATATTACTTTTCACTTAGTTATGATATTGCTGTTGTATCATTCCTACAGGAAAAAATATCCGCCACGATTTGAAGATTTTGTCGAATCTCCTACAAAAAATTCCACTTCATAAAAAAAGCTATAAATTTAAAGCAGCCATCTTTGCTTACTGTTTCTTCACGATTTTCATTATTTCTATATATGGATTATTATATTTGAATTCCAATGAAAGCACACAGGCTAAAATTGAGCTACTAAAATCGCCGTATGCTTTAACGAAGTTTGGATATTACTTTTCACTTAGTTATGATATTGCTGTTGTATCATTCCTAGTATTAATATCTCTAATCATCACTTCAGTTACAGCATTTTATGGTTTTTATAGCTTTTATCTGCGATTCCTTTTCTGTGAGTTAGAAATGCTTATACGTAATCACAGCTATCTACAAGATTACCATCTGATCATCCAAAATTATCTAGACATATCTTCAGCCATGCAATTGTTGGAAGATCAGTTTTCTTTCATAGCCTTTGTTGTTGTTGTAAGCAGTATGATGGGCCTCTTTTGGATTAATTTTAATTTCCTTTTCATTCCCAAAGGTGACTATTTGCATTATTTATGCGCCTTATCGGGTGAAGTCACTTATTTGACTTTTATCGGAATGCTTACATTATCGGCTTCTGCTGTCAACAGTGCCAGAGAATCCGCAAAAGATGCTGTGAAGTCTCTACCTGGAAAGTTTCCACTGAGCTACAAAGAAATAAAAATCATCTTAACAAGCGAATGCAGTCATGAAGTTTATTTGACTTTATGGAAAATATACAAAATTGATAGATCTTTATTTATTAGCGCCATAGGAACTCTTGTAAATTACGGAATTCTTGTGGCAACATTAGGAACAGTGAACGATTCCAGCAACAAGTGAGAGATATTACATGTGCAAGCAGATTGTTAATGTATTTGTATCTGCAAACTGAATAATTCGCATTCGATGATTATCATTTATCACGAGCCGTGGAATAATGCGCTTTCGAGGTGTTCTTTTGCTGCCACAAAATATTCAATGCGTGTCTTCATAGCAATGCAGTAGGATTTAGAATCTTAACAAAGCCATCGTTACAGACGATTTTTAAAAAAATTGAAGCATTTATTGTTTTTATAATGGAATTTTTGTGGCAACGGCAGGCAGAGTGAACAATTCCAGCAACAAGTAACAGATATCACATGTGAAGGCAAATTGTTAAAGCATTTGCATATGCAAGCAGAAAAATTCGCACTCAATGATTGTAAGTTATCACCAATTGTGGAATAATGCGCTTTCGAGGTGTTCTTTTGCCGCCATAAAACATTCATTATGTCTCTTAATAATAATTGAGTAGAATTTAGAATCTTAGCAAAATCATCGCTACAGACCACTTTTTAAAAAAATATTTTTGAAACATTTATTGTTTTTATGCCGGAATTCTTGAGGCAACCTTAGGCACAATGAATGATTTCAACAAATAAGAGATAACACATGCGCCATCAAATTGTTAATGTATTTGTATATGAAAAAGGAATAATTCGCACTCAATGATCGTAAGTTATCCTCAGCGGCGGAATAATAAGCTTTCATTGTGTTCTTTTGCAGCCATAAAACATTTAGTATGCGTCTTTATCAGCAGTGAAGTAGGATTTAACAAAGTCATTGTTACTGATGATTTTTTGAAAAATAATTTTGAAACATTTATAGTTTTTATAAACTACTTCCTTTTTTTATATTTTATTTCATTAAATTCGATTTCCTTTGACCTTTTTTCGATTTTCATTCTTTATTCTTTAAATTTATTTTTTTGCTCTGCATTTCCCTCATATTTTTCATATTTTCTACCCTACTTTTTTATATAGGAGGTTTTATTATTTTACTTTTTCTTCATAAAGAAGTTGGTGCTGGTAACAAAAAAAAACTGAATTTCCTCTTTCGTTATATAATTTTATTGTTATGATCAATTAACATTTAAACTTATATTTAAATCAAATTATTTTATAATATACTGGTCATCTTGCTATCATTCGAATTTCATTATTTTAGTGAATTTCACCAACAGTGTCCTTTTTGTGTAAATGACGTCACAACCGGATGAAATGTGTAATTGTTTGCTTCATCTAGTATCTAGTATTGCAACATCTTATACAATATGATCACTGTCTTAGCCCGCATTTAAAAGCAGTTGTAGATTCGAACATTAAATTAATGTGCATTTTACGTATATTTACATGGGCACATTCATTATACACTACTGGTCAAAAACATTGCAAGTTTGAGAAATTTCGCGTTTTTTCAAGAATAAGCCCCCCTCTCAAAGTAATATTTTTTTCCTTTAAGGTGATATTTTTTATGTCAATATGTTAAATTAGTCTTAAGGCAAGATATAATTAAATTATTGAACAAAAAATTTATTTAAATTCAAAAAGAACAAAATACAAACAAAATGTACAGGTTGTCAGTATCGAAATCCATTTTGGTTCCCCGGAATAAAATGAAATAAAGAAAACATTTGAAGTTCTTTTGATCAGAAAAGATAATAAAAGAGTTACTGAGATTTTAAAAGGGTTGAAAGAACAACTCTGTTAAGCATGGAATCCACAAGGTGTTGCAACATTTCTTACGGTATTTCATGGTGAAAAACTTTAATTATTTTTTCTTGAAGCTGTCGCTTTGTTCTGAAATGATTCTCACTTATTTTCTTTCCCATTATACTTCACAAATTCTCAATGGGGTTTAAATCTGGCGAGTTTCTTGCCCATGCCAAAACATTAATACCATGTTTTGCAAATGCAGCCTTAACCTAAAATAACGAATATTTTGATATAGAGATCAGAACTGAACTGAAAGGAAATTTAAAATTTATTGTAAAGTTTGTTTTACTTTTTTCGATGTATGGCATCGATCTTGCTGAAATCTGGGGGCACGGCAGTGCCCCCGCCAAGTCGAGCAAAAACAAGCGGCACGGCTGTACCATCCTTTTCTCAAAGCAGTTCATGCCATTTTCGACCCCCTATAACTTCGTTGTGGATAAAACTAGAACCCTGAATTTTCAGTAACCAAGCAGTCATTATATAAACACGGTATATTTCAAATCTCATTAAATTTGAACCATTAGTTTAAGAATTATAATTAGTCAAAGTTTGGGAATTTTGTCACTGACTGATTGACTGATTGACTGACTGACCGATCATCAAAACTCTAAGGCACTTCTAGCAGACATAGACGCTTCAAATTTAGAATACAATTAGTGTTTAGTGTATAAATCAAGGAAAAACTAAAATATGCGTGTAATAATGGATGGATCGATAAATTTCTTGAAGTTTCGAGCATTATCCATTCTGTCGGCAAATTCGACGCCAAGTCTCCAAATGGTCACCAAATTTATCGCCAAGCTTTGGGATCACTGGCTCGGCATCCGACAGCATCCAATACAGATTACTGTAAAGCGGTCTTCCGTATGATGACACTATTCGCACTGGGAAGCAAAATTACAAGTTTGTAACAATATCTAATTTGAAATAATTGAATTTGAAGCTGTGGAAGCTGCAAACGCAATGGGTGTTTTTCAGAGAATTAATCTGGTAGAAGAAAAGCAAACTGCTCTTCAAAGTATGATATGTATAGCCTATGCTATAACTATACACAAAAGTCAGGGCCTAGGTCTAAATAATGCACTGATGGATATCGGTTCCGCAGTATTCACATCCGGTCACGCTTACGTGGCACTTTCGAAAGTTACAAGTCTGGAGGGCTTACATCTAATTAATGTCGACTTTGGAAGTATTAAAGTGCAGGAATCCTTAATTTGTGAATACAACAGACTAAGAAGCATTTACCGTCCAGACTTGTCAAAAATCGTAACATCAAAGCTTACGAGAAAAACCCATAGAGACAGGGAGTGGGCTTTGAGAAAAACTGTAGCTGAAACTCAAGAAGTAGTACCAGAAAAGAAAAAGAGGAAGACTACATACAAAAATAAGAAAAGAATTATCTACAAAAAGAAAGGAGATGCCATCAAAAACATAACTTGTAAAAAAAACCAAGTCTCGCAACTCAATTTTTCTATCGTAAAAAATTGTGAGATCCATGTAATACCAAGTCGGTCCATTTATTCAGTGCCTACTTAAGGGTTCTTTTGTCTTAAGTTATTACATAATTAGCTAACCTAACAACATCTTATAGTGATCATATCAATATTAAAAATCTTTTATGGTTTAAATAAATAGATTGACTTGGCAATCGCACTAAACAATCTAATTTAATATAATATGTTAATGTAATCTAATTTAATGTAAAGATACATTGTGTTTTCATGCGATGGCCATTAGGACAAAGTGGCAAAATTTGAATTTAATGGGCTATGACAGCAGAAGATCGACTCCAGTATCTTTGCTAACAGCATGACATAGCTTGCAACGCCTCTCTTAGGCTCATGATCATATCGGTTGAACCCTAGACGATTGGAAAACCGTGGCTTGGGCACATGAGTCACGATTTCAGTTGATAAGAGCTAATAAGTATGGAGCAGACCCAACGAAATTATGACCCAAATTGCCATCGATCAAACTGGCAATGGCTCCATAATGGGGCTGTTTTTAAATGGAATAGAATGGGTCCTCTGGTCCAAATGAACGTATGATTGACTGGAAATGGTTATGTTCAACTATATGGAGACCCCTTACAGCCATTCATGGACTTCACGGTGGAGTCACTATCACCCAAACACCGATGGAATTCTTATGGATGATAACGCACCATATCACCGGACCACAATTGTTTGTAATTGGTTTAAGGAATATTCTGGACAATTCCAGCGAAAGATTTAGTTACCTAGATCACATGAATCTTATTGAACATTTATATGACATACTCAGGAGGTAGGTTCGTGCACAAAAATCCTGTTCCGGCAACACTTTCGGAGTTATGGGCGTCTATAGATGCAGCGTGGCTCAATATTTCTGCAGGGAACTACCAACAACTCGCAGAGTCCATGCCACATCCAGTTGTTGCACTTCGTCGAGCAAAAGGTGGTCCAACGAATAACGATTCGTAGGTATTCCACGACTGTTGTTACTTCAGTATACGGTGGTATCCTTGGATCTATGTCACCCTGGATACATTTCTCCAAATTCTTCCTTCTGTTTTTTTTCTTTTTTTTTTTTTTTTTTCATTCTTGCTACATTAGCTAAACAAATTGTTCTGAACATGCTTTCGATATATTGCAATTCAATGTATGGAGGGAAAAAAAAAAAAAAAAAAAAAAAAAAAAACGAAGCTTAATTTATAATTATTAGGAAAATTAAAGACTTTTTAAGGGCCTATCTCAAAAGTAAGCACTTTCAAAGTATTTAAAAGTAGCTTTCAAATTTCAACACTTTTTATGACGCTATGTACCATATAAAAAGTTGGCAATTACTTAATTTCAAAAGTTTTTTAATGATAACATCTAAAAATACTATCGCAAAAAAATAATTGCTCTCATTTTACAATTCCGAAAATTATCTTTTCGATAGCATATATTTTTTATATTATTTTTCAGTAATTTTAACAAACATTTAAACATGATTTACAACAAAAAAAATTTAATTAGAACTTCATTATTTAAAATTTGTAGACTTTTTTTTTTTTTTTACTCTTGATAAAGATTATTATATATTAGATAATTCCGAATTTTATTTTACTCTTATTAAAAAGTGGTAGGCGATTTTATAATTTATAAATGTTAGGTTTCCTTTCTTTCTCAGTACGATTTTAAACATTAAATCATTTTATTTGAAAATTAAATTTGTCATGTGATTTACATAAAACTATTCAGAAGATTTTTATCACTTCTAAAGCAACTGTATTTAACTATGCATTTCATAAGACGCGGTCATTTCTTCTTATTTTAAAAGTATCTGTAGCTATAGATTTTTTATTCTCGAATGTGATGCAACTAGATTAAATTTAAAAAGTTTAAGCTTCAAATAAATGTAATTATCATAATAGCTATTTCAAACATGTGTGAATCCAACTGTTAAAATTTTATAACCCAATAAATGAAATTAAAGTTTAAAAGAAATGGAGGAAAGAATTATGTATATAATGATATATAAAGAATGGTGGTGTATGCAAGTGTGCCTCTGATTCAATCAGATCTAAAACATTGTTATTATGATAGCCTCAATCATGGGCCGATTTTTTAAAGTAAAGATTTTTATTTTTGTAAAAAACATAACATCTTATATGAAAATAAAAATATATAACCAGCACTATGCTTTTTTTTTTAAGTATAAAACTTCAAGAGAATAACCATATCACAACATATAAGGCATAACATCACAAAGCCATTTTATATTTTGATCTTCCTCCACAAGCCAGTGGATGAAGTAAAATGCAATGCATTAAATGAGAAGTTTTGCAGCTTCCTTATCCACAATCCAATGCAATTCCCCTTGGGTTGGACGTACCATTGCTGCAGGAAGAGGATTTAAACCATTCCCTTCAAGAATATCCTGAAAAATGATTTTATTTGAAAAGCTTTTTAAAATAACATCAATAAATTATAGTTAATAGAAATACAATTTTAAAGACTTTTTTTATTACATGTAACAAATAACAAAAATAATTATTTTCAATTTTAGTCTTTAATTTGCTACTCATTATAATAAATATTACCAAATTCAGAATAGATGGCACCATGTGTAAGAAAGCAAAATCTCATTAAAATTGCTTAAATAATAATCAAATTTAAAAATATAAAAATGAATACTATCACACATAAGGAAATTAGTTTTACAAAATTCTACTTGTACAAAAATAAAGCAAGTAACGTTCAAGCAAAATGTGCAACTAAAAAAAAAAGGAATCTTCAATTTTGTTAAATCAAAAGTTATAAATCATAAAAGAAATTGATCTTCTCTAATTACATTATTCAATCAAAAGGATACTAAACTTTTTCAAAATACCATATGCATGCACATACATTCAAAGCGAAATAAGAAAATAATTAAAATAAGTTCTTAATAAAAATTAAAGGAGAATACTTTTGGATTATTTGAAAAATAATTATGTTTTTTTCCAGTAGAGGGCATAATTGTATTTTTTGATAGTCAACTAAACACTTATCGCATTGCCATTAAATATTTTGATAGTTGAAATTGCAAGGTTTATTAACGAAAAAGTTAGTTCGACTCTATATTATAGTTTTTATTTGGTGTTCTATCAAATATAAAAAAATAAAAAACAGCATTTTTGTCCTTTTTAAATTTTTTTATTATCAGAAAGATAAAAATGCTGTTTCAGCAAGAAAAAAATACTTCATTATGTGTGGAGATGATATATTAACAAAATATCAATGCCAAAATCGATTTGTAAGACTTTAAAAAAAAAAAAAAAGAAAAGAAAAGAAAAACGCATTTATACCTCACAATGTATATGCTTAACCAAAATAAAATATTTTTTAATATGTGGGATAAATAAATTTATTTCACACCATAAAAACTATCAAATAAAATTAAAATTAATACAGTATCTAATTGGCAATGCTCATTTTGAATGAATGATAAATGATACATTATTTTTATGATAAAATAAAGAAATTTTAAATAATAAATAATTTCAATGTATCATTTGTTTGATTATAACAAGTTCTGAAATTGCAGTAAGGGTTTTAAGTCTTTTTATACCTCTAAGAAAAGAATAAGAAAGAAGAAAGCAAATTATTATACTAAAATGCATTTAAAAGCCCATATTATTCCTAATATTTTAATAAATTTACTGAAACTTAGAAATGCATGAACAATATATATGAAAAATTAATATGAATTTGTATGATAGAAAAATTTAGTAAAAAATTACAAATTCTCACAAAATACAAATAAAGAACTATCTGTGGCATACTTTGAGAGTTTCTGCTTTCGATTCCCCAGTTGTAACAAATACAACACATTTAGCATTGTTCAATACTGGTAAAGTTAATGTAATACGGCAAGGAGGAGGTTTAGGAGAATCGGTTATGGCAGCAACCCAGTGTCTTTCTTCCTATAAATATAAATAATAAAAATACATTGGTATAACAGATATCTATTATATGATGCAATCAATGATTTAAAATAAAATATTCTTCAGATTGTTAAATATATTTAAAAACAGAATATATTTCATGCAGAGAAAATGCAATTATGTTCAGAAAGATTATCACAAATTGACTATAATTTTTTTTTTAAATGTATATAAATGCTAATTACATATATATTCATACCAATAAATTAGTGAAATACAAACTTACATTAAAAAAATTATTAAAATTTAATTTCGGTTTTTCTGCATTATTATGTAGAATAATTTTCTTTTCCAGTTTTTTGACATTATTTTAAAGTTTAGTGTAATTTTTTTAGATTGGTAGGAGTTTTAAGTTCTGGTAGTTGCTAAGTTAATTTCAACCGATTATTTATTGTCATTGCTAAAAGTTCAGTATGATCAGAAAGACATTTCGATACAGACAAGGGATTTTCATTTTATTTAGCAAATATTTAATGTGAAATTGAAGTACACCTATCAAGAAATGTTCCGAAAGAGCTGCTAGTAGAAAATGGATCACATGATGTGAACATATACAATAAATTATCTTTAATTTACCACTGTAAAATTCTTCTGAACAGGGTTTTGAGAAATGTTCCATCTAAAAAACTTGATATAGTGAAAATAAAAAAATAAAAATATTTCACTGCATACAAAGCATTTAAACTATCAGTTCTCAAGGATAATTTATTTAATAAAATCTCATGGATAAAATTAATCTTTGATGTTTGCTTTAAATATAAGATGATACAAATTCTAGATTTGAGAGTATAGAAAATCCAAAATTCCATAAATATCAATCGCTACTGGTTACATTTTAATTTTTTTCAGTAATGAAAATTATATTAATCAGCCGCAGAGGAGTTGCAACACTATAGCAATCATTTTTAAAACTTGGCTTTTTGACTTTCATAAACTATAATTTAATTTGCTTAATTTCATAAATGGAGAGTTCAGAAATGGGGTGGGAGATACAACAAGTTACAAATATACAGAATTTGGTTATAGGAATGTTAACACAAAAAAAAACATTAAAAGTTAATTATATATTATAACAGGTTCAAAAGTGATATTTATATTTCCAGTTTGCACAAAAAGATCCGAGGTCAGTACAGCATATAACTGGTATACATATTCATTTCATGCTCTTTACTTCTTTCCTCTCATAATTTTATTGCAATTTTTAGCCATTTTGCTTCAATACTAGTTGAAAAAAAATAAGTTCCATGCAAATATTTATTTAATTTCAGCTTTATTTCTTTTATTACAACCATTTAATCAAATAAAAATATAATGTTAATTCTCTTAAAATTGAGATTAAGGTCATTATACAGAAGAATAAATTGTAATACTGAGATAAATATTTTAAAATATTCAGGGGGGTGGGATGATTTGAATTAGAAGGTTTTTTTTTTTTCTAGTATAAAATTATAAATTCTTGTAGCTCACATTTTGTTTCACATTTTTGGACTAGAATTTTAGGGTTGACTGCCTAAGAAAGGTGTGATAAACAGAAATTTGTAGTAGTATAGCTACATCAACTTTGTACTGAAAATTTTTCTTGAAATAATTTGATTAAATAAAGATGAAGCATCAATTATTCACTTTATTAAAAATTTTAAAAATTTAACAGCTGATTTTGAAAACTATTTTCAGAAGCTGAAAATTCCTACGATTAATTTTTTTAAATACAGTAGACTCCCGATTATCTGCCGATGGGTTATCCGCGGAGTGGATTATCCGCGCCTGCCGCAGTAAGTTTTTTTTTTCTTTTTCTTCCAAGCAAAGAGAAAATGCTTCCAAAGCAAGAAGAAAACTCAAATGACTGATTTCTTCAGAAAGGTGTAGTTTTACAGTTATGCTTTTGTAATTACATAATACATTACAGTATTAAAACAGTACATATGTATTAATTTTTCTGTGTATCCTTGACGCCTCTCGTAAGTACAAAGCACTTTTCTGTTTTCATTAACAAAATGCATTTTAGGTTAGTTTTGAGTGATATACTAAACTAAGCGTTAGTTAAACATTTCCTGCTGTTTATTTTACGTATTATTGTACATAAAACGATTTTTCAAAGTTGGAATGACTGTTTTCTCTTTTGCTATACCCATTTTTAGCTTTTTTCGGATTATCCGCGATTTTTGTTATCCGCGATGACCACACCACCTAATTCCGCGGATAATCGGGAGTGTACAGTAGATGTTATAAAGGAAAATATGTAATCCTGAGAAATTTCATTTTCTTCAAAGTAGATGAGCTATTATTGGTCACTAAATTTCAAAAATATACATTGTAACATATTCTCAGAAACTTGGAATTTCAGTTTGAAATGTCTATTATTATCTTATAACCATGAAAATTTACTATCCAAATCTTAAGCTTCATCCTAATAAGAATATTGTCTTCACAGCATTTTTAAAAGCATAATTTATAATAATAATTGATGTAAAACTACTAAAAGTCACAAATAAAAAATGCATACTTAAACTATCACAAACACCAATATATTTTGTTCATTTATAAAATCAACACAGAATTATAAAATATTATATTAAAACTTTTAATAGAAAAATAGCAAAAAGTAACTGACAGCAGTTAGTTTTATGAATGAATGATAAAGGGGAAATAACTTTTACTCTAAAAAAATATCTAAATACTTAAATATTTAAAAAACATGCATTAATATTGTTTCAACCCACTGTTGTTTAATCATGTTTCAACATGAATTAAAATAGAATAATTTGAAATATCAAAAATAATAAAGAATGAAATATGAAATAAATTTTAAAATTCAATAAAATAAAAAATTAATTTGTTTTGACATCATTTATAATTTGTTATATATAAAATTAAATTTTAAAAATGATTAAATAAAAACATTAATAATGTAAAAGAAGTCACAAGTTAAAGTCACAGTCGCAAAATAAATATATATTTACAGTCACAAGTTAAATATACATTTTTTAAAAAGCTTTGCCAAGTAAAATACTTAACAAAACATTAAAAAAAAGTACCTTCAACAAGGGATGATTTGGAAAAAGTGAGCAAGTGTGACCATCAGGTCCAATACCTAAAAGCAGAAGATCAAACTTTGGAATGGACGATAATGAGATTCTGAATTCTTGCTCAATTTTAAGAGCATAGTCTATAGCAGCTTCTCGCACTGAAAGAATAAATAAATAAAAAAAAAAAAAAAAAAAAAAAAAAAAAATGAAAATGTAATAAATAACAATAAAAAATGCACAAGAGTTCAAACAATATTTTTCATGTATAAACAAATGAATCTTGAAAATATTTGTTTGGTACAAATGCACAGATTATTCTAATATGCAGACTTGACTTATTTCATGCCTGCAGAAGCCATCAGTAAGGAACCAAGATTCAATAGGCCATCAGAAACAAAGCAATAGTTACCAAGCAGATAAAAAGGAATGCTGCAACTGCTTCAAGAATAGCTATTTTTCAGTGAAACATGAATCATATTTTCTTAGGTTTTTACTACTTAAACATGAGATACTGATAGGCAAGTAAATGTACCATTAACAAAAAAGTCAAATCACAATATAGGAATAGTCAAATCACAATATAGGAATTAGCAGATGATGCAAACATTAGCTTCCACTGAGAAAACTATAAAGAATTTATATCATATACTGGTAATTTAATAAAATGCAATAAACTTCATATCTGTTTCAGAAACTAAAAGTCTTACACTACAAGCTATTTTTCAAAACTGCAACTTCTTGATAAATATTTTTATGGCACTGCTAATTTCTGAACTAATGAGACAATAATGGTTATGACTAGGTGATAATTTTGATCATAATGATCTAAATAGAGACATCTAAACAAAAGAATTGTATAAAATATGTTTATTAACTAGAAAATGGCAACCAAACAAATCTATCCTAAACAACATTATCTCATAAAGTAATTGTAATGAAGCATTAATCTATAAAATTAACCACAAAATATTATTTCAAAAACAATATAACTCTTATTTGAATTTACATAAGCTCATAGCATAATTAATAATGAACTTTACTGAATGACAGGAATGCGTTTATCATCTTTAACTCAATAAAAATTTTAAGCAATAATTAATTTTCTTTCAATTCAGAAAATAACCAATGATAGAGAAATAGTGAAATTAAATTAAGATTTATGGTACCAATTACTTATAAACATGTACAGGGAAAAGAGAAATAATCAAGAGAAAGGAAATGAAGATATCATGTAAATCAAGAAAGTTACTTAAAAAGATGCAGAATTGTGGACTTTTGTAAGATTCAGGAAGCAATGCTCATCTACTTAGAATATGATTTTATAAAGCTTTTTTGTATTAAAAATTTTTCAAAACTCTTGTACCAATCTTGTAAGCAGGCAGATATTTAAAATTGTATGAAATCATGCTAAGAAATATGCAATTTTCTAAGTGATAATATGCATGATAATTTTGCTTTCCTAACCTATATGAATTACAATACTACTTACTTCAATGTGGCTGAAGGAAAAAGTAAAATAGTAACATATGCAATGGACTTAATGAATTGTATATAATTTCTATAAGAAATATTACAAAATATGAAAAGTCTAAAACATATATTTAATTATTTAGAAAAATCTCTTTCTAATATCAATAAAGTCCTGTGCCAGTTAAAAAATTCTATTGTAAATGGAATACATACAGGAAAGAAAATAAAATAAAATAAATAATAAAAAGGAAAATTAGCGTACAGTATATGAAGAGCATAGCTTTAAAAAAAAATCAACTTTTGTTTTTCCTTTCACATTCATTCATAATTAAACTATATTAATACGAAACCTATAAAATTGCAACAACATAAGGAATTGGGAAAATATTTTTTTTTAATCCTGAAATTCAAAAATATATTTAAACTATCTTATTAATATATATATATATATATATATATATCACTAAGAATTTTATAAGGCACCTACAGACTTCATGCTAATAATATTAATTTTTACACGATGAAAACAACAACAAAAATGATATTTGCATGTTAATGGCATGCTAATGATAAAGCACACACACACACAAACAAAAAAAAAAGAAGTCAGGTTTATTGCAACCATTGATTAATCATCAAAAATGTTATATTAGACTATTGAACATGTTTGAAAATCATATGCAGTTAAGTCTAAAATTCAAATATTGCCTGCAGTTAAGCCAAAAGTTTGTCAATGCTACGCAGCTAATATTCAAGAACCAAAAATTTTCATGGGTAATATAATATAACCAACAATAAGACAGTATTTCACAAACTTACCAGAGATATTAGGATTCATAGTAACGAACTGTTCTTCAGTAACTGGCACAACCTTTAAGAGATCACGTTTGTAACAACCAAAAGTACTTTCAGGATGATCAAAAGGAACATGCCTTTCATCGCAGAAGAAGAATTGCCATTTTTCCCAAGTTGTGTTTATAGTAGGCAATCCTTTGCACAGAAACTTAATCAAACTACCACCTGAAAAAAATTATAAAATTACACGGAAGAAACTAAACTAATAAACTATATTTTAATTCAAATTAAATATAACAGATTTTAATACAGCATTTGCATTTATAAGATAGTAAAATTATATTTTATTACATAAGGGCACAATTAGATAATACAGGATTTTTGTTAAATGTTTAAAGTGAGGTTCTGAGGACACAGATCCAAGAAGATAGGAAAGTATTGTATATTCAGTAGTAACAATTATTGCATTAAAATCAACCAAAATTATGTGACATATTATAATATATATCATGTCTATGGGGAAGAAATACAAGAACTACAACAATTTACAAATTTTAGCATATAATTTTAAAATGTAATAAAATTTTCAAATTTAAAAAATGTTACATAAAAGGTAGAATAGCTTGGGAAATAGCTTTTCCTACAAGGAAATTTAAAATAAAATAGGCATAAAGAATTTCATAAAAATTAAATAAATACAGGCTTATCTTAAAAAACATAAGGAATAAATTTAATTGGTACTGGTGTATTAACTGCATGTCAGAGATTAATCACCAAATATATCACATTTACTGTAACCAGTAATTAGTCATAAAAAATACCATGTCTGTCCATGTTAGTAATGTTTGCAAATGATATCTGATTAAACTAAATATCACACTTAACACATAATTCTAATATAGAATCAGCTATTTCTTTCCCTTCCATTAACATTCTTTTCAATCCATTCATTTAAAAAATGATTATACAACTAACTGATGGAAATATATTCTATCAAATCTGGAAGGACATCCATTAAATTCTTAATATGCGTACAAACTATTTCTACAAATTTAAAACTTTTTAGAAAATTATTCTAAACTATTGTCCAAATTTAAATTTAAAGAACAGTTTAATATAATCAAATAATACTTAAAATCATTTTAAAATGGTGAACTGTTTTATAAAATGAATCTATTAATTTGAAATTAGGTTAAAAAAAACATTAACTCTCTTTATTTATAGACTCAAAATAACTGAATTTAAATTAAAAAGTGCTCCAAGCAAGTATATAAAGTGAAAAGTATTTCACAAATTAGTATCATAGTAATTAAAAATAATGCTTTTTTTCCCCCTTTGGCTACTGTTTAGCTTCTAGCAGAAACATAAAAACTAACTTTTCATAAAATGTAAAAAACAAATATTACAGCCTAGGAAGAAAAAAGTAGGACTTCATAACATCCTGCATTTTATCAAGCATGACAACAGAGAAATAAAGTAAGATTACCTGCACAATATAATGAATATATTTGTACAAAATATGCAAGAAATAGTAAAAATATTATAGAATTATTGCATAAAAATAAAATTAATCGATCTCAAGAATGATAAAATTCGATTCCGAAAACATTAGTTCAGCATTTCGGAATGTGTTATATGGAAATGTGCTACTCTGAAGAGATGCTATATTTTTGAGAGAGCGTAATTATAAACTAATTGTGTTTGTATTAAAATACATTCTTCAATCATTTTGTGAATAGAACCATATTGAACAATAAATATATTAAATCTTAGATTTATTCTCAAATTTATATCGAAAAATAGTTTAAAATATGTAAAACAATTCAAGCAATGTACGTATTTTCATAAGCTTTCAGCACAAAAGAAAATTAATCCAATTCTAATTACTAAATAAAAATCATATTAACCTCAGGAAGAATAATGTATTATAAGAGTCAAGTTACTTGTTTATGAATGTTTTGAGCGTTCCAGAAAAATATACGGACAATTTTTCCATATCTCATTTTCTCGCATACTTAGACTGATTTTGACATGTGAAAGTGACATATTAAACTTAATATCATCATGTTAAACTAAAAAATATGCATCAACTACATTAAACATATGTCGGTAAGCAATAAATGATGCGGTTCGCACTTCTAATTAATGCGCAGATTTTCTTAATCACATGTTTTCAAATATGAACAGGTAAGAAAAACAGGTTTTTGATTTAAAACAAATTTGTCTTACCAGATAAACCTACTCGGAAGCAGTTATTTTTACTAATCGCTTCCGAAGCTTTACTTTCTATTAATTTGGATACTGAAGAAATAACTTCAGCCTCATTTGCACACACATTAACTTCCACAGGTGCCATGTTTACATGAGGATTGTTTTGGAATTGGAATCAATCAACACTTGCCTTTCGTAGTATAATTTTATTCTGGAAATGATCAATCGCTCTCATTGGTTGAAAATAGTGAATGATTGTCGCACTATTTTTAATATTAACTACCTGACTTACTGCATTTCAAGAAATAGTTATTCGAAACTAGATTATTTATATTTATCAATAGTTTGGAAAAAATATTGGTTTGAAACTATTTAGAAATCCTTCCTTTTGATTTATAATAAAATTTTTGAAAAAAACTTAATGAGATAATAATTCATATCTGCATGATTGGTTTTTTAAGCAATCGAAATACTAAAGAATAGCGTATTTTATCGTAATTTTGGTATTTCATTAAAAAAATATTGAAAATTAGTTATGAAGTCAACATTTTAGGATTTATTAATAGGAATTGGTTTTGAGTTGCAAGCATTCGTAAGGGGACCGTTGTCTACGCAACATCTCAACTCGTTTAATTTGTTCATTTTTGTTATTCGTTCACGATGTGAGTTTAGAAACGCGTACTTTAATTTGCAGTGAAATTTTTTGTAAAATTTTGTGAATTATTTACTTTAGTTCTTTGGTGTCGCATATGTGTTTTCGCATCTGAATTTTTGTGATTACTTGTAATGTCTACCTTAAAGACATTTTTACCTGCTCCTGCCCAAACTTTTAACGACCGAGATAATAAACACGGTTGGAAAAAAACGGTAGAATCATCAAGCAGACAGCTTGTAGTAACTTCCCAAGCTCCTCCTTATGGAGCCAGGAAAGGTTGGGTGCCTCGATCTGTCGAAGACTTTGGAGATGGTGGTGCATTTCCAGAAATCCCAGTTGCCCAATACCCGCTAGGGTTAGGTAAGAAGAAAGAAAAAACAAATGCTAATAATTTACCTGTTCAGTTAGATTCACAGGGTAGAATAAAATATGATGTTATCGCTCGTCAGGGACATGGTAAAGATCGAGTTGTTTATCATAAGTTTCAAGATTTATTGCCTTCAGAAGTAACAAATGAAGATGATCCAACTTTGCAAAAACCAACTGAAGAGGAGGTGAAAGATGCAACCGAAGCTACTAGATTGGCTCTCGAAAAATTAACCCAAACAAAAATATCAGCTGCTATGCCCGTCAGAGCAGCTGAGAAGACAGGACCTGTACAGTATATCAGATATACACCATCTCAACAAGGTTTTGCTTATAATTCAGGTGCAAAGCAACGGCTTATACGCATGGTTGAGGTGCAGAAAGATCCCATGGAACCACCACATTTTAAGATTAATAAAAAAATTCCACGTGCTCCACCATCGCCACCAGCACCAGTGATGCATTCACCTACACGCAAAGTAACTGTAAAAGAACAACAAGAGTGGCGAATACCTCCTTGTATTTCTAATTGGAAAAATGCCAAAGGTTATACAATTCCTCTTGATAAAAGACTTGCAGCTGATGGACGAGGGCTGCAACAAACTCATGTTAATGAAAATTTTGCCAAATTGGCTGAAGCATTGTATGTAGCTGATAGGAAAGCAAGAGAAGCTGTTGAAATGAGATCCCAACTAGAAAAGAAATTAGCTCAGAAGGAAAAGGAGAAGAAAGAAGAGAACTTGAGAAAGTTGGCCCAGCAGGCTAGAGAACAAAGAGCTGGAATAAGAACTCAGCCAGCTGCTGAGAAAGATGAAGAAGTACGAGAGCGTGAGAGTCTTCGTTATGAGCGTCACAAGGAAAGACAGCGAGATCGAAATATACAACGTGCTGCTCCAGATAAAAGAAACAAGTTGGAGAAACAACGTGAAAGGGATATCAGTGAACAAATTGCTCTTGGCATGCCAAATGCGAGACCTTCCAATGAATTGCAATTTGACCAAAGGTTATTTAATTCTACAAAAGGAATGGATAGCGGCTTTGGTGAAGAGGAAGATTATAATGTGTATGATAAACCATGGCGCTCACAACAAGCTGTGAGCAATAATATATACCGACCAAAAGGAAATGCTGACAAAGATATCTATGGGGAAGATTTTGATAAACTTATAAAAACAAATAGATTTGTTCCTGACAAAGAATTTGCAGGAACTGACCGATCTGGTCGACGTGAAGGACCTGTTCAATTTGAAAAACAAGAGGAAGAAGATCCTTTCGGCTTGGATAAATTCTTAACTGAAGCCAAGAAAGCCAGTAAACGACCCACTGGAAATGACTATGACAGAGAGAGAAGTAAAAGAAGAAAAGATTAGACTTTTTAAAAATAAGCATACTGAAAAGTTGGTAGAAAGAGTTTGCTAAAAGTAAGTTGTTTTTTTTTATGTTCAAAAATGTTTCATAATTGCATCTTTTAATTTTACCTTTGAATGAATAATTTTAGCACCTTCATGTGATCAGATATTTTGTTATGTGATTTAAACCTGTACCTTAAATTAGGCAAGGTACTTCCTTGAATTTATATTAATGTAAGGAATACAGCTCTGATTTTTTTTGCCCGTCTTGGACAAATTGTTTCAAACACTAGAAAAGTCACCAAATTTTGATTAATAAATGCAGGTAAGTTATCAAATTTGTTGAGATCTCGCCTTTAAAAATTACATTTAGCAGTTATATTCTTTAGGTTAGCCTTATATTATTTAAATACTTATTTATATTAGATTTTAGAAATGCAATATATAATAGATCATTATCTAACAATTTTTTTATTTAAATAATTATATTGTAAAATCTCTCTTAACTAGCAATATCAATTAGGGAAGATAAATGCTTTAATGGAGTGGAAGTACAGCATGGAATGAACAGAGACAATTTTGTTGACTTGTCATTTTCTTGATAACAACACAATTGCTTGGAATAGGCATAAAAGAATGATAACATACATTGAAATAGGCATAAAAGAATCATTGAAATCCTGCTGACCATTTGATGTTGTTGAATGTTCAATAGATATTAATAGCAATGCAAAGTCGTTTACAAAATAGTTACTACTGATCCATATATCAGTTCTTATTTATGGAAGAATAGATCCAGATAATGCTGGTGTACCTCTTATTGGAATACATATATTAGGGAAGGAAATAGTTTGTTCAGACTGAAACATTAAGAAGAAAGATTTTACTGATTTTCATAGAAGTTGCCAAGAAATTGTTATTGCATGTTATGAATCCTTATATTATATTTGGTGAATTTTAAAAAGTGGCATCAAATCTTCTAATCAGGTAGGCATTGAGACTTAAATGTCATCATACTAAGAAATATACTAAAAATTTCATGCTATAGCTTTAAAGATTTTTTTGCTTTTTTTTCTCCCCGGAACTTAAAATTAGATATTTTTTCTGTTTAAATCATCTGTTTGACTTTCAACATAATTTATTAAATTTGGGCACAAGATGAAAAAACAAAAAAATTAAAAAAACATGACCGTTAGATTCACACACTGTAATTTTTATAGATAATACTGCAAAATGGAAATAGACAACTATTTGAAATATGATCAGCTATCTGGGAGGGCTCTGATGTACAACATAGACCCTATTTTTGGGAAATTAAGAGAGATTTTTACTAAGTAGAAAGATTCTACTAATTCTTATGATTTATAATTAAATTTTATGTAAATGACATTAAATGCTCTTATTATATTTGTTAATGGCATATTATCATTGGTAATATTATTGGTCCACATATCATTGGTCCTTATTTTCTTCTGTTTCTTTTGTGAATACTTCCTCTCTCTTTTCTTAACTATTTTTCTTGCAATGGACTTGTAGCATCTATCATGTATATAGGAAGTGACAGAAATTGGTGTGGGTTGGTTGTTATACATTCTACACCATATCATCCTAATTCTGTCAGTCAGTATGGGCCTAGAATTGTTGAATTTGTGTGATGTGGAGTGCTTGTAATCCTAAATGTAGTCATGTAGTCCTAAAATATATATCTTAAATCTTTTATTCTTTTTTTTACTGGGCAATTTCAGATACTCTGTTACAAAAGACATTTATCCTAACAGCCTAGACTTCACACATGGTCAAAATTAGCTTTTATAATGTAAAGATTTTGAAATTATTAAGGTTGTGGATATAATTAACCACACTATACTATCATATCTCATATTTCAGTGGCCACATTGTATCTATCAAATTTAATATCTGTTCTATTCATTTATTTTTAATAACCTTTCCTTTATGATTGTAATAGTCCTAATGAGAATGATCAGTGTTTTAAAAAAATTAACAGTTTCTAAAGATTGTTTTCATTATTCCCAGAATTTCTTTCCTAATAATTTACTTTTCATTACTACTGAATGTAGAAAGTCCTGAAATCTGAATTTCATATGCTGTGATATAATAATGAAGATATCAATGGAAATAAAATAGGTAAACCCCCTTTCCAAAAAAAAGATTGGGATAATTAATTTTAAGTTATATAAATATGTACATTTATTTACTTTTAGGTTATATTTATATATATGTATGTATGTGTGTGTGTGTTTGTATGTCTTATTCAGTAAGCAAATTCATGGGACTAAATATATTTCTTGTAATTATAATTGAATAAAATCATTTTAGTACTTTTGCAGTAGCCACATGTTAGCAATTAAATCTCAAAGATGTCAGGTTAGTCTAAAGAATATTTTCACCTGTGTGATGCAGTTAATTGTAATAGACTACTCTGATCCACCCTGAAGTAGATGAAAAAATCTGAACAATTGGGATGCCATAACAACATTCTTGGAAATTGTGATTGATCCTAAAAGCTATTACTGGCCACAATACAACCTTTCTCTGTAGAAGGTGCGTCATTGATAGGGGATTGCCAGTCCCACATCATTACTGTATCTACTGGGTGGTAAGAACCTACTACTATGTTCAAAGCTACTCGTCCTTATATCTGAGGTGTGCCCTTTTGGGCAGATGGACTGACATGCAGTTAAGGCAAAAGTTCATCAATGATGTGCAGTTATATCATTGTATGCATGAATAGAAAATAAAAATATATCCAGTTCTATCCAGCTGGGATAGAAAGATTAATCTACCTGCAACAGGTAGATTAACATTTTAGTTTATTTTTTTTTTATTTTTATTTTTTTTTTGCAATACTTGTTAAATGCTATTCATCACCAGTTTTGAAATAGTGCCGTATATAAGTATTCATTACCAGGAGAGAAAAAAAAAATTATCAAAGGGGAAGCAGATGGATAAATATATCAAGAACTGTTTAGCTAATGAACTATCAGTTTCTATAATTTGTTTTAATGGATGTTTGAATATTGGTTATATAAAAATATAAAGTTTATTGATAATGCTGCTCCAATTATTTAGATCACCAGTTTCATTCAGATTAGTAGGTAGATTATGTAAACCAAATATAAGTATAAAAACATTTTTTTAATATTCATTAATATATTGTAAATGCTTTTAAGTCAATATAATGTATGTCTCTATAATTTGTTTTAGAAGACTAAGTCTTGAGCCAGTGAAAAAAAAAAAAAAATTCTCTCTGCCCCTCCCCCAATTTATTAGTAAAAAGTTAATATCATAAATTATACCTTTTAATATCTAAGTACAACCACTTACTAAGCAATCAAATTTTCATGGCATAATTCTATTCACTTATATCGGGAGGTTCAGAATCTTGAGTTCAAGAACTTTGTAATACTCCCTGAAAATTTGATATATCTTATTGAACTTCTTGCTTTTAAAATCATAAAAAAGGGGGCAATGTGCACTTTGGATTTATTTTTTTAAGAGATACCTAATAGGTAAGAAACTTTTTGAAAATATATAGTAAATCATGTTTTGTTTTTAGCATGTATGTTATTGTCAATGCAATTAATCAGTTATTAATAAAATGGCATATAGTATTAACTGAATTTATTTATTATTTACTCTAACTATAAGCTTTAAGTTTGTTTAATTTTTGCTTGACTTTTTAAAACTTGTACAAATATGTGTATTACATTAATAATGTAATACACATAGGAATTATTATTATTATGTAATTTGAGATTTTTATAATGGGATTATAATCATATGTAAATAACTTAACCACTTACAGCACAGAATTCTGAAATTTTCAGTTTGGCGATTTTCTTTATAACTGTACTATGTTCCTCATTGCCTGATATTTGCTCACAGAATGTAAATAATATCCTAAAAGGAACTTTTCATTACTTGTTGAATAAATTATAAATTTGTCTTTAGAAAAACAAATTTTTAAATATTATTAGATGTCATAAATAAGTTTTACTGAAAGGAAGCATGTTTCATTTTCCATCCCTTGTAATGTGTTTGGTAGACTTTTATGTAATGTATTAATTTATTATTTGCTCTGTTCCATATAAAGCAGTCCATTATTCCTTTTTTGTATAATTTTCATAATCTATGTAACATTTGCTTTTTTTTTTATTTTAAAAATATCAATTGTTATTTCTTGTATGATATTCTTTTTTCATTTTTAATTATGAAAATATTTATTAAAATTTTCACTTAGCAAAACAAGGAATATTAGTTTATAAACCATTTGTAAATATTATGAATATATATTAAGAGTTGAAACTTTGAGAGCTATTTATATTTAATTGTTTTTTTCATTTAGATTTATTTAAAATTATCTGAAATTTACTTGGCCAGATGCTACAGAGAAAACCAGTTGTTTATTGGTCATTTTAAAGCATCTTTAATTAAAATAAATCCAAGTTAAAATTATAAAATAAAGCTAAACTATTTTTTCGAACAATGATTTAAGATGATAAAATACACAATGAAATTAAAGGGAGCAGATATAAAAATGAGTAATTAATGTAGATATTTTGTTTTTAAATTAATTAAGAAAGCTTTTGTAGATCATTTTTTTCTTGTAGAACATTTTGAATTGAGAGTTTTAAAAACTGTTGTTGAAATTAGTTTTCAAAAATTCTTCTAGCTCTCAAGCAATTTTTTTTTTTTTTTTTTTTTTTTTCAATTTACAAAATTAGTCAATTTAGTTCTCTTCTTCACTTTCTGAACTCATGGTAAAGTTGCATTAGTTGTCTGTATACACAAACCTTGCAAAAAACTCACCCAACCGGACAGCTACTGTCCGAGCATTCTTTTCCCTGCCCTTAGCAAGATAACTGACCAAATCTTCCTATACAGATTAAATGATCCGAAGTACCAAATATCTCCTTTCAATTTGGCGTCAGAAAAAATTTATCTATCATCGAGCAAACTTCTTAGGATGATTGAGGGCAGTCTTCAAGACTTTTGCAACCATCAAGGTACAGGTATAGTTTTCTTGGATATTGCTGAAGCATTTGACTGAGTTTGGATGGTCTGATCAAGCTTCTCTCACTGTATCTGTAATAGGCAGTTCGTAGTGCACAGCAAGAACTTTCTATTGAAGCCAAGAAATATACATGATGGTGTAGTTCAAGGTTCTAATCTCAGCTCCATATGCTTTAATATCTATATTAATGATATTCCAAAAACAGCAGATACAAAAATTTGTTTATTTGATGACAGTACTACTCTGCTTTGTGTTACTAATAATCCAAAGTTATTACAGAAATGTACTACAATCATCCTAAACTGAGAAATAGCTTATCCAGTGGAAATTCCAAATCGATATCAGATCTATATATAAATCTAATCAAATCCAAATCTATATTTAACTTAATATAGATATCTGTATCTATATTAATAGATATCTATATTAAGTTAAATCAAAAATAATTTTAATGGTACAAAGGCCAAACTTTACCTAATTCTCTACTATAGGCAAGTTTAAATTATTAAAAAAAAAAAAAAAAAACTACTGATACTTAAAGCAAAATTTGTGGCCTCTCATCTCCCAGGCATCCCCAATGTATGCAGCTGCTGCTCTCACGAGATTACGAAACACAATCAAATTAGCAACATGCCTTGGTTCAGAACAAAGACATTAAGACATGTGACATTATGATAAGTGAATTCCATTTTTTAAAAAAATATTAGTGTCAAGATTTTTCAATAAATTGGATAACATTGCAGTCAGAGAAATTGAGTCCTCTAACCCAAACTTCTGGAAAATGCTAAGAGACCTTGGCATTTCCTCTGTGACTGAACTTAATTACAGCTTTACTGTACCAATTTGTTGACCTTTTTTTGAAATTTTTTAATGTAAACTTTCTCTTTGCTATTCTGTCTCTCACTCTTTCTAAGTAAATCATATTTCATGCACGATTAATAAGTTAAAATCCTTATAAGTACAATCATTTGCAAAGTATTTTCACTGCCACATAACTACATATCATTTGCCATGTCCAGAATTAATTCCTAAGATGTCAAATTTGTATTTTACAAATTACCTAATCAAACCTAAAGAATAATCATTTATTGAAAAGGATAAGGCATGCAGTTTGTAATCCAATAAATATGTGTTCTATTTTTTATCCCTGACATCTGAGCAACATTGCCAGTGATAGAAATATGGAGCTTATTACGAATTATTAGAATCTGCTAATGGTTGTGTGTTTTTATTGTTTATCTGTATGAGAAAATTGTCCATTTTTAACATTGGTAATTTTCTTCTAATTAGAATGAAAATTGATGTACAGTGTATATTTGTGATAAATGAGAATTTGTTAGAGAATGTTTTAAAATACTTTATTAATTTATATCAGCACATTTTTTTAAAACATCAGCACATCATTTTTAAAAAGAAATTTAGGATTTTTTTTTAAAGAAATTTTAAAAAGAAAATTAAAAAGCATAAATATTTTTAATGTAAAAATACAATTTTATTGCGATGTGATTTGAATGATAAAATAACATTGTTAATATAAAATTGTAATAAAATGATTGGATTACTTCATGTTTCAATGAGATTTAAGTTGTTAAATCATTAAACAGATGAATTAAATGCATATATTTTTTATGTATTGAAATGGATTCTCAAACTTTATAAATTTATCATCTTCATAAATCTTTTTGTGTGTCTGTGTTAATGTTTTAATTGAAAATTGTGGAAGTTTCTACCAATCAGCAATTTTATTAAATTTTACTAATATGCACTTGTTTTCTCTCCAGGTTATTCTAAACCTCTTGTGCAAAAGTTGACCTGCCTGATCATAATTATACAGTTTATTTCAATTTGATGATAATTATGAGCTGATATAAAATTTTGGCACTTACTAACCATTAATCTGTAAGTGCCTTTTTATGGTAAGAAGGTATACAAACAAACACAGTATTTTTCCATTAGCTTGTAGCAGCTAAATACAGCATCCTTGCAGTAAGAACATGGTGAAAATCCCATGTTTCATAATATAGGGTTGCTATATTGTGTGCAGTGTGTATTTTGGTGGCTGTTGTATAAACAGTAAAATGACATTTCACACTCACATTCTGTGTGATAGTAGTTGCTATCTGGCTAATGAAAAATTACTAAAAGAATTTTGCTGGGTGTTTTTCTATATCCAGTTTTGTGCACTCTGAATCATCAGAGGAATAATGATGTATATTTAAAATAAATTGAAAATGAAATATTTTTGCTGTAGACATTATATTGATGTAGTAACCTTTATTTTTTAGTGTTACATTTTATGGTTTCTGTTATAAGTGTAAAAAGTAAAACAGTGGACATTATTAGAAATTGTTTTTGTATGAAAAATGTTAATGATTCTTCTAAGAACTGAATTTTAAGATGTTTATAAAAAGTTTTGATATGCTTTTTGAAAATAATTTCTTACTACGAAATATGATATATATCTTTTTAACTGTACTAAGATTTTTGACGTGATTTTATGATTGCATTTCCTTTGTCATCTCAATCACATGGTTTTTTTTTTTTTTTTTTTTACTTTATTGATATAAATATTGTTTCATTAATTTTTGCCAAAAGATACTGATTAATTGTTACTTAATGTTGAATTAGTTAAAATTATTATAACTAGTCTACTTTTTAATACTGATCTTTCTTATAATGTGTTGTGCTCTCTGTTATTTAGAAAATTATTTTTTCTTGTATATTTTCTTAAAAATTCTAGAAAAAATAATTTTTACTCATTTTATTTTATTTATTGAAACTTCTACTTGCAAACTCAGATTTAAACAAGTAAAATCCTGTGTTTATCTATATTATAAAATATTTGATATTTCATGAACCTTACAATGTTTATATCAATAGAATTTTACAAATTAGAATCTTTCTTGTGCATAGTATCAAAAGATCTTTTTTTTTTCAGTCTTTATAATAAATAATATTTAAAAAAAAAACATTTTTTTTTAAATACATTGAAAAATAAAGAATGTCTAATTTCTTAATTGAACTGACTAAAAAAAACTATTTAGAAAAGCTGATGCAGGATTTCATAGATATAATTTGTGTGTAAAAAAATTATTTATCTTTGATTTTTATTGCAGTTTTTGTATAATAAATACATTGTGGCTCATAGTGCAAAAGGACATAGATCAAGAATTTACTTTGGTTAAACTAGTCTGTATTCCTTTATTTTACTAATAGGTCCATGTCACCAAATTTCAAAAAGTAAAATGATCCTGGCAGCTTGATGCATTTTTATTAGCAATAGGAAAGTGGGCAAGTGTAGTTGATTTCTGTCATATTTAATTTTTGATGCGAAACTTTTTTACCCTGTGAACGATAAATTCTTTCTATTTCAAAATATGGTAAACAACACTTGGAAATACTTTTTGACCAAATTATAGGTATTCATTTAAAATTTATTGCGGTTTCAGTTAAGTAGTATAATTTATTAATTATGGCTATAAGCATAATTTAAATTAAATAATTCAGTTTAAAATGTAATCTTTTAGACCTATCAATCCTTTAAGGCTTCTTGAAAATTGTCAAAAATCAGTCATTGTCTCTCACTAACATGTTGTGCATAATTATTAATATTAGGAATGTTATAAAAATTTCAGTTAATTGTTGCAGTTTGTGTCTTTGCATTTCAACAGTGCTTTTATTATGATAACCTATTTCATAGATGCATTATTTAGTTTATACAAAATTAAATTATTATTTTTAAATCCAGTTTAATTCAATCCAATTACTTGTTTCTAAGATTCATTTAATTGTAACTGTTTGGTACAAACAACCCTTCTTGATTAAAATTATTTGTTATATCTGTTAATTTTTTTTAATGTTTTTAAAAATGTACATAATATTTTTTTTTTGACAGAGATAAGTATAATTTTCAGTTTATTCTGCTTATTTAAAATATTATATGCTAGAACATTTTTATTTTTAACTTGAAAAATATTTACCAATTAATCTTCATTTTATTGTATTGTGGTTTATGGAGAAAATCAAGGAATCTATCTTTTTTATGCACTATTAAAAACACTTAATTGTTAATACGCTAGTAAGGTTAACTCCTGTAGGAGGGAAAAAAATATTCATTTCGGTAATTTATTCTGTTACCTTGATATTTAACTATGATAAAAGAAAAAAATTGGATAAGAGGATTTTTACTTATTATCATGGCCATTATTAAAATCTGTATTCTAAAAGCTGATTCATTGAATCAGAAATTTCACCCATGTTTTGTTTCAAATTAAATTTGAAAAGTTTGTGTTCACTTTTCTGTAAAAAAGTAAAGCCTTCATAAGATCACTTCATGTATACATTTGAAAATATCTGAATAATATGTATAAAAAGTAAGAAAAATGAAAAAGACAGGGAAAGGTATTATAATTATTATCGTTATTATTTTGTAACTTTATATAAAAGTTTTCCATTTATTTAATTTCATTTATTAATAATGTATTTTAAATATCAGTCATTAAAGTGCATACTACATTGTTTACTCTCCAATATGAATCATTTTGACAAAATACATTCTTTAACAGTTCTTTCAAATAAAAATCGAAGGGGGGGGGCATAGCTTCATCTTAAATTTCAAGATGTACTTAACTCTGTGAACATAAGTTTTTAAGCTATCCTTTCTAAATTATTGAATATTGAAGTAGTGTTTTTGAATATTAGTATTTGGATTCACTTCTTTTTTACTTAAATCTTTAAATTTATTTACAGGATTAATTGGTTCTCTGTACCTGTAATCTATAAATTCACATGCACTTATAATTTAGTCATTAGTGTATATGTTTGCATGACTCATCATTAAAAAAGAATTAGTTTTCCATTATTATTATGAGTAAATGACAGAAAATTCTAAAATGATGATTAAATCTGTATGTGAACATTCATTTAAGAAAATCCACTGTTGGTTTGTTAATTTGTCACTACTTATTGTTTGTTTCTTGTAAAATGTGCCTGTAAATTGCAATTTACATTTACCATAAATTGTTTAACAATTCTGGGTAAAACTCTGTAAAAAATATTGCACATATTTTAAAGATTCCTCATTGCTGATTAAATATCATCAAAAATTTCCATGCATCAGTCATGTTCTTTGTAGCTTTCTCAATGTAAAATTTGTGTATGTATGTTCATATATTCACAATGTCAAATCAAATACACAAATAAAAATAAAATAGTTTTTCTGATTTTGTATCAGTTTATCTTTTCTTTCCATATTTTGTTTAAATTTTGGTACATTTCATGAAATAAAAGACCTTCATACTATTGCTAATTGATTTATCTTTATCATTTATGGAGTGTATCAGAAATAATTTTTTAATGAATTTTAAAAAATGTTAAACTACAAAAAAATCATGTTACTATGATTTTCAAATAGTTATTTCTCTGCAGGATTGGAAAATTAAAATTTTCCCTTTTTTAAAAACACTTTAACTTCATGTTTAAAGGTTTTTTTATTTATTTATTTTTTTATTCAGACTGTTATGTACAAGAATTCTGAAATGTTGCACAGATTTTAATTTATGGTGTCAGTAAAACATTTTAATGTTTTTCGAGTTTTTAATTATCAATTAATATTTTTAATATTAGTAAAAGAATTTCAAAAGGGTGGCATTACGTATTATTCAATTAGAGAAATTTTTTTTCTTCAAATTTTAGTTAGAATTTTAAATAATAAAGAACTGAACTGAATTTTGGTGTTTCTGAAAAATGAATTTTACACTGTTTCAAAATTTAAAAAGCGGTATTTTTATTGATACCAATTTAAGTCATGCAAAATCTTCTAGAATTTTGGCAGTTTTCTAAATATGTATATATATTACTTAATTTCCTACACTTTTTAGATAATGATAGCATTGTTGTAAGGAAATTCAAACCGATTTCATTGTGTCATCGAATATTTAATCTCATGATTTTTTTTTTAATTGTTGAAAGTTCTAGAATACTCTAGAAGGGATAGGGATTACTGAATTTTTTTTTTATTCAAACAATACCTCTTTAAAAAAATCATATCATATTTATTAAAAATTAAAATGTATTTCCAATTGTTTGAATAATTTAACAAAAAAGTTTATATTTAAGTAATAGCAATTGTTGCAAATATTCTGTCGGCACAATTTTGCGCATGCGTTAGGATGGATTTAATTCTGCAAAATAAGGGTGATGGGAAAGGAGGAGATGTTTACATCTATACTTATATAAAGCTCAATGTATGTGTGCTTGTGTTGGCGCTCTACAGGCCAAACCGTTTGACCTACAGCTACCAAATTTGGCACATGCATATCTTGGAGGTCGGGAATGTGCACCTGGGTCCCTTTTTTTGAATTTTTAATTAGAATTTTAATTATTAATTAAAAACTAATTTTCCCGCCAAAAAATCTTCATTTCCCCACCGCCAAATGAGTAAGGCTTCAGTTTTTTTTTCCCCACGCTAAAGAGGGTAGGCTTAAGAAATTTTCGGCAGATTATTTCAAAGAATTCTGTTTATTTTCTTAAGGTTTGATGCATTTAAAATTAAACATTGTTAATAATCGATCTTTCAGATTCATTCTGAAGTACTTTTGAATTAAAATAAAACAGAATAAAGGAAATTAAAAATTTCTAATCTGCATAGCGTTACCCCAACTGGAGTAGAAAATTCACGCATTTGCGTTACCATAATTGGCGTTGAAAATTCACGCATGCGCATTGTGTTCTGATTGTTGACAACGGATACGGACTTGGTTTTGAAGGTTTAATACGTTTCCGACTGATTATTTCAAACGATTCTGTTTATTTTTTTAGTGTTTGAGGCATCTGAAACTAAACATTGTTAATTAATCCATCTGTTCATGATGAATCTGAGAAAATTTTGTTGTAAACTTCTTGAGATATTATACATTAAGAAAAATATTCTTTAGTGCCCGTAAGGTTTAAATACTCAGCGACTCTGTTTTCAGTACTCATTTTTTTTTTTTTTTTTTTTTTTTTTTTAAAGCTTCGTTTCAGTTTTAAAAAAAAAATATTATTATATGTATCGCAGTTTAATAATTTCCACTTTGATTTAAAGCATAAATTCTCTCTAACATAAAATTAGAGAGATACATACTACGTTATGGCTGAAGGCCTTTATAATATGAGTAAATTATATGACTATTAAAATTTGAAGTTTTAAAATATTTTAATGAAGAAGCAATTAAAATGGGAGTTCCATAAAATATTTAATTATTAAAATTTAATAATTAAATTAAAATTATTAAAATTGCATTAAGATTGGAGAACCAGCTGGTCGCCAAAGGCGTTTAGTTTAACAATAAAGTAAATTCCGGAAATGGCGCACATCCTTCCATGTGTCACCCCTTAGTGAGATACAACCACCGAAAAGTGGTCCTCTTAGAATACTGAAACGAACTGTACTAATAAACTTTGAAGATTTAATTGAAGTACATTTGATTATATACTTTTGACTCTTAATATCTCTTTTGATATTTGATATAACAGTTTCATCAAAGAAATCATTTAAAAATTCTAGTTTTTTTTTTTATATTTTACTTCGTTTATTTTTATCATTTGTTTGAATCTTCAATTTTGTCCATCGTCTTTCTCAAAATTAACAGTTCTGAAATTTCAATTAAAGGTCACTTCCTCGGATATTTTTAATTTCATATTATTAATATAAAACACAATATTAATTATAATTTTATGTAGTTTTCAAATTTTATAACCAACATTAAGTAAAGAATATTGGGCTATATATATAAATATATATATATATGAAAGTACATTTTTACGCGTGTATTTATTTTAACCTAATGGATTACAGTTTCTTGATTTTTCAGCCGCTGTTGAATAATTCTTTATAAACGAAAGGGAGGAATAAAAGAAAATAGTAGAAAAAATTATTTTGGTTTCAATTTCATTATTTAGATTATATTTCATTATTATTATTATTTTCGTTTTTCAATCCTTATTTAGTAAATCTTTGTAAACGAAAATGAGAAATGAAAGAACATAATCAAAAACAATGGTTTATTCTGATTACAGCTTCATTATTTGGATTACATTTCATTATTTATTTTTTCTTTTTTTAACCGCTATTGAGTAAATCTGTGAAAACAAAAAAAAATTTTTTTTATTTATTTATTTTTTTGAAGCTGTTGAGTAAATCTTTGTTAACGAAAGAGGAATGAAAGCAAATTATCGAAAGCGTTTTTTTAAAGTTTAATTCTTGATTAAAAATTAGTAATTGCTTAATTAGTTTATTTGTTAATAATGTATCTAAGTTTCCAAAATTCTCATCATATTTTTGGCAAATTATTAATTTATTGAAAATAATTAGAAAAAGTAGAATTCAGATTATATTAAAAGAAAAGGTTATATAGGTACCGTACTAATTTACCGTTTAAAAACAAAAATAATATTTTAAAATGGACCTCGTAATTTTTTTACCGCGATCAGCTGAGTGGGCACTCCCTCTCCTAACTTTTGCACCAAATCAGCGGAAGAATATTTGACCCAGAAGGATTTAGCGAATATCGGAGCCGCTTCCATTGCGGTTCTTTGGTGGAATCAGGTCTCGAATCTGGAACCATGCAATGACGCAGCCGAGACCTTACTACTAAGCCATTGAGGCGCAGCTGCAATCAATCAACAGAGCCACCGCTGACTATCAAGAATCCAGGATCAAAAACAGTATTAATACATAGAAATAAATATAACCATTGAAAAATATTCTTAGAGGAAGTGTTTGCATCTGGTATATCCAGTTAAAACTATCGCACTTACAGCCATAATATATGGTGCACATGTAGTCGTAAATGTGGTTCAATGTACCTTGAAGCCTAAATTATGAAGTATAATATAGCAAGAATTTTATTTATTGTTTTGAATGATTTCTCGCACGTATTTGCTGGGAATACCATTTCTATTGATTGTAGAGAGGAAAAATCTGTGCACCATCGAAGAGAACAATTATTGACCTAAAGAATTAAAATTTGCAACTTTAATGTAATTTATTGAATTTTGAGAATTTTTAAAATTCAGATCTTTTCTAAAGAATTTTAAAAATAGAAATTTTTAAAAATTTTATAACCAGTGTTAGAATACTGTTACAAATTTTCCGGGTTCGTTTGGATAGTGGAAGTGATATGGTGTGGAGAACGCTCAATCAGCAGGCGGCAGTAGAAAAAAAAAACAACGTTTATTTACACGAAGACACATAGGACAGCACAAAAACGACAACAACTATATACAGCAGAGATGAACACAGTAGCACACTAAGCGGATAGACAGAATCCAGCAGGAGAGGGGTTCCTGGGAGCTTCGCTCTACCGTCTCTCCAACGGCTGAACTTCTCGCTTTAGCTTTCGACTCGCTACTTCTCACACGACTTCACTTACACCACCTCTTCGCAGCTTGAGAGTGCCTGTCTTTTATAGTTGTGGAGGGCGGGTCTAGAATCTTCTAGACCAATCAGGACGTCTCTGGGTGTATCTCGGTTCCTACTGGATGGATCGTGAAACCTCTCGAACTTTCTAGTATGATCCATTTTGTCGCCAAGCTCTGAATTCATTGACACTAGTCGTACTGGGAAGCCAAATTACAGGTTTGTAACATTGCTCCCCTCTTCAAAGACTGACGTCCCGGCACTCCTACTTCAATCCAAAGCTAGCGTAGGCTTCCGAATGATGTGGTGATGATGCTTTAGGCGACTTCCGGTCTTTCGAAGATAACATCGTTTACTAATTTGGCGGCGACTAAAGATCCATCCGAACCTTCTCAATGATTTTGACTCGGACCTCTTCGTCGTTTCGGATTGCACACCCAGACTAGATTTCTCTTCTTAAAATGCAATGTGTCCTATGGAGCGAAACACTGGATCTTAGTAGAGGCCTCCGGAATGAATTCTTGCCAGGCTGGTCGGTTGGTCACTTTGAACTTCTTCCATCAAACCAGCCGTATATCAGGATGGTCCAACAGTGCCTTCTGAAGTCCACTCGAATGCCAGGTATTCACCTTCGTCGCCAAAGCTTTCACGAGAATACATCCACCTCTTCCCGGTCTATTCTCAACACTCGAGAATTGTCCGACGCCCTCCACACAGGATCTTCTGAAGAGCGCTTCTGTTTTTGCTGGAAGGGTCCTTCTGCTCAATTTATTGAATTTTGAGAATTTTTAAAAGTCAGATCTTTTCTAAAGAATTTTAAAAATAGAGATTTTTAAAAATTTTAAGACCAATGTTCGAATACTCTTATCCTTTTTCAATTTTTTTATGGTGATTATTTTAATATTTTACTTTGAGTTCAGGTAATAATGATCAAAAGACTTTTCCTCGTTGATTTTTAATTATTTATATTCCTGGTGAGTTTAAAAATGTTCTTTGCCTATCCGTAATAGAAATTTGGATCCGTGGAAGAATTATTACTTATTCGCTGACTTAACAAGCATCTAGAATTACATTTTTTTTATAATTTTAATTCTAATAGTATCGTTTGCAAAAGAGCTTACTGATTTCATCTCTTTCTTTTTAGATTACCTTCATATTTAATTATTATTTCCATTTTTCTCGTCTGAATTTCGCTAAGCAAAATCATTGTCTCAAAATAAATAAACGCGTGAAATCACCATCATTATTATTTCATTTTCATGGGTTTATTTTGTTATGTGATAAGATATCATTGAGATTCATAATGTCGGGGTAACAATGTGTGGGACTCTGCTAGTTTAAGAATAAAAAAAGTTATAATATATAATATCTCAAAAATATAACATAGAAAGGTTTGAATATATAATTCATAAACAACATACAAAATTACATTATAGTTTCGTAATTCATGAATATAGAATTAAAGTAATATTTAGAATTCCATTTTTGTATAAAATGTCTTTCTAATTAATTAAAAAGTTTTATAACAGTTTCGTTAATTCGACACTTTTCATGTGTAATGAGTCAATAAATCGCCGTAATTACGATTACGTGAAATAGTAATCTTCGTTTGATTTGCGGTGTATTTTCGATTAAGCAACTCTTAGGGTCGCTGAATTGAAAAGGGTGGCAAGCAGATTAACAATTAAAAAAATTGTTATTACTTTAATAGTCCAATATAAGGTAATTATAATTAAGGTTGCACTTTCAAAAGGTTGTAAAAAAACAATCATTTGCCAGAATGATCTGATATTTCATCTGAGCATATATAAAACAGTGGGAATTTATTTTGAGAAAAAAAAATTAGTTCAAAATTTGATCGATAGATGACGCTGTACTCTTCTAAAGACGGTAATTAAAAGGCACAGCATATTGCTATGATATTCTTTGTTTAAAATCAATCTATTACGACAAGATAGGAATAGAAGAATGGTTTTTAACTGTCCTTGGGCAAAACAGTAGAGGGGAAAAAAAAAAAAACCTGATGAATCCATTAAGAAGAGGAAGTCGACAATGACTTGCTTAAGAAATGTTCAATATGCTGTCCACCATTTTCTCCAATGAGTTGAAAGCCCAAAATAATATGTTCCACAACGAATCAGAATGCTTCAGTGGTATTATTGTGAATGCATTGTGCAATGAGGGTTTTTAGTTCACCTGAGTTCACAATCAAACCTTCGTATGAAGCGTCTTTTAGGTAATCCCACAGTCAAAAGTTGCAAAGGTTCAGGTCACATGATCGTGGCGCCAGCCTGTTGGGAAACGGTGACTGATAGTTTGTCATTTCCAAAATGCAGATTCAACAGTTGTTTCACTGATGCTGAATCAATTTGCAGAGGGACGCCATCTGACATAAAAATTATGCTATCCATATATTCGTGGTGTATTGTTGCAGTGCAGGAATGTGCTGACTACGCAAAAGAGATACATAGCGTGTTCCATTGACCGTACAGGTTTCAGAACCCGATGGACAGATCTCGAAAAAGGAAGGACCAACAATAAAAGCTGCTGTGAACCCGTACTTTAACCTTTTAGGATGATTGCATTTGCAACGTATTCTATCTTGGGCATATTCTGGAATTTTGATTATTGACTGAACTTTGGAGATGGAAAACATTCTGGAACATTCGTCTGTCCACAGAATGTTCCATGGCCATGCATTGTCTACTTCCATTCGAGTAAGAAATTGCAGGCCGAAATCTTCTCATTTTGGCAGTTTAGCGAGAAGCAACTCCTGAAGATGCGCAATTTTCAATGGATAACATTGCAGGGTATTTCGTAAAATTTTAAGAATCGCCTCTGACAGGTTTTTTTTTTTCCCTTTGAAAAGCGCAGCGTCATCTAGCGAATAACTTCTAAACTATTTCCTGTGAGTCATATTTAATAAAATATTCTTGGGGCACTTATAAAAACAAGACATTCCGACAAAAACTTATTTGCATTATGAAAGTCTAAATATCATTATTTTATTAAAAACACGCTATTTCAGACTATTCTATTGGCCGTCTCGAGAAAAAAGCACCCGGAGTTTTACCAAGTCTGTTAGGTCTAAAATAATCAAACTGATATCCTAAAATAATGATATTCGAAGCTTCGGCACTATGTCAGGTTTGTTCACGGAAGACTGAATTGTGTTTTAATTTAAAAGTTGAAATGCCAAGTATATTTTGCTGAATATGATCAAAGGTATGTATAAAATTTGCACTCCATAATTTTTTCAAAAGTACATTGTCTAACTGAAATAAAATAAAATATTATTATTTACGTCATTTAATTCTTTTGAAATTAAAACTGAAAATTGAAGTTTATGAAGAGTTAGAGAAATTTTTATACAATAATCTTTTGAGATATTGCAAGCATTGTAAAGAATATTCTGTAGTATACATAAGACTTCAATGCTGAACTATTTTCTTTTCTGTATCCATATTTAAAAAAAATATTTAGTTTCAGTGAAAAAGGCTTTATATTAATTGAAGTTTAATTACTTCTGTTTCGTATTAAAATTCAAATTTTAGGGGAAACCAGAGAAAATTAAGGAAATGCATGATACGATGAACAGAATCGTATACATCTTCCATGACTATAAAAATTTGAAGGTTTTAAATATTCTGCTGAGAAATTTAGTAGGACCAAGTTATACAAAATATTTAATAGAACATTTTGGAGACAACGAATCACAGCTGGTGGCTAGAAGCGGCACTTTGTGAAACATGCATTTTCACAAAGTTAGTAAAATAAAATAAAAAATAACCGGGCTCTTGCCTCCAGGTCACTACATTATTGATTACATGTGGACCTATTTTGGTGTAATTCTTGTCATCAGATGAGTACAAAGAAGATATTACATTATATTTTTTTCTCTCCAATTTGTAACTTGGAGAGTTTTTAAATATGATAAAATTTATAACCTGGGCATTATCCATAAATTTCGTAATGAGACACCTATGATGCTATAATCGCTTAAAATGCTCATCAAGTTATACTGTTGAACTTATAACTACCAAATGTGGCACATAATTACTTCCTGGGTAAGGGATGATAGTTAAAAGTATGTGTGTCAAAATTGTAATTAGATTTTTAATCAATTGAAAATTAATCTAAATTGCAATGTTTTTTGCTCAATAATTTCAGAGCATATTATCACTCAAAAACTCAGCCATTTTTACTTCGTCTTAAAATTAGGGGGAAAAAAAGATTTCTAGGAATTTCCATTTTATTTCCATACAATTTTCTCTTTAATGTAATACTTTTTCTTATAAAAAAAAATTAAGTATATTTTACAGCAATACTTTTTATTGCTTTATTTACACATACTCTTAGAGACAATATAAGGATATTTTTTGTATTCACTTTATTGTTGATATATAATGATAAGTAAATTAAAAAAAAAGAGCTTAAAGCGTTATTATAATGGGAGGTTTAGAATCTTTAAAAAATTTTATAGGTACGTTTGCAATTTAATATTTATGACTCAAAACTTGCTATGAACACCGTGTGTAGAGCAGTGGCAGAAAAAGTCAATACGACCAATACCTATAAATATCAATTGATATATTTAGTAATATGTATATCTTCATAGATAGGCTCTATGAAAAGTGGTTACCAACAATTCGAATTCTTATTCTGACTTCTAGCTATCTTAAATACCTGAGTTGTAATGCTTTGATTTTATGCTATTAATCAGTATATACATAATCGCTCACTGCCGTCTGCTACGGTAGACGGAGTTTAACCCCCCCCCCCTTTTATTTGCGTCATTAACGGATGTGCAAATCTCAAATTCTATTTTGGCATCGAGCAACTGAGACAAGTTACTTTTTTATGTTTAAATTTTCTAATTTATTGGTATGCGATTAAACCTAATCATGAAAAAAATATTTATGCTGATTTTGTAATGAGTAGCTTATAAGCCAGTTAACAACTACGCTGCACGAGCAATTGCTTTTGTATCGTGGTCATGTTACTGGACTGCGAACCACAAGGTCCCAGGTTCTATCCCCGCTCATCGCAATTCATTATATTCTCCCTTCGCGGATCTTATTGGATGTTATGACTAATGTTTTCTTTCAGCATTTTTTTTTTTAATTTTGTATTCGGCATTGCATTTTTTTTTCTTTTTGTTAGTGAATCCTTATTTGTTTATAATCGCTTTTGGTGATTAGTTCTTGATTTAATTGTTCGTGAACATTTTGGAGGGAGAAGATCCCATGGGTTCCATAAGAAGCAAAGCTTGTCATGTTTTTATATATTTACAACTATTGTGTATTGTATATATATATTATTTCTTAAGCATTCTGCCAATTGTATGATATTTTCTACTAAAACTTTAGTTAATGTGGGAAAACCAGACCTGAGATATTGTAACAGGATAAAATCTATATAGATTGTCACATCTTCTAATTGTTTATATAATAGTTTATTATAAATATATATGCATTTTTATTTTGACAACTTTTAATCTTTATTAATAAATAATATGATTAATTATGATAACATAAATTACGTATATCATCATCATTATGTAAAAAAATACGCAAGATTTTAAATGAGAATACATCTCTGGAGTATTCCATACTTGAATGTGAATCATTTTGAGAAGATTAATCGTATGAGGCTCACAATATTCTGAATTATTTTTTCTTTTACTGTTTAATAGATGGCGCCACGAAACATTATAATTTTTGAACCAGTTTAATGAATATTGCATAAAGTCGGAATATCCTTGTCGTTAGCGTCTTTCCGATTATTTCCGGATAATGAAGCAAGTTAATAAATTACTGAATAGTCTCTGAAAAAATTATTACAGAAAAGAAAAAGTTTTGGGATTTTCTTTTTGAGTTTTAAGTGAATCTTAGACTTTTTTTTTTCAATTTATCCTTTTTGCACAGCATATATACCTAATATAACATACCATTCGCCGAACATCTAAATCCAAAATAAATGACTGTCATAAATGTTGTATTTAAATAATTACAATTTAACAATAGCCGCCTTTGGTGATCAACGTTCTTGTACGGAATGTTGTCTTCTTGTCTTTGAAATTGTTGAAACAGAATGTATAGATGACGAAAAATGAATTTCCTAGGAGTTCTTGGGCTCACGGCCCCCCAACCTCCTATGCTAATAAAATTATTAAAACTATCAAATAAATTATTTTAACTTATTAATTAGACAGAATGCATAGTTATCTTCGTTATTACTTAAAGCCTCTTATCTTATTTAATAAAAACTTAAACCTATTTGAAATTTATTTACCTTTTTTTAAATCTGCTTAGAATATAAAGTTATTTTAATGTAAATTCTTTTGAACTAAATATTAAATCATCCTTTCCTTAAAAACGATTCTGACTCTAAAAATAAAAACCAAGCAACTCGAAAATGAAAGTGTATTTCTAAAAGTACTACCGAAGGAAATATTAAAACTAGCATTAAAAAAGAACAAAACAAGATAATTTTACTAAGTATTTTAACTTGAATAAAACTGCTTACTTCCCCCTCCCATGATTTTAGAGTTGCGATGTTCAAGGTGAGGAGGAGGACCCTTCAATTTATAATAACTCTGAAGCTGAAATTGAAAGCAAAATAAAATATGTTATTTAAATAGAAAATGGGATAAAAATTCACCGAGTTTTACCACTTGGTTTTTGATATTCCTCATTTATTGACGACCGAAATTCAGTTAATTCTATGTTGCTAAATTTTGTTTTTAATGTCACAAGACAAATCAATTAGATTTTTTTTTTCTGAAGCGACAGTAAATGCAAATAAATTCCTGTAAAATTATTGGTCTTATCATTTTGAAAATAAATTTCTCAATTTAAGTAATAAGTATGAAAAAAAAATGCTTCAATCTATGAAAATGAATTAAAAATGTAAATGAAAATATGACAATTATATAATAAAATGCGGTGTTCTAGTGAAGAAGTCGACACTTCCCAGATCGTCGTTATGGGGGCCATTGTTTAAGACTCAAAAATTCCATAAAGAAGGTTTTGAAAAATTTCTCTCCATAGCTGGAGAGCATGGAGAACGTCTTCTTAAAATCTGTCTCCAAATATAGCTCAGCTGACCCCTTCAAAGAAGTTTGGGTTCAAATGGCATCACAAAACATAGACAATTAAGTTCTGAAATTCCCAATTCAATTATCCGAAAAACTAGTGGGGATGGTTTCGCTAAAACTTTCTCTCTTACTATAATAAAGTTGTTGCCCCCTAACCCCGCAAAAAATTGTGTACATTAGTTAAAACAGAGTACGTCTTGCATGGCCCTGGCGTACAATAATTTTACAAAGATTAACCTTTGGCGTGAATTCAGCGTTTTAATTGAATCTATCATGTGATATTTGTCTAGTTTTTTGGTGGTTAAGCCCTGGCAAATGGTAAACAATAACTGAAAATAAAATTTCTATTTTAGACATTTTAAAAAACTAATTGAAACTAAAATCTGGTTCGGAATGACACTAGTAGTTATAAAAATCAGATCTCAAATGTGATGTCTTTAAGTTATTGTGTTTTTGAGTCATCTCGTTTACATGTTTCTGAAAATACAAAGTGATAGATAATCACCCCCTTTTTGGATTTGTGCCAAAATTTGACAGGTGCTAATACTGCGTACCGAATTTTATTTAGCTACACCTCTTTTCGTTTCGTGCTATTTTAAGTTTGAACAACCGGACAGACTGACTTCCTAGATTTCACTCAATAATTGACACAAATCTTCAAATTTGGTGTTAAAACTGTATACCAAATTTCATACATCTGTCTCAAAGTGTTTTTGAGATATCTTTATCGCAGACAGAAGAGAGTTTCTTATGGATACTAAGAAAAAAGTAAATACTGTTCATTTTCGGATTCGGAAACCCTTCGTGCTTTTGCGCATTCACCAGAACGTGTTTATTTAGCCAAATAAAAGGGGGTGAGAGGAAAGATGAAAAAAAGAGATGTCTGCATTTAGCAATATGGCAAATTCAGATTATTCTAAAATTTATGAGACGTAATAACGGATCATCCCTATTAGCATAAGATATTGTTTCTGATGCTCACAATGAATGTTTGATATTTTGAATGCTCGCAAATGCCATGAGGATATCGCAACAATGTTATTGTGAATTTTGTGCTAGTAGAGATATTTATATGTATCATCTCCTAGCGAAGAACAGTCGTCGCAATGTGATGGTCTCAGGATCCTGAAGCGATCAGTATATAAAAAGTAGGATGAAAAAAAAAAAAAATTAATACAATCCGACGAGTACTGTTTCCATTAAGCTACAGATCACGGCAAAGGCAACTGATGGCATTAAGCCTCATTTTCATGTATCTTCAATGCACACCTTAAAACTGATCATAATAGTGTACTAAAGAAAAGTGAAACCATATATATAATATGATTATTTCATTCCCATCCATATATATATATATATATAGCAGAATGCAGGTTGAAGACATAGACGAGACGTTGTATTTTTAATTTCGTTTTATTCTCTCCCTAGAGACAAGCCTAATTATGTACAAGAAGACGCAGCGCGGCACAAAAGCAGGAGTAACGAAAGAAAGAGCCGAAACAAATGATCACTAGTCTTATATAACATGGGATTTCCGGCCATGTGCCAATTCAATACACGTGATGGCCTTTGACACCTTGGCAAGGGCATCGAAAGTATCATTTTCACTTGAGACGTAGAATTGATTGCGCAGTAATTTTTACACAGCTGCATACGTGAAATGGTATCAGGAAACAAGAGAACACTTTAGAATCACCCCGACATGGGCCGAATTAGGCAAAAAAGTTAGGAAATTAATTTAGATTAAATTATATATTAAAATATCATTACACACACACACACACACACATATATATATATATAGGGAGAGAGAGAGAGAAAGAGAGCAAAAAGTGATACAATATAAATAGCTATATATAGAGAGCAAAAAATGTTAGAATTTTTCAGTTTAGTTGTTTTATTACAACATTCCAATAGGGGAATGTTGAAACGTGTCGACTAAGGAAAGGGAATCTCAGATACCATTGGAAAACCTGCATGGTTGCCAAGGATGGAATGGCAGACAAAGAAAAAGTTTTTTTAGAGAGCGTGTTGGCAATAATTAAATAAGAAAAGTTGGAAATTGATCAGGAAATAAGAAATAAATCAGGAAACAGACTAAAGTAGTGTGGACTAATGGAAATAGCACCTGGGGAAATGCTACGATTATTTTATTCATTGTCATGCTGACTGGTTTAGCGAGTGTAAATGTCTATAGGGAGGTGACATTATCATAGCAGAGGTGAAAGTCACATTTAGACCTCATATTTCGCACTTCATTGTATTTGACACTAAAAAGGGTATACTATAATACTATGGTATCCCTCTTGCTAATCAGACAGTATGTTAGATTTTTGGCTCTAAAAAAAGATTATCAGATATTTAATATATTGTCTTCATAGTGACCTCTAAAATAAACGCCCTATGCAACTGTATATCTTTTTCCTCAGGTCATTTGGACTCAGCTCGTTACGCCATTCATTAACCATCATATTCCAAATGGCGGTTCGGAATCTCAATCACCTCCATTATAGGCACCAGAAAGACTCATCACTATCATCCTCATCAGATCTTAATCCCTTCTTTTTCTCACATCCCTATCCCGTCACTGACTGACTGTAAACCGTGTTAAAACACCGACTTAAACAAACAAGTCCGGACACATCTTCCGATAAGACGTCCTTTCCGATGGAAAGGGAGATTTCTTGAGGCCTCTGTCATTCAATGTCTTTAACCTCTACCAGACCTGACCATTACTCACTAGAGGTGTTGTCACATTTCGTGACCTCTCTCCACTGACCCCTGGTTGCTGTTTACGTTTCTTCTGCCGTCCGAATATGAAAAGTAAATACTCGGGTGATAAGGGAAATCTACAAGATGAACGGCACGCGATATCAAGGTTCGGAGAGTGACCAGTCACTCCTGCATTGCTTTTACACAAAACCGCGATCGATTGATTTATGTTAATAGCAGACCCACATTTATTGAGCACTGTCAAATGAAACTTGTGAACGCTGAAATCGATAAAAGATTAGACAAACGCGAACAAAAATTCATACGCATGAACCTTCTTCGGTGAAATAATATTTCTTATTAAGCGTTTACGAAGCATACAAAGAAATATCTCGGAATGCCATGCGCGAACAAACAGGGTATGTATGTAAATTCATTCCAAAATTCTATCTTTTTTAGCGAAGTCAAGTTAAAGAAAAGCCAGTATTTTATATAAGTGAGAGAGATAAGTGATCGAAGTGAAGAGAAATTTTATATAGCTGCATACATTTTTACTTATAATAAAGAGTAATGCATGTGTATGGGAGTATGGGTGTACTCTACAAGCAAGTCCATTCGAACTACAGCTGCCAAACTTGTTGCTTTTGTATTTTGGAGGATGAGAATGGGCATCTCTGAGCGAATTTTTTTTTAAAATAATACTTAATTAAAAATTAAGCTAATTTTTTTTAGTGATAATTTCCGAACATATTACAGCACAAAAATTATTTTTACATCCTTTTAAAATTTAAAAATTATCTTTTCAATGATATTAATTTTCTTCTATTTGAGTTTCCTTTATTTGTAATCAATTTTAAAAAAAGATTTAAATATATTTTTTAGCAACATATTTCATACAAAATAAAAATAAAATGTAATCTGCACGATAAGTACATGGGGAAAAAAAAAAGGCCTATATCAACGTGTTATCATGGCTTTTACTTAAACTCATATTAAAAGATTAATTTAAATCTGACTTCAAACTAAACCTACAAAACTATAATTTTCAATAAGGATCTATATGAAATGAAATAAACATAAAACAATATTTTCTGGAAAAATGAATGCAGGAAAGTTTTTGCAGTCTTTTAAAATATCTATATTATTAATTCAAAGATTCAATATTATTTAAGGCAAACATGATATATTTATATGTACTCTAATTGGAGTCAACGCCTAATTTCTTTGTTAGTAATAAGTATATACAGGATGAGCAATAAAGTCCTTTTACAGTTCTTTAAATTCAAAACGGCGTTTCGTATAGCCAGGGAAATAATGAATACTTATTATGTCGTGGCTGGTTCGTGAGTGCTTTCAATAAATAGGCAAATAGAAAACTTAACAAATGTATTGCAGATTCGTTCGAGTTACTCTGCTCAGTAACTCCTTCTCCTCCAAGAGCCAACACTCGAATGACATCACTCTTTTAATTACACTCGCTCTAGTTGCCTAGCGCCATCTATGAACGTTTATTTTCTAACGCTTCAAAATCCAATCACTACATATTGTAAAGAGACTATTCTGAATTTATTAATACAGTAGACAAGTAATAATTATAATTATAATAAAAATCCGAAAAATGCATTCTTGGAAGTAGCTGTTTTTTACAAAAAAATTGTAGCAATAATATATTTAATTGGGATCCACTTTCAAGAGAGTTGGTATCAATAATTGAATGGCCCATAAAAAAATTTAAACTTAAACGTAATTTTTAATAAAATAATAATGATAAAACTGACCTTTTTTTCTGTATAGGTAAAAATCTAGAAAAAAAATATTAGAAATAAGAATCTAGAATATATTTATAAATCATAAAAATCTAGAAAATATTTTTTTATGTAAAAATATTTGTTTAATGGATGGAAGTTCTATTCCAGAAAAAAAAAATGCTTTTTGCATTTAAAATCCAAGATTTCTGGTAAAAATTCGTTGTATAAGAATCGATTTGTGTTAAGAATTAGTGAAACAGTTTCTTCCTTATCCAGTTTATATTCCATCTTAAGAACAAAATCACTGGTCCCTTTTTTACTGCAATAGATATGCATAATATTTTTTTACGCAAAAATTTTTGTTCAATGGAGGAAAATTTTATTCGGAAAGAATTTTTTTTAATTCAAAATCCAAGATTCCAGATAAAAATTCTATAAAAAATCAGTTTCTGTTAAGCATCAGTGAAGCAAGTTTTCTTGTTACTGTAATAGGTATACATAATATATTTTATGTGAAAGTATTTGTTTGATGAATGAAAAATCTGTTCATGAAAGAAATTTTTTCATTTAAAATTCAAAATTCTTGATAAAAATTCGATAAATAAGAACCAATGAAACAATTTATTTCATATTTCATTTCGAGTGTTTTTCACAAACGAAAAATAATTTTTCCTTTTTCCTGCAATAGGTGTTGATAATATTTTTTAAGTGAATATTTTTGTTTATATATTTTGTATGGAGATTTTATTCGGAGAAAAAATATTTTTTAAATTGAAAATCTTAAGTTTTCGGTAAAAATTCTATAAGAATCTGCGAAATAATTTTTTCTCACCTAATTTACATTCCATCTAATAAACGAAACCACTGGTTACTTTTCTTTACCGTAATAGTTACATATAATATTTTTTATACAAAAATGTTTGTTCTATAGATAAAAATTCTATTCATTGAAGAAATATTTTTTTAAATTGAAAATCCAATATTCTTGATGGAAATTCGATACATAAGAATTAGTGTAAAAATTTCTTTCATGTTTAATTTCTATTCATTTTTATAATCGAAACATCCCTTGTCCCTTTTTTTATTGTAATAGGTGCAGATAATAATTTCTTATGAGAGCATTTTTGTACGATGGATGGAAATTCTATTTAAGGAAGAAAATATTTTTTAATTTTTAAAATCCAAGATTTCTTATAAAAATGCGATAAATAAAAATCAATTTTCTGGAAAGAATCAGTGAAACAATTTCGTTCAGATTTAATTACTATTTATTTTTATAAGCGAAAAATCACTTATCCTTTTTTTCACTGCAGTAGATGTAGATAATAATTTTTTAAGTGAACATTTTGTTCGATGTACGGAAATTCTACTCAAGGAAGGAATTTTTGTTTCATTGAAAATCCAAGATTTCTGATAAAAATTCAATATAAAGAAATATTGAAGATTCCTGATAAAAATTCAATATAAAGAAACATCAATTCATCAAGTTCAATATAAAGAAATATTAGTACACAAAATTATGAAAAATTTTTTTTGAAAGCTAGTCCTTTGATAGTTGATAGCTAGTCCTTTGATGGCTATTTAAATTTTATTTTTAAAAAATTTTATTTATGAGCTTTTACCGGTGTAACGCCACTTTTGGCACACACCTAATCATCATCAGAATACATCAGAATAAAGAAATATTCTATATATGGCAGTTTTTAAACTAGGAAACATTTCTGTGATTTCTTCTATTTACAAAATATTTTTGTAAAAAACAATCTGGAAGGTTTCTTGAAATCTGAAATCTTTCGAGTTCACGAATGCCGCCAAGGAGTTTGTCGCACTCTCTTTTATCAGGGTCGGCGCGTCAATGGCAAGAGGTACTTGTCGATTGCTTTCTTACATAAGAGCCCTTTATCACTAACCTATCGTTTTCGGTGTTTAAAAAAGATGTTTATATTTCCTTTCCCTTTTTTCACCGGTGACTCCGTATGTGTCAACTCTCGGAAAGATTCGCAGCAATCGGTAAGTTCTTTTTGTACTCTGCAAGACCGATTCACTCGCCGATTTAAAGGGGGGAAAATGGAAAAGTAGAGAGTCGGTTTTATGGCCACTGCTACAGAAATGCTCGATTGAATATTGAATGAAGTATTATCCTTTCCATATTTTAGTTTAAAAATGAATAATGTACTAATATTAACACGATAACGTTTATAAAATTGAGTAAATTGCTCAGTAATCACAAAATTGTTACAAATGTGTTGATATATACATCTGACATACTATCCTGTACTTATCGCAAATGAAAATTGGCAAAAGAGATTTCAGGAAAGCAAACGATATATTTTGACTCGATTTATTAAACGATAAAACTTCAACGATATTTTAAACGATAAATAGTAGATTCAGTAAAAGATTTGAATTTATATTTAAAATACCATTAAAATTAAAATTTAAAAAAAACTCAAAATTTTACAGATTTTCAGATAAAAAATTAGGTTACATTGTTAATCCAATTTTTAATCGAATTCTAGAAGTGCTGATTAAAAAAATAAAGGAAAGGCATAATAAGATGTACAGCACGACATAAGACTTCTAAGTATGAATTGTAAATCTATAAAAATTTGAAGTTTAAAAATATTTGACTGAAAACGCCATCAAGACTAAGTTACAGAAAATATTTAATTAAAAATTTTAGCTACCATTAATCTTGGCGAAACGGTTGGTTGCCAAACGTGGCTAGTGAAAAATAAAAAGTACGAAATTCTTGACAGGGAATATCGTAGGACTTATAGTAACCAAAGTCAATCAACCTTTGGAAGATAGTCATTTTTGTTGTATGAGGGACACACTAATAAAGGATTTTTTTTTTCAAAATTTTAATTAAAAATTAATCGGAATTTTTTCGGTTAATGTTTTCTTTAATAGTTTCGGAACACTTTATTACACAAAAAAGATTTTTATATCACTTTTAAATTCAAAATATAGGTTTTTAATTGTACCAAATTTATTTTCGAGCAATTTTTCTCTAATTTAAAAATATTTTAAAGCATATTTTGCAATAATACTTTTCATTATTTTAGTTACTTTTTTTATATTTATGCACATTGCGACAAAATAAAACATTTGTTTTACTGTATGTGTTGCTGCTGCAATATATAATTAATAATATAATTATAAATGTAATTAATATAAATATAATAATAATGCAATACAATATAAAATAATGCAAATATAATTAAGAGCAAATTTAAAAATAAATTAAAAATAGATAGACCAAGCCTCAAACATTATATTATGTTTGAGGCTTGGTAACATTATATTATAAACAACATATTATGATGTTTCATATTAGAAGTTTAAATTTCCTTTATTTTTTAATCGTTTATTTACTTATTGCGAAGTCCACAAAGACTGGCACAGGAAGCATCTGCATCCAACTTTGTCCCGTAAAAGATTATTTGTTGCAAATCTACTTTTAAATGAAATTGGGTACTTTCACATTTCCTGAAGCTCGAAAGAAACATTTTAAAATTTAATTCTTATATAATAAACTTTTCCAAATTCTTATATAATTCATTTAAAACCACTCTTATATAATTAATTTATTTTTCTCCAGTTACTTAATATTGTAGGTCGACGAAAAAATTTGCTTATAAATACTTGCGAACTAATCAAGGCTAAAAATAACTGAGGAAAAATGTGCAATATAGAATACAGTTTTCATGCATATAGCAATACAAAATAATAGCTTTAAAATTAAGAAGCGAATAATAACTTTAAATTGCACGAAGTAGAGTTATACGATGATTTCATAAAATCTCACAAATTCGTCTGATAAGTCAATGACATACTTTTACAATTTTCTTTGTAACAAATTAATGCTTCTGTATGCATGAATTGTATCTAGAATGTATTTTTTTAGAGCGAATTTATGCTAAAATTTGTATAAATTTTTTTTAATGAGTCGAAGCCTTAGCATTCTCTTTTTCTTCCGGTTCTGAGTAAATGGTGTCGGTTTCTACAACCGATATTTTATTGTTCATAACTGTAAAATTATCGATAATCAAGACTTTTTGTGTGACCTCAACAATTCATTGGCGTTATTATTATAGGTTTCTAAATCATAAATCTTAGACTCACTACTTTTTTTACATGAATGATCGATTTGATCAGTTATCAGCAATGTTTTAAGATTACGATCGGTTTTGAATAGGGGGAGGGGCGGAAACTCAAATTTTTTCCGAAACTCTATTTGAGGGGATTTCTTTCTTTCTTCCTTTTTTATTTTCTCGTACATGTACTTTAGAGGAACTATTGTACTCGCCAAAAAATTTGAATTTGCGATTTTGATTGAGTACGAAAACCAAATTTTTGGAAAATGGCCATCTGTCTGTCTGTGACAAAGAAAATTCAAAAGCGTTTTGAGCTAGACTGGTTTTCTAAATTTCTAGATTTTTATCAAATTTCAAACAAAGTCCATTCAGTGGAGATCCGTCTGTCTAGCTGTTCGATTATAAGTTAACACGGTAACTATAAAGGAAAGTAAGCTAGATAGATAAAATTCGGAAAACAGATTTAACTTTCATATCGATCAAATTTTGAGACAAATCCAACAAGGTGTTGATGGTCTGAATTTTCTGAAACATGTAAAGGCGTTGAACTCAAATATATCAAATTTATTATTTGATTTAGTAAATTTTTGTACCAAATTTATGTTTCAATCGGTTAAAAAAACGTGTCTAAAACAAAAATTCAATTTTTGGATGCTATTAATAGCATGCCAGGGATTAATCGCCAAATATCTCTCCAAGGAAGACCCAACAGATTTATTAAAAATACTAAATTCGAGCAAAAAAATATTTCATAACTCTTTAATGCTATACAGGATGCTCCCTAAGATAACACTTTTATTAGAAAAGGTTCGAGGAAGGCTAAAATCCTTGATTGGCTCACCTCTTGGCGACTTTTTGAAATCTCGCCAAGTTGACTACTAATTGAATATTTGTTATTATTATTTTTTTTTCAATTAAAAAACGATACTTGAAGGCCAGAAATAATAATAAGTAAAATAAAATAAATATAATAATAAAACAAATATAATAATAAAATAAAATAAATAAATAAATAAAAAATAAATATAATAATAAAAATAAAATAAATAAAAAATAAATATAATAATAAAAATAAAATAAATAAATATAATAAAAAATAAAATAAAAATAAATCCGTCTAGTTTGCCACATTGGCGACGTTACCGCCACTCATTTGGCGAGAATTCAAAAAGGCGCTAAGAGGTGGCCTGTGCTAGGATCCATCCCGAGGAAGTTCTGGGGAGACAACTTCAGGTGCTTTCCCTTGCTTTCTCTTTTTATGAAATTTTATTTTGAAAAATAATAATTTATATTCGAAAATGCAAATTATTCGAAGCAGGGATGGGAGCAGAATGTGATATAAGAAATTTTGACTTAAATATTATCTTACTATTAGTGACAGTTGTATGAGTGACATACATTCTCATAAACCAAGATTATGTAAAGATAACTGTATGTCAAATTGTGATACAGTGAGCAATTATTACAAATTCAAAAAGTAAATATCAACAATTCACTATTAGAGTTATCCTCAGAAAACAAAGCATGATGCCCGTCTTTAGAAATTTTTTTCCGTAACGCGGTTTGTTGCTTAGCTACTCTTACAAAAATGAACCATTTCGCTTCATAAAAATAATATAGCTGTGTCTTTTTATCATTGGTTTTTGTTTTTAATTAATATTAAATTCGATCTAAATATATTTATTAGGAAAAATAGGAAGGTAGCCGAATTATTTCCTTTGCTGTATTATTATAAATAAAAGGTTTTTCCGCAAAATTTTAAATTTGATGGCAAGAATAAATGATGAAAATAATAAAAATTTAATGTGGGATGATAGTATTAAGAACCACATTTTTTCACGTATTCCACCTCCTTAATGTTTTGACATTACCATGATGGCTACAATTTTAGTTTGAAATAAGAGCGAAAGAGAAAGAAAGTATTTGATGTTATTAAATCATCTAACATTTTTAAATAAGAGCGTCATTGATGGTTATTACTACTTTTAGATCATCATTATTTTAAAAAATTTCTTTGTACTTTTAAAATGTTACATGACTAAACGAAAAGGAAATTAAAATATTCTATTCCAAGATTGTAAAAATCTTAATAAGCAATATTATTCCTTATTTATAGAAATATAAGTCATAACGCAGTAATTTTTGGACTTCATTTTGACAAGAAATGGAGGAGAGAGATCGAGAAGAGAAGAAAATCTTCATTTTGTGAAATTGCTCATTACTTTTCAAAGATTTTCCAAGATGAAATTAATTATTTATTTAAAATCAGCCAATAGATGGCAGCACGACTGTTAAATTTGGCAATTCAATTTAGTTAATTAATTTCAAGACAAACGTGCGTCTATTTGCCCTTTGCAATAGACGCATTTTTGAGCTTAAGTTACCAGGGGAGTAACTAATGTTTTAAAACAAATGAATGAGCTAGTTGTCCTGGGTAATGAATGGCCTTAGTCAACAAATTTGAAACAATACTTTTGAAGGTAGAAATGTTTATATAAAAGCAATTTTTAAGAAATTTAAATTAATGTGTGTATTTTAATATTATTATATCTAATTAAGGCTGCACTATGCCTTTTTCAATAAATAAATAAAAAGGATGATAATAATATTAAAAGCAATTTATGATCTTTTTTGCAAAATAAAATTTAAGTTGATTCCCATAAGAAAAGCCAGTGCCTTTGTTTTAAAATTGTGAAAAACTAAAAGTGTTAAATGTTTTTAAAAACTTAAATACTTAATTTTTAATATTTTTTAGTTATTTCAAGTAATTTATTTTTCGCGGATTATTGAAAAAAAAAATAAATGGCGTTAAAGATCTGACTCTTTATTAAATAATATTTATTGTTTTCGTTAATAAACTCTGGAAAAAAACCCATTAACATCAACGGAATTAAAGATAGATTTGATTCCTTGAAAAATATCAATTATATATATATATATATATATATATAGTTTTTTTTTTTGTCATAACTCCACGAGAAATCATCTGAGAGACATACAATTCAGAAATGGATTTGGATTTGTTTGGATTTTCCTGGCGCAAGAGCCATGGTTTTGACTATGCTGTGCCAAACTAGGTTTAAAATCATATCAATGAACAATAATAAAAAACGGATAATGTACAAAAATACCAAAACAAACAAGTTAAATGAGTGCATAAAATTTGATAGACTTTAAAAATACAAAAATTTGAGCATGTGGTGTCTTACCAAGTAAGAAAGGCAATGGAGTGTTCGTGTTTTGAAAAAATAACAAACGCTGAACATTGAAATTTGGACATTCTGACAATATATGTTGGACAGATATTTCACAGTCACATTGAGAACATAAAGGTGGTTGTTCACCTAGCAACAAGTGGAGATGGGTGAATCTACTATGCCCAGTACGTAAACGGGTTAACAATGTGTCTGCTTTTCGATTTGATAATGAAGACCACGGTTGTACATGAGGTTTAATTAATGTGGTTTACTGTTGGTTTCAAGGTCCCACTAAGCTTGCCATTTGGAATAAAGTACATTTTAGTGTGCTTATTTAAGTCCCTTACGGGAATGATGTGATCGCTAAAATACTTGCCCATTTAGCAGCCTTGTCTGCCTCCTCATTGCCCAGAATCCCTACAGTTCAGAAATGAGAGACAGCATTTTGTACTTAAACGATGGCGAAAGCATAGTTGCGCCAAAATGAACACAATGGATACTGGGTATTGCCGAATTCGACCAACAAACTCAGAGGGGTAATAGTAGGCATCAAGAGAATAAAGAATCACCATACAACATAGGCTCCCAAACGTCGTTTAATTAGTGAAAATCGAAAAAATATAGAGAGTCGATGAACTGTAGGAAACTGTAAAAAATTAATAAAAAAATAATAATAAATGGTGTTTCAACTATGAATTTTTTAAAAATGAAAGCACATTCTTAAAAGTTTTTTTTTAATGCTAGTAACATGCGAATTTAATGAACTAGGGGGTCGTAAATGACTGAAAACGAAAAAGTAGTTTAGAATCCATATTTACAAAAATATTAAAGTTTGAAGAAAAATAAAAGCTTGAAAATGTAAGGAATTTTATATTCCATAGTTTAATATAAACGTGTGATGTGAGAACTAGGGAGTTTTAAAGATATTCAAGAAAAACTAAACTGGGAACCAGAAAACATCACTGCAACATCAGTACCGATGTTCGTAGAGAGCGTTGTCAAATTCAAAAGATAAATCAGAGCAAGGATAATAGGCATTAAGTAGATGAAAAATTGCCAGCAAATATGGGGAAAAAATCGGGTGGAGTTCGCAAGCTGGATGCTTGATGCCACACAGGAAGATGCACACTTTTCTGCTAAAGTTTTATTCTCCGATGAAGCCTGCTTTAAGAGAAAAGGTGTCTTCAATACGCAAAATGCGAATATTTGGTCATTCGAAAATGTCATCGAATGTACAACACGCTTGATATTAACATCTGGTCAGAGTCCTCAATTTGGAGTGTGCCTTCTGCACGAACGTCTCAGCAGCACAAAGTGCCTTGTTTTCTTGCAGCACGTTCCGCCGGATTTATTGCCGGGAGCACCGACAATTGTACGCCAGAACATTTGGTTAATGCATGATAGAGCACCAGAACGTTTTAGTTACATTTGTGAAATCTGACTTGTTGTTTGCGAATGAAGTTTAACGACCGTCATTTCTGCAATGCTCATTAAAGACTACTTGCTCGCTGTTTTTATTTTTCTCGAACGTATGAAAACGCCTTCTCGTATTTACATACTAAAAGGCTTCTTCTCGATTACCTTGTTCCTAATCCTCGCATTCATGGGGCGATTCTCTTCGCCAAACTTATTATCTTTTCAGCGTCTGTTTTTGCGATTTTCACTGAATAAAAAGTACCTACGACCCTATGTTTTTTGGTTATTTTTCATCTACTTAATGCCTATTATCTTTGCTCTGAATTTATCTTTCGAATGTAACAACCCTCTCTGCTAAAATCGGTACTGATGTTTTCTGGTTCCCAGTTTAGGTTTTCTTGAATATCTTTAAAACACCCCAGTTCTCACATTACACGCTTATATCAAATTATAATATATAAAATTCCTTACATTTTCAAGCTTTTATTTTTCTTCAAGTTTTAATATTTTTGAAAATATGGATTCTAAACTACTTTTTCATTTTCAGTATGCATTTCAACCCGCATGTTATCAGCATGAAAAAAAACTTTTAAGAATGTACTTTAATTTTTTTCAAAAATTCATAGTTGAATGAAATCGTGGGATATTCATAGTGGGATGAAACCGTGTCCAGAGCTTTCTCTAAATCAACTGGCGTTGAGAATCACTTGTGACTCTGAAACGACTCTCATCCGTAAAGAGGACACGACTCCATTGATGAGATGCCCAGTTTTTGTGCTCCTTACACCACTCTAAATGGTGCCATCGATGGCCAGCTTTCAAAGGGATGCAGCATTCATAACTGTTGGGCGCATAGTCCACCTTTGGGAAGGAGTTCGGCCACATGAAACTGCGACACTTGTCGCCCTGTTGTTGTACACAGTTGCTGAGCAGTGGCGCTTGCTGACTGTTATCGGCCTCTTTTCACCTGCAAGACGATATGTCGGTCATCCACTGCAGTTGTTTTCCTAGGGCTGCAGTTTGTCGCCCACCGCCAACCTTTCTAACAACTGTACCTATGGTTTGGAAGGCTTTCCAAGCTCGCGAAACGACACTTGTTGAGTCCGAATTCTTCAGCTACACTCTTCCAATGTGCCCCACCCATTGCTTTCCGATCATTCTTAAACACGTTAAGCTGTTCAGATGATTTATTTCTTCTAGCCATATTTCACGAAAGAAATCACTTGCACTTGCAGCGAATGTCTTTAATTGCGCCTAGAGGCTTCCTTTCCTTGTAGTCTTGAGCTGCAGGCTCCGACTGTACGCGTTTCGCTTACACTCACGTCGCCTATGATGTTTTGTTCCTGACATTTGCATAAGCATTACCTTTCTACTGTTGTTGTTGTACATGCCATGGACAAGCCCGTTGTTACGAAGACAACGATTTTAAGCCGCTGGGGGAGAATCTCTTGTTTTTTATTTAGTACGGCCGACTAGGGCCAAGAGTACGACTTTGCTACTTACGCATCACTCATTCGCTTGCACAACCCCTTTTCACAGGAGGGCTCATTCACACATCTCACACATAGAACAACCAAGCCTGAACCGGGACTCGAACCCAGGATGCCCAGATCACGGGGAAGACGCGCTACCCCTATGCCAGTACGCAGGCACCTTTCTACTAAATGTACTGATTGTACTGATCGCAATAACCCTTTTTTCTGCAATTTCATGGCTACCTACTTCAAGTTTACATTGTTGCTTAAGTTTTGCATACAAGTGTGTGTGTATATATATATGTGTGTGTGTGTGTGTGTGTGTGTGTGTGTGAGTGTGTTTGTGTGTGTGTTTGTGTGTGTGTGAGTGTGTTTGTGTGTGTGTGAGTGTGTTTGTGTGTGTGTTTGTGTTTGTGTGTGTGAGTGTGTTTGTGTGTGTGTGTTTGTGTGTGTGTGTGTGTGTGTGTTTGTGTGTGTGTGTTTGTGTGTGTGTTTGTGTGTGTGTTTGTGTATGTGTGTGTGTGTGTGTGTGTGTTCGTGTGTGTGTTTGTGTGTGTGTGTGTGTGTGTGTGTGTGTGTGTGTGTGTGTGTGTGTGTGTGTTCGTGTGTGTGTGTAAGAAAACATTCAACAACAACAAAAAAAAATTCAAAACTCTATATTGAAAAGAAAAACAAAACTTTAGTAAGAAATAAAAATTTAAAAAAAGAAACATTCACACAAAGAAAAATAGAAGTCTGGACAAAATGCATTTACAATTTGTAAAGATATAAAACAAAAATCTAGTATTTTAATTTTCGTTAAGTTATTTTGCGACAAAAAAATGCGCTAAAACACTATTTTAACTCAATGTTTTTGAACATATTTTTTTTCCTAAATAAAGTATTACGTTCTTGCACAATATTATAAACACTAGTTCCGACAATGAACGATTATTTAGCTTAGTTTAAAAATACGTATTTTCAAAAACGTTTTGCTTATAAAAATAATTAAATATGTTATAAAAATAATTAAAATAATAACGCAAATTAAAACTAATTCTAACCAACTTTATACAAAAAAAAAGTCTTCAATTTTTTCTGAATTTAAATTGATTTGAATGAATTAAATTTAGCTAGTTTGACTTTTTTCGTTGTACTACTCGATATTTTTCTGATTTTATTTTCAATATACTGTTTGATACAATAGAGACATGCTCAATTTTTCCCTCAATATCTAGATTCAAAATACTTGAATTGTGAAGTCTCGCATTAGTATGTGAAGAAAGCTAATTTTCAGTATTATTCTTTTATTTTGTCTTCCATCTCATCAAAACAACAAGGACACGGCGTTTCTTTATCATCGTGCTCTTTTCTCGATAGAATTATAAATAAGAAGCAACAAAATATAAAATTGCAAAGTTACCAAGTACGAAATAAAATAACGAAAAATAAAATAGGGGATGAAAACTATTATTAGTCTTGAAGAGCATTTTGCTTTTTATGAATATTAGTTAAGTAGTAATGATAAGTTCTAAAGGACGCAAAACATAAACAGAAAGCGAAAGGTCATCTTAGGAATTGATTTACTCAAAGATATTTTTAATTAGTTAATTTTAAGGGAGGAAAAACACTTCAAATTAAACCGTAACTAACCACATATTGACAGCTATTGAATTTTGAGATTGGCAGCATTAATTAAACCTTAAATAGCTTTAAAAATATTTAGATATGAGACCGAAAACTTGAAGTCAAGGTTTAAGACTATCGTATAGGCCATTGAAAAATGCAAAAACAAAAGAAAAGAAACGATATTTTTGTCATTTTTACAGTACTTATGTAGCCTTAAAACAGAAGCTTGATTTTGCTTTGAGACTACAATAACTACCGAAAATATTATCAATTACACACACAGAAATAAATAAATAGAGTCGGAATTTTAAAATTTTTATTTATATTGTTCTTATTTCAATTCACTGTAATAATTATTTCTTAGAAACTGCAAACAGAGAAATCAAATCAAAATCAATAAAAAGTAAACTTGATTTAAAAAAGTAAGCTGAATAAACGAGGCCACAAAATTTGCATTAATTAAGAAGCCCATTTCATAGGTCTTAAAACGATTCTGTCCTAAATGTCTCTTTTATCTTCAAAATTGAGCAATCGTAAATTCAGAAAAAAATAATGATTACATTTTTTTGCCTCCTTTGCAAATACAATTATATCTCAGAGCCTGTTTCCTAATTCGTTTTATAATATATGACGCATTACATACAATTTTTTTTCCTTGCATATTTAATTTTTTTCCTACAAAGCTAAGGATGTTATATTTATATTGTATTTGGAAAAAAAAAATCCGAACATTTATATAATATTTGAAGAAAAATCCGGGCATTCATATAATATTTGATTAATCGTTGATCAAAAATCCTTAGATTCATATGATATTTGATTAATCGTTGATGAAAAATTCGTGCATTCATATGATATTTGATTAACCCTTGATGAAAAATTTGTACAAGAAAGATATTTCAGAAAAGTCACCATTTTTAATGGCTCTAATCAGAAGTGTAACGAAGTGATAGTGTGGAGCAAGGGTGTATCGATGCTATGGAAGATGCTCCTGGAAGGAATGATGTTAGGAATATTTAGTATTTTTACTTTTATCCGGGCCGAATTAAATTCTGTTCTTATGTAAGTTTCACCTTCCTCCTACTTTCCCTTATACAAATTCAAAAACCGGATTATATATATATAAAAAAAAAGTTTGATTTTATTTCTATATAAATAGCTTCCAAATGACTCTAAAAAAACTGAAATAATAAGCTTTCAATTGCGGTTTCAGGATAACTTAAATTAAATAAATAAATATCTGCAAAATAATTAGTTTCAATATCTCACATAAAAAATGAAATTTAGAAGTAATTTTAAATAAAAATATTAAAAAATATACTTTTTTAATATATTTTAAATGCTTTTTATTAAACTTTCCAAGACATGCAAATCATTTAACCACCTGTAAAATAAAACATTATGCAAGTGATTTACAAAATATGATAAATAAAAAAAATCTTAAAAATATCCTGAAATTTAAGCAACACGTTTTAATTTAATTTTTTTTAAATGTATGATTTTTGTAAATTAAATGAAAGCATAAAATTAAATAACTTTAGAAGTACCTAAAAAAATATCTTGGAACTCACCGACGTTTGACCCCCCCCCTCCCTCTTAACAATTGCCTTCTTGTCCATTTTACTCTCTAATTTGGAGATATGAAAAGACTGACAGAAAAAATATGCCTGAGAGGCCAATTATCCTCATTACATTATTGGTCTAAATAAATTTCTGATGAAAGTTTGTCTTGGATCTAATGATTCACTTATTTTCTAACTTAATAACAAAATATGAATCTATCTGACACTGTTCTTTCTTTTTTCATTTTAACTATCGATTCTATGTTATATTTGAGGAGTTGAATCCGCCTGAATTTTGTGTTCCGAAATTTTTGGTTCCCTTTTTGTTCTTTTCCTCTGGTTATATAATTAATTGGTTTTTATTCTTAGTGGAAAGGTTACAGATCGATTTGATTAATCTCAAAAACTTCAAATCAGCGTTTCAAAATCCATATTAATAAATAATCCATAAAATTCATTTCACAATTAATGAATGATGTTTGCAAAAATGTATCATGGTTTTTTTGTTCTTTTATAGTTTTTATTTATTTATTTTTTACAATCTTATATAATCATTCCACTTGTGCATGCTTTAGTCAAATAATTTGGGGTTGATTTATCAGTCTATGAAATTATATAAACTTCTCAGTTACACTGAAAATAATATTGACTTTACCACCGAATTTGATAGATAAGGCAAAACAGTCAAATCTGGCGAGTTTATGGGTGAGATAAGCATGCTGTGACTCCCACTTTTTCGGCGAACATCACTTTGTTTCTTTTATACCCATTTCCGAAAAACTGATTACAGAAAAATGTGTTGAACCATCAGTATCCCTTTGCGCACACGCCGGTTATAGGGAAGGGGCGGCACTTTCAAAGGATTCCCCGACCTTGCCATTGCCTTTCTAGATGATAACAAAAACAGAATCATTGGCCGAATGTAAATATTGGAAAAAAAAATACGGTGTGTATTTATTTGTATAAATTGTAGTTCGATAATCTTGTATGACACCATGCCGCTCTTGGATATGATATGCATAGATGATAATTGAAACACCTTCTTGTTGGAACACGTTTGTTACTTGCTTTACATATGACACGTGTTTCGTGCGTGAGATTTTCTAGAGAAATTGCCTTAGTAATCTAGATCGGTACTCATTGAGTTTATTTTTCACCGGTCTGGCTCATAAATGTTAAGAAAAAGATCATTTTTACTCTCACATGTACGAAATATTCAAAATACTGCCATAATAATCTCTATAAATAATAAAGATGTGTGTGTGTGTGTATGTGTGTGTGTGTGTGTGTGTGTGTGTGTGTGTGTGTGTGTTTGTGTGTTTGTGTTGGTGAACTAAGACCAGATCATTTGACTAACAGCCAACAATTTTGGAACATATATATCTTGGAGAGTGGAAATGTCCAGCTCGGATCGAATATTTTGAAATTCTAATTAAAATTTTAATTAATTAAAAATTTATTTGAATTTTGACTATTTTCTACGATAACTTTATATAATATAACTGCTCAAAAATAAATTTTCCGTGGTTTTAAAATAAAAAATACCTTTTTTTTTAATGATATCAATTAAGTAATCGTGGACATTTTTGTTAAATGTTGGCATTTTTTTTTTAAGTATTTTCTTTGCCTGATTTCCAAAAGTAAATTACATTGCCTCTCTGAAATTCAAAACATTTTTATAGTTTATCAAATATATAATCACTTGATTTTCTTTCATTGTTAAAAGCTAAAGAAGAAGAATTATTAAATATCGGTTTAATTTACGGGACAAAATTCTAATAGAATATACAAAATAGATGAATCGCACAATGACGTTTTTTTAATAGCGTTAAAATGTAAACGGACTGTCTATATTAGAAAAGTGTACATAATAAGTAAGACAATTAAAATAACACGGTTTTCATATCGGGCAATTTAGCGGAATTATGAACATGTAGTTAATTAAATCCAAGCAGTTTATCGGAAAGCAAATATAACTATAATCATCCTAGTAAATCAGTTGATTTTCCTCTGCCAACTATTAATATAGTAATAATAATAAATTGATATGTGAGATTTTGATGAATCTGGACGATGAATGGAATAAAGAAGCTTTGAATTCTTTCTTTGGGTCCGTATGAGCAGGAATGCTATCATTTACTAAAAGAACGGTTTAGGATTTAGCATCAAGTTAATTGCCGACGCCCTGGCATAGGAGTAGCGCGTCTTCCCTGTGACCTAGGCGTTCCGGGTTCGAGTTCTGGTTCGGGCATGGTTGTTCTCTTCCTTGCGTTCTCTTTGTGAGGTGCATGAATGAACCCCCATGTAAAAAGGGGTTGTGCACACGAGTCTGTGTGTGCTATCCTCATATGAGCAAGAAGGCAGACTTCTGCCCTCGGGTGCTCAGGGGTCTTTAGTTACTCGGGTCCTCAGAAGTTACTGCAGCCCCGTTCCGTGGTAACGCGGACACGGCATCATTATCCTCAAATTAAATCGTAGATTTGAATCGAAGAAGTACCTCTTTAAAAGAGATATAGTGTTTTCACGATTTTGCAGTTTTGAAAATACCAGAGGATAGAGGCGTGAATCGGGGAATAGAGACATCCAAGTATAGAGATATGTGAAATGAAGGGGAGGGGACTGCATTAATAACCACACAAGTTTAATCTGAAGGAACCAATAAAAATGTGCTGTAGACAATGGAAGGGCGTTAAAAATGGGAATATAAAATTGGGATTGTCTTGTACTTGATTTTCTTCACTACCCTATGAAATTAATAAATGTTTAAAATCACGAATATTGTTTAGCATGCAGATTAAAGATATTACATCCATTTTTTAACATAGTATTTATTTTCCTGCAGTTTGCTATTCAAATACAATTTTTTTTGTTTGTTTGTCTACTGCACGGCCAAGCCATCTTGAATTTGTTTAGCTTAATTGTTCTAACAGTTCGTTCAGAAATAAGACAAGGACCATTTTGAAATGAAATCACAGTTTTGAACTATGGTCATATGATAAGGATGACACCTAAGTTGATCCCTCTTCCGCAGGCTTTCGACGTGATATTTAACGAGCACCAAGCTTATATAAATACGGTTTTCGAACCTTAGACCTTTCAGTTCAGACTTTATCAGCAAGCTCCATCCAAGAAAATAGCAATTAAATGCATTCTTTTTTTGTGCAAATTATAGTGATGAAATTCACAATAAACTGGAAAACTTCGATTATCACAAATATAAAAATAACGTGAATTTTTTTAAACCGAGGATAATAAATCTATAATAAATCGGAAATTAAGAAAAATTCAAATAATTTGGAAGCCAGAGTAAAAAAAGCTTAATACATATTTTAAAATACATATATGCATGTATGTAAACATAATTTTGTAGATGCGTGATCGAAAAGAAGGAACTTTTTAAATTTTATTTTCGATTTATTTTATTTCGGGAGACATAATTTGTACAAGGAAGAAGCGATGATAAAATGACATCTGTCCATATTGCGAAACAAGAGCAAAGTCCTAGAATTTTTCTCTACAGACACAATTTTTCGCCTTAAAATGCCATTTCGACTGTGATTTTGTTGACACGTGGCGACTTAGGCAGGGGAATCTTAGGTATATCTGAAACACTTGCATAGCCGCCAGGGATTCTTATCCCTTCACTCGTGGCGTGAGAGAAAAAGAAAAGGGATTTTTTTTAGAGAGAATGTTGGTAATAATTAAATAAATAAATTAAGATTCAAATCAAGAAATAAGATAAAATACTTGAATGGCGTAATATAAAAATAATTTGAGATAAAAAATAGGAAATTAATTAAGAATTAAATTAAATTAAACAGACATTATATATATATAAACACCATCTATCTATCTATATATATATATATATATATATATATATAATATTTCAAGAACTATCAAAATTATGCAGTCAGAAAAAGAAATATGAAAAAAAGTGTTTATTTTTTCCTTCCGATAATCTTGTGCGATGAGGGGATATGGATTTCAATGACTTTGGACTTGCAAAGAAGTTTATTTCTAAAACGATTTTTGCTATTGTTATAGAATCTGAAGTTTGATTTATCTATATTTTAGTCATCTCACAAATCTATTACTATACTTCATATGGCGGCAGGATTTTTATTTTAAAAAACTCTGCGCCAAACGATTTTTTTGGAACAAACTCATACTTAATTAATAACAAACCAACTTATATAACCGCATGGAGTAATTTGTGCGATTTGTCATTACGCTCAATAAATTTAAAATAATATCTCTAACTGAAGTCAATTGGTATTTTGAACATAATTATTTATGAGTACCAAGAAACTGATTTTCTATGCATTAGAACTTCATTATCACAAAGTTGTTTAATTTTATAGAATTCATCATTCTAACTGAAGTCAATTGGTATTCCGAACATAATTATTTGTGAGTGCTAAGAAACTGATTTTCTTTCTTTGTATTGTTTTGTATTAGAACTTCATTATCAAAATGTTGTTTAATTTTATAGAATTCATCATTCTAACTGAAGTCAATTGGTATTCCGAACATAATTATTTGTGAGTGCTAAGAAACTGATGTTCTTTGTTTCGTTTGTATTAGAACTTCATTATCAAAATGTTGTTTAATTTTATAGAATTCATCATTCTAACTGAAGTCAATTGGTATTCCGAACATAATTATTTGTGAGTGCTAAGAAACTGATGTTCTTTGTTTCTTTTGTATTAGAACTTCATTATCAAAATGTTGTTTAATTTTATAGAATTCATCATTCTAACTGAAGTCAATTGGTATTTTGAACGTAATTATTTGTGAGTGCTAAGAAACTGATGTTCTTTGTTTCTTTTGTATTTTGTATTTTCATTATGAAAATGTTGTTTAATTTTATAGAATTCATCGTTCTAACTGAAGTTAATTGGTATTCCGAACATAAATATTTGTGAGTGCTAAGAAACTGATGTTCTTTGTTTCTTTTGTATTAGAACTTCATTATCAAAATGTTGTTTAATTTTATAGAATTCATCATTCTAACTGAAGTCAATTGGTATTTTGAACGTAATAATATGTGAGTACCATGAAAATGTATTTGAACTTCATTATCAAAAACTTCATTATCATTCTTTCTATAGCAGCACTAAAGTCATTGGCAGATTATGTTATCGTTCGTAACTTCAGAAGTATTGTAATATGCAATTTTAGTCAGCTTCAATATTATTGTGTACAAACATGGATGCCGAACAGTTTGGAATCAGTATAAATGAATAAAAGCAAATAAGTATTTAAAAACTTAATAAAATTAAAAATATTAATCTAAAATAAATCATCAACACATTAAAAATGTGTTGAAATTAAAAAATATATATATTATTTGATTAAAAGGGAAACATCATGGCGTGCACTGGCTAGGGCCAAAATCTGCCATTGATTGATATTTAATCGAATTAATGAATTTCAGTCATACATTCGAAGTTCTCAATTTACCAAAGATGGCCGACCGTATTTGGTTCGACATTTAGATCATTTCCGCCAATCATGTTCCCAGATTAAGATAATCGCCCGATAATCGTCTAGACGCACGAGGATGAACTGCGTGCGTACAGAACATCTAAAATAAACCGCGGGAAACAGGCGACGACAGGCAGCCAAAGAGGCAGTTGCCCAAAGGGTCAAACTGCTTGTACACATTCATTTTCGTCGATATTTAGATGTCTGAAGACATTGTTTCACTGTTTAAAGGATGGTTTTGATGTGTACATATTATCGAAGGAGAAAGCATTTCTTAATGTAATAAAGAACAGAGTTTGTTTTGATTTTAGCTGGTGGATTGAAATAGAATCGCTCTATATCTTTATCTTTAGATTAAAAATATTTAATTAAAATAAAATTAAACAAAATTTGTGATAAGCTATATTTTAATGTGATGATGTTTTCGGTCTAGATATTATCTGAAAATTGTTTAATACGAAATGGGGTATGCATGACGTAAAAAATAGTTCGTATCACTCTACAGAGCAGGCTATTTGAACTTGGAGCTTTTGGGCTGTAGGTGCTCCTTAATGAAGGGTTTAAAAAATCTAGTTAGATTTTTAATTAAAAATTAATGGAAATGGTGACTTTTTTTCTTTAATTTCAGAGAAAATTATTGTACAGAAATCACTGTACTGTAGTACTTCACTTGCGTCACTGTAGTACTTCGGGGATCCAGATAACATGACAAATTATATCACATTGTAGAGTTAATTTCTTTTCATACCGATAGATGGCGGACTTGTGGATGGAGTGAGCAATCTGTGACTAGTCTGAATCTAGGGGGCTTGTGATTAATCTTTGGGGGGAGAGAGGATTTTTTGGATGCGAATTAGGCGAGAGAATGCTTTGAGTTCGGTGTGTATGCTCTGTGACATAATTGTGGAACATTTGATTCCTGCGAAGGAGAATCGAACTGTTGTTGCTTTATTTATTTTATTCCGACTAAGAAATAAACCTGAGTGAACATTCCTACCAAATAAAGGAAATTAGCTTGATATCCAGATTCTTCATTGTAGAACGAACCTCAAACACTACGATCACTTTAAAATTAAAATAAAAGGATTTCTGGTGATAACAATTTCATTTTTGATTTAATTTCTGAACATAGATTTAACATCTAAAATGCATATATACATTAAATTAAAACCAATTCCGTAAGAGGATCGTCCGTCGATCTGTACTATCAGAAGCATAAAACCGCAAAACTCCTAAGCGCGTAGTGATGCCGTATCTATAATTGTAGTTATGTGTAAAATTTTAGTTTCAGTAAGTTGAAAAAACGGCGTCCAAAATACACATTAGTTGTTTTGATATTAGTATATTAAACGCATCTCGGCAATTAATCGCCAAAGATTGGCGCTAATAGACTCTTTCATATCTGATTTTCGCCAGTGGCATGTGCTTTCTAACACACAGTACATTTAGTTAGGAGTATGCGAGAATGTTTCGGGGAGACCACTAATGCTGGTGTGATAACCGAATTCTAGCAATTAATTGTAAAAAATCGCCAATGAATGCACAGTAATAGATTATATCATATTTGTCGTTCGCCGTTGGTATGCAGTTAATTATGCACAAACATATTTACTAGAAAGTATGCGAGAAAGTTTTGGAGAGACCAACCCTGCTGGTTAAAATTTAGCACATGAGGACCGAACTTGGGATCAAGGACTAAAAGGCTTTTGATTATTAAACTCAGATAAGCAATTATAAAGAAAAGACCATTACTTTTTTAATATTTTATAAATTTTATCGAGGCCGTGGTGGTCTGGTGGAAAGGTCTCGGCTTCGGAACCGGAGGGCTTCAGGTTCGAGACCCGATTCCACCGAAGAACCGTCATGTAAGGGGGTCAGTTGCACGTTAAATCCGTCCTGACCAAACGTCCTCCCGCTGGTGTGGTGTGGTGTGGAGAGGGGGGTGCCAGCTCAGGTGTCGTCCTCAAAATCTGACCGCGGTTCAAAATGACGAGGTCCGTCCCAAAATAGCCCTAGTGTTGCTTCAAACGGGATGTTAATATAACTAAACTAAAATTATAACTTTTATCTTAAAAAGCATTCATTTATTGGAATGTTATAAAATAAATTATCTATCCAGTAAACAGTAGAAGCACGTAAGATGCAAACATGATCCTCTCAAAGACAGTTCATAATTGATTGTGAGATAACACGCATGCTCAGAATCATCTCCGACTTTTCAGTTTTCATATATTATATCTGCTCCTTATATTTACTGATGTTAGAAAATGCCACATTTTTAGAAATAATAATTATAATAAAACAGCGGCAGTAGTCTCCCCAAAATTCTAACCCATGCTTTCTAATTAACTTGTCATGCCAGAGACCACCTTACATGGCACTGGCACACAATAGTTACGAAATATTAACTTTTGGTGTGAATTTAGTATTTTTACTTAATCTGTCGTCTCATCGCGATTAATCCCTGGTATATGTTAATAGTATCTGAAAATCGAATTTCTGTTTTAGACACGTTCTTTTTCAACCGATTGAACCAAATATTTAACACTAAATTACACTTTTAGTCACATAATCTCATACCAAATTTGATATATTTAAGGCACTGTGTTGGTGAATTATCGTGTTTACATTGTGGTGAATAGCATATAAGCCAGTTAACAACTTTTCTACCCGAACGATCATTTTGGTATAATGGTTTAGTTTACTGGACTGCTAACCACAAGGCCTCTGGTTCTATCCTAGCGCATCACTTACCGCTTCAACGGTGACCTCGCACAATGAACCTTCAACCTTTGTAACAGCTGTTGAGGCGCCATCTACCCGCAACCAAAGTCGTCAGACTCACTTGACGCAGCAACTCAAAGTCGCCAGACACAATTGGCGCATCAGCATCCACACACGTTCGCCATAACGCTTGGCGGTATTCAAACTGGGTGCAGGCCCATTTAGACAACAGCTACTCAATATATCACCACTCCACAGTCATATCGTTCGTCTCACCTCCGACTCACTGGAGGGAGAGTACTGTGGTGAATAGCATATAAGCCAGTTAACAACTCTTCTACCCGAACGATCGTTTTGGTATAATGGTTTAGTTACTGGACTGCTAACCACAAGGTCCCAGGTTCTATCCTAGCACATCGCCTACCGCCAAAACATATTTCTGAAAGTACAAACCGACAGACAGTCAACCCGTAGTTGGATGTGATTCAAACTTTGAAGGTAGTCTACATTAGAGATGTTAAATATGTGCACCGAATCTTATCTTTGTTGAATTTGGTTTAAAACTGGCCAGGTGTTTACACTATTGATGTTAAATAGGTGGACCGAATTTTAGCTATCTAGTTCTCTACATTTTGTATTCGAACAGGCGGACTTCCATCTAACAGATTTTACACAAATTTGTCAAAAATATGCAAAATTGGAGTAAAAACCAAATACCAAATTCCGACCGTCTAGCTCAAAGTGGTTGAGTTATCTTTGTCACGGACAGACAGACATTTTCCAAAAATGTATTTTTCGAATTCAGGAAGGTCTAAAACTTGGGACTTCTTCTCTATACTACGTATACGAGGAAAAAAACAATCTCATTTATTATATCTTACTCCCTTTTACCTCTTACAACTTAGATATGAAATATAGTGTTAATAATGCCACATTGAAAAAACAATAATAAAATTTCTATGAAATAAATAATATAGCTACTTATTTAAACAAATTATTAATCGCACGTGGATTGAGTTTAATAGCTGGAACCTAAAAAGATGGGCGGAAGAATGAAAATAAAGAAATAGAAAAAAATTCTTTGGCAACATGATGTACAGAAACTAATCGGAAGTTTTTAAAGTTGCACGTCTATTTATTCTTTTGATTTTTTTATATCTAATCTTGTTCCAAAAGAAACATTGTGAGCGGCTCTTTTTATTCTTTTTTTCTTTTATCTTTAAAAGTAAACAGAGTTGTTTTGTTAAACAGCATTTCTTAAATTTTATTTACAACAATATTGCAGCTTCATTGCGCAATTAGTATTTTCACATTGCTGTTACTTATGTTTTATTAGAATTACTTATGTTATGTTTTATTAGAATTACTTATGTTATGTTTTATTAGAATTACTTATTTATTTATTGAAATTACTATTTTAAAAATAATTAATTACTTTTTTATCATTATTGTTTGTTTATTGATTTCGTACTGTTCATTAAAACTATTAAGGATTAAAATTAACTCTTTACCAGCATTTTTAATTTAAAAAATCCCTGCTTTCTACTGCGATATTCATTTTTGCACTCGACCTTTACTGTGACATATTTTTGCTCCTTTTGTGATCCTCTGAGCTTTGAATGAATCAAACTCCACCATTCATAAAAAAATTTAATTATTGATTTGGACAAATCAAATTTTTACTGTGGCCTGTCAGCTTTGAGATAGCCAAATTTCATTGTACATGCAAAATTAAATAATTAATTTGAATTAATAGAATTTTTATTGCGACCTGTCAGCTTTGAGATAACTTCACTCTATATTGGAAATTAAATAATTAATTTTAATTCATAGAATTTTTATTGTGACCTGCCAGCTTTGAGATGCCAAATTTCACTGTATATGCGAAATTAAATAATTAATTTGAATTCATAGATTTTTTATTCTGACCTGTCAGTTTTGAAATAGCCAAATTTCACTGTACATATAAAATTTAATAATTAATTTGAATTAATAGAATTTTTCTTGTGACCTGTCAGCTTTGAGATAACTTCACTCTATATTGGAAATTAAATAATTAATTTTAATTCATAGAATTTTTATTGTGACCTGCCAGCTTTGAGATGCCAAATTTCACTGTATATGCGAAATTAAATAATTAATTTGAATTCATAGATTTTTTATTCTGACCTGTCAGTTTTGAAATAGAAAAATTTCACTGTACATATAAAATTTAATAATTAATTTAAATTCATAGAATTTTTATTGTGACCTGTCAGTTTTGAAATAGCCAAATTTCACTGTACATATAAAATTTAATAATTAATTTGAATTCATAGAATTTTTATTGTGACCTCTCAGTTTTGAGATAGCCAAATTTCACTGTACATATAAAATTTAATAATTAATTTGAATTAATAGAATTTTTATTGTGATCTCTGAATTTTGAGATAGCCAAATTTCAATGTACATATAAAATTTAATAATTAATTTAAATTCATAGAATTTTTATTGTGACCTGCCAGCTTTGAGATGCCAAATTTCACTGTATATGCGAAATTAAATAATTAATTTGAATTCATAGATTTTTTATTCTGACCTGTCAGTTTTGAAATAGCCAAATTTCACTGTACATATAAAATTTAATAATTAATTTGAATTAATAGAATTTTTATTGTGATCTCTGAATTTTGAGATAGCCAAATTTCAATGTACATATAAAATTTAATAATTAATTTAAATTCATAGAATTTTTATTCTGACCTCCCAGTTTTGAGAGAGCCAAATTTCAATGTATATGCGAGATTAAATAATTAATTTGAATTCATAGAATTTTTGTACTGACTTGTTAGTTTGTGATAGCCAAATTTCAATGCATTAAAATGAAATAAAAAATTAAATAATTAATTGGAATTCATAGAATTTTTATTGTGACCTGTCATCTTTGAAATAGCCAAATTTCACTGGACATGCGAAATTAAGTAATTAATTTGAATTAATAGAATTTTTATTGTGACCTGTCAGTTTTGTGATAACCAAATTTTACAGTAATTGCAAAATTAAATAACTAATTTGAATGAACCGAAAAATTTTACATGGTGATATCAAGCTCGAATTGATCAAATTTCACTGTACATAAAAAAATTAAATAATTAATTTGAATAAATCGAATTTTTATTATGGTCCCTTTAAATTCGAATTTGCCAAATTTTACTGTGCATGTTAAATTAACTAATTAATTTGAATGAATTTTTTTATTAGGGTCCCATGAAGCTTTAGTTAGCCAAATTTTCTGTACAAGCAAAATTGAATTATTAATTTGAATTATCTGCCAAATTTCATTATAAATGAAAAATTAAATAAGTAATTTGAATGAATCGAAAATTTTAAAATGGTCTTCATCAAGTATGAATTAGCAAAATCTTACTGTACATGCAAAATTAAATTATTAATTTGAATGAATTGAATTTTATTGTGATCCTGTGGGTATTGAATTATCTAAATTCCACTGCATATGCACATTTTTTTTTATATGTAAATGTAAAAGTAAGAACTAACTATCAATAACTCCTCCTCGTCTGCTCCTCGTAAAACGACTCGACTGATGGCAGTTGCTTCTTCGTCTTATGATGGAATGGGCGTTTGGCGTCACGACGCACATGGCATGGCGTTATTTTAGGAGCCCCGCATTCGCTCTCGGCTTCAGTTTGCGATTTTTTTTAATCATCTGCTCAAAAGACCGCCAATAAACAAAGGAAGCGAATGCGAGTTGACAGAAGGTCTCAACACCGGGTTAAGAGAAAAACCTAAAGATCCGCTACTGTTAAAAAATGCAAAGGGAAAGTAGAAAATGTTTTATTGCGCATGCACAGGAATTCCATTGATTATTTTTATTTTGTCTAGAATGGAAGAGAAAACATTACTATCGAGAGGGAGTGGGATTCGATATCTAAATTGTAATGAAGTTTGAAACGTCTTAAACCTTTTTGAATCTGAAAAATATTTGTCTGTCTGATCCTGTATTTGTTAAATGATGTCTCAAAATTGTAACGATTTGGGGGGGGGAGAAGAAGAAGAAGAAAAGAATCTCCCTTTTTCAAACCTTGAATCCGAAAAATTATGTTTGTCTGTTTGTGAATATGACATCTTAAAAATGTTATGAGTTACAAAGCTGAAATTTGGTATATGGAATTACGACCAAATTTGTTGAATTTGAAAAATATCTGTCTGTCTGATCCTGTATTTGTTAAATGATGTCTCAAAATTGTAGTGATTTAGGGGATGGGGGAGAGAAGAAGAAGAAGAAAAGAATCTCTCCGTTTCAAACCTTCTTAAATCCGAAAAACACCTTTTGCGTTATGTTTGTCTGTTTGTGAATATGACATCTTAAAAATGCTATGAGTTACGCAGTTGAAATTTGGTATATGGAATTACGACCAAATTGGTTGAATCTGAAAAATATCTGTCTGTCTGATCCTGTATTTGTTAAATGATGTCTCAAAATTGTAGCGATTTAGGGGGTGGGGGAGAGAAGAAGAAGAAGAAAAGAATCTCTCAGTTTCAAACCTTCTTAAATCCGAAAAACACCTTTTGCGTTATGTTTGTCTGTTTGTGAATATGACATCTTAAAAATGTTATGAGTTACACAGCTGAAATTTGGTATATGGAATTACGACCAAATTTGTTGATTTAATTTGATTTCTAATAAACTTTGAACGAAACCTTTTTTTTAGAAAGCTTGTTTGTCTAGCTGTTCAAGAACAAATAAAGGAGCTAATTACAATACATAAAGAGCTAAGTGGATAAATTTAGTATCTAAAATATAGATTTCCAATTTTGAATAAAGTCCATCAAACGGTTTACTGTTAGTCGGTCTGTACTTTTACATGCATATAAATGCAATGACTCAAACTGCAGTGACTTAAATCAATGAAATTCTGCATTTTGCCTTGCGCCTACAATTGTAGTTTTATATCAAATTTTGTTGCCAATTGGCTGGCATTAAAAGAAAGAGTCCAAAATACATTTTCTTGCGAAAGTTACAATAAAATTGGTCAGATGTATATTTCTTTACTGTTGATCCCCAATGCCACGCAAGATATTCTCGGTTATATCCAGGTACAAAATTTTATCCGCAGGAAGAGAAATAAGATCTTTATTGGAGAATATGCAGGAAGTTCTGGGGACATCATTCCAATTAGTGCCAAGAACTGATCAATAGAATGACATTTCCAAAAATAGCTTTTTTCGCGGGGGAGTTTAAAACGTAGAGATTTATCAAACTCTATGAGTTAATTTTTTTAAAGATTACAAAATTTTCTCATTGCATACGTGGCATTTAAAGCAATAATGCGAAATCATGAATAGAATATTTAATTTTATATGTTTTCCTAGCCGCCAATTGAAGCGTTTGATTGACTACTATTTCAAATCAATAGTTTTTGACTACACATTACAAATGAAATTCTTATATAGGAATTTAGGCAAAAATCAAAAAGAGGGAATGGGACACAGTGGCAGATTTCTGACCTAGAACCACTTGATTGATGGGAAAGTGCAAACAGCTCGATTTAAAAGTTATTATTAGTTGAGTTATCAAATAAGTTTGTAACCAGCGGACGTGGTCTTTCCAAAACTTTCTCGCATGTTCTCTAATGAATTTGTCATGCCAGAGAATGCTTTATATGGCAATGATGTACAGTAGTTACGAAATATTAATTTTTGGCGTGAATTTAATATTTTTACTGAATCTATCATGTTATTTTTGGCGATTAATCCCTGGCATGCCGGTAATAGTATCAGAAAACCGAATTTGTGTTTTAAACACGTTTTACTCGACCTCTTAAAACAAAAATCTGACACAGAACATTAGTTATAGTCACAGATTCACATAATTAATTTGATATATTTAAGAAATTGTGTCATTGAATTTAGGCGTTTACATGTTTCTAAAAGTACTGATTGATAGGCAGTCAATCCCTTATTAGATTTCGCTTGAAATTCGACAGGTGACTAGACTACAGATATTAATTCAGTGTATCGAATCTTATTGGTATAGTTCCCTTCGCTTTGCAATTATCGTGTTAAATAATATTCGAACTGTTGGACAGACAGACTTCCTCTCAGAAGATTTTGCTCAAAATTTGATAGGAATATACAAATTTGGTATGACAACTGTACATTTATCTAGAAAAAAAGGCATTTTTTATTTTTCTTTGTCATAGACAGACGGACATTTCTTTAAAATGTACCTTTCGAATTCAGGGGAGTTCAAAACATGAAGATTCGTCAAAATCTTGAGTTCTAATTTTTTTGACGATTTTTATATTTTCTTTATACCACGTATACGAGAAAATAAAAAAATAGAAATTCTACTAATTATAAAGCATATAAAGGCAGTACTAGTATTTCATTAAGTATAAAGGGCTACTCATTGCTTCTCACAATCACTTATTTTTTTTCAATATTTATAAATACCGATTATTTGGCTAAATAATTTTCAATACAAACATGAATGTCGTGCGTTTATGAGTGAAAAAATAAAATAAAGAGTATAAACAATTTTTTAACAATAAAATTAACCAAAAATAAATAATAAACACGTTGTTGAAAACTAAATTGACCAACATCCATGATGTATAGTGACCAAAACCACAAAATTTATAAATTAACCACTGCACACATTTCATTTTCTCGTTGTTAATGAACATCCAATTTATGCGACTTTTTGCTGCTGACATGCGCAGTGCTACAACTCTTCCTCTGCTCTCAGTCGCGATGAGTGGCTTCCGCTGTATTCTGTTTTTGCGATATAATTGTCCGGATGTGGAATTTGTTTTTCCAACTCGTAAATCGCGACGTTTCCTCTCGCTCCAAAGAAGAGATGCCGCGCGTTTTCTCCAAAGAAAACGTGTTTCATATTTTTTGCTCTTCCCCTCTTGATAGAAACGGTTATTTCAAGAGCGGATAAATCTGATGGGACGTCAAAAACAAGTTTCTCTTCGACCGAGTCTCGGAATAACAATGTTACTCCGGAGACTGCGTTACCTTTTTTTTTTAATTATTTATTCTTCTTTCTTTCTTTTTTTTTTTTCCACGTTCTTTTACTTTACGAGAAAGATGATGAAGAATTTTCACACAGGATGTTGTACAGAAACTATTTTTGAGAACTTCGTCCGTGAAGTATACATTGTACCCAGAAGTAGTTCCAGAAATATTTTTGAAAAAGACACGGGGTGAAGGTCGGGTTAAGGCCAAGAGGACCCAATCTCGAATATCTTGTGTAAAGCTGTTTTGCGTATGCTAATTTTAGCGGGAAATCTTCGGTCTACAAAGACTTTACTCGAGTAAAAAACAGTCATAATTTATTATTCACTTCAGCTATTTGCATGTCATTTTTTTATATAATTCAACTATTTATGTCATTTTTTTTTTACAATTCAACTATTATATGTCATTTTTTAAAAATCTTTTTATGTTATTTGCTATATAGTGGAACTTCGTTTATTATAACTTTTGTTTTCGAATTTTATTTGAATTTAAAAATTAAGCTGAATTTTTGGGTTTTTCAGTGATAACTTTTGAATGTATTAATGCACATAAATATATTTTGCCCCGTTTAAAAATTCAAAAAATTGTCTTTTTAATGACATGAATTTAAGTCGGGCGAAGTTTTGCTAAATTTTGGCAATTTTTTTAAAAATATGTCTTTGTTCCAATTTCCAGCATTAAATCACATTGTTGCCTTGAAATCCAGACCAGTTTCATTCTTCTATCAAATATTTAATCGCGTGATATTCTTTTATTATTGAAAACTACTGAAGAAGAATTATGTTTAATTTCTGTGTAAAAAAAAAGAGGAATTAAAAAAGGGTTTTATTATATAGAAATTCAGAAGATGAAGAAGATATGGATTTTAAATATTATTGAACTGTCTCCGTTATAAAGGTTCATGTACATAATAAATGAATTTAATTAAGACATTAAAAATAACACAGCTGTCTGCTTAGGTCTATGTACACACTTGAAACTTCGAAAATCGTTCAAAATATCGAATATTGTTTTATTGCTTAATAATGTTCTCTGATCCTTTAGATTTCAAACGATACCAAGATGTTGTTAATATTCGAAATATTTCTCGAGTTAGAATTATTTTTCTTGAGGTGCTTTCATTAAAAACTCTAGTTACGGTGTTTTTAAAACTCATTTTATGAAGAATGATATTTTTCCACTATGTTGCTTCATTCAAACAATCATAACTCAACAAGAAATGAACCAAATACAGTAATTTATATATCAAAATAATCTGTATGAAATAGCGGATGTTTTGTGCCTCAATTAAAGTTATATTTATAGAAATAAATTTTTAATAGCTGTTTAAAAGTTAAAATGACAGAAAAAATCTCGCTTTTTCTATTCGTCGTTGATGAAAAAATTGTAGAAAAAAAAACTATATATTTTTATAACTTGATTGAGGCAGACAACATGAAGACTCATATTAGGCATCATTTCCAACTAGAATTGTGTGTCTGCACAAATTAGAATTTAAGATATCATGTTTCAAAAAATAGGCTCATTAGCTCATTAAATATTATTTAATTAATTAATAATTAGTGTAACATGGTTTTTTCTCACTGAAATGAGTTTAAACATATATTAATAACCTACTGTGAAAAAACTGGATTTTTAAAGTTAAAATTTCTAAAAAAATCTTCAAGTGTGTACGTACACCTTGCTTTAATGTCAGACATTTCGGTGGAATCACGAACATGCAGTTACGTCTAAATAATTTATCTAAAATCATATACAATATTTATTCTCTGCGAACCAGCTGATCGCCTGAGGCGACTAGCGAACAATAAGCTAAAGCTTTATGTCATTCCAAGCTGCACAATTTTCTAATTAGTTATTCCTTTATTATTATAAAATTATTTATTTGTGAAATTAAAAGGATGGGTTATATAGAAATGAAACTAATGCTAGTAAATTGATGAAATAAAAATTGATAATTAAAAGACATGCAAAATAAATCCAGAATTTTAATTTTTTATCTAAAAATTAATATTTGTAAAAAGTAATATTTTTATCATTAACAGTGGTGGAAGCAATAAAAAATTGATGAAATAATAAAATTGATTTGAATTTTATTTCAATAATTTATATTATTGTTACAAGCTACGTGTAAAGCGAATTACCAATAAATAAATAAATAAATAATAAAAATTGATGGAAAAAATGCATGACAATTAAATTTGTAGAGTGTTCTAAAATTAACGCAAGATTTAAATTTACCACAATTCGTACAATAAAATGTTGACAATCCTATTAAAAAACCATTTGACAGCATATAATTTAGAGTTAGTAAAAATGCAGTGTTACAAGGCAGAACAACGTGTTAACACAAGATTTGAATTGAATATTAAACACAGTTTTTTTCCTTTAAATCGCTGTATTTTTATTGTATCGTAAAGTACACTGGATAGGGTTATGTATGGAATAACACATAGGCAAACGGCCTCCATGGGTTTGCTGGCGCATGCGCACTCTTTGGCTGAAATTTTCCATGGGCATTTTGCATTCCATGGGCATTTTGTTGAATTTCGTTGATGCAGCGTCGAATTTCCTTCTTTAATGCACGCTTGCTTATGGGCTTGTTGGCATAGACCTTTGAACTTCAAATAAACCCATAAAAAGAAATCCAATGGTGTTAAATCACTCGATCTAGGGAGCCAATTCTCAAATTTTCGAACTGTGGCCTACCAGACTTTCATTATTTTTAAAACATTGTTCAACAATGAAAGCACATTTTTTTCATCGGGTAACGCTTTCTTTTTGCTAACTCTAAACTATTAGTTGTCAAATGGTCTTTTTTAATAGGGTTGCCAACACTTTACTGCAGGAATGATAGCACATTCAAATTTTGCGTTAATTTTGGGACGCCTTTTAGTATTAAAAAAAAAAAAACAATTATTTACTCCTGAAGATGGCATATAAATTACTTTCCAGTGGTAATTGTTTTAGAAATTACCGGCGGAAAGATAAGTAAAATTCTAAGAAATTATTAATTTTAGAAATTGAAAAAAAGGAAACTTCATCTTAAACGGCATGTGCAAAATTTTATATTTCTACTGTTCATCGTTTTGGCGGAGTTTATTGACAAGCAAACAAACAGACACGTGTAATTACTATTTTACATAAATTTGAAACAATTTGATGAAATTTAACAATAAAGATGACTATCTGATTTCTTTCACTTATTAATATAAAAAATGTAACAAAAAATGCTATGTTCATATTTCTACGACCTCATTTGAGGTTAATACTCATTTTTAAAAAAAAGGCTTGATTTAATACACGAACACTGCCCATTTCACCTTTCAAAAAATTTTTTTTCCCTGCCGTTCTCTTCTATCTCCATCCTCTTACTAGAGCACGTAAGAATGACACTTCGGAATAAAAAGCAAAACAATCGGGGGGAGGGGGCTGTTCGGTGAAGAGGGCTGTCACCACTCGGCACAGAGAGTGACAGGGGTAGGCCGAACAGTAGCAGACGTGACCCCACAACGTCGGTTTCCCGCTGTGCGACTGTGAGCAGCAGAAAAGAAACAAAAGAAAAAGCACACGTTTGTGTGTGTGTGTGGGGGTAGAGAAAGTGAGGCTAATACTATCGGACGGGAGGTCCGTCATTCTTTTCCTGAAACAGAGGAAAATCTAAAAAGTTTTAGGAAGAGTGTAAGTGCGAGAGAGAATGTCAGTTGTATACGCCTTTAGAATGAAGTTTGGCTGGACATTTCTCAAGCTCAACACTTATTGAATCGAAAATTTTCAATTACTTCAATTCCATTTGAAATCTGAAATATTATTTTTCTTAAATATATTTGCGATCTCATGTTCTATACAACATCTCTCTCTCTCTCATCAACTCTTTAGTGATTACTTATATGCTTATACATGTCATACAGATATTATCAATGTAATTTATCAATTTTTCAGTTAGTAATCTCATTTCCCTGTAAGTTCAACTCAAAGTCACCATTTGTTTAAGTATTCTTGTCCCATCTATCCAGTTTTTACATCACCAAAAAACTGAATACTGTCGTGTAGGATTTGACACCGATGGGATTTTCTCTGGAGATACCTGGATGGTCTGTCGTCTCTTTCTTTCTATCAACAATTTTCTTTTCTTTTTTTTCCCCTTCCATCTTGTGCTCATCCAATTGGTTAGATAAATTAGTGTTATAGGCACCGGGGGCACAGGATGGCGTTATGTTATGTTCTATACAACATATATTAATAAATTTAGTGCGTATTGCTATCTTTTAACTTTTGACCCGTGAATTCTAGGACACTTGTATAGTGAAAATATTAAGTATTATATGAATTTAAGATCTAAGCTTTCCGCTTTGCAAGTATTGGTTACTAATAAAATGACACTTCATTACAAATGGGTATAATATGTCTGACAAATAAAAGCTTAAAAATCAAAAGTCTTATAATTGATAATGTCGTGTCCGCGCAGCCGCGGAAAGGAGGTGCAGTAGCTTCTGAGGGTAAAGACCCCTGAGTACCCGAGGGCAGAAGTCTGACTTCTAGCTCATATGAAGATGACACACACACATTCGCTTGCACAACCCCTTTTTACAGAGGGGCACATTCACACACCTCACAGATAGAGCACAGATGAGAACAACCATGCCCAAACCGGGACTCGACCCCGGGACGCCCAGATCACGGAGAAGATGCGCTGCCCCTATGCCAGGACGCCGGCAAGTCTTATAATTAAAGTATAGTAATCGTCAAAGAATTCGGACTCGACATTTTGAGAATCTCTACGTTTAAAACCCACCCAAGTTCGAAAAACACATTTTTGGAAAATGTCCGTCTGTTTGTGACAAAGATAATTTAAAAACGCTTAGAACTGGAAGGGTGAAATTTTGTATACAGTCATTATATCACATTTGTATTATTTCTATCAAATTTTGAGTAAGCTCTGTTCAGAGGGAATCTGGTCTGGTTGTTTAAATATAAGTAAACACTTTAACTATAAAATAGAACTAGATAGAATAAAGCTGGACGCATGCTTGAAATCGGTACACATATTTAACATTTGTACTATAGACATATGTCAAATTTTGAGATAAATCCAAAGATGGGTAGACCATGTGTTGGTCTGTATTTTCAGAAATATGTAAACCAATAAATCAAAAATGTAAAAACTGAAATACATCAAATATGGTAAGTGATTTTGCGTTCGTTATAATTTCGTTTCAAATTTTGGTTTAAATCAGTTCGAAAAAACGCGTCTGGAACCGAAATTCGATTTTTGGATTTTTTCGCCAAGGATTAATCGCCAAATAACTCACTAAAGATGACACGAGCGATTCAGTAAAAATGCTAAATTCATGCCAATATGCCTATGCTATGTAAAATTCTCTGCGTTATCGAAGTTTTTCAGTTTTTTTTTTTTTTTTTTTTTTTTTTTTGCAGGAAGTAGAGAAATATCACTTTCATTAGAGAGTATGTAAGAAAAGTTTAGAGGAACACTTCTACTGGTTTTTAAATAGGCTTGCCGGTGCCCCTTCTCATTCAACGATACCAGGTAATTGCCAAATTTGTCAATCGGAAATTCGCTTTAGAATAGAAGTAAGAATCTCCTTTTAATTCTTGTAATAATCCCAATGCGTTATTTCCCATTACCCTATATCTTACGATCCTGTTTTAAAAGCTATTCCTCAAGCATTCTAATAGTTTGACTCAATGTTCCAGAGACTGGTTGGAGAGAAAAACAAACAGGATCCCCGATGAAAGTTCGAAGCGCCTCGGAGTCTCCGGCTTTCTTTAGGGTGCAACTGACGTCACTCAAGGCAGGGGCGCGACACGGGGTCAAAGTCGGCTAAATTGCGACTCTTTAGAGCCCTCGCCGAAATGAGCCGTTGAAACGTCCGATGCTAAAAAGGAAGGGAAAAGGCAACATTCGTTTTATTTTCGTCACAGTTGACACAGAACACGTGCTATACCAATACAAGCTATGTTAAAAGAATCATTTAACACAGAGGTTAGTACTTCCCGAACAAGATTAGAAGATCTAAAAGAATGATATTTTAGGGGCATCATTCGTACAAGGGTGTTTGAAAACTTACTATATTGATTTCAGTTTAATTTTGAACCCAAAAAATTATTTAATCTGGATTTAAATGAAAGCATAGATAAGATTAGGGCTTGTTACTAGACAGTCATAATAGTAGGGATAGCATGCATCACTTCTGAAGATAATTTTTATATCATTTCATTTGAGCCCCATAAAGATTTGCTACTGATATTATAGCCTGTTTTTTTTTTTAATATCACCCTATTATCTTGTAATGTTATACATGCAACTTGTTTGCTTACTGTTGTTTGTTAGTTCGTATTCTATTAACTATATCGATACCGAAAGGCTGCAAACGAGTTTATCGGCGAAATCATGACCTAAAACCAATCTCGAGTTCCGTAAATTTCCTTTTTCCTTTTTTTTTTTTTTTTGTTTCCTTTCCTTTGTTCCTTTTTCCTGTTTTTTTTTTTTTTTTTTTTGGTTAAAAAAATTACAGAAAACTGGATGCATGCAAATGCAATAAACCGCGATCCGGAAGGTTTCCTGAGCCTCTTAAAATTGTTTCTTAAGTGCATATTACGATTACTGCTAATCCATTACATATTGTGAGGAATTGCCCGGCCGTTTGGATGTATCGAAACCACAGCCCTCTTCAACCGAAGTTTTCTTATCAATTCCACCGAGTTCTGTCATTACAATCTAGAGACGTGTAGCGGCTAGTTCTTACTCATCAGTTATGATGAAGATAGCAGGTGGCCACCGAGGATACTATGAACGAATGAGGCCCATTTTATCTTAAATGGGAAAATAAACTGCAAGAACTGCGCCCACTGGACTGATGAAAATTCCCTCAGTACCTTTACACGAAGTTAAAGTGACTGTGTGGGGAGGCATCGCAATCCTATAGGTTCCCAATCCATGTTTTTTCTTTTTCTCCATGTATGAAAACTTGCTCCATCACAAATACTCAGTATACATCACTGTTGCAGAATTACATAATTCTTGAATGGCAACACTGAGATGTCATTAAGGAAATTATATGGGTACAAACAAGATGGTTCTCCCCCACACGTCGACATATTTATACAACAAATGCTGAAACAGCACTTTGCTGTTGAGTTTTGTCCCTTAACTTTCCAATTTCGTGGCCATCTCAATACCCCAACCTCATTCCAATGGATTTCTGGTTCTGAAGTTATCTAAAATCCAAGGTGTATATATCAAATCCATAAGATTTGTCAGAATTGAAAGATGTCATAAATAGCGAAGTTATATTGATTCTTACAAATTGTTACAGACTACGGATGTTATGTTCTTCATTGTTGTCTGTTATTTCCTAAATGCAATTCTTCTTTTCTTTGTAAATATTTTCAAAGAAAAATCATCACGCTTTCGAGCATATATCTTTAAACAATAATATTTGAATTTTTTTTCCCCCCCGATTGGTTGAGGATAGGTTGCTACCATTCTTTTATAGGAACTTTTTTTAAAAAATTATTTTTTCATGATTAAATTGTTTAGATGTATGAACATTCCACATTTCTCCCTAAGTCATTGGGCCGATTTCAAACAAATTTTGCATACCTACTTTTTTGAACAAAAGAAAAAATACCGTCAATTTTTCAAAATGACAATATTAATTGCATGTTTATTTAATATTCGAAATTAACTGAAATCTTCCTATTTTCTTGCAGTAAGAATCAAATTACTTTACTAGAAGTATTTTTAATATCACTTCAAAATTCAAATTTTTACCTTTTTAATTATATTCAAATCCTTTATTTATCATTTTTTCTTCAATTTCTATTTATTCTTTAAAAATTTAACGCAAACGATTTTGAAATATAGTAACAGTAAGACAATGATCTACTAGACTATTATTTTTTGAAACTGCTGTTTCTTATTGTGTTGAATCTTTTAAAAGATGATTTATGGTAGTGTCTAAAAGAACTGGAAGGAAGAAAAATCTGATATATTTTTCGTTTAGGGGTACCCAAGGGCATCAATCAAATAATGCGGTATAGTAAAAAAGATTTGCATATCGTATTATCGCTTTGCACTTGGATGGCTACTTTTAGACATTCAAAATGATGCATTATGTTGATGTTTTATCTATTAATTCTTTTTATTTTGATTGTTAAAAATACCTACATAGTGGTAACAAGATGTATATTAATTTTTGGAGGACATTTAACATAAAACAATTATATATATTTATTTTTCGGAGCAATAAACAAGTCCTTATATTAAGTCAGTGGTTAGCAAACCATGGCTCACGAGCCACGGACCAGATAAAGGATGTTCTTAGTAACAATCAATGTAAGACTACCCTAATTAAGTGAATAACAATAATACTTATTTATATAATTTAAATTTTAAAAAAATGGCTCTCAAAAGAAATTTTAGTTGTTGAACTGTTGATGATTAGCTCTGTAGACTAATGAGTTTGTCGGTCACTGTATTAGGTGAATAATTATGCATCGAACTGCTTTTTCGAGTGCGAAAGATTAATTTATACAAATTTAGTTTTGTGCATTAAAAATATTGTTCATGAAATACTTAAATTTCGAACAACGCTGGGCATATCAACTACGTAAATATAGAATTATTTCCTTATTTATTCTATATTATTACATCTTTTAAAATCAACGAATGATGTTATAAAATATTTCATCCCGAAAAAAAAAAAAAAAAAAGCGAGAAACCTTTTGGAACACTAAACATTGGTTGGCTGAAGAGGTCTCATATATTTTGGTCTTTGCTCACACTTGCGAAGTTTTCATGGCTTCGAAATTCCTTTTGTGCTACTTCACTCAGGATTGCAACCCACAGAGCTGGAAGATTTTGTTCCGAACATAAAACATCGAACTTTATTTCGAAAAACACTTAAAAGAGCCACACGTCTCAGAAGGTCAAAGCGATTGGAAGGAACCTTTTAAAAGAAGATAATCGTTAGGTCCAAGTCCACTGAGTGCAACATAAAAGACTTGTCATTCTTAAAGACTCGGGAGGAATTCGATCAGTCCGTTGGAGCCCACCGTTTTATTCCTCCCCCAAATGTGAGAGATCTCACGGAAGAGGGGCTATAAAAGAGGACGGAGGAGTCTTAAAAGTTTAAGATAAAAAGAAGGAAACAAGACAAAATTGCTCGAAATTGAGTAGCGTCTTAATAAAAATTTGACATTTAAGTGATAGATAAGGATTTATGCTATCCCCTGTGCCGAGTTTGCTGTTCCATGTGTGAAATTTTAGGGACACTCGAGGTGTTACGGGGAGGGTCCTAAATCAAAGGATAGATCTCTGTAGGTCAGTGGCAGGAAGGAGCTATCATGGCTTTTAAATTTACAGCAGCGTCAATTTTACGAACTCGTAAAATAAGATGCGTTTTACGACTGCTTCTGGTTGTCTTCGAAGGTGGAATGTTGATAAAGTCGAGCTGTTTATTTGAACCTGACTAGAAACCTATTGGGGAGGGGGGGGGGTGCACGTCAACTTAATCTTCGAACAGTTGCAGGAAAAATCTTAAATTTCCATTAGCAATCGAACAGATATCTTAAATTTCCATTAGCAATCGAGCATTTCTATTAGTGCATTAAAGTTTCATTTATCCGACAATAATGGAACCTTGATGCCGGGTGAAAATTCTTCCGGATAACTGAATACACGATTCTAGATATGACTAATTGAAGTTTTCACTATTATATCTTTTGAAACTGTAGCAAATTAGGACCATTAATCAAATTTTTTGACCTTTCAACCACAATTAAATTTTTAAAAAAATATAGAATTTGGAAATTATTTAAAATTATTTATAATTTTAATTATTAAAATTATTTAATAATTATTTATTAATTATTTATAATTATTTATAATTTTAATTATTAAAATTATTTAATAATTATTTATTAATTATTTATAATTATTTATAATTTTAATTATTAAAATTATTTAATAATTATTTATTAATTATTTATAATTATTTATTAATTAATTATAATTATTTAAAATTATTTATAATTTTAATTATTAAAATTATTTATAATTGTAATTATTAAAATTATTTATAATTTTAATTATTAAAATTATTTATAATTTTAATTATTAAAATTATTTATAATTTTAATTATTAAAATTATTTATAATGACCTAGCATGTCGCCTTAGGCGACATGCTAGGTCATTATAACTTTCGGTTGTGTTTAATTTATATTAAATTTTTTACGTATAACTTGACATTCATAATTCTCTTAAAAAGCAGAATCTCGCCTAATGAAGTCGAATTCCATGTTATTATAGTACCATTGAAAATTAAGAATTTGGGCAATCAGAATCAGAATTTCCAATTGCACATTGTTTGTTGCGGTATTATAATTTCACTAATTGACCCCTCTTGTAATAATATGCTCAAATAATAAGGAAATTTTTTTCTTTCTTAGCTTTAAATAATGGAAGAAATTCGTGAGATTAAATATTTGATGAAATAATTAAAACGGTTTGAATTCTTCTTTTTTGAAATAAGGAAATCTATTATAAAAATTAGACGAAAAAAGATTTTAGGCTGTCAAATTTGAGGAAAAAATATTACGCTATAATTAAATTAGTGTCAAGAAAAAGACTATTTTTAAAATTTCAGACTATGTAAAAATCAAATTTGAACAATAATATTTTCGAAAATTGTCGCGGAGAAAAGCCAAAGTCTCGTTTAGTTTTTAACTCACCAAAATCAGAAAAGAATCACTTCAAGGTGCACATTCAACCCATCTAGATTACAATTGTTGATGGTATTTACATTTCCACCATTCCAATTAAATTTGGCAGCTCTAGCTCAAACAGTCTGTCCTGTTTCCCACATACGCACGCACACACACGCACTCAAAATTACGAGGTCCGTCCCAAAATAGCAGTCCGTCCCAAGCTGAGATCTGTCAAATTACAGATCTCAGCTTGGAGTGATGGCTTTGGATGAAAATATTTAATAACATACCCAACATAGAGAAACTTTTTGGGAAAAGATAGCCTATTGTTTTCACACTGTTAGAAAATAATAAAAACTGTTTTTATGTATTTTTTTCTAATTTTAAAAAATATTTTACATACATAATTTGCTGTAATGTGACTCTTGCATGCATTCTTATAGTAAAAATGGCACTTATTTTTATGGCACTTGAAAAAGATGCTGTGAATTAGCTGAAGATTGAGCCTTATCTCGTCTTATCAGTTTACAGACTTTAAATATAAGGAGATTATTTATTTATTTATTTATTTTTCCTAAATGCCAATTTACAGCATCCAACATTGCCCCTTTACCCTTACCAACATTGCCCCTTACCTTAGTCTAAGTAGACATTAAATGCGGTGAGAATTTTCTGTTATCGTCGCTTCCACTAAGTTTCAAAAAAAAAAAAACACTTTTGAAATATTAGTAGAATAAATTAAATAGTGTCGCTATTTTTTGTACGAAAATTTGAATCCATTTCTTAAACGCATTCTTTGATAAGCGAATTATATATGTCACAGAGGCAGTTCTGTTAAACTGAAGATAATTTCACTAGCCTTAAGCAGAATGCACACGAGGTCAACTATTGCGGGCAATAGAAGACCACAACTACCTTAAAAAAATCAAGTGACTCCAATGGGAAAAAGGCAATTCGTTGTCCGGATGTGACAACTATTTGTCTTGTCCCATTGTGGTCCCATGATCTTCCTGTGGTAGGCATTGCCTTCTATTGCTTGCAATAATTGGCCTCGTGGGAACGTCGCATTACTTGCAGAATATGAATACTTGTTACATGTAAAATGTTTTTACTTTACTTTTTATTTAAACGTTATTTGCAGAATAGGTTTTTCCCATTCTAGCCAAAAAAAAAAAAAAAAAAAAAAAAACCGAATGTGATAGTTTTAGGGCACGAAAAAAAGTTATATTCTGTTGTGATTTTTTACTAATATCTAATTAAATTAACAAATTACAAAGCATGTATACAATAAGAATAGAAATAATATTTGGCTTGCTATTTAGCAGGAAAAAAAAATTATCGTCCACAATCATGTTCCATTTCATCATGTTAATATAAATTTTCATAAAGAAATTCAAGAAAAATAATTTAATTTTTCACCTCAAAGACTTTAGCAGTGTAAAAATGTCGTATTCTTAGCATTTATTGACAGAAATGTACAAGGAAAGGACATTTGGCGGTATAAAAATATAAATAAGTTGCCAGGGAGAACGAATTTTCTTCCAAAATACACATTTTTTAATTTTTTTTCTTATAAATAGTATAGAAAACGCATAATAATAGTAAAAAAAAAATCGAACTCAAGATTTTGATGAATCTTCAAGTGTTAAAGCGTGTCGAGCCTTTCAGGGCACGAAAATTACATTTTCAGCATAATGTTTGTGTGTTTTCCATGAGAAGGACATATCAAAACGCTTTGAGCCAGACGGTTGGAATTTGATATACGGTATTCCCAAGAAATGTGCAGATTTCTATAAAATTTTGGGTACAATCTGTTCAGAGAAGTCCGTCTGTTCAAATAAAAATTAACACGATAATTACAAAACGAAGAGAGCTAGACAGAAGAAATTCGGTGCACAGATTTAACATATACAGTGTAAGCACCTGTCAAATTTTGAGCCAAATCGAACTACAGGTTGACTGTCTGCCGGTCTGTACTTTCAGAAACATGTAAATATGATAATTTGAAAACAAAATGACCCACATATGTCAAATTTAGTGTGAGATTTTGTGTCAAATTTTAGTTTCAATCGATTGAGAAAAACGTGTCTAAAACTCAAATTCGACTTTCGGATACTATTAAGCGCTTTTCGGGGATTTATCGCCAAATAACTCGCCAAGGATGGCACGATAGATACAGTACAAATGCTAAATTCATGCCAAATGTATTCGTATCTATTGTACGCCAAAGCCATGTAAGGCGTTCTCTGGCATGCCAATTTTATTAGGGTATGAGAGAAAGTTTTGAAGAGACCACTGGCACTGGCTTTTATTGTTTATGTTTCATGTCAAAGAGGCTTTTAATTTATTTGCGTAATTATTTACGATAAGAATTCAATCAAACAATGCTTATGAAAAATTGTTATGGCTGTTGAATCAATATATTCATATCCGGGATTTGAAACTATATAAGGCCTATTTTCGAATAAAACAGTAGTTCCTCGTTCGTCGAATTTTGACGTCATTCTAATGTGAAGATATTTGATTTTATTTGCACGAGGAATATGTCAAGTCTTAAATGAAATAAGATCTCGGATCTAAGATCCTGAAATATCCCAATCGAGATCTTACCACTCTCCTATCAAATCTTCTGTTACTATGTTTTAACTTTCAAATCAAAATTCATAAATTGGGTTTTCATACATTTTTCATTTAATTTATATTGTTACATGAATGTAAAAATCTTATTTTGGAATCGAATTTCCATTCGCTTTCTGATAAGGAGGCTGGAATTTTAAAATTTTGTAGTCTCTTGGGCCTTTGAGGGTGATATAAGTATTTTAATAATATTAGAGCTTAACTATCTGCTGATCGATTAATTTAATGCAATTTTGTTTCCATCCAGTGATTCTACTTGAATGTAGATCTGAGTATAAATCGATTCCGTGGTATTTATAATAATAAATCATAAATCAAAGATTAAAAATTAAAAATAATAGAAATAAAACCACTTTCTATTTATCTCACGCTTTTAAAAATGCTTTAATAAAATTTATCACACATTTAATTTTTTTCACATTCAACCCTTAAAATTTCGAATTTTAGTTATAATTTTAGATTTCAAATTATTTTCTCACTGAAGTCTTCTTGCTTTCCATTTGAAGATCATTTCCTTTGTGAAAAAGTGAACAAAACTAAAAAAAAAAAAAAAAAAAAAAAAAAAAAAAATTCATAATAAAAAATACCCTAACACAATGCAGATCGGTCACTTGAAGGCATTCCTGCTTTTCTCCACCCCTGGAAGTATCAGCAAACGACATCTTCCTATCAACGGAGTCAATTCCTCGTGAGAAGATTAAACCCAGCCCCCTGCGGCAGTAAGCACTGTCCAAGATAAACGACAATGTTTTGACAGCAGGAAGTTGAAATACAGCCAAGAGGGAAGGAGGGGGGGGGCATGATATATATTATTCTTTTTATTATTATTATTATTTATTTGATATGTTATCTCTCTCATCTCCTCCTCTTCTTCTTTTTCCTCTCCGACGACCCCTGATCTCTTGTCTTCGAGGTGCTTGTATAAAATGTATTTTTTTTTTGTTTCTTTCTTTTTCCCTTTGTTTTGGCCGCAGGTGACAATGTTCGAAAAAGGGATGAAAAACCCCGCCGATGTCGTCCCGAGGTGCCCAATGAAGCGGGAAAAGGATCGCGGTGTTGTCACCGGCGATCAGAACAAGATCGCTGGTTGCCTTCTACAAGTGCTTGACAACCTGACCGACGTCGGTGAGGTCTTATAGTTGTCCAACTTTTTCCTTGTCGTCGAACAATGTCGGACGGTGACAAGCAGGAGATTTTGTTACATACGATCTTGATCTTCAGCATTGTTCTCGGGAATGGTAGCAAAATCATAAAGGGGAGGGGAGGGGATTCTTCAATATATGCCTCTAAACACTATCTTCGGAAAGCACCATTATATTCTATGATTCAACTAGCATGCATCAACCATTTGCATTAACTCCTTTCCAGAATCTGATGATAAATATTTGCCTTTAACCCTCTTTTACTCTCATTATTCAATTTATATAATCGTATCTGAATTACATAAACTTCAAATTCATTTGATTTACTTCCTTTTAGACCTTCAGTCGTAAAGAAGAACCCGAAAAGGAATTCTTATTACAAATATTTTTCTCTTATACACAAAGGCAATAAGTTATCGTTCTCTGATTGAAATTTATTTTGATTTACGTCAACTTTATTTGTTTATTTTTTCATCTGTCATTCTGAAATTAATGCCGATTTAGTTCCTGATGATTTAACCTTCGCAATTAAGTATCTTCTGATTTCACTTATTCACTTGATTTACATCCCGTTTTGAAGCACGATACATATATTATGTTTTGCTTCAGTTTCTGTTTGATTTACAAAACAACTTCATTTTTTTTATTGCTTTCTGAAAGCATACATTTAATTATTTCTGAGATTCATTTCTCTTTAGTCACTGTTGATATAAATGCACTGTTGCAATCTACTATAGCTTAATTTCGTTTGTTTGTTTGATTTACGTTCCGTTTTGAGGCTACACGAAAACTACATTTATTTTGTCTACTGACATTGACTGTGACATTATCCACTGTTTGATTTATTTCTTGCATTCTACTGGTATGCTTATAGTCATTTCTGAAATTAACTTCTCATCATTTGCTGTTGATATAACTTTTGCGATCAATTCATTTATTTGCTTAATTTACGGCCTATTTGAAACTGCAAGCAAATATTTTGAGTCTCCTGGTTAGATGAAGAGGTCTAAGCAAATTCTGTAGTCTCCAAATTTCGAAGCAAAGCGTTGTGATGTACAATGGAATATTTATAACGCACGAAGCGCTAAAAAGATTTGGGATGTGTAAGTCTTCACCAGATGCAAAACGTATTGGATAAGTGCTTCCATTGAAACAATCAATTAAAGGAAAATTTGAACATTTTAAAAAGAATACATGTGAAAATATCATGGACTCTACTTTTATACTATACTGTACCAATTAAATTCCGAACTCAGTAGCAGTTTTATTTATTTATTTTAGTTTTCGAATCAGTCAGATTTTAATCCAAATGATAAAAATAAATGGAAACAAACAAAAATTGAAAAAGCCATTTTTTAAAAGGATTTCTCAAAAGAATTTGGATTAGTTTTTGTAAGAGAAATATATCCTTTGATATATTTCTGAGAAAATCAGCTAATCCAATTTATATTTCACTTTAAATTGATGAAGAAAAGCGAAAAGCATTATCAGTCCAATATCAACTCATAAACTACATTTTTTTACCTGTCAACAAGATTTACAAAATTACGAACATCCACTAAAATTCGAATTTACGTATCAAATTTTGAGCCATATCTAACAGGTGACCGTCTGTCAGCCTGTTCTTTGAGAAGTATAAAAACGCGATAACTCAAAAATGCAATGATTTAAATATATCAAATTTAGTACATGATTTTGCGACTACAATTGTAGTTTTATGTCAAATCGGTTGCGGAACACCCATCTAAAACACAAATTCGGTTTTCGGATACTATTAATTGCAGAGCAGAGATTAAACGCCACAAAATTCCCCAAGCATGACACAATAGATTCAGGAAAAATGCTAAAGGTTAATATTTCGTAACTATTGTACTTCAGTGCAATACAGAGCATTTTTGCCTTTGCCTCGAAGTCCACCATTTTTTGTGGGGAGATAACACCTTTATTAGAAAGCATGCGAGAAAGTTTTGGGAAAACCGCTTCCGCTGGTTCTTCTAGGAAGGTATCTTTTTTTGATCCACGCGATGATATACAATGAACCGTCAAAAGAATGAGTCATTTATATTGAGCGTACTTGATACAGGCTACAAATGATTCAATAATTTGAATTATTTTGAATAGATAAGTGAATCATTTTGCAATTAATTCCTGGCATGCGGTAATAGTACGCAAAAATCGAATTTCTGTTTTTGACAAGTTTTTCTGAACCGATTAAAACCAAAATTTGATACAAAATTCCACTTTTAGTTGCAAAATGTCATACCGAATTCGATATATTTAAGACGTTTTGCGTTTTTATCTACATATATCTGTTGTCGTTGTTTTTAATGGCACTTGTCATAGACAAGCCCGCTGACTTTAGAAGTTAGTGACTTTAAGCCAAGGTAGCGTCTCTTGTTTTTCAGTAACACCATCTAGGGCCAAGAGTACAACTTAGCTACACACACGTCACAACCCATTTTTACGGGGCGGACTTCATTCACTCATCCACAAATTTAGACCTGAATCAGAGAACGATCACCCCTGATCCTGTACCCCCAGTGGTATTACTCTCGACATGGAGGACTTTGTGATCACGACAGATTTATACGTGCGCCAGCCACCACACACACGAGGAGTCTTCGGCCGGCGGAGTTCGAAATCGCAACCCAATTGACGCGAATCTAACGCCCTACCAACCAGGCTAACCCGGCCTTCTTACATATTTCTAGAAGTACAGACGGACAGACTGTCAATCCGTAATCGGATTTAGCTCAAACTTTTTCAGTTGTCTTAGTTGTAAATGTTAAATACATATTTTGTTGTAATTGTTTTTGTATTATAATTAGGGTATTAACTTATATTCGAACGACAGGACAGATGGATTTCCTCTGAACAGATTTTACACAAAATTTGGTGTAAAGAGAGTATACCAAATTTTAACCGTCTAGCTCTAAGCGTTTTTGAGTGATCTTTCTTTTAGACAGAAAAACATTTACCAAAAATGTGTTTTTTGAACTCAAAGTGGTCTAAAACGTGGAAATTCGTTTCGTGGAATCTAGGGATCGAATTTTTTGACGATTACTGTATCTTTTCTGTATTACGTATGCAAGAAAGTAAAAATATGCGTCATTGTCAGTAACGTAGGATAAAAGCTTTATTTTTTTCAGAATTTGCCAACTTTTTCTAGCTTTGTTTCTAAAAGATCCAATTAAAATTTTTTATTGACATTAATGTATGTTTAAAACATAACAAGAAATCTTTTTGTAACTGCATTTTGAATTTAAGTAGTCACTCTCTCAATATTTAAATGCTCGTGATTAAATTTTTAGTATAGTTTTTAATAGCGCTTTCTTCCATTAAATTTCATTAAAGTTTCTCATTTTTCTAATGAATTAAAGAATTTTAAATAATTATTTTCTGAATATTTATTTATGTTATTTATAATCATTTACCTAGTTTCAAAGTGGTATTTCCTTTTTGTAATAATATAACTAACTTATAGAGTTCCGATATATTTTTTATGCTCTCCTGTCAAAAAAAGAAAAATATATATATTTTTTATGTGTTTGTATTTTCACCGGTTTCAAAATGACTAATTCACCTGAATTTTATCGTTAACAAAAAGGGTACCTACCGTTGCTAAATCTTTTTAGTATCAACAGGTTGTCTAGAAGCGGAAATGCGTTATTTAAAAATATTATGGAAAGTTAATATTATTTCGTTGATGGAATAGTCGTTGTCGAATGGCAACCATCTTGTAAATAATTTTTTTTTCTTTGAAACTATTAACACGAGAATCCCATTATTTAAAATTTCATCTTCGTTATTTGATAAGAATGAAAAACATGAATCAAATGGAAACTGAAATTTTCAAAGTGGATTCTTTGCTTTTTTCACCTTTCCCACATAATCGCAGAAGCTGTGGCTAACCAGTGATAAGGTCTCAACTTTGAAGCCGAAGGGTCTCGGTTTCGAGACCGATTCCACCGAAGAGCCGAGGTAAAACGTCCTCCAGCTGGTGTGATATGGAAGTTTAAAGAGGTGGTGCCAGCTCAAGCGTCGTCCTTCACATCTGACCACGGTTCAGAGTTGCGTAGTCCGTCCTTAAATAGCTCTTGTGTTGCTTTAAAAAGCGACGTTAATATAATTGAGCTGAACAGAGCCCACGTAATCACCATTGGCTTCATCAAAGTTTACGAATATATCTCGTTAACATTGAGGGATTTAATTCAATCGAAGAAGATTGAAATGTAACATTTCAATAAAATTAAATTGTTGTAGATTAATAAAAATATGAAGGAGCCTGTCACTAGGTGACGAAACATTATGTGATTTTTTAATATAAAATTTGATATGGATATTAATGATAATTTATCTTGATGATAAAAGTTAAGAGCTCTAAAATGAGGGAAAATTACAAAAAGTGCAGCATAGTATGGCTAATTCAAAATCTACGGTACTTCAGAGGGAAGGGGAGGGGTACCTACGAACTATATAAAAAATAGAGTGAAGAAGAAATTTGAACTGATTAGCAATACAGCAAAAGAAGGTAACAATTTGAACATTAAAAATGGAAGCAAAAATTTAATATTAAACCAGAGAAACTGGTCTACCCAAAATTTTTCGCATACTCTCTTATAAACTTGCCTTTCCAGAGACTATTGTAAACCTTATTGGCGTACAATAGTTACGAAATGTTAACTTTTGGCGTGAATTTTTGGCTTTTTTAACGAATCTATCGTGTGATCCTTGGCGAGTTATTTGGCAATGAATCTCTGGCATGTGGTAAATAATATATAAAAATAGAATTTGTTTTTTAGACACGTTTTTCTTAACCGAATGAAACGAAAGCTTGACACAAAATTGCTGTTGTAGTCGGCCATAAAATCTTTTACCAAAGTTGATATATTTAATTCATTGAGTTTTTGAATTATCGCATTTCAATGTTTCTGAAAATGCATACCGACAGACAGTCAACCCTTAGTAGTATTTGTCACAAAATTTGATAGGTGCCTATACTATAGATATGAAATCTGTGCACCAAATTCTATTTATCTAGTACCGTTTTGTTATTATCGTGTTAATTTATATTCAAATAGCCGAACAGACGGGTTTTCTCTCAAAATTTGATAGAAATCTGTAAATGTGGTTTAAAGACCGTATGCCAAATTTCAACTGTCTAGCTCAAAGCGTTTCTGCTTTATCTTTATCATTGACAAACAGGCAGACAAAGGGACATTTTCTAAAAATATGTTTTCCGAACTCAAAGATTTCCAAAACGTGGAGTTTCTCCAGAATCTCGAGTTCGAATTTTCTGATGATTACTATGCTTTTTCTATACTACGTATACGAGGAAGTAGAAATAGCAAAATATTAATTTTTGATATATGATAGACATAAAACTTAGACTATGTAACTAAAAAAAATAAATACGAATGAATAAAAACAATTAGTTTTTTAAATTTGATATCGAATTAATCAATATAATTTGAATTTTTTACAATAGTTTTAGAGATATTGTTTGAAGGATCGAGAAAAATAAGTCATATCGCCAACAAATTTCAAATAAAAAAGTGTTCGTATTAGTAACATTCCGTTATATTTAAGGTAGCCGACTACGTTCGAAGCAATATTTTTGAAAAATTCGATTTTTTAAAAACTATTTATGGTTTTTAGATGTATTGTCAATTATAAACACTATATATACAAAAAAATTATTTGGAAATATAATATATTTTGAGAAATAGGAAAATTTGTAGTAAATTTCAATGAAATTTAACCTAAACGGTTAACACTCTACACAAAATTGTAATGCAGCAATCCTATTTTTCTTTGTACACAAGTTATAGAATATAATGATGAATGAAATGGACCAAAATCTAAGAAACATTTTGAGATGAAAAGAAATTATGGGTAAAAATGTATGTATATATACATTTTTTTCCATAAATTTACAACTTAATTTTTCTAAAAACACCTATAAATGAAAAAATATTTCACCAACAATAAAACTTTTGGTTCATTTCATTGCCCACAGTATTTAAAACACACGCTGAAATTTTTATGTAAATACCTCTATTAGTTTTTGAGATATCATGTTAACGGTGGATAATTTTTATAAAAATTAATGTTTGAGAAAATTGAAGTTAAAAAAACATTTTAGCTAAAAAAATTGTTTAAAATTATCCTGGATGATAGGTCAGGCCTTCCTTTTGCTAGAAAATACTATTTTGGAAAGAGGAAATCCTGAACTACAAGAAATAATAATAAAAGAAGAATTCGCCAATGTGGTCGAAAACCAGTGTTTTTAACGTAGTCGGATACCTTAATTCATAAAATGCTATAGAATCGATCAAAGTTTCATTTAATATCTAATATGACTTAAGCCATTTGGGTGTCGAAAGACATTTCACGGTTAGTGAAAACAGGATAAATTCACTATAAAGAAATAAAAAAGAATAATAGTAATAAAAAAAATAGGAAGGCACATCACTTTTGAGTCCCCTGGACCACCTCAGCTACTAGCATTCATACCGGACTGTCTACCAACGTCGAATCACGCCCCTTTGAATAGATGATTACATTCATTATACCTAGTTGCGTAAAAACGAAAAAAATCAACAGGTATAAAATTACACAAACAACAACTTACAAGATGAATAGGTTTTCGGAGTATAGGGCTGGTATATACCGATATCCACCATGAAAAAAAAAAGTCGTCTGAGAGCCCTACCGAAAAAGGAGTAATCAATATTGTTTTGCAGAAAAAGAGGAGATTAATTTCAGAACATTTTACGAATCAAAGATAACAGGCTTCGGACTTATCTATCGCTTGCTGAAGCCATGGGGTGGTTCTGGCAGTGGTTCGCGCAAGGAAAAGTGGACTGTTAATGACAGCAATAACAATCGTAATGACAATCGTCGGGCGACACTATGCAGACGATTTCGGGGAGGTGAAAAGGTGGTCTATGGAACATCCACAGTGAAATCGAAGAGACGCCGTTATAAAATTGCATGGAAGAAAAATAAAAGGGTGAAATTGGTGGAAAATTGTGGGACAGAAAAATATATGTTTTCTAACGATGAAAATTTGTTTGGGATGTTTGAAGTTTCGAACCATTCGATTGTTAACAAGTGGGGGATGTTTTAGTGCTTCTGAATTTAATCTAGGGGAATAAAATGTCATCGATCAAACTAGACCCGCCATACACGTCAAACGATTAATAGGTAAGAATGCGGTGGACGTTTTTGATTGTCAGGTGGTTATCCAATGAATAATTAAGCGGAATATTTCAGCTAATTTTGTTTGGAAAATCCTGTAAAGAAACCCGGGAAACAAGAAAAGGCATGGATTTTATTCGAGGCAAGAATTTGATCTGTTGTTTCTTCCAGAGAGATAACTGAAAATATTTTAGTGTGTGAAGAAGTTACTTATATATGTAATGATATTTTAAACTCTTAATTTAATCCAAATTTATTTTCAAAGGTTTATCTTAATTTAGCCCATAGTAGTTTCATTCTCTTATTTCTGGATCTAATTCCACTTTCGGTTTAATTAATTCAATTGAAGCTGTCTAAAAAGTACTGCACCATCAATCTACGTATCAAATGAAAGTGATCCTTTCGATGCCCTTGCCAAGGTATCAAAGGTCACCACGTGTATTGAATTAGCGCGTGGTTGGAAATCCCATCTTATATAAGACTAGTGATCATCTGTTTCGCCCTTCTTTCTTTAATTTTGCTTTTGTGCCGCGCTGCGTCTGCTTGTAAATAAATTGCTTTCCCGAGATGGATATTAAAGAGAGAATAAAACGAAATTAAAAATAGAGCGTCTTGTCTATATCTTCAACCTGCATTCTCCTTCAAACAAAATATGTTACATATTATTTAGCAGACAGGATTCGAAATAGCATTATATATATATATATATTTCACGATTGCATCTGGTCATCATCTACTGAGAGATAGTTTCCAAGGTGTTGAAACATCGGCCTTTTTTTCTTTCTCTTATACAAAGAATAGGGAGGGGGGGTTCATTTCTAGATGTTAATACATATTCACATATTGCAGGTTCCAAAGAATCCGAAACAATTTTCAGAATTATTTTTATTTTCTTGCATTTGAAGTACAGATAAAGTATTGTAATCGCCAAAAAAAATCGCCAAAAAAACTCGAGATTTTGATGAATCTCCATGTTTCAGACCTCCCCCAAGTTCAAAAAACAAACTTTTGGAATAACTCAAAAACACTTTGATCTACGAATGAAATTTGATATACGATCTTTGCACCACATTTGTAGATTTTTATCAAATTTTATTCTAAATCAGTTCAGAGGAATTCTGTCTGTCTGGTTTTTAGAATATAATCCAACACTATAACTAAAACACGAAGATAGCTAGATGGATTAAATTCGATACACAGAATTAACATCTATAATGTAGACACCGATCAAAATTTTGAGCCAAATCCAACAAGGGATTGACTGTCTGTCAGTCTCCAATGACTTAATTATATCAAATTAGCTGCGGGATTTTGTGACTACAGTTGTAATTTTGTGTCACATTTTTATATCAATCGGTCGAGAAGAAAGCTCTAAAATCCATTTTCGATTTCCAGATACTTTTATCCGCATGCCATGGATGAATCGCTAAAATATCTCGCCAAGAATCACACGACAGATTCGGTAAAAATTCTAAATTCATGCCATAGGTTGATATTTCGTACTGTAGTACGCCAATGCTATACAAGATGCTTTCTGGGATAACATTTTTATTAAAAATTATGCGAGAAAATTTTAGGAAGGCTTCTGCTGTTTATGTTGTTGTTGAAACTGAACCCTTTAACCCAATGGGAATTAGTCAGATTCAATCAATCTTAATCAATTAGAATAGTCCAGAAAACAGTTGTTATTACTAATATTCCTATTAACCCTTTAAAGGGCCATTTTTTCCTAGTCATATTATGTTAAAATATTTTTAGGCTTGAAATTAGAGTAAGAAAAGGGATTCATTTAGCTTATTATATAAATTTAATTTGATTAATTAATTAATTTGGTTAATTAATAATTAAGTAACAAATCAAGACATATCATTCTGTCTCAGATGAAGAACTGAAGCATCTAAGTTTCTGACTTACTAAAAAAATTTGTCAGAACTTATGCCAACCTACATAAATTCATACAAAGATTGATAAATTTGGTGGGAAGCATAATTTCCACGGCCCTAGAAAGGGTTAAATTGGAAGTGAAATAATGAAATGGAATGAAAGGAAAGAAATGAAATAAAAACCGAATAAAGCAGGTTTTCTAAACATTAAATATTGGAAGATAAAGAACAAAATTAAGACTACTTGGATATGTATCGTATACTAGGAAATTAAGGAAGAAAAATACTATATTGCATGAATTCATGACTTTGCATTTTCATTTGAATTTAAATATCAAAAAGAATTTTCCTTTCATTTTAATAAAGAAATTATTTTCATTGATTGGCATCCTGATTCGGGAAATCAGTTTCTAATCTGTTTTTTAATTATTCGGTTGATACATTAATAATGCTATTTTTTTCTACTTAAAAGAATATTTCTTAAAAATTTAACTACAACGCAATGAAAATAATTAAAGTTGAATCAGCGGTGAAGGTCACCTTGGAACTTTCTAGCGTACTGTGGAATAAAGGTCTTATATTCTTTCCTCCGCTTAAAATTGAGGACTTTCAGTAAGTCCGCGAATACCTTTGTATGGCAAAAGTGAGCAATAGTTATGAAATACAAATCTTGGCGGGAAGCTAACATTTTTACTGAATCCACTCCGAGAATATGTTTTTTAGACGATTTTCCACCAAAATTGAGTACGAAATTACTGTTATAATCATAAAGGAACATATTGAATTTCATTAATTTATGTCAGTGCGTTTATGAGTTACTAGTTTTTTCCCGCGACTTCGTACGCGTGAAAATAGTTTGGAATTTATAGCATCAATGGCTTTATCTTTTGTTACTCTTGCGCATGCGTGAATTTTCAACGCCAATTGGGGCAACGCAAATGAGTGAATTTTTCTACGCCATTTGGGGTAATGCTATGCAGATTAGATATTTTTAATTTCCTTTATTCTGTTTTATTTTAATTCAAAAGTACTTCAGAATGAATCCGAAAGATCGATTAATTAACAAAGTTTAATTTTAAATGTATCGAACACTAAGAAAATAAACAAAATCGTTTGAAATAATAGTCAAAATCATGTTAAGCCTAATCTCATTGGCGTGGGGGAAAAAAACAACCCTAAAGCTTTACTCATTTGGTGAGGGAAAAAAAACAACCCTAAAGCTTTACTCATTTGGCGATTTTTGGCGGGAAAGTTAGTTTTTAATTAACAAACAATTAACCACTCAATTAACCGGAATAAATAGTAGCCTATGTCCTATTCCAGACAATAATCTATCTCTCAGCTAAATTTCATCCAATTCTGTTCAGCCGTTCTGGCGTGATTGACTAACAAACATCCATCCATCCATCCAAACTTTCACATTTATAATAGTAGTATAGATTACATTTTCGTGGATGCCGATGGATAGATCGTCAGATAGTCAATTCTTTGACGGATTTCGTTTAAAATTTGATAAGACATTTTTAGTGATAAGTCTATGTATTTAATTCTGTCTATTTAACTCTTTTCATTTTATAAATATCGAGTTCACTTGTACTTGATCAATAGACAGTCAGATTCCATATACCAAACACCAAATCGCCATTCGTCGATAGATGGTCGTTATACCAAATTCCATTCGCTCAGCTCAGAATTTTTTTTTTTTTTTTTTTTTTTTTTTTGAGTTATTCGTGTTCATAAGAAGACAGGCAGACATAATAACAAAATTGTGTTTTTCGGACTTTTAGAGGTCTGAAACGTGGCGGTTTATCAAAATCTCGAGTTCGAATCTTCCTATACATTTTATATTCCTCTATGTCTCCTCTGTATTTCTTATACGAGAAAGTATACAGCAAGTATATCTTTTATTAAAATGAATTCTCTGTCACTGCACTATAAAAAAATGTTCATACAATCCAATAATTTCCTTTCTTATTATACATCCAACAATTCTACACCGAATGTAACAGGAACAGCATGACATTTTTCTTGGATATTCTGATAAGATGTATGATAAGCTTTCTTATCAAAACATACGACTCTTTCCTTCCCATCCGCATCTCTGACCCCCCCCCCCAGACAGAACGGCACGGCATCTGTTTTTTCCACTCCTGTTGGAATATAAACAGAAGGGCTGAGGATGGCTGGCAGTCCACTATTTGGACTAGACCTATCAACACCACCTCGGTACCGCAGACGAAAGGGCGGCCCCGAATGCCACTTCGGGATGCCCCGCACTCCGACAGAGATTCAGCAGGCCCCCGTGGAGGTTATTTATTTGATTTCGCTCTCTGTACTCGTGACTAGCCGCTTTTGGCGACTTGATGCTTCGTTAGGAATATTGATTTTACAGAATTTTATTTGCATCTGATATGCATAGCATGGTATTCATAGTTCCCAAAACAAAAATTGAAACTCTAATTTATTGTGCACATAAACCTTTTTAAAGGAGACAAGTGAAATGACGTCATATTTTCATACAAACTGTCTAACATTTACTATCACGTGCCGTTTAACATGTACTTGCATGTTGCCTGAGACACTATATTTGTTACTTTTTTTTTTGCTTATTTTTTAAATATGATATATGAAGTTAAAATCAACATTAAAACAAAATTGTGCGTTTTATTTGCATTTTACAAGCATATTTAACAACATGTTAGGTAAATTGAAACATGGTAATAAGAAAATTAAGTAATAACTAGTATAATCTTTCAGAATACTGGATTGAGTTATTTAATATCTTTGAAGGCTTTGTTTCTAGTTTTGGCAAGGAATTTGATAGGAAAGTAGAAAGCATACATTCATAATGATATTACGAAAGATTATGAGGAAAATGAAAGGAACATTCGTTAGCTCTTAAGAGTGGAAGAAAAAAGATGCAATTAAATATTTGTGGAAGCAATGAAAACGGTGAACATTTCATTGAAACAACCAGAAGTATTGTAGCAAAGGTTGCGTAATAATGTCTTTAAAATAAATATCAAAATTCTGGAAAAATAAAATTATAATAATATTATTAAAAAGGTAATTTTTAAATTTTATGATTATGAAATATTTGTGCAATGATATTTCATTAATTAACAACATCAATACCGAAAATTCCCATCAAAAGTTTGATTAATTTTTTATAAATTAAAGCTTCAAAAATTCGTTCTGATGCTCATATTCCCATCTGTGCCAAATTTAATAGCTCTAGATAATAATTTCGCCTTGTAGAATGGCAACATCCAGCATGCACGCGCTTTTTAATTACAAGTTATGACTGCTGGTAGTTTAAAGGAAAATTTGCTATCAAGTTTTCAAAAAATTATTAGTAAAAAAAGAAAAAGAGAGAGAGAGAGAAACTTAAAGACATTCATCGCATTTTTTAAAAGAACTGAAGAAAAGTTACAGTAGCTTTCCAATAATTACTTTTATTACAACAAATAAATTTTAATTTTTAAATTAAATCTTGAATTTTTTTATCAAAGGCAGTGAGCGTATCCACATAACCTCAAACTAAAACGAGCCATTGCACAATGTCTCAAGACTCATATATTAAATTAAAAGTCGCGCTTTTAGTGGAATCATATTTATTGGCGGAAGCATTTCTTGATATCCTCCTTATCATAATGAAGGCTCCTTGTGAATCTTACTAATAACATTTATTCGGAAACTCTAATAGAAACACCTGTGAATTTTTTTTTTATCTTCCTACCAAGAATATAGTTACAGAATTTTAGTCGACAGAGTAGTTTCTATTTACCGAAGTTTTCTACAGAACTTTGATTTCGAACAACATTTAGAAGTAATTTACTCTCTATATTACATAAGATAATTTCTATATAATTAAGTTTCCCAGACAGAAATTTTATTACTTTTTTTGCAAGTTTCGCAACTTTTCATTAACAGAAATTTCTACATAATCAAAACCAAATCGGTTGCCACGAGAAATGGCAGCATGAGAAGACAGCTATTCAAGTGCGTAGGTTGAAGATAGTTTCTTTTCTTTATGTTAGCGAAGGCATTCTGATAGCTGAATATTTCGAAAATTATCAAATTACAAAATGTTACGAAATGTAATGAAGATATAAAATGAATGATCCAGATAATAATGAAGAAGTTATTGTGAAAATTTTCACTGGAAGCAATGCCAACATTTGATACAGCATATATATATATATATATATATATATATATATATATATATATATATATATATATATATATATATATATATATATATATATATATAACAGTTAGTTTAACAATTCTATTTAACTAATTTTAAGTCAGTTGAACAATTTCTATTTAACGAATATTCTTTATATAGAAGGTTTTAGATGGACCAATGAGACATTACTAAACAGAGATTCGACCGCATATTTTAATATTTAATTTTATTAATTAATTGAATTCTCTACATATTAAAATAGATTGAGTGTTTGCATGAAATGCTTGATTCGATTCGTTATAGTCTTACTGCAATTGCTTTATTATTATCTTACTGTAATACGTTTAATCGAACGCAAGGATCATCTTTTCCGTTTCTTATTTAAAAAGGGTTTCTTATTTATTTTCAATACTTGTTAATCGCAAATTCCATCACCATTCCCTTAGATGGAAAAATTATATATATATATGTATATATAAGATTTTTGAATAGTTTGAAAAAGTGCAAAGCAGCCGATTTTCAAAGTATTTAAATCATGCCGGTTTGGGAATGGATGCATCTGTAAAAACTTACTTCAAGGACAATGGCAAATTGAATAATAATAATAATAATAATATGAGAGTTTTTTTTAAGTGAATCTATCAAATGAATCAATTTTTTCAGGTTTTATTGGTTTATTGTTTAATCTTATATTCCTTCAAAATTTAGATGATTTTTAAATAGTAAATTAATTCATTTGTCTTTTGCTTAAAGCCATTTATTGAATAATTTTATTAAGGCTCACTTATTTATTTTATTCCTTTATACTCATTTGTTTTATATTAGCTTTGAATTTCTTGAACATGAAATAATAAAAGACAATGTATTGTATTCGTCAAAAAATTCAGTCATAAACTTTTAATGAATCTCAAAGTTTTATACCTCTCAGTGTCCGCCAAAAAACAGCTTTGGAATTACGTCCGGTAGTAACTAAATGCAAACAGTTAAATGTGGCATTTATATAAAACTTGTTTATATATATATAAGAAATGATTTTAAATTAACTATGATCTTGAAATAATTTCTTAATCGTTCGAACACCATCTTCACTATAACTTTAATTTCGGAGCTTTGAATTTTTTTTTACTAATTCAAAAGGTTTGTAAATTCCTTCTAAAAATATATAAAATGGAAACTTTTTCTTATATTCGCCATTTCCTTCTTTTTTTTACTTACCTACTCGGTTCATTGTTCTGCTTTCGCCATGACTTGGTCACTGAAATCTTGACAAAAGCTAAAAGTAACTTGTAAATATATCCATAATTTTCTAAAAAATAAAAAGCTTTAAAAAAAACTCAAAGACCAAGTCCAAGTTTCTTCACACGTATTTCTTTCTTTCTTTAGTCCAAGTTTAGCACACACACGTGCTCACGTGCACACGCACCCGTTCTCAAATCCATCCACATCCACACGCAAGCACACGCACGAGCACGTGCACGCCCGCTGAATGTGATACTGCAACCATAAAATTTCTCTATCCGAGTACAATTGAGCAGAATATTTCAAAAATGCTATGATTTTATCACCAAATTTGTAGACGCGTATCGAATTGTCTGTCAGTCTACCTGTTCCTTATTTACAGAAACACAACGTACCTGATAAAGGAATTATTGTACCTAGCACTGAGATCAAAATTGTAAATTGAAGGGACGAAAATGCGAACTCGTCTCTCTTCACTGTATTACACAAAGAACACGCAGCATTGTGTTCGAATGTATGAAACTTGAAGGGAGGATACTCCAGCCATATTTTATAATTTCCTGCACAGTTCGACTCTCCGCTTACTTTTATTTATTTATTCTCAGTCTCATACATGCTTAGCGGATGCTTAGTTGCGGTTAACGGTAACGCATGCTCAGTTTCGAGAAAAAGTTTTTATTTACATTCTTAGAAGATTTATCCTCATTTTCATGTATGGTTAACGCATGCTTAGTTGTGGTTAATGGTAACGCATACTTAGTTACAATGAAGGCTTTTAAATACATTTTCAGAAGATTTATTCTCATTCTCATGCATGCTTAGCGGATGCGTAGTTGCGGTTAATGGTAACGCATACTTAGTTACAATGAAGGCTTTTAAATACACTTTCAGAAGATTTATTCTCATTCTCATGCATGCTTAGCGGATGCGTAGTTGCGGTTAATGGTAACGCATACTTAGTTACAATGAAAGCTTTTAAATACACTTTCAGAAGATTTATTCTCATTCTCATGCATGCTTAGCGGATGCGTAGTTGCGGTTAATGGTAACGCATACTTAGTTACAATGAAGGCTTTTAATAGCACTTTTAACTTGAATCGTGTGAAAATGGAAAATATAATGATAATCTTAATTGATAACGATCTTCAATATATTGTTGCATCAGAGAAAGACAATTTATTTAGTTTCCTATACAACATATACATTTGATTTGATTTTAAAAAAAGTCTCTCCTAGAAAAGGATACAGTTTTTTTTACAGAATCCATTTTAAATTCGCAAGAATAAAGTATAATCCTTAAACATTATTCAATCAATCTCGGACATTCTTTTTCGTTAACGAACAAACAAGACAAACACAGAGGTACATTCTCATCTTCTGTCACAACCCCTGATAAATTTAATTTCACATTCTGATTCCACTCTTTTATTTGGCAAATCATTACCAAAAAGAGAAAAAAGAACAATAAAAAATTAAAAAAAGAAACCCTCTTACTTTTTAATCAGTAAAAGCAAAAAAAAAAAAAAAAATCCTGCATAAAAAGTCGAAAATATATGTATAAAAAAAGGTCCAATTACAAAAAAGTCGTTTGCATCGGAAGAAAAAAAAATCTGAAATATGGAAATTAAAAAAAAATGACTAAAAAAATTTAAAAAAAATATGTATATCGTTTGCTTGGATGCGTCGTCGCGAGAGCGCCTCCCATCCCATTCGTCGCTGTCCCCGCCTCTTTCTGTCGCGAGGCGCTCCTCCCCCCCGCGCGATTAGCATTCCCCCCTCGCCACGTGACCCTCGCGATCGGCAGTCGCCAGCCGAGAGTCCGACGACTAAATCCAAGGCGGCAGACATCGGGCTCGTTTTCTTTCGCCGGCCGTGCCACTGTCAGGTGGTTAGTGAGACCCAGCGCGCAGGGTGGACTAGGAAATACAGTACCGATTATTACTCCAGGACCGTCCGAATGGAATATATAGTTGACCGTTAAAATGTGATTCATACAACTCGGTGAGTGGACAGTTCTATACAAATTTAAGAAACATCACCATTCATATTTTGCGCTTAAAAGTTCTTATCTTAATATTTTCTTACAAAAAATAATATACCGTTAAAAGAAATAATTTCAATGATATTGTTGAGTAGAAAATGTGTCATTCTACTTTTTTATTTACAATTAACTTCCACCTTCCATTCTATTTTCTTTTCATTTCCCCTCTCCATTCTCACTTTGTTTCACAGTTCACCATCATACTTTTAAAACCATGCTAAAAATTTACAGTATCATTTAATTTTTTTATTAATGATGTCACGTCATTTTTTTTTCACGTCATCATACTTTATAAGGGATTTCTAAACAATCGTACTCGTAGATGTTCAGTGTAGATATCGAAGCAATAATTCTGAAATATAAATATATATTTTCACTTCATTTCTAACATTTTCCTCAAAGTTAACTTCATTCCCTGAAAACCATATTGTAACTTACTATTTCATTAATGGCATCCTGTTATTTTCTCAAGTTATTCTTTTAACGGATTTTTGAACAATCATATATAATAATTGTAGATTATGAAGCAATTATTCGGTAATTTCTTTTCTTTTCGATCTAAATCATCGTCTTCTTTTCACATTTTTCTCAAAATCGTTCCTTGTGCTTCTAAAAGCGAATGCGAATTTACAGTATGATGTGTTTTTTTTTTTTTTTCATTTATGACACCCAGTTATTTTTCACGTTATATTTTTAATGTGTTTCAGAACAATCGTATGTGATCATTGCTAATTTCGTAGCAGTAATTATGAATTTCTTTTCATTTCCCTACCCCTACCTTTTCTTTTACTTTTTCTCAAAGGTCGCCATCATGTTCTTAAAGTCATGTAAGAATTTCAACATGATTTATTACTTTTTTGTTTGATGACACCGTGCAGTTTTTCACATCATACTTTTTTAATGGATTTCTGGATTTTAGTTGTTCATTTCGGTTTACAAAATAATAGTTATTTTATTTATTTTTTATCGTTGGCTTTCATATATATCTTATTATTCTACACATCTTGATAATATTTAATGATAAGCTTATCAAAATTTGCTAAATCTTTAAGTATAATATAACTTTATTAAATTATTCAATACAAAATGTATAAATAGAATGCGATTATTTTATTTTTCTTGAATTTTAAATATTCGGAAATTCATTTCAAATCTATACAAAAGCATAGTAGCCAATTTTATTTTAGGTATGATTGATGTTAGATTATAAATGACAATAACCTTATAAAGCGTTTTAAATAATTACTTTATATTAATCATTCTTAGACAATAGTTTGATCAATAGCAAATCTAGCCATTTTATAATGCTTATGAACTTTAATTAAATAACTTTTATATAAAAGCAATTTAAGGATTTTATGATTATAACGAAATGAACCAGTTTTATTTGCGCGACATCTTCAAAAAATACTCATAGTGCAAATGGGATAGAATGGAAGTTGCAGTTTTTATCTTTCTAATTCGGTAATTACGTAATAATTTCAGATTAAATGAATACCTATAAAACATTTTCGTCTGAAATTTGGATAATATTTAACGTAAAAAAACAGAAGTATTGAATAAAAATATTTTAAATTTAGAATTTAATTTTTAATTAGGTAATTATAACAACGCTGATTTTTTTATTATTATTTATTAAACTAATTTGTTAATATTTGCAATTTATAAATAAAAGCAAATTATATAAAATGAATACTGCCTGTTTGTTTTTATATAAACAAATATACGTTGTATACTTATCTTTAAAAAATGCATATAAATACAAATAATAATACAAATTAATATAATATAATAAATATAAATTAAGAATTGTTCTCTTTTTTTTCAAATTTATGTATTCATTTATTATGTAATACATACCTCATTGTTACTGATACTTTATTTTACAAGAAAAGAATATCCAAAAGTCGGGCTGCTTGAATAATAGTAAATCTGCTTAATTTTTTCAGAATATCATATTTTTTATATCCATGTCATATTTTCAGGTATTATATTTTTTACTATAATGTATTAGGTTTTCCAGGGAATTTTAAACAGAATATTTTTACGAGTGATTGTAAGCCATAAATATGAATTTCTTTCATTTTATGGTTATGAAATGATTATTTAATTCAGTCATTTGATTCAGAAAAATGAATATTGCGCTGATAGATTTCAAAAGGATGCACGCACTTTTCAAAGATTCTTGAAAAATCAACTCTTCAAAACAATAATCAAAAATCGTAACAATATTCAGAATCTGGTTCAAGCTTCAAAGTGAATCGAAATTAATCCGTAAAGAAATATGCTTTTAATATTTGGCTGTAAGACCTTGATTTTTGAAATATTTCCAAAACAAATATATTTATTATCATTTTGAAAAATCACAGAAATGAAAAAAAAATATCCGTATGCATATGATCATATAACTAAAACAATTAATGCCGAAAAAAGTAATATTTTATAAATTTCAAAAGATTGTGGTGATTATTGGAAAATGAACGTTTTTAATTTTCAGAAAGATAACTGAAATGTAAAAATGAATAAAAACTAGATGATAAATGCATAAAGAATACACATTTAACACATAAAGAATAAACATATAACACATAAAGAATAAACACATAAAATCATAAAGAATAAACACATAAAATCATAAAGAATAAACACATAAAATCATAAAGAATAAACACATAAAATCATAAAGAATAAACACATTTTTTGTTATTAAAACAATGAAAATATTAAAGACTGAAAAATAAAAATAAATTTTTCTAATCATTTAATTTCTTTAAAATGCGACAGGGTCCTGAATTCTTTCTTGTCACGAATTTACTTTATTTATTTTATAACAATTTTGTTGTAGATGATTGCTATTAAATTTCGTTTTTAGAAATTACTTGTAGTTACAGAAAGAAAAAAAAATAAATAAATAAACCAATAAAAGATTTTATCTCTGTGTGCAATGAATATAGAAAATATAGACATTTATAAATTGATTACTATTATAGAAACTAATTTTACAGTTGATCATAAGAACTAAATACTTTTCCCAAAAGTAATGCCACTACTGATTATAACATTTCCATATTTTGTAATATAAAAATATCTTTGTGTTTAGGTAATTATTGAAAAGGCTATGCTCATACTAATTTTGTAAAAAAGTGTTTTCCTAATTTTTAATCAAAAAAGAAGTTTAATAGTATAAATAAATGATAGCATGCAATTCTAAAAATGAAGGCATTTTATATAATACCACCAAAAAGATTAATGTATACATAGGAAAAAAAAATTTCTATTGCCTACAATTGAAAGAATGAACTTTTAAAATCAAAATCAATCAAAATTTTAAAATAATGTAAAAATGCTAAATTATATGCAAATTTTATAAAAATGTGTGTGATTTGTCAATTTATTTCCCAATTGTTTGAATTGGTAAGGTGTAAATTATTAATGCCGAAATTTTCTGTTGAATTTCGATAAATTTGAGTGTATGAAAAATAAATGATTTTTTACGAAATTTCTATTTTGGAAATTGAGTTATACACTTTTTAGTCAAATTATGTGTAACTGTAAGGAAATTCATATAAATTACACGGGCAAAACTATATTTATGTTTTTTAATGGAAATATTAAAATATATCAGTTCCTATTGATTATTCTAGGCACTTTTTGATAATAGATTACCAAACTTCGTTTATGAAAACTACTATTTTTCTATTATCAGAAAATTTCAAATAGTAATTATAACTAACAGATGTCTATGTATCCGAACATCTTTTAATTAATCAATTACAAAAAAAATTAATTATAATTTTGAATTAACTATATCAAGAATATAGTCAATTCTTGGTATAGTACCCCGGTTATGTGATCTCGTATGATAAACTTCTTTGAGAATTTTAAATGAACCAAAATTCTGATATTTTAAAGACTCTATATGTATTAAAAAATGAATTGTTCTTCTTTTTATGTTTTAGCATATTTTTGTTAAAAATAATCTACATAACCAACTAACTAATAACGATAAACTTCGGATTCTTACACTAGAGTCCTGTTAAAGTAAACCTTCGGTATAATGAATACTTTTCGACTATGAACATTTTTAAGAAACAGCATTATCGGAAATAATCAGAAAATTAAAAGTGTCCATATTCATAATGTGTTAAGCGCATATGGATAATTTCAGAAAACTAATTTTTATTATACATTTTCGATGAATACTTTTGGAATAAGAATTCTGATATAGAAAAAGAAATTCTCATTAATATTTATTTCACCGGCAGCTATATTCTTAAACGATTTGCATATTCTATTTATTTCAGTTTCTATATTTCCGATATTTTAGTAACTGAAGCATTTGGAAATATCAAAAGATTAACTTAGTATAAAAAGACTAATATTGGATCATATATCTTCATTTGTTAGATTTACTTTTTAAGTTATCAGTAACTGTAGCATTCGGAAATAGCAATAGATTAACTTTGCTTAATAATATATATCTTATTAAGCAAATTGCTTATTGATAATATATATCTTCATTCTTTAGATTTACTTTTTAAATTATCACTACACTACAGCATTCGGAAATATCAATGGACTAACTTTGTTTAATATGTATATTGATAATATATATCTTCATTCTTCGGATTTACTTTTTAAAGCTATTAGTAACTATAGCATTCGGAAATATCAATCGACTTTAATATGTATACTTATTGATAACATATGTCTTCATTCATTGGATTTACTTTATAAACTTCAAAGTAGGTAAACAGCTTCAAAACTATTGTACGTGTAATGCAATATCTTTCAAACTTTGAATTTCAACTAAAAATAGGGTTGATTAAGTTTCGAAAACTTAGAAAGAGTGTACTTCTATAAAATTATTTAATAGTTAAATGAAATGTACATAGAAAGTAAATCAGTTTGGAACGCTTTATAAAAATTTATAATTCAATAATGTTCCGATAAATTAATTTCGTTTGTAATTGATTAATTATTTGTATTTCTACTTTAATTATCTAATGCGTGTGTATATTTGAGTGTGAAAATGGGATTTTCAATAAATTTTTATTCAATCAAAATGGTACAGAATTGATAGAAGTTCTAAAAGCCGTCATATGATTCAGTATATTTTAGACGAGTGTTTGCCTGTTAATAACATATAAATGAAAACTTAAAGGCACCTTCTATTTTTTTTAAAAAAATTGAATAGTTTAAAAAAAAATAAAACAAGAAAAAAATTATGGCAGAGTTAAATGTAGTAGGCTCAAATTATTTTTGATAGATTGTTTTTTTTAATTAAAAAAAAGTGACAATTTGTATTTCAAACTTTTGAAAATAAATATCTTTTCTATATAGGAAATCAAATAAATATATATTATCTTTTCACTATTAGTTTTAATTACAGTTTTTATTGTGATTTTCTTTTAATAATTATCTCATCGAAATTTTAAAACTAGTTTAAAATTTAATTGAAACAAAACTATTTTTGGCACACGCGCTTTGTTAAACATAGAGATACTAGTAAGTATTCGGCATGCAAGACGCAGCTCATAAAATTTTTGTACCTTTTTCTTGTCACGCCTTTGCTATATTTATGTATTAGTTAAACGCGCGTGTGTGTCCTTGAATTTTAAGATACAGTGTTGGAATAAGTTGAATTTGAGTTGCTTTACAGTATAATATATTTTTAAAGTTTAAAATCAGTTCGTGGTTGTTTGGATTGTAAATTTTTTAGAGTAGTGTTAGTATGAAGGAAAATTTAGTGAAAGTGATTTTGTAGAATGTTTGAAATGTGTAGCATTATAATAATTTAAAAAGTAAAAAGCTACACTTTGTTTCGTGAACATAATTTCTGATTCGTGATTTCGATACTTTTCTTGCTGTGATTTACTGATAATTACTTCTTTTTTGAAAAGAACGTAATGTAAATTTGTTATTTTTCTGTTGGTTTAGTTTAAATTTAAGGACTCGCTGTTAAATGAGTTATTGGTTTAATGAAATATAGAAATTTGATCTCAAAATAAGGATTCTAGTTCCATTAATTATGTGCATATGAAATAAATCACATGTAATAGTAAGTAAAATATTAAAACATCTCTTATAAATAGTAAAAAATTAAAAAAGTGATCGCTGTTTTAATATTGTTTATCATTTAGTGTAATTTAATCCATTATTTTATATTATTAATATAAAATAATGGATTTTTGTTTAATATTTTACTAGGCTATTTATTAATGTATACCAAGATTTAATTTTCAATGCTAAAGACGTTACATATATTTTCATCTACACCTTCTCTGCATTGTCGTGTCAATTCTTTAAATGAATTACAATCTTTCAGGCAAAAAAACTGAATTTATAAAATTTCCGCAAGAATGTAAAATAACCTACAGTGCCTGATTTGTAAATTGTTAAGATCAGTAATAGAAAAAATTGTATGATGAATTTTCAATAATTCTTGCCATTCCAAAAATATATTAATTTATTTTAAAAGATATTTAAAAAGCTGAGTATACTATAATTTTTCTTTTTTTCATGCCTATTTTTTCAAAAAAATTATAGAATGTTTTCGTCAATTAATAAAACATCATAACTTACTTTTTGATTTGAAGACACTTTGTATTTTCCACTTTTATTATTTTCTTTAGGAAATTGATAATGGTGTTAAAAAATTTTCCAAATATGCATCATCATGGTTTTTCATTCTCTAATTATTTGTCTATTATTAATAAAAAATTAAACTAAAATTTCGTATTTTAAAAATTCCTAATATTTTGCATCCACTTTAAATAGTTAGTTACGTTTAGGAAGCTTATATCTATTCAAATAATCAATCATAAAATATTTATTGGACTGAGAAAGAACTTACAGATAATGCGCAAAAAGGTGCCAATAAGTTGTTGTTAAGTTCAAAATCAGGATCTAATCCATTCCTGATACATTTCAAATACTTGATACGGAGTGACGTTGCAATTTTACAAGAAAGCATTGGACATTTCTCAGTTCATGACCTAAAAGAAAATTGAAGAAAATTGTTGACGATTTTTCTAGTAAATTTGAAATTTAATTGGCTAGTTTCGATTTTCTTTAATTTCTTAAAGTGAACTTATGAGGAACAATTAATTTTTTTGAAATATAATGTTGTAAAGTTTAAATGCCTCGCCACTGTTTCTACTTCTTTGATCGTTCTTGAATTTTTGAGAAGCTTTTGCAAATTAAATACATATTAGCACATTTTGTGAATTAATTATAGCCTTCATTTAAATAATTTCTTGTATCCTGCTTGAATTTTTGACAAGCTTTATATTAAATTATTTTACTAGAATATTTTGTGGATCGATTTATATGATCTTATATTTTTCACCTTTTTATGTTCTAGCCAATTAAAGATAAATCACAATATACAAAAATTCTTTTTGATGGGATGCAAATTTGTGTAGATTTTCTTATTTGATTGCTTTCTCATTATTTAAAATTTTTTAGAAGTATAATAAATCAGTTTTAATTTGCTTGCCATGTTTCGAGGAAAAAAAAGGCATTTTTATGTTTTTGAATTCGGAATCAAATATCTATTTTAAAGACAAGAAAGACAGCTATTTTTAGTTCCTATTAGTTTAGTTAACTTCACGTTAATTACTTCACAATTCTTTTTCTATTGAATTACATTTTCCCACGTATCACACATTCTACAAATGCATTTTATTTCTAGTGAAAAGTTTATGTATCAAATTTCTTTATTAGTACATTACGACTTGAAATGGAAAATATTTAGAGCCATAAATAAATAATAATTCTTTCGAATTTCATTCAATCATTGTTTTGTTTTATTTTTCGATATTAAAATAGGAAACTTAATTATATGCACCAAACGATTTCGGAAAAATTATTTCATTGGGGAATAATTTAAAAACTAATTTCAGATCAATAAGTACAAAAAAGTGTATTTATATAATTATAACTGGAATTTTGTCGAATGGTTCTTAAAAATTATAAATATTAATTCTAAAAAATACGAAAAGAATTTTACGGTGTGAAACATCAAATTTAAAATCAAACTACTTCCGATACTGAACTATTTCATTTATTCTCCTTTAAATGATCAAATATATTTGAAATCTGAATTTATTTCCGAAAGGGATTTATTTATTTATTTTATTATTGTGAAACTTTTCTAATTCGAAAACTTTAGATTTATGTTTAATGGAAATTCGAATTTTTTCTTGGCCCTTGAATTTGTTAAGAACGCATTAAAATATCGTCTGTAGTTTGAATTTTGATTTTTTATAGCTTACGCGAACTCAAAACCAAAAATTGTGAAAAATATTTCTTATTCTGAATTATTTTCTTTTCTTCAGCTCATTTATTTGTCCTGAATGATCGTAGGAGATTAAGTTATTTAAGTTTCAAAAAGTTTTTTTCATGATATGATCTTATTTAGTATATAGTAATTGTTTCTTTTTATTAGATTGAAATAATAATAATAAAAAAAAAATTCAAAAATAGATTTCCGGGTTGCTGTTTGCTGTTTAAATTCAAATAAATCTTGATCCATAAGAAAATAATGGTTCTAATTTTAGAATTGAACATTTTTTTAGCTAATTTATAAATTTGTGTGAAATTTCATAAATTTTTCCGCTTTTCAAACATTTTTTAATTCTCTTTCAATGCTATGTTTATTTAGTGTAAGAAATTTTTATAAAAGTATATAAACAATTCTTAGGTGTAGAGAAAAAAGTTTTGAGATTACTTTTGAACTTTAAAAAAAATGAAGGGTTAACCAAATGATTTAAATATTTTCTTGATATTTTCTCAAATGAGATTTAAACTTTATGGAAATTTGAGAATTGATATATCTCGCTCGATTTCGTTCTTTAAAAAACATTCTTTTTACGATTTACTTGGTTACAAACTATTTCAAATGCTTAAAAAACACATTAAATTTTTAAAAAGTTTTAATATAAAATTCATAAATCAAAATTCGTGTTACTAAGAGTTAAACGTTGCTATAAAATCTTTTCATTTTAATTATATGAGCACAATTATGTCGGAAAATGAATTAATATGCATTTATTTAAATTAACACAATCGTGGTAGTGTTAATTTAAATAAATGCTTAGCAGGAAAGTGAATATTTTGATGCGATGCAAAAATATTTATGTATTTTTTATCATGAAGTGAATGCAAAATTAAATGCTATTGTATCCATGCCATTTTGTATCACAAGGAAAATAAGTACTATGTCTTTCATGTCTTATTAAGATCGATCTCCGTAAATATTGTCTCAAAAACACTGGATAGATTTTAAACTCTTTATTGCCCGCGATTTAGACATATATTCAATGAAATGTGATTTAATTCAACATTGAATTGAATGAAAAATCGAATGAAATAGCATATCATTTTCAATCACAATAAAATATGAGTGTTATAGCATTCACGACCAGAAGGATGGATCTTCCTAAAGTCTTAACCAGCGGGGGTGGTCTCCCTAAAACTTTCTCGTATACTCTCTAATAAACTTGTCATGCCAGAGAACGCCTTGCATAGCATTGGCGTACAATAGTTATGAAATCTTAATCTTTGGTGTGAATTTTTGCTGGATTTATGTTGTCATCCTTGGCGAATTATTTGGCGATTAATCCTTGGCATGCAGTTAATAGCATCCGAAATTTGAATTTCGGTTTTAGACATGTTTTTCTCAACCGATTGATACAAAACTGCACTTGTAGTCACAAAATCCAAAAACAAACTTGATATATTTAAGTCATTGCGTTTTTTAAATTATCGGATTTACTTATTTCTGAAAGTACAGACCGCAGACAGTCAACCCTATTTGGATTTGGCTCAAACTTTGACAGGTATCTTCTCTACAGATGTTAAATTTGTGTGTTGAATTTCCTTTATCTGACTCTCTTTGTTTTGTAGTTATCGCGTTAAATTATATTCGAACAGCTGGACAGATGGATTTCCTCTGAACAGATTTTACTCAAGATGTGACAGAAATCTGCAAATTTGGTGTAAAGACCGTATATCAAATTTCATCCGTCGAGCTCAAAGCATTTCTAAATTATCTTTGTCAGACAGACAGACGAACATTTTCCAAAAATGCGTTTATCGAACTCCAGGAGGCTAAAAACATGGAGATTCGTCAAAAGTTCGAATTTTTCGACGATTACTATATTTTCTCTACACTACATATACAAAAAAATTAAAAATCTCATGAAGTTTTCGTTGATTCCGTTATATCACGTTAACATTGAGTCTATAGGAACCAAAATGATTCAGGTCACTAAATTATACTTCCATATGACAAAAACCTTTCATGTTATCAAGCCCAATGGTTTGAAATTATCGACATATGACGAAATTATTGTTGAAAGAAAAAAAAGTATCTGGTTTGAATCATGAATACTATGAAGATTATTCATGAAAGGACTGATAATATCACTATTCATCGATTAAAGAAGGCTTTAATCGCGATCAAAAGCCAGTAAGTGACCTCTTTTACATCAGTGTTTCTCCATCTGTGATTCTTATTATTGGATGATAACTGTATCAACTTGATAATTTGTGTCAGGTGAATAAAAGTATCCGATATTTGGTATATCAGTTTTTGGATTAAATATCAGATATTTGTATCAACTTGATACTTTGTATTTGGTGAATAAAAGTATCAGATATTTGTATCAACTTGATACTTTGTATTTGGTGAATAAAAGTATCAGATATTTGGTATCAGTTTTTGGATTAAGTATCAGGTATTTGTATCAATCTGATATTTTGTGTCAGGTGAATAGTAGTATCGGATATTTGGTATCAGTATTTGGATTAAGTATCACGTATTTGTATCAACCTGATACTTTGTGTCGGGTGAAAAGTAGTATCAGATATTTGGTATCAGTTTTTGGATTAAGTATCAGGTATTTGTATCAACCTGATATTTTGTGTCAGGTGAATAGTAGTATTTTATATTTGGTATCAGTTTTTGGATTAAGTATCAGGTATCTATACCAGCCTGATGCTTTGTGTTAGGCAAATAAAAATATCAGGTATTTGGTATCAGTTTTGGGATTTTAATGATTATCTCCTCAAACTCATTCCTTTTCGACAGGGTGATACTGTATCAGTATGTCATAAAATATTAGGTCGATATAACCTAGATGGCGTTTTGTCTCAACAATGCTATTAGCATGTGTGCTGTTTTTAACTATACATATATTTCATCCCATTCCCATATAACGGCGCATGCAGCACTGAAGAATTCCCGTCTTCTCCTATTCTAACAATACGAGCAAAGCCCTTCCTTTTCGCTTCTTACCTACCCGACAATTACTGTCAAAAACAAAACCACCGGTACATCACAAGTGCGAGAATCGATACCTATCGAGCACCCAATTTAATTGCGAAGGGGAAAAAATTCACTTACCGGTTGTATCAAGTACAAAAGTATCAGATTAAAAGTATCAAGACAAAAGTATGAGGTACAAGCGAATATAAATATCGCTTATACTTGATCCTACTTACTCACTTTTAGGTCGAGAGGATATTGTATAATCATATATCTTATCAGTACATACTATCTTTCCTTACCGGTGAATTAATAATTATAATTAATGTTTATAATAAAATTCACGTCCTCGGACGTGTTAATATTTCTCAAATATTTTTTCCGCCGTTTTTACATTCAGTAAGAGTTTGTAACGGAGCTCCGTAAATACATTTCTGCGCAGAAAAGAATGGAAATTTATGGAAATATTTGAAATATGAGAGGCAAAGCTTACTTTCTCAATATTACGCAGCGAATATTTTGAGCTCGTCCTTAAGATTTGTTTCTATGACGAATATTTAAGATGCTGGCAGCATTTCATTAAGAAAATATTAAGTTCAAATTTGAATAAAAATGTTTTTAAATATTTGATAACAAATATTCTCGGGTGAAAGATGTCATCGTAAAGATGTCAGTCACAAAAAAGACGCATGTGAGGTAAATTTTAGAACAGGAAATTGGACGTTTTGTAGAAAAACACAATAAAATAAAAATAAAAATTCTATTTAAACGAAATGATAAATGCTTATGTTTATAAAATAAATTTTCAAATGTTTAAAACACGATTCTAATATTTGTTATAGTAACTGTTTAAATCAAAATTAAAAATTAAAATAACAGAAAATATATAGAATCTACTAAATTTTTTCCGACGCATATTAATGTGCTCCCATTAATTCCACATAGCGGAATTTTTATTTTAAAGCCTAAATATTTTAAGAAAAATATTGTTGTAAAACTATTATAATGTCTGTTTATATTGTATATAATATAAATATTATCTGTATCTCTTATAATAATAAAGCTGAAAGCGTGTGTTAGAGTTCTACAAGCAGATCGTTTGACGTCGAAGTACCAAACTTGGCACATTTAAAATTTGGAAAATGGGAATGTGCATTCTGAAGCTATTTATTGAAAGTTCTAATTAACTAAAAGTAATCTGTAATTTCCACATTTTCCCTCCATAATTTCAAAAAAATATTATTGCACAAAAGTGATGTTTGGCTTATCATAAAATTCAAAACGTCGTCATTTCAATTTTATTAAATGATATTTTTTTTTTTACTTTTTTAATCAATTATTAAAATATTTTTAAAGGAGTTTACAACAATATATTTATTTCATTGTTGAAGTGGAGCTCAAATAATTTTCATTGTCGCTACTAATTAATCCTAGATTTTTTTCCAATATTAATAATCAGGGTATTAAGATTCGGCTTATTTTTTTTTATTATGTTGAGTAGGTTTCATTTTAAGGTAAGTTTTTAATAAAATTTTTGAAATTTTCGTATATCTGCAATTAAAGGTTTTAGAAATAAGCAACGGTGAAATTTTTTTTAATGCATCCGATTTCATATATTGTTGTTCTTTCTTGTGATATGATTTGATGCATAAAAATATAGACAAAAAAATTAGGGAAATGTATAACTTCAACGAATAGAATGGCGTAAAAGTTTCTAAAATAGTATGAGTTATACTTATCAAAATTTGTTCAAAAATATTCTGATAGAAAGATAGTGAGATAAAGTTGCAAAAAATATCGAAATGAAATTTTTAGCAATAATTAATTACGGCGAACCATTAGTTCGCCAAAAGCGCCAAACTGAAATAAAAGTGTGCATAATTTTATATATAAAGAACTCATGGCGAATTCATATCAGGTCACAATGGTACCATGTTGGACTATTATATACCAGCAGACCTAGAAACATTAAGTGGTCCATATTTCTATATTAGATATACCATCTGCCCTTATACGTTTTGATATGGGTTTTGTGAATAAATAAATATATCAGCGAGGTTGGTCTTCCTAAAACTTTCTCGCACTCCTAAAATACTTGTCATATCAGAGAAGGCCATACATGGCACTGGTGTATATGTCTGTAAATGTTAACTAGTGGCATGAATTTATCATTTTCACTGAAATTATGTCATACTTGGCGATTCATCTCTGCCATGTGTTAATAGTATGCAAAAATCAAATTTTTGTTTTAGACACGTTTTTTCTCAACCGACTGAAACAAAGATTTGACACAAAACTTTACTTCTAGTCACAAAATTCGACATCAAATCTGATACACTTAAGTCACTGTATTTTTGAATGATCGTGTTTACATGTTTCTGAAAGTACAGACTGACATACAATCAACCCATTGTTGGATTTAGCTCAAAATTTGACAAGTGTGTACTCTATAAATGTTAAATCTGTTTACCAAATCTTATCTCCCTAGCTCTTTATAGCCGGACAGACGGATCAAAATTTGATAGAAATCTGCAAATTTGGTGCAAAGACTGTATACTGAATTTCAAAGCGTTTTTGAATTATTTTTGTCACAGACAGACAGACGAACATTTTTTTTAAAAAAAGTTTTTTTCGAACTCAGGGTGGTCTGAAACGTGAAGATGCGTCAAAATTTCGAGCTCGGATTTTTTGACGACTCTATACTCTAAAGTAAAAATGTTAGCAAACAATAAATAGTTATTAATAATAATAAATAATCTGATTTTCTATAGTTTAATTGTCTCATGCTTGTGTTTTATATATATATATATATATATATATATATATATATTCCAAACGGAAAAAAAAACAAAAAACATAAAGAACATGTCTTTTCTCAAATTGCGTTCTTCACAAGTAATAGTACTTTGTAAAAATATTTCTAAAGAATGAAATTTGATTTAATGCATGAAACTAGTAATTAAATAACATGAAATAATGTAAAATATTATTTTACAAAAAATAAAAACAAAGAGAGAAAATGAGCATTATATAGTACTGCTCCAAAAGAAAAAATGATAATCATATTAATTTTTATTTAAAAAAAAAAACAGTAAAAAGAAGAAACCGTATTACGTGTTTGCTACGAAAAATAATAAATCATTTACCTCTTCGTGTAAAATCACAGTTAAAGAAACATCGCTAAAAAGCTAAGCCTTATTTCTTTTTCTCTCATAAATAGGAAGCTTTATTTTCGCATTATAGCCCTGTTTCATTTTTACGGTCCTAACGAGGAGGATGAATGCTTGAAAAGAGGGAGTCGCCGGTTTTTTAGGAATTATCGCCAAGCGTTTATGTTTGGAGTGTACAAAAAAGGACGCATTAATTTTAATTAGGAAATTTTTTTACTTTCCTTTGTGGTAGATTAAACGAAAGTCTAACGTCGTAAGTGATAAAAGAAGATCATTATTACATTTGAAAAGTCTTTTTATCTTTGGGTTAAGGGATATCAATTAATTTAACCGCCCTCAAATGTTTCTTTTAGCAGAATGGATGCATTTTATTAAAAATATGCTCGATTTTATATTTGCTATATTTCTAAAAGACTATCCATTGAAATCTTGCATTCATTATTAAGAAAATATTTGATTTAAATCAATTCAATAAATGAAAAAATGGCTAATAAAAGGTTAATAGAACCACAATAAAAATCGCCTTATTTTAAATATCCGAATAAAAAAATCGGATTTAAAAATGAGCAGCATAATGAAAAGAAATTTTATACAAAAAGGGTAGAAGACTTATTCTAACTATTAAATCGTTAGTATGTAAGCAGTAAGTCATTTTAATGAATAGAAAGATAGCACTTATAGTATAAAAGGTTTTCCCAAAATAAAAAATTTAATAGATAAATAATTTTGTTACTTAAGTGGTAGACAGCATTCTAAATATAACTAAATACAAATAAATAGTCATCTAATTGACGCCAAGGAAAATAAAACAAATAAGGTAAGAAAATAAGGTATAAATGTATTTAACTATTAAAAAACAATCCAGAAATAAAAATGATAATTTACATTTTTAAAGTTTAAAGTTTAAACAGCCGAAATAAACTGGAATTACATAAAACATTTCAACAGGAAATTTAAGGGACGAGAGAGGTATAAACGTTTGAATTGATAAAATTGAACTGGATGTATTTTATTTTTTCTTACTTATTTGAGTGGAGTTCGGATTATTTGATAAAATTGTACGATGTTCAAATTATAATTTAGCTTTAAGTATCGTTAAACTTTACGATATTCATTATGTGACCTGATTTTTTGTTAAAAATCACATTTTGATTTTTTAAAGTTTAATAGCATGTATCGAAAAGTATAAAATCGCTTTAAAATTTCATTATTTTTATTTTTTTTTAGTTATTATTATTTTGTTATAAGCAATCGCTAACATGTTAGTTAAGATGTTGAATTAATCAGTTTCATACAGAAAAGTTACCAAAAAAAGTTTTCGTTTTTTGAGACTGCTATATTTTATGCATTTTTAGCAACTGAAGCTTCACTGAAAAGTGCTGGTATTAAAAACTGTTCAATATGATATTATTATTATTATTTTGTTGAATGCATAATTTGGTTAAATAAACGAATACAGCGTTCTAAATACGAAAATGTGAACAGAATTTTATGTCAATATTGATTGAATATTTTGTTGTGGTTGAATAGTTTATTGTTTTTCAACATCGATTTTCTTTACAGCCAGAGATAGGCATATTCTTCTAGTTGAACAAAAAGAAACTCCGCGTTTCTTCGATTTAAACCTGACACATTTATGAAATTTTAAATTTTATTATTTTAAGATATTCAACGGTCACCTCCAGGATGCGCTGTATGCTATACTGTTTCAGTCAATAAATGTACTGCTGAAAAAAATTACAATTTCTCAGTTTTTCTACTCTCTGTCGTCCTTTCAGACATATTTAATAAAATTCTCGAAATGTTAATATTATACAAGGAAAAAGTTGTACTCTTTTTCTTCTGAAACTATGTTATGAAACTCTGAATTTCACTATTTTAAACCAATTAACTTTCACCTTGGAAGATGCGCCTTGAATTGATTGGCGGAAATTCCTTACATCAGATCTGAAATCGTCTAAAACAGTATTGTTCAAAACTTCATATCTCACTCAGTTTTTTTTTTTTTTTTGAAAGAGAATAGGATTTATTTTCCTGAAAATGTTAGTACGTAAGAAGATGAAATTTCATAAATAATTACAATTCGGAACTTTTTCAGTTGTTGTTTCTGATGGCACTTGCCATGGACAAGCCCGCTGATTTCGAAGTCAGCGATTTTAAGCCGTGAGGAAGCGTCTCTTATTTTAGTAGCGCTAACTAGGGCCAAGAGCACGATTTTGCTACTCACGCATCACATTCGCTTGCACAGCCACTTTTTACAAGGGGGGGGGGCACATTCACACATCTCACAGATAGAACAGATGAAGAACAACCATGCCCGAACCCAGACTCGAACCCAGGACGCCCAGATCACGGGGGGAAGATGCGCTACCCTTATGCCAGGACGCCGGCACTCTTTCAGTTTTCAGTTTATTGACTGAAACAACATGGATTATAAGTATTTACATTATTTAGAGTCTGTTTCTGATTAATAAATAACATTAATAATAACAATAATGAAGAATTTTCGTCAGTAAGTCTATTATTGATGTTCTACAGGTTAGAGTGTTTTTTTTTTTTTTTGACATAGAACTACCAAGTTTGGGGGAAATATATTTAGAAGGAGGAAAGTATGAACTTTTGTGTGATTTTTTAAAAATGTTAATAAAATTGGAATTTTTGCTTTATAACGACCAAAACGATTATTGCTCTAAAATATTTTTTAAATGATATATAAAAATCATTTAATTAAAGCATTAAGATTTAAAAATGATCTTTTTATGATATCTTATTTTTTTTAATGATGCTAATTTAGTTTTCGTGTAATTTCTTTCTGAATTTTGGCAATATCTTAAACTTGTTTTTTTTTCTACAATTTTCAACAATGCGTTTGATTGTTGCAATGAATTTTTTTAAACTTTTTAGTTAAACGTTTAATTATATGGTTTTCTTCCATCATTGATTGCTAACGAAAGAAAATTTTGTATATTATTTGTGTAGTTTGGCTATGGAACAAGATGGTTAATTTACCAAAACTCAAAAGTCACTGTCTCATTAGACGAAAGATTACTCAAAAAGTTAATATTTTTTAATTGAACTATGACGTCATAGAACTCGATAATCAGTAGGAAAATTCATTTGTACAATAAACAGAAAAGGTATAAATTTATTTAAATAACACAGCTTTAATAGCTATTACAATTTGATGTTTAAAAGTTTTTTTGTTGAGGATATTATGGATATCACGTTAAGTACAGTGTTTAAGTGATAAAACAATCAATATATTCAGGGGAATCATAAGTTGGCTACCAATATGACTAATTGGAATTATATTTCACTCTAATATTATAGAAATTATCTGCTGGCCCACAATTAAACTGGTCAACCCTTTATTATGTAAGCAATATTAGTTTGTTTTTCCATCATTTGCCTTATTATGATTGAAAAATCGATCCCATGATTCTGAGTAGAATCAAATTGCTCTCGTCAATTTGCCTGACTGTAATACTCGCGATGAATGCTGTTCTGTATTATTTCTGTATTATAGATGGGGCAGGACTGTAACATTATGCTTTTGCAAATATATATTTCATGAATTTGAACACGAATTTCATATTAGCGTGATGATGTTTAGGATGCCAAACTATCTGTAAATTAAATCATGCATAATGCAAACATCCTACAAAGCGCTCTGGAAAGCAGATCATCGGACCAGATCCACAAATTCGACTCACAGTCACTTTTTGTATTGTAAGTAGTCACTAAGACTGGATTCATTAAGTCATGCATAATGCGAAAATTGTTCAAAATGTTCTAGAAAGCATTCTGCTCAACCAGATCTATAAACTCGGCACACAGTCACTTTTTGTATTGTAAGTAGTCACTAAGAATGTATTAATAAGTCATGCATAATGCAAAAAACTTTAAAAATGTTCTGAAAAGCAGACCGTTGGACCAGATCCACAAATTCGACTCACAGTCACTTTTTGTATTGTAAGTAGTCACTAAGAATGTATTAATAAGTCATGCATAATGCAAAAATCCTTCCTAATGTTCTAGAAAGAATTTCGTTATTCCAGTTTCGTTCGGCATTTCGTTGTCCCAGTCTCTACAAATTCGATTCACAAGCATTTTTTGTATTGTAAGTAGTCTCCAAAGATGGATTAATTAAGGCTTGCATGTTGAATAAATCCTTTAAACTATACTGGAAAGCATACCGTTGGAGCAGATCTACAAATTCGTCACACATTCACTTTTTGTATTGTCACTAAGAATGGATTAATTAAGTCATGCGAAATACAGAAATCCTTAAAAATATTCTGAAAATCAGATCATTGGACCAGATCAAGAAATTCCACACACAGTCACTTTTTGTATTGTAAGTAGTCTTTAAGAATGATTTTTCAAACTTTCAATGAGATCATAAATTAAAATTTTAAAGATTTTTCTCATTGAACAAAACATTTCGTAAGTCACTTTAAAATTTTAGAGATTAACTTTTAAATGATATCGACTTTATTTGTATAGATTCTTCCTCTTCAGTTTTAATGCATTTTTAAAAACATATTCAATTATATTTTATAACCGTACTTTTTATTGTTTTATTTAACATTTTCATAACCATGTGCTTTGCTATAATACTAAATACCTTTTTTTTTCTGTGCATATTATTTATATGAAGGACGAAAAGATCTGATATGTCGATATTCATCTTGATTATTATAAGCTAATCTTTCTCGAAGCACATTTTCTATGCAGAAAAATACAAAATGCTAATTTTGAAAGGAAAAAAAAAAAAATTATTAGTTTTTACATCCGGAACCTATGTACGTGGAGCTAACATTTCGTTCGCCTTTTGTTTTTTATCATTTTTTCTCAATCCAGTGTTGGAAAAACCGATCATCATAGATTTTGAACACTGCAAATCAGTTTGACGAAATCATTGAGACGGGTAGACGAAAGTGGACGAGCAGCTGAAAAAAGAAGCAACGAGTTTGGAACCAACTCGATGCATTTATGACGAAGCCGATATCCTGATAGGCCATCAAACATCCAAGTCTTATCTGATGATAAGTCGCCCAAGGACCCAATCAAAAGCTTATCGCGGCGAATCTAATTTACGAGATTTTCTGTTTACACTCTTTTAAGTATGATAATGTTGTCAAGTTAGGTAGAATATTTATAAATATATCATATTTTAGAGTTCGTTGAATGATAGATCAGCATTAGATTTTTACTCCGCAATCTTTTCCGAACGAAAAGAAAAAAAAATTGCCCGCCATCTTATCAGATGCGTCTTAAATTTTAATCGCCTGAATCAACTCACATGATAAGGTACTGACAGGTGTTAAGAAAATGTTATAAAGTATCATATTACTTACAAAAAGTGTTGTAAAAATAGTAATGCTGTTTCTCTAACTAAGGGAGTGTTTTTAAATCACCCAAGTTTTATTATCTTTGTAAAAATTCATGCGCATTTTTAGTGTTTTAATTATTTTTTATTTGTTTTATATGTATATGTGTGTGTGTGTGAGAGAGAGAGGATATCTCTTAATCTAATTTAAATCTTAATTAATTCCTAATTTTTATCTTAATTTAATCCGCATTAACTTCATTCCAAAATGTTCTCTTATTTCCTAATCCAATTCCCACTTTTTTTTGTTTAATTAATTCAACACGCGCTCTGTAAAACTGCTGAATTTAGCAGGTTCTCACACTCCGAGTTTGTAGTTAAAAATCCTTAATTTGTACAACATTCTTTTAAAGATATCTACATTTCCCTTTCATAAGTCTACATGTGCCAAAGAAATCCTAATCAAAATCTCTTTGTAAAATAACCGAAGGGGAAATTTTGGTCTCTTCTGCTGTTGTGTCGCAATGTAAACGGACTTCAGTTTCATCATCGCTTCACCAATGATTATTCGTAATCACCGCTAAAATTATTCGTGATTATTCATAATCACTGGTCATTGTACATAATCAACAGTTTTAAATACAACACAATCAACATTGTGTTGTGTGTAAAACAACAACAATGTACACAATCAACATTTGCTGTAACATTATATGATGAGTATTTAGTATTTTTTCGGGAAAAAGAAAAGCAGCCATGAATGAATATTCTTTAATGAATATTTCATTAAAGAACTATGCCATGAATTCTTTAATGAAAACTTTATTTCTTCATGATGACGACATGTAGAGCTCTGTTTGAATTATTATTTAAATATTTTTTGTTCGAATTCTGACGGGGGAATTCTGACAAGTGAAAAGGATGAGAGAAAGTAAGGAAGGTCAAAGCTTAAAAGCATTTTAAACTTAAATAAATGGTGATTATAAATGAATACCCCAATTTTGCAATGCTGTTAAAAAGAAACAAAACAAAAAACAATCTTCTTGTTCGTCGAGAATTAGAAATAACAGTTGAAAATTTAAATTAAACAAGTTTTATAAGTATCCATTGTCAGTTCCTCCAAAAATACGAACGATATTAAGGCAATTGGATAGTTTACCCCACACTTTTTCAGCATCTTTGATATGATGCTTTGAAAGCATGCAGATATGCATACCTTAAGATTACGAACGTCAGTTGGTAGCAGTGAAACAAACACCTGCTGTTTGATGTACCCCAATAATAATAATAATAATAATCAGATATTGCCATACTCGTGTACCTGTATCCTTTCAAAGCTTCTCTCCAAGCAAGCAGAAAAAATTGTGGGATGAATTAATTATAGTACCACTTCCATATCTTTCGCATTTCTGGAGGAGTTCGCTTTGAACACTTATAAATGTGTAGAATTTAAAACTTCAATCATTATTTTTGATTTCAGATGTCATTCCCCTTTCTACAAGGTTGTACTTTGCATTATTTTCTTTTAACAAACCTGCAATTTAGCTGATACAACATTTTGAATTTGGTTTTATTAAAATAGAAAATAAAAGTGAAAAAGACTAGAAGTTAAGGTCAAGCCTGATTCGTGAGTGTAGAAAATAATAATTTTTATATCAAGTCAAATTATTTCCCATATATATTTTATTTTCAAATACACGATGCATAAAACAATGAGTTTTGTAATCGTTAAAAAAATTGACAACGAGTTTTGATGAATTTTCACATTTCAGACGTCTCTGAGTTCCAAGAAAACATTTTTGGAATTATGTGTAATTATCTGTCTCCAATGAAAATGATATTCAACTATGAAAAATACGAAATGAATAATGTGAACGAAATTTGGTATGTAAACTTCTAAATTCTAGATTATCAAATTTTGGAAGAAATCTGTTTTCAAACATACAGTAAGCTAGAAACATCAATTTTAGTTCGAATATGCACATATGTGTCAAAATTCCGATCAAATGATGAAAGGGGAGTTGAAGTTCTGCCCTAAAATTTAAATTCCTTCCATCTCATTATATGACAAATCGAATCACAAAGCGCGCCGATATCGCAAGTACACGAAAAAGTCGAAGAGAAAACAATCCGCCTGCTGTTGTTGTACTTTAACCAATCAAATTTTTCCATTTTTACTTTCTCGTATACGTAGTAAAGAGAAAGTTTAGTTATAGCCAAAAAATTCGAACTTCGATTTTGACGATCTCCACGTTTTAGATTTTTCTGAGTTCGAAAAACACATTTTTAGGAAATGTTCGTCTGTTTGTCTGTGACAAAGATAACTCAAAAAACTCTTTGAACTAAACGGTTGAAATTTTGTTGTTGTTTTCTATGACACTTGTCATAGATAAGCCCGCTGACAAAGTCAACGATATTAAGCCGAGTGAGCGTCTCTTGTTTTAGTAGCGCCGTCTAGGAACAAGAGTACGTCTTAGCTACTCATGCGTCACATTCGCTTGCACAATCCCTTTTTACAGGGAGGAGGGACACATTCACACACCTCACAAATAGAACACAGAAGAAGAACAACCATGCCTGCACCAAGACTCGAATCCGGGACGCCCAGATCACGGGGAAGACGCGCTACCCCTATGCCAGCGCGACGGCTGAAATTTTGCATTTGGCATTCATACAAATTTGCAGATTTCTATCAGATTTTGAATAAAATCTATTCGGAGGAAGTCCGTCTGACCGACAGTTCGAATATAAGTTAACACGATAATTATAAAACGAAGAGAGCTATATAGATCAAATTCAGTACACAGATTTAAAATCTGTAATGTAGACACAGATCAAATTTTCATCCAAATCGAAAAACGTGTTAACCGTCTGTCGGTCTGTACTTTCAGAATCATGTAAATACAGTGACTCGTAAACGCAATGACTTAAATACATCAAATTTAGCATGTGGTTTTGTAACTACAAATTCAGTTTTGTGTCAAATGTTTGCTTCAATCGGTTGGGAAAAACATGTCTAAAACACAAATCCAATTTTCGAATAGTATTCATGCATGTCAGGGATTAATCACCAAATAACTCGCCAAGGATGACTCGATGGATTCAGTAAAAAATTCTAAATTCATGCCAAAAGTTAATATTTCGTAACTATTGAACGCCAATGCCATGTAAGGCATTTCTGACATGACAACTATTTTTTTGGCATTATTAGAGAGCACGCAAGAAAGTTTTGGGAAAATCATTCCCGCTGGTTTTAATGGTGCATGTAGATATTGAAAATGATTTTGGGGGATTTAATCGTATTTTATGACCTTATTTTTTAAGTGCAGGCAAGCAAATAAATGCGTTTTATTAAATAAATAGATTTGAAACAAAAACCATGAACATAATTTGACTTAGAGCTACTTGTGCGAGTAATGATTGGCACCAGGGCATTTCTATTTCTAACTCTACTAATAACAATAATTGTGTTGGCGTTTTATAGGCCAGACTGTTTGATTCAAAGCTACAAAACTTGGTACACATATACTTAAGGACTGGGAATGTGTACCTCGGAACAATTTTTCGAAATTTCAATTAAAATATTAATTAATTAAAAATTAAATGAAATTTTGATGGTACTTTTCCGTTAGTCGGGCGCAAATGTCGCCAATTGTGAACCAAATGCGAATCTGGTGGAGTTCTACATTATTTGGCTATTTTTCGCTTTCACCCGGCTAACGGAAAAGTACCATTTCGGCTTTTTCCAATGTTAACGTCAAATGTAGTATTGCACAAAAAATAAAATAGATTTTATATTATTTTAAAATGAAAAATAAATTGTCATTTCAATTATATCAATTTAATAAAACCGTGAAAATGTATTTTGAATTTTTACATTTAAAAAAAAAAATTCTCTTCCAAAATAGATCTTATCATGACCCTGAAATTAAAACCGTTTTCATAGTGATTTTCTTCCGTTGTTGAAAGCTAAAGAAGAAGGATTTTTTTTAAAAAATATTTGTGTAGTTTGCAAGGACAAATAGAAAAGTGTAGTTACAATATTGCAAAAATTAGATGAATTAGATATTAATTCTTTTAATAGTGCTATGATGCTATCAAATTGTTTTCATTAAACAGATTCATCTACAGAATAAATAAAACTGAAATAGGACAATTGAAATAACATGAATTTAATGTCAAACATTTCAGCGTAATCATGGGCATGAAATTATATCTAAACGATTTATCTAAAAACAAACCGAACGATCTAGCCAATCGCTTAAGTATTGGAAGCAGCTGATCCAAATGTAACCAAAACGATTAAATATTTGTTCCCCATAGAAATCTAAATGTCTGAATATTTTTGTTCAAATTTTGTTCCCAGTATTTTAAATCACAAATTAGTACAAATTTTCATTAGTAAAAGATGTGAAAGTAATACCACTCCCAGAATATATAATTTAGTTAATAATGAAATTTTTTTTTAAACTTTATGTTAACAATTTTTTTAAACAACATTTATACATGAATCAAATTAAAATAACATAAATGAGCTACAAAGAAAAGTTAAATTTTGAGTAACTGAGACGAGTTAATTAAAATTAAGAAATAACAAAAATTTAAAGGTTGACAAACTTTTAATTTATAAGAATAAAGGCAGGAACGTATACGTCAAGATTCTCTTATTCCTGATAATATTTATAGTATATTATTTATGATATTTATATTTATATATTCATGAATAGATAGATAGATAATCCAAACTTTGTCGCCTTATCTTCAAACTCTGATATACGGTTACAATTTCAGTTATAACTCTATATACTGAATTCCAAACATATACCTTTTTGCGGTTTTGAATCCACGTGTACGCAGGTGAACAGATAGTCATCCTTTTAACAGGTGCCTTCGAAACTTAATAAAAGCCTATACATTTAGTGTAAAGACGTTTACTACCGAGTCTCGCTCTTTTTTACTTTCTCGTACACGGAGTATAGTAAAAGTATTTTAATTTCAAAAATTCGAAGGCAAGATTTTCACGTATCTCCGCTTTTAGATCTCCCAGTGTCCGAAAAATTGATTTTCCGAATAATGTCTGTCTATCATAAAGATAATTAAAAAAAAAAAAACGTTTTGAGCTAGATGGATGAAATTTGATATATGGTCTTTACAACAAACTTGTAGATTTGTATCAAATTTTGAGCAAAATCCATTTAGTGGAAGTCTGTCTGTCCAACTATTCGAATATAAGTTAACAAGATAACTACAAAATGAAGAGAGCTAGACGAATAAAATTTGGTTCACAGATTTAACACCCGTAGGAGTACGCGACAGTTTCAGTAAAAATGCTAAATTTACGCCACAAATTAATATTTCATAGTTATTGAACACAAGACATTCTCTTGGTTAATATGTTTATTAGGGAGTGTTAGAAAGTTTTTCGGAGACCACTCCCGTTTTTTTTTTTTTTTTTTTTTTTTTTAGTTACCGTATATTCATAGATTCGACATAGCTCCAAAAATTGCTTTTGGTATTCAGAATGATCTAAAACGAATATTCATTAAATTTTGTGGTCAAATTTTCTGACACTGCTAATATTTTCTCTTTCTTTATAGACTATCTACTTCGTACAGACTGTCAATCCCATATAGATAGCCTCTGCCATCTTCACAATGTCCGCCTTTGTACTATGCCGATAAATTATACATATAACCGAAACTTAGGATTATATCATGTCTCTTTTATATCCTGTTTCTTACCGAAAACATATACTGAGAAGATACGAATACCAGATTCGCCATCCAAAAGATACTCCTTATCTTTACGATCTCAACTTTATATTATTATTTCTCTACCCGAAATTCAGATAGAAATGGCTGTCTCCCAACCACCACGTTACGTTTCCTTTTTCCAATTTGTAGTCCCGAAAACTCTAAACAAATCAAAAGCAACTCGCTTTCAGAGAACACGTCTGCGCTGTCATCAGCTCGTCATACAGAAAGCTGTCCTCGTAAATTAGTGCCTCCCAACAAAGGAGTCCTCTCTTAGGTCCGTGCTCCCCATAAACGCCGTCGATAGGCACATGTCAGCTATTGACGCCGACTTCGAGATTTAAACAGAACCCTGCACGGAATGGCCTCTCCTTATCAGGTGATAAGTGGGTGAACGAAATAAACGATGAACGGAGAGCTTCCCAGAAAGCGGTAGGGGGAGATTAGGGCACCTTGTTGTTAACGTTTGGTGGACCCCGTATTTACTGACGTGTTGATTCCGTTACATCTTACTAAGGGAGCAGATGATTTTTTTAGTCGTTTAGGAATGATCTGCTATTTCCACAAAGAAAGCGAATATTCCTACAAGTTCCATTCTTAATGCTTCTAAACATGTCCGTGATTTATGTCCAAACGATATTGATAATTCTTTCTGTTTATTGATATATCGATTCTGTTACATCTTCTAAAATGAGCAGACGATTTTTTAGTGGTTTAGAAATAATCTACCCTTCTCTCCAGGAAGATGTATATTCTTACCAGTTATATTCTTAATACTTTGTGAATTATCAATCGTTGTATCCAAACGGTTGATAATTCATAATTGATAATTCTTTCTGTTTAATGATGTATTGATTCTGTTATATCTTCCAAAATGAGCAGACGATTTTTGAGTGGTTTAGAAATAATCTGCTCTTCTCTCCAGGAATATTCTTACAAGTTTCATTCTTAATACTTGTGATTTGTATCCAAATGATTGATAATTCATAATTGATCATTCTTTCTGATTAATGATGTATTGATTCTGTTACATCTTCCGAAGAGAGCAGACGATTTTTAGTGGTTTAGGAATAATCTGCTATTCTCTCAAGAAAGGCGAATATTCATACAAGTTTTATTCTTAATACTTGCAAATATGTCCGTGATTTTTGTCCAGACGATATTGATAATTCTTTTTGTTTATTGATGTATTGCCTCTATTACATCTTCCGAATGGAGCATGCGGCTCTTTAGTGGTATAGGAATGATCTGCTGTTCTCTCAAGGAAGGCGAATATTCTTAAAAGTTTCATTTTTTATACTTGCAAACATATCCGTGATTTGTGTCCTAACGAAATCGATAATTCTTTCTGGTGTATCGATTCTGCTATATCTTACGAAGGGAGCAGATGATTATTTAATGTTTCTTTGGTTGGTTTAAAAATGAATTGCTTTTTTATCTAAAAATAGGAATATTCTTATTAAAGTATATAAATGGCTGTGAGAAATTTTTTGATTTGTATCCAAATGATATTCATAGTTTTTATTATTACTGATGGGGGAAAAAATGCCATAGAGATCATATATTAGGTTGGAGGCGATTATTTAATTTTAGGGAAAAAATAAATCACGAGCACCAAAATAAAAATATATGTATAATTTAAAACACATAAATATTATTTTAATTAAAAAGAAAGCTAAAACAAGTGTTAATTTAAACGATTTTTGTCATTAATATTACATGAATATATGATATAAATATTCTTTAAAAAATCGGGGGATTTTTCCTTATGACAAGAACAGATGCAGCTCTTTAATAATTCAGCGAAAAGAAGCAGTTTCAGATGTCTCGTAAGGTGTACTCCGTTTTCTTCATTTGGATCGATTTCTATTGCGAAATCAGATTTATTTTTTGGCTATGTCGTAAGGTAGCTAACAGTTTTACTTTAAAATTACTCTCTGAGTCGTACCATAACATAGTTATTTTTTTAAGTCTCCGTAATATCGAACAAGAAGCCTTCCTTTGAATTGCTATTAAAGATTTTCTGTTATTTGTTAAAGAGACATGGAAAAATATTGATATATTGTTTTACGACGTTATATTGTGGCTCCATTATTTAAATGCTGTCAATAAATAATATGCTTTATGAAGTGAATCTTCCTTTCAGGCGATAGACATTTTTTAAAAACAATTCCTTTCATTTTGTTGCAATTTAAAAATGGCGCATTTCTACTTTCTCGTATATAAGACGCATAGAAAAACTAATATAATCGCAAAAAAAAAAAAAAAGATCTCGTGACTTAGACGAATTTTCATGTTTTAGACCTCTATGAGTTCGAAAAACACATTTTTGGAAAATGTTTGCGAAATCAAAGGCACTTTCAGCTTTATACGTGTGGGATGCGGCATATGGTTTTTACTTACTCCAAGTGTGTTGTTGTTTCTTATGGCACATGCCATGGACAAGCCCGCTGTGATTTTAAGCCGGTGGGGGAGCGTCTCTTGTTTTTATAATAGCGCCATCTAGGGAAAAGAGAACGACTTGGCGACACACGCATCACAACCCTTTCTGCAGGGCGGACTTCATTGACGCGTTTCATTCATTTATCCACAGATCGTAATTTATACCTAAATCAGGAAACGATCACCCCTGATCCAGTACCCCCAGTGGTATTACTCTCGACATAGAGGGCTTTGGGACCACGACAGATTTATGCTCGCGGGCGTCAGCCACCAAGCACGCGGGGTATTTTCGGCCGGCGGGGTTCGAGCTCGTAACCTAAGGAACGCGAATCCAACGCTCTACCAACCAGGCTCTCCCGCCCCTCCAAACGTGTAGATTTCTATCAAGTTTTGAGCAAAATCCATTCAGAGGATGTCCGGCTGTTCGAATATAATTTATCACGATAACTACAAAACGAAGAGAGCTAGATGGATAAAATTCGGACACACATTTAATATCTATGTTGTAGACACCTATAAAATTTTGACCCAAATTCAACGCGGGGTTGAACGTCTGTCGATCTGTATTTCTAAAAGCAGGTAAACGTGATAACTGAACCACTGAAATTTGGTATGTGCTTTTCTGAGTGCAAGTGTAGTTTTAGGTCATATTTTGGTTACAATCGGGTGCGAAAAAAATGCTTCTAAAACGAGAATTCACCTTTATTTGAGAGCATGCGAGAAAGATTCGCGAAGACCTCTCCCGCTAATTTCCTCCATAATCGCAATTTTCACTACTTTTTTTTTTTCTTCCATAAATATATCTTGTAATTAAATTTCTTTTTCTTTCTTCAATATGGCCATGAAATAGTTACAACTTTAGTAAAAGTAAATTAAACGTGTTTGTCTTCAAATTCAGTTGCAGCGTTATTAAAATTTATGACACTAAAATTTGATGAAGGTTTATTAAGAGATTGTGAAACACGATCATGTAAAAAAAGTTTCGGTTCTGTAAATCGCCATTTGGCATTATCCTTAAATTCACTTTTCACCCTAACAATATCACTATCATAATCCGAAAATTTATGAATTTCGATGTCTGGAATTATTAATTTGATAAAAGTATCAGTCGGACAGGTAATATTGTACCATATATTATCATTCAAATCTTCATTATTTAATTTTGACAATAAATTAACAAATCGAGAAATATAACTTCTTACCGGTTTTTTTTCACCCTTTTCAGCAGCTTATCTTCTCTGCTTTTGAGCTTAAAATTTGATGCGATTGCTGTATGTTCAGCGCTATTCACAGGAATCGTTATTTGGTTCTGTGGAATTTTGGTGAATTTTATGACTCCACAACATGTGTTCAAAATCGAGTATGTCAAATCCACGCTGTTAAGGGTTTACCATTTTTGCTGCTAAAACTAGTGACTGTTCAGATTAATAATTGGATGAACGCTATGCAGCATAGCATTAGATAATCTGGAATATAACCCTAAGACTTTATATGCAACTGATATATTTAAAACTCAATTTGAGTTTGACGCAATAAATTGATATTTACAATGACGTAATTCTGCCTATGAGGCGAAAATTTCTGAGCTTAAAAAGGGATCATTATATAGCTGCAAGACTCAAAAACATTTTTATTACGTTGTGAGGAAAGCTTATAAGCCAGTTAACAGCGACGAAACACTGGCAATTGCTTTTGTATTGTGGTCTTGTTACTCCGCTGCGAGTCACAAGGTTACAGGTTCTATCCTCCCTCATACAATCTGCCACAACGTCATTCAAAGAGCAATCAATCGTGTTATCATCAATCGTTCATATGTGTTATCAACTTGAACTATCATTGATTATCTAAAAATATTAAATGTAAAGGAATAGTGAAAAAACGGGATCAAATATTTGGTCGATTATAGAATAAAATTGGATCCAAAACCTACGCAATTTAAATTGTTGCCTGAACGAATTCAATATCACTGCTAATTTCTGACTCAAAATATTTAGATTCGTTTCAATGTTTTTTGATAATTGGGTACAATATATTTACTGTTAAAGATAACTATCACTTTAAACAACATAAAGCGTCTAGCTATTTTTTTTAGTCATGAAACGTCTGTAACAGTTACTTCATTTGGATTCCAGAGATTCATGTCAGTTGCTTGAAAAAATTAATAAATTGATAAAGCTGGAATCTAACTAATATTTCCTCTAATTCTAGAACTTAAAATAAATATTGTTATGAAATTCGTTTTCTTTTCAAATGAATATTCTCGGTAAAAAATATTTGTCATCATATTTATTACAAGGAAAATTAATTTTTTTTTTTCATATACGTATGACTGAATGAGATTCTTAATGAAATTAGCAAAAAGTTAAATATTTAGTTATACTTAACTGAATATAATCTATTCTCAGTTTCTAAATTTAATCAGTTTCTAAATCTGTTCTCAATTTCTGTCTGATAAATATATCACCGTAGAAGTAACATGTTTAAACACACATTTAACAAAACAAACAAACAAACAAACAAAAAGGCAATGTGGGATATTTTTTCTTCTTTCAAATCAGATGTTTATTGTCTTTTTAAAACATCCACATTTCACTTTGCTTTTTCGAATTTTTTTTTGCCCTATTGCTCTTTTTCAAATGGAAAGCACATCACGATTAGGTGTTATTACGTCATCATATAACTTACGACAACACCATCTGATGTCCAGTTGTAAGAAACCATCAACTTCCATGACTATATCTTATAATTAGGTTTCCATCATCTCCTACGGCAGAAAAAAAATATTTATATATACATTTAGCATCGCCCACAAGCGATCCTCTAGTCATCATCGAAAAAGAAATCAAAACAAAACAGTTAATATATTATTTAAGCGATTCATCGTGATTTAATCCCTTCCGGACATAATGCAATTCATAGTTAATATTTATCATTGGAATCAGAGTGACTCAGTCTATAAACAAAGCCAATGTTTGAATTGATACTGCTCAAAATATGAATTTCTGGGTCTTACTCATACAAGAATGTACAAATAAATATTTATTTATCGGCGACTTAACCTAAAGCATTTACTTATAATTTACAAACAATTTTAATTTAATGAAAGTGACTGCTTAGCATGGTAAGTTCTAAGATCTAGAACAGTTTTTAGATGACGCGTTAGTAACGTTCTTCTTACAGTTGTGACGTCAGAGGAATGAACTCGATTGGTAATGGGGTATCATCAAATGCAAGACACTGATGGAATTATTTATAAGTTCTTATTTATCACAATACTTATGAGCATTTGTTTATAAATTACCAAATTAGGAGAAATTCCGAATTTAATGTCGATTGATCTGTGAAGTTTCATCGTATAAGGATTGAATTGCATCAAATATTTAATAAGATGCACTTATGTAATACAGTCTACCATTTTGTGGGTATTACCTCCCCTAACAAAATTGCTCTTTGAGGTTAGTGCCAAACGGATTCCTTAAGCTAAAACAAACCGTTTCCATGCAGTGTACAACAAACTAATTATTAAGTTTACTAATACATTAATTAAATTTGGAACATTTCAGTATTCAAATTTTCTCCGCGATATTTTATGAAAATTATTGCATCTCAAAATGTGTGCAATAGAATTGATTTGCAATTGCATAATTATTTCTAATTAAAACTAAACATTTAATTTATCTTTAATCGAAGATTATATAAAACCAGTTTACAGGAATAAGAAGAGACGGTGTTAAACAAATGGTATTGAAGGTAAAATTAAGGGAAATAAATTTCTAGCGTCTTTGATTTGTTTATAATATTCAGAAAGGATTCATAATTGTTAGAATTTCAATGGAAAATGATGGTGAAGACTAAGCTGAGGGTGCTACACCCGCGACAGACCACGAATCGACATGTTGCCGAAAAAACACAGCAATAGTATGTAAAAATAATACGATTCTGGCGGTTGTTTTTTACTTTGTCGTAGATGTAGTGTAGAGAAAGTATAGAAAATATCAAAAAATTTGAACTCGAGATTTTTCCGCATCTGCACGCTTCAAACCTCCTTGAGTTCGAAAACCACGTTTTTGGAAAACGTCTGTCTGTCTGTGACAAAGATAACTCAAAAACGCTTTCAGCTAGACTGTTGAAATTTTGTATATGGTCTTTACATCAAAGATGCAGATTTCTATCAAATTTTGAGTAAAATCTGTTCAGAAGAAATCCGTTTGCTTGCCTTTTCGCATATAAGTTAACACGATACTACAAAAATGAAGAGAGTTAGATAAATGAATGTACATCTGTGGTATTACACTATAGATGATTTAATATCCATAATGTAGACACCTGTGGCGATAATCCGATGCCGTACAAATTTTGAGGCAAAATTTAGGGCACCTGAATTTTAAAAATATTTGTAATCTAAGTTTGGAAACACTCAAATCTTTCATAGGAAGTTATTTCGAAGTACTAAGCAGTGCGAATTAATATTTCCATTTATGAAAGGATCTGTTCCCTGTCAGATGCAGAATTACTGACCTTAATTTTGGATCAGTTTTAAAGCTAATTATTGTGAAAATGATAGCCCTCAAAGTAAGAAAGATGTCAAGTTCAAGGAAAAAGAGATTGATTTCACCATCGTTCTCGTTCTTTTTTATAATATGTTTCAAAATCAATTTAGGTTTCTATAAAAATTGAAAATAAACTTAGTTGGCCGCAGTGAATACTGTAAATATAAACCTAAGCCTTGTTTATTTGGCACTTGTTAGTATTTGAGTTTTATACTTTTGTTGTATTCTTTATGTTATTTGACTATGCTTTCTGGATACATCATGGCAAATCGTAAAAATCAGCTTATTTTAACATTAAAACTGGCAAACGATCATTTTTCAATGGCGGTTTCAAAGTATCTGTTAAACATTGAGCAGTTAGCGTTAAAGATTTTTTAAAAAATTCGCAGACTCTTATGCTCAATTTCAGAAAATAACTCTAATCTTACAGAAAAATTGCCAATGTAATGAAATGGTTTTATTACTCTGCAAAAGTATTGATGGCAATTAATTTAAAGATTGAAGAAGGCTATTATGGACCACAAAGCTAAATTGAAATATATACATAAAAATATATAGAAATATACCGCTAACAACAAATCTAAGAGACGGTTACCCGCTAAACTAATCAATCAATTTTTAGTTATTCTTTTAACACTGGGCTGAGAAAAAAAATTGAAATCAAAGAATAGAACAAGCAACATTTGCCCTTTTATGCTGCCATATCCAATCCGGTTTTAAAATACACAAAGTACAAAAAAAAAAAAAAAAAAAAGCAAAGGCAAAGTAACCTGTCGTATATCATGTATTCTATTGATTCAAACTCAGCTCTTCAATAACGCAAAGGTAGAAGTCTTATAAATCTTACTTTAGTTGGGAGTTGACATGCGGCGGGGTTTTGTCACACAGCCCTGCTGACAGAAGATTCTCTCTCTTTTTTTCCAGGTAAGAACCTCAACGAACTGAAAATGGTTGTCTTTAGTGGCTGCTAATCAAGCTTTTTGTATGTGCACTCCGTGCTCATGTCAGTGAGTCTATTAGTTTATGGGCTTCCAGTCTCAGTATGTTCGGATTATTGGGGTATTCTTTTTTCCCTTCCTCTGCCTTTCGGACCTCTGACCTCGTGCGCGGTTAGTGAGCTGTCTTGGCCATGTTTCATGGTGCCGTTGGCAGGGAAAGACATGGGTTTTTCATTTATGAGCTGCCTTTCGGAACGTTCCAATAGACACGACAATTTTGGCTAGCACGAAAAAAAGGACTTGCAGGTGATCATGGGCATGCCATATTTAGCGGTTGTACTTGCTGGGAGAGAGCGACTGCCAATGTATAAAGGGTATTCTAAGTGTAAATAGCTCCAAGGTCAAAGTATTATTTTTTAAAATCTCTTTGCAACATTTACTTTTAAAAACTAAAATAACTGTAACTTGTTCTGACAGTTGCTCAAGTTTATAGCCCCCTTCACTCCTGGTGGGTTTATTAAGTAAGCAAAGAAGGCAATTTCTCATTGGCACCTCAACTTGGGTGACTCAAGGCCTTGAATATTTTTTGAGGAATTTGCAGAGTAATTTAATTTTTCACTTTTAGTGAATTTAGAAAGGCAGTATACTTCATTTTATTTAAATTAAATTCAAGTTTCATTTAAATTTTGGAAAATTATTCTAACAGCATTTTTAATTAATTAATGTTTTAAATTTTATATTGCATTGCTTAATAATTTTGAAAAATCTATTGTTTTACTATTTAAAAATATTCCGATCCTACATATTTAACCCTTTGCGCTCGAGAGGTGATTCGTTGTCACCATTTCAAGACTGTGCATCTTTTTGACGTTTTATTTATTTATTTCCCAATTTTGATTGTTAAAAATACCTACCGAATGGTAAAAAGATGTAAATTAACTTTTCGGCGAAATTCAACTTGAAACAATTATATATATTCATTTTTCGGAAAAATAAACACGTCCGTATTAGGTGAATAATTTTGCATTGAATTACTTTTCCGTGTGCAAAGGGTTAATTATAAGTTTAAAAAAGTTTTAATAATAATACAAAAAAGTTTTGTCCGTTTTGTTACTCATCTATTTAATTTATTTTTAAATTTCAGTTCCATTTTTTTTTTTTTTTTTTTTTTTTGCGCACAATACATTAAAACTGATTCTTTTGAAAGTGGTTCACAGTTCAATATTTTGCTACTTTTGTTATCAAAATTTGTAACTCATAATAGCTTATATGGTGATCAATTAATAATAAAAAAAAATTTATAGAACTGTTTGAAAGTCGGGAAGGGAACAAAGGGACCCCGAAATTTATATTGCCTATGGACTCTTACAAGGTATTATCTGGCCATGTCCTCCCCCTTACGCCACTGACAATTGTTTTTGCATCTTCCCTTCGGAAAGAACCATTAAATCAACACAAAATATGGGCGGAAACATAATGGTACTTAGAACATTATATAATGGTGCTTGGAAGTGAATGACAGTTAGTGAAATAGCAAATATAATGACAGTGGGCAAAATTCTTCCCCCCCCCGAATTTCTTACATTATATTTAACTTTAAAATCTAAAATGAATACACAAATATTTTTCTTTGATTCATGCGTGGGGAATCTATGCCTGCCGTCATCGGTTCTCCGTTGGCGATAATTACTTTTCATACACTTCTAAAAAAAACATGAGATCAGCGTAAAAATAGATTAACTCATTCTAATAATATTGATAAATTATAAATCTTTAAACTCCAATGTATCACAAAAGTTTGGAAACCGACACACTTGTAATGATATCCGAGAGATTACAGAAATCAATATTACTCTTATAAAGTGTTTGTGAAAAATTAAATGCAAAATTTTTATTAAAAACATAATTACGTAATAGTTGAAACATAATAAACATAAAATGAATCAATATTTAGAAGATATTAAGGATGTTAAATTACGAAGATTTAAATAATGATAACAATACTAAGCAAACTTTTTTTTTTTTTGCTTGAATTGTGTGTGTGTGTGTGTGTATGTGTTTTTTTTTTTTTTTTTTTTTTTTTTTGCTTGAATTGTGGTTTTTTTTTTTTTTTTTTTTTTTTTTTGCTTAAATTGTGTTTTTTTTTTTGAGCATGAATCAAAATTTTTTGAAATATAACAATCGGAACATCTCATTGTTTAATATTTATATTAGCACTATTTTTATATTTTTGCCATTTTGATTATTTTTCTGCATTTATTATGATCTGATAAATGCAATGATTGAAAACATACGAAGTTTATAATATTTTCTGAAAGAAATTGTATGAAATTAGAAATAAATAAATAAAAGCTTTATTTTAATCTGTCATTCTTTTTTCAAAAATATTTAGAAAAATCATTAATGATTATTGTTTTATAATTATCTTATGTTGAAATTTAATCTTTATATCATCGTAATACTCAAGAAATAAGAAACTATATGATATTTATTCAATTTTTCTTTCTCTTATTTCCCTCTATGAATATTTACAATAAAAGAAGACGAAATAAATTTATTTTATAGCTTTTTCATCATAATTTACATTTTACAGCTTTTTCTCTTTGGAGAATTATCCTAATTTGGTGACCAAAACAAAATAATCGTTGCGTAGAAGTCAAATATCTTTATATTAAGGTATACTAAAATAAGTTATTACTCATAAACCATATCATACGAAATTAGAATGAAGTTTATAAAAAAAATTTATTGCTTCTATTTTTCTTGAGTTTATAACTATCATGCACAAGTTCAAAATTTAAATGTCCATATTCAAAATTTAAATGATCTAATTTGATTTTTCCCCATGTCTTTTCAGACAAATATTAATTAACATATCTGCTTCTACTTACTTTTATCTTATATTAAAAGGAAACAAAACTCTAAGATGTATGAAATCCAGGCAGTAAAAGTTATTTGATTTTTAATTCATATTTTTCTATTTAGTTATTTCATTTTTATTTAATCTATTTTTAAAGCAGCTTTCCTTTACTTATTCTGCTTCCGACACTCGTTTCATTTACTGTAAAAAAATAAAACAAAATTTGCTAGAAAATCCAGTTTACAATAATCGTTTGATTTTTAATTTTAATTTTCTTACATTTAAAAAAACGGCTGGAAATTATTTTTTTTTTACAATAATCGTTTGGTTTTTAATTTTAATTACTTTTTACATTTAAAAAAACTGCTCGAAAATCCCGTTTACAATAATCGTTTGGTTTTTAATTTTAGTTCCTTTATAGTTAAAAAAAAACTGCTGTAAAGTTTCTTTTACAATGATCGTTTGGTTTTTAATTTTTGTTCTTTTACAGTTAAAAGAAACTGCGGGAAAATCCGGTTTACAATAATCGTTTGGCTTTTATTTTCTCTTTCGGTTCAATAAATAAATAATAAAATAAATAAATAAATAAATTTATAAGCTTTGTCTGCTTCTATATTTCTTTATCATACTTTAATGAAGTAAAGCTTTAGATTTGTGTATAAAAATTGTTTGGTTTTTAAGCTGTTTTCCAACTTATAATGAAGAACCTTCGTAAATTTTTTCTGCATATACAGTTTTTGATTTTTCTTGCAAACCAGATTTAAAATAATATGCAATATTTATTTTACAATAATTGATCCAATTCATGTCGTAATTGTTACATGCACACTTTATCAAATACCAATCTGCACATTTCTTTAATTTATGCTATGGCATCACATTCTTTTCCGCTTGAAATATGTGAAGTTGATTTCTGATTCACAGAGATGCGGCGCATTTAATGCATAGCGCATAAGCACTATTATTAAGAATTAATATAGTTTTCTTCTCGACAGATGAAATTTGATCTGCTTCAACAATTTTTTTAAATTATGAAACGAATAAATATTAAAATCCTCACACAAAAAACGTGTAAAGTAATTGCTTGCTGATTTCATTTCATTTCATTCTTCAAAATATGAATAAGAATTTCACCAATTATTCCAATTTAGAACAAGCAAATTTTAGAACGTATACACTCTGTAATTAAATTAAACACTCCCTCCTGGATATAATATTAAGGCTTAATAATATGATCTTATTGTTTTAAAATTAACTTAATGTTCTATTGTAATCAAAAAACGCCCAGAATGCTTCATTTTAAGTACACTTATAATAGTTATGGACTTCAAATTTTTATCAAATATTTTTGCGACATATATAAAAATATGGAAACAGTCAGAAATTTATGTCATTTTATCATTTGTTTTTAATGAGTCGCTAATTTTAACTTTGTCGATTTTCTAAAATGGCGAATGTGATTCAGTAAAAAATATGGATTAAAATTTGTTTGCGCAAAAGAATTCTTGCGACGAAATGCCGTGAAAGGCCTTTGAAGACACATGCTTATCAAAAACAAGAGTGTTTGAATGGAATAAATGTTTAAAGAAGATAAGGAATCTGTCATAGATGAATCACTCTCTGGTAGAACATCCGTTTAGTTTTGTCAACACCATATCGGTCAGATCAGAGAATTGCCTCTCAGTGATCGTCTGATCGTCATTTAACAATTATTATTCATATTTGGTAAATGTCGGAAATAACAAAAACTATGGAGGAAGAACTCATGAACTTTGCCAATGCATCGTTTTGTAGTACCATTATTTTTGAAGACTTTTTTGACACACACACACACACACACACACACACACACACACACACACACACACACACACACACACACACACACACACACACACACACACACACACACACACATACACACACACACACACACACACACACACACACACAAAAAATGTTAATTGCGGTTCTAGAATCTTTGTATTTACCTGATATAGCATCATGGGATCTTTTCCTTTTTACGATTGGAATTGATTCTTCGCAATTACCATTTTGAATCCATTAATTCTATAGAAGAAAATTCTTTAACACCTTTGAAAATGACTTACAAAAAAGATTTTTAGGCATGTTTTGTTGATTGGAAAAAATGTTTGCAGAAATGCATTGTAGTCAAAGGGAATTGCTATAAATTTTGACCAATAAACTGATATCTTTTGTTTTATTCTACCATTCCGGGTGCTTTTTGATCACAGTAGTATTTCAGCTGAATTATTTTTAAGGCAATCTTTGGCCTATAACACGCATTGAAATACGAACAAACAGGCTACTTGTCATTTTCTGCATATTTTCAGCTTGTTTAAAAATCTTTTGGTTTCCTCTCTATAACGATAGATCTCGACGGATTGATGATGAATTTTCGTTTCAAGTTGTCTTGAAACGTTTCAAATTTGAACCCAGTTCTATCAAAGTATGTAGATTTGATGCTTGTTAAATCTGACATAAAAGATCTTTTGTCCTATTCTAGAGTAAAGTGGGCATTTGGAGATAAGATACATTTTTGATTCTTTTACATGCTCAGGTACCTTTTTCATTGCCCTTAATCCGGAATCTGGAAGTTTTCCGTAAATTAATCGTTGTGTTGCTTTAAAATTGAAGGTTAATATTATAAAACTAGATAGGATCAGAATACATGTAGAGACAAGAATAACTTATGAGACTTCTTACAACTTTCTAAATAATCTGAGCTTAAAAATTCGTTTCTGACTTATAAATCGTTTGATTTATAAGTTATTTTCCTATTCGCATACTCTCTAATAACCTTGTCAATCCAGGGAACGCCTTACTTGGCATTGATGTACAATAGTATGAAATATTAACTTTCGGTTTGTATTTAACATTTTTACTGAGTCTAGCGTCCATTCTTGGCGAGCTATTTGGCGATTAATCCCTGGCATGCGTTAATAGCATCCGAAAATCGAATTTGTGTTTTAGTCATGTTTCTCACTAGCATTCGGAACAAAAATTTGACGCAAAATTGCATAGCAGTCACAAAATCCCATATCAAATTTGACACATTTAAGTCATTGCATTTTTGAGCTATCGCGTTTACATGTTTCTGAAAGTATAGACAGACAGATTGGCAACCCGTAGCTGGATTTGGCTCAAAATTTGATAGGAGACTACAGTATAGATGTCATATCTGTGTACCAAACTTTATTCATCTAGATCTCTTCATGTCAATTTATATTTGAACAGCCGGACAAACGAACTATCTCTGAACAGTATTCCCAATTGATAGAATATTGATGGAGATATGCAAATTTGGTGTAAAGACCGTATACCAAATTTCAACCGTCTAACTCTAAGCATTTTTAAAAAAAATTTATTTAGCCTTGTCACAGATATATATATAGGCAGACGAACATTTTCTAAAAATGTGTTTTTCGAACGCAGGAAATTCGTAATTTTTTACAATCACCGTATTTTTTCTACGAATACGAGAAAGTAAATAGAAATAAACCCAAATTATTGCTATTTGCTTCTATGCTGAAACAAATAAACAATGAAATTCTACACGTAATTTAAGTTTCATTAATCGTTTGGTTAAAAATAATTAATCTTTATTTTTTTCCCCCCACCCAACACCCACACGATGATTTCTGGAGACAGCCCTCTTGTTTCGAAATGCTCGGGCACGCGGAGCCACTCTTGTCACATTCATTAAAAACCCATCAATCATTCATTTATTCGTCTCTCATTTCTTCTTCATTTCCCCTCCCCTTTCGAACACGGAAGGGGGGGATCGGGTTTCCATGCCTCGTTCGAAAAGATGTTCCAAAATGATCGTTGTAACTACACATTTATTACAGGATTTTTTTTTTTTTTTTTTAAGCTTTCTCTCCTTTCTTTCTCCCCTTGTTGCGTTACAAGTAGTTAATGGCTGTGATTTGCCTTGTCGTATTACTTTGACGTAATATGTCAGGGTTGAAAAAAATGGAAGAGTGTTAGATGGGGAAAAAAAAAAAGATTAAAAATGCGTTGTGTTATAACTTTGTTTAAAAAAAAAAGTTGACTTTTTTTATGCCAATTTTAAGCGAATAATGAATTCCCTTTTTGTACAATGGGAGTCTTATATTTATTTAAATTAATTTCGTTATTCGAGATGTTATTTTGTTTTTATAGCATTTAGCTGTCTATGGCTGATCTAGGCTTTAATCTCTTATGCATAACATAATGTTTAAGAATTGCTTAAGAAAAAAATGTGTAAACAATGAACTGTGCCATACATCAAAGCCGTATGATTTTAATCGCATTAATTTGTTCTGTTCATTGTGCATAGTTTAACTTCATCTATTATTTTCCGTCATTTATATCCCTATTACCTTTCGATTCATCTATTATGTTTTTATTCTCTAACTGAACGATCATCTATGATGTTTTCATTCATCTTTTGAACAGTCATCTATTACATTTGTATTCATCTATCAAATTCTCTTTTACATTTACATTTATTGCATTTCACATAGGCCTATGCCATCTTAGTTCTATTAAAAATGTAACTATTCCATTAATTTATCTTCTAACATTCGTAGTACTGTAGTTTTTCTTATTGTTCATGTAAACTATTTAGATATTAAATAGAATCTTCATTTTTTTGTATCAATAGTTAAATATTTTTGAAAAAAAAAAAAAACGTGGAGAAAATCAGACTGGAAAAAATTGCAATACAATTAAATTGATATCATTAAAAAGACAGTCTTTTACATTTTATAATAGTGTAAAAATCACTTTTGTTCAAAAACAATTTTAGAAAATAACGCAGACATTTTTTTTCCAAATTTCGCTTGATTTGTAATTAATTAAAATTTCTAAAAAAGAAATCTTTCCCTTTTTCTGATTTTTTCATCTCCCAAAGTGTATTTACGCCAGATTTGGTTCTTCTCCGTCTAACGTCCATCTTGTGGGGTGCTAAGCACACTCGCATATAATGTTGTTGCATTGATGTTTGTCCAGTTTACCGACAAATTGTCGGTAAACTGTCCAGGCATCAAAGGACCCCAGGAAACTGCGAGAGAGGGTCAAGGGGAGGGGGAAGTGTGCCCCGTCTGTAAGGCCACAGATCGTAGGAACATGGCTTTAGAGAATTGATATTCTCCAAAATGGGATTTAAAAAAATTCTTGCGTTTTTGCTTAACGACTTCATAACATATTTGTGTATAAAATCCACTTTTTAAAAAATTCTGCTTCAAAATAAAATAAATAAACAAGTAAAAGCTTTTTTGTGATATAAATTTATTTTTGCAGGTCTTTTCACTTAAACTTTTATAAATTAAAAAAAAAAATTCTATTTTACTACATTGTTTTTAATTGTTTTAATATACTGCGTTTATAACAGCATGCGCTACAATTATGTTTTGTTTGCACATGATCATGCTATAGATTAGAGCAAAATGTAAAAAATAGTATTAAGATATACAAATCAATTTTAAAACAATATCATATTATGATACTTTAGAGTAAGGATTTGAATTTCATTTAATTTCTTTTTTCTTTCTTTTTCTTTTCCTTCACTTTCTCCCCACCCTTCTTTTTCTGCAATAACAGTTTTAAAATAGTGATGTTAACAGTGTTATTTATATTTTCCAATAAAAAAAAGTTTTCCCAGTACCTAACATGCCTTTTTACATCTTTTTCATAACGAAGATGTTTTTCGCAAAGTACTTTCATTTAAATTGAAGCAAATCATCCTCAAACTTTTGTCATCCTTTTGAATATGAATTTAAAAAAATATATAGTACATGGTTGAAACTTACCAAACTATAGATTTCTTTTTGAAAAAAAGATGTTGTATTAGTTCAAATTTCATTCGATGAAAATTTATCTCTAGATAGAGATATAATTCACCTGATTTTGAATGAGTTTCTTATCTCTTTTTAAGCTCCGTTTATTATTTCTGCTACTGGCAATGAATATCAAGTAGACACACCTCAAAATTTAAAATCCTTACTTTCCTCTCACTCCCCTCCCCTCCAACTCCACTGCCGACCACTTTTTGATAACTTTCCTGTATTCTCTTTCAAATGTTCTTTTGATACCTCGATGTCTTTTGTTTTTGTTTTTATTTTAATCAAGTGTTTAGTGCTGGTTTTTATGTTCTGCTAAACCGAGCTAATCTTATTCGCTACGCTCTTGGCAGCTTGGCGACTGTTTTGGCTCTTAAGAATCACTCGCCAAGAGAAACTCTAATAATGTTAAGTAACAACTGTGCGGATATATGTAAACATTGCTAGAAGTAAACATTTACTAAACTATAGGGAGAATAATTTAGATTTGCTTTTCTTCTTTAATCAAAGCTAAAATATCGTAAACTCAAAAAAAAAAAAAAAAAAAAAAACTTTCCTGGTTTCCAAAATTCGAACCAATGGCAAGTATAACAGCTAAGTCGACAGCTCTCCTAGCCCCACCTATCTAAATCAGGTGGAGGGTGTTTGACCTTTGACCTATTTAACATGCACTTCAATCGAAGTTTTCCTGTATACTCAGAAATTAGTGATTGGGGGGGGGTGCAGCAAGGGACTCCAGATGTAATGGCCATCATACAAACATCAATGCATCTACACTACCTTTTAATGCCGACTATGGCAAATGGGGGTGAAAAACATTATATCTTGCATTTACTTTTGCTAAACCACTGATGGCATGATGATTGGGGGCGAAATAATTATACTTAGCCCCAAGTGCCATTTTTCTTTGCTACTCTTCTATCTCTCTCTCTCTCTCTCTCTCTCTCTCTCTATATATATATATATATATATATATATATGAAAATTCAATCGAAGTTTTCCTGTAGTAACTACTATTCACAACATGGGGTACTTCAACTGGAGGTATGAGGATGAGAAGTTTCCGGTATGGTGGTTGGTTCTTATCATCTGGGTCGGTATAGAAATGGTTTGCGGTTGGTAACATCCTACCGATGACGAAACGTACCTCCCACCGGAGAGTTTGCACCGTGGCCGGTGATGGTTCTTAGCACTCAACCTCAGTTCTTCTATTGCTGTCGGGGCGGTCGGTCATTCGGATTTATTCCTGCTGGAGTAATGAACTTGTGACTGCCATAACTACTAAGCATATTATCATATAAAAATTTAATTTTTATATTTCTTTAAAATTCAAAAATTGGCTTTTCAGTGGTTCCAATTTTATTTCTTTAAACTTTTTTTCTAATTTTAGCAGAATTTAAAAAATATTTTTAAATACATTTCACACTAATTTTTTTATTATTTTAAATACTGTATTTTTACTCGCCGGTATTAAAATCTGTTTTGTATGCGCATTATAACTGGTATATAAATAAGAGTAAATTTTGAAAATAAAATAAAGATGCACAAAACGAGCATGGAACGTTATCATGCTTTTTCAACAAGCATGATGTTTCAGGTTAGAATTCCGAATTTTCTTTAAATTCACTAATTTTTTTTAAATTTTAATTTCTTAAGTTTCTTGTTTTCGGTCATTAGCAACATTATCAAAACGTGCTATATGTTCTATATATCGTGAGAATATATATTCTGGGCATTGTAGTTACAGGTTGGGAAGACCTAGACTATGAAAACTCACTCAAGATTTGGATTCAAATCTTTAGTAACTTTCCGTGCAAACAAAATCGGAACTTGAAAATCTCTCTCTTTCCTTCCCGTGTCGGCTTTCAGACTTGTGTGAGGTCTGATCTGATAACTTTGTGTAGCGCTCTGATATAAAAATTACTTTCCAGATACCACCTATCATCATTACCATACGGAACGCATCAGAGATTACTCAGAATGTTTGGGATTACTCCAAAGAGATAACTTACAAAACAAGTGCACTATTTTGATTTTGCGTTGTGAATGAAATCACCAATATGGTTAGTGGTTTATCTGTGAAGAATGGGTATGGAGAAAATAATTACCATGTTTCAGGATTATTACTTTTTTTGCTGCGAACAGATATGCGTGCGTAAGGAAACCACCGGCAGTTTTCACCTGTTTGGTTACTCGTATATTCTAACAAAGTATGGTACATTCTGAGCTTCATAAGTATATGCATTTTTGTTTTCTCTTTTTATCGATTTTTTAAACACAAATCTATTATTTTGAAGACAAGATTCCTTACTAAATTTTATTTATTTAATTTTTCTCACATACTCACGGATTTGCAGATACATAGATGGTCAATTCGTTGATAGGTGTGGTATAAAATATTTGCTATGCATTTACTATCTTGTTTATAACACTATATCAAAAATTCCATCGAGCTTCTAGGGAACTCTGAATGTTATAATCAGAGTTCGACATTCAGATATAGTTCTGTAAATAATTTACGCATATATACATATATTCCAAAAATAGAATTTAAGAAAGTCTAAAATGTGGAGATTCATCACTTTGCTGCGAATGGATTTTGTTCAACATTTGACAGAAATCTAGGAATTTTGTGTCATTTCATGTAAAAACTTTCACCTTTCTTGCTCAAATCACTTTTGAGCTATCATGTTCACAGAAAAACATAATAGAAAAATTTGCTTTTCGGACTCAGAGGTCTAAAAAGCGGAAATTCGTCAAAACTTCGCGATCGAATTGTTCGACGATTACAGTATTTCTTCTATACTTCATACAAAAGAAAGTAAAAAGTGAAAAAATGTTTACCGTAAAATACAGATTTATTAACATGGGAAATTTTGAAAATAATATTTTCGACCCAATAATCTAAAATTTCTTCAGAAATAAAAATAAAGAAGTATAAAATTATTTATTTGGGTTCTTGATTCAAATGAACAAATTTTAGCCTAAAATTGTGGAAGTAATAAATAGCATGATTAGGCTTAATGTATCGATACAGTTATTTAAGCAATGGTTGATATTTGCGTCGTTAGAACTACAAAATATAGATTTTAAATTCTTTGAAAAATCTAGAAGTAGAGTCATATTTCAAGTAAGCGGTCAAAGCATGCCAAATTCAAATAAGCGAGGTCCAAGTTAATTTTGGACCCAAAGAAAAAAATCTTAAACTATTAGAAATGATTATATATCAAAAGTTATAGTTTAATTGAAATAATAATTAAAATGATAAAATTAATTTTCCTTTGGTGCTTGGCAACTCTTTCTTGTGTCTTTCAATCCTTCTTCTAGAAAATTTTTTTATGAAGTGATTGTTTTTATTACTGATCCATGATAAAAATTCTGTGTGTTACTCAACAAATATTTTTCAATTTATTGAACAATTAAAATAAAGTATCATTCCAGAATTAATTGTGTAATAATTAACTCTGGAAACTGCATATTATATTATTATATAATTTGGGACACAATTAGCGTGGTGAATTCAGAAATCTGAATTTATCATTATATGCGATTGCAAAGATATTTTTTTAATTTTACTAATGATAATTTATTTTTAAGGATCTTATTAAAGAGCAAATCAAATCTTTCACATCGCTGTAATTTCAGTTTATATTATATCGTATAACACTGAGTTAGGACATTATTGCTAAATTTGGAAAATCGAGTTTCGCATAATGGCCTTTTTTTTTTTTTTTTTTTTGTAAAATTGTATTATTATTTTTTTTTTTTTTGAAGAGAATATTTAGATACGAATCACATCTGATTATATATGAACACTTTTCAATCTTACCTACATATAAACTGGTCATTTAAATAAAAAAAAAAACCATAAATGCAATTTAACATGTTATTCGAAACTATCTCCTATATTACGGCATTCATTTTACAGCTTCTCTATCATTACTGATAACTTTGAACTTGCACTCAGTGTTACAGTGGTGTAATCGAGTCCGAGTCAGCAAGAGAGTAAATAGAAATAATTCTAATAGTTAGTTATGATTTTTTTTTTTTTTTGGAAAATCGCGTTTTTTAGGAAAAACACACACACCTATATAGATAAACTTAAAAAGCAAAAAATATTCAATATAAATACGTAAGTAAAAAATAAAGCATAAAGCACGCCTCTAACCAATGAATCTCAACACGCACATCATTCATGCTGTTCTGACCACCATACTGCACTGCCCAAACAATAAAATAATAATAATAATAATAATTTATTTATTTATTTTGTAAAATCGCTTTTTTTAGGAAAGACACCTATATAAACTTAAAAAGCAAAAACCTTATCTAAATGTAATATATATATATATATATATATATATCCTAGAGAATAGGATAATAGCATTATTCTAGAGCATAGGATAACAGCATTATAGGCTTTGGGTCAAGATTCCCTAAAATTATAGAACTTTGGGATTTTACCAGACCTGCCCTGTCATTTCCCTTGGGGAGATTTATTCTTGTTCACTGCTAGGCAGTAACTACAGAATGCCACTTTCTAAGCCACCGTATATTTTGATGAATTCCTATTAAGCCTCTGATCAGTTCATTAGCCTGGGCGAATTTCATGAAAGATGGGAACCCAGCCCCATTTCCAGCAACCTGCAGCCGACACAAGGTGGCTTTTCTTGCCGCAGCATTACCTTGTATCTGTCATCTCCGCCAAAGATTTAGGAAGGCCGAGGCTACCGCACAGTTAATGGAAAAGCAGTAAAACGAGAGTTTAACAACTTCAAAGGAGTGTTCCTTTGGAAGAAAGAAACGTTTACCTCCTGCCGAGTGGAACCTCCTCCAAGACTCGAGCCGCTACTGATCATTTTGTTTCTAGCTTTTTCTTTCCTCATTTTCTGTCGGACGGATCAGGTGATAATGATAGCACACTTTTCAGCACGAGATGCAACTCGTTTCACTGAAGTTGATAAAACGAGAACGGATTTAACCCTATTCTTTTATAAGCGCAACAATGGGCTTTATAAAAATGGTGGGAATTAGGTTCTTTGTTATTCATTCTGTGCAAATAGACAATTATATATGAATTTCTTATTACTTGTAAATATTATAATGCATTTAAGCTTATTCGATCGAAATTGATACTGCACGATTGTGCTAAACTTGTTTCGTTTACCTTTTATTAGTACATCAATGAGTTCCTGAAATTAAACTTTATATTAAAAAAGTGACTAGAAATATATGTTCCATTGTATATGTCGTACCATTAGATATTCAAAAGTAAATTTCACATTGCTTTTAGATATTAAAAAGCATTCCTAATGACAGATCATGTCAGTTGTGGCACCAATTCTACATTTTTTTGAATCAAAATTTTTCCATCTGCTGTTTATTTTCTTGTATAAGAAGTATGCAGGAAGTATAGTAATCGTCAAAAAATTCGAATGTTAGAATTTGACGAATCTCCACGTGTTAGAGCTCCCTGAATTCGAAAAACACATTTTTGAGAAACTGTCTGTCTGTGACAAAGATAACTCAAAAATGCTTTGAGTTAGACGAATGAAATTTGGTAAACAATCAGATTTGCAGATATCTATCAAATTTTGAATAAACTCCGCTCAGGGGAAGTCTGCACGTCTGTTCTGATGTTCTAATATAAATTAGCACTGTTCTAGTATAAATTAGCACTGTTCTAGTATAAATGAGCACTGTTCTAGTATAAATTACCACTGTTCTAATATAAATTAGCACTGTTCTAGTATAAATTAGCACTGTTCTAGTATAAATTAGCACTGTTCTAGTATAAATTACCACTGTTCTAGTATAAATGAGCACTGTTCTAATATAAATGTTCTACTATAAATTAGCACCGTAATTAAAAAACGAAGAGAGTAGATAGATAAAACTGGATACACAGATTAAATATCTTTAGTATAGACACCTACCAAATTTTGAGTGAATTTCAAAAAGGTGTTCACCTTTTGTCGGTCTGTACTTTCAGAAGCTTGTAAATGCGTTATCTCAAAAACGCAATAATTCAAAAATAGCAGAGTTGGTATGTGATTTTGTGATTTTAAGTGCAGTTAGATGTTAAATTTTTGTTTAAATCGGTTGGGAAGAACGCGTCTGAAGACCTCATTTGGTTTTTGGATATTTTTGATCGCATGCCAGGGATTAATCACTAAAAACACGGGCCAAAAATCACATGATAGATTCAGTAAATGTACGAAATTCACGCCAAAGATTGATAATTGTAACTATTGTATGCCAATGACGTGCAAGGCGTTCACTGGGATAACAGCTTTATTAGAGAGCATCTGAGACAGTGGCCAGGATAGCCTGGTTGGTAGAGAGTAGGATTCGCATCCCTTAGGCTGTGCGTTCGAACCACGCCGGCCGAAGACTCTCCGTGTGTGTAATGGCTGGCGCACGTAAAAATCTGTCGTCACAAAGTCCTCCATGGCGAGAGTAGTGCCAGTGGGGGTTCCACTGGTTCCGAGGTAATAATTCTCTGATTCAGGTCTAAATTACGGTCTGTGAATGAAATGCATGAATGAAGCCCGCCCCGTAAAAAAGGTTGTGAGACGTGAGTGTCATCTTCATTTGAGCTGGAAGTCAGGCTTCTGCTCTTGGGTGCTCAGGGGTCTTTACCCTTAGAAACTATTGCCAAAACACTTGGCTTAAAATAGTCACGCGACAACAACTGAGAAAGTTTTGGAAAAACTACTCCCGTTGGTTATATACTATGTTATAAATTGTGTCTATTTTTATAAAAATTAACATAACTTAAGGGAAATTTGCTATTTGTTGTTAGAGTAAGGCAGTAGAACTTTACTTATAGTTGCAGATGTTTCAGGTTCTATTTTGATTATTCAACCAATTCATTAAAATGTAAATAACATGAAATAACCAAAGTCAAATTAGTAAGAATTTTTCTCCAGAGAAAGAATTATTTTACCTTCTCTTATCTAAGATTAGCTTTAATGTCTTGACATGAACACAGTTTTTACAATTATTTAAGTATATTCATGGTTGCCAACGGACAAATTGAAATCAGATGTTGTAAAATATCTAAATGTGTATTTAAAATTGATGAAAGTAGGAAGTATATTTTTTAGGGTCTTAAAAAGGGTTAAATAAAGATTCATTTTAAATTGCGACTATACAATCAAAAAAGATCCTGTTTCTTTCGATCTTACGTTACCAAAATTGATCAATGTGACTCCTCTTTGTTATATCGCATTGAACAAAATAATTGACTCTCAGTTTTTTTTTTTTTTTTTTTTTTTTCTACTTTAATATATTTATAAAATTTTTACATGGAGTGAATGCTAGAAAAATCACCGTAAATATAAATGCTTCAATAAAATGTAAGGGAATGTTCGTTAATTAGAAAAATTATTTTTAAAATTTATAATTAGATTATAATTATAATTCTTTAAAAAATTAATAATCAGGTAAAAATTGTTCTTTGTTTTTTTTTTTTTTTTTTTTTTTGAGAATTAATTTTTTTTCTTCAAAATAACATTCTTTTTTTTTTTTATCATTTCTGATTTCAAATAAAGATTGAGTTATAATGTTTCAATTAGTTTAAGTTGGCGAGATTTTGGTTTTTAAATTTTAGTACCATGAGTTCGAGATTAGCTTTACTGAAGGACAGGAGTATAAAGATGATTCTTCGTGTGTGAGTTTGGAACATGCGATAGTTAAATTTCTTTACGTTGGCGTGGAGTGGAAGTTAAGATAAAAGGTTGTAAACCCTTTACAAAAATACTCCTAAAGCAACCCTTATATTGTTTCAAAGATAGCTAATCAGAACTAGACTTACTTAAATCATTGATTTTTAAATGGCGCAGAAAATCATTTGATCACAAATTAAAACTTTCATTTTCTTCTTTCAGACTGAGCTGAAATAATTAAGAAAATCATCTTCATTCAACAGATATCCTTAAAGGATTTTTTAGGCATGTGTTGGCTTAAATGTAATAAAAATTAGATTAAATTAAAGGTAAGATAGGCATCGGAAGTAATGAATTCAGAGCACGTATTCTTCATTGAAATCCCATTACTACTGAAAGTGTGTACATTTTGTGGTCAATGTTATTTATCGATTTATCATATAGATCGGTTATTGTTAGACATTACATGTTATTATTACTAATATCTGTGTCGCTTATTATCAGTAATAACCTGCTTTTCACATTGACCTAACATATAAATAATTGTTTAAAATAATAAATTTTATAATTGTTCAATTTTCCGATTTTGTTTCGTGCATTTCCTGCTTCACATGTTAATGAAGAATATGGACCTTTTCTGTTAGCTGGTTGAATCCAAAATTTATCACAAATCTATAATTTTGATGGCAAATACAGATTCATATATTTAAGATGCTGTATTTTTCAAAAATTAATTTTCAAGCGTAATTCACAAAGACCCACAGGGTCAGTCCTTTAACTTTTTTAGTTGAAAATCTAACCTACAAACATTATTTTCTTGAATTCAGAAAGTTCTAAAACGATGATAATCCTCAAAATTCCATGGTCAAATTTGTTAACGGTTACTTTCACTTCGTATATCAGAAAATAAAAATATCATCATAATATCAAAACATTAAACAGATTCTAATTTGGTACTTGAAATGTGCTTTTTTGTTCTATAATAATAATAGTTTAATAGATTAATCTGTGCTTTACTGTTAGAGAATAACCGATATTACAAAAGAATTTTATTCTAAAAGCGGATCTCGAAACGAAATTTAAAAGTAAAATATTTGAATTCTCTCAAGCTAAACAGAAATATCTAATGCATTATCCTTCTAAAATTTCAGGTCAAATATTTCAAAAAAATTGACATGTAGAGAATGACATGACGTTAGCTCATTTTGTTGAGATTGACATTTCGGGAACATGTTTAAAAATATAGGTCATAATTATTCCTACATCGATACTTTTCTTCTTCTTTATTATATTTACGATATGCTAAAAAATATCATCGCATTCGTTAGAAAATTTGACCTAGAACTTTTGATGAATCATCACCTTTTAAACCACTCGAAAAAAATAATAATAAGATCTATCTTTCTGTCTTTGAACACGATATCTCAAAAACGAAAAGAACTAGACATATTTAATTAACTACAACGCTTACACTAAAATTAAGGATGCTTCATATTTTATAAAATCTGTTTAAGTAAAATTCCCCAATTCGTCTATCTTTATGTATTTGAATATAATTATTTAAAAAGTACCGAATTACGAATTTTTTTTTAAATATACAAAACTAACCTACATCTCATAGCTTATATGGTTTCTTCAAGAGCCGTTAAATTAAAAAAAATTTTAAAACAATAATCGAAGATGACGAACAAAGAATATTGCAAATTTGTGAAATATTGCACAAAAGGATTTATTATTAATTGTAAGTACGCTTACATTAATTATCTTTTATCTTAATTATCTTTTCAATTAATTATCTCTTTTTTATATTCTTCACTGGGTATTGAATATTAACAACGAAGCAAAAGAATAAACAATTGTTTTAGAATTGGGGATGGTTAAACATGTAAGAATTGAAGTTTCTCACGGGTTTGATGGGTTTTTTTTATTTGATACTAGCCACCTTCGTCGATCATCTGGTCCTGTGGGAATATTAATTTAACAGCCTTGTATATAAACTTCATTCAAAATTGAACAGAAATCTGAAAATTTGATGTAAACAACGGATAGCAAATTTCATCCTCCTGACAAAAAAAGATCATTTGTGAGTAATCTTATTTACAGACAGACAGCGACAGATAGACAGACTGATAAAATTCCATGCATAATTTCTGACTCAAGGAAGCTTGAAACGGGAAGACTCATCAAAGCACGAGATGGTTAGTTTGATAATTATGATATTTTTTTTTTCGTTTTCTATTTCGCATACGATAAAGTAAAAAGAAAAAAAAAATTTATTTATCTTACAAATTATGCTGTGATTTTATAGAATTCTTTTGGAAAGAACAGACTGACAAATTTCTCTATTGACGGATTTCACACGAAATTTAATAGAAATCTAGAAATTTTTTTGTTCAAAATGTTATCCCTCTTTTCATTCATCTACTTTTTTTTCTTTTTCGTAAGTTCCATAAATGATTACTTTAGATTTAAAAATGTCTGACCCATGAAAATTCGAGGTAATAAATTGACATGTCCAGATTGTGCATAATTACAAACCTTTTTCCTTGTAAATTATTTTCCTTTTGTAATAGAGTAGAACCAGCGGCAGTGGTCTCCCTATAACTTTATCGCATTCTCTCTAATAAAGGTTTCTCCCAGAGAACATTTTGCATGACATGAACATAATATAATTACGAAATATTAACCTTTGGCGTGGATTTAGCTTTTCTACTGAATCTGTTATGTCATCCTTGGCGAGTCATTTGGCGATTAATCCCTGGTTTGTGGTTAATAGTATCCGAAAATCGAATTAGTGTTTAGATGCGTTTTTCTCAACCAATTGAAACAAACATTTGATACAAAACTGCACTTGTAGTCACAAAATCTTTTACCAAATTTGATATATTTAATTCAATGAGTTTTTGAATTATCGCGTTTCCATGTTTTTGAAAATACAGACCGACAGACAGTCAGCCTATAGTTGGATTTGTCTCAAAATTTGATGAGTGCCTACACTATAGGTTTTAAATGCGTGTGCCGAATCTTATCCATGTAGCTCTGTTCGTTTTGTAGTTATCATATTAACTCAGATTCGAACAGCCAGACAGGCAGACTTCCTCTGAAAGGGATTTTGCTCAAAATATGATAGAAAAGTGCGAATGTGGTGTAAAGACCATATAGCAAATTTCATTCGTCAAGCTCAAAGAGTTTTTGAGTTATTTTTTGTCACAGACAGAGAGATGGACATTTTCCAAAAATTTCTCAGATAGATTTAAAACGCGTGATTCGGTGAAATATTGAGTTCGAATTTTTTAACGATTACAATGCTTTCTCTATAATATGTTCACTAGAAAGTAAAAAGTGTTACGATTCAGCAGGTATGCCAAGGGCTATGTTCAAAAACAGTGATAGAAGGAATTCATAAATACTCCTACAAAGATATATAACCTTAAAAATGTTTCATTTGCATTACCACCCAAGGGACAAAAGGTGAAAAGTGAGTTGAATGAAGGAGAGAGACACTAACATAGATTCTTTAGGGCCTGCTAAGCATGAAGTACTAGAGCTGGAACCTGGAATTTTGTATAAAATGTGTGAGATTACAAGTATTCTTTAGAGGATTTTGAATTTTCTTAATGCTTGTTACAGTCAATATTGAATTTAGAACTAATGTAGAAAATTTTCTGCTGCAAAGCTTGACATTGCAGATTTACACACAGTAAGAGTTTTCATTTAAAGCTTGTTAATCACTTTGATCCATCAGACTCTTCATTTAAAACTGCGCATTTACCACTACCAAGAATCTTTATTTAATGCTGCTTGGACTCTTTCCATCAAATCCATTAAAAATTGCATATTGGTACAGAATAAAAATTTTATTTAATGCTGCTTGGACTCTTTCCATCAAATCCATTAAAAATTGCATATTGGTACGGAATAAAAATTTTATTTAATGCTGCTTGGACTCTTTCCATCAAATCCATTAAAAATTGCATATTGGTACAGAATAAAAATTTTATTTAATGCTGCTTGGACTCTTTCCATCAAATCCATTAAAAATTGCATATTGGTACGGAATAAAAATTTTATTTAATGCTGCTTGGACTCTTTCCATCAAATCCATTAAAAATTGCATATTGGTACAGAATAAAAATTTTATTTAATGCTGCTTGGACTCTTTCCATCAAATCCATTAAAAATTGCATATTGGTACAGAATAAAAATTTTATTTAAAGCTGCTTGGACTCTTTCCATCAAATCCATTAAAAATTGCATATTGGTACGGAATAAAAATTTTATTTAATGCTGCTTGGACTCTTTTCATCAAATCCATTAAAAATTGCATATTGGTACAGAATAAAAATTTTATTTAATGCTGCTTGGACTCTTTCCATCAAATCCATTAAAAATTGGATATTGGTACAGAATAAAAATTTTATTTCCAGTTGCTTGGTTATTTTATTTCATCAGATTTAAGATTGGCAAACATTAGGTATCTTTACTACAAATAAAACGGCGTCTGTGCGCGTCTGTTGGTATTCCTCGAGACATACCATTTGATATAAAGCTTTCAAGTTTGGCACGAATATACTTTGGAAATTACGAATCCACTCCTCTAGATTATATTTTCAAATTTTAATAAAATTTTGGTGTGAAGGTTACACTACGAAATTTATCTATATCCATAAGTTCGGTGATAAGATTTTATACTACATATTATCCAACCAGCATCTTGTTTTTGGAGTTAATATGTTCACATACATAGGCTCCAACAGAGAGGTAAACTGATCACTGACGGATTTATTCCAACACGAGGTATAAATGTTCAAATATAGTATAAAGACATATTGTAAATTTCACTCTAGTTTTTTTTTGCATTTACGAGTTATTTTGTTCGATGACAGACAAATATCTCATTCAGAATCTAACCTTAATATCGATTTTTTTTATATAATAGAAATTTCGAACTGTATAATAGATATTCTGTTATTAATATCGAAATGCTTTTATCAATTATTTTTAAAAAACAATGTCTCTGTTTCCTGAACCGGCATCAAAAAATTTAACTTTATTCTTCAGTCATAAAGCCACTGAATTTTTTTGAAAAAAGTTTCAAAATTGGCGTTGGAGCGAAATTTTACATTACAAAAATTTGTGAAAAATCATTATCTGAGAGTTATATTTTAGGACTCAAGACATTATTTAAACATGAACAGAAAACAAAGTTTGATTTTTATGCACTTTAGTGGTCACTCGAGCAAATATCATGCATTTTTATTTAAATAAATAAATAAATAAATAATAAAACAGCATATTATTGGAAGGTTTTGTATTGGTGAAATTAAATATTATTTAATATTTAATTTGGGCACATTTTATTATTTTTTTAAATTTATTATTATTGTTATGCTAATATTATTTTAAGAATACGCTTAAATTATTATTGGAGAATGCAAAATATAGAACCAAAATAAGTCACATTCATGATCCTTTTATCAAAATTAGTCAATGTTTAAAGAACTCTTGCAAAAAGATAGATAACTGATTAAAGAGTATGTTATAATGCAAATAACTAACACACTTGAGCACTGTCTTATTTTTAAAACTACAAATAAACAATTTGGGAAAAGAGAAATCACGATTTAAAATTTAATCTCTATCACCCGGCTTTTTGATTATCCGAGATTAGTCACGGTTCCAGTCAGCTCAATTAAGAGAAATTAGAAAGACCCTGGTGCCTCTCTTCTCTTCAACTGAAAGTTTACCATCAACTACACCTTCTAAATAGCTGGTATGTACATCACCTCCATCAGAGAGGGAAAAGGAATGTCCACACCACCTGTCTGGAGTGATACAGTAGCCAAAAACACTTCAATTCATTTCCAGGTCAATCTGTATTCAACACAATCCACACAAACGTCGGCCTTTCTCAAAGGGACCCAAGTAGAGTGACAAGTGAGAAATTTCGCAACCGAATTTTGAGATATTTATTCCTTTCACGAAACCTGTTTTCTTTTATATTTTTTTTTCTGTGCTCTGGAACCCGCTTTCTTCTCATTCTTCTGCTTCTTTATCTTTTCTTTCTCTCATCTTATTTTTATTTCTTTCTTTCCGTAGAGTGGGGAAGGGAGGGGGGTCGGCCTGACCTCTGACAGATAACAAAAATCATCCCACTGGGTTACGAGTATGTTTTTGGTCCTTTTCTTCTTGAAAAGAGGAGTGTTTTTATTAGCTTTGTCGGCTGTTAACTTCTGCAGTATGAACTAATCTCTTTTATATACCTGGGCTTTTTGGTTTCTTTATTTTGCTTCTTTTTTTTTCTATGCAAACCCGGGAGGTAGCCGCGGAAGGCGCTCTCCTTCCCGTACGTGTGGTCCCCGCTGTTTCACAACAATGCTCAACTTATTCGAAAGAAATAAAAGTTTTGAGTTTTGTAGGAAAATTCCGTAAGTTGTTTTGAAAGATAGACTGGATAGACGTAGCCATGAAAACGGGCAACAATGATCAGTTTTTGGTTCTTTTGAAAATAGTATTTAAATCTCTTAAATTAAATGTAGTTATTTGACTTAATCATATCTGATTTTGACTATAGTGCAGATTGTTTAAATCCACTTATTGGAAAAAGTAATTTGTAAAGTTTTCAGTTGGTGTAAACTTGTTTTCTTCGTATAATAAATTCGAAAGTTGCAGCTGAAAAAACTCTTCTTTATAGTATCCAATCGAAAGTGGGAAAAGTTTATTTTGGAAGCTTTTACAACTGACGTCAATCAACAGCTTTTATAATTGATGTCAATCAAGACTGTTTGATTGTGTAACAAATATATTTAATAATTTTTGACCACACGTTGCAAATAGCTTTTAATCATCTTAAATATGAATTATACAGAAGTAAATCGTCATAAAAATCTTTGATATTAGAGTGTATTTTTTTAACATCCGAACTCCACAACACCAAATATAATGGTTGGGATTATGTTTGCCTCTCGATCTTCTATCTGATCACAACTAATCAATAGCTCCACCAGTAGGGTGGCAACATTCGGATTATGGTTTTATCATCAAATTTGTTAAATATGTAGCAAATGTTAAATCAGATCCGTTCTACTATCTATAATTCGTCAACTGTCTATTTCTATCCATCAGAAACTATCAGTAATTCGGCCTATAGCTTTATAATCAAATGTATTAATAGATGTATGAAATGCTAAATCTAATCAGTTGATGGCTGTGCGATGGTCAGCTTAAATGGGAGTGTACGAACTTGACTAACCAAAAGCGAAATATGACAGAAACCTTGAGTAATTTTAAATCAATACCCCAACCTGCTAGTTGACGAAGTTCGGCGTATAATTTTATCGCCAAATTTGTTAAATATGTATCAAATGTTAAATGAAATCTTTCGACTTGATGGCTGTCTGATAGTCTTCGTACATGTGAGCGTCTGAGACAAATCAAAAGCGCAACAAGATAGACAAATGAAATTGAATAAATGAGCTGAAACCAAAATTGAAGACCTATATCAAATTTGTAGTCAATTAATCAACAGCAAAGCGGACATCCTGAGACATAAGACATACGGACATCCTGGACATAAGAGTAAAATATAAACCAATCCTTGCTGTTTTATGTTCTCTTTGGGAAAGCGACGAGGGAAGAACAGTTGATATTTTTGTAATGAAGTCAATTCATGGCTACGTGCGTCAATTGCGTTGCGCCAATTTAATTTGGAAATTCGAGGCGTATTTTGCAATAAGGAAAATAGCGAGACTTCACTTTGCTGCGTGTTGTTAAATGACATAAGGAATTACCACGTCATGTCATGACACAATATGCTTATATGTTCAGTGATGCACTGATACGATTATGAGGCTGTTTTAAATTACTTTTTTTTGCTTATTATCAACTTAATATTGGAAAATTCTGAGGGTTATTTATGAACTATATAACTTTGCAGGTGTCATTTCTAGTTAGCAGTTCTTTGTTACTAAATATGTGTCTTTTGTTTATAGGATTTGTACAATTTAAAGTTATTGCTGTTTTTAAAATTTTAAATTTTACTGTAAAGATTTTAATTTCTGGCAGATTACCCTTCCAGTTTTATACTTTTTTACTACTGTCTAAATAAACGAACCCTTCTAATTTAAAATTATGTTGGCTAAGAGTCTATAACTTATGGATTAAGGGTCATTTTTGTATCGAATTATAAAGAAATTAAAATTATTATTTAATTTGTTTAAAATTGCATTCAGTTTGATTCCAATATAAAGGGATTAATTTGTACTTACTTATTTGTAAATTATAATAAGAGACAGAGTACTTTTGTTAGTATTGATAATTTATTTCCGGTATTATTAAGCCTTGAGTTACCAGTTAGATAAATATTTATAGTGTTTCCGAAATACTAATGTTAAAAATCTTTTGCAAGATGCAGGTTTCGGTTTTATGCGTTAGAAAATGACAGATAGATGGTTTTTCTCTACTATGAAATCTCTTTACTATTCCTTAAACGCATTATTTCTTGTTTATTCCTTAATTATTTGCAAAAAATGCTACGAAATTTTTTATAAGGTCAATTCGAAAAGCCTTTGATAAATAATTAATTTTTTTATTACAATTACATTCATTGATATTCATTTTAAAGCAATAATTAAATCGAAAATTACCATCGTTACTCCTTTGTCTTATTACAATGAACTTTTACTTTCAACAAATCAAGCACTATGTTTAGAAACGAATCAAGTGTTTTATTTTGTTTCAATGTTTGCGATAAATATTTCTAGAACGGAAATTAAAACAAAAAAAGAATTTGATAATCTCGAGTTTTAAATCTAGTTTTGATTTAAGCAAACAAAAACCAAGTTTTAAAACTTTTTTTCCCCAACGGCAACTTCAGTTATTCAAAACTCTTTCCCCGAATCAATCGTCGAGTTATAGATAAGCCGCACAAACACAAACCTGATCTCTGAACCAAAGATGAGTCAATCGCGAAGATATGCTAACAACACAAAAATGCTGCGGTGGTGTCGCCCCAGTTGACCCTAGGATTGGCAGGAGTCATGTAATTCCAATTGAAATGAATGCTCGACATTGGGCAAAAGGCTGATTAACTCAAATTCTGGCTGTGTGCAATACGATATCGGCGTTAAACCGTCGTTTGGTCTTTGCGGGGTGTCTGGTCTGCGTGCGAGGAATACCACGAGTCAGAACAGGGAGCATTTGTATTCCATGACCATTGCGGCGGGGACCGGGGTCGTAAATATTACCTGAGGGAGCGGTGCTACTGAAGTTCTCCGCTTTCTTCTTTTTCGTGTGTGTAGTGGTTTTCTCGAATTGTTTAGCTTACATCATGTCGTGTAGTAAATGGATCTTTACTTGTAGAGGTATGTAATGTGACATGGACAATTCGGCTACTGTTCCATTTCGGAGGAGAAACATTGTAGCTCGAGAGTTGCTTATGCTTTTTCGGTTCTTTTGTTGTTGTTTTCGATTGGGATAACTTTAATTTTGAGAATTAGTCATTTGTTTTACTATTGCATACTATAAAGTTATTAAAGGGTAGTTTTATTTTAAATTGCTCTCTTAAAAATTAAATTATTACATGAGTTCTCTTTATAATGATTATTTCCCGAGAAAGCGGTCCTCGGGAAATGAAGTTCTCCATTTTCTTCATCTCTTTCGTGTGTGCGGTGGTTTATTGGAATTGTGTAACGAGGACCATGCCTTGTAGTAAACGAATCTTTATTTGTGTGGTTAAACGATTTGACTGCTTGTTCACTTTTCGAAGAAGTAATATAGTTTGAGAAGGGCGTTGCTATTTCTGTTTTTCAGTTGTTGTTTGTCATCAAATTGAGACAATTATTCTATAAAATTATTAAAAGCACGCTCTGAATAATAATTACTATTTCAGGAATTAAATTATTTTTCAAGCTACATAAACATAAATAACTGAGGGAAATTAACTTCATCTTTGTCTTTTTCGAGAACGCTGTGGGGTTTTTTTTTAGAATTGTGTCGTTGTTGTTTCTTATGGCACTTGCCACTGACAAGTACGAATACGGCGATTTAAGCTAGAGGGGGAGCGTCTCTTGTTTTTATAGTAGCGCCAACTAGGGCCGAGGACGACTTTGCTATCCACGCATCACTCATTCGCTTGCAGAACCCCTTTTAACAGGATGGCACATTCACACATTTCACAGATAGAACAACCATGCCCAAACCGGGACTCCCAGACCACGGGGAAGACGCGCTACCCCTATGCCAGGACGCAAGCTTTAGAATTGTTTAATGGACATCATGTCATCTAGTAAATGAACCTTTGCTTGTGGTATTAGTTAATGTTACAAGGATGGTTTGGATAGTAAAATACATTAATGAAGAAAGGGGTGGTTTCAGAATAGGTGTTCATTTATTTCGGTTCTTTTATTATTATTTTTTTAAGTTGAAACACATGGACTAGCGGAAGATTAACTTAGCATTATTGGATTAACGTAGATTAAGAATGGAACTACGTCTAATTGTTCCAATTTTTCCTATACGAAGTATATAACAGAAAATATTGTAATATTCCAAAAATTCAACTACAAGAATTGAATGAATTTCTATATACCAAAACTTCTGCAAGCTGGAAACTTCTGAAACATTCTCTGAATTCTGCTGTCTGTTTTCTGAACACATCAACGGATAAAATTAGTAATTTAGTAAATTGTAGATTTCCATCAAATTTTGAAGGAAAGCAACAGATGAAATAATACGATAGACCGAGAAGATCCCAAGCTATAGTAATAAAATCTGATGTATGGTTTTAGAACTATAATTGAAAATTTGCAACAAAGTTTGGATCGAAATCATCTGAAGACCGATGATATGGCAATTTAATCATATTGCTGCATTCGAAAATATCTCAGAAACTGATCTACATTGTTAACTAAAATTTGGAATGCAGTTTTGTTGTTCGAACTTTAGATCTGTATAAAATTTTAGATCAAAGTTATCTGAAATTAGAACTTCGAAACATCTATTCTTTTTTGTTAGTTTCTTCTATACGAAGTATCAAGAAAGTACTGTAATCTTCAAGTAATTCGGACTCGAGCTTTTGACGAATATCCATGCTTTAGAGTCCCTGAGTTTGAAAAACACATTTTTCGAAAATGTCTATCTGAGACAAAGACAACTCAAAAATACTTTGATCTAGACAAATAGAATTTTATGTGCGACTTTATAACAAATTTGTTGATTTCAGTCAAATTTTGAGGAAAATCCGTCCAGAGGAAGTCAGTCTGTCCGGATATTCGAACAAAACACAATAACTACAAAACAAAGAAAGCTAGATAGATAAAATTCGGTACACAAATTTAACATCTATACTGAAGGCATTTTGAGTCAAATCTTACAATAAGTTCGACATCTGTCGCTTTTTACTTTCAGAAGTATGTAAACGCGACAATTTAAAAACGCAAAGATTCAAATATGTCAAACTTAGTATGTGAACTTTGAGAATGCAATTATGCCAAATTTTGGTTCAATTGATTGGGAAAAAGCGCGTCTAAAATTGAAATTCACTTTTATTAGAGTATGCAAAAAAGTGTTGGAGAGGCCACTTCTGTCGGTTCTTCTCTACTCTATGGAGCTTAAAATGCGCCAGTTTGAGTAAGTTACCAGAAAATCGAGGGAAGAACAATCGCGTTGATTATGTTTTTATTTATTATTGTCATTGTGTTTATATTAATGTTGCGAATAAAAATTTCCAAATGAAAGATCCATTGAATCGCGAAAGTCAAGTTCTTTTGATTTCAGCTTCTTGAATTCGGAATGACATATTTTATGCTATTTTTTTTAATTAAAATATGTGACTACATTCTGTATTAAGTTCTTGAAAAACGTTGGAAAATAGTTATATTTTTGAATTTTTACATAAAAAAGATTTCTAAAAACATCTGTGAATCCAAAATATACCAGTTAAGTGACAACAGCATTTTACAAATTGGAAAAAAAGGGCTTTTTTGACCAAAAAACAGGTATAAAGCAAAAATGTTCTAGTTTAATGAGTATCAAATAACTTGCTTAAAATTTTGAAGTTAGTTTGAGAAATATATTATCTTGTCCCTGAATTAAAAAAATAAGCCATATATCTATATATTCTTTAAATATTGTGCTTCAAATGATAAATAACATAAAATTTTCTTTTTTTTTTCACATTTTGAAGCATTAAAACAACTATAAAATATTTCTAAATGAATAGATTCCATTTTCTTTAGTTCAGGAACTAGAAAATGCATTAAGACATTATTATACCAAATTTGAACAAATAATTATGCATTAGATTTTAATATGAGATTTTTCGTAAGAAAAACTACCAAAGATTAGAATTTGAAAAATTAGCATCTAAAGATATAAAGTAACATTAAAACATATGGAAACATAAATGTAAAAATCAGTATAACGTCTCCAAAAATAGACTTGGGAAAAAAAAAAAAAAAAAAAAAAAAAAGGGTTTTATAAAGAAACTTGGGTAAACATCAAGAATATTAAATAAAGAAAATCGACCCTCCAATTTAGTCGCCTACCTTAATTCACATGGGAGGGGGGAGGGAAGAGAACCCTAAATCCTAATGAAATGAAACAAAGAATTTTTAAGTATTTTATCTCTTTCTCGTATACATAGAGAAAGTACAGTAATTATCAAAAAAATTCGAACTCGAGGATTTGACGTATCTCCAAACCTTAGACCTCCGTGGTTACGAAAAACACATTTTAGGAAAATGTCCGTCTGTCAATCTGTGATGAAGATAACTCAAAAACGATTTGTTCCAAATAGATGAAATTTGGTATTCGACATTTACTCTAAATCTGTAGATTTAGATTGTCCGTCAATGCCACGTAAAGCGTTCTCTGCGATAACACTTTTATTAGAGAATATCCGAGAAGATTTTTGGGAAACCACTACTGCTGGTTTTTTTTAAAAATGAAACAGAAGCTTCGTTTTTTTTTTTTTCCTTTATGAAGGCAAAGCGCATCTCCATTGTGGCCGTGGTTCACGTTTCAAAGACGTGAAAAGGTCAGTGCTTGCCCTTCGCTCCTTATAAGTTTCTCATCGGGACACAAATCATTTGTCATATCGTGTTTCTTTTAAACATAATGTTGTCAACGGGTGGAATATCGAAATCTGATCGATGCGTGCGTTCTTCTTTTATTTCTCCTTCGCTTCGTCGTCAGGAAAATTGAATGAAACGCTCTGCTGACAGGCAGAGAGTGCGTTCGCTTCACGACATCCTCTCTTTGGAAAGGTTTGTAGGATATTTTATGGAAAATTTATTATATATCTGCGTTTATGAAATGGAGGCTAATTTGATTGGTTTTAATAAGAGCTCGTTGGTAATTTGAATTTTTCTGTGGTAAACTTATTAAGAAATGTTAAAATATCAAATATAGTGTATATCATTCGTATTTATTTTGGTAATTCAAAGGAAAAAAAATCAGAACTACGAAAATATATATTTTTATTTCTGAGTTGGTTTTGCTAGTTAAAAAGCCCATATCTTATTTCATTAGCGAAAGAAAATTTTTAAGACACATCACTCATTGAATGGGTTTTGTGCTATTCAATGGATTCTATTCTGCCCCTTCCCCCCACTTCCTAAAAAGCATTAAATATCTTTATATCATGTAAAAAAAATGGAACTCGTGAGATTCGTGTACTTGATACCACTTATTTTATAGTTTTATTTTTCTTTTATTAAAATAATTTTTTCAATAATATTCAATATTCTATAATATTCAAGATTCTTTTACTGAAATAACTTTTTATTTATTTAAATTATCATTTAAAAATATTACATATACTTATTCTGATTTTATTCATTAAGGCTCTTACTGTCTATTTGTTATGTTTTATATATCAAAACTGTAAAATATTGTTTAAACAATTTTAATGTCATTTCTTGTCTTGTTTTGAAACTGTACACATTCAGAGACCAAATTTTTATTAATTTTCTGTTTAGGAGGATTCTTATAGAATCTAGGATAAAATTTTAAAAAAAATTTAAATCATTGTTGTGTCCAATTAACTTGCTAAAAAGTAGTTTATCTCAAAAATTCTTAAAAATCTTTTGCAAACCTAATTTGCAAGTACTCTTTCTATTTTGTTATTTAATGTTAGGTTTTAAATATTTTAAAATATCAATTTAGCTATTCTAACAGGTAATGGAAACGGTGCATGTTACGTTCAGAATAACATTAATGTAATCAAAGGAAATTGATAAACTTCTTTGAATTAGAATTCTTTCCAAAATATCGTATAATATAGGCGTTATTAATCTATTTTTAATTTTAAAAAAAATTTCTCGTAATTTTATAATATGCATGTAAAATATGTATTGGATGTTGCCGTAATGAGAGTGCTTTTACATTCTGCTACTAAAATAACGAAACATATTGTTATAAAATATAGTTAAAAATGTATCGAAATTAGAAAAAAATATTGTTTGAAAATAAAACTGACGTAAATGAATATGTAACTTGTTGAATTTTATAGTGATATAAAAATTTTATCTGGTCAGTAGGTATTGAGAAAGACAGATAGTATATCGGTAAATTTTCATTGAAAATTGTAATTAAAATTTTGAATTCTTTCTCATTCAGAACTTATTATTCAAGAAGTTACTACAATTAGCCCTGTTAAGTAGTTTGTTTTGCAATTTTTAAACACGCATGCACCACTACCTTTTATATTATTGCTTAATCAAATTTATGAGTTTGGAATATTTCCATGTCAATTTTTCCTCTGAGAAATATATGAATAATAAAAAATATAGTTTAATAAATTTCTCAGTATTTGAAAAATAAATGTTCTATAAAGAAAAATCCTCTGGATTCCATATGTTTTATTTCCAAACTCTAAAAATTATTTTAAATCAATTTCTTATTTATTTTATATTTCACATCAATCGTATTATTTTTATTAATTTTATTTCGTATTTTAATAAAATTTCAGCTACGAAGTAGCAAAAAAGTTTAAAATGGAAAAAAAAAATTTAGTCAAAAAATTTATAAATTTTTATAGTACTCCATATTGGCTACACAACAGAAATTGTTACTTTTGTAATGTTTATTTAATTGGATTTTATTAAATATTATTTTCTACTTCTTATTATATATTTATTATATATAAAAAATTAATGTAGACATAACATTTTATTCGCTTTGTGATTGGCAGATAGCGAGTCACCTGACCGATGATACTTGATGTTTGTTTTGCCAGTATTTTTCCAAACATTTAGTGAAAATATTTATTACGCCATAGTAAATATTCTTATTGCACTTGAGGGTGATATGACGGCAAATTAAGAAAAACAAAGCTTTAATTAATATGAAATTAACAGTTAATGAGTTTAAAGCAATATTATTTGTTAATTCTACTTTTAGATACACCGTTTGTGGCAACGCTTATGAATAGCCTTCCGGTTTATTTACCATTTTTTTGAGTAACGGAAATTTTTCGTCTCACCTTTGTAGCTAAAAATCCCTATATCCCCCTCATTCAAACAAACAAACAAATCAAATTTTACGTCTCGGCTAACAGTTGTCTGAATACGTAAGCAATACACGTGTTAACCCTGTTTTGTTTTTTTAAATTAATAATGGAGTATCCAGCAAAATCAGATGAAGAAATAATACAAAAAAAAAAAAAAAAAAAAGACTTAACGGTTTTTAGAAAGTGTTTATTTCATTTGCTTAGATTTTTTAAATTTCATATTTTAATTCTTTATTTTTGCTGTAAAAGTTAAAATTATGAAGTGATTTCTTCTGAATTTTAACTGATGCTACAAATATATATTTTAAATTTCAAATTGAGCTTTTCTGTTTATGAATATTGTATGTGAAGAACTTTTAAAGAATTTTTAATTCACTCAGATACTCTTCTAGTAAATATTGATATTTAATTTTAAAAAAGCAATAAAAAATTCTCATTAAAAAATTTATGAATTATCTAGGTTATTTAAAATTTTATTGTTTATAAATTTCAAAAGTTGTATAATATTTTATTATTAAAATTGCTGCTGATTTTTTAAAACATTTTTATGATTCGGATGTTAAAGGAATTCTTCCCATTTATTTTTATTGCCTGAAGGGTGGAAATCAATCCCTCAGGAAACACCACTAACATGAAGACATGCATGATTCCAAGACTACATTAGGGGTTGGCGAGCGAAGACCCCTAGTTTAGTATAAAAAAATTGAGCAAAAAATTAAACGAGCCTTCAAATACACATTTTCTATATAAGAAACTTGAAAATACTTTTCCTCATAGTTTGAAAGAAAATGAACATTTCTTTTCTATAAAATAAAAAGAAATTGGAACCCCCCCCCCTTTTTTTTAACTGTGAAAAGGAAAAGACAAAAAGGAAAATGAAATGCTTATTATTTGCACAACCACAAATTTAAAAAAGACAGACAATCCGATTACATTTTAAAGACATTTGTAAATATTCTTACATGTCCTCCACCCCCTTTGTTTTTTTGTATTATTTTTCTAACATTTTTTTCTCTTATTCCTTATGTCCTTTTTTTAAATACTTTTTTTTTCCTGTAAAACAAAAGTATCCTTTGGGAATTTTCTTTATTCAAAATAAAAATTAATTTTTTTTTTCTGCATAAACCTTTAAAAGAAATGGATGAATTAGTTTCTATGCTGGTGTCGTATCCTTTTATTGTCACTCATTTTCTTTCCAGAAATTTATTCTTTCCCCAAACAATTACAATTCCTTTATTAATTTTGTTTTACCGAAACACTTGATAAAGTATTACGAATAAATATTTTGTCAAAATAAAGTATTTGAATAACAGAAAATGTATATGAATACAAAATCATCCATTCTGTATTTTTCTACTCTCTATTTAGTTAATGGAGATGAAAAAAGAATTATAAAGTGAATTATAGATTGCTCGTGAAATTGTATCAAAATTATTTTCTAAATATTATGTATTTTTAACTTTGAAAACAAATACCATGCATTAGAATTTTTTTTTTTTTAATTAACAAGATGCGTGAGCAGAAAGTGCTTTTTACGTTAAGCTGTAACAATCTAACAATCTTCGGTATAGTGCATATATGGAGGAACCATTATGATAATCATTATGAAATATAACCACGATATTTTTTAAAGAATATTTTTGTTTTTAATTCATTTGAGTATAAAAAATTGGTTTCAGAAGTTATGTTTGTTCATCACTTTATTTGCCCATCTGTTAATTTATTTATTAGTCGTAGTATACTGTTCCATATCTAATCATCTGTTTTATGCTTGAAATAAATTATATTATTGGTATGAAATGGTACAATATATGATTCAGGAATATGGAATGTCTTTATTATATCAAAACCAGGGGGGGGGGTAGTGATCCCTCTGAAACATTTTCGCGTATTCTCCTATAAAGTTCTTATCTCTCTACCTACCCATAAAATTATGGACTCTGGGTAAAGCCCCGTTCCAACGACCTGTACGCGTCTTGGAGACAGGCACACTTTCCCCTCTCTTGTGGTTTTTCGGGGTTCCTTGATGTCTGTTTAGTTTACCGACTATTTGCGGGAAGCTCTGGATCGCGTCCACAGGCGGGATTGGTTCAACAATGGGTCAGTTGCAGATTTATGACCTGACCCATTGTTGGACCAATCTGTAAAGTCCACAGGCCGTCGGAACGCGGCTTAAGACAGAATTTCTCCCTTGGTTTTGTGAACAATAATTACGAGATATAAATCTTTGGTGTAAATCTAGCATTTTTAATAAATTTATCGCGAGAATTTTTATTATGGTTACCTCTTTACTGGCCAATGAATGCCAGAATTCGACAAGGAATGACAGGTATAGTCAGAATATTATATATCGAATTTCATCGAACTAATTTATTGCGTTAATGAATGATTGCTTTTTAACATGCATATGAAAATACAGATGGTTGACCTTTCATAGATTTGATTTAAAATTTAAAAAAAGTATCTACATTTGATATGCTAAACCTGTATACCAAATTTTTCCTAACTAGCTCTTTGCGTTTTGCAGTCATCATGTTAACTTATATTCTAGCAAACGGACAGATAGATTTCCTTCTAATGGATTTCACTTAAAGTCCATAAACCTAATTTCATCCATTTAGCTTTTAGCGTTTTTGAGCTTTCGTGTTCACAGACTGGCAGACGTACACTAAAATATGTACTTTTTGGGTACAGGGATGTCATGTTCGAAGTTTTGAGGATTTCAGTATTATCTGTTTGTGCACTTCATATATTAGAAAACAAAATGAAACCTAGAAATTAGTAGATAAACAGATATCAATGGTTGTGAATTAAAAATGATTGATGGTAATTATTTATATTTTATATTTAATAAATTACGTATATTTAAATGAATTTTAGTAATTATTATAAATAAGTTGAAAAAAACTATAGTTAAAATTTTTTAACAAATATAAAAATAATGTTTGAAAAAAAAAGCAGCAGTCTTAATATAAAAATATTATATATATATTTTTGAATGCAAGAATTATAAACAAAGAAATTTTAAATTATCTACTTAATTCACAAAATTCTGATTTGTTTATTTTTTTTAAATCAGAAATTTTTAATGTTTTTAATTGAATATCTGAAAAGACTTGAATTAAAATTTTTTTTAAAGTTATTCACTTGCGGTATTTAGAACGAATACAAGGCAAGGACATATTTGAATAATTAAGACAAATATTGAATAATTAAGACAAATATTGAATAATTAAGACAAATATTGAATAATTAAGACAAATATTGAATAATTAAGACTCGAATAATAAAAGACCTTCTTTAGTGTTTTTTTTAAATTTTTTATTTCGAGTTGATTATAATAATTTTGATTTCGAATCATGGAAGCCTTTTTGATATTATTTTAATATACCGAAACTTTAGGAACCAGTGAAAAAGTTCGAATTACCAACGAATTCGAACTAGCCAAGTTCCTTTGTATTCGAATTTCGGTCACAGAATGTATCTTCTATATATTTTATGAATTATCTTGATCAACATTAAATTAAAAATATCTTTTTTAATAATTGTAAAAATTTAATTCTTTATAAATTTTTAATATTTTAGATCAATTCTGCCATGAAAACCCCTGTGAAAACCCACCGAATCAACCAAAATCTTATTCGCATCATTGAAAATTTCCGAAAGCTTGAATGAAAAGGCCCAAAGCAAAATAATGCGAGGCAAGCCTTAAAACCCACCGTGGCGGATATATTGGGACCAGTGTACCATGCTGGTGATGTGCGGGGGCAGTACGACATCTGAGGTGGACAAAAGCATGGGTGCGGACGCACGTTGCATGCCTGTGCGGTGTGCGGGATGTGGAGGTGGCATTTCTGACCGGTACTACTTACTGGCCGTGGATCGGCAGTGGCATGCCTCCTGTCTCACGTGTTGTCAGTGCAAAGTGCAATTGGATTCAGAGCTCACCTGCTTCTCAAGGGATGGTCGGATCTATTGCAAGGAGGATTACTACAGGTGAGAAGTTTTTGACGGTTTTTTAACCTTTTACAACTTTTGTTTAACTTGTCTTGTTTCATATTTATATATTTCATGTTGTAAGGAAAGAATTTTATTATAGATGGATTTGAATTTTGAAAGTTTCTAAATCTTTTTGTTCTCGATGACAATACATTGTTTTGAAACTTTCAGTAATTAGTAATCAGTTAATTGATTGATACATACGAGACGTGTCACCTGATTGAGTTTGAGATTAGTGAGTAATTATTGATGAACATTAATGATGTAATGCATTGAATTTAAATTAAAAGTAATTCATTTCAAGATTCCATAACGTTTATATCAATAAAAATAATATCAACGTTATATCAAACGTTAAATCAAATATCAAACGTTTATATCAATGGGGAAAAAAATTAAATAATAATAACTTCTTAATGGTTAATTATTAATGTATAAAATGATAATGATAAATTTACATACAATATGAATAATTATTTGAAATGTATTTTATAAAAATCTAGAATTTTTGTCCAGCCTTGAGGAAATTTACTTCAAGATTAGATGAAAGTAGTTGTCATTTTTTCAAACTCTAAAAATGAATTAAAAATTGTGGTACAGAACTCTTTAACGCTAATTACATTCTTGTAGAATTTTAACTATGGAAAAATGAAAGGGATGAATTAAAACTTAACTCTCCGCTTAGTATTCCCATACTTCAAGTTTTTTTTTTTTAATGTGATTTATAAACTTCTAAATATAGAAAAGAAAGAATGAGTCTTGTTTCTAAACTCATTTTTAATTTTTGTATTCGGCTTTCTTTTTCAATTTCTTTTTTTTATTTATTGTATTGTTTTTTCACCGTTTTTTTACTTGATTAATATTTATTTGGTTATTTTCCTTTTCTTCATTTTCTTATTCCAGTTAACGAAAATGGCTAATCAAAGGAGAAAAATAAAAAAAATAATGCATTACTTTTTCTGCTACATTTTCTTTACGTTTTGCAATGTATTTTTATTGAAAAAACGTGATTTTCATCAAAGTTAAAAATTTTTTTTTTTTATTCTTTCACATATAACATGCAATAAGAAAAGCATAAAAATTCGTTTTCTGAAAAGAAATTACGTTAATCTTTGGTAAAATTGAATTTCGCAAACTCAAACATTTTGGATTCGATTTCATCGATAATTCCAACGTTTCCTGATTCCAGTAATTTCATAATTGTAGAAAGCTAAAATATCGCTCAACGTTCGAATTTATCTTGGCTAATATAAAGACTAAAAAAATTGTTAGTTGATTTTTAATACTGATTTTTAGTGCGAATTTATCTTTTCTAATATTAAGTCTAAAAAAATTGTTAGTTGATTTTTAATACTGACTTTTAGTGCGAATTTATTTTGGCTAATATAAAGATTGAATGTAAAATTTCTAGTTAATTTTTAGTGCTGATAGTTTTCTATATTTCCGATAGTTTTCTTAATTTAATGAAATAAGTTTTTCAGATTTAAAAAAGAGATTTTTCAATTAATTGTTGCGTTCAAACAGTTGTGAACTTTTTTTTAAAACTATATTAAGATGATTAATTTAAGAAAATTAGAATATCATTTTATTTACTATTCATTGTTTATTATTTATATATTGTCTGTTAAAACATGAAATATTAAAAATAAATATTTATTGCCTTTTATAGTTTGAAATTTATCATTTCTCTTCCTGTATTCGTTTCTAGACCAACCAGTTTCTAACCAGTTAGTTTTTCTTAAAACGTATTTTTGAATAACAGGAATTTTATTTATTATTTCGAATTGCCAAAATTATTATTTTTATTTAAGATTATTTGAAATTAATAATGTCATTTTATCTCCGAATTCGTCGATTTCCGTTGTATAAGTAAATACTTTAAGAATTTTTTTTTTGTGTAAATTGATCAAATTAACTTTATAAAAAGCAAATTCTTTATAGCATACCACACATTTTTAAGAAAATAAAAATTTCAAATGTTAAGAAAGGGACAGATCTGAATTTTTAAGAAATTAGAGAAATAAATAAAATAAATTTCAACATAATGTGACTGAATCTTTTTTCAAGAACCGAATTATATATTTCAAAATATGACCGAATTATTATCTGCACTAAGGAATGCCACTTATCGTTATCTGAAACTAGAATAGATAAAAATTGGAAGAAAAAGAATTACCAGTTTAGAATTTTAAAAATAAACAAACAAACAAAAAAATACCAACAGGTTTTCGTAATTTAAATTTCATGCCATAGCAAGACGGATGTATGCGTCCTTTCTCATTTTTCAACTTACCGTTCATCGATTACATCTTCTTCTTTTACCACATTAACACTACGAAACCAGTTGGGGGATTTTTAATTCCAGCGCAGCTTGTAAATAATGACATTTCATTAGACAAGAGCCGGATAAATTGTGTTTCCCGGTTCCGTCATATTGTGCCCGCTGGCTACAACGTGTCGCCGTATCCAACAGAGCCACTAATTCAAAGATTAATAATAAGAAAATGCATATAAATAATAACTGCGACAACTCGAAGCTTCTTAACAGAATTGCGATACAGCGTGTTTCTAATGATTTAAAAGAATTCCCTTTTTTTTCCCTCTGTAAAGACAGCAAGTTTTACGATAGTTCGCTGCCAAAGATAAAGATCAAAAACTTTGATTAATCTCTCCAGCGCAGAAAGTAGCAAGCGACTGACGACAGTAGCCTCTTCCCTCCTCCCTCCCGGCAAGTTCCCGTATTAAGTTTCCCGCGCGTACAAAAAATTAATTCTCGTATTATTAATCATACCCTTAAACGAGTGTCCTTGTCTCTTGTGGAGTGATATACGCTACGAGAAAGCCCTAAAGCGCTGTTGTGATTTTGGTTTATTGGGGCTTCTAGTGTGATTTGTTTGAATGTCCTATTAGGAAAAATAAAAATAAATAAAAGGGGGGATTATTTAACGCATGTTTTTGTCCCCTTCTTAAATTTCGAACGTCACTCGATGTAATGTGGGCTATGTATCAATGAATTGCTGCGGCGGGTTCGGACTTTTTGACCCTTTGTCCGTGATTAACAACGATTGCATGTCAAGGATATCTTGTTAAGAAATATGGGAAATCTGCTCCCGTGCCATCATCTCCAATACCATCATTGTTGATTTAAAGGATATCAGTTGTTATTCGAAATTTTTTAAGCAAATGGAATTCGATTAACATACATATTTTTGTATCTTTATATAGTAATAATTTTGCATTGAATCCTTTTCAATAAATAAAGTGGGCATAAAATAATAGTTTTGGTGTTTTTGACCCTTGTCATCATTGATTGGATGTCGAGTATATCTTGTTAAGAGACATGGAAAATCTGCTCCCATGCTATCATTTGGAATGCCATCATTCTTCACTTAAAGGATACCATTTGTTTTTCGTGATTTCTAAATCAAATGAAATTCGACCGACTTGTACATTTTTGTATCTTATACAGTAATAATTTTTGTATCGAATCCTATTTGTGTCGAAAAATCTATAGGTTGTTCCTTAATTTATATTTACTTACTAATTTATCCAAATGTTTTTAAATTATTAATTTTTTAATTACAATTCTTATAACTTTGTTTATTAAAAATACTTATCGTATATCTATTTACTTTATATAATTTTTTAAAATTGAAATATATTAATAATAAATCTTAACTACCGCTTTTAATTATAAACAGACGTTTTCCTTGCTATACAAAACAGCCCTTTTTTTATTCGAATTTTTGATAAATAAAATTTTTTATTGTAATGTTGTCAGCTTCAAATTAACAAAATTTGTTCCAAAGGAAATTTTGAAGCTATTTAGAATGACACAGTTCTTAATAACTGGGTCCCATATTGAACAATCGCACTGATAAAAGCAGAGACTGAAATAATTCTAATCTTTTCCAGAAGAGTTATAATTCAGTATTATTTACTTTAAAATGGCCTGCTTGAGACTGCTTTTGCATGCTTTCTAGAAAACTACTCGTTTTATTAAGCTCCAAACTACAGCTTGCAGAGCATCATAAATTCTTAAAATTAAAATAATACTCCAAGCATTTTAGAATTCCATCGGCTTGTTTATTCTTTCAACATAACAGCATATCTTACAAACATTGCCAGATTCCATAAGGTTTACAATGGATCATCAGCTATTATACAACAAATAAACGAAATAATATTAACAAAATATGTTTATCAAAGAAAAAATCGTTTGCTTTTACTTTTTAATAATATTTTAACAAAATAAAAATAGTAGCAGTTATAAAATGTCTGAAAAGGAATCGTCTGCTAAATATCTAACAGATTTAGATTATGATTATGATATCTATCAGATTAACAGATTTAGATTATGATATTTACCGAACAACTGCAGTTATAAGAATGTTAATGCCACCTTATACTTCAAAGGTTTAAAATAAAAGGGCATTGCTTACTATAAATATACGTATCTGATTTAGCAACAGTTGGAAGTTCAACTAACATTACATTTAATGCAAATGAATGCCGATATATTTTAAGCGATATGGAAATGCCATATTAGCTTACTCTATTCTTAGAACACTAATAAAGTAATTATAATAAAACTGGATTTAAAATCAATAATAAATGTTCTCTTGGGTAGTCAAAAAAATTTTGCATTTGAGGCTTCATTTGTTCCATTTTCTTTCCCCCTATTATGCTTTTTTGTGCTAATATTTTCTCTAGAAAATGACATTGTATGTTTCACTGTATCCATACCCTGAATATTATTACTTTTATGCGCACAAAAACATGTTATTTAGTGACTACAATATTATTCCCAACTTTATTACTTATCAAATACTTAACCCTATAGTGCATCTTGTAGCCATTTGGCTAAACTTTTTATTTCCATTTATAAGCTTCACAAGACTGTTCCAAATGACAACAATGAGTGTTTAGAAATCCTTTTTTAAATGTTTTTTGATAAAAATTTGTAGAAAATACCGATGCATAGTAATAGTGATACTAGAATTGATTTAAATTTCAAGCTTGGGAAAATAGTAATATGGCTGTTGAGTGAATAGTTTCATCATTAAAAATAATGTCAAAATATTTTTGAATTATAAATAATACATTAGTGAGAAGAGATTTTTATTTTTATTGCAGAATTTTTATAATGTGATTTGTATCACTAAGATTTGTTGAATTGATAATGTAGAGATTGGCAGCACACGTTTTTTTTTTTTTAATTTTAAGAAAAGAATGATTAAAAATTATTTTTTAAGTTAATTTTCCTGAATTATATGAAAGTATTCAAAATAAATGAATTTTTTTATTTGTAAGACAATGAAAAGTCATGAATTCTAGAGTTCATAATAATAATTAAAATTGCTTTAAGATCTTTTTGTTAACATTCTGTCATTTTCGGTTGGTATCCGAAATCAATACTTTTCTAACAAATATAAAAGAAACCATACTGCTTTGCTTACAAATAAATATCACCTTTTCTTTTTATCAAAGTATATTTTAATGTAACAACAAACACTCCGATACATCAATAACACAGTCAAAGCAATTTATTTCCTTCATATATACTATTATTTTTGAATAATAACGAAACACAGTAACATGATTACAATTATAAATAAGAGAAATACTGGGAAATAATATATCAAAATAGAAATTAAAGAAAAAGCTATCTGAAGAAGAAGATATAATTTTAGTAAAATTAATAATGATTATTAAATTTCATTTCGCCGATCAACTGTAGATAAAAATGGGAGATGAGGTATCATCCAGTCCAGGTGCTCCCAAAGGTGTTACAGCCGTGCAGTGTGATTAGTGACGTAAGGAGTATAAATTCCATCTGCGCCAATCTCATGGGATGCCATCAATACAAAGCATTATGTATTTATGGCACTGTTTAAAGCCGGATTTGATAATTTGGCACAAAAAATAATGTCATACTCATTCTGCTATTCACATTGATGACGATAAGGAATTAAAAAAAATCTTTTTGAGCCTTAGCCTCACTTACTCTCACTACTCCCCTGCCTGTGATTTTACTTTCCTTAATGTTATGCTATCATTTCTTTTATTTGCGTTGGATTTTGTGACTACAAGCACAGTTTTGTGTCAAATTTTTAATTCAATCGGTTGAGAAAAACGTGTTTATATCAAAAATTTGACTTTTGGATACTATTAACATATGTTAGGGATTAATCGCCAAATAACTCGCCAAGGATAACACGATGGATTCATTAAAAATCCTGAATTCAAGCCAAATGTTATCATATATAGCCAAGCCAAATGTTATCATAAATATTTCATAACTATTGCACGCCATTGGCATGTAAGACGTGCTCTGACATGATGATTTATTAAAGACTACGCGAGAAAGTTTTTGGGAGTCACTCCCGCTGTTTTTTTTTTTTTTTTTTTCCCTTCTAAGTGATTTTATTATGTAGATATTTTCTTTGGACAATAGACGTTTAGGTTTCTTGTTACTGCGCTAACAGAATGCCAAACTAATCTAACCCAAAGCATTCAAATTTATTAAAATAACATTCAATGCAATTTAAAATTAATTTAAAAAAATTAATCATTTTCCATGCAATTATATGGATTAAATAAGTTTTCTTTTGTTTACAGAATGTTCTCCGTCAAACGTTGCACTCGCTGCCATCTTTCCATATCACCCAACGAACTCGTAATGCGTGCCAGAGAGCATGTCTACCACCTGCACTGCTTCACCTGTGCGACGTGTAACAAGCCCCTCACCAAGGGTGACTATTTCGGACTGAGAGAGGACGTCATCTACTGCAGGACGCATTACGAGATGCTACTGCAGTATGAGAGGCCCTACATCTGTGCGCAGCAATGCCTCAAAGAGGAAGAAGTCAACAACAATGGCAATGCCGGCAATGGCTTGCATAGTGCGTGCGAAAAGCCTGGGCGGTGCCAGGACTTTGGGCATCTAATGCCAAACCACCTGCAGCTGCCATGCGGCATGGAACTGTTGTCTGGGGAATTTCAGCCGCCCAGGGTGAATGGTGGTGAGGATGACCACCCACTAAGGACTGTTGCATCGATTGTCAAGGCACCCGGACAGAAGGGCAGACCCAGGAAGCAGAAGAATTTTCTGTCATCGTCCCTTTTGATATCTCACAGAGGTGAGACCAACTTTTTAAATATTTATTCATGTCATTGAACACATTCGTATTTAACTTGATATGTTCATGTTCATAAAAATGGAATTTTCTTATCGGTTTTTCTCTCATTTCCTGATATTGTTGTCAAATTTTGAACATACAGGATGTCTTTTAATTCATGGACCAAACTTTAAGGGTATGCAAAATACGTATAAAGAAGCATTTTTTTTTCTTTTTTTTGTATAGAAATGTGGGGTCGAAAACGAAAAGTTTCGACGGATAAAACAAGAAATGCCAAGGAAATAAAGAGAAAGCTCTTTACATGCATAATATTAGAGTAAGTGCATAAATTTGCCATCACAAATATCGATACAGGCCTAGTAGCGTTTAGCAAGTAATTAGTGTATACTGTTTCGAAGATGCCAGGTGTTCCATGAACAATTGCAGCGGCGACTGAAAATTTTGTAATGAAGTTTATATCAGAATCATTGGAAACCTGGTAGACACTACACTTTTCCGCCTTGTTTGCACTTACTTACACTCACTTGTTCCACTTACTCTTTTTATTTCCGACACCATGTTGCTATACAAAAAAAATGCGTCTTCATATGTTTTTTACCTACCCTTAAAGTTCGGCCCACGAATTTAGGAACGCCCTGTATGTGGGTTCTCAATGGCAATATATTATTTTAATATTTTAAGAGTTTTAATTAACATTTAATTGATAAATTTAATTAAATTTTAATATCATATGAGTGGGACCATCAAATGATGAATTTCAGAACAAATGGGAATCTTCATAATATTTATAACAAAAAATTATAAATTAAAGATTTAATATATTTAAATATTTCTAATGTATTTTCTTTATGAAAATAATTAAATTTAAAAAAATTCCATCGGTTTACTAATAAAAGTGCGTTTTTAAAAACTATTTTCAATTACATTTATCTCGAAGCCCCCCTTTTTTTTTAATTCAACCTATTCGAACCAAAGTATTATTGTTTTATCAATTGGAATTTCAGTATCTGGCCGAAGCTCAGTACAAAGTGAATTCGAGTGTATACTCATTCTAATGTTGGACGACATGCTTGGGACAGTAGAGTCAATATAGATTCTGATTCATACCTGTAATTATATAAATTTCCATTAACCGTAACATACACAACACACACACACACACACACACACACACACACACACACACACACACACACACACACACACACACACACATGAATAATCATCAGTACTTATACCTAATCACCGAATTAATCACATTTATTTTAATATATATAATACACATATAAATAAACTGACAAGCAGTCAATGCTTTGAATCCTATTACGAATATGCAGATTTGGAGTAGAGATTATGTACTAAAATAGACCTGTTCAGTTAATTTCGAGTTATTTGATTTATCACGTTTACATAGGCAGATAGAGAGACAATCAACTGTTTAAAGGATTTGGTCCAAAATTTAATCTAGATCTACGAATTCAATTTTCAAATCATATATCAAATGTCATTTACCGAACTAATTATGCTGACGGATTATCATACTCATATACTCGTGAATAGAGAGATAAACAGATTTCAGTCGATTAATTTCGTTCAAAATTTGATAGAAAACGGCAATTTTGGAATAAAGCCAGCACACCCAATTTTCACCAGTCTATATTCTAGCATTTTTGAAAGACCGTGTTTATAGGCAGGCGTCATTTCATTTCTTTTCCTTTTTCTTTAATCCAGTGAGTATTAAAATGTGATCATCAAAAGCTCGAAATCGAATCTTTTTTTGACAATATTTTCTTTTGTATATTTTCTGTACAAAAAAAAAAAAAAAAAAAAAGCGAATAAAATAAAATTATCCATTAAATATCGATCCCAAGATCTGTCTTTCGTTTCCGACCCACTCTAGGATTGACCAGAAACAAATCTTTCGAATTGCGTCGTGGATTTCCGGAAATCCACTCACCAAAACTGATCACTGAACCTTCACTTCCTGATTGAAGAGAGGAACCGGGAGATCACCTAAACGCAAGAACAGAATGCATCCATCCTTCAAGAAGTGAATCACTGAATCTGGATGATTCTTCTGCAGACGACAAATTACCCTCCCGCGTTCCATCTCCAAGAAAAGGGTGAGCGCCAATCCCCCGCGCGCTCCTGGAATTAGTTGTCATCTTTTGCTGGAGACGAGAATCCGATTACAGACTGCCGTTTGCCTCTCCAGGAATTAAATTTTATCTCCGTTCCTAAATCTCCCAAATCCGGAAGAGGCAGCATCTTTCCCTTTCCAGTAATTGGGACTCGCCGAGTGTTGGTTCCATCCCATCCCTCCCCCTTCTGTTCTTTTTTTTTTTTTTTTTGCTCCTTTACGTATCGCCGTACACACATTTCCCGCTTTTTCATTTGCCTTTCTTCTTTATTTTTTTGTTTCTGTCTTCTTTGTTCTCTGACGTTTTCGTTCGCCTCGCTTTTGCTCGGTATTATATTCTTTCGGCATTACGGCCAGGCAGTCGAGGGCGGAAAGGGAAAAACGGCGCGTGTTTACGTGCTGCCGCCGGTGCTTTTTGTGGAAGAAAAGGATTAGCGATTCCTCCTGCCCAAAATTTCGGAGGGAAACTGGTGTGAGGATTTGCTGAGAACTGTCACCGAAATACAGAATATGAATACTGCTCAATCTGCTGATCGTGAGCATACCTGGTTTAAGAACTGCACGTTATTTTATTTTTAACTCGCCTAACGTCAAAAAAAAAAAAAAAAAAAAAAACTGAAACAATCTTAAAAGGAATATAATATTTTTTTATCTTTAAAAACTTCTTTAATCTTTTTCTAATTGTAAATCAAAAATTTTCGTTTAAAACCCCAGTACATCAAGAGTAGGTTAAATAGATTATTATTATTATTAAATTAAATAACTACAGACATTTTTTAATCCTTAAGTAGATTCAGGAGTAAATGATGTATTAAATGAGAATTGTCAACTAAATACAGAATATGAATATTGTTCAATCTGCTTTTAATGAGCATACCAGCTTTAAGAGCTAAAAATTATTTATTTTTAATTCTCCTAATGTCAAAACATCAGCTAACACAGCCCTAAACAATTCATGTAAAAGAAATACAATATTTTTAATCTTTAGAAACTTCTTTAGTCTCATTCTGATTGTAAATCGAAAATTTTCATTTACCTGGGGTATATCAAGAACACGTCAAGTACATATTATTTTTATTATTATTATTGTCAACAAAGTAACTATAGACAGATGTTTCACGTGTCGTAAAATTAATATAAGATTTTAATTTTTAGAAACTTCTTTTATCTTATTCTAATTATAATCCGGAAATTTGGGTTTACCCATAGTACATCAAGAGCAGGTCAAATGCATATTATTATTATTATTATTGCCAGGCAAAATAACTACAGATATTTCTTAATTGTTAAGTAGATTCAGTGATTAATGATAGATAAAATAGTTTTGCAATGAAACGAATAGTTTTACTGTTATTCAAAGATCAAATGGCCATTTCATTTAATTGAAATCTGCTTGTAGGTATCCTTCATATCGCCAAATTGCCAAACATATTAGCTATAGTCGCCATTTGCTTTTTATTACATATTCCTTGGAATGTTTACCTTAATAACTATTTTACATTTTGATTTCGGCGATTGGCAACATTTGGCGAAATAAAGGGATACCGACTAATAGATTTATAAGAAATGGAATTTGTAATAGCGATCTTTCTAGTTTTAAATTACAATATACAATTCCTAAATATTAATTTACAACATTATTCAATACTATAATCGATAGCGTAGCTAGATAATATGAAGGCCCCTTGCAAATAATTATAGTTGGGCTTTTTTTTTTTTTTTTCGATTTTAGGATACGAAAGCAGCAGTGTCTATATGATTGTTTGTATTTATGTACTAAATTCCCTTTTCTAACCAAGGTCTTTCACATGTTGGCAGTTAGGCAAACAAATAAATAAATAGGCTTATATGTAATCTTAACACTTTGAATTGCAACCCCTTAAGACTATGAAAATTTATCAATCCTACAATTCTGAAATTCATCAGTTTAATACTATCAGTTGAACTATCATTGATTTGTAAATCAATGAAAATCGCGGAATATAACAAAAAATATAACAAATTCTAACTTGTTTAAACTGCAGGATATACAGCTGTGGGTAAAATTTAGAATTGCTCTTGGCTACTTATTTTCTTTTCTTCATCAATAAATTTTGAAAAAAATTTAAAAAAATCTATGGTAATTTTAATCTTTTCGCCATCAACAAATCACCAGTATTCGTAGTAAAATTTTCGCGTTTCCGAATTAGACGAAATATTCTTATGTTTATTCAACATGGGAAAAACTTAAAATTAATGTCTGGTTTCTTGCCAAGCGTGGCAAAATCCTGCCAGCTCTTCAAAATCACCGCACAAATGACGTATCTTGACTTCAGGCCTCATTCCTTAATATTGTGATGCTAAAGTTGATAATTGAATCAGTGATTAAATTATTTTCTTATAATTTATTCTAAATAGATTATCATATATGAGAAGACATCGAATTTATGAATGTATGTCCTTGATGTTTTCGGTTGGAAGACTATGAACTTGAAAAATTGATAAAGAAGTTTTGCTCTCAAATAATTTCAGTTGATTAACTTTGTCGACTCTATATCCAACCTCCCTATTTCTACTTTTATTTCATTAAAATAGCCTAATAATAGAAAGTCTTTAATAACGATTTCGATTGGATGAAATTGCTTTGTCAGATATGACACATTGTATTCAAATTTGTTGTCTGTGAAATCTTTAGTAAGTTTCCTATGATCGCTAGAAGATGCGGCAAAAAGTTTGATGAATTTGCCGGATTATTTGGTCCGAAATTCGATTTTTTAAAGATAGTATTATGCTTTTTAAAAATTTCCGAGTATTCGGCCTATCGGCAGAGCATAAAAGTTAGACTTCATTTGAGAAAACAGTGCGATAGAAAAAAAATATATGAATATGTTACATTTTTCTTGACATATTCAGGTAAGACCGTTTCTCGTAATACGCAGTTTTGACTTCTCGTATACATAGTATAGAGGAAGTGTAGTAACCGTTAAAAAAAATTACAACTCGAGGTTTTCCACATTTTTAGAAAATGCTGTCTGTGACAAAAAAGCACTGAAGAAATTTGGTATACAATCTTTACAGCAAATTTGCTGATTTCTATTAAAATTTGAGCAAAACCTTTTCAGAAAAAGTCCGCCTGTCCGATTGTTCGAATATAAGTTAACACGATGATTATAAAATGAAGACAGTTAGATAAATAAAATTGAGTACTCAGATTTAACATCGATAATGATATACCTGTCAAATTTTGAGCCAAATTCAACTACAAGTTGACTGTCTGTTGGTCTGTATTTTCAGAAACATGTAAAAATAAAACGCATGTAATTCAAAAATACAATGGCTTAAATATATCAAATTAGGTATGAAATTTTTTGACTACAAGTGCAGTTTTGTGTCAAATATTTGTTTCAACAGATTGAGAAAAACTTTTCTAAAGCACAAATTCGATTTTAGGACGCTATTTACCTCATGCCAGGGATTACTTGCCAAAAAAAAAAAAAAAAAAAAAAACTCGCCAAGGATAGCACGATAGATTCTGTAAAAATGCAAATTCATGCCAAAAGTTAATAATTCGTAACTATTGTAATCCAATTCCATGCAAGGCATTTTCTGAGATAACAACTTTATTAGAGAGTATGCGAGAAAGTTTTGGTGAGACAACTCTTACTGTTTTAACATAGCCGTATAGTACGTGTATTATAATAATTTTTTTATCTTTCTATATGAGTACTTTTCACTGAAAATTTTTCTCATATTTTTTCGTAATTATGCGAAATATTTTCATATATTATGCGAATTGATGTTAAAGTAGAGCGTATCATGCAACTCATTCTGTTATACGGTCGCATTTTTGACATCTAAATCTAATGCTGATGATGATGCCGTGTCCGCGTCACCGCTGAAAGAGGGTGCAGTAGCTTTTGAGGGTAAAGACCCCTGAGCACCCGAGGGTAGAAGTCTGACTTCTAGCTCATATGAAGATGACACACGCATATTCGCTTGCACAACCCCATTTTACAGGAGGACACATTCAGACACCTCACAGATAGAACACAGACGAAGAACAACCATGCCCTAACCGGGATTCGAACCCGGGACGCGCAGATCACGAGGATGATGTGCTACCCCTATGCCAGGACGCCGGCACTTAAATCTAATGCTCGGGAAATTAAGGTGAAAAAAAAACTCCAAAACGGCGAGGAATTGTTGGAAGAGATGCACACAATTAAATATTTGATGAAACAATAAAAAGGATTTGGATCTCAGGACAATAATATAATCTTTGTTTAAAAATAAACACAAAAATATTTTTAATAAATCGTCAAAATTCAGAAAGTATTTGCATGCCTATTAAATTAATATCATTAAAAAGACTTTTTTTTTTAATTTTAAAATGATGTAAAAATCCTTTTTGAGCTGTAATATTTTCAAAAGCTGTGGTGAAAAATTATGAATATTTTGAGTATTTTTGAATTAATTAAAACTTCAAAAAGTCGAGAAAGAAAATAGAGATTTCCATTCTCCAGAATGTATCTGTGCCACTGGTAGCTCTATGTTCAGTAGACTGTGCTTTAAAGTGCTGTGCACAAGCACACGCAAATTCTCCTTTATGTTTAGTACACATTTTGAAAAGAAAAAGAAAAAATTTATATAATTTTTGCATATTACATTATTTATTATTTATTTATATAATACTCATTTATTTTTCTGAATTATTCTTTGACAAAAATTTACATAGTGCGGTTTAAAATTACACACTGAATGAAAGTTACTGTCCAACTATCTTGAACCAACTAAACTGGTTTTACACATGGAAATCATAAATTATTTTTGTTTCATTTACAGACAACAGAATCGACTAAATTGAAAAGAATAAATTATTAAGAGAATTAATTGAATTTTGCTTTAGTTACATTAACGCTCTGCTTTTTAAGCAACACGAAACCGATTTGGAGATAGACTTCATAATTTTGAATGGTAGTCAAATGACGAGGACGACTCCTTGTCTAGCACCTCCCCTCTCCAAGCTTTTAAATTACAACATTTGTCCCTGACGGATTTAACATACATCAGATCTGCTTATACAGTGATTCTTCGGTGGAATCAGATTTCGAAACTCGAATCTTCTGGTCCAAAACTGAGCCCTTACTACTAGATGAGCGAGACCTTTATCAATTTAGACTTTGGCACTGAAATAGTAGTTTCATTTTATATTTGAATATAAATGTGACTAAATTAATGCAAAGGGAAATATTAATAATGCTTCACAGTGGCGCAGGCAGTGTAAATGCCTCCTAAGACAAAGTTTTATATCTTCTCTCTTCGTTAACTTCTGGTTAAAAAAAATGCATAAAAATATTGCTTTGGTAACATGCCTCAAGATATTTAGATCATTCCTTGCCTTTCCGTCATCCTCTGTTCTGCCTCAGATGGCTGTTCCGGTTTCTGAAGAATAAGTACATAAAATCCATTTAGTTTATATAAAGGGAATTGAAACCACTTTAATACATCTACGGAACTCATTTCCAGATCACAAGTTTGCTGCGTGAAAACTTGCGAGTTCGTAAATTAGAAGCCCATAAAGACGTCAGTGCACTGGGGAGTCAAGAAACACTCACTTCGTTGTCTTAGGCTAATTTCCAATTACCGCAATCAGTTCTTCGATGGTCAGAATTGGATGATTATGCATCTGCGCGTGACCTTGACAGGTTATCAGCTCACTTGATAACTCGTTGACACGCATGTTCGCCAACAAACTGTTAAACAAAATATTAACACAGTTGATTGATGTCAACGTCAAATGAAACTGTCGATTCTCTGGAGAATATTGGAATTGATACTGAATGTGTTTGTTTCTGCAGTTTTTATTTTCTTAAATACGAAGTTATATAAAAAGAAAGTGTAGTATCCCCCTAAAAAGGATTTTGATGAAATAGTTACGTTTCATATTACCCTCTATCAAGAGAAAAAAAAATTCTTATTTTTTGATGGTTTAAATATCGGTGGGAACAATATTTAAAAACTATATAAATTAGGTGGAAGAAATTTTGAATAAGACAGATATCTATTAAAATTTGGTCTAAAGCCTAATCATTTGTTAATTCATCTATTTGTGTGTTTGTAAATCTGATATATTAAAGACTCACCAAATATTTAAATATATATCAAAATATATATCACCAAATATATATCACCAAAATATTTCATCTGTTTCAAATTTTGGATGCATTTGATCAAATTAAGAGGTACAAAAATTCATACTCCCTTATCTTCATTGTGCTATGTTGTTCCAAAAGCGCCATGTCTAGTTAATATATGAGATAGCAGAGGGGTGAGCATTCTCATTGGTTGCATTTCTTGCTTCTTATTTGCACATATTTCTGCATTTTACTTCGCCATTTTTCTTAAGCAGTGGCTACCAGTCAGTAAGAACTGTAACTGCATCCGATCTTGAACATATTTTTAAAAGTAAATTATTTTTCTCTCACATTTCTTACTTTTCCACTTTGAGACTTCAATGCTGTTTACTTACTTTGTCTTACTGAGAAATGTTCAAGGAAAATGGAAAAAGGCAATAAAAATATCAATAAAAAAGACAGGATATAAATCAACTAATAAGAAAAATTCCGGGCGAGGCGCTCCATCGTACAGCCTATGAAAGTTCTACGCTCATAAAAACTGATTGCATGTTTTGAAGGAAAATGCAACCCTTTTCTGCTTTTGAATTTAAAGGCGGTGGAGCTGCAATCAGAGCAAACCTGGTTTGAATCGCACATTTTATTATTTTTTATTTTATTTATTAATTTAAAAATTGCCTTTATTTTTGTTTTTGTGTCATTGTGTTTTTTTCCCTGTCTCTCTCATGGGCTATTTATGAGTTTTGATTTTGATTCTTCTTGCCTTGATGGAAAGACCCTCGGGGGGGGGGGCACCTCGAAATGAGGATGAGATGCTTCCGGCATGGTGGTTGGATCTCGCCAACCTGGAGAGTACACTAATAGGTGGGGGATCTGGCTCCTCCCATCGATGACGGGACGTACTTCCTTCGGGGAGGGTTGTACCGTGGCCGGTGACGGCCCTTAGGAGTCAACCACAGTTCCCGCCAATTGCTGTTGCGGCGGTCCGGTCATTCAGTTTTATGGTTTAAATCCGTGTGCCTTAGGGCGGGTCAGAGAGTTAGATGGTTGACTTGCCTTGATGGAAATACCCCTACTTTGTTGAGTATTCCTTTTAATATTTATTAAAGTTTATTTTTCTAAAATACAGTTTGTGAGAAATTTTCTGAAAGGTTTTTATCATGAAGTTTTTTGTGAGGGATAAATTTTTATTAATTAATTATTACATGTAAAAAACGGCGAATGTTACAGATAATTTACTACACATTCTTGGATAAGCATTATCGAACGAATTGCTCGAAGATGGGAATGCGTGTGGAGAGAGTAGCTTCGATACTTTATCTATTGAATTATCATTTCACATAATTTTCTGTTGACGGAACTACAAGGAATAAATAACAATTTAAATGATACTATATCTTATTTCAAAATTTTTCAGAAAATTTAAATGCTTACGATATATGGATGCATTTTTCTCGTTCCATTTATAGTAGGGAAATTTCTTGTATTTTAACTAACCTAAGTCGTAAATTTCTATTTCATGTGAATTCTGATGATTGCTAGATTAATTGTACCATCGAGACCAAGACGAAACTGAAGATGCGTGAATAATTATATAAAATGCGTGAATAATTATATAAAATACGTGAATAATTATATAAAATTTTGTACAAATGAAATATAATTATGAGATAATTTCAAGGAAGAAATTAAAAAGGATGATCTTTGTAGAAACTATTTTCAAGTCATTTGTAAAATTTTTGAAATACAACTGCGAATCAGTTTAGTCAAGACGAAACGGAAGCTGATTTTTCTTCAATCATCTTCAGTTTCGTCTTGGACTCGGTGGTACAATTAATCTAGCAATCATCAGAATTCACATGAAATAGAAATTTACTACTTTGGTGAGTGATTGGGACTGGAGGAATGACTCTTAACTTTCACTAATTATTTTAAATGCATGTTTTACTCTATACTCCTTTCAGTATTTAGTGCATTCTTCTGCAAAAAAGTTTATATTTGATTCAGTCCAGTCTGCGAATTATATTTTGCTGTATAGTATCATTTGAATGGAACCTCGTTCATTTAATTTAAAGCACAAGATGATAAAAATCCACTAGTTTCTCCAGACAAAAATCCACCTGTTTTCTCTATTTATATCTTCATTGCAATATTTGTCTCTCATCTAATTGGTTTATTAATTGAAAATGTTTCATACTGACCATAGAATTCATTTACTTCACCCGGATGACCTTTTCTCACGTCACACTGCTCATTTACGGCCAGAGAAATGACCAGATCCCTAAAAACAACTGGAGTGATTTTCCCAAAGCTTTATCGCATATTCTCTAATAAAATTTTTATCCCAGAAAATGTTTTACAAGGCATTGGTGTTCAATAGTCACCACATTTGGCGTGGATTTAGCACTTTTATCGAATGTATCGTGGCATCCTTGGCGACTTTTTCGGGGATTAATCCTTGACATGCTGTTAATATACTACGAGAAAATCAAATTTGTGTTTTGAACGCGTTTTTCCAAACCAATTGAAACCAAAATATGGTACAAAACTACACTTGTAGTCAAAAATCTCGATATGTTTAAGTCATTGTGTTTTGGTTATCGCATTTACATGAAAATACAGATAGACAGATATTCAAATCCTTATTGGATTTAATTCAAAATTTGATTCGTGTCTATCTATAGACGTATAAAGACGTTTATAAAAGTATCAAATCTATAGACCTGATACACTATAGATTTAATACATCTAACTCATTGCGTTTTTGAGTTATCGCTTTTATATGAAAGTACAGATAGACAGATTGTCAACTCCTGGTTGGATTTAGTTCAAAATTTGATTCGTGTCTGTCTATAGACATGTAAAGACGTATATAAAAGTATCAAATCTATAGACCTGATACACTATAGATTTGATACTTTTAACTCACTGCGTTTTTGAGTTATCGCTTTTATATGAAATTACAGATAGACAGATAGTCAACTCCTTGTTGGATTTAGTTCAAAATTTGATTCGTGTCTGTCTATAGACATGTAAAGACGTATATAAAAGTATCAAATCTATAGACCTGATACACTATAGATTTGATACTTTTAACTCACTGCGTTTTTGAGTTATCGCTTTTATATGAAATTACAGATAGACAGATTGTCAACTCCTGGTTGGATTTAGTTCAAAATTTGATTCGTGTCTGTCTATAGACATGTAAAGACGTATATAAAAGTATCAAATCTATAGACCTGATACACTATAGATTTGATACTTTTAACTCACTGCGTTTTTGAGTTATCGCTTTTATATGAAATTACAGATAGACAGATAGTCAACTCCTTGTTGGATTTAGTTCAAAATTTGATTCGTGTCTGTCTATAGACATGTAAAGACGTATATAAAAGTATCAAATCTATAGACCTGATACACTATAGATTTGATACTTTTAACTCACTGCGTTTTTGAGTTATCGCTTTTATATGAAATTACAGATAGACAGATTGTCAACTCCTGGTTGGATTTAGTTCAAAATTTGATTCGTGTCTGTCTATAGACATGTAAAGACGTATATAAAAGTATCAAATCTATAGACCTGATACACTATAGATTTGATACTTTTAACTCACTGCGTTTTTGAGTTATCGCTTTTATATGAAATTACAGATAGACAGATAGTCAACTCCTTGTTGGATTTAGTTCAAAATTTGATTCGTGTCTACACGATAGACGTTAAATTTGTTTACCGAATTCTATATGTCTAGTTTTCTTCGTTTTGTAGTTGTCGTGTTTACTTATATTCGAACAATCAGAGAGACAGTCTTTTTATGAGTGGATTTTATTTCAAAATTTGATGAAAATTTGCAAATTTGATATAAAGATCATGCACCAAATTTTACCCATCTAGCTTAAAGGATTTGCCAATTATCTTTGTCACAGACAGACATACGGACATTTTTCAACAACTCAGGGAGGTCTAAAACTTGACTATTTTTTGACGATTACTATACTTTCTCTGTACTACGTATACGAGAAAATAAAAACGAGAGTGATATTTAATGAAGCATTTATTGTATTTTTTAATATGTTTACACCTCAATTTACTATATTTACTTAAATAAAATAAACATTAAAAATTTAAACAGAAAATATAAAGCGAAACGAAGAGTTCCATGCTAAAAATAAGGAGACTTTTATCGATTCAATCATTGCCTCATAATTCTTCTCGAATTTTAGTGTTAATGAATTTTCTGAAATGATTGAGATGATGATGTTTTTATGATTTAGAGATTAGTATATAAATTTAGAGATTAGTACACAAACTTAGAATACAAATTTAGATTGAGATTTAGTATACGAATTTAGAACACAAATTTAGATTGAGACTTATACGAACTTTGAACACAAATGTAGATTGAAAGTATTTAGAGCACAAATTTAGATTGAAACTTTTTATACGAACTTAGAACACAAATGTAGATTGAAAGTTAAGTATGCAATATTTCCATTGTGACTTAGTATACAAACGAACTCCCCTTTTAAACAAAGGAAATGTCATTTGAATCCACATTGTAAGAAATAAACTTTTTTTTAAAAAATTTGAAATATTAAAGTTAATTTACCAACCTCCTGATGCAAAAATTTAAAGTTCCAAAATCATTTATATCATTTTCTAGCAATCCATTCCATACGGCCTTTTTCTCAACACCACACAATGCAAGGTGACACATTCCATTTTTCCACACATCCCGCGATCTCAAAATTCCTGCTCTCCTTTCTTTCCATCAGGCCCGAAGCCACCTTCCGTCGGATCAATCACTGCCTAGACAAAAGACGCTTTTTCATTGGTCGACGCCCGACGTTATTTTTATCCTCTCCTTCCTTCGCTTGTTTATTTTTGATCCCGCCAGAGAGAGAGAGAGAGAAGAGCAGAAGGAGAAGGGATGCGAACAAAAGGATGAGGGAGAGCACATATCATTTTCTTGAGGGGCGTAGCTTCGCTCCGTGTTGATGGGCGGGGCCTGAAATCTCTGCAGATCAATGTTTTGCTTTGCTCTTCTAAACGGCTACTAGGATGAGAACAATTTTTGTTATTTATTCCTAGTTGTGTTTGTATTTTCTTATTGTTTTCTTTTTCTTTTCTGGTTTCTGTCCAATGTTTTGAGGAGGGTTATTGTTCTTTCTTTTATTTATTTATTTAGAGGTTGCAGTTTGGAAAATGTAATCTGGAAAACTTGGGATGTTGTTGTTGTTTTTTTAAATTTTGCTTTGTTTTATTTTTCGTTTTCGAAATGTGTCGTTCGTTCAGTTTTATATTTCCTTTTAGCGTACTAAATTAGAAAGGGAGGAAGAATTCTGGCAATGGAAAATTCGGAAGCAGAGATTTCATTTACAGCGTGCAGATAGAGGCAGATAAATATAAAGTTCCTTATTCTGGTTGTTCCTAAAATTGATTCACCTTTTGCCGTTAGCATTCTTTATTTCGGATTTGCGTTTGGACGAAATATAAAGATATTAGAAAATTCAAAATCCAAGTTTGCTTTTGGGAAGCAACTGGCAGATGAAAAAGAAAAAAATTATAACCAAATACTGATCAAGAATATGCGGTTTCCAGTTCTGCATTTTAAAATGAAGTTTATTGAAGATTGATTATTAAAAGGAAATATGATTGTCACAATAATGCGATAATAAGGAATAATGATAGTCATTATAATGCGATAATAAGGAATAATGATAGTCATAATAATGCGATAATAAGGAATAATGATAGTCATAATAATGCGATAATAAGGAATAATGATAGTCATAATAATGCGATAATAAGGAATAATGATAGTCATAATAATGTTCAAAATAAATTTAAATTTAAATTTTTGAATAAATAGAAAAAACTCTATTTGTTCAAATTCATTTAGCTCTACCTTACTGCATTGCAACCATTTAGTAACATCAGCATAAGTGAAAAGAAATTTAACAGTGACAGGTTTCTTCTTGAGGTGTTGGAGTTCAGTTGAAAGTTATAAGTAAATTTATTGTTGATGAAATAGCATAATAAATCTAAAAAATTTAAATTAATTATATAATTAGAGTTTCAAGCCGTAATTAAATTAATTAAAGTTCAATGCCTTATAGTTAAAAGTCTTAAATGCTTTATAATAACTGGAAAAGACAAAAAAAAAATGAGAATACAATAAAACTCGATTATCCGAACTCGTTGGTACAGTAATCGCAATGGGTAATCGACAACTTGATTAATAGAAAATAAATTTAAAATTATGGTTTCTTTATATAAATCGTTTTCTTTATAAAATCGTTTGAATTTTTATATCAACATTCATGAAGTTATGTTCATTTTTAAATTTGTATAATTTTTGTTTCTAAAGATGTTTTGCACTTTTGAATGTTAAGTTAATTTAATGATTATAGTTCAAAACCTTATACTTAAAAGTCTTATAATGTTTTATAATAACTGAAAGTTCAAAAAAATCAGAATACAGTTTAAATAAATTATCCGAACTGGAACCGTAACCACAAATGATAACCGACAACTTGATTAATAGAGAATAAATTTGAAATAATGGTTTCTTCATATAAATCAATATCTTTATAAAATCGTTTGAATTTTGCATCCACAATTATTTTTAGAAAAATTGCATTCATTTTTATATTTGCATACTTTACATTTTTAAAGGTATTTTACACCATTAAATGACATTTTCTCCAATTCTGCACTTTTGGTAAGATCTTTCTATGGAAAAATCTATTGAATTGAAATCTAATGCATATATTCTATTGCGATTTTTGAACTACAGAATATGAAATTTGTTCATTTAAAAATATTTTTTTACTATTTTAAGTCTTTATAGGGACATGAGAAGTATGCTAACCATCAAATTTATTCAATGTTTGTATTTGGCTGGTTGGCATAAATTCTGACAAATGTTTCAATTAGATAAAAGCTTAGATGTTTCTGTGCCTTATCTCACACAGAGTGTGAGTGTGGTGGGCCTTGATTAGTTATTAATTATCTAATTAATCATTTAATCAAATTAAATTGATCTAATAAGTTAAATGAATCACTTTTCTTAACCGAATCTCATTTCTAAAAAAGTATTTTGATATATTATGATTAGGAAAAAATTCCCTTTAATGGGTTAATGCTTCTTAATGTGAAAACAAAATCCTATTATTTATCCATCGATGCACAGTATTTAGACCATATAGAAATATGGTTTATTTTCTTTATTCAAGAATTAGGTAGCATATTTCTAAAGCCATCTGCAAAATTTTGAACAAATCATTTGATGAACTTCTGAAATAGAAGGTTTTTTTGAGTTATACTTTTTTTTGGCAAACCAAACAAACAAAAAAAGCAAAACAACATACCTAATCATAATTAATATGTATATTGAAATCGGCTCCAATGCCAACTTTGCCACCCTTTTCAAAATATTTAGAGATTTTTATTAAAGAATGAAATCAATCGATTTTCGGTTACCTATGAACTGATAAGACCTTTGTTGATAGAGTTGCATATACAGGGTGATCAAGAAATAACAGGAGGTGTTCAGAGCCCTGTAGCGTGTTATGTACTGGACGAAATATAACAAAATTTGGCTACCATACACAATAATATTTTGCTTGGATCTTCACTTACCCAATATTTTGTTAATAGAATTACTAGAGTATATATTATATTGTGTAGGCGTAAATCTGATGGATGTATCGCAAATAGTTTATATTTGATGCATTTACTTCAGTTTTTCAAAACTTTCACGATGTACTGTCCAATTACTGTGTCCAGGCATTCCATGCAGTGCCTTATGCCTTGTTCGAAATCATAAGTAAAGGGTCAATCATATGACGTATCAACGATCATTTTTACGAAAATGCATAAGTTTATAAGAAAAATTATTTAAAAAAATGCGTTTTTATCGGTCATCGGAGATCATAGTAAATAGGCTTTTATTCTTTGAAATAGCAATATTTGTAATCAATAATTCTCCAAGAAACAGCGTGTAAAAAACTACAAATGACTACATTATCGATCGATTTATTTGTATTACGTCATTATCGATAGATGGCGGAATAGAAATAGATGAAAATTTATTAATAATGCTAATTTTGAATGAAAAAATTATCGATTATCGCATATCGATTATTGGAAAGAGGGAGGGAGAGCAAAATTCTTTTCGAATGCTCCCGTCCCTTTTTACAATAATCAGGATTATTTAATTGTAAGTAATTAGCTTGAATTTGAATTATCCTCATCACAATACTTGCTCTAAAGAGAATTAAGTCTCTGAGATTATTCTAAAGAGAGTCATTTCAGAGTTTAAAAATGAGTTGAAATTATTGTTAAATATCGCTCAACTTCTAAAAATATTGTCATGTGGCATTAGTGTATTTCTTTTCAATACTAATAGTAAGAAATATAAATTAATGCGTAGAAGATCTTCCTGCTTTCATTAAAATGTTATTGACTGGCGATTTATGAATTCATATATTTCTTACTCACTGATTTAACTGATGAAAGTGAATGACATCACTGATAAAAGGAAGTTCAAAGTTTGAACTTTTTTCAGGTCGCAATGCTTGCTGATTGTTTGACGTTTAGTTCGAATCGTGGTAGGTTTGAGACGTTTTTAAAGTTGTCAGGGTTTTTTTCCCGCTTACTTTAAATTTAGGTTGCGGCTAAACATGCGGCATCAATCATTTGTTCTGACCCACCCCCTATCAAGAAAAAATATATTTATTGATTTTTAACATCCGTCGTTGTGGTTTGGATAAAATATATATCGTTTCATTTTCTAAAACGACAATATTTATCTACGAGTCTCTAGATTCATATTCATTCAGATCAGTGTTCTCCAATTGTAGTAAATTGAAGAGAAGAATTTTTAATAAGAAATATTAATACTATTCTATTATGTTCGGTTTATATTATGCCATTTTTTTTCTTTCTAAACTTTCATAGATTGTGTCCTAAACTACTTTGTAAATTATCTTTTACAACTGAAACAGACTCTCGGATTGTATTCAATGTTAAATTGTTCAATGAATTCAATGGATTGGTTGAATTCAATGTTAAATTTTTCAATTAATTCAATGTTAATTTTTTCAATGAATTCAATGTTAAATTTTTCAATGAATTCAATGTTAAATTGTTCAATGAATTCAATGTTAAATTGTTCAATGAATTCAATGGATTGGATGAATTTAATGTTAAATTTTTGAATGAATTCAATGTTAAATTGTTCAATGATTTCAATGGACTGGTTGAATTCAATGTTAAATTTTGCAATGAATTCAATGTTAATTTTTTCAATGAATTCAATGTTAAATTTTTCAATGAATTCAATGTTAAATTTTTCATTAAATTCAATGTTAAATTGTTCAATGTATTCAATGTTAAATTTTTCAATGAATTCAATGTTAAATTTTTCAATGAATTCAATGTTAAATTTTTCATTAAATTCAATGTTAAATTGTTCAATGAATTCAATGTTAAATTGTTCAATGAATTCAATGGATTGGATGAATTTAATGTTAAATTTTTGAATGAATTCAATGGATTGGATGAATTCAATGTTAAATTCTGCAACAAATTCAATGGATTGGACGAATTCAATGTTAAATTGTTCAATGAATTCAATGGATTGGATGAATTTAAGGTTAAATTGTTTTTATCATTACTATTAATACTTAGTAGTATTAATAGTAATTTATTATTTTTCTCATTCACCAAGTAGTCTGTAGATATATTGGTCGCTGAAATAAAAAATTAAGGAAACTTCAATACGAAATTTTCCATTTATTTGGTTTACGTGTATAAGTCGGCACATTATCCGCAGATTACGGCATGTAAGATGAAAAAATCATTCAAAACATTTTACGAATTGCAAGCAGAACTTCCAAATTTGTAAAGTAAATTTCCTTTGATTAGAAGTTGCTCACTAAGAATGAGTTTTTCAAAATTTTATTTAGATTTTTGATAAGAAAATAAATCAAAATGTTGATATTTTTTTCTTAATAATTTCGAAAAATACGATTATTATTGTACAAAAATAATTTTTTCATTATTTAAAAATACATTTGTGATATCAGTTTTATTTCCATAATTTTATTCTCCAATTTAATGAAAATTTTAATTAGTCATTAATTAATTTATTAGTCTTTGTTTAATTAGTTTTACTAGATATTTATTTGTTTGTCCCATTTATGTTAATATTAAATGCAGTTTTTTGTGTATGGTCTTTATCTCTTCTGTATAATTAAGAATGAATTTAATAATAAAATAAAGATAGATCCACCAAGACCAAAAACTTTATCATGTTGTTAAAATTCGAATTACGTTTTCGAATATGTTTCAAAAAGCATCCACAACAACAATAACAACAAAAATATTTAAAAGATATAAAAACGCACCTATTTCTGTGTGAAATAATCTTACAACAATTTCATTTTCATTTCATAAAAACGAGAATTCTCTAAATTAATCAATTTCATTTTCGTCACTGTTATTAATTTATTGATCACGGCTGGAAAGTCAGGTATCAATAAGCTAGTAATAGCAATAAATTTAAATAATTAAACTTCAAAGGTTTTATTTGTATAATTTTAAAAGCAGTTTTCAACCAAAGAACGATCTTTAATAGAATATTTTCGCATTCAAATGTCCTGATTTAGAACTTAATATTTAATTTTGATTCCGGTACTTTTTAAAAACCCATTGCGTCAAGACATAAAATTCATTCTTTCTCTAAAACGGAGTTACAAATAAATAATTAATAATAATATCGATAAAAACATCACGTTTTGGATACTCATAAACACATCATCATGCTACTTATAAATGCACTGATAAACTGACTCCTTTTTCTTTCACCTCGATATGCAGTTGAAGAAAGATGGCATAGCTGTTGATCAAGCTGTCAGTTTTTATCTTCAATTTAATTTTATGCAACTACTGATACATTTTTGACAAATGATTGCAAAAAAATTAAATATTTTACTTTAATAAAAATGTTATTTTTTTCGTTCAAGAACATATCTCTTATATAACAATGTAAAAATATAAACTGAAATCTTTTATACGTTCATGAAATGTTTTATATCAGACCTATTTTAAATATATATGTGTGTGTGTGTGTGTATGTGTGTGTGTGTGTGTGTGTGTGTGTGTGTGTGTGTGTGTGTGTGTGTGTGTGTGTGTGTGTGTGTGTGTGTGTGTGCGCGTGCGTTTAACATCATTTGATTCAGAATTTCACCAACTTAAATATGTGTTTATTGGAATTTGAAAATTTTGTTGCATTTTAAAATTATAAGCTAAAATTTTCTAATTTTTAAACAGATCAACATTTTTTATTCATAGATGGCAGCATGATAGATTTGATTATAGCCCCGAAAATGTAGTTAGGAATTTAAATTTCTTTCTTTTCTTTTTTCTTTTTTTAATCTTTATTATTTTTTTCGACTTAATCTTATAATTTATCAACGCAATACAACCTACATTTATATATATGGCACAATTGTTTTGTACTTGTAATGTAACACTTTAGAGGCTGTTGCATCAAATAAGTGCTTAGAAATTACTTTACATCAGCAATAAATTAATTGCAAAGTAATAAAAAAAAATTGATTTTGGTAGTTTGGCTGTTCCAATCTAAATATTAAAATTAGATATCTACATATGCTTAATATTGTTTATTCCTTTTCAAATGGCAAATCAGTTTTAAGAGGTTACGATACGATGATTAACCATATTCCGTTTAAGAATTATTAATTCTCTAAGTTGGTCCAACGTGTAAACAAGATTTTGCCAATGAGAGCAAAAAAAAAAAAAAAAAGTATATTTTCTTGAAATAGGATCAGCGAAAAATATGTTACTGCTTGTCAGGAGAGTTCTTCAACCGGAGGGCACCCAGAAGCTCCTGGTATGGTGATTGGTTCTCGCTACCAGGATGGGTATAGAAATGGTATGGCCTCGACTACCCCCCTATCGATGACGGGGTTTACCTCCCAGGGGAGGGGTTATACCTTGGCTTGTGATAGTCCTTAGGACTCTGCCTCAGTTTCCCGGCAATACTGTCGCGGAGATCCTGTCATTCAGATTTATGCGTATGCCTCGGGGAGGTAGGAGTAGTCATTTATATGATCATCAAAAGAGTTCAAGGTGCGATAACGAGATATCATATTTTCCATTTATCTACAAACCACTCACTACATTACTTTTTGTCTGATAACAAAAATACTTCATTTGTTTAATCCAACATCGGAAGCTTATCCACCAGAGGCCAAAATTTTACTCAAAATAAAAAATCCACTGTACGAGTGTAATTTTTATGAAGCTTCTATGAACGAAGGCATGATATCATCATTGTCTATGAATGACTTTAAATTCCTTCACTACCCATAAAAACAATCATTGGGAACTTTTTCAGTGCACATTTTATATTAACCTCCCTTTTCCTTTTTTTTTTATCACTTGATTTTTCTTTGCTTTGTGAGAAAATAAAGTTTAACTGTATACTTAATCAGATTGGCTCCCTTGCGGTGGTTTACTGCTACTAATAATAATCCATGTCGTGGCTGGTTCGTGAGTGCCTTGAATAAATAGGCAAATAGAAAACTTAACAACAAATTTATTGCAGATTCGTTCGAGTTACTCTGCTCAGTAACTCCTTCTCCTCCAAGAGCAAACATTCGAATGACATCACTCTTTTAATTACACTCGCGCTAGTTCTATGAACGTTTATTTCCTAACACTTCAAAATCCAATCACTACAATCCATTTCCCTTACATCTTATACCCTGTACCTCTACCCTACGCCCTATTTTCCTATACCTTATGCATAACATTATACACTCTCTTGATAATCTATATTGTTATGGGCAAATAAATGCATTTCTTGGGAAATGTGTACACGGACTTCACATAATCTTTATCTTTGATTTTTATGAGTTGATCTGTGGACATCTTTAAGATTTATTTCATTCATTGATATATTTCTTTTATCTGATTGGTATCATAATTTTGACTCACCCTGTATTGAATATTACGCCATACAAATACCCTTGCTAATGTACTTCAATAATAGCAATCAGTTTGAAAAGTGGGATAAAATAAACCTTTAAAATGATTTTTCTCTCAACATTAACTGAAAATCCACTTTATCCGATTTTATTTAAAGCCAGATGAGCTACCGATTCCAACCTATTTATTTTAGAGAATTCCGTACCCATTGCCAGAAGGGTATACGAATCAGATTCATCACGTAACATTCGGTCCGAAACAAATTTCTACTCCACTGCGAAATATTCTGTAGGTTTGGCATCATTTCCATGCTGGGATTAGCCAATCAAGGCACGAGCCTTCTCACGAATCTAATTTCTCTTCAATAAATTCACACCTGGCAAATTGCTCGATGCCGTCGCTGTCGGACAACACTTCATTCAGTCGATGTTTAATTTGATTAGACAGAAGCGGGCTGCTTTCTCTAAGCTTTAAATCCGAAACGCAGTTAAATTTCTACTTCGTCTTTGTAGCAGAGAACAATTTTCCGCTGACCCAATGCGGAAAGTTTTAAAACGGAGCCGAGTCGGAATTAATTCGTTTCAGACTCGGAAAGCTGCTTTGTTCCCCTTTTCCAGTCTGATCAGTCTGAAAATGAGGAGAGTTGAGAGTTAAGCGTCAGCCTTTTAAATGACGTCGCTGATTGCTTCGTTGTCGAGAGCGATGGTATCTGCAATGACAGAGGGCGGATAGTTTCTGTTGAAGTTTATGCTGGATTGTATTCATATTTATTAAAGGCAATGACAAATTAATAATAAGGTAAAGCGTGTTATATATTACGATACCAAGTTAAGTAATCTTAAATATAATTCAAATGTTTTAAAAAAAATAATTGAGACATTTGGACTCAACTTAGTTTTTATCTCCACAAATTGGCATCTCCAAATCTGAAAATTTAAATATACCTTTGTTTAATTCTAATATATTATTATCGAATGGGCTTTACTTTTATCAAATTTTGATAAATTTTCGAAAATTTTTATCATTTTCTGTAAAAGAAACATTTAATGTAATATAATCGATGTTAAAAAATTTTCCATCCATATTTTCATTTATTTAAAAATAACATATCGTTAATTATATTTTATTGCTACTTTATATTATTTTGATAACAAAATTTCTCTAGTTTATAGTCAGGTAATGCTAATCACATGTGACTGAAATTTGAATAAGACCAATCTATTAACTAATAATTAATATAGTATTTATATTAATGTAATTAAATATTAAAATATATATGCCATCGGAAATCTACAGCAGCACAAAATTTCAAAATTAGAATTTCCTCAGAAGACAAATTCAAGACTATTATCTAGAAATTTTAGCAAGATGTTTAAATCCAGATTATCATCTTAACATGCTGAGGATTGGAAAAGATGAGTCACTCTTTAAGATGGTTCTAACTGTAAAATTGCCTGCTTAAACATAATTTAAGAGTAAAAATATTGTTACGGAACTTCCTCCGTAAAGTCAATGGGTTCGCTTGTAGTGGGTGATTGTTGTTATACAATCAATAAGCCTGAGGAACGAACGACGATTTTATTAACACGTAGACACGAATACAGACGTCAACCGTGACACATAAGCAAGTACACTTGCAACAAATAGTAGCCCATTAGTAGTAATCGATAGCTAATATTAACCACAGTACACAAAGCTACTACACACACGACTCGATGCTGCTTCTATAATAAACTCCAAGATTCGACACATAGCTCAATTCACCAATCGCTTGAGCTCCACGAAACGCTTGCGCTTCCCTGGACTGATCCAATTAATTCGTCTTTGATTCACTATGCCATTCTAAACCTTTCGACGACGACTATCTTCGACTTGGACTACGGACCTTTTATAGTTTTCCGGAGCTCGGAGAGACTGTTCTGGAACAATCAAGTATATCCCAGCTTATATTTGTTCTATCGGCAAAACTCTTGAAGATTCTAATATCATCTGTTCTATTGCCAAAGTCGCCAAATAGTCGCCAAACCTGGGGGTCACTAATTCAGTATTCGATCAGCATCCAATAGAGCTGATCGTAAAACGGTTTTTACTACGATGGAACTAACCACTTTGGGAAGCAACATTATAAATTCGTAACAATATTAGTGTACCTCAATTTTTATTCCCAAAACCCTTTTACATAGTTAATATTTCGACTGAAATTAGATTTCCGCTTTTATAGTAATTACAAATTTATATCAACATGTTCCATTTTTTTATGAAATAGCACAAATATCAATTACTTATTTTGATCACATTGTATCGCTTTTATTTTCACTGACTGGTAATCATATGATTCCTCGTCACAAAAGAATTAGGTATTTTCTTTCAAATACAAAAACAAAATCTTTTACAAAAATAATTTTAAAAGCATATTAATGAAACAGTAATTAGAATATAAAAAAATAACTACCTTTACTTTGATCTCAGAAAGTTTGCTATATTCTGATATTTTAATTCAAAATTATACAACTTTCTAATACACTACTAATATAAGTTAACTATTTATTTAAAAAGTGCCAACTGTATTTTGAAAAAAAAAAAAAAAAAATTATCCTTCAACATTTTCATTTCAGCTTGAAAAACTTATGTTTATTTATGGTGAATAATTTCTAAATAGGAAATTTTGAGATGGCAATAAATAAAAACGTTTTTTCTTCTGTAATATTTGCAACAATAATAAGTCTTTTTTTAATGCAATTTTATTTCACTTAACTTACTTCATGTTTGCAAAAATAGAATTTTGAAATCGATTTTTTATTTATTTGATGATGTGTTAATTTCATGAAATTTCTCTTCTAGAGTTTGATTAGCATTTAATTTCATTTTGATTCTATACGCGTGGTGCCACCTGATGACGAATTAGTGAAAAACTGATTTCAAGGTTCTATAATCGTTATAATAATAATAATAATAATTGACAAAAAAGAGAAATAATAATATTTTTGTAAGAGTGGTTTAAATATTATTTATTTATTTAAAAAGAAACTATGGAATCACAACTAATAAAAAAAATTGATTCTGCTCTAAAATTGACAACAGAAATGAAGCATTTTTCTTAATGTTTTTATAGGCCCTTCGGTGTGCAGTTCGGAGGACCCTTGCTCCCTGTCCAGCGATCACCAGTCCCCTTTGCAGCATGGCTCAAGTAGCCTGGCAGTGGGTAGCGATAGTAGTACCTCCAGCGAGCACTTGACACGGCCCAAGCGCATGCGTACTTCATTTAAACACCACCAGCTTAGGGCCATGAAGTCCTACTTCTCCATCAACCACAACCCCGATGCCAAAGATCTCAAGCAGCTCTCACAGAAAACAGGACTTTCTAAAAGGGTCCTGCAGGTCAGTATCCTGCCATCTTTGAACAAATAAAATGAAATTGTCAGAAACCGATTTCAACTTGTTATGTGCTAATTTGAATTGAATATAAAGGGCGGCGTGCTATTTGGTTGATTGTATAAACTATCTGCAACTGAAATCCTTGACTGAGGGGCTGTCATCACATTTAAATTTGCCTCTGCCATTGCATATATCAACTAGTATCAAAAATAACAAAGAATGATAATTTTTCTAACGTTGTGTTTCCTATTGGAAAAGTAGTATGTTTTAGTAGAATCGAGAGAGTAGTTAAGGGAGAATTCAGAAGTTTCATTTTGCATTTTTGTAGATCATTTCCTACTATCTGTTTATAGTAAAAAATAATTTATAAAAAATTACTCATTAATTTATAAAAAATTACTCATTAATTTATAAAAAAATTACTCATTAATTTATAAAAAATTATTCATTAATTTATAAAAAATTACTCATTAATTTATAAAAAAATTACTCATTAATTTATAAAAAATTACTCATTAATTTATAAAAAGTTACTCATTTTCATATGTTACTCACTTTTATGTATAAGAAATTGCATGTTGTTAATAAAGTTTTACCTGCGAGATTGTTTTGAAATTAAATATAATAAATGTCCCGGAAACAGGCTGATAGTCAAATGCGACTAAATGAAATTGTCCAAATACATCACACATATCTTTGTGTTGTCGAAATGAAATTGTCCAAATTAAGCACATTCCAATACGCCTTAATTTTTTTAAGTTAAAAAATATATGGAAAATTCTTGAATTCTTATGAAGAATAGATCTACTTCTTTCATCTCAAACATCTGCTTATTCCTCATTAAATGGTATTGGATACTATTGCAACGGATTGAATACCGATGATTGATTAAATGGTATTGGATACTCTATATATAAATTGCCAACGTACCTGGTGATACACAAATCACTCTTACTTCTTATTTTGGAATGGCAAAGTCTATTTGAAGCAAACCATTGTGCGAATTCAGACTGCTTCATTGAATGTTATTACAGCTGCATTGAATTCAGTATTTTACTTAGGTAAGTATTAGAGGTGGAAAATATTATTAGAAATGCTCTGGAGAGCATTCGCCGTGTCACCAAAATGTCCATTCAGTCAAAGAATAGGAAATTTAATGGAAATCAGAAAATAACGTTCAAGTAGAAAACTCATCCACTTCAAAAAGGTAGATCGCGGTAAATGGGTAATTACTATGACTTGACAATGGAAATTGATGTTAGCATCTCCCAAAACAATTATTTTAAATGGTCTCATCGTTAGACTCTCAAAAACTTATTTTTTTAAATAATATCAATTTCATTCTCGTACAATTTTTCTTTAAAATGTAACAATATTTTATTAATTCAATTTAATACACAATTGGTATGTTACCATATTAGTTTAATTATTATAACAGAATTTAAACTTATCTGTTAAAGCATCCGTGGCATGCTTTTGCCAATTACTAGCTTCGCAAAAGGATTTCTATTTCGTAATATATACACTTTTTAATTTGCATTAAACTGATTCATATGATTGCATGTTTTTGTTCGTATTAAATAAGAAAGTGCATATATATATATATATATATATATATATATATATATTCTGAGTATGCTAATATGTTCTGAACCAATATATAATTGAATGTGTAAAAATTTTCTATAGGTTTGGTTCCAAAACGCCCGGGCAAAGTGGCGGCGCAACCTGTTGAGGCAGCAGAGCCAAGGTCCAGAAATCGCACAAGACTGTAAGCCCCTGTCCGAGTTGGCGTCTCAGCCCCAGTTCTGCGACCCATTCCGCTTAGGTTCCTCTCTTATGGACGTCCAGCCGACGCCCATCACTCAAGAAGAGCAGAACATTCAGACCTTTACCAACCTACTGTAAATAGACGATGCCGACTCTCAAAATGAGATTCGGTGAAACTATGGACGAGTCGAATTTTCAATTCAGGTTGTTCAGCTCAACAACGAGCCGGTGGAGAATCTTAACATTGAGCTCAAATTGTGAATTCACACTGAAGAGTGTGTAAGTGTAGACGCACTGCTCTAACTGAGAAAAAATTATTGTGTCAAACGTGATTTTTATTCAGTGGCAATACTTTTTATAATTAATCATCAATTGATATCCTCATGCAATAACGGAAGCTAAATGTATTTGTTTTTAATAATGACAGGTAAAAGAAGTCTCAACTCTAGTAAGTTATAATTGCCCTAATTTCGATTCTCAAAGCAGAGAGATTTAAATGAATGATTTAATTTCGCTCTCTAAACTGAAACAGGAATTTAAAAATTTTTAACCAAAAGCAATTTTGTTTTAAAATATTTTTTTATTGATGTTTTATGAATAGAATTTGATCAAAATATCTTTAATTAAAATTTTAAAGAAAAAGGAAACTTCTGTAAAATTTTTTGGAACTCTACTTTGGGACGGTGCACATAATTTGTCTAATTTTAACGTTTGCTCATTTAAATTAATATCCTATTTTAAAGCAACACTAGAGTTATTTTTGAATGCTCTTCGTCTCTTTGAACTGTAATCAGATGATAAGGACGCTGCCTGTATCTCGTCGCATCAGCTGTATTATTGGATTCAATTTATTTTACACTTTTAATTCGCGCTTTCATTTTGAAAGAATAATTTTCTCACAAACAGAAGCTTTACTTTGAAGAATTACTTTGGTTTATTAGTTTCCATTCAGCGGATTTTTTTTAAAGTTACATTTTCAATAATAATCGATAATTTATCTATCTCTCAATCTATATTTAAAGAAAAAAAGTTTTCAAAAGCGCTTTTGTCGGTGCCAAATGCAAATTTCTCCCCTCCCCTTTTCGACTTCATTTTAGTGCCAAATGCATTGACCAACTGATATTGATTTTTTTTAAAAAAATTATTTGATACAAAAGTGGTCCGGTACCTAATGGATAAATTTACAGAAGCAATAGTAAATATTCAAATAACGAATTTTAGGAAAAATTTATTTTAAAATTCCACAATGAATTATAAATTAAAATAAAAATAGAAAAAAAAAATTAAAATAACAAGTCCTACTTTTGAATCCACAATTCAAAATATTTTTTTAACTGTTTTTATTAACTTTATTTTACAATTAACTGCTCATTAATATACAATTGCAATAGTAAACCCGTATTGGATAAAATAATGCTTATAATAATGGTATTATATGCATAATGCATATAATATTTTTTCATATATTATAAAATATGTTTACTTAAAAAAATGATTCATAAAATATTTATTTCTAGTTGTTTTTATAGTAAAATAAGATTCATTTGTATTTACATATGCATTATCTACAGCAAATATTGTTTTATATTTCTTTGACGCAATTGTCAAGAATTTTTTTATTTTACTACTGTTATTGTTGTTATTATTATTCGGTTAAAAATCTTTACAATTTATAAATACATCACGTACTTACTTTTGAAAAATTTTTGTTTTCAAAAGATAATAATTTTAGTACTTTTAAATGCTCAATATCAAGTATACATTTTGTGGGTTTTGTATGTTCTTCGAAAGGTTTCTTAACAAGATTGAATATATCCATTTTACAGGTGGTTATATTTAGTTTCGCAGAAAAACTAAGAATTTTGATTGACTTTATAAAGAGGAAAATATAAGTTTTGATTTAAAAACTTATTAAAATTAGCCAAATATAAAAAAAGTGTTAGAAACAGAAGAGAATATATTGATTTTGATTTTTAAAAAAACAAAATACATTCTTTATAAATTTGTTTTTGGCTAGCAAATGAATTTATACTTAAATAATTTGATATAATATTTTAATTTTTTTATTAATGGAGAATAAATTGTTCTAACAATAATTTATAATGCAAAAATTGTTCCTTGTAAATAATGTTTGTTCTTAATTAAAATACTTTGAAAACAATACTTTACAATTGAAAACAATGTTGACAAAATTGTTACAAAATGTTAAACAAAACACAAAAACTATCATTTGCAAAGGCAAATTCTAAATTATCTTGTGCCAACTTGTAGTTATATGGAATTTTTAATTTGGTTATGAAGTTATACCATATTGTGTCTATATATGTAAGAATTAAAAAATTCCTCCATAGAATTAAATACGCGATTGAATAGTGGTCATAAAATCCAAATATGTTTTTTTTTTTCTTTATTGGAGTTGAGATTATTCAAAGTTGAAGGAAATACAAAAAATTCCTGTATTAATAAAAACTAATAGATAAAGTGAATACAGCAAAAGAAAGCAATAATTTTTAACGCAATATAAATTACTTATTCTTCTTCTATTAATTTACTTAATTTTCCCTCCCTTCATTCTTCTTATTCATCCATATTATTTATACATTTATTTTGATTTCGTAAATGTTATGATGGAATTTCCATCTTTATGATGTATCTGCAATATAACTTTCTTTCAATAACACCAATATTTAATAAAGAACATTTAGTTCAAGCAATCTGTTGAAGTTATCTAATGTAATTAATAATTTTTAGATTAAAAATTTCAGAAAAATTTATTATTAATATTTAAAGTTTTTGTTAAATATTACTCAATAAATAAACTACTTAATAATAATTATAATTTCAAAAATTTCAATAATTTTTTTTAAATAATGATTTCATTGAAATAAGTAATTTTAATAAATAAATTTTATACAGCATTTTGTATGCAATTGTTCCTTAAAATTTAAAAGTAAATCCACAGATGAATTTAGTAATAAAAAAAAATATTCATTTAATCGTTATTAATTCATTATTATAGTTTTCTTATAACTTTATTTTTCATTTCGATATACAGTACACTCCCGATTATCCGCGGAATTGGGTGGCACGTCCGCCGCGGATAACAAAAATCGCGGATAATCCGAAAAAAGCTAAAAACGGGTATAGCAAAAAAGAAAACAGTCGTTCCAACTTTGAAAAATCGTTTTATGTACAATGAAACGTAAAATAAACAGCAGGAAATGTTTAACTAACGCTTAATATTTTAGTATATCACTCAAAACTGACCTAAAATGCATTTTGTTAGTGAAAACAGAAAAATGCTTTGTATTTACGAGAGGCGTCAAGGATACACAGAAAAATTAATACATATGTACTGTTTTAATACTGTAATGCATTATGTAATTACAAAAGCATAACTGTAAAATTGCACCTTTTTGAAATAATCAGTCCAAAAAAAAAAAAAAAAACTTTGTGCGGCAGGCGCGGATAATCCGCACCGCGGATAACCCGCCCGCGGATAATCGGGAGTCTACTGTAATTAAAATAAATTTGTATTTTAAACGCTGTTACAAAAGGAAATTCAAGCAGTCGAGAAAAAATGAGATCGGCAGATAAATTCAAATTCGATAAGTACTATTGCATAAAAAACTATAAAAATATAATCAAAATTAAATATTTTTCACTGAATATTATTATCACAGGAGATCTCAAACAATGGGTCGCGACAGAATTTGAACGTATACATATCACAATTCCTGACTCAATACATTCTAAACATACCTAAGTTTCTAAGCAATGGAAAAATGTTGCCCCCCCCCCCTTTTTTTTCTAAATCCTCTCTCTGATCTTACCATTATTACTCTTTTATGTTATTTATATTAAAACGTCGAAATGAACCAATTATGAAGGAAATAAATTTCACTTTGCAGACATTCCCAAATGGCACTAGGTTCAAAATATTTGTAATTATTTATTGGTGGTTTTCGATTTCCATATTTATTTTTGACTCTGTACCTAAAACTACATCGGATTGGCACATGATAAAAATTAACTATTTGAACGAAAAATTCAAATCATATTTATTTGAAAATTAGCTATTAAACGGAAATATTCAGTCCAGATTTACTATGTTTACTATCTAATTACTATAGCATTTTATTCTCCATTGGTTATATTATAGCAGTTATATGTCAGTATTGTTTTTAAAATTCAACCCTTTGATAAATAAGGTTGTAGCTTTCATAATAAATAAAATGTCTTCCATGAAATATGGATTATTCCACGATTTATTAGAAATGCGGATAAAGAGATTATTGATTATAATAAACGAAACGATGATGTAAAGGAACAAATGATGAAACTAATTAAGCTTTGAATTTTGTAAAACTAACGATTCAATGGTAAAGTAGGATAACATTTATCCTAATCCTTGAAATTATAATTAACTATACCCTGAGTATGATTCAAGTTATTTTGGTCTTTGCCAGTCATTTTACTTTTAAATAATCAATATATATAATTAAAAGATATTTGTTTGCTATATTATTACATTTAAGAATTAAATTAAATTTTTAAAAAATCAATTTATGCTTTAAAATGATTATTATATTTCAAAGAATAACCTCCAAATTAAAATTTTTAGTTTGGAATAAAATTACATTTTTAATAAATCAAAAATTTAAAAAAAAAACAATCTAAATATTTATTATTAATATTTTATGGTTGAAAAAATACTGTATGTTAAAAGATACCATTGAAATTCTTGTACAGTTGTACTACAGATACTGGTCAAGGAATTATAAACTTTGGTTCAGTATTTAATCGAAACCTTTTTTAGCCGGAATTAAAGATAGACATGATTCAACAAGGTACTGGAGTACATTGAATATTAGGCTTCAGACAAACAAGGGGTAAGGCCCTTCATGTCACACAGTATAGCAGTTAAATGTGTCCTCCCAAATTTTTCAAATTTTTTCTATAGGGTTCAAATCTAAAATTTAAAATATCAAGGGTAGTTGCTAAATTTCAAGAATCAAATACCCATTGTTGAACAGCATCTGTTCAATGGATTATGGCATTATTAAGTTCTGAGAAACCATTATGAATGGGGGGGGGGGGAGGGGAGCCGAAATTGCAGGACTGACTTGAATGGCAAGAATTTTCCTTTAATCCTTGAATGATACCTTCAAAAAAGAGCAAAGAAACTGCGTCTACAAACAGTACAGAACTCACACCATTAATCACAACCAATACTTTGAATTATTCTGGACACGTGCAGTTTACGTGGTTCACGTGTTAGCATAGTTACGGTTTCATAAACGGTCACGTGTTTCTGATTCTCAGGCCAGTATCTGTATATTAAAACTCACAGACGAGATTGAGCTTTTGAAGAAAAGTTGAATTGTTTTCAATTGTTGACTCGACAAATGCAATAAAAACACGTGTTTATGTCAACTACAGTGAGGGCTTTCCTATTTTAATGTTTTGTAAAATGTCTTGTTTTGATTTTTGTTTGACAATCTGCTTGTTTTTAAAGCAGTGCTATGATTTGTGTACATACTGTTACGGTATGGTTTGAAACTTTTTTTTTTTACATATATACAACCGCCATGTTTTGACGACGTGCCATAAAAAATAAAATGGCGCTGTATTTGAATGTATGTGTGTGTGTATGTCCCATTCTACCATTCTGTGATGTGCTTTTACAATTCTATATTTTGTTATAGGTTGCAGAAACTTTCTTTTATTCCCTTTCTTTTGTTATTATAAATGAAAGACGACGTTATCTGTATTGAAAGATAACCAAATGTATAAAAAAATTGGAACTGGAAAAATAAATAGAAATTGCAGTTTATTGTCTCGTTTCAGTTTCTTGTCTCATTGCAATTTCTGTGTTTCATTTTAAATTATGAAATTTTTATTAATTTTTTATATTTTTATATAATTATTATAAAATATATTTCGATAAATACTTCAATTTTAATTATAAGCAGAAATACTCTCTTTTTGATTTCCCTTGCGAGACGTTCCAGCTCAATTTTTTAAAAACTTTTACCCTAAAAAAGAAAATTGAGTGTATTATTTGATTGATTGTGACAAAAACATCACACATATTGATTGTGACATAAACCGTATTAATAGGAAGGTCACATGCAGAATTCAATTTACCGTATTTTTAAATTGTCCTTTTCGTACATGCGGCATCTCAAAAATGTAGAGCTATCATTTATTTTCTTAAATAATAGAATTAGACATAAACTTTATGATACAAATTTTAATTAAATTAGGAAAGCAAATACATGCAAATACTTTGATTTCTACTGAAGTAGATGATAAAAAATTAAATTTTTATACGGTTCTATGGTGAAAAACTGGTAATTACTAAAATACTTCCTTTATATTTATCTTACAAACTTTAATGGAAAATTCACTATTAGCCACTTGCACTGGAAAGCCTTGCCATACACTTTGAAATCCTTTTGTAGCAAAATCGTCAATCACGTGCTGCACACGTTGGCAGGCAAAGATCACAGAAGTAAAAAAGATGTCCGCGACCCGTCAACTGAGTTTAGTTTAGTTATATTAACGTCCCGTTTTAAAGCAACACTAGGGCTATTTTGTGATGGACCTCGTAATTTTGAACCTCGGTCAGATGACGAGGATCATTATTTTATTATTTTATCTGTACATCTATAATCCTCTTTTTGGGGACATCATATATACACAAATAAGCAAACTGACAAACAGTCAACCATTTAACTAGTTTAGATAAAAATTTGGCACACATTTCAATTCAATTTCTATTCTTCAATTCAATTCTGTCAATTTCTCTTCTTTTAATTGTTTACCGTCACTGATTAATAGGTATAATAAAAAAAAATGAAGACCACTTTATTGCTTATATTATCTAGTGTATTCTTTTCTTTTATTTAATTCATTTGAAAGAAGGGTCTGTAACTATTGATCGTTGTGTTTGCGACTTCAGTTCTTGAAAAAGCTGCTTTCGTCAATTTCTACAATCATTTCTCAAAGTTTTGCAGAAGAATTTTTTATCACCCTGTATAGAGAGATATCTTAAAACGATTCTACTGCTATTTCACGATCATCTCATCACCTGATAATGTCAATATATTAAGGACATTTCGAAAATACATTTAATTACCTGATAAATTTCAATGCATACGATTATGCATATAATAAGATAATGTAAGACCACACCTATCAAATCACATGTTTAATATTTTAAGTAAATACATTCAACCTCGTATGGTGTTCGCCTCAATTTCTAACTGAAAGTGTCTTATGAATTTCAAATAATTAAATAACTAAAATATTAAAATAATACGAATAACCACCTCATGAAAAATATTATTAAGTAGAATAATATTAAAAATGTGTTAGTTAAGTAGAATAAATAACGAACGTTAAATATAAAAAGCATATATTCCAAAAAGAATTATTATGCTAATGCATTTTATTTGATGTGAAGAGAACGTGATATCACTTTTCAAATAGAAGTCGTTTCCAAAATCTTCAACTGATATGCAAAATCTGCGAAGATTAGAAAAAGAGACACATATTAAACACATGTTTATTCAAATTTGGGTTCCTTTAAAAATGCTTGTCATGATAAAATAGTTTAAATTCAAGCATTTGTTATTTAAATTGTATTCATTATCATCTTTTTCGCCACAATTTCACGATTTATATTTAAACCAAATTTCATTGCCTGATCCATATGATTATATCTCTCAAAAGGAAATAATTTTAAGGGGACGGTGGATTTTGAAATAAGCAAAAATGAACGGAAGTATGAAATTTCATTTTTATTGTTTTATCACTAAAGTATATATTTATATTCAACTAAAATAGATTTTATAGTTCAATAAAATGTAGACTTGAAAAGCCTAGAGAAAAAATAGTCCAATTAAAAGACTTTTCACAGAATGATATTTTAACTAGATTAAAACATTTTTAGATATTTAAAATTTTTAGTTCACGAAAGTATAAAATTCTTATGAAAATTCGGCGCGCCTGCATATAAATAGTTTAAAAAAATTAGCATTGAATTGGAATTACAAAATTATACACAGTTTTCTTCGAAATAAATTTATATAACATAATAAGGAAAAAGTAAATTAAAAATTAAAGCATCTGAAATATTTTGAAAATTTTAAAAAATTATATAATATCTAATTTTTTAAAAATAATATGTTTCGTTTAAAGAATTTTTTGTTAGATATTTCATGTATATATTATTTAATACATGCACAGAAAATAATTCATAATCCTAATCATAATAATTCGCAAAAATGCTTAATAGATTCCACTGTCCCTTTAAAGTGAATATATATATATATATAGAACAGAAAAGAAACATAAATCTAATTAGTGATCAAGAAATCAAAGAAACATTTTCTTTAGAGAATTTAAAAACCTTCAAATTAAGTCTCTTCAAATTCTTCCACTTAAATTTTAAAACTTAACATTTTTTTTTTTTTTTTTTTTTGCGTATTTTCGATGCCATTCATTTCCCCCTTATACTTGATTTATTCAGGAGTATAATTTAGAATTTTAATTATTTAGCTTCGCAAGTTTTAAAAAGACATTCATTATATTATTATTGTTGCTGAGTTTGAAAGACAACTTTGAATTAAATTGTGGGGTTCACAGATATATTTTTATGGTCATCTTTTAGTAAATTGAGATGAAAACATGTTTAATCACTGCTTCCGGATATAAGTTAACACTTGAATCTAGGTTTACAAGCTTTGTAATGATTGTGAGAATAGGCTGTTTATTATCAACGTAGAAAGAGCCGAATTATTAAATAAGCAAAGTTGACGCCAAGAAATCCCATATCTAAAAGGTTAAAAGATTTTTTTTTTTTTTTTTTTTTTTTTGCCTTATTTTTAGGATAATTTCATTTTTGACATCCATTATATTTTCAACAGCCATACATTTAAATTCATTCTCTTTGAAAAAAATCGAACATATTTTAAATTTTGAACCATTACTAATAGAATTTTTCATGCTTTGAAATTCTTATTTGTACGATATAACCCAAAATATTTTGCTATTGGCTTCCTGATATAGTAGAACTTAGTATTGGACTATTTTTATTGCATTAAAAATGTTCTACAGCAATTAATAGTGTATTTAAAGTTACTTTAGAAGTCAGTTTTTTTTCTTTTGTACATAAGACACTGAAACTAGCTCTCTGGATGCTGCTTTATTATTACGTATTTTAATATTTCAGTTTGTAGTAATATTAAGTATTCAAAAATTAACTACATAGAGAATACATTAAAAGTAATAAAAATCATGTGGCTTCTGTGAAAGGACCCCCGAAGCTTGCATTGCTTCTAGCTTTCCCCTACAAGATATAAAATATTCCTGAATAAGCACTAGAATTCAATGAAAAGTAAAACACCATAACTAAAAGTTAATTCAATAACGACTTACAATATTTCTATCCTAACTCAGGAGCATCATAGTATTTTGAAAAACTGAACTTGATGTTTCAAAAGCGTTAAAATTTAACCCATATAATACTATTCAATATATTATTTCATATATTATTAATTTATTTATTTATTAATCTTTAAATAAATTCTTAATCCATTTACACAACATAATTTTCACAAATTTTCATGATTCTTTTAGTACATTTAAATATTTATAATAGAAAAAAAATTTCTGTGACCCGTCCTTCATTAAAAAAAATGCCAGGAGGTATAATTATTTTTGCCGTAATTATAGATATTACTAGACATATATTTGACAGATCCTCCGTGGTATCGAATTTCGATAAGGCAACCTTCCGGCATCGAGTCTGAGACTTTATCAAAAAAACAAATATTTAAATAAATTTGTAGTTGAATTCAAATGTAATATTAAATTAAAACATATATATATATATATATATATATATATATATATATATATATATATATATATATATATATATATGTTTTAAAATCTAATTTAAACTTAATTAATTTCCAAAGTTTTATCTTAAATCAGCTCATATTAACTTTATTCTAAAATGCTCTCTTATTTCCTGAACCAATTCAACCTTCTTTAATTAATTCAACACGAATTCTGAAATTGCTGAAGACAGCAAGTTCCACACTCCGAGTGAGGGATAAAAAATAGTCTATCTAAGGGAATTCTTTTTAAAAAATACCTGGATTCCCCTATATAACGAGTAAAGAAGTAAAGAAACGACGTAAAGAAATCCCTATCAAAAGTATATAATCACGGGGAAAAATATTTTATCTCTCTTTTACGCTTCTTCTGTTCTTGTATTGCTGGTGAACGAACTCTTCTACAAATGCGCCTCTTGTACTTGTCTTTTGGTGCCACGTTATATATATATATATATATATATATATATATATATATATATAACCAATCTAAAGTAAGAATAGTTTGAAAACGAAACTGAAATGAAAACGAAACAAAACAGTTTCGAAATCGCAATTAAAAATTATTACCTATTCAAACTAAAACCGGAAAAGGAAAGAAACTTCATAGTATTTAGAGAGCGCAACTGCAGCTACTTCTAAAACACAGATGAATTGATGCAAAAGTATTAAAATCAAGTTAATAGGAAAATCAAATAAACCAAATAAAAAAGAATCCGGCCTGAAGACTTTTTCAAGGGTCACCCTCAAGCAGGGATTTAAAGAAAGGGATTTTTTTCTGTGAGGAAATCCAGACAAAGGTCTAATAATGATTCCTCGTGACCCGAAAATCCTCTGAGATTAGGCCCAAGAGATATACCATTTTAACAGAAAGGAAAATACAAAACAACAAATTAGAAGAAAATAACCACTACAAAGTAAAATTACAATAACAAAAATAACAATATAGACAAAAATATCATAAAATAGCACTAACAGGAGAACGAAAAGGCAAGAACTTACCATCAGCAGTCAAGGAAATTTTAAGCTATCGATTATGATTCCCTCTTTTTAAAATACACTAACGGTAAATTAGATAAGAAATTGTAGGCTCCCAGCGCCATCTATTGAGTGATCTAATATGCAAGGACAGATCTATTTTTATTTAAGCCAAAGGTTTAATCCCAAACCATACCTTGTTTAATTAAAAAATTGACATTACAATAATTTCTAGGAAATTCATTTTTAATTAAATTTTTAATGAGGTTGTTTGATGCTTCAATATAGGAATTTTTATTATTGCAAACCCTTTTTGATCCTGTTAACTTGTGAGAAAATTAGATTTTTGAAAAATTTTGAGTTTAGATTGGAATGGTAGTTACATAGTTTTGTTATTTTAAAGTTGAATTCATCCCTTTTATCGTATATACCAACTATTGTTTTATCATTAGCAGTTTCGATTTTTAAATCCAGAAAGGTAGCCTCAAGTTGATTTTTATTTCTTTAGAATTAAATCTTTTGGATAGCAATTAGTAGCAATATTAGTATTGTCGAAGTTAATCAAAAGTAGGTCATCAATATATCTCCACCCGTTTATTAAATTGTATTTAATTATTTTTTTCTCTTTATTTTATTCTTTGTATATATATACATATATATATATATAATAAGACAAATTCGGAATTCGTTTCAATTTATTTTTCCACCGGAGGGCATGATTTGTACTCTGGGTGACTGATGGAACGCGTCTAGAAAATTTAACTGATGTTTAACATTACTTTCGTCTTTTTATTGTATTTTGAAAATAAATTTCTGTAAATTTATAAATGCTTTATAGGTGCAGTGCTTTCGTGCTTATTACTATTATTCTCCATAATCATATACCATGTTTATTTGACTTTAATAGCATTTTAGTTTGGCACTGTGGCCTAAAAAATTAAATTCAGTTCATGGTTTGACGCCAAAACTGTCGGCTCCCATCAAATTTTGGATCCTCTCTATCAAAGTGCATTGAAAGAACGGAAGAATATAAAAAATGAAAAGGAGGACACTTCCGCTGATGTTCCATCTTTAACCATTGGGAGTTCCTTTGGGAGTTCCATCTTGTTTTTTTTTTCTACTCTTTTATAGAAAAACGCCATCCATTCTTCAACGAAATCAAATTGTTTTCAAAGATCATTCAGACAGTTTCTGCTATAAAAGAATCATCCCACAACCACTTCCGAGATTAAGTTCTCCCTCTATCCAGTCATTATTCTCCAAATATAAATCTCAGCTTACAATATCCCAAAGGAATAAAAATTATTACAACTTTTTTAATTAAAGGAAACAAAACTATTTCCTGGCTCGCGCCTGTGAAAAATGATGAATTTCATCCTCCAAAGTTTCAGCATTTTGATTCCCTCGGAAACAAAAACTACAAGGAAAAAATGAAGATTCGAAGATCCTTTTCGAAAGTGGAAATAAGTAGGAAAAAAAAGCAACTCTTGGCGGAAAGTGTCTTGATTAACGGAAGATTCTCTCATATCTGTCACTGTCGTCTCAGAGTGCGATGCTGACTCCTTTATTTTTGCCCCCGATTAACCCTTGTACGGCTGGAAGAGTGCTCGGCTTTTTGTCAAAGGACTTCATTATCGACTTGTCAGTTTGTGTATAGCCCTCCCTCGCACAGCGCAGTGTTTACTAAACTGAATACCACAGTCAATCAGACACGATAATTCGTTTTAACGCAGCCGGCTTTCGTATGTTTATTTAATTGCCGAGTTATGTCACTCGAATGCTCACACATCCGAAGATGCGTCGAGTTTGAAGTGCTTAGAGTAACGGTAATGAAATTCTATCCGCCGGAATAGCCACAACTAGCCTTGAATGTTTTCTCATTTTTTGTTTGTGTAATTTATTTATTCAGTAGTTGTAAAGCCAGTTGAGACAGAATCCAAAATTTTCCAACATCGGTAACTACATTAGTTTTTATTGCTATTCAGTGCAATAGGAGTAGCATAGTTGAATTCAATTCAAATTCATATGGGATTTTATGGTAAACAGCCAGATTGGATTGTTGATTTTATTGGCACAAGAGCCTGAAAAGGCTATGCGCTAAAAGCTAAACAGCCAGAGTCAACCATACTGCACAACATATATGGTAATAATAACTTTATAGATAAAAATTTAAAACCCGGAAAACTGGTCTTCTCAAAGATTATTAGTGGAAGAACAAACAGTGGCGGATTTCCAATTAGGTGAATTAGGTAGCTGCCTAAAGCCACAGCCTTGAGGAGTGGTACAGACAGTTAGATTTTTTAAATATTAATAGTTAAAGTGCCAAATGAATAAATGTGTGATAAAGGTAAATTATAATATTATAGGAAAGCCATTTATACTAAAAATATTACATTATCACTTTCATTACATTCACTTTGTTATTACAATATTTATAAAAGCATAGTATTGGTTAAAACAATGTTTTGGCGAACGAAGATGCAGCACAATCATTAGTCAAGATAAATAAATAACAGTCTCCCTCAAATTTTCTTGAACACTCTCTAATAAAAGTGTTATCCTTGAAAACGCCTTCCATGGTATTGCATACAATAGTTACGAAGTATTACGTGAATTTAACATTTCTACCGAATCGATCAAGCGATCCTTGGCGAGTTTGTCGTCGATTAATCCCTGGCATGCGGTTTAAAGTATCCGAAAATCTAAATTGGGTATTAGAAGAATTCCTTCCAATCGATCGAAATAAAAATTTGGCATGGAATTACACTTGTAGCAATGAAATCCCAAAACAAATTTGATATATTTAAATCATTGAGTTTCTGATCTATCACGATTACATATTTCTGAAAGTATAGATCACCACACGGTCGACTGTTGTTGGATTTGGTTGAAATTTTGATAGATGTCTACACGACAGATGTTAAATTCCTGTACTGAGTATTATCTATCTATCTTGATGTTTTCGTTTTACAGTTATCGAGTTAACGTATATTCGAACAACCGAACAAACAGACTTCCTCTGAACTAATTTTGTTGAAACTTTGATATAAACCCCAAAATTTAGTGTTACGACCATGTACTGAATTTCAAACGTCTAGTTATCTTATCTATTTTTTAAGTTATCTTTGTCACTGATGGGCAGACAGAGATACAGATATTATCCAAAATGTATTTGTCATACACCTGAAGGTCTAAAATGTGAAGATTCATCAAAATATTGATTTCGAAATTTTTGACAATTACAACACTGTCTCTGTACTTCAGGCCCGCGGTGGCGTGGTGGTAAGATCTCGGCTTGTGAGCCGTAGGGTTTCAGGTTCGAGACCCGGTTCCACCGAGGAACCGCCGTGTAAGGGGGTCTGTTGCACGTTAAATCCGTCATGGCAAACGCCCTCGCGCTGGTGTGGAGTGGTGAGGGGGGTGCCAAATCAGATGTCGTCCTCGTCATCTGACCGCGGTTCGAAATTAGGAGGTCCGTCCCAAAATAGCGCTAGTGTTGCTTCAAATGGGACGTTAATATAACTAAACTAAAGTCTCTATATTTCATATAAAAAAAGGTTAAAAAAATCAAAGATTTATGTTGTAATAAGTAAAATATGGTTAAAAGGAAGTCAAAATTGAACATAAAATAACATGTTATAATGTCATGATTAAAATAAGGATGATACTAATGTAATGAGTTATAAACATTGACAATGAGGTAAAGGGTGACTCCTTATTTCTCAAGACTACGAATTGCTAATGATCATACCAACAATGGAAAAATGAAAGATAGAAGAACATAAGAATATATATCAATTGCATCTCAGAACTGTGTACTGTTTGTCGATACTCTGACTTTCAGAACATAGTATGGTCTTTCAACAATATAATACGTATGAAGAACTAATTTTGTTACAAATATCAAATATGGACTAAAAACGCATAATTCCTTAAGGATTTGAGAAGGATTTTCCAAAACAGAACCCCATGTTCTGTAAGACCTTGAAAACATTTCATTCTAAGTCGATCGGAAATCTTGGTGATATTTGAAAACACTATAGTCTGTGTATTTTCTGCATGCGGTTCAAGGTCACATTTTCTACCTCGTTATTGGTTGTCTGGTACCAGTAACGCAGTAGAAAATGTGACCTTGAACCGCATGCAGAAAATACACAGACTATAACAAAGACAGGAAAACTTAAAATAGAGTAAGCAGGTTCTTTCTGGAAGTTAGATTAATCCGATGATCTCTATGTAAACATATAATGTCTCAAAGAAGGATTGCAAACATATTTATATGATATCATTTTACATGGCAGAGACTTCTGAATGCAACGTTAATACATTTGGGCATGCCAATATGAGAGTTGAGGTAATACTGATATTTACTTTCTCGTGTTTCAAGTATAGAGAATGTATTGTAATCGTCAAAAAATTCGATTTCGAAATTTTGACGAATCTCCACATTTCAGATCTTTCTGATTCGAAAAACGCCTTTTTGGAAAATGCCTGTCTGTCCGTCAGTCTGTGACAAAGATAATTTAAAAATTCTTTGACCTACCCAGATGAAATTCGGCATATGGTCTTTGCAGCACACTTGCAGATTTCTAACAAATTGTGGCCAAAATTCAGTCAGAAGAATTCTATCTGTGTGGCTGTTTGAATATAAACTTACTCGGTTACTGCAAAACGAAGAGAGCTAAATGGATAATATTCGGCATACAGATTTAACATCTACGGTGCTGATTGCTGATTTTGAGCCAAATCCATCAAGAAGTCTGTCAGTCTTTACTTTCGGAAGCATGTAAACGTAATAACTCAAAAACAAAATGAGTTCAATATATCAAATTTGTTTTTGGGATGACAATTGTAGTTCTGAGTCACATTTTGATTTCAATCGGATGGAAAAGACGTCTGAAATACAAATTCAATTTTCGGGTGCTTTTAACCACATGCCAAGAATTCATCGCCAAATATAACTCGCCAAGAATCACACGATAGATCCAGTAAAAATGCTAAATTCAAAGTTTTATACTTCAGAACCACTCAGAATGTAAGACGTTCTCTGTTTAACTTAGGTTCATATTATTTTGAGGGGCATGGGGTAACATCTTTGTTAGAGGGTACACGAGAAAGTTTTGGGAAATCGCTCCCATTGATTAAAGGTAGTAATTCTTGAAGATGCTACATTACAGAATTCCATGAACAAACGCCGGACACTGTTTTTGTTCCAAACGTGAATTCAAACAGTGTTGAAAGCATGTATCTGTGATTTGTTTATAGAATATAAACAATATAGAGTCCTAAAACTGATACTAGGCCTTGATACTTTTCACTTGTATCAGTTTTGCGTATCTGATAAAAAGTATCTAGATGATACAGTATCACCAAATTCTACAAGTTACTCAATGTATCCTACGTTAATTCCTTCATTTAGTATGCCGAGATTACAAATTGGTATCAATCGAATCTTAAACTGATACTGAGTCTCTCATTTTTGCCTGTATCAGTTTTGCGTATCTGTTAAAAAGTATCAGGGTGATGCAGTATCACCAAATTCTGCAAGTCACTCAATGTATCCTATGTTAACTCCTTCAGTTCCAATACCGAAATTACCAGTTCGTAATAATCGAATTCTAAAACTAATACTGAATGCCTGATACTTTTTGCTTGTATGAGTTTTGTGTACTTGATACAGAGTAGTTAGTTTAATACAATATCACCCAGTTCTAGAAGTCACTTAGTGTATCCAATATAAATTGCTCGATTTTTGTGACAGTGGTTTGGATATTGAGTTTCTAATCATCCACTAAATAATGCAATGAAAGCTTTCAGGATTTTTTTTTCGTATTAGATGACAGACAAATTGCAAAAATATCTGTAAAGTCTATGTTTTTTGACGAATTTCAAATAATTTCCAAATAAACAATGAAAAATTATGCAATATATAATGGGAGTAACATTACCCAAAACTGAAAAAGCAAATGTTTGTCTATTATTATTAGTCTAAACAATACTACATTTCTCGAAGAAAATAAAGGGGGGGGGGATATACATTCGAAATCCCACATACAAACGTCAATCTTTCATGTCATCTAACTTCCCGGAAAGGGGTCATTTAGCAATCTTCAGATCAGATTGTTAAGGTAACACATCTTATCAGACAAATGTGCTAAAAAGGTGAAAAACACAACATCCTTGTTTTAGAAAAAGATATTCTTCGAAATGATTGGAGGTTCATTTTCCAGAATGATATTATTGTTACTAGCTAATTGCTGACCAACGGGGGGGGGAGGAATTCAATTCCCATTTCACTACAACAGCTGTTTATAGTTATTATAAGAGGTTTCTGTGAAATAAAGGATAAAAGCATGAAACATTAAAAAAATAAAACAGGAAAGAAAATGCGAAATAAGAACGTGAGAACTTGTGCAACTTGAACATGTAATAACGAGAAATCATAACGAAACAGCTCTGGTTTAGAAAATGGTTCATAAACAAACCGTTAGGAACATGGATATTTTTATTCTAACAATTTCTTTTTTTATGTGGAAGGAATTTAAATAAAATAAAAAGCAGGGAAGAAAGCATGTGGGAAAATGAAAGATTGATAAAAAAAAGGGAAGTCAAGTTCCAAGAAGCTAAAATTCTATGTATATAAAAAAAAAGAAAGAAAGAGAGAGCTCACGGTTACCAAGAAACTGCATCATTTACCCCTACATCTGAAGCCTTTAAAATAAGTTTTACTAAAATACAAAAGTTGACGAGAGACGTGCAAGAAAAAAAGGAAGGAGAAAAAAAAAATAATAAAGAAAAGGAAGAAGAAGAGTTGCTCGGTGTCTAGTTTCTGCATTCCTTTTCTCAGCTCGCAGAATAAAAAGCTCTTTTGTTTCGGGGCGGGGGATGAGGAGGAAACGCGATATTTTAGAATGTGTGAAGCTAGCTATGGAATCTGCGAATGGAAGCTTCTTGGGTGGTGTATAAAAATGCTCGCACAGTTTTTGTCTCTCTATTGTAGCCTTTTCCTCGGAAGCAAAAATTACCTACAGCTGCAATAATAAGGAACTAAACAAGCGTCGTTAAATTCTGCCGATTGGTTGAATCTTTGATATGAAGTATTGTACTTACTCCCTTCGTGTTTAATAATGTTTACTAAATTTTTTATGGATATTATGATGATTCATAATTTTAACTAATAAAGGGAATTAACCCTTTCACAGGCCCGGATATCATACACCTTTGATAATAATACATACATGCACCGGATATCATATAGCTACCATCATACATACATGCTCCGGATATCATATACTTTCTATCATCATGTATACATGCATCAAATATCATACACCTTCGATCCTCATACATATATACTTCGGTTATCATACACCGTCGATCATCATACATCCATGCACCAGATATCATACACCGTCGATCATCATACACACATGCACAGGATATCATACACTTTCGATCATCATATATACATGCATCGGATATCATACATTTTCAATCATCATACATAAATGAACCGGTACCGTACACCTTCGATTATCATGTATACATGCACAGATTATCATACACATTTGATCATCATACATACATTGCAGATATATCATACACCTTCTATCATCATACATACATACAAACACACACTGAACATCATACACCTTCGATCATCATGTCTGCATACGCCGGTTATCATATATCTTCGGTCATCATATATATGTGCACAGGATATCATACAACTATTATCATACATACATGAACCGGATATTACACATACATGCACTAGATATGATACACCTCTCATCAAACCTACGTGCACTGGATATGATACATCTTCTACCATCATACATACATGCACTGGATATTATATACTTTCTATCTTCCTATATACATGCAATGGATATCATACACCTTCGATCATCATATATACATGCATCGGATATCATACATTTTCAATCATCATACATAAATGAACCGGTACCGTACACCTTCGATCATCATATATACATGCACAGGATATCATACACCTTCGATCATCATATACACATGCATCGGATATCATACATTTTCAATCATCATACATAAATGAACCGGTACCGTACACCTTCGATCATCATGTATACATGCACAGGTTATCATACACATTTGATCATCATACATACATTGCAGAGATATCATACACCTTCTATCATCATGTCTGCATACGCCGGTTATCATATATCTTCGGTCATCATATATATGTGCACAGGATATCATACATACATGCACCGGGTATTACACATACATGCACTAGATATGATACACCTCTCACCAAACCTACGTGCATTGGATATGATACACCTTCTACCATCATACATACATGCACCGGATATCATATACTTTCTATCTTCCTATATACATGCAATGGATATCATACACCTTCGATCATCATATATACATGCACAGGATATCATACACTTTCGATCATCATATATACATGCATCGGATATCATACACCTTCTGTCATCATACATACCTACACACACACACTGAACATCATACACCTTCGATCATCATGCCTGCATACGCCGGATATCATATATTTTCGGTCATCATATATACATGCACAGGATATGATACACTTATTATCATACATACATGAATAGGATATCATACATCTTCTGTCAACATACATGCACCGGATATTACACATACATGCACTAGATACGATACACCTCTCATCAAACATACGCGCACTGGATATCATACACGTTCTACCATCATATATGCATGTATCGTAAATACATGCTTCTTTCACGCTTTTAAATAGTTTGCACATATTTTTATTTTCATTTATACAAAATATACAGAAAGTATTGTGATCGTCAAAAAAATTCTAATTCGATTTAGATGAATCTCCACTTTTTAAACCTCTTGGAATTCGAAAAATACATTTTCGACTTTATATTTTTCTGTTCGTGACGAAGGTAACTCAAAAATGCTTTAAGCTAGATGTTTGAAATTTGATATACACAAAATTTGTAAATTTCTATCAAATTTTGAGCAAAATTTGATCAGAAGAAGCATGTCTGTCAGACTGTTCAAATATAAATTACCATGATAGCTACAAAACGAAGAAAGCTAGATGGATAAAATCTGATTCAAAGATTTACAAGTCACATTTATCAAATTTAGAGAGGCTTGACTTTTTGTCAATCTGTAGTTTCAAAAGTATGTAAAAGCAATAACTAAAAAATGTGATGGTTTAAGCATATTAAATTTGGTACGTAATTTTGTAATTACAACTGTAGTTCTGTGCCAGACCTTGGTTTCAGCCGATTTTGAAAAACAGGTCTGAAACTCAACCTCGATTTTCGTGCACTATTAACTGTGGGATGCAAAGGATTGCTTGCTGAGGATCGCATCATATATTCAGTAAAAATGTTAAATGAATGACAAAGGTTAATATTTCATAATCATTGTACGCCAATGCCAATCAAGGCGTTCTCAGCTTTACTTAAAATCCATAATATTTTGCAAAGGATGGTGTGGTGTGGTTGATGTGGAGATGGGGTATCGGCTCAGGTGTCATCCTCGTCATCTGACCGCGGTTCAAAATTGCGACGTCCGTCCCAAAAGAGCCCTAGCGTTGCTTTAAACGGGACATTAATATAACTAAACTAAACTTAATTGGCTTTAGAAGTGGAAGAACATTCTGGATATGAAAGAGCTATAAGAGGAATTTTCTGAGTATTAACCTATAAGTTTTTAAAACTTATTGATCACTCATCCACAGAAAACTTGATGTAGGTTCGATAAAATTTCGATTATAAAATATTTTTTTTAGAAATTTTTTTTTATAATTTCTTTCAACCCTGTTTTGTTAAACTGAATTCACGAATTCATTAATTTTGTTTAACTGAATACACGAAGAGCGTGCTTTTTTGAGTATAGAGCTCTGATGGAAGGAAGAGACGAACACATTTCGAAGTACTAACCATCGCCTATAATGAATTGCCTTAAGTATGCACCTCTAGTGGTGGATTTAACGCTTTCTTTCTTACACTTGACAACTCATCTCTTTAACCATCTCTTTTATTTCGGGGATATCTTGTCCGCAGAGACAACTTTCAAAACTAATTCAAGATAAATGCCCAAGCATTGAATTTCAACTAAATCCGCCTTCAAATTTTACCATCATTGAATTCCGATTATTTTCTATAATATTCGTACTTCCCTACAGTATCGATTATTGATATTAATTATATTATAATTGGATTATAGATACAGATTCTAAGACTGTAGGAATATAGGAAGGAAAAATAGTATATTCATTATAAATTTTAAACTCAACTTCGAAATTTTCATTACAAATTTTGATGCGTAGTCTTACTTTCTTTCGAGGTCTCAGAGATGTTGTTGTAGGCATTGAGTTTGCAGTCTTTTTCTAAGTTACGAAGTCGATCTTCACTTCATGAAAATATGAATTATTCCTTTAATTTTTAATTTAATTATCTTAGCATTTATGAATAAGCTTAATAAACTCTGCAAATACTTCTAATCTATATATTTCTAAGACATTGCCATTATTATTTATTTATTAAATACTATTATTATTATTTGCTAAAATAAATAATAACAAGTTTTAAGCAAAGATATCTAAAACGATATCTGTAAAGATATCTGTAACATCAAAGATTTTTTTTTTTTTTTCACATTGGCCTTTTTGATTTTTTTCTTTGTCTCTTCTTTTTCTTTTAAGTGAAGTAAATTAGTAAATAGATCGATCTACTTTTTCAAAGTAGATTTCCTTTTTATTAATTTTTATGATTCGAAAAAAAAAAATTGCTTCATAGGATTATTGGGGAAATTCAAATAATTTTGCGGCATAAAAAAACTGAAAGCGAATTATCTGAAATATAAATTCTTCACATTTCATTATTTGACATATCAAAATGAACAACATCAAATTAACAAATGAATGAATTTCAACATTTCCAAAGTTGTGTATTTCGAATTTCTTGATGCAAAAATAATTCTAAATCTGTGGATCGAGTTCCTTGCAGACGGAGGTCTCAAAATCTCTCATATGCCAATATTCTTCATATTTTTCAACATAAGTTTGGGAAAATTATTCAGAAAACACATTTTGAATTTAAAGGTTTCATAAACAATTTCTAAATAATTATCTTTAAATCGATTTCTTTGTTGTTTTATTAATGAGTAATCCTGTTTTGACTACTTTCTATTGTATGAAGTTTACAAAGAGAAAGTTTTAAAACTGTCAAAAGAAATTCAAACTCGAGACTTTGAGCGAGTCTTCAATTTCAGACCTTTCTGAATCTGAAAAATACTTTTTTGGAACTATGTCTGCCTGTTTTGTCTGTGAACACAGTAAATGAAAAAACTCTTTCATTTACCGTGACGAATAAAATTAGGTATATGGTCCTTAATTTATAGATTTCTATCAAATTTTGAACGAAATCTTTGAACGAAGTTTGTCTATCCGTTTATCCTAATTAAGAGATCACGACAACAATGAAACGTAAAGAATTAGATAAATGAAATTTAGAACACAGTTTTAGCATTCAAAATATAGGACCTTATCAACCAAATTCATCTGAGTTTCGGTAATTCATCTGAGGTAAGCATGAGAATTCACAATTTAAGCGTTTAAGATTTTTATTGAATTTTGAAACAAATCTAAAAATTGGCTGTCTGTCGGTTTGTACGCTCACATGCCTTTAAACGCAATGATTCAAAAGCGCAATAAGCGACATTTAGTGTGTATTCTGCTGATTACATTTTTATTTCTAAATTAAATTTTGAAGCCTGATTTCATATTAAATTTGCCAGTACTTGTACTTTAATCATATGACTGCGATTAATCGCCTAAAAATATTGACGAAGATTGTATTCTAGATTCACTAAAAAGGTTAGATTCCCATCAAGGATCGATATTTCGCAACCGTTTTTCGCCAATGCTCTGTATTTAATGCAGAAGTTCTACTTTCCTTTACTATATATTATAAATCACGCAACATTCATGTGTGAAAATAAAAGTATGAGCACTTGAAGCAGCAACCCTTTCCCAAAGTCCACAATTTTGTGTGTGTGTGGGGGGGGGAGACGGCAAGGATAACATCTTTATTAGAGACTATGCGAGAAGGTTTGCGGAGATAGCCCCCCCCCCCCCCGGCTTATTTAATGAATTTGGAGTTGCAAATGATTTTTTCAGAAATAACATTATTGGGGGAAAACTAGGTTTCCCCCCCCCTTTAAAGCAGCAACGGCGAAAAGATCACCAAGAGAGTATATATAATCTTTTCTCTATCAACCTTATTGCTTCTGAAATGGCATAGCACAATAATACCGACGTATTTCAAAAAATTAATAAATAAAAAATAAATAAAAATACATAAATAAATTTTTGAAAAACCGTGCTAGATAAACTAGGGGAAAAAATTAGAGGAAGAAATAAATTTGCAGTGATTGTTGATGTTTAATGGGTGATGAGATTAGATAGGAAAATCGGGAAAATGAAATAAAGAATGGAATTATTTTGTTAAAATAAGAAAAAAAGTTAACAAAGAAAGATTATCTATGCTTATAATAATGCTCAATGTATGTGTGTGTGTGTTGACGCTCTACAAACGAGACTGTTTGACCTACAACAACCAAATTCAGCACATGTATACCTTGGAGGCCGGGAATGTGCACTTCGGAGCGACTTTTTTGAATTTTTAATTAATTAAAAAGTAAGAGAAATTTTGGCTTTTTTCCGCAATAACCTTCAAAAATATTACGGCACAAAATAGATTTTTGCCAAAGGATTGCCTAAAATTTAAACTTCATAATTTTTTGAAATATTGTTATAAACCGAAAAAAATAAATTATTATTATTTATAGCATTTATATCCTTTTAAAAATAAAAATAAAAACTGAATTTTTCATTGAATTCGTGAATTTTTTGTTGAATAATTCTTTGAGATATTATAAATTATGGAAATTATTCTCTAGCGTACATAAGACTTCAATCCCGAACGACTCTGCTTTCAGTTCTCATTTTTTTTTTTTTAGACACTCTTGGATTCACTAAAATACGTCTTTATATTAATTGCAGTTTCATCATTTCTATTTTAATTTAAAAGTGAATTTTACGAGCGCTAGCAGAAAATTAAGAGACGGATGCCGTAATACAATGAACAGAACGGCTTTAGGCTTACATAATAGTATAAGTCAATAATATGACTGTCAAAAAATATTTTACGTAAATACCTATTATGAGAAAAAGTTACATAAAATATTAATTGAACATTTTAGCAAATATTAATACTGGCAAACCGGCTGGTCGCCAAAGGCGGTTAGTTACTAATAAAACACATCCGTTATATTTAAATTCGATACTGTTTGAAGTATACTGGACTGTATAAAAGGTGCGACACTCATTCAATGATCGGGATAAATATTTTTCAGCGGAACGTGCATCTTTCAATAATTTAACTAATTACCAATAAAGGAGCATTACAAATATGTGGGAGAAAAATCAATTTGCTAAGAAAGTGAGTTTTCTCTTTCCTGAGGATTATTAATGAAATGGTGTTGTCATCGCTAATGACGGACCTTCACTCTTATGGGAGGGGCTGGTGCATGAGCCGGTGATAGCTATTTTGCAAATGACTTTAATATCCCTTGTACTGTTCGCGGCGGCAGGTCGTTAAGAAACACTGAATAGACAATTGCCAAATATCAATATTTCACCAAGGTACGAGGATGATAGATATAAAACCAAGGACTAGCGTAATAGACAAAAGATCAAGATGATAGAAATGAATAGATGACCAATTGTTTCTCATTTTGACAGTCGTATAAGGATATGAAGAGCAATAAATATTAATTATTTTTAGCTATTACGATAATATAAAATGAATGCAAAGATGTTTTTGTTATTACTTTTATTCAATAAATCTGACGAACATAATATTAAAATAAATTTTATCATCGTATTTCAAAAAAAAAAAAAAAAAAAAAAAAACCAGCTTATTTTTTATCTTTTATGTTTCTGTAATTTCGCGGACTATTTAAAGGGTTTTCTTGTATATTATAATAGTGTATTCTCACCAGTTTAAACAATAAGCCAGCATTTTAATTTATTCCAAATACATCTGAAAGAAGCAACTAAACTAATTTCAGTTTAAAAGAAATAAGAGAACCTAGTTACAATTAAATTCTATTTATGAAAGAGAAATTCTGGAAAACAGGGTCAATTTCGATAAATTTCTCTTAATAAAATGTAAAAAAGTTTTTTTTTAATTATTTTTTTTTCTTTTAGAAATAATATAGAGAGTTTTAGTCTGTTTGAAGAAATGTTTATTCTTTAACAATATCTAACATTCAACGTCATTCTTTTTAATCAAACAGAAATGAGCAAATTAATATATAAAATCGTTTGCTCCAAAAATGAAATTTCAATACAAGAATAAATTATTATTAAATTCGTAATTGACTTCTGCATTTATTTCCTTTGTTGAAGTTAATAAGTTTCTGAATTTAATGTTTCTGAATTCTTAATAAACATTGAAAGAATTTTCTATTGTAGATTAAATAAGTATAATAAATAATGTTACAGAAATGAAATGCATAAACTTTAAATGAATTTTAAGTGTTTTTCAATTTCGAGTAAAAATTCAAGTTGATCTGTTATAAATTTAAATTTAAAATTGCTGGAAAGCGTACAGGAAATCATTCGTCTGATGAAATTTTTTAATTGAATAATTTTGAAACCTATATGAAAAAAGAAGAGGAAAGAAAATAAAATGAATAAATATTCGAGATATATAAGCAATACATTTATGGTAAGAAAAAAAAATCATTCTGACATTTTATGCATCACATTTTAAATAGGAAAATTTTGGGAAATAAATAATAAATATACAAAATTGCAAAATATTTTATTATCGTCATAAACAAGAAAAAATGTCATAGAAAATCGATTTAAGAGTCAGTTATTATAGCATTCGTCATTCATAAGACTTTATGAAAAATCTTATTTCAATTTCTTATATTTAAAATGTGATATAATGTATTGAGAAAAAAGATAAAACAGTTTTAGTTTTTTTTTAAAGTAATGGGGGAAAAAAAAGAAATTCCATGTTACTTACAAAAATTATTTTTGACGATTTGTTAAAATTCTAGAATTGATAAAGTATTCAGAAGACAGTGAAAGAAAAGAGTATTTTTTAAAAAAATTTAGTATCATATTATTCTATAGTTTAAGATTTTTTTTAAGTATGATGATTTATAATTTTCTTTTTAATACACTGATAAAAATTCTTTATTAAAAAAGGATATTTTGTTATATTTATTATTTCAACACTATATTTACTTTAATTTTCCCACCAAGGGCACCGCAAATGAATGTATGAGAAGTTATCAAATAAATAAGGATGTTATTGCTTCCCTAGAGGATATAGCAATGTTGAGGGATTAGGTTACCTCAACTTCAATGATGGGACATATCTAATGCCAGAAACGTTGGGCCATGACCTGTGAGGATTATTACGTCTCCGCCCTTGATTTCCAATGATTTTGAGACGATAATAATTTATAGAACTAGGTTACTAAGACAGGACAGTAGTTATTCCTTTATATTTATAGTTATTATTAACTATTAATGGTTTATTTTTCTGTAAAAATTTTTTTAATTACTTTTCTTAATAACATGAGCTGTATAAAGAAGTTAGAAAATATGAATAAAAATGGGCATTTATAAAACAAAGATGTTTTTAATTGCATAAGTGGTGTAGAAAATGAGCATTTATAGAACTGTGCCTATATGCTTTTTTGTTAGACGGCCAATATTTCCACCCCTTTAAGTTTAATAGTTGAGGGTGTACTTTATATTTTACTATTGAAAGTATTCTTTTAGGGTTGATTTAATAGCTTTTTGAAAGGTTAGGTTGAAAATAATAGCTTTTTTGTTACCTTTTGAGCTTGTTTCAATAACTAGTATATTGCTAATTGTTTTTCCCACTCCATCTACTGTTACTCTTTTTAGATTAATTAAATTTTTGCTGCAAATAAAAACGCGTTGCCACACTTGGAAAGTAATTCGATGCAATGCCAGATTGAAGATTTGGAATTTTTTTTATTCCCTCATTTTTGTAGACATCGCTAAATTTATTCAAAACAAACATTCATGTTGGCGCTTAATTTTAATAAAATATGAGCCTAACATTGGCTATATATTTTAAAATAACAATAAAAAATGATATTTATCTTCAAATTCGGTAGTTTTCCAACTTGCTTCAGAGACACATCAATTTATTATCTGTTTCTAAGATTAATTTAATTCAAATTTCCCATTGCAAATCTTTGATTCTCACAAGACTGATTACTGAAAAAGTTTCGAATGTATTTTCTATATTAATTAGCAGAAAACTCACAAAGCTCTAAAAGAAATCAGTCAAGCTAAAGCAGAAAAAAAAAAGTAATGTCAAAATTCTCGACTCGGACGCTTATACTTTAAAAAAAAAAATAAATACATCCCCTATGTAAGTTCCATTTTCCAAATTAAGGTTCGAAAAATTTTCGAGAAGCTTAGATTTAATCTCTGTTTAATAAGAAACGTTCCGTTTAAATAAGCAAAGTAAAAAAAAAAAAAAAAAAAAAAAAAAAGCTCACCTTTGCAAAATGGGAAATTTATGTTTTTTAATCTTTTTCCATCGAAGCCTAGTTACTGCATTCTGGAATTTTAAAGCAGTACACGTTACTGCAGAATCCATAAAAGTAATTACGTCTTATTTTCGCATAAATTCAGAAATATTTTGCAAAGCGCGTAACAGTTGTGTTTGCTTTCGCTTTCGTTTTTCTTTGTTGTTTTCGTTTTTTTCGTCCATCTTCGTAGGACGCTTAATGATTACATTTTCGTTTGTCAAAATGCTGTCTACATCCGTTGGGAGTGGAACTAAATGAATCGAATGGGAAAGTTTTACTTGTTAAATTTCAATCGATAAAAATGATGAGAGGGGGGAGGACTCGAATTCGGGGTTGTTGAGGACTGGAATATTTTTGGGGGGTGTCGAAACATTACGGAAGGTCACTGAAGACCAACCATAATAGCTGCTGTTGTTTTTGATTTCTTTAATTATTAATTTGCATGAAATTATTAAAATTTCAAGAAATCCTATAATGTTAACAGAGTTTAGAATTTTCTATAAGATAGTTTTTTCCCCATGGAATTTTTATATTAGAAATTTAATGCGCGAGATGATGAAATTTGTCGTTATTGAATTGATGTTAAAATTATCTGCTTCAACATTTGATTTCTTGAATTATGAATAAGCATATAACTATTAAATATTTCATAAACTTGTAAATTATTGATAAGCTTTGGAAGCATGTAGAAGAATTATTTTTACCATATTTTTAAACTTCAGTACTTGGTATTGAGGTTTGTTACTTTTGTATTTGAAAAATGTAATGTTAATTTTCTTATAATTAGCAACATCTGAAAAATTCGAAAATTGTTGGTAGGTTCAAGAAGCATGTAGAAGATTAGTAACATCTGAAAAATTCGAAAATTGTTGGTAGGTTCAAGAAGCACGTGAAATATTAGTAACATCTGAAAAATTTGAAAATTGTTGGTAGGCTCAAGAAGCACGTGGAATATTAGTAACATCTGAAAAATTCGAAAATTGTTGGTAGGCTCAAGAAGCACGTGGAATATTAGTAACATCTGAAAAATTCGAAAATTGTTGGTAGGCTCAAGAAGCATGTGGAATATCAGTAACATCTGAAAAATTTGAAAATTGTTGGTAGGCTCAAGAAGCATGTAGAAGATTAGTAACATCTCAAAAATTCGAAAATTGTTGGTAGGCTCAAGAAGCATGTAGAAGATTAGTAACATCTGAAAAATTCGAAAATTGTTGGTAGACTTTAGGAGCATGTAGAAGATTGTTCGGCCACCATGTATCACATATCTGTTGTATTTGATACTGATATCGGCTATAAATGTATTTAATTCATTAAATAGTAAATTTGCTTATAATTATGGTACACTAGCCGTTTTGACCACTAGTTTGTTCATCGGTTTATTTTGAATTAAAACTTCAGAGCAAAACTTAATGTTTTCTATTGTCTGAAGGAAATATTTTTTAGCATCAAACTGTGACAGAAATGAAAGCCGCATTAGTTTAATTCCCTGGAACTGTGCGAGTTAAACACTGCCTCACCTTTTGTTTAGCTTTTTATGCATGGGAGATATATTTCAAACTACTACGAAAAGTTAAAATTACTCATAGATATGCAGATTAATATTTTATTTTAAAATTTTCGGTCAATAAGCAATGCTATGCATCATCAACAAAGGTGTAAATAAGCGGAAAAAATGTATAAATGTATAAAAAACATCACTAAGCTATGTGTGCTGTTGTGATTAAGGTGAATTTTTGTCTTTCATAACGGTATGTATTATTTTATTATGAGTGAAAAAAAATTGCTTTATAATAAAAAAAAAACATGCTATTTTATGTTTTGTACCCATTTTGTAGCTGTGGAGTGGTGAGAAAATATATGTCCAAATCTGTAAAAAAATAATTACTGAAATGCTATTATTTTTCCTTATTTTAGTCACGATTTTATGTTAAATAATGAAATAAATGTTTTTTCCAATTTTCATAATAAGAAAACATTCTGTGCTACTAGTATTTTATTTTCTTTAAAATCATGTACCTCAAAGAATTAAAGTCTAACACCTGTTCATGTTCATTGTATTGAACCATCGTAATAGAATCAAATCCCATGATGTCATTGTGGCATAGCATGATAATAGGCATCGCATGATAAGTGTGATTGTTGTATGCTTCTTCTGACTTTCGTGCCATTATCATGCACGATTGTACCTCGCGTTTTCGTTCGTCTTCAAAACTACACATATGCTAAACAGAATCCTTCTTCGTTAGCTTTTAATTTGGGTGAAAATCATGCGATTAAATATTTGATAAAACAATGAAAATAGTTTGGATTTCATACAGCAATGTAATATATTGTTCAAAATTCGGCAAAAGAATATTTTTATGAAACTACTGAAATTCAGAAAAAATGTCGGCAATTATTAAATAGGTATCATTAGAAAGATGATTTTTTTTGTTTCATTTTAAGATGGTGCAAAAATCATTAGCACATTTTAATAATTTCTGGAGTTACTGCGGAACACCCCCAAAATTTCCTTTAAATTTTAATTCATACACTCTGTTTTATTATTAGCACAAAAGAAATAGAGATTATAAATACTAGTAGAATTAATTAGAAATGTATAAAAGAGTTCTTAGACACAACAATTTTTGTAAAAGGATTTCCTAAAATGATGAAAAATAAAATATGTAACCCATTTCATACCCTACCATTTATTACAATTTTGTTTAATTTAGTTATATTAACGTCTCGTTATTTTAGAACGACCTCGTAATTTCGAACCGCGGTCAGAAACCCCTCTGCACGCCACACCGCACTAAGAAGAGAGCGTTTGGCCTTGACGGATTTAACGTGCAACAGACCCCCTTACATGACGGTTCTTCGGTGGAATCGGGTCTCAAACCTGAAACCCTACGGCTCACGAGCCGAGACCTTACCACCAGGCCTTTGCAGTCCTGCGACATTACAATTTGTTGCAAATCGTGTGCGTATCAGATTTTATCCTTATTTTTCACACGGTATTTGACAAATATACAGTATCTTGGTTTTCTTTCAAGATTAAGTTTATACTTCTGTTTTTTTTTTTTTTTTTTTTTTTTAAGAGAATCCAGAAAGCACGATTTCCTTTACTACTTAAAATTTCATCTATAACCCCTAAACGAAGTACAACTTCAATAACAATAATAATAATTTCTTCTCATAGTCTCAAATGATTGTTTTTAAAAGTATAAAATATTTAACACTGGTATTTAAATAACCAGTTTTAACTTTATCGTATACAAAGTATAGAGGAAGTAATGCGATTTCAAAAAAATCGAAAAAGAGATTTTGGCGCATCTTCACATTTCAGAGCTCTGTCAGTTCGAAAAACTCATTTTTGTAAAATGTCTGTTTGTTTTTGACAATGATAGCTCATAAAAGCTTGGCGCTAGGTGGATGAAATTTGGCATATGGTCTTTATACCAAATTTGTAGATTTCTATCAAATTTTGAGCAAAAATCCATTCAGGAGAAGTCTTTCTGTCCTTTTGTTCGAATATAAGTTAACACAATAACTACAAAACTAGGAGAGCTAGATGGATAAAATTCAGTACACAGATTTAACACCTATTGTGTATGTAACTGTTAAATTTTGAAGCAAAGTCAAGAAAGGTCGACCGTCTGTGCTTTCAGAAATATGTAAAAGGGATTGCTCAAAAACGAAATGACTTAAATTTATCCAATTTGATATGGAACTTTGTGACTACAAATGTAGTTTTGTGCCAAATTTTTGTTTCAGTCGTCTAAAACACAAATTCTATTTGCCGCATGCCGATGATCAGTCGCCAAAACAATCGCCGAAAATGACACGATAGGTCGAGTAAAAATGGCGCATTCACGCCAAAGTTTAATATTTCGTTGCTCTTGTACGCCAATGCCATGAAAGGCATCTTCTGAGATAATATCTGTATTAGAGAGTACTCGAGAAATTTTGGGAAACCACTTCCCCTGGTTAAATTTGAATTTTGTTAAAAATTTTACAAGAAAAAGAAGAGCGTGTTTCACAGCAATGGCTAAAACAATTATAAGTGTTAAAACTGGAATTTTTTTAGTCAACAGCCTTTTTGAATCCATCTCTCTTCGAATAGCTTTGATGCATAAGTTAAAGCTGGGCTTCTGAAACTCTTGACTCCGAGATTACTTTTTAGATTGAATCCATTTTTGTTATCCCTTTTTTTTTTCTGAGATTAACAAACAATTAAAAATTTGAATTAAACACTTAAACTTATTTTTAAATTTCAATATTGGTTTCGAAGCAACTTGTGGGTTATTTCGGAGCAGAACTCTCAAATTGGCATCCTTTGTGATGAGGACACTATTTGAGCCAGTCATTCAACTCCAACGTTTCAAATTAACAGGAATATATTTTTTACCGAGAGATATCATGCTCACCAGTTAACGGTGACACTTCGAATGAATCAGCTTTAACCCAAAACAGAGACCTTGAAATAAGTAGTTCCTCTTTCCTGCTTCAAAAAAAAAAAAAAAAAAAAAAAAATCGGAGTAGTTTTTCCAAAACTTTCTTGCAGGCTCTCTATCAAAGGTGTTCTCTTCATACACCCAATTAAAATTGTGAACCTAGAACAAATACTACCAGTGCTCATATTTTTATTTTTAAAGTCTCATATATGAGAGTTGCATATTCCTATAGAAAATAAAAACGGTAATTTTGCATTAATTTCTTAGCAGTTGTGAACAATACTTAAAAAATATTGATCTTTGCGGTAAATTTATTTTTTTGGTGATGATGTTTGGCCACTAATCGCTGACTTACGATTAGTACACACGAATATGCATTTTGGACACTTATTTTCAAAACGATGGAAACCATATTTATCACAGAATATAGTTATTGCCAAAACGCCTGCCAAAAATCATTTATTTAAATCATTGGGGGGGGGGGGTGAGTTATTGCTTTTATATGCAATCGAACATTTCATCTTTCTAGATCAAAGCGTTTTTTTTTAGTTATATTTGTCACAGACGGACAGACAGGCATTTCCCAAAAATGTGTTTTTTGAACTCAGATTTATCTGAAAAATAGAAATTCGTCGAAATCTCAGGTTTGAATTTCTTGACAATATCTTTATTTCCCCTTTATAGAGTTCCGTATATAAAAAAGTAATAATGAGGCAAAATACACTATATGATAATCTTATTCTTAACAACATTTCTCATTCGAGGTCGTACAAAAAAATTTACATTCAATAATAACTTTATAAAAAGAAGACATAATAATACAAAATCAAAAAATGTGAGATTAACTAATGATAACTTCAAAGTCTCATGATTATCTTGATTCAGCTATAAGTGTTGAAGCAGTTTTCTGCTTTCTTGCAACGCTGTTTTGCACACTTCATTTAAATGTTAGACTTGTTTGTTCACACGATGAAATTTTGTTACCGACTTTTCACTCCTTTCCTAGTGCTCCCGAATTTTGAAATTTTGTATTTAGATCTGTTCACTTCCCACTAGGAGGAGGGGAGGGGGAATACACTTCAGATTCGAGGATGAGAAGCTCCCAGTATGGTGGTTAGTTCTCGTTAAACCAATGGGTACAGAATTTAATTATTAGTTAATCGATTCATTTAATGAAATTCCGATTCCAAACCAGTGGCTCTACCTGGTAGTGATTCCGAGATGGAAACAACTGATTGCAGAATTTTATAAGATTTAAAGGGATGGATTATGAATTAAAAAAGAAAAATACAGAGAATAAATTTTTTAGTTGCACCTCTTAGTACAAAAAAAAATATATCTTTTAAAAATTATTATTTTTTTAATTTTCTTATTGTAAATGGGAACTGTAAAGTAATCATAAATACTTCGGATGTTAAAGCAATTGGTTGGCAGAAACAAAAGCATAAATTGCAATCTCTTTTTTTTTTCGACAAAGTTTTCTAAAAAGGTTAATTTAAAATTATAAAAAAATAAGTCTTTAATTACTTTTACATTTTAAAATATCTTCTTTATTAGTTATCAAACTTCTTATAAGAGGATTCTTGAAGATTACTGATTTTTGTTGTTCCGCTTCAAATACGCGAAAGATTCCAGTTGGGAAAATTTTTTCCATGGGAATGCAAAGGATTTACTATAATCTCTATTAAAGTGTTTAGGAATGGAACAGTGTTTCCATTTTTTCATTAAATAACTTGTGATTATAATGCATTTCGATAGCGATCACTTTTACAAGTCTTCACAATACCAAAATTGGCTCCAATAGATAATTTCAGAACTTTTGGGAAATATTCATCGATTTCTCTAATCAGCGAGAATGGCCTCCTCCAAAATTTCTCATACTCTGTAATAAAGGTGAATATTTGTTTATTTGTTTTAGACGGATTTTCTATAAACCAATTAAAACCAAAATTTGACACAAAACTGCATTTACAGTCATAAAATCAATAATAAATTTGATATATTAAAGTCAATACGTTTTTGAGTTATCGCGTTTACATGTTTCTGAAAGTACAAACCGACAGACGTTCAACTCCTTGCTGAATTTGCTCCAAAATTTGACAGGTGTCTACCGTATAAATGTTAAATCTGTGTATCGAATTTTTCCCAGCTCTCTTTGTCTAGTAGTATCGTGTGAATTCATATTTCAACAGTCGGACAGGCAGACTTCTTCTGAATAGATTTTGCTCAAAATTTATAGAAATCTACAAATTTGTATAAAGATAATATACGAAATTTCATCTGTCTAGCTCAAGAATTTTTGAGTTATCTTTATTACAGACAGACAGACATTTTCCAAAAATGGGTCTTTCGAACTCAGAGAGGAAGTCTGACACGTAGAAATTCATTAAAATCTCGAGTTAAAATTTTTTGACTGTTACAATATTTCTCCATTACTACCTATAAGAGAATGTAAAAATTGGCTATTTTAATAACGAGTTAAATATATTAAGGAATATTAAGGAATCTGCAAATCGGTGTAAAGACCATAAACCAAATTTCATCGATTTAGCTCAAAGGGTTTTTGTGCTACATTTTTCACAGACAAGCAGACAATTTTCAAAAATATGTTTCTCGGACTCATTAATCTCTGAAAAGTGGAAATTCGTCGAAATATCGAATTCGAATTTTTAACGATTGCTATACTTTATCTATACTTCTTGAACGAGAAAGAAAAAGGCTAAAAAATATAGTTCGATTTCCTGATTTTTCGTTCATTTAACAGAAGCTTCATTGGATAGACTTCAGACAACCGAAGTTCCACTGTATTTGAAAATAATCCACTAAAAAAAATGAAGTGCTTCTTTGTCCACCTACATTTACTTTCTTTTTAGTGCATAGACGACCCCCCAAAGTTTGAAATTCCAGTAGCGTGCTTTCAATTAAGGAGGCCGGAGTCAAACCCCACTCGAAGACCCACTCGACTTTCTCTTTCACTTTCAGGTAGAGACTAATTATTCGGGAAAGTCCCCCCCCCCCCCACTTTGCTTCGTTATGCCTTTCTCAATGAAATATTCTTCTGAGAATTGATCGGATGTGCATTTTAATGACCGAAGGAAAAGAGAAGTTTTCCGTACGCACCGGTGGCTTTGCTTTGGCCTAGGAATCAACTTCCCGAAATTCTCATTCAGAAAACGGCACAAAAGATTTTGGTTGTACTTTCGGTTAAAATGTCCTTATTAAGAATACCTGCAGAATTAGCATAGGTGAATGGTGGCATTTTAAAAATTTATATTTTCAAAATCATTATGCTTAAGATGAACAGTGATACACGAAAATAAAGTACAATTTTCTAAATTTTGTTTTTAATGTCGCAAACACTTAACACGTTCAGAACACCTAAGAAATATGATTATTTCCCCTACTTTGAGGGGATAGTACGAATTTCATTTTACAATAAGATGATGCTTTTTGCATTGGAATTTGTAGCCTATTTAAATCAAAAGCTTCCCAAAGCCTAGATTGGAAGTGAAAGTAGCACTGATTTGCTCTTCATCACATGGCCGGGTCATGGTTGCCTGGTGGTAAGGTCTCGGCTTGTGAGCCGTAGGGTTTCCGGTTCGAGACCCGATTCCTCCGAAGAACCATTGCGTAAGGGGGTTTGTTGAACCTTAAATCCGTCATGCCAAATGTCCTCCCGCTGGTGTGGTGTGGCGTGGAGAGGGGGGTATCGTCCTCGTCATCTGACCGCGGTTCAAAATTACAAGGTCCGTCCCAAAATAGCCCTAGTGTTGCTTTACAACGGGACGTTAATATAACTAAACTAAACACATCACATGGTCACCAAAATCCCGGGTTGATTTGTTTTTGTGGAGTTGCAACAAAAACCTTCTTTATAAGCTTCCATTGCCAAACATAGTCAATGAATTTAAAGAACGCAACAATGCTACATCAAACATTATTGACAGTGTAAAATTTGAAAATGCTTGAAAACAAGATTACAGATTAGATGTTTGCTGTGTAACGAAAAATTCTCTCATCGAACATTAGAGAAAAAAAATTGGGTTGTTTCTCTTTATTTTCATGATTAAATTGGAGATAATAGTTGTGAAAATATAAGTATTAAATAGCCGGGCTTTCGTTTATGTCAACTCTATAAAATTAGAAATTTAAATTTCACAATTTCCTGAGAGAAATTAAAGTAAAATATCGTTGAATGCAGTAAATGATTAAAGTAACTGCTGAATGTAAAATGTGGATGAATGGATCCTTGAAACTAACCGAATATCTTACCTCCTTTTTCGAATTTCTTAGTCAAAGCGTTTTAAAATGTACAATGTGTCAATGTGCCTATACAATGTACACAATGTTCATATTTGCAATACAGAAACTTTTTGACTTATTTAGAAATTATTTTTCAATGTTTTTATATCGTAGTAAATCAGATACTTATCAAAAAATTGACGTTTGTGTTTTTCTGTAAAACAAAAATTCTTTGCAAATAGAAACAAGGAGAGTGATCTATCCGAAACTTTCTAGTAAAAGTATCGCCTGGATATTGATCAAAATCGTAAAGCTCAGATTTTTATTTTCAGTCCTGCAAATTAATATGTCATGTATGCTAGGTAGACCGAGAGACGATACGATTCGTTTTACATACACGCAAAGAACATTTATTAGTATTAAGATGCACAGGCACGAACGAGCATAACAACAACTACACCGAACAAGTACAAAACTAAGAACTACGGAACACAAAAAGGTAAGAAAGCAAGCGCGCGTCACACAGCCTGGAAGGTTCTTTTATAATCTGGCTGTTGCCAGATACATAACAGTTCCTTTCTCTAATCTGGCTGTTGCCAGATACATAACAGTTCCTCCCCGACAAAATATAGAGTCACAGGACCAGTCTCTCTGGAGGTCTCCTGATTCGGTTTGAGCGTCGGAGTGGCACATCAGTTTTCGGCTTTCCGGAAGCGTCTGGTACAGGGCTAGGTGGCATATCATCACTTGGAGTGGCAGATACAGGTACATCTTTAGGTTCAGGGACAACTTCAGGTACAGGTGCAGGCGGTTCCGATTCAGCAACATCATCGGATACTGGCTCATCTGGAAAATTCAATTCTTTATCGTAAATTGGAATTTCAGTAGCAGTTTGGAATAATTCAATCGACTTCCCACATTTCCTTATTTGATCTACGTGTCTCTTCCAAATTTCATTTCCAACTTGTATGCTATAACTCAAAGTTCCATCTCGGTTTATAATTGTTCCAATTTTCCATTTGTTAGGTCCGGAATAATTTCTTACGGCTACTTTCTCCCCTTCCTGAAACTCACGCAAAATAGATTCTGTGTTAAGTCTCGAACTCTGTTTCTGAACAACTTTGTCTCTCAAATTTGGTTTTAAAAGATCAAGCCTAGTGCGAATACATCTCTTCAAAAACAAGGCACTCGGAGTTTCTCCCGTGAGTGAATGTGGAGTTATTCTATACTGTAATAAAAATCTTTGTAATTTCACATTTAGATCTCCAGAATCACCTCTACTCGATTTCAACGAAGCTTTGAACAACTGCACTATTCTTTCTGCCTGTCCGTTCGAAGCAGGATGGTAAGGTGCTGAAGTTATATGTTTAATATTATTCAGTTTCAAAAAATGTCGAAATTCGTAACTAGTAAAACTTGCGCCGTTATCACTAACCAAAGTTAAGGGAATTCCATAATGAGCAAAAAGAATACGAAGATGATGAATTGTAAAACTAGCTGTAATATTTTTCATCGGAATGACCTCTATCCACTTCGAATATGCATCAGAGACTACAAAAAACATTTTCCCCATAAAAGGACCAGCGTAATCAACGTGTATCCTTTGCCAAGGTCCATTTGGCCATTCCCACGGATGTCGATTTATCCCTGTTGGTTCGTTCCTCGTTGCGATACAAGCTGAACATTCTGAACGAAATTGGCTATACTGGCATCAATACCTTGCCAATAGCAGTAGCTTCTTGCTAAGGCCTTCATTTTGACAATTCCAGGATGTCCAACATGAAGTTCTTCCAAAACTTGATTCTGGTACTTTTCAGGAATGCATACTCTATGACCATACATTATGCAACCATTTTGCAATGAAAATTCAGATTCTCTACCTTTCCAAGGCACAGGTAATTCAGTTCCAGATTTTAAACTTTCATACAGTTCGAACAATTTCCTATCAGTTTTAGTAGCTCTAGCTATGTCGGTTGCTGTAACAGGCATTAATTCAACTTGCGAAATATTTGTCACGTCTGCTTCAGTCAAGTACTCACAGTCCCTGTCAACTGCTAGTGGTAACCGTGAAAGTGCATCGGCATTGCCATGATTCTTTGTATTTCGATACTTGATTGTATAACTGAATGCTTGGAGAAAAAGTGCATAATGAACCATTCGTGTTGCTGATAGACATGGTAAACTACGATTAGGTGCGAAAATTGATACTAGGGGTTTATGATCGGTTACAAGATCAAAATGTCGACCAAATAAATATTGATAAAATCTCTTTACTCCCCATACGATACTCAATGCTTCCTTGTCTATCTGCGAATAATTACGTTCCGTTTTAGTCAATGACCTTGATGCAAACATTGCTGGTTTTTCCGAACCATCTGGCATAATGTGACTTAAAACTGCTGCTATTCCAACTGGTGATGCATCAGTTTGTAATACAAGAGGTAACTTAGGATCATAATGGCATAAAATTCGGTCTGAAGCAATTTCTTGTTTCAATGCCTTGAAAGCTTTTTCACATTCTGCAGTCCACAAAAATTTAGTACCTTTCTGCAGTAAATTATTGAAAGGAGCGACACGAGTAGATAAGTTGTGAATAAATTTTCCGTAGTAATTGACTAAACCCAAAAAACTCTTCAAATCAGATACAGTTTTTGGAACTGGTACCTTCGTAATTGCATCGATTTTTTCTTGTGTTTTGTGGAGGCCGAATTTATCAATTGTATGACCACAATAATTCACAGATTTCTTAAAAAATTCACTTTTCCGCTTATTTACTCTGAGACCATATTCTTCTAGTCTCTGTAGTACTAATTCTAACCTTTCAAAATGCTCTTGATCATTTCTCCCCGTTACGGTAATATCGTCTAAAAATACGTGTACCCCCGCGATGCCTGATAAAACTTGTTCAATGGCTCTCTGCCACACTGCCGGAGCTAAGGCTATACCATAATTCATTCTCTTGTAACGGAACAACCCCTTGTGAGTATTGATCGTCAATAGATGTCGGTCCCGCTCATCAACTAACATTTGAAGGTATGCCTCAGATAAGTCGATTTTAGTAAAGAACTCCCCTCCTGCCAGTTCAGCAAAAATGTCCTCGATACGGGGTAAAGGATACTGCTCAATTTTTAGTCCCGGGTTGATAGTCACCTTATAATCACCACAGATTCGTAGGTTCCCATTCTGTTTGATAACAGGAACAATTGGTGTAGCCCACTCACTATATGTAACCGGCTCAATGATGTCTTCTGCAACTAACCTCTTAAGTTCAGCTTCTATTCTTTCTTATAAAGCAAATGGTACTGGTCGAGGTTTAAAAAATACCGGTTTGTAATTAGGTTTCATTTGAAGACGGCAACAAAACTTTTCCAGTTTCCCGATACCCGGAGAAAAAATTTTCTCATACTTTTGAAGTAAGATATTTAATTTATTGGTTCGAGAATTACAATTTCGAACCCGAACTGCTTTAATTGAACTCCAGTCTAATTGGAAATTTCTCAACCATTCACGACCAAAAACTGCGTTTACTTTTGCATGTACCAAATAAATAGTTTCTGTATTAATTTGATCTTTGTATTGAATTTGCACCACTGCTTGGCCAGCTGCTGTTATCATAGAATTATCGAAATTCCTAAGCAATAATTTGGTAGGCTTAATGGCTACATCCGGACAAAGTTTCTTAAATTCATTCACATTCATACAACTAATAGCAGCTCCAGTATCTAATTCAAATAAACATTTATTCCCTTCAACAAAAATTTCTAATAAAATCTTATCCCTTGCATGTCGTGGTGATTTAACGCTATTAACTGGTACAGTTTCAGAACAAGATTCTATTTGTTTAACTGTTTCGTTACGTTTTGAGCGGCAGACTTTTGCCAAATGCCCGTTCTTTAAGCAATTCCTACACTGAGTGTTCTTGTGCTTACATTCGTGAGCTAAATGTTGAGTACTATCACATCTGTAACATTTCCGAGATTTATCAAACTTCTTTGTAGATTCAGATTTCTTAAATTTAGAAAAATCTTTTTTGATAGTTTTATCTTGCGAACTATGTAATTTTTTTATCGATACCATTTGATTCTGAATTTCACACACATCTCTCTGAGCAGATTCCATTGCGAATGCAATGCTCTTAGCTTTTTCGTATGTTAACTTATCCTCGGATAACAGCTTTTTCTGTATATTTTCGTTTTTGAGACCCATCACCAATTTATCACGAAGAGCATCGTACTTAAATTGTTCCCAAAGTTACAGTGTATCGACAGTTTTTGTAATTCGGCACAATAATTTGCAATGGACTCACCTTCAAATTGCTTCCTCTTGTAGAACCGAAACCGTTCTGTCATCTCCAGTGGTTTAGGATTCAAATGTTCCGAAAGTAATTTTACGATATCTTGATAATTCAATTCAGAAGGAATGTTGGGAGTGGCCAGATTCTTTAACAATTTATACGTTGTTGCTCCCATAAGGCTTAAAATAGCAGGGACTTTCATTTTATCTTCGATCCCATTAACAACGAAGTAAGATTCTAAACGTTCCACATAACTGGACCAATCTTCCACAGACGCATCATAAGATTCAAAACTAATGTTCGAAGATCCCATCCTCGTCGCCAACTCTTTTGTCATGTATGCTAGGTAGACCGAGAGACGATACGATTCGTTTTACATACACGCAAAGAACATTTATTAGTATTAAGATGCACAGGCACGAACGAGCATAACAACAACTACACCGAACAAGTACAAAACTAAGAACTACGGAACACAAAAAGGTAAGAAAGCAAGCGCGCGTCACACAGCCTGGAAGGTTCTTTTATAATCTGGCTGTTGCCAGATACATAACAGTTCCTTTCTCTAATCTGGCTGTTGCCAGATACATAACATAATATTCCGGGATTTATGAATTAACAGCATGCAATTAGTGAATAATTACAAAATATTGAGCTTTGGGAAAAAATCTAACATTTTTCCTGAAATTAAAATATCTTGCGATTTATCACTCGCATGTGACTAATGTATATTTGTTAAGGAATAATATTTAAGATTTAGTATATGCATATAATATGCTAGAAAAAATAATATGAGTTTTAGACCGATTGAAGCCAGTATTAAAAACAGAATTTTCAATTGTACTTATTGGATTATATACCAAATTTCATTTATTTAAGCTTTTGCATTTTTGACTTGTTGCTTTTATTTCCATGAGAAAATACAGATTGACAAATGGTTAAACCCTTGGAAAATTTGCTACAAAATCTAAGAATCTACACACAGGATTGCCAAACTTTTACTTATATAACTCTTTACATATTTAATTAACGTATAGATTTCTTCTCGTATTCACATACAGATATAAAATTTGTTTGTCCAATTCTAAAAATGTGTTCGTCGGATTCAGAGAGGTTTTAAAGAGAGCTTCGCAGAAATCTCGGATACAAATTTTTTGACGGCAGCAAAACTTTCTCTTCGTATGTTCTTTCTAAACGAGAATGTAAAAAGAGAGAGATTTTTAATAAAAGGAATATGAAATATTGTTGAATAAATTGCATTGTAACTAAAATTTAAAATTAATTTGTGTAACATACAATAATAAATATAATATACAATATTACACTAAAAAAAGTGACACAATATTGAAATCGATATCTTATACATATTCAGAAACGTGTATAGAAACATAAACATTCAGCTCAAACTCAAAGAGAAAAAATATGGGTTGGTTTTCATCGAAATAACTGAGAAATTTTTCAGAAATCAGAAAATTTATAAAGATACAATTGTAATAGAAAAAAATTGTTTCAAAATTTTAAAGAGAATCTAAATTCTAGTATATTAAAAATCTTTTTTTATTTTTCCTTCTCATTTTGTATCTTTTTCTGAAAAGCTGCATGTATTGAGCAAGAAATTGGGTGAGATATTTCGTCAATATGTAGTATGCATTAAAAAATGAGCTATATACTCTCTGAAATAATGACAAATTAATATTTGTTGCTGTAAAGAATATTGAAACAGCTCGAAATCTAAAAGACATTGACATTTCTTTAAGGGAAAAATATAATAAACTCATAATCATTTTTTATAAAAGGATTTGTTTTTAAATATAAACCTGGCTTAACTTTTTATTTGATTTTTCAGGTATTTTCTGTAATTAGATTTTAATAAAATATTGTATATTTTACAAATTGTATATATAATTTTAATTGTATATACAATTCTATATTTAATTGTGTAGGGTTTTTTAAATGACTGAAATTTTAAATTTTTGGCTCTACAATAGTTTAAAAAAAGAAAAATCGTTATCGAATACAAAAAAATAAAATGTATTATTTTTGAAACGGATGTAAAAATGTCATTAACTGACATAAATTTATATAATCCCAGACAAACTTTTTTCAGACTGTGTAATTTATTTATAAAATTATTTGCTTATTATTAAAAAAATTGCTTTGAAAAGAAAATTTATTCTTTTCTTATAAATAAACTATTTAATTTTAAAATTAATTTTTAGAACAGCTACGCAACTTTTATTTTAAAATTTAAAAAAAAATTATCATGCTGTGGGAGTTAATTTATTTCAAATTTAATATAATGTATCTTTAATATAAATAAAATATTTCGTAATTTCCGAATGTACGTAAATATATAAATTTTGGCAACAGTGAGAGATGAACTCAAAGAATAAAATTATATTTCTTATCTTTTAAAGCATACAGGATTAAAACATTAACAATACAGCAATGAAAATCGAGTAAGAAAATGAGCAGTAGTACTCAAACAATATCAATCATCACGATAGCTCACTGGTTGTACTTCCAAGAGCAAGTTATACTATTCTAAAACGATGAGAAGATTCAAAACTTTTATGAACGAACGGGTTTTACTGTTTCTCTTATCTTTAAACGAGCAATTCTTATATATATATATAAATTTTTTAATATATTTCGTGCATCTCAAAAACGACTGACGATTTAGTTCAAATTTTATATTTAGATAGGATTTTGCTTTTTAAATTTATCTATATAGGTGTTCTTCCTGAAAAACATTAAAAAAACATATATATATATATATTTTGTAATAACTATTAGAATAAGTATCTTCAATTTTCATATCAGCATCTTCAACTTGTGTGGACAGTACAATATAGTGGTCAGAATAGCAAAAATGATGTGTGTGATGTGGGTCCTCGGTTCGAGTCTAGCTTTTTGCTTTATTTTTCTGCTTATGCATTTATATTTAATATTTTTTTCTCTTTAAGATTATCTATATAGGTGTCTTTCAGGAAAAAACACGATTTTACACGCACAGAGACACAAAATTCTAACTAACTATTAGAGCTTTTTTTCTCTCTGCTCCAATTCTGAGAATGCCATACAGCGCCATCTAGGACCTGATTCCATCACCATGGTAAAACAGGGTGTAAGTTCAAAGTTATAAGTAATCATAGATAAAATGTAAAATGAATACTGTCATATGGTAGATTGTTTCGAATGACAAAGTGCATTCATGAATTTTTTTTATTTAAATGGCCAGTTCATATGTAGCTAAGACTGATTGATTCATGTATAATCAGTATGTGATTCGTATCTAAATGTTTACTCAGGGAAAAAAAATAACCCTGCCCAACAAAGTTTGATTTTCTAGTATTAATACTATACTATGTAATACTATATTTTCCATTTGGCTTGTCTCTGGCATCAGCATTTACTACCTAATTTCTCTATATATCACCAGCTGACATCGAGATTTCGGTGGCCTGGTGGTAAGGTCTCGGCTTCGGAAGCGAATGGTTTCAGGTTCGTGACCCGATTCCACCAAAGAACCGTCTTGTAAGGGGGTCTGTTGCACGTTAAATCCGTCATGACCAAACGTCCTCCCGCTGGTGTGGTGTGGTGTGGTGTAGAGAGGAGGGTACCAGCTCAGATGCGGTCCTCGTCATATGACCGTGGTTCAAAATGACGAGGTCCGTCCCAAAATAGCCCTAGTGTTGCTTCAAACGGGACGTTAATATAACTAAACCAAACCAACCGACATCGAGATTTCGATCGTGCAATAATTTTTTCAATACATCTCGAGTCCGAAATTGTAGTAGACGTAATCCAAAGGCTTTCATGTTGAATGATGCAGAACGAACCAAATTTCCAGAGAGTCTCATCATTTTTTTTAAATATTTATAAGTAAACAGAGCGAAGAAATGTACCGATTAGCTAAAGCATCTTATGAAATTTTGCTGACCAGTTATATTAGTTTGATTTTCATAGCATAAAAAAAAACTTTTTAATTTCATATTTATTATGCTATTTTGTTCATTATTACAGTTTTCGAATGAAGAAGTGGCAATATATCTCACTTTTGCGCTTGTTTTTTTTTTTTTTTTTCTTCTTTTTTTTTCACTTGAAAAAGCGTAAAAATTTAAATCCCGGGAGTTATTGCTTCACATCAAAATCGAGGTGAAGGAATTCTGTAAAAGTTGTTTACGAGCAAAAATTTCTGCACGGCCAGAAAACCAAGCTGTTCCGAAAGAAAACTTCACATTCAGAGAAATAAAAACAAGCATTTTAAGTCATCTTCAAAAAAATTCACAAGAAATTGTACGAAAGAACAAAACAACACTTACACTAAAGTATAATTTAAAAAAGATAGAAATTTAAAAAAAAAAAATTTAAATACAAGCAATAATAAGGGGAGTTATAAATTGGTATTTTAAATTGGCTATAAAAAGATATTGTAAAAGTACTTCATTCTGAACTCAGCAATATGTTAAAAACATTGTTTTTGATAAAGAAGTAACTCTAATGCGAATGTCTATCTAAAATAGAAAATCCCAAATTGATTTAACCCTTTCTCTGGCCGTGGGAAGTATGCTTCCCACCAAATTTATCAATCTTTGTATGAAATTATGTAGGTTGGCATAAGTTCTGACAAATTTTTTTAGTAAGTCAGAAACTTAGATGCTTCAGTTCTTTATCTTAGACAAAATGATGTGTCTTGATTTGTTACTTAATTATTAATTAACCAAATTAATTAATTAATCAAATTTAATTTGATTAATTAAGTAATTAATCAAATTTAATTTGATTAGTTAATTAATTAATCAAATTTAAGATTTGTTACTGAATTATTAATTAACCAAATTAATTAATTAATCAAATTTAATTTATCTAATAAGCTAAATGAACCCCTTTTCTTATTCTAATTTCAAGCCTAAAAATACTTTAATACAATATGACTAGAAAATAATGGCCCTTTAAAGGGTTAAAAGAGTTATTATTTGTTGCGCTTTTGTAATAATGGAATAATTACAAAATTAAAAACTGAATTCTTGAAAAGTTGAATTGCAATTGCAGATACTAATTAACATTTATAATTCGCAGAAAAATGATATTTATATGTTATTTTGTAGTGTAAACATTTCTGAAGAAAACAGATAGTTTTTATTAAGTCTTCATATCATGTTAAAAGCAAAAGAAATTGAAATTAAACTTTTTAAGTAAATATTTTGATGATTTTAGTCTACGATAAGTTGATTCCATTTCCGATAAATTGCGCACGAACAAGCGCATATCAGCAGCAAATGTCATATTCTTGAAGGAACTTGCAAAATTATTGGCTGAACTTTTCATCTATTTTAAATGAAGAATACCTGAAATTAAGAACATAACATAAGAAATAAATTGTTTTTAACTTTTTCTTTAACAGTTCATTTGTTTCTTCGAGGCTCGCGAAAGTTATCGGAAACAGCCAATTAAACTCAGAAAGTAAAAACTGCATAGTTATGCTTTGAAAGAGATAGATAAAAAGAATTTATTAAACTTTATGTGGAATTAAGAAACCTATATAATTTAAGCACAAATAAAGTTATATTTTGCATTTACTTTTTAGAAAAAATGAAAATTTATATTTATTTCATTTGCAATAATATTTAATTTATTATTTTTTAAATTTGAGCTTCTGTCAATGTAATGGCAATTCTTTGATAAAAACTCATTTTTCCCATGCACGCGTAACGTTCTCGTGCTGGTTAAATTTTATTTTTATTTCATGGGAGCTAAATTGTTGATAAATATGGTTAAATTATTTTTTTAAAAAATCATTAAAAATAGAAATTTAATTTGATGGTTAAAACCTTAGTATCATTAAAAAGATAATTATTTGATCTCCAATATCGTTATATTTACGTTTGTAATTCAAAATTTTAAGTAAATGGCAACGTTGTTACAGTTGTTTTTTTTAATTTAGCGGAAGTGGCAACGCTGTTATAATATTCCATTAACAAAAAGATGTCTCTTTAAAAGATGGTTGTTAGCTTTTTTCTTTTGCTAAAAATATCTACTTTATTGCATAGAATCTGGGATTCAAATAAAGTGAGTGACATTAACAATCAGATAATACAAAATATAAACTTTTTTTTGAGATAGATAGCGTACGAGTTTTTTTGTGACTGTTTAGTAAACGACGTTTTAGATTGTACGTTAAAAATAATATAAAACCAAATCCATCAAATTTTCAATTTTTTTTAACCATCTTCAAGTATTTTTTTTGGTTTCATAAGTGATTATTTTTGTGACTACTAAGCTAAGATTTTGTGCAAAAACATACGAATCTTCTTAACTATTATTATTTCACATCATTAATAATACACCCACTGCGCAGATAATTTGCCTCCAAATCTCATTGAATCACCGAACTTCTTACAATTATAAGACTTAAATCCAACGAACATTTCTTTGAACACAAGAGCACAATGAATACAAATAGAAGAGAAAAATGAATTTTAAATTAGGATTAAAATGAATTATTTTAGATAAGTATAAATAAAAGAAAATCCTCCAATTTTTTTTTTCTTTTAATCCCCGATCATGCATTCAAACCGATGAAGCAAAACTTTCTCCCCCCCCCCAAACTGTCACCTACGCCCCTTAACTCTGAGCACAGAACTACCGCCTCCACGGCCTGACAAGTAGCGACGCCCACCCCCACTCCCCTTTGGTAACAAGCCTTATCCTTCCGGCACCCCCGCCGAGCCTTGCGCGGCAGGCCCAATTCATTAGGCGGCGAATAAAACCCCTCGGGCGGAAAAAAAGAAGGGATCTGATACACGACCCGCATTATTCTGCCTCATCTAAATATCCTGGCCGGAAATCCGAGTAGGGCCCGGTCAAACTGTCCCATATGTCCGGCACGTGCCGGGGCGCCCGCCCAGAGCATATGCCACTAGTGACGTCACAAGCCACTGCCACCTTTATTCTCAACGAGTATTAAATATTTCCTTAATTTTCCCGAAATTGGAGTTCTATTTTAAACTGGGTAATCTGAAGATACATTTTGGATTGATTTTGGATAGTTTAAGAATATTATTTAAATGAGCTATATCTTTTTTTTTGGGGGGGGGGGACTAGTGTGACGAATATAATTCTTTTATTCAGGTATTTCTAGCGGTTTTTGAAGAATTGCAGTTTTCTAGTACAATAAAAACTTTATGCTCTGTAGATAGTCAATAGTCTCTGCCAATAGTATCATAGAATCAACCACAGTATAATAGAAAATGTCCATTTTGCAATAAAATATTATGATTATTTTGGTACAATATTGCCCTTCTAATACGAAGTATAATGAATAAATATTAAAGTATTTTAGCTGAGTCTTTGATTAAATATCCCAAGAAAGGATTGTGTAAGTTCTTTGTTTTCATTTTTTTGCATGAGAGAGGCAGGGGAAGCTGCACGTGCGAAAGTTTCGTAGAATGTATTGATCAAAATATAATTTACTAAGATCATTCTGCAGTCTTATATATATATATATGTGTGTGTGTGTGTGTGTGTGTGTGTGTGTGTGTGTGTGTGTGTGTGTGTGTGTGTGTGTGTGTGTGTGTGTGTGTGTGTGTGTGTGTGTGTGTGTGTGTGTGTGTGTGTGTGTATAACATATTTTTGGTTTAAGTAGAATGCAGGTTCGAAGCAGTGAAGAGACTTAGTATTTTTAATTTCGTTTTAATATCCATTTCGGGAAAGCATAATTATTAACAAGAAGACGCAGTGCGACACAAACATAGAAGTAAGAAAGGGCAGAACAAATGATCACTAGTCTTATATAACATAGGATTTCTGGCCAGGCGCCAATTCAATACATGTGGTGACCTTTGACACCTTTTCAAGGGCAAGCAAAGATATCACTTTCTCTTGATACGTAATACTGATGGCGCATTATTTTTACAGAGGAATTAATTAAACCGCAAGTGGAATTGGATCACGAAATAAGAGAATATTTTAGAATGAAGTTACGATGGGCTAAATTAAGATAAAATCTTGGAAATTAATTTGGATTAAGTTAAGAGTTTAAAATATCATTACATATATATGCAGGGTGTTCCTCAATTCATGGACCTAACTTTAAGGTTAGGTATAATACATATGTAATAAAGCATTTTTTTTATTGTTGTTGTTTAACAGTGTAGAATCAGAAACCAAATACGTTGGCCAGAAAAACAAAAATGCCGAGGAAATGAAAATAAATCTCTTTACTTACTTAATATTATAGTAAATGTACAAATGTGCCATCATTAGCAATTCAGAAAATTACAATTAAAAATTTTGAGCCACTTGGAGGTAAAGTGTTTTCATATATGAAATTGAATTCTCTTGAGAAATATTTGCTGAATCATTACTTGTTTATGAAGCGATAGATGGCCATTGGTTACATATTTATACCAGTCAAAAGATCTCGCAAAGACACTGCAATAATTATTTTACAATAATGCAATAATTACACCGCATTCCAACAATACATTCTAATTACAAGGCTCTTAATCATCAATCGAGTCATTGACTTTCTCAAGCCACTGATTTCCTCAATTACTCAATATACATCAAAACAATAGTTGTTTACCAACAAACCAAAAAAAAAAGGGGGGTTCACTTTTAATTTAATATTCATAAACATAGTTGTAAGCAGAAAATTTTGATAAATTGAAACAGCAAAACGGTGTGTCACAGATTTTTTTTAAAAAGTTGGTTTTAGAATATCATATATATAAAAAAAAGTGCAAATGAAATTTAAATAAATTAACAATAATAAGAAAGATGGCTACAACGTTTCGTAATGCAGTCTAAATAATATTTAATAACAAGATAGGGATTTTTAAAAAAAATATCAAACATCGAAATGTTTTAGAATTATTATCATTTGTAATGTGCTTACGATACATGTAAGGGCCTGATCACGCCTTCTAATAGCCCTTAGCAATGTAAATCTTGCAGGAGGTCCTTGTCCCTTTAAAATTTTCAATTGATTGATTTTCTGTACAAATCATTTTTTGATCTCATTATATCACATATAGAAAAGTGTGTAACTGCAATTTAAATAACAGTAAAAAAAAAAAAAAGTGACAGTAAAAAAAAAAAAAAAAAAAAAAAAAGTGACGATAAAATTACTTAACACAATCTGACCAAAATTAGAAATAAATATTAAGTTAACAGCCAAAGAATCAAAAAGAAAGATTAACTGAATTCGGCCCGAAGACTTTCTCAAAGGTCACCCTCAGGCAAGGATTCAAACCAGGGATTTTTTCTGTGAGGGGTCTGACTTTCGTCCAACAAACTGACCCCTCGTGACCCGAAAATCCCAGAAGATTGAGGTTTTAGAGATAAATTAGTATCATAAGATTAAAACAAGTAAAAACACCAGCAAAAAACAATCCAAATAATACCACAGCAAATCAAACCACAAAATACATGAAAATAGAACCAAAAAGTAATATAAACACAAGGCAAAATAAATTTTGAGAACCCTAGACAATTGTCTCTTTGTCTATTTAATAATCCATCCTGGATATAGGCGCTTCCCTCTTGTGGAGAAGGTTAAACATAATGTATAGGTATGCACTAAGCATTCTTTATTCTGTATCAATACTCATACGCTGAAGAATGCCTAATGTATAGGTTTGCAATATCTTCATCTTAGAAAATCAAACTTAATATATAGGTATTGATATATACTAAGAATTCTTTATTGTATCGCAATGCCCATACACAAAAGAATGCATAGAGTATAGGTATTGCTGTACTGCAGAATCTTCATCTTAGAAGATCAAACTTAAAGTATAGATATTGCTATACACTAAGCTATATCTATATTTTAGCTATACTATACTATTGCTATACACATTCTTTATTGTATAGCAAAACTCATACACTAAAGAATGCCTGGTGTATAGGTATTGATGCCTTGCAGAATCTTCATCTATTTGTCTATAATTTTAATCATTGATTTAATTAATTTTGAACAAAATATGTAATTCCATCTGTGATCTGACGATTCTTTTAGCACTGTGATTCTTTTAGCACTTTCTGTCATCGAAAGAAATAAGGTAAGGGTATGGTATCTCTTAAACATAGGAAGGCGACGGAATTCTCAGAAAATTTTGTTTTACCTTCGGCTCCGGTTCTCTTCGGTCAAGCGTGCACTGTTGTTTTCTAGCTATTGCAAGTTTGAAAAAAGAAAGATTCTGAAATAAGCAAATTTTCATTTTGGCACGAATCAATTAACAATCTCCCGTCGCCAAACAACAATCTAACTTAACTACAAATCAAAAGAACCCGATTTAAACGCTGCAACTTCATCAGCCAATATCTGTGCATTTCATTAGTCAAACGACATTGACTTAAACGTCACACTATAATAGTCTTTGACCAGTGAAATGTACCTACCCTACTCTGTTGTCTAATACCCCCAAAGGGAGCTGAGCAGGTAAAATGCACCCTGCCGCTACCTGTTAAGATTACACCGCAAATACAACCGATCCAACAATACGTTCCAATTACAGGGCTCTTAAGCAACAGTCCACCCATTGACTTCCACAACCCATAGTCGCACAGACCCCGGCCCCATAACACAACTAATTAAATCCTCTGGGAGCACTATGGGGAGGTAGGTGTTCGATTTCTCCCTCCCCTCTACCTCATTAGACGGACCTCTGGAATGGGGAGAAGGGGGAACTTCCCTTTTGTTACGGTAGACCCCGGGTTCGTTATTCTGCTTGATTACGGGATATAAAATGCTACCCGATATCGTTTGGGAAGGGTGGGAGAAAACGCATGTTTGTCGTAAATTTGCTCAATTATAGACTTTTCTGTATGGATGGGGTTGTGTGTTTTTCTGCATACTTTTTTTAATGCCGTATTTGAGCACAAAAGCACTTTGGATGCATTACCAAAAAATAAATGTTTTATTTGAGATAATTAGTCTAATAATTTATATAATACTCAAGTTCAATTTATTATTTAATACTGCAATTAATCTTTTAATTAGATGTTTATTCAAGTTAAATTATTTTTTTAAAAATGATCAATTTCTCTTATATTGGAAAATTTGGTTGTTTGAACGTTGTTGATGAGACGTAATAAAAGTTAGAATTGTTGAAAAACTGACTAACGAATTAAGCTAAAAAATTCAATTACAGCACAATTTTATCTTTAACAAATTTAGTAAATAATATATATAATTAATAAATAAGTAGTAAGGAATTTAAATAAATAAGTAATTATATTATTATATTTAAATATATTTCAATAATCTTTGAAATAACACTATTCTTATTTGACACTTTCAAAATCTTTAAAAAAGAATAACGTTTTAATGCTTTTTTTTTTTTTTTTTTTTTTTTTTACTGAATATATTGTGTTTGTGTTGTAGTAAAGTTCTCAAGCGAATTATAATTCTTAAAATTATTCACTTAAGACTAATAAAGACACAATACCATATTTAACAAAAAAAAAAAAACCTGAAAATAGACAATTACATGTCTTTACATTTACTTATAATAAAAATGAATATATATTTGAGTTCGCTCTAATGTGTGCGTTGGCACTCTACAAGCCAGACTGTTTGATCAGAGATACCAAACTCGGCCCATACACATTTTTGAGGATGGAAATGTGCACCTAGAAAGGATTTTTTTTTTTTTTTTTTTTGAAATTTTAATTTTTTTGTATCATCTTAAAGTTTAAAAAATTATCTTTGCATTGATACCAATGTTTTAATAGATAAATTAAATTTCTATTTTTAATGAATTTTGAAAAAATATTTTAACCATATTACCAACAATTTTTTTCTTTGCTGGATATTTGATTTAGTCTTAGTTTTAAAGCACTGTTTTTAATTGAATGTAAAAAAAGTGTACAAAAAAAGCTTTTTAGCATGTATCTGTATGAAATGTAATATTTTCTAAAAAAATCAATGTAAGAAAACGATTTCTAAGACCTATTAAAATATATATATATTAATAATTCAATAATTCAATATTATTTACGAAAAATAGTTTAATATATACAGGATACACTTACCACGGCCCAGCATGTGATTTTTAAAACTAAGGATAAAACCGTCTATTTATAAAGAGAAATACACATCTAATAAAGAATGGTTTAAATGAGGTAAATAATTATATTTTATGTGGTGCCAATTAATAAATGTTTAGCTGAATTACGAATTTTAAATTTTTAAACAGATTCTCTCTCATATGAGTCATATTTAATAAAATATTCTTGAGATGTTGATATTCTAAATAAGAAAGTTCTACACTTTTGCAATTAAAGCCGAGTGAGTTTTGAAAATTAGAATTATTCTATAATCTAGCACCCAGAATGTCACCAAAGCTGATTGGTCGAAAATAAAGAAATTGCTGAACTTCCTAAAATAATGATATTCAAACCAACCTTACTCGTTTAGATTTGATTACGGAAGATTGAAAATTTGATTGTCAAGAATATTTTACTGAGTATGATTCATAGAATGGAAAGACAGAATAAAATTTAAACTTCATAATCTTTCCAAGACTATATTTATGATTGAAATAAGATAAACTGTTATTTACCGAATTTAAATCCTTTTGAAAGTAAAATTGAAAACTGAATTTTACGAGGAATCAAATAATTATTTATTCATAAATTGTTTTAAAAATTCTGTCTACAATAATTTTTATATATAAATTATTAAAATTAATCTGTTCATAAGACTTCAATTTTGAAACTTGTGATTTCCTATAGTGGTAACTGTAAAAATCATGTCTAGTTTTTTTTTTTATTTAAAAAATGTATTTATTTAAATTTTATCACTTCATCCCCAATTTTAAATTGAAATTTTACAGGAGTTTATCAGAAATTATAGAGAAATACATACTCCAATGAGCTAAGTTTCGTAAAGTTTCTTTAAAAGTATGAGTTAAATGACTATTAAAATTGGAAGCTCAAAAATATTTTTCTGAAGAAGCTATTAAGTGAACAAGTTACATAGAATATTTAATTGAAAATTTTAGCAACCAGCTGGTTGCAAAAGACGATTGAATTGATATAAAAGTAGTTTTTAAAACTCGCTTTAATTAATATGCTAAAAAGTAGAAATTTCGTATAATTACTATCAATTTTTTGGACTTTTTTACTTTCTCGTACACGTAGTATGGAGAAAGTATAATCATGTTAAAAAAATTCAAACTCGAGATTTTGACAAAATCTCCACTCTCTGTGTTCTAAAAAAAGAAAAACATTTTAAAAATATCCGTCTGTCTGTCTCTCTGTAATCAAGATACCTCAAAAACGCTAAAAGCTACGCGATTGAAATTCTGTATACAGTCTTCATACTAAATTTGAAGAATTCTATCAAATTTTGAGCAAAATCAGATCAGAAGTCCGTCTGTCCGGCTGTTCGATTATAAGTTAACACGATAATTACAAAAAGAAGAGAACTATATTGATAAAATTCGATACACAGATTTAACATCTATAGTGTCACCATCTATCAAATTTTCAGCCAAATCCAATAAAAATACTAACCATTTGCTGGTCTGCAAACGCCGATAACTTAAAAAAGCAACAACTTAAATATATCAAATTTGGTACAGGGTTTTGTGACCACAATTGTAGTTTTGTGCCAAATTTTGGTTTTAATCGATTGGGAAAGCATCTCTAAAATACAAATTAGATTTTTGGACCCTATTAACCGCATGCCAGGGATTAACCATCAAGGAACTCGCCAAGGATGACATTATAGATTGAGTAAAAAGGCTCAATTCACGTCAAAGGTTAATATTTTGTAACTATTGTATTCCATTCTTATGTAAGGCATTCTCAGAGATGGCACTTTTATGAGAGAATATGCGAGAAAGGTTTGGGGCGACCATTCCTGCTAGTTTTAGTTTTTGCATTATTATTTAAAATTTTATGGAATCTTGAGATCAGTTTTTCTCCTCATATCTATACCGAACGCATATAGAAACAAAAAAGGATTGTTTAAATAATAATTAAATTCTGAAGATGTTAAATGTTATATTGTCATCAAGAATAAACAACAACACAGAATTTCTACATTGTAATATATTTAAAAAATGAGTCAATGATTCAAATATTCAATTTTTACAAGAAAATAAAAGAAATCAAGAGAAATAAAAAGAACGTTTAAACTCTGTTAAAGAATGGCGGGTTTATATCTTTATTCAAGATGAACGCACTTTCAACTATGCAAAAGAACTCAGATCTCCAATATTTCTCTAACGCTTTCTACCATCCCATTTAGAGTCAAGTAGTCAGCGATCCCACTCCAAATTCAACAACAATACCCTCTTATAGATTTTTCCAAACTTCTTCACATCAAAATACTCCAAATTCATAACAAAACTCTCGATCCTCGCTTGGCTTTCTCCAAAAAAAGAAAGGAAAAAGGAAGGTAGAAAAAAAAACTATACAAAAAAGCTCGCCAAGCGTAGGTGTGAACAAGTGCTGGAGCGGAAAATAATCGTCATAATGCCGCCACAACATGGTTTTGCCACCCCCTGGTTAGCACACACTCCCCTTTAATAATAGGCAGGGATTTGTGTATAGACTTTCTATAAGGGGGTCGACGTAACGCGAAAACGTGACTGCTTTATTCTGCCAAGCATTTCTTCCCATCCACAATAAAAGACATATAAAATACGAAAGGGAAATGGGGGCGTCTATTTTTTTATGCGCCAAGAATGAAAGTTTTTGATACAATAGTCATCGTCGGAGGCTTTTTTTCCTTCCATGCTGAATTTGAAGTCTTTTGTACTTTATATAATAGAGTGACTATTTAGTCCCATACGAGTGGGTTTTAAAAGCCGCTCGATCGAGGGTTTATGGATTTTCATGGGTTAGGACGTCCTGACCTCTCGTTTGTCAAAGCGTGGGACGTTTTGACTCGTGGCCCCTCTTACGTTTCAAATTGACAGCTAATCAGGGGATTTTAAAAGTGGGATTCAACGGGATTTGCCGTATAAAAAGTGATGGTGGTAATCTATCACTCATGTGTCAAGTCTGGAAACTGTCAAAAAAAAAAAAAAAAGAATGTTGCAGAAAGTTGAGAATTATTTAACAGACATCGGAGTAAATAAATTTTGTAAAAATAATTTGTAAAACGCTTTTTCATTAATGTGCTAAAAATTATAATTGTTTATTTTATTTTTAAAAAATTATTGTTTTTTATTTGTTATTATAGTTTTTGTCAATTTATTATTATAGTATTACGGAACTTGGGAAGTATTTCACACGAAATTTGTTTGAGAGATTGATTTCAACATTCCGTCATAGAAAATGCAAAACACTAATAACAAATATATATACTAAATAGCAATAGCAAATATATACATTAAAAAGCATATTAAACTATTTTTTTTATCAAGTTGGATGGACGAATTGAAGAGGCATAATTTTTTCAATCGGTTAAATGTTATTCCTGATGCCAAACGAACTAAAAGAACCCCAAATAAGACAAAAATATTCGCTAGAGGACATTGTAAAGCAAAGTGTTAAAAATTCAACATAGAAGGAAAGAAGCAGCAGTTAATAAAAACAATAATTTTAAAACTTAAGGACTAAATTGATAAGAATCAAGATAAGAAAGATATATGATGTCCATTGCGTCAGGAAAAAAGATTTTTTTTCAAGCGTTTACAAATAATTGAAAGTGTGAAGCAAAAACACTGAGCAACTTTCGTTACAATGTCCTTTACATATTACAAAACTATTTCACTTGTTATATTTTTTTATATTTGATTGTTTGTATAAACTCAGCTGTTTAATCTCCCTCCCCCCCCCATTTTCTCGTACACGCAACTGAGAAAGAATATTACGTCAAAATCTTCGAACTCGAGATTTTGACGAATCTCCATTTTAGAGTTTGAAACACACATTTTGGAAAATGTCCTTCCGACTATATGTGACAAAGATAACTAAAAACGTTTAGAGCTAGATGATTGAAATTTGGTTTACTGTCATTACCTCAAATTTGCAGGTTTTTATCAAATTTTGAGTAAAATCCATTCAGAGGAAGTCCGTTTATCCGGCTATTCGAATATAAGTTAACAAGATAACTACAAAACGAAGGGAGCTAGACGGATAAAATTTGGTACTCAAATTTAACATCTACAATTTAGACACCTATCATATTTTGAGCCAAATCCATATATTTGAGTCCTACCCTATGATCCATATATTATCCAAATCCTATCATGTTTTGAGCCGGATTGAGCGTCTGTCGCTCTGTACTTTCATGATAACATGTAACATGTAAACATGTAAAACATGTAAATGTGATAGTTCAGTAATTTAAATATATCGCATTTGGTACGGGATTCTGTGGCTACAAATGCAGTTTTGTGTTTCAATCAGTTGTGAAAAATGTGGCTCAAACACAAATTCGATTTTTGTATACCATTAACGCTTGCCAGAGATGAATCACCAAATAACTCTCCAAGGATGATACAATACAGTAAAATGCTAAATCCACACCAAAGATTAATATTTCTTAACTATTGTAAGCCAAGGCATGCAAGGAGTTTCCTGGCTTGACACGTTTCTTAGAAAGTATCCGAGAAAATTTGGGGGAGGCCAATCTAGCTGGCTCTTCTTGCAGCATATATTTAGTGTTTTATTTTCACTACTTTCATTTGGAATGGTTCAATGACATGCCATTTGTTCAACTGTTAAAAACTGTTATTATTATTGCATGCTAGTCATTCAGATTTCTCACATTGTGTTGTGCAATGCCCCCTAGAGAACAATATTTGCCCTTCTCACTTTTTGAGAATCCTTCAATGCATTTGTTCGGGTATAATGAGGTCGAGCAATAAAATTATCTTTGTCGCGGTGGCCCCGATTTGACGTACAATCCATTTGCAATTTTAGAGTTAAAACAGGCCGGTTTCAGCTGCAGAATTCTCTAAGCAGGAGAATAATTACAATCATCTTGTTTACTAAAGAAATGTCTACTGAAAAAATAATTTTAAAATTTCTTCTGTTTCAGAAAAAATGCAGTTTTAAATGTTAGCACATCAGGCAAACAGTCCATTTGAAGATCATCCACATATCAGCGAACTCCTAGCAAACGAGCGGTCAACGAACTGGACAAATCTGGTCGACGCCACATTGTCCATCACCAAGACAACTTACTTTTTCCAAAAATACCGTTTAGACTTCTTGACCTCTGATTCTAAGCCTGACCAGGAGGTCGTAGCTTCCGAACGTTATCAGGTGGCACATTCTTCATCCCTCCCCCTCTCCTTAAATATCGATCTCAGTGGTGTTCCGTCGGTTTTCTTTGACACCTACCCAACGAGCTTTCAACCCCTCAACTTCACGGTAATAAAGATAAGCTCTTTTACCTTAGAAGGATTAACCGAAACTTTTTCACAGTAAATAAACGGCTTCAAAAGAAGGAAACAAACAGGACATGATTATCTCCTACAACCTGTCTGCTCAACTTAGGGAAGTGACTTGTAGGACTCGAACGATTTCAAGACGGAAGATTTCGATACGGTTCTAAACAGAAGAATCGAATCTCCCCTTTCTTTTTTATTTTAATCCCTTTCAGTATTAGTCTTAGTATTATTCAGTGTAAATTTTTTATGCATATGATGGTAATGCTATCTTATTTACTTGCGACTGAATGTCAAAGTTCTCATGGCTTGTGGTAATTATTGCTCATGTACTCCTGCAAATCTCGATATTCAACATGCATTGATTTTGAATGCTGAATCAAAAAGTTTTTGCTTCGTTAAAACAGTATTGCTATTTCAACAATATTATTAAAATATATTAAGATTACATCAAAATGTGAGAAATTCTAATTATTGCCCACGTACTCCTGCAAATATCGGCATTTAACATGCCCTGAGTTTGAATGCTGAATCAAAATGTTTTTGTTACGTTAAAATGAAAATGCAACCTTAACAATTGATTGCATCAAAATGTGAGAAAACTTAATATAAACTGTTGTATCTAAAAGGAACAGTGTTCATTTTAGATACGATCCAAGTGATATTATAAAATGATACTTATAAAAAGTTTCACAAAAATTGTGTGATTAATAACTTTATATAATTGTATTTATTGCAATAAATTAAACGATTACGTTCGCCTCTGATATGTCTTCTCGGTTTTTTTTTCCTGTCCTCACCTGAGCTTATCTGTGCTCGTCTACATACAACGACGATGCAACCCCCGGGAGGGGTTCTCGAAAGGAGAATGAGAGGCTTCCGGTATGGTGGTTGCATCTCACCAACCTAGTGGATACATAAGTAAGTGGGAGATCTGGCTCCTTCTATCGATGACGGGACGTACTTCCTTCGGGAAGGGTTGTACCGTGGCCGGTGATAGCCCTTAGGTTGCTGCCTACCACAGTTCCCTGTCAATGTTGCTATTGCGGCGGTCCGGTCATTCAGTATTATTTATCCGTGTGTCTTCAAATGTTTGGTCTTTCACCGACCAATCCGATAAGAGTCGCTATTCATCGAAGAATGATAGCATTTTTTGATCTTCCAAGGTAGTATATATGCAATGAAACGTTATATTTCGAATTCGATTTTTTTCCCTCCTGCCCTTTGAAATTCCTCCTAACAAAATGTTGTCTATAATTTGAATATATATTATGTTGTCTTAATTATTTAAATTAATTTGAAGTTAAAAATTGGAAGAAATAGCTTTTATTTTAATTGCTTGAAAAGGTTCATACCTAGCTTCTGGTTGATCTGAATACATAGTCTCTAATACACAGCAGTATGATATATTCAGTCAATAAAATAATTAAAAAAAATTATATTTTTAAACAGGGGAGATAATTACCCTAAAACGTTTTCGCACACTTTTTATTAAAGGTGTTATCTCAAAATATGTCTTGCATAGCACATGGGTACAATAGCTACGAAATATTAACACTTGACGTGAATTTAGCTTTTTTACTCAATCTATTGTGTCATCATTGGCGAGTGATTTGGCGATTAATACTTGGCATGCCGTTAATAGTATCCAAAAATCGAATACTTGTTTTAGACATGTTTTTCTCAACCGATTGAAAGAAAAAATGACTCAAAAATGCACTTGTAGTCCCAAAATCCCATAGCAAATTTGACATATTTAGGGCATTGCTTTTTAAATTAACCATGCATCGGAAAGTACAAACTGACAGGCAGTCAACCAATAGACGAATTTGGCACAAAAATTAGACAGGTATCTAGACTAGAGATGTTAATGAGTTATTGTTATTTTTTAAATTTGTATTATTTGACAAATCAGCTACCAGTTATCTTTTTAACTTGTTACAGTCCATTTATGCTTACTCTAACTTTATTCAAATTTTTGAGTCGTTGGACTTTTTAAAAAAATCGTTTTCTATTTCATCGAATTAGTCAAGTTCATCTGTATTTTTATATTTCGAAGACATATATCATATTCGATATTTTTATATTCGAAGTTCGAAAAATTGTTGTAGAAACTTTATTCAAGAAGGGCAGCAAGGTTTAATCTAAAAAGCTTTCTCGGATTCAATTCGAGATTGAAATTAATGCAATCATATAATAACATATTCATTTATTTAAAAAGTTTTATTCTGTTTTACACAGGCTCACAAACTGTTTCCCTAATATGTAGGCCATTGTTGTAATATTGATATTTTAGAAGTACTCACTATTATTTCTGTCTTTTTAATGGATGTTTATCTTCTATTCTGAAGAATACTTGTACCTAGATTCTAAAGAGCTAATATCATCTTCTACTGTCTGTTGCATATTTCGTTCAAAATTCTGCTTGATAAAGACAATGTTTTTCCCCTGAATAGATTTCTTTTTATTTTTGATTTCTTTTCTACTTTTAATAACATACAGATTGCAGCATGTCATTAAAAGAAGAGAAAAAAATTAATGATATAACCACAGTAAAAAACTAAGCATGATTATATCACAGAATTTTAAAAAAAAGTGCAAATCGCTGTGGATGGAGAAAGATAAGAAATTGCATTGTCTTCAACTAAGCCACAACTGGATTCTGTATATTTCTGGATACAAAAACAGTTCAAGTTTTCTTAAATATGATATTATATAGTTATTCAGAATCTGTTTGATTAAGTAAACATGAAAAATCCACAGAGCTTTTGCATACTAACAGTACAATTTATCTTATTTCATCTTCAATTTGGTGATTTCTCTGCACTAATTGAAGCAAAACACGCCGAGCTCTTTTAGAAATAACAGTGTACAGCAAATAAGTATTTGAAATGTTTTTATACATGAATAAAAAAATTTCATAAAGAACATTGCAAAGTATAGAAAGTGTCTTTCATTCAGCAGTGGGAACATAAAAATAGTAGATTTCTTTAAATATCGCTGGGTCATACTGACTCAGTTTTCTCATTATCGGGCTACATGTTCTATAATTCAATAGTTAAATCTTCATGCTTTAATGTTATTACTACTGTTATTATTTTTTTGGTTGACATTTGAAAATATTAGAAAATAATATTCATTTTTCTTTTTTATCTTTTACAATACAAAAATTATATTTAAATAATTCGATACTAATCCTGGACAAATGTATTTTGGATTTGGCTTAACCCTACACATACTTATTCCTCAATTTGCACGGACTGGAAATTAATCAATTTTCTAATTCATTACCTGTTTTTTATAGACTAATGTATTTATCTTTTAATGTTATAGCTTTGAATTACGTTATACTATCATGGAGTAGCATATAAATAATTTTTCATTTCAAAAATATTTGAATTTGCATTCTAACTTTGCTTCCTTAACCTAACATTAAACTTTTTTGCTAACATTGAACGTTGCTTCTAAGCAGAGGTTAAACAAAATCAGCAGTTAATGGTTAATAAATAATATTATTAAGTATGACATTTTGACATTATGCAATCATTGCGCCGCATACAAGTTGTAGTTTGTTTTGCTGCAAAAGTATTGTACTCAAGTCTTACATATAAAAAAATTAATGTATTTATCTTTTACTGCCACAGCTTTGAATTATGTTATCTGTAATGAAGTTACATAAAAATAGCAATGCATTTCATTGAAAAAATATTTGAATTTGCATGAAAATGTGGCATTTGAACTGTGGTTAAGCAAAATCAACAATTAAACTGTTAAATAATGTTATTAGTACGACGTTTTGAGTTACATTATGCAATCATTGCGTCGAATACTAGTTGCAAAGCAACACAGCAAAGTATTTGGATTACAAAGTTTACAGCAAAAGTATTTGGATTTGCACCAAGTCTTACATATAAAAAGACTATTTTATTTATCTCTTACTGTCACAGCTTTGAATTATATCATGCTATTATGGAGTAGCATATAAATAACAATGTATTTCATTTCAAAAATATTTGAATTTGTCTGTAAATTTTGTATCTAAACAGTGGTTAAACAAAATCAGCAATTAAATAGTTAATAAATAATATTATTAGTACGGCGTTTTGAGTAACATGATGCCATCACAGCGTTTGCATACTAATTGCAGTTGGTTTTGCTGCAGAAGTATTTGGATTTGTATCAATGTTACGTACTTTAATAGCAATCAAAAATAGATTTTAAAAAAACCCTCTAAATTAACAACTATTTTTTTTTTCATTTTTTTTTTTTGAAGTGAAAGTGTGTGACAGAGAACGAGATTGGTATCTTTTGATAGAAATCATTTCTGAAATCTCAGCATTATTAATCTTTTTTACCGCTAGCGTTCAGTACGAAAATATCTTTAAGAGTGGCACTAAATCATATGCAATCGTTGATGCTAAAATTGTGAGTCCAATCCATTCAAGATACAAAAAAAAAAAAAAAAAAAAAAAAAACATAACAGGGGAGAAAAAAGACCAACAATGTGGAGAATAAATGTAGTAAGAGTTGTAAGTCTTCTTATAACGAAAGGGCTCCAAATAATTCATTCTCAGCCACAGAGGCAGAAAATACCGAGAAGATTTTGCCAATGATTTAATCCGTCGCCAAAATTTCCCGCAGGCATCCCAACATCCTTCTTTTGTTCACAATCCCGCATTGGACAGCCCATATATCGCGTAACAAACAGCCATACCCCATGATTATCGGTCATAATATCCGTCCACCTCACCGACGGAGGACCCTAAAAAATTTCACACGCTCCCTGGACCGACTGATCTAAAAATTTTCAGGCGCCACCGATCGAGAATCGCGCCTAATTTACGATCTCCGATCCTTCCGACTTGCCATTAAGAGATCTAAAATACGATCTAGCAGTGACATACCCCGCGATCGTAACTTTTCCCCGTTTTTTTCTTTCGGTTAGCCGTAACCGCTGACGGACGGACTTGCCAGCCCTCCCTCTCTTTTAGGGGGTGCAATGTGCGGAAGGCCTTGTTCGGTCGGCGGGAACTCGTGGTAGGGGGTCGGCCTTCCTTTGTGATCCTTGCCGCCGTGTTTCTGTTCTAGACAAGTTGCGGTTTTTTTGCCCCTTTTGGTAAATCATCTTTCGGTTTTGAGTGAAATTTTTTGTGTTGTATTGGTGTTTGCTCTGGTATTCTTCGAGCGTTACGCATGTTTCATGAATAGGTTTTATGCATAGTGCTCCTAAAATAAAGAATTAAAATTTTTCCTCTGTTTCTGTAGCAGATTGCACAATTTTATTTTATTAGAAACTAGGAGATTTCGTCCTCCGTTCGCTTTCGCTTGGAAATCCCAATGTTGTTCTATACTGTACCCGATGTTCGCTAATTCCAATAAACAAGTTTTTATACTCCACTGATGATTCGTTCAAGGTTAGAAGCTTAATCTTTCCAGCATGACGACACGCATTTGCTGATCAAATTCCGAACTCAAAGACCTATAATGAGAACATTCATTGCTTGTAACTTATCTAAATATTGAACCAGTACTTCGCGTTTTGTTGCCCATTTAGCAGCTTCACAATCTACTTTCTTTCTTTCTTTTATTCTTTTTAATTAGCAGATTTTTGCACTGTTTACCTTCGTATTTTTTTCTTCAGATGATATATAGCTGGACGCTTCATCAATATTTTTTAAAAAACAATGCAGATTTTAGCAAATGTATTTCTTAGATATTCAAACAATTGCTAACCGTGGGAAATTGCAGTTACTCAAGAAAGATATATTAATGTGAGTTCGCAAATTGTACAGACTAAGTCTATAGCAAAGAATACCGACGTGCTCTGATTGGTTTAAGCCTTGGCATCTTTTTGGCAATGTTTTGACAAAAAAAAAACACCATATCGAAATATATTTTTAGAAAAATAAATAAAATTTGTGAATCCTCCCCCCCCCCCTCTATTTTTTACGGTTTACATGTAATATTAATCTGGAACACATATACAGCAGAAAAAATCAAATCCTGAAACCTAAATTCAGGAAATATAAAAATTACAATTTATTAAAAATATTTTTTGTGTGTGTTTCTTCTTAATATTATTTTTATTTAACTAAAAGAATTAGCTACGAAATCACATATTTCGTTAAAGCTTACATATTTATACGTTTTGGGCATTAAGTAATCAGCTCCCCATATGTATTTGAAGGGAAAGTAACATACGTTCAGCAACAAGTTTCAATGACTGCATAAATTGTCTAATAAAGGCACGAAAATCATAGAAAAATAAGAATTATTTAATTGCTGCATCATATGTTGAGTAATTACTTTCATTTAGTTTTTATACTTCTGTGCATAAACAACATTAATTACTTGTATTACTAGTATTATTAGTAATATTTATTATTATTAATAATAATTAGTATTAGTAGTATTACTAGTAATATTTAGAGCAAACAATAATATTAATAAAAATTAGATCGTGTTGATATTCATTCGCATCTTCCATAAAACTAATGAAAGGTATAAAGTTTGAGCCAAATAAACGAAAACTACACTATTATGAGTGCAAAACATTGCCAAAAAGATGCCAAGGCTTAAACCAATCAGAGCACGTCGGTATCCTTTGCTATAGACTTAGTCTGTACAATTTACGAACTCGCTATATTAACCGGAATGCTATTCATTAGTTTTGCCACAAACAGTATGATTAAAAGAAAAATTAGCAAATAATATTATTTTAAACTCACATGATGCTAATTAAAACTTCATTTGTTGCAATATAAATACTTACTATGACGCAATAGTATTTTTTATTAAATATTTAAAACAATTCTGGCAACGCAACCCTCAAGGATTATGGGTCAGGTGACTCGTTATCTACCAGTCACAAAATGAATGAATGAATGAATATATATATGTACAATAATAATAATAATAATCCTGGAACGACAATGAGCCAATTCACAATTTTGAGTTATGAGTGCGAAACCACACGTGTCATGCAACAATTTAGTTTTTTGAAGCGCTTGTCTCTGAAATTTACTTTTACCATCCCAAAAGCAGTTTTCAGCAGAAAGTGCCTTTTAGCCAAATCATGATTGTGTTGTATAAGGTGAGGTTAGTTTGTGTGACAGCAACAATGTGTTTAGAATCAATTAGTAGAATTTAGAAATTATAAAATACACCTTTGGCTATACTACGCCACACTCATAGTATTAAAAGCCCTCTCATCATTTGTTACAATACGAACGGAATGGAATTCTAGTAAACGTTACAAATTATACGTTTCAGCCTTCATAGAAGTGTGATTTTTTCCCTTCTTTTTTGCTAAAAACACTTTTTTATCAGCAAAAGAAGATTGTAAATGCTTTAATATCAGCAAAATGGATTCGTAGCTTTCACTCTGCGTTTTTTTCTGATCTTTTAAACTTAATTTACAAATTTCTATTTAAGGATTTTTTTTATAACGTAATATTTAAACGAGACTATGCGACTTCATTTAATACACCTGTACTCACACACGTAATATTTGTAGATAACATTTTTTATTACTGTTAGCTTTCGATTTGTTTCTGTTCATCTTCATGGAGACAATTAGAAAAGTGAAGAAGAGTCGATAAAGTCGATATTTGTCCTATTATCCATCAAATAAGCAACGACAGGATAAAAGCTGGGAATGCTTCAGATGGCAGTCTACCTAAACTACCAATATCCAGCATCAAAAATCTTTGCCAGCTGAGAGTTACAACACTTCATACCACCAGAACACCCAATTACCTGTCCAACAATCAAGATGGCAACCCTAATACAAAGAATCTGATGAAACTTATGGGAATATCAACTCGTTTCCAGATCGAACAATTCTCATTCGGCGGCAACCACTAATACAAAAACTCTGACTAAACTTACAGGAATATCAGCTTATTTCCCAAATCGAACAGTTCTCATTTTATGTTCAATTATTCCCTTCCCCCAACCCCTACCTCAGTTGCTCTCACTTCCGATTAGAACTGGAAGAAGTATCTTCCGCCAAGTATGCCGTTTCGATTCAAGTGGATGCTCAATTAACCGACGACAAGTTTCAACTTTCCATCATCAGATAAAAGGCGGTTCTTCTAGCTTTCTTTCAGGTATCGTCTGGAAGACCAACGTTGACAGGGGAAGGTTCGTTACATTGGAGTAGCAGGGTGGAATAAAACAAGTGGTTGATCCATCCTTCAGAGGCTACCGATAAAAAGAATTGCTTAAATGGATTGTTGCAGCTGAAGAAAGAAAATTTCGTATTGCAATTGAGAATATATAAATTCAATCAGACCATTTTCAAAAAAGTAATTGTTTGGAGAAAGAGTTTGTAGGAAGGTGGAGAGTAAAGAGTTATCGATAGCATGGCTCGTGTGTTTGTTTTGTTTTCCCCAAAGGGCAGGATGTAGAGACTGTCGTAGAAGCGTAATATTTCGAGTTTATTGACTTTAAATTGGCAACTAAAAGTGAGAAAAAATTATCTTTTCTACTCCACCACCAAAGATTGCGAAAAAAAAAAATGTCAAGCTTAACTTGATTTATTTCGTGTATGTATAGAAGTATTTAATTGCCTAGAAATATTAGGTATTTTGTATTCGATTTGTCACTTAGCTTCTCACATTTGGAAATTCTCTGTCGTTTTGTGGTATGGTATGGTTCTTGATAACTTAATTATCAATTAACTTTTGGATTTATTTAATTTCAATTCAGTACGAGAATCAGTGTGAGAAAATTCAGTACAAAAGGGAAAAATTAATTATAAGATTAGGTAATAATAATGAAGACGAAAATAATATGTAAAGATTAAAAAAAGAAAAAGAAGAAAGGTTTTTTTGCAGGGGGGAGGGGGGGGGGGACTCTGAAATTCCTAAAGTAATTTTTTCAAGAATTTTAGGTCAAAGCAAGCAAAGCAAAAGCATCTCAGGTTGGAAACGATGCAATGAGGAAATTAAATCACAATGAAAATCTTAAGCATTCATTAAAACTTTATGCTTTAATATGAATGTGATTGAAATTTTACTCTACTTACAGAACGTTAAGTTTCTACAATTAGCACATTGCATTTCTACGATTTTCAACGTGGCCCTATTTGTTCTGAAAAATGTATTTCATCGCAATTTATTGTATATCTTATATAAATAGTTTTAAATACTTCAATTTTAGCTTTAGGTAAATTCCTATACCACCCTTCGTACAGAATGTGTGAGTGAGTGAGTGAATGAGAGAGAGTGAGAGAGAGAGAAAGTGTGAGAGTGCGTGTAATGCTTTGCCCATGTTATCTTGTGAACAGGATGACTAGAGTAATTTTGTTTGGATTTTAATTGGCTTAGAATACATTGTAAGAGATGTAAAAATTTCGGATGAGTTCGTAAATGTCCCATTTAGCTCAAAGGGAGTGGAAATTGTGGGAGTTGAAATTTTCATTTCGCTATAACTTTCTTAATATTGAAGATAGAAAAATTAATCCAATTAGCCAAATAAGTGCCTTTTTAAGACGGACAGCTTTTGTATTTAAAGTTTTTCAATAGCTACAATATCTTAGAAGCTAAAAAGGGGTTTTCGCGCTTTAATATTCACTTTTCTAACATCAACAGTTTATGTTGCCAGATAAAAACTTATATGTATAGGAACCTACCTTTGCTTTTCAGTTTGCAGAGAGGATTTTTTTTTTTATTTAATAAAAGTCTTTAAATCAAACTGCAGTACTTTCTCGTAGTAATTTCTACAGCGTGGTCAAAGCAAAAATCTGACCAACAAAAGCTGTCTTACTCCTTGTTCATTATGAATCCTTCAGTCATGGTTTTGACGAGCCGTAATAGATCAAATGGAATTAGTTGGGAAACGCATTGGCATAATTTATGTTATCACTGCAGGCGATAGTACCAAAAAGAAAACTTACCTCTTACTGACGAAAAAAAAATCACAGTTTCATTTGAAGACTCTTATTAAATAAAACTAACAAAAGTGGTCTCCATAAAACTTGCTTGAATACTCTTTAATAACGTAGTTATCCCTCTCCTCCTGCATAAAATTGTTGACTTTGGATAAGACCTGAATGCTTTACCTGACATTGGCGAACAATAATTACGAAATATTCATTTTTGGCATGAATCTAACATTTTTATTGAATCGATCGTGTCATGATTGGCGATTAATCTCTGGCACGCTTTTAATACACAAATATTCTAAAATCAAATATAAATTTTTGATTCCTTTCTTCCTACCTAGAATTCCAATTACAACTCAATATATCACACGCAAATTTCTTTTATTTAAATCATTGCGTTTACCGACAAACAGTCAATTCGTGAATAGATTTGAATCAAATTCAATTTGATCAAAAATCAATTTCATATTTTTGATGATAAATTTGCGTACCAATTTTATTTATCTAACTCTTTACGATGTGTAGTTATCGTATTTAATTTTTATCCGACAACCGGATAGACAGACGCCCTTTGAATGAACAAACGTCCTTGAACTTCTATTCAAAATTTGACAAAAATCTGCAAATGCAGGGTGAAATCCAATAAGTGTCAGCAATATAGCTCAAAGTATTTTTGAGTTATTGTGTTACCAGACAGACGAACTTCATTCCAAAAATGTATTTTTTCGGATTCGGGGGGGGGGGGAATTGAAGCATGAATATTCGTCAACATTTCGAGTTTGAATTTTTCTACGATTACAATACTTTATCTTTTTATACTTCGCATACAAGAAAATAAAAACAAGAGTTGGAAATATTTAATGCAATTTATATAAAATTTTAAAATAAATTATAATGGAATATATTTTTTTCAAAATGAGCAAGAACCCATGATCTTTCAATAATTAATATATAGCTCAAGTTTTAAATTTGTTGAAAAGATTAAGAAATTCCTGTAGAATGATTCAGTTTTCAAAAGGGTGATCAAAATAATTGAACTTTAAAAACTCTACGGTACATTGTTCTCGAATACCACTCTGAAATGATACCTATTCTGGTTTATAGTCATTAAAACTTGTGTTCCTACAAAGACAAAGAATATTCAGCAGCTCTCGTAGAACATCCTACAGAAATTCGAGCCACAAACGGGAATATATTAGCTAGAGTATTGCAAGATCATTATTAACCTCTTCACAAACTCAATTCTTTAACCTCTTAATTAGATAATATATTCTTTTTGGAAAGAATTATTGTTATTCTAATTCATAGAAGGATCTCTCAGATATTTCAGCGAGCCCACATTTCATCTTTTGAATTAATTGCGATTATGACTGCAATGCAAATATAATCAAAAGTTCTGTCGTTAAATGCTCGTCTCAGATTTCAAATAAATTGTCTTAGTAATACTGTGTTCGTGAAGAAAAATTCAGAAGTTAATTGCGAGGTATAACCTTTCGATGTAAAGATAGACGAAGTTCTGTGAATATATTTTTAACTGTAGAAATAGAATAGTCTCCAATCAAAGAGTTAACATGTTACGAAATTGTCTGCAAAGCTTGAATTTGCAAATTTTTTCCAAGTACGTCATAATATATCTAGATATAACTGAATATAAATTCCCACCGCTGCTAATTTTTTTAATTAATTGTAAATGTTAGACAGAAAAAATTCTGTAAAATGAATAATTTTGATTCTTTTTTTGAAATTCTTCCAAAAAATTATTACCCATCTTAGAGCTTCTTTTATACAAAACCTGCATTTATAAAAAAAATTTATATCCCTACTTCATTTCTTAAAAATGTCTTAAGAATTCGAAAAAAATGTATAAGCAAAAATATAATAACAAAGATTTTTCATCTCTCCAATAGCATGATATAAAATTCAAAGAATAATTTGTAAATTTTATAAAAAAGTTGATTAACTTACTTTAGGCTGCTTACCATGGAAAATTGCAAAAATTTGGGGGGGGGGAATGGCAACTTAACAACATGAAGAGCATAGAAAGAAAAAACGAAGAAGGATTAAAATTTAATAAATCTCAATTTCAGTAATTACAAAAAAATAAAAAAATATATATAAAAAATCCACAGAATTGATTCTGTGTACATTTTTACAATTGAAGTGGATTCACAGCATGCACACAAATTTTTATACTTTTATTTCCATTAATTGAAAAACCTTAAACCATGCACTTGCAACGCGAGAAAAACTAATTTAAAAGTTTTATTCTTTTACATAAGAGAATTTCATATGCAAAATATGTCAAATTTGAAGAACTGCGTATAAAAACTTATTTAAATAAATACATAAAGAGACTTTAATAATAATTGCGTCTTAAAATTTAATATTTATCTGAAATTTAATATTTATCTGAAATTTACTATTTATCTTGAAATTTACTATTTACTATTTTTTATTTTATTATTTTATTAGTGAAAAATCTTTTTTTAAAAAAAATTGTAGTATCATTGTTTGTTCTTCTGTCAAGCATTAGAAATTGTTGATTAAATTAATAAGAAATGCAGATACAATTCTGGAATTTTGCAGAGATATTTCAAATAACTGAAATTATCATATGAAAAAGTAAAAAATATGCTGACATTTTAAAAAATTTTTGAATACCATGTTGTCTTAATTCACAAATATTTATTAACGAATTTTCTTTATAACACAGCTTTTAAATAAAATGGCGAGATCTCTTTAAATAGAGATTGGTTTGCAATTGAAGCAGACCTATCGATAATTCTAAAATAATCTAAACTTAAGCTTACAATATTTTTAAATGACTTTAAAAAATATTGTAAGAAATGTTTAATACTGAACCCAATCAAAACATCCTTTGAGTGCCCAACTAAAACATAATCTCTTTAAAATTGGAAAAGTTTGCTTTTGAGAAGCCAATTAGCCTTGAAACTAGTTTCAGGAGTAATTGGCCCACATTTGCAATTCTTATAGAGGAAAGTTTTTGATAATCATCCAGATCACTGTGAGCAATTCGTTTCTAAAGCCGAAACTGGTCTAATAGTTTTTAAAAGTAACTAGTTAGGAATGCAATCTAAAGGTAGAACATTATTATCTTTTTTACTTCCGATTTATATTCTTAGACATAATGCCTTAATATATCAAACTAATGGCGTGCTCTGCATAAATATGGCGCTATGTTAGTAAAGAACTATTTTACTATATAGACTTTTCGTTGTTAGTATTTATAATGCCAAAAAAACCCATTAGTTGGCCAGGGGCTTGGTAATTTTTATGCATTTCAGGGAAAAAGCTAGGAACTGAAATAAGTCCAAAGTGAGAGATTTTTTTTCAAGCTTCACAAATACAAAGTAATGATCAATGCATTTATTTCTCTTTTAAAAATGATGAAATGGAATAAAAAATAATACTTTGCCACGAGCGCCATCTATCCTTCTTACGGCAGTGGAAGGAAGAACACGTAGACTTACATCAAATCACATGAAAACATCCCGTGATGCAATTGCATGACGTGTTATTTTACCTAAATACCATGAGTAAAATGTATTCACTTAAAAATATCCAGCTGTGTCTCAGTTCTCTTGCAACTATTTCTCAACTTATCAAGAAATGCATTCTTGATGCACGGCGCAACATTCATGTAATGGATGCTAGTGGAAGTTGAGGATGATAAAACACGCCGGCCATGCCATCGTTTTGGGAGCCGGCACTAAACGTAAATTTCTGTCCAAAAGGTGAAATGGATCGTCTCTTTTACTCATTGGGAGGTTTCAGACTTGAGACATCAAGACGACGAATAGCTTCAGAAATGTCTCTTGCATCTTAAGCAGCATTTTTTTGACAAGAGAAAGTGCGTCTTCAGAACATTCGTGGCAGTTATTGCCTAAATGAACGGCCTCATATTTTGTAAGCCTGTTTGTAGGTTTCCATTTCAGACAAGGTATAATTTTTGTTGTATTACTTATGCGAATAGTTGTGCTGAATCTCTCAGAAATAGCAAATGAGAACATATTCATCAGTAGCAAACTCTTATGCAATGATATTAATATTTACATATTCATTTATATCAGCAGCAAACTTTTATGATGTGATAATAATATTTACATATTCATTTGTAATATCAGTTGCAAACATTTATGCAATGGTATCAACATCCTCTCCGGGCACCTCAGATGACCGATTTGTAATTTTACACTCAAGTAAAGAAAAAACTATTCTTGCTTTTTAAAAACTTGATTTAGAAAATGTATGGAATGTATGTCCATCCGTAGAATTTTTAAACGAAAATTACAAATTTTTCCGTCTTTATTCATTTTATTTTCTTCCTTTCCAGGCAAGTTTGCTTACAAGCGCGACAGTTTTTAAGTTGATGCCATTTAAAAAGTCTCCCTATTAGAAATGTTTTTCATGATGCGACTTCTTAAAATGTCTGCATATCTTCTTCAATAATAGTCCTAAGAATTCAAAGCTATATTTCGATAAGAAAGTTTGCTAATACACATGCGCACCCAAATAACGCTATGCTCATATTACGAATATGATAAGTTAAGTAGGCGAGAGATATGCTGTAGGAAAAATGAAATTAATCTTGAACCAGTTAGTTGACAACTTATCCAATCTTCAGTAGGTTAGAAATGGTGGAGGCTTTAAAATTTTCATTTCGCTATGACTCATTAACTACTCAAGGTAGAAATAACAAAAAATGAAATCTACGATCGCAAATTTCAAGTTATCACGTGAGAACATCATTATTTTAAGTCATTATTCGTCTTAATTAATTAAAGTCATTAACCAGTTTAAATCAGTTTACGGGAGCTCCAAAACTTTTTTACCAGCCAAGAAAAAATTGAAAATGAAAATTGCCATTTATGCTTTATTCATTGCCTACGCAATTTCGAGTTTCAAAACCCCCTAACCAAAACAACATCACGTTCTCACAAAAAGGAATGCCACGTTTGGAAGCTGAATAACAAATGATAATATATTTATCAATAAATTTTTAAACATATTAATTTATATAAAAATTTTATGAAAACAATATTTTTGTAAACGCAAAGTACTATTTTCTAATTTCTGAGATCATAAAACAGTTTCATAACGGATTAATCTTAGAACAGGAGTCAAATCTTTCAATGTTTCCCACTTAAGAATGAATGTAATCATATTTCCCCACTGGCGGAAAGAGAAAATACTTTTATCAAAACTGTTATTAAACGTGACGGAAGTTTTTTTGAACATATTATAAAAATTAAATTATTTAATTTCCACCGAAAAAAATTACATTCCATGAAAATAACAGTTATGATGTCATAGTTCTACGTCAACCTTTTAAAAACGCATCTGCTGTCAAAGAACATACGTAATAATAAAGCAATATTGGTAAAAGCAGGTCAACCTTTTAAAAACGCATCTGCTGTCAAAGAAGCATACGTAATAAGAATGCAATACTGGTAAAAGCAGGTAAAAAAATATATACGATAAAAAGATGATGATGAAAATTGCCTTTTATGCTTTATTCATTGGCTACACTATTTCGAGCTTCAAAACCAAAACTCTCCTAACCAAAACAACATGTTCTCACATGATAATATTCAAATTAAGCAAATAATTACTTAATCATAATTAATTAATTTCTGTGCTAAAATTCCTGATATTTGATATTTCTTAGAAGTTAGGAAATGATAACCCTGCTAATAGATAATACATCACAATATATGTCAAAGTATGTTTGTGTGTGTGTGTGTGTGTGTTTGTGTGTGTGAGTTCGTCGAAGGTAGGGTGGTACCGTGGTCGAATCTCGGTAAGAGCCGCGATTTTCTGGATGATCCGTTCTGGATGCAAGAAGTATATTTGAACTTAATCTGAACAAAAAGGAATCTATCTTCGGCTTCTGGCTTACCGAAAGGAATTTTTGCTAATGATAACTGTGCAATCTAAAAATAATAATTTCATGTTAATTAAGGGACGTTTTGAAGATTGAAAATGAATGCACATAAAGTTGAGTGCGAAATGAATCAGAAAATAAGCAAAAAATGAAAAAAAAAAGGCATATTAAATAGAAATAGTTAAATGCCTCCAGCAATATATTGTAAAAGTGGTAACGAGCAACATTTTAATTATTTATATTATTAGGCATTTAATTATTAATATTATTAGGCATAATGGGCGAATTAAGAACAAAGAGTTTAGAAATTTTGTATGCTTACATGTATTTTGAAATAAATAAATGACTGAATGCTTTATTTATTTATTTGAAATCAGTCTTCAATTTTGGACAAGGAAAAAGAAAAAGGATAAATCGAGTAACTGAATGAAGAAAGTGATTTATTCTTTAAATGACGCTCAAAGAATCTTTTTATTCATGATTTAAAGTTCAGAATAAAATATGGATTGATTTGATTTCCCCATATTTGTTGAAAGCAAAAAATCAAAACGTGAACAATTATTTAAAAAAAAATTATTATAATAGTTTGCATTCGTTAAGCAAGTTTGTATCCTTAAATAAAGTAAATTTAGATAAATTAAATAAAGCATAAATTTGAATTTCCCGATCCTGTAATATTGTGGAAAGATTGTGGGAATAAGCGTACATAGCAGTAAAGCCAAGATTGTGGGAATAAGCGTACATAGCAGTAAAGCCGATTGTGGAAATAAGCTTACTTAGCAGTAAAGCCATATATAAGGAAAAGGTGAAGATTAATATATACTAGATTCTCTCTTTTAATAATAGAAGTGAATATGTGTGTATATGCGTGTACTTGTATGTGTAGGGCTCTGTTGTGTCTTTAAAATGTTCGAGCAATTTATCTTCTAATTGTATATCATCTTCCGCTTTGTTGTAACTTTACACCCTCATTCCACTTATTCCTCATGCCAATTTGTAGAGGTAATTCATATAGTAAGTCTTTCTTCATATTTCAAGAGTAGAAGAAAAATAAGTGATTTATAATTTGATGAAACTGTTTATATTTCACAGCAACAATAGAATCCATCGTTAAAAATGATGCAAAATAAATAAATAAATTTTAAAATTATCAAAGCTCATAAATTGATCCTTTTAAAAATTATCAAAGCTCATAAATTGATCATTTTAAAAATTATCAAAGCTCATAAATTGATCATTTTAAAAATTATCAAAGCTCACAAAAAAATTACACGAAAAATAAACTGATGACATAAAAAGAGATAACTTTGAAAATTTTTAACTGATGTAGAAATCATATTCGTAGAATAACATTTTAAGGTTATAACAGGAAATTTCTAAAATCTAGTTTAATTTTTAATTAATTAAAAATTCAAAACAAAATTGCTCTGAGGTGTCCACTTCCATACTTCAAAATATAATTATTCAAAATTTGGTAATCCTAGATCGAATGATCTGGCCTGTAGAGCTCCAACGTACACACATTTTTTTGAATATTGGAGAAAGCTTTATTGGGGGAATGGATTGTTGAGTTTGGGACATAGTGTGAAAGCAGGAAGTATTCAAAAATAAATAAATAAAAAAAAAACTAATCAAGAGATACGGGAGGAAATGAAAGTAGAAAAATGTTGATGAAAAGCGTTTAATTTTTGAACTGCCGAGTTCACATGCTCTAATCTGGAAGCCGAAAGGTGGTTAATCTTTTGACGGATTTGATTCAAAATATGAAACGCAGCTACAAATCTGATGTTAAATTCATAAAAGATGCCCCAAAATTAACGCAAGATTTGAATTTGCCGCCATTCGTTCTGTAAAGTGTTGGCAAACCCTATTTAAAAATCCATTTAACCGCTAATAGTTTAGAATTAGTAAAATATGGAGCGTTACACGATAGAACATCGTGTTTTCATTACTGAACCATATTTCAAAAATTATAAAAGTCTGGCGGTTGCAGTTTGAAAATCTGAGAATTAGCCCTCTAGATCGTGTAGTTTAACACCGTTGGATTCTCTTTTATGTGATTATTTGAAGTCAGAGGTCTGTGTCAACTAGCCCACAAGCACGCGTTCATACAAGGAGGAAATTCAACTCTGTTTCAACGAAATTCAGCCACATTTATGCAAAATAGTCAAAGAAAATTTCGAGAAAGGACTGCGCATGCGTCAGTAAAGCCGTGGAGTTCCATTTGCCCTACATTGTTAAGCTATACATAACCCTATCCTGTGTACTTTACGGTTCAATAAAAATTATTACAATTTAAAAGAAAAAAATAACTTTACTTTTTATTCTATTCAAATCTTGCATTAACACTTTGTTCTATCGTGTAATGCTCTATTTTTACTAACCCTAAATTATCAGCTGTCACATGGTTTTTTAATAGGGTTGCCAACACTTTCCTGCACAAATGGTGGAAAATTTAAATCTTCCGTTAATTTTGGGACACTCTTTACAACAAGCATTTTACGCTTCTTATTTGCCAACATACAAATTTATAATTGACGAATTTTGTGGAAAAGATATATAATTTTGGCACAAATACCATAATCGAATTTCATCCATTTATCTCTTTGCATTTGAGAGTCATCGTATTCATTGACACATGACTATTTTGGACTTTAGAGAAGTCTAAAATGTGAAGATTCAGCAAAATCTACGATTTAAGTTATTGAAAAAGGACATTTATTTCTTGTCCGAAATTATGGATTTTCATTTCTGAAATTTCCCGAATGAAATATTTTCAGCAATATCTACTGTTTTCCTGATGCTGTTCCAATCTATTCTCTTCATTGGAATCTCTCCGTTCCCGCATATCTCCACGTAGTTATCGGTCGATCTCCGGCGGAAGACACGGAAGAAATCCATCGACGGACTTGCGACAGAATATCGGGTTGCAGCAGAGAGAGATCTCTTTCCCGATAACACTCTCCGTTTGCGGGAAGAATTTTATTCCTGGAAGAACACGACCTCTATCGGCTCAGTTTCTCGGAAGAAATTCGCTATAAATCTGCAAATAGATCATCCTCTGACATCGGAAAAAAAAATCACAAAGATAGTTGAGCAAATAAGCCATTTGCTTGAGAAAATAATTAATTATAGTTCTTCAAATGTAATAATCGAATCCGTCGCAAATGATGAGTTGGATGGCTCTTCTACTAAATTATAGAATTATATTTGTATTAAAATCTAATTAACTTGAAGTATTATTTATTTAAAACAAAAAAATATTATATGGATAAATTTGAGTATCTCCAGTTCTCTTTTATGATTTTCCACTGTGTTTCCACGGTTTACACTTTCGCCGTCATGATTGATGCCTGTGATTCAGAGCACTGTCTAATACAATGCTTACTTATTTGCTCTCTTTTAATTGTAACAGAGAAGAAAATATGTAATCATAGAGTATGGGTGAATCACAGGCGATTCACATGCTGAGTAACTTGTTAAGACAAGGAGATATAAATTAAATGTAAGATTGTTCTACTCGCATCAAATTCTACATTGACGGCAGTCAACGTGATCGGCGAGGCTTCTGTGAATTTTGTAATGTCCTGTTCTTTGAGAACGTAAATACTTTCTATTTCTCGACATTTCTCATGTAATAAGGGCAATTGCTCGAATTCCAAAGGTTTGCGGATTGACGGTTACAGGATGCCGAAAATTTGGCTCAGCTACTCGATGTAGGAACGACGCGAATGTTTGAAATTCAACTGGCCAAAGTTAATAATATTAGAGTCTCGAATTAATAATGTTCAAAATTAATAATGTAAATATAGAGTCTAGAATTAATAATGTCCAAAATTAATAATGTAAATATAGAATCTCGAATTAATAATGTCCAAAATTAATAATGTAAATATAGAGTCTAGAATTAACAATGTCCAAAATTAATAATGTAATCTCTTTCAAAGTTGCAAGCTGTGGGAGCTAGGATTTAAAAGAACTTAAATAGCAATAAATATCCCCAAATCGGAAGTAACATTTAATTAGAAGGTTAAAGGGCTATAGGACATTTAATAGCTAAAATAGGCCTCGAAAGTTGGTCAAATGCAACTCTCCTTAACAAAACAAAAATCTTAAACTTAATAAAAAATTTTAACACAATTTTATAAGACATTTAACCTTATAATTATGAATTTTTAAATCAGTGCAATAATTTTCCTTAATTAAAATAAATGGGGAGGGGAAATATGTTCCTGATAAATTGTCGAAGACAGAATTTGCTTGAGAGAAAAGTTTTTCAGAAAATAAGCAACTTATATTAACCAATTTTACACCAATTTACTCCCAAAGAACATAACTTGATAATCATGCAAAGTGAAAAATATTTTAATAGACTTTCTGGAGTTATTTTACTTTTTAAATTGTTAAAATATGATAACGTTTTAAAAAAAAACAAATTTAGCAAGCACTGAAAAAAAAAGTATACACAATAATTATAAAGTATACACAAAGTATACTTTATTTTGTATGATTTTTTTTATTATGTGTGTATAAGCATATCTGGAAAATTTCATATTGATACAATGAGCTGCTTTTGTTTAATCCTGTGCGCAACCTCTGAAAATGTAGTATTGAGAAAAATGATTTTGAAGTAAACGTTTGTGAGTGAAAAGTCAACAGTGGCCTTTACGTTTTTGACAATATCTTTTAAATTAATCAATGTACACGCATGTGTAATACTAAAACATGCTCAAAAGGGTCTCGGCTATCAAATGAAATCATAAAAAAAAAAAAAAAAATCGAAGAATTAACGGTTTAAAGGTCCTGAAGCCCCTTAATTGAATTGACGTCAAAGAGTTAAGGACTGATTAAGGAAGAAGGTCATGCAATTAAAAATAACGGCATAATTATAAACTTCACGTTGTTTTAGCATGATAATGATAATAGACAGGCATATTGTCAGTTTCGTTTAGTTATATTAACGTCCCGTTTGAAGCAACACTAGGGCTATTTTAGGACGAACCTCGTAATTTTGAACCGCAGTCAGATGACGAGGACGACACCTGAGCTGGCAGCCCCCTCTCCACACCACACCAGAGAGAGGACGTTTGGTCAGGACTGATTTAACGTGCAACAGACCCCCCTTACACAACGGTTCTACGGTGGAATCGGGTCCCGATCCTGAAACCATCCGGTTCCGAAGCCGAGACCTTACCAGCAGGCCGCCATGGCCGCATGTTATCTGAGATTTGTTTTGTTAAGGACACTATTTATGATAAAAAAAATCGTTCAAAAATCTCTAAATCTTTTGAAGTTGATGATTGGACCTACAATTGCCGAATTTGGCTGATAGTAATTTCACGAATAATAGGCGTTCACTAAAAATTTTTCCAAAAGTTGAATTAAATTTATGATTTAAAAAAAATTCAAAATTCTCTACAATCAAGCCTTTGGGTCTACAATTGGCTGATTTGGCTGATAGTAATTCTCCGATAATAGGCGTTCACTAAGAAAGAGTTTCGAAAATTGGAAAATTAAATTTCTCATTAAATATTAATTAAAATATTAACTTTTTTCCACAGTAGTTTCTAGCAGATTATGAGACAAAAAGTATTAATATTCCTTTAAACTTTATAAAAAGAAGCCACTCGATTACTTTTATTTTATTTATACACAGTTTTTTTTCAAATTTTAGTAAAATTTTACAAATATTTTTAAGTTATTCCATGATTGTGTTTTTAATTGATTTATTCTCAAGCACGTTGGGACAGTACTAATAAACTAATTTTGTGTCCATGCATTATCGGTGTTATAGAGCTCAGAATAAATTTAAAAAATAATTTAAAGCTAGTCGAATCATTTCTAAAATATTATCATACTAATGTTTTAAGGATTAGAAATTGGAATGCCCTTTAAATTTTTTAATAAAATATTTTAAGGCCGTATTTTATATTTTATATTATTATATTATATTTTAATGCTCTATACTACGTATATAGTAAAAAGGTCTACCTTGCTTAATATTAAAAAAGAGATCTCTGCATCTCGAAATTAAAAGGGAAACAAACAAATTACATGGTAGCATTGGGGTTTTGTAGAAATATACAGAAGATTTAAGGACAAATCAGATTTTTAAGCACGTCCACTCTTTTCCCACCAAGACTGAAAAACAGACAACAATTTAAATAGTTGCAGAAGCTCGATGCTAATGTCTGGCATTGTCAGACATTCCTCCTTTAAACCAAATCATTGGTTTAGCACCAATTGGTTTATGATTTTTTTAAATCCCCTTTAATAACATCTAAAAATTTCCATGAATAGCACTCTTCTAAAAAACTTATTTTTAGTTGAATAGCTGTAAACTGATCCATTTATTCCTTCAGTTTTTCAAAGAGACTGAAATGAATTAACGTTGATAGTTTCTCCTTTAAATGAATGTAGAATCTTTAGAACCTTTGCTATGCTATAAAAAGAAATAGATACAATGTCGGTCCATAACCCTATGTATATATAAAAAATAATTCGATTTCCTTATTAAAAAATCCGTCAATACTCTATAGACAAGAGTAAGAAATTTTGATGGAACGCTTTTCCATCCATTTTTTCATCCATAAAGGAACCTCTCCTTAGACCCTCACATTTCGCAGGTGTTGGCCATCTCACCATTCACCACCACGTGACACATCACATGACAACACGAGAAGCGGGAAAATACCCTAAAAATACACAGCAGTGGCCTTGCGTGAAAGAATTCGCTCCGATAATTGAATGCCGTATAAGTATTCATTTAACACCAAGCACGCCAGGCAAACCCGAACTAGTTCGATCACTTTGCACCCCCTGCCATCGAAAAATCAAATATTTTGAAGCAAGGACAGATAGGCAAGGATATTACCTTTCACTCGCTGTCCATCAAAAGTCCGCACAATGAGACACACGAAAAAAAGCGGCTCGACTGCCCGTCTTCTGCGACCACGCAACCGACTTTTGACAATGCCACTCTCTTTGCGTGCCTCGTCTGCCGAATAGAAATTAAAGTGAAGTGAATTGGAGAGGAGGAATGAATAAAAAAATAAATAAATAATCAACATGAGGGAGGATTGATGCGCCCCATCTCAGGACTGGCGTCATCCATCATGTTGTGGCAAGAGCTTCCTTTTTCGTTGCCCAAAATGCTCTTGGGGCCGAAACAAGAAACAATGGAGAATTGCCAAGCCGGGCTCAACTTTCTCAGTGGTTATGAAAAAAACGCGAAATCATCAACATAATTTTTTTGTAAAAGAAGTTGCTTTTAATTCAGTTCAAAAATATAATTAAGTAATTAAATTTTTGAATCTTTTATTTAATAGGACAGACCAGGAAATATCTATAAATGAAAACAAATTTTTATATACAGTGGTACAGTATTTCCACTGCATATCAAAATTCACTATGCAATGCTTTAATTCAGAGTCACTGAATAAGTCGACCCGTTTTATTTAAATTTATTTTCCCTTGAATTTCCTATTAAGTTGTTTGACTATCGGGACAAATCTTTTGAAAAACGCTCTAATATACTTATATTTTTGAAATTTTTGAATAAAAAAATTTAAAAAAAAACATCTATCAAACTAAAATATACAAGTGACAATTATTTTTTTAATGAAAAAAGTGTTGTTTTTTCCCCCTGGTTAAAAAGACGTATAAAGCAGAAATCTTCTAGTCTAGTGAGTTATTAAATGACATGAATAAAATTTTGTAAATAGTGTAAAAGATATATTATCTAACTCCTGAACTAAAAAATAAGCCGTATTTTTGTTCATTCTTTAAATACTTCGAATGATAAATGAAAGGTTTTTTGTTTTTTTTACTTTATGAAGCATTAAGACAACTATAAAACATTTTTAATTAAATAGTTTACTTATTCTTTAGTTTCAGAGTTGCAACATGTATTAAGAAATTATTATATCAAATTTGAGCGAAGATTATGCGTTATATTTTAATTTAGGTAGTTTTCCGTAAGAAAACGAATTAGAATTTTAAAAATTAGAATTTAAAAAAAGGCATCTAAGCATACTAAATAGTATTAAAATCCATCTAAATACAATTATAAAAATCAATGTAACTTCCCAAAAAAATTCAAACGGATTTATAAAGAAATCTGTTCAAAGAATATGAATAATAAATAAATTTTGGGAAGAATAATTTTCCCAAAAAATATACTTTTAAATGTAATCATCTATTTTAACATAACATTATTACGTATTTAAGTACTAACGATTTTGTGGATTTTGATAATCTAGATTGCACAACTCGAACCTCGATCATTAGCTCGATTCTATTAAATATTAGTTACTTAACAATAATAAAGATATAAATGCTTTCATGTCTTTTACAAGGACGGATAAAGCTTTCTAAAAGCCCTTTCAAAACAAGCTTTCTATATGCACATAGATTTAATCTTTTTATTGCTATTTTTTTTTTTTTTTACTTAATCTGTGTTGTGACTTATGGCACTTTACAAGCCCGCTGACAGTTATCTGTCAGCGATTTAAGCCGAATGAGCGTCTCTTATTTTTTCAGTAGCGCCAACTAGGGCCAAGATTACGACTTAGCTGCTCCATGCATCGTATTCGTTTGCACAACCCCTTTTTACAGAAGGGCACATTCACACACCTCAGAAATAGAACTTAGAAGAAGGAGAATCATGCCCGAACCGGGTCTTGAACCCGGGACACCCAGACCACGGGGAAGACGCGCTACCCCTATGTCGGCTTATTTAATCTTTAAGTGACAAAATGTGATGAACTAAAATATCAAAGCATTTTATTATAGTTGTTTACATTTGTATTTCTACCTTTTATTCGCCGTCAAATGTAGATTGGGTTTCCATAATATGAAAAATATTTTTACTTTTTACATTTATTTATTTATTTAGACGCTTCATAATATTGTTGAGCAAGAAGATAGGATTTTGGATTTCTATAGTGTACAAAAAGTGGTTTTGAAGCTTTATTTATAAAGATTTTGGCTGTCAAATTGACAACAATACCATTTTTACTCTCTCGAATACAAACAGAAAATATTGAAATCAACAAAAAGACTTCGTAGAATTTTTACCGTACGTTTAATATATTTTTAATTCAATTTCATACGCTATGATTAACAACGTTTTTAAACGCTATGATGGTATTCAAACTCTCCCAAAATATTTAATCGTGTTTTTGTTTTTTGTTTTTTTGCCAATTATTTTTTCATTTACACTTTTATTTTTTAATATTTATGCTTTTTATTTTTTCTAAGCTGATTCAAATATGTGTGTGTTTTTTTTCGGTTTTATCAAATAACAAGGGGAAATGTGTCTTCTTCTTCTTCTTTTTTTAAAATGTATTCCATACCTTATTTACAGCCGAAAAAGCCAATAAAATGCACGAACAAACTGGTCGCCAACGATGTTTAGTTATAACTGTATTGAATTTAAACATTCGACTTTTATTTTTGTTTTTCAATGAACAGCAAGGCCATGCTTCGTTTTATTTTCTTTTAATGGGCCTGCAAAGTTCAGATATTTATTTACCCAAATTGAGAATACCGAAATTGGGATTTTGATCCTGTATAGCTGTTAAATAGCTTCTTTATGTAGAAATACACATGAAAGACATTCCCAGTTTTTTTTTTTTTTTACTTGCAAAATCAGAGACAATAAATAATTTTTAAGTTTTTTATTGTTTAAGTTAAGTTTGGTTAATTTTATTTCTGAACATAGGGAAACGAAGGCCATTTGGTGGTGTGCTTCACTTCCATTCTTTTCCATCCGGCATATGCTCTGGTTGGGGACAGTCACTCAGAATGAATGGCCCGAGTGTGACGCTTCTGGTGATCCATCAGGATTAGCATCTCGTTTAAGTCGCTGTGCCAACAGGGACAAGCTTTTAAGCAACCTGTTTGCTCTCCGTTAGCCACTTTCCTCGATCCCCATCACTCACACCCCTGCCTAGAATCAAAGTCTTTCCAGCCAGGTTTGAAGCGAGACCGGAAAATGAGCCTTTGTGTTAAAACACCATGGGAAATGAGAAGTTTAGAGAAACAGTGATTATTGGAGTTGGTACATTGAGTAGAAGTAATGGCGTGTCAATGTATAGTATTTAAGATGAGATCAATAATAAGTTCAAGGAAATAAGTGAAAAATTCGAATTTAAAATGATTCATCGTACAAAAAACTATTGTAATGCCCCTTGTAAAGAAATATTTAGGTTCTTTTGCTTTCTCGAATACAAAAAAAAAAAAAAAAAAAAACTGTAATTATCATATTAAGTTTGCCTTCTCTTTGTGAACATGACAACTCAAATACGCTTCGAGCTAGATGGATAAAATTTGGTATACGGACTTTCGATTAAAGTTGTAGATCTCTTTCAAATTTTGAACGAAATCCATTCACAGGAAGTTTATCTGGTTGTTCAATCACAAAATAACTCCAAAGTGCAACTAGGAAAATAAAATTTGGTACGCAGGTTTAGTATTTATAGATTCCTATCGAATTTTGAACCAATCTGTCAAAAGGTTGATTGTCCATTGTTCTATACTTCTTCATGCATGTAAACTCAAAAAGGTCATGAGTTCAATAAATGAAATTTGGCGTGTGATCTCGCTACCGTAGCTGTAATTCTACGACAAATTACAGCTGTAGTTGCAATTAGTCTGAAAAAAAAAAAGACATTGTCTATCTGTCTAGGAATGTCAAAACTCAAAAACGTTTTGAGTGAAAGGTATGAAGTTTAATATGTGATCTTTATATAAAATTTGTAGATTTTGTAATGTCTTGATCTAGACTGATCAAATAACGAAGCAGAATTTCCATACAATTCTTTATTTTACAGCCCTATATATACAAAAAACAACTTGTTCTAATCTTGGTTAAATAAATAGTTATTTACACCTGTAGTAGGAGATACAGCAGTTAAAGTCGAAGGCTTTCTTGAAACTCGGTTCTCGGACTCCGAACTCGTGGGCGTAGTCCAACAGTCCGCCCGCAATTCGTTGTTTGGATAGCCTTTTCTCTTTGAAGGTACTATCAATAACTCTGGGACGAGGAATTCCACATGGGGTCTTTCACTGAAGTTGCTAATGAACAGATGCGAAACCACCCAGGTGAAAAGATCCACCATCTGGTTATCTCGAGGAGTTTAGTAAGTAACAGCGACGACACAGCTGGCTGTACATGTCTTATCAGTACTGGGAAATGGGAAATGTTACAATTTCTATAAGATTTTGAACGAAATGCATCGAAAGGAAATTTGTTTATATGTTCCAACAGCATAGTATTTTATGTATAGTATTTAGATGTATGTATTTGAATCCGATAACTACACTATGTGAAGAATTAAAGGGATAAAATTCAGTACATAGATTTAGTATGTAAAGATGGATACATAGCAGATTTTGAACTATATTCGATAAAGGGTGGATCGTCTGTTTGCTTGTACTTTCGAATGCAAGTAAGCGTAATAATTCAAAAGCATCTCGACTTACACAAATGAGATTTAATGTGTAATCTTGCTACTAAAATTGTCTTGTGTCAAATTATGACTTCATTTGGTCAAGAAAAATAGAGTTCAAAATGTTTTTTTCCCCCACTACGAAGCACAAAATTCTCATGAGTAGAATGGAGCACTCACAGTATTTACGACCTTTTCCAAAGTTTCCCTTTTTTTTTAAACCAGTGGAAGGGATGATAAAATCTTTATTAGAGAATATGGCCAAAAGTTTTTCAGAGATCGTTTTTGTTGATTTATTTATTGATAGAGTAGGCAAAATGTACAGTATCCAACTTGTGGTATTATAATTATATATAGGCATGTGTTTATTGTTATCTTGTGGACTTGCCAACTGTTAATACATTCAACTTTGTATGGAACTATGAAAAATGAAATTATGATTTCATTTCAATTTTAATGATGGTTTCACTTTAAAGCGACATATATCAAATCAGCATAGGACTTGCTAATTTACCATCGGAACTCATTATGCGGTTTGTACGAACCAACATCCCTGAAAAGAAAAACATGTGGGATTTTGGTAGTTAGTTTCCAGATGAAATACAAATATATTATGCATGAAAAACACACACACACACACATTCTGCACCATCCACATTTCAGAAGGAACTATTTAATGTTACGAAATTGAGTGTTAAGACATTTTTCTTTATTCTTCATAATTAAAAACATATATTTGCTACTATCATGTAAGAATATGATGATGTTTTAGTTTGAGGACTTTCAAGCCTCAAAATGCACGCGCAAAAAAATTGACGATTTATCGTTTTTGAGGCATCAGTTTTTCACCCTTAGGGTTATTACAAAATGATAAAAAAAAGGTTTTCACATTTGGTGACTTATCGTCAAAAAATGGCTAATGTCCACCATGTACCCTATTCTCCTGTCTGGCCAATAAAGGGCAGGGTCGTAAGAAAGTATTGCCGGAAGAAGCATATGCTTATTTTGGTTGAGGCAGAATGCAGGTTCGCAGACATTGAAGAGACATGTTACATTTTTAAATTAATTTTAATATCCATTCTGGGAAAGCATAATTATTTGCAATCAGAGACGCGGACAAGGCACATCGCCACAGCGCCACAGCGCGGCACAAAAGCAGAAGAAAGGAAGGGAGAGTGCGAAACAAATGATCACTAGTCTTATATAACATAGGATTTCAGGCCATGTGTCGATTGAATACTCGTGTTGACCTTGGCAACTTGGCAAGGGCAACTGATGGCGCATTAAGTTTTACACAGCTTCAATTGAATTATTAAAGTAAAATGAGATCAGGATATAAGAGAATGATATTACTATGGGCTAAATTAAGATAAAGCTTTGGAAATTAATTTGGTTTAAATTAAGAGTTTAAAATATCATTACAATCCCCCCCCCCCACCGCAATAGGTAGAAGTGCGCCGGGGCCCTTTGACACACAACCATACCTTACAGTGATATTCAAGCAATAAATTAAAATTTAAAGGCATATTACAAGTAATACCCAAGTTTCCTTTACCTTTACATTAATACAGAAATCATTTTGAACAAGATTATTTAGGACATAAAAAAGATAAAGTGATATCTGTGAAAATATTAGATAAATTTAAATATTCAACAACACCAAAATAATAATATTAAAAGGTATAATATAAAAATGATTTTCTGCAGAAACTCAGACTATTGTCTCTTAGTCTGTAAGATTGTCTCTATTTGGTGAGGAATGTCTCTAAAGAATGCTTGCACACAGTGTTTTTTAAATAGTAGAAAGCTCATTAAAATTATCGAATTGGATGTAAAATAACGGAATAACAAATTGTACTTATATAATGATAAAATATCAACATAGTTCTGATTTTTGTATGTGACACTTGAATCTGAAAATAAAAATATGAGATTCAAAATATTCTTATTATAACACTAATACTCAAAACAAATGACATAAAAATGTATAATTTTAAAAGGAAAACGTTAACCCATTAGTTAGCCAATCAGTGGTGCATAGTTAAATCTTGTCCACTAATCTCTAGTAGCGGGTGAAACTTAATGACCTAAAATTAGGACATCAAGAAGGGGGATGTAATTCTTATTCTCGTTCTACTCTCATCCAGGAATATTTGTTTCCAAAGTGGAGAACAACACATCTGGGAAAAATAGAAAGCGATAGAAATTAATTGTGGGGTTGACCATATACTCACATTTCAATAAGACAGCTGTATTTGATTTATGTTGTGATGGCGCCTTTCACAACATCATCATCATCATGAAGAGAAGAAAAACTAACTCTTACGAATGGAGACAACGGGTCAGCGATTCGATAAATAAATGCAATAATTAAAACGAAAAAAAAAAATCTCCTTCCATGTGAATAACAACAAAGCGACAGATAAATGCAGTAATTTAAATATTTTTTTCACTTGATGTGAATTTAAAAGTGCGTGTTAAATTAGCTTATAAACTAGACTAACCCTTGTTCACTAAGAGAATATTAAATGTTTGGATAGATTGTTACATTTAAAGGCAATTTTCAAAATTTAATTGATATTTTAAAATTGACGCTCTCCTATCCATGAATATTTGAAAGAAATAAAAATGAATAAACCAAGCGATCGAAAAATGGACTGGATAAGAGGTTTGCGCTTCACTAGTTTTCCTGCTTTACACTATTTGGCACTGTAAAGTTTTTCTGCCCATTGCTTAATTCTAAACTTCCTTTTGATCATCTGTTTCATTTCCTATGGATTACACATCTTATATCAATTAATCTTTGGATAATTTTATTTCGGCACTTCCCGTATTTAAACTGCCAGCAGTTTTAATGAATGGTTTGCAATTGAATGGATTGCAATGGACTTCTAGTAAATTGTTGAATGTCTTCTGAAAACTTTTTATTTGCTATTATTTTTTGTCTTGATTTGTTGACTCCTCAAAGTCAGGATTTCGTAGAATGAGATTTAAGACTGATGTAAGAAAAAGAATTTTTTTTTCTTTACTTTCTCGTATAAGAAGCATAGAGAAAGTATTGTATTCGTAAAAAAAAAAAAAAAAAAAAAAAAAGATTACTCTAGATTTTGACAATTTCCTTGTTTTAGAGCTCCCTGAATTCGAAAAACACATGTTTGGAAAATGTTTGTCCATCTGTCTCTCTATGGCAAAGATAACTCACAAAGACTCAAAAGAATGGTTTTTACCAGACTGCTTAAATTTGGCATACGATCTTTACGCCAAATTTGCAGATTTCTATTAAAATTTGAGTGGAACATGCTCAGAAGAAATCCGTCTATCCGAATGTAATAACAAATAACAACAAAATGAAGGCAGCTATATAGATAAAATTCGGTACAAAGATTTAAATCTAGCATCCAACACCTGTCAAAGTTTGAGTTAAACCAACAACGGGTTGACAGTCCGTCGGTCTGTACTTTCAGAAACATGTAAATTCGATCATTCAAAAACATCATGACTTAAATGTATCAAATTTGGTAAGGAATTTTGTGACTACAGGCACAATTTTGTGTCAAATCTTTGTTTCAGTAGATTTTTAATATAAAGCACAAATTGGATTTTCGGATACTATTATGCCAGAGATTGATTGCCAAATAACTCGCCAAGGGTGATACGGTAGACTCAGTAAAAGTGCTAAATTCTCGCCAAAAATTTAATATTTCGTAACTATGGTAAGCCGATGCCACGTAAATCGTTCTCTGGCTTGATACTGTTACGACATTTCCAGGGTTCGTTTGGATAGTGGGAGTTATATGGTGTGGAGAACGCTCAATCAGCAGGCAGCAGTAGAAAAAGAAACAACGACGTTTGTTTACACGAAGACACACAGGACAGCACAAAGACGACAACTATATACAGCATAGAAGACGATTATCTTCAGCCGAGACGTGCAGCATACAACAGCATACAACAAAATTCTACTGCAGACAGTAGCGCACAACTTAGTTCAGCACTAGCTTAACTCCGTCACTGCTCCGCAAATCCCTGGAAGACCAGTTCTTCACCGTCGATTCCGACTACTCTCTCTATCGTTTCGGAGTACGACTCTCCGATCTGGTTCACGACGACCCGGCAGCTGCAGGCTCTCCTTTTATAGGTCTCAGGAGGCGGGGCTAGAACCCTCTCACCCAATCAGGAACGTTCGAGGCGTATCTCGGTTCCTACTGGACGGATCGGGAAAATTCTCGATGTTTCGGGTATAATCTATTTTGGCGCCAAAGTCGCCAAATGGTTGCCAAGTTTGTCGCCAAGCTCTTGGACCTCCTATGGAACCAACTATGCTGGGAAGCCGCATCACAAATTCGTAACAATACGTTTATTAGAGAGTGTACGAGAAAGATTTGAAGAGACCATGCCCGCTGGTTTATTGCCATAATAACCAAAGGCAGTGGTCTCCCGAAACTTTCTCGCATACTCTCCGATAAATTTTTTATCCCTTTTCTCCCCGTATAAAATTATAGATCTCTGGTAAGATCGCAAACACTTTGCATAGTGTTGATGAACGACAGTTACGAAATATGGATCTTTGCCTTTAATCTAGCATTTTTACGGAATCTACTGTGAGAAAATTTATTTTGAATGCCTTTTTTGCCGTTATAGTCACAAGATAGTATACCGAATTCCATTCATTCAAGTCATTCCGTGCAAGTTTACGTGCATGCGACAGTAATGACAGAAAATAGTCAACCATTCGACAGATTTCATTCAAAATTTGATAACAACATACATCTTAGTTCCTAAACCTGTTTGCCAAATTCTATCTGCCTATCTCTGCACGTTTTTCAGTTATTGAGTTCAGCCAGACAGACTGATTGGTGTGAATGGATTTCGTTTTAAATTTGATAGAAATAGCAAAATTTGGTCATAAGTCCACATACGAAATTTCATCCATCTAGCTCAATTCATTTGTGAGTTGTCGTGTTCATAGAATACTGTTAGATATAGTACCAAAAATTCAGAGGGTCTGTAATGGGAATATTTTTCAAAATCAAGAATTCGAAGATTTTGATGACTGAAATACTCTTTTTTATTTCGCATACAAGAAAGTAAAAATACAAGAGTACACCATAATAAAATTTTTCATTCCTAAATAATAATAAAAAAAAGCACTTGATTTTCGAACCTCTGATCTAAAACATGTTAACATGATAATTTGGAGTGAAGGGAAGGGGGATGGTTTTGTCTGTCTTGATTTCGTTTGGTTGATTGCATCCGCCGTTGCATTCTAAGCATAGATTTGTATTCTGAGTTGTATAGCGTAGTTTTATAGTGTATATGTATAGTTGCATTTTGAGTTTTAAATAATGCAATTTACACAAAATATGAAGTCTGTAAATATTATGTCAAAAAGCATTGTAATTAGCATCATCATAGCATCATTAACATTAGCATCATTGTCATTAGCACATCATGTAATTATCAACATCCCTCTCCTTGTTATCATAATTTCTTGGATAGTTTCAGGCTTTTCGGAGATATCTAATTTTATAAGCCACTGTTTTTTATTCACTCTCGTATTTATTATTACTTTTCAGAAAACGTTATAATATTTCCCATCCAGGCCAGAAGCTGCTCAAAAAGTGTTTTGCATCACCATTTCGAATTTGTGAGGCAGAAAAAGAATTTTAATAGCTATTCATTTGAAATTGTTCCATAATTGGTAAAATAAAATACGGTTTACTTTTAAAAGGGTACCATCAGAAAAAAAATAACGCTGCAAATCCGCAAGTGAAGAATCATTATAATTGTTACTAGTTTCAGTAATTTTCAATGTAAAACATGATTAGTTTTTCTTCCTAATAATTATTTAGAAGATCTCTGATTACTTAAAAAAAAATTAAATCTTAAAATGAGTTAAATATTTCTTTTCTAAAAGGCCAGAAACAATGCAAAAAAGCAATTAAAGAAAATAAATATTAAAACTGAGATTTTCTGGGCCAGTAATTACATACTGCGTGAAAAATTAAATTGTGTCTCCACCACCCTACCCTCGTCATCGTCTAATGAAAAAAATGTTGATAATCAATTTTTTTTTAAAGAAAACATCTGATCTTCTTTCAAGCATGGTAGATTTTTATTAAAGGAAATAATGAAAAAAGCACTTTAAAAAGTAATTTCGATCTGTAGATTACTTTTTAAAGCTTCTTCAGTACGGCGGTATTTAATTTTCCACCAGATTATAAAATTTTAATTCCAGTGGAAGGGTTCTTTTATCTTTATTTTTTATTACTTTTCTTTTTAATTTTCTTTGCTGCCTTGAAAGTTAAGAGCAATTTCTTTTGATCTTTGTGCGGTACTTTTAGCTTTATCATGAGGTACACGTTTATTTTTATGTTGTCTGTATGTCAGAGGGGAAAATGAGCTATCGGGCATGGAATCGTAGATGATCAGCTCATATCCTTCTTTGCTCTTTATATATATATTTAATGTAAGAAAAAGATTTATTTAAACGTGCAATTTTTGGTAAAACAAGATATAATTTGATTACTTGAAGCTGAATGGATAAATATGGCGGCTGGAACCACTATTTTGAACTGCACAGTGGATCCTCAATTATGCTTATAAGAATCATAATTACCTCAAAAATTCAGTTAATAGATATTGTTGCATTAGCATTTAGCATCTAGATTAGATTTTAGCATTATCATAAAAAAAATTTCTCTAATTACCAAAATGCTAGAACATTAAATTCTTTTAATCTACAAAACTGGATGCGAAACTAATTAAATTTTCTTGTGTGGCAAAATAACTTTCACAGTTGTTAGAAAAGAATTTTAATCAAAGCTAATATTTATAAGAGGAATTAATTTTCATTTCTTTAAATAATTGTGTACGTTTTTCTGGAAATCACTGAATTTAATTGTTCAAATGAAATCGCGTATGCAGCAGAGATTACATTATCAATCACGGTTTTCTGTGCTTTTGAAAAAAGAACTTTGTTTCTAAAAGTTTTTATTTGAAATTATAAAAATAAGACCATAAGTAGTACCATATGTTAACATTTTAAGACATTTCCTTTATAAGTTTTCACATTTCTTAAACCATTAATTTGTTTTCGTAAAAGGATTTGAGGATGTGACTCATTTTTGCTGTTTCCCTAACATCTTCCCAATTATTATTTAAGGATATCTTTCTCGAAACAAAATTTTTATTCTGTTCAGTAATGCGAAGCTTCTCGATAAGCTTATAGCAACTTTTTTTCATGAAAAAATGTTTGGAATGTGTCGTCACTATCATGTAGCAGTGTTTCTATTAATCTGTCTAAATAACTTTCTGAATTATAAAAGATTCCCTTTCCAGTAATGATTTTCCCCAGTTGGGCACCTCAAATATGGGAATGAAAAGCTTTTGGAATAATGGTTCTTTCTCGCTGGCCTGGTAAAACTAACCCCCTACAGATGACGAGACGTAACTCCTACGGGAGGAGCTGTATCGTGACCGGTGGTGACCCTTAAGAGTCAATCGTAGTTCTTACCAATTCTTCTGCAGAGATCTGGTCATTCCTATTTAAATTTTTACCTGGAATATAATATGGCTTTTTTCATCTTTATTCATCATCAGTGGCTTTGCAATTGTAAAAGGCGCTTGGAACATGGCATTCTTTTTCGTGCTCTCGTCATAATTTTCTATTTAAAAAAAGACTCAAACTCGCTAAAGTTTTGCTTTTTGTTGCACTCGAAAACTTGTTTGCATGAAACGTCTTGCCCGAGACTGTATTTGGGCGATTGTGGTTTAATCGGAATCAGACCATTAATGCCCATGAAGCGTATACTAGTAAGAGTCATTTATCGTTAAGATCTAGAGATAGGGCATGAAGCAGCAGAAAGGGAAGCAGAATTGTAGTGACAAATATCTAATCTACCGTGAAGTGTAACATCATATTTGATTGATTTTATTTTGAATTAAAAGTGCATCGTCTACGATGAAAAGGCTTGCAAAGTAATGAGATAGCAGAAAAACAACGTAAAATTTATAAAACCTTCAAATATAATAAAGTAAAATAATTTAATTTAATGAATGCTAACAAACTTAAAAATAGTTATATCGAAATACACTTATGTTCATGAACGATAATTATCTTATGGAATTTCTCTTTAAAATAAATTTGAGTTAAATTAAATTATAATAACTTTCAAGATTTTAATTGCTTACAACATCGCAACTATCCAATCTTCCGTTATGTTTTTTTTTTGTTTGTTTTTTTTATTAATAAAAGGAGTTGCGTTATTTCAAGCTTTTATCACTTATGTTCATTTCAAGAATTAAGGCAGGTGACAGCGTTAAAAAAATTGATTTTTTTTTTTTCGAAATTCTAATTTTTTTTATTTAACATCCTAAAAGTTTGAACTTATATATCTTTATAAAATTGTTAAAATATTGTTTCTAAGTATTTTTTTTTGGGGGGGGGGAGGTAAGTTACTTTGATTTTTTTATATTTGCATTTGCATACGTTTTGATGTATTTTACAATTTTAGATGTTATTTTTTCAAATTCTAATAGTTGATAGAAATTCGCACAGAAAAACTTTATAAATTAAAATCGAATCCATATATTTTTTTTGTTGTTGTTCAGATTAGGTTTAATAATATCTCAATATAATTCCTGAACTAGAAATTAAGTAATCTATTCATTTAGAAATATTTTATAGCTGTTTTTGAGCTTCACAATGTGAAAAAAAATTGGAAATTTCGTATTATTTATCAGCCAAAATCTAATATTTAGAAAGAAATATTTTTTTTTTTTAGTTCAGGAATATATTTCTTATGCTATCTGCAAAATTTGAAACAACTCATTTGATAAGCCTCTAATCTCGAAGATTTTTGCTTTATACTTCTTTTCAGCTAAATAAAGCTCATTTTAATAAATTTTTTTAAAAACTTTTTTTACTTAACAGGTATATTTTTGTTCCATAAATGCTTTTCAATTCTTTTTTACGCAAATATTCAAAAATATAATTATTTTGAAACGTTTTTTAAAAAATATTTAACATAGCCATATACCTTAATGGTGTATCATATATGGGAATAAAAATTAGAAACAACGAAACTAAAAACTTAAGGAATATGCAATAATATATTTAAAAAAAATGTAAATAATAAAAATAATAGATAAAATAATCTAAAATTAAAAATAATGTAAATATAATGTAATTTCTTTTTTTTTAAATCATGCATGTTAATAAACACAATTTTTTTTTTTACTAAGATCACTATTGGAGTAATAATAAATCTTATGAAATTCATTCTTAAAATAAATGCTCGTTTATAGATTTATTTTAAGTAATTTTAAATGAGATCATTGTTTACAAGATTGTAAATATCTATATTATTAAGACCTTTAAAGTAAAAGAAAAGACGTTAGTTATTTCAGACATTCATCGATTACGTTTTTCTGAAAATCAAATTCAGTGCGCTAATTTATTTTTCACATTATTCTGATGATAAAAGCACTGTTACAAAGGTATAAATAATTTTAAATGCAAAAGGAAGAAAAGTTTGCAATTTAAAAGCTACTCTTGAAATATCAACAAAATTTATGCATTTTCATCATTTTTTTTTTCTGAATTTATCAACTCACCAGCCAGCTTTGATGACTAGTTGATTTGCCGGGATAAATAATAGCTGAAAATTTCAATTCAATTTTTTCCTCGACAAAATATTTTTAAAACTTCAAATTTTGATGGACATTTATACTTTATTATTTTAAAAACTTTGCACAATTCTATTCATTGTGCTCTGCATTTTCCTAATTTTCTGCTTATATCTTTATACATCAAACATCACAATAAAATACAAAAAAAAAAAAAAAATATTAAAAGCATGTTTTAAACTGAAATCGTTTCAGAATGAAAAAATAAGCCGTATGTTCGTATTTTCAACAAAATAATACAAAACAGTGGGGTGAAATATTAGTAACAACAATGAAACACGCTGAGTTTCACTATAACAAAGAAATGTTGTAAAACACCCTTAAAGCATTTAAAAATAGGAAAAATTATACAGCATAAATTTGGTATCATTGGAAGGATAATTTTTTTAAATTTTAAGACGATGTAAAAATCAATTTTGTCCCGCATTAATTTTGGAAATTATCGTGGAAACATGCCAACATTTTGTTTAATTTTTAATTAAAATTCTAAATAATTTTTTTTAAAAAACTGCTTTTTTAAAAAAAACTGTCCACCCTCTAAAGTATGTATGTACCAGATTTAGTAACTCTACATGAAACGGTCTGGTCTGTAGAGCCACAACACATACACTCAAACACAAACACGCATTCCTTTATATTATATGAAAAGATAAAGATAAAAATGATGCGAACTTTCTTATTTTTCAGAAATAATTGCTGAATGAGATTTTACCATCCGTTTTACTAAATCAGTTGAATGAGTATGGAATGGAAATGGCGAAAACTTTTTGAAAAAAATAAATAAGAAAGAAAGACTTAAATCTAATGATCCTGTAAAAATGTTTTTGAATATTATAATTATTTTATCGCTATTTTCGCTAAACATGCGATTTGAAATTTATACATGCAATTTTTTCAGTGTATTCACTATGACAATGCATTTTCCCGGCAACATCACTGTGTCTAGCACAGTGATGTTGCCGGGAAAATGTGTTGCATATCCACAGAGCACGAAAAATTTAGCAATTTCTGTCATGCAGGCTAGTCAAAAATAACTTAATAAGTATTCTAATTATTTTATCGCTATTTTGGCTAAACATGTGATTTGACTTTATACATGCAATTTTTTCAGTATTTTCACTAAGACAATACATTTTCCCGGTAATATCACTGTGTCTAGCATATCCACAGAGCACGAAAAATTTAGCAATTTCTGTGATATAGTGCAGTTAAAACTAATTGTGGAATAACAAGCAGTCTTATGCTTAAAAAATATTTTAAGGATTAACATAGATATTTGAAAAGTAAGCAACGTTAGAGAAAGTGTAATCAATTACTCTGCTCATGGCTAAACAAAAACTACTGACCTCATGAAAAAAGAAAACTGATACAGCATTAAAAAAATTTTACGTAAAAGTGACTAGTGCAAAATATTATATTTTCTAATTAAACACTTGTTAATAAGTATTGCAATTACAAGATTAATTATGCATTGTGAAGAACACTTCTGACAATTTTATTATTCAGCATAATGTCAAAGCTCATATTAAATGTTGGAAAGTTCCTTTTGAGCAACCCTTTTGCGTTTCGAGAAAGAAAAAGAAAAAAAAAATGCAATCACTCCATTTTTTTTATTTATTTTGAATAAACCTTACTGAAAATTGTTCATTAAAATAACTTATTTCTTTAATAGGAATATTATTTTTTAAATTAAGAAAATAATTATAATTATTAGAACTTTATTTTTAAAAATAATTAAGCAATTGCTTATAAATTAGTAATATTTATTAAAAATGTTAAAAATGAAATTTTACTATCAATTTTAGTTTACAAATTTTCGTTTTCTCTCGCTGTACTCCGTTTTAATCTCAATTGTTTGAATTTTCTGATTCATCCAATTTTTCATCTTCGTTCCTCAATTTCATATTAGCCAAGCTTCTCTATATATTCAGAAGAGAATAAAATTACTTGTTTAAGCATTTGTTATTCTTTCAACTTCATTTGTTGTCATATTATTAACTTCATCTTCTTTTATCCTTCGGAAAAATTGATACCACCTGTATATCTTTTGATACAGTTTTACAAATAAGTGGAATTAAAAACATATCTTTTAAAAATTTCGGAATAATGTTCAAAAACAAAATAAAAGTTCTCGAAAGTAATTCAAAATCGAAATAATAAATTTAGATGGAAGGAAAATCTTTCCATCCACCTTATACTCTTTTTATATGAACGTGTAGGGACGTCCGGAATAAATAAATTTGCAACTACATAGGTTGGCCTCCATCGTCTGGAATTTCGCATTCTAGCTGTTTTTGCTCCACCCACCTGAATTGTAGCTTGCGATTCTCAAGTGAAGAAAAAGATGAGAAAAAGTTCCTCTTCTCTTAAATTCTTCCTAAATATTTTTGGAAAATGTTAAAACGTTTAGATGAAAGGCGATGGCATTTACATGAAAATGGATTGGAATGTTAACCTCCCGAAGGAAGGTTCCCTACGAAGTTTCTCGTATTCACGTTTGTGAAACCCATGCTACCTTTAGAAAAAGAATCAAAAGCATTGCATTCTTAGAAATACAAAGCATAAGGATTTATTCATATGTTTAACACAAAATCTAATAAATATATAAAAAAAATATATGTATAAGTGAATATATGTGAATAAAAGAGCCACTATGCAAACTTTTCTCTCCCTCTATTTCCATATATGCATTTATATCAGCCCACACACACACATACATACATATATACTTATATATAGATAGATAGATAGATGTATGGTTGAAAGGAAGAAACTTCTGAATTTAGCTTCAATTCATTTTACACGAAGTTATAATTTGTACTAGAGAGTACAAATTAAACCATATTTTGTACTATTTATAGGATAATAATTTGGCGTATGCTTACATCGCATTATAAGAGCAAAGTGGCAGAAATTTTTCACTTCAATGATTTTACTGTGAGATTTTGATAGGGATTACTTTAGCAAATGTTGATATAGGAAAGGAAATCTAATGTATCTTTAAAAGAATGTTGTAAGCATGAGGACTTTTATCCTTTCACTCAGAGCGTGAGAAAATGTTGTGACCCTCAGTTTTATAGAACGCGCCTAGAATTAAATAAATAAAAAAGTGGGAATTAGGTCAAGAAGTTTAGAGAACATTCTAAAACGAAGTTAACATGGATTAAATTAAGAAAAAAATTAGGATTTAAATAAGATTGAGAGATATCATTACATGTGTGTGTGCTTGCGTGCGTGTGTGCGTGCGTCTCTCCCTCTCTCTCTCTGGGGGTGGGTGTGGAATTATGTCTATAAACGCTATAATTCAAAAAATATTTCGAGTTAGTTAAATGAAGTTTGGTATGAAATGAAATTTCTCTATCTGGCTGCTTTCACGCATACATATAAAGATAATAACTGAAAAAAGCAACGACTGAAATAAAATTCAGTATGTGATCTTGTAACAACACTTGTAGCTTAGAGTCAAAATTTGATTTCAGTTGATCGGGAAAAAAGAAACCCAAGATATATATTCAATTTTCAAGTACTTATGGGTTATCTGAACGCAAACGATTAATCGCCAAAAAAATAATCGGAAAAAATCGCCAACTATATTGAGTAAAAACACTTGGTTCATGCCCAAAGATCAATATTTCTTGACAATTCTACACCAATGCCATGGAATTAATACACAAATACCGATTTAATTATTATACGATGGGACACAAAATTATTATGTGTGTTATTAGAAAAATTAAATTCTGAACGTTCTGAAAGCCTGCAATTTTATGCAGGAAAGAGATAAAACCTGTATTAGAAACTATGAGAAAAGGTTTTGAAGATACCTCTCCCACTGATTTAAGAATAGATGAAATCTGCAGCATTTTTTTGTAGTAATTTTCAAGTTCGAAAGATAAAATGTTTTGTAGACTTTAACAGTTGGTACATCTTTCTGCGATTAATAAATCCAGCAATGACAATTATTAAATGCTTCGATATCTTAGCAATTATAACTGCAAGATAGTCATATGATTTATGAGTATTGATATTCGCTGTTCTATTTTACAGACGAACCATATCTAATTTTAAAGAAAAATTCAAAAAGTTAATTTAAACCCAGTTTACAAAAAAGTCGGGAGGTATATTAAATATAATTCTCGTTCCTCCCAAATCGAACTCATGGCAGTTAGCGGTTGCTCGATACAGCAGAGCTAAGTTTGAGAAAACATTTTCTATGCAAAGATCCACATGCATATTAAATTAAGGAGATAACTCATGGTAAAATCAGCCGTGGTCTCAAACTTTCTCGTATAATCTGTAATAAACTTATCATGACAGAAAAAGTCTTGCATAGCAGTGACTGTAATAGTTAAGAAAAATTAATTTTTGGCGTGAAGTTAGCATTTTTACTGAATCTATAGTGTGATCCTTGGCGAGTTATTTGGCGATGAATCCCTAGCATGCGGTTAATAGAAATCAAAAATCGAATTTGTGATTTAGACACGTTTTTCTCAATTGATGGAAACAAAATTTTGACATAAAACTACACTTGTAGTCATAAAATCCCATACCAAATTTCTATTTATGTAATTGCGATTTGAATTATCACATTTATACGTGTATGAAAGTACAGACAGATAGACAATCAGCCCTTGTTGGATTTAGCTCAAAACTTGACAAATGTCTACTCTATAAATGTTAGATGTGCGTATTGAATATTATCTATAGCTTTTTTCATTTTACAGTTATTGCATTACTTTCGAACAGACGAACTACCTTTTAATAGAGTTTACTCAAAATCTGACTGAAATCTACAAATTTGGTGTAATGACCGTTGATCAAATTTCAACCGTCCGGCTCAAAGCGTTTCTGAGTTATCTTTGTCACAGACAGACAGACGGACATTTTCTAAAAATCTTTTTTTCTGTCTCGGGGAGGTCTAAAACATGGAGATTCGTCAAAATCTAGAGTTCGATTTTTTTTTTATTTTTTTTCTACAATTACGCTACTTTCTCTATCCTACGCATACGAGAAAAAAAAAAGACATATTGATTGAGAATTAATTGAAAAATGTGAGAAAGTTTGAAATTTGACCAAACTTTGTTTGCCAATCAAAAATTTTCAAACAAGCGCCATTTTTACTTTCTCGAGCAAGAAGAAATTCGTGCACGAAAAGAAGGTATCGTTATTATTCGAAAATCGGTCTAAATTATTCCATGTACTTTTACGTTTCAGTCCTTTCGGAGGTCGATAAAATAAAAATAAAACTTTGGAATTATAGTTGGAAGTTTATATTGCCGCATTAAAAGAAGGCAGTCGTCTCTCCATGGCCGAAGGGTCATAGCGCTAGTCTCTTAATCAAGAAATCGTAAGTTCGAATCCCGCTAGAGACAATGCGATTCACAGTCTGTGTAAATATTTAATTCCTTGATTCTATGTTTTATTTTATTTTATGTTCTAGAAGATTCTGGACATTTCTTTAGTTTACCAGACAAGTGTTCTGGACTTTTCTTACTGTCTCCAGAAGAGTATTCTGGAACTTTCTCTGCTAGTATAAAAGCAGAAGATCTGTCATTCGCTGTGTTCTCAGTTCAGAGTTGAGTTAATAAATTGGTTTAGCTCTACTTCTTGTGTGTGTCATTGAGTTCCACATTAAAGTACTTACGTGACAATATTATTTCAGGGCATATAAAAGTGATAACTAAAAAAACAACAACTCAGCAATATTAAATGAAAAAGCAACGTTGTTTGCACACCAAAATTGTAGATATGAAATTTTGGATCATATCCATCAACGAAAAGTAATGCCTTCCCAATAAATGAACTCGATATTCTTTATCAAATTGTGAAGTTGCATATGGCAATTACTGCTAATTTTTAACATGCTGCCACTCCTCAAAAAAAAAAAAAAAAAAAAAATATCAGGTATTACTGAAATTTTTAACAAGCTAATATTTATTGACCAGATATCACGAAAATCATTATAGGCACGAAAATCATTATAGGCACGAAAATCATAGAAAAATAAGAATTATTTAATTGCTGCATCATATGTGAGTAATTACTTTCATTTAGTTTTTATACTTCTGTGCATAAACAACATTAGTTAATTGTATTACCAGTATTATTAGTAATATTTATTATTAATAATAAATATTTATTATTAATAATTAGTATTAGTAGTATTACTAATAATATTTAGAGAAAACAATTATATTAATAAAAATTAGATCGTGTTGATATTCACTCGTATCTTCCATAAAACAAATGAAAGGTACAAGGTTTGAGCCAAATAAGCGAAAACTACACTATTATGAGTGCAAAACATTGCCAAAAAGGTGCCAAGGCTTAAACCAATCAGAGCACGTCGGTATCCTTTGCCATAGACTTAGTCTGTACAATTTGCGAACTCGAGATAATATCTGGAATTTGAATACGGCAACTTATAGCATGAAGAAAAATCGTTGGAAACACATACACTGTTGCCAACCAAGAGTTACCAATTTTATCAAACAATTATTTCTCGAGTAGTAAGTGCTTTTTAAAAAACATCATTTCAAAATCGTTGTTAGAATTTTTTTTAATTAAAATTAATCGTAATTTAATGTTTTCTGTCATGAATCTGAGAATATTGTCACACAAAAATCACATTTTTACAGCGCCTTGAAATTTAAAAAATTAGCTTAGTCATAATATCAGCTTTAATTTCTTTCAATTTTAACAAATTTTCCCATTTTTTGAAACACTGCTTTTGTTATTCTTTCATTTACTGGATCTGCACTCTTATGCTTTGCGACAATATTAAATACTTTTTTTGTGTGCATATTTCCGTTGCTATGCAAGTAAAAGTAAATTTTATAAATGAAATAAAGATAGAAAGAATCAAACCTGAATCGCAATATCATGCTATGCTGTTTCGGACTTTCTTTAGAACTATTATTTGTTTTTTTTTAAGAATGTCATATACGTTTTAAGTCATTACAATTTATTCAATTACTTTAATATTTGTTAATATATAAAATAATTCAATCAATTAAATATTTGCCTTGTAAAAATAGTAAATAATGAATAGTAATTATAAATCAACAAATTATCCCAGCTTTGATGTATCTTAACAGCGTTTAACCAGCAGCCCCATCTATCTCAGTTTTAAAAATACCATGAGAAAAAGAATTTAAAATTTTCACTACCAATAACGAATACAGTGGATGCAATCTTATTTTCACGTGAGATGTGAAATAATAATAAAATAGAACTTTCTTATTATTTTTTTGTGAAAAAGTTAGTTTTTTTCTTCATCTTATTGTAGAATTTTGAAAATGACAATTAGTGTATTGTTGCCCATTTAACGATGATAGGTTAGAAAAAAAACTGTGGAAATTAGATAAAAGAAAAGTTTAAATGGCGTCACTGAAATTAGTTTTTATATTTAGCTTAAAAATAGATTAAAAAATCTAAAATAAAAATATCCAGAATATACTGTCGAATGACAGTGGAAGAGGTCATTATAGATATTTTTGGGGGATATTATTAATGTTAATAATTACCCAAATAAAGAAATAGAGAGGATACGTATGTGAGAATTTTTAAATGCATGGTACAAAAGTTTGAAACACATTATAAGTGGCATTCTCAAAATCAAAATTTTTAGAAGAATAAAGTTTATATTATGCCCTTGATGATCATTTTCTTCTGGTATTTTCGTTTAATATGAAGTTGCAACAATCCCAAACTAAGCTATATACAAAAACCATTGCTGTTTTGTTTGTTATTGCTCATCAGGGAGATGAACATAATAAACTATTTTATAAGTATTTTTCTTCTCAAAAGAACAGATCATAGCCTTTCAGTGTAAAATAACATAGATGTAATATCGATTAGAAATTTTTTTAATTAAAACTGTTCAAATAAAAATACTAGCACGCATTTTTTAACTAAACAATGCTAAATGAGATCAAATGCGATATACATCAAGATAATTATTATTCATTTCATCTACAAGAAAAGTGAAAAGCAAATTCATAAAAAAAAAAGAAAGAAAACACACACACACACACTTTCCCACACCTTTATCCAAAATAGTGGGTGGCAGCGGGGATGTTCCACATCAGACGACATGCACGGCCGACTGCTCTGGCAGCTGCCTTCTAGCCGCGATCTCTTATTGAATATGACAGATGCTAGCTGATACCTGGTCTGCGGACGCAGGTGGTTATGGTTTCCCCACCCCCTTTCCCTGAAATGTTCCATCCTTCCCCCTCTACATTTGTATTCTGGCACGGAAAATTAACTTCCATTGTTCCAGGAAGTCCCTCTTGAAATGATACCTCGATGCTCAGGCTGCATGATACTAACTCGGAGTGATGTTTCAAAGGGATGAGGTTTGCATTTTGAAATCCTGTCAAGCTTGCTATTGGAGTGGACGGTGGATGCAAAATATTGAAAAATGAAACCGAAACTTTAGTTGCCCAGCTTAACCCCGCAAACCGGTAAATGCGGTCATAATAATAAAAGAGTTTTTTCGATGTTTTGTTATGGAACATAAAAGAACACATCCCCGATTCCGAGGGGAAAAAAACATTTATGTCATTATGTTTATCTATCTTAAAAAATCCGATAAAAATACTTTGGGCAAGCGAATGAAATTTGATATACAGTACACTCCCGCACAGTCGACCTAATGTAGTGGAAGTACTGGCCAGATAACAAAAAATCCGCATAGGCCGCAGTTCTATGAATTCATTTCTTTGCCCAGCAATAACAGAATACAAAGTTTTTATCAATTCACAGTAGTAATATGTATTTTCTCACTTCTTATTGAGTACTAAGTCCTCCATTTATCACAACGTGAACGCAACCGAGGGCTGGTGCATCACAAAAGCAGTTGCCGGTAACGTGTCGAGTTAAAATATAAAGCTCTGTACTTGTAGTTTGTATATTGCACTACACGTTTCAAGAATTTATTAGAGAAAAAGTAAGTTAAAGGATATATAAACTGTTCACATTTTAACATAAATTCTGTCATGCCCAACTTGAATGCAGGAAACATTGACAAAATATTAACGTAAATCATAGGCCTGATTCTTAAGAAAATTGGCTCAAAATGATTTTATTTTTCACTGATAAATGATTACACAGATATGAAAAATTAACCTAAAATTAAAGTTAAAACTTACAATTCTTAGGTTTGATAAAATGTTTAATAGGTGACTTAATAGACGCCTTGTCTTTGCCATTGAATTACAATAAAAGAAAAATAGGCTGGACAGTCACAAACCATATACTTGAGAGTGCACTGTATATGCTTATGACTAAATTTGTAGATTTCTAAATTGTATATTTGAACGAAATCCATTTCATAGGAAGTCTATCTGGCTGGTTATGAGCTCAATAGATACAAACCACAAGGAGCCATATAGATAAAATTTAGAGCACTAATTTAGCATCAAAAATATAGATAATTTCCAAATTTTGATACAAATTGATCAAACACTTGAACGTCTGTCGGTCTGTAATTTCGCATGTATATTTAATACAATGATTCATAAACACAATGACTTGATCAATGAACTTCGGTACGTTATCTTCTGACTACAACTGGAACTTCGTGTCAAAGTTTGATATAAAAAGACATCCAAAATACATATTCTCACGACAGATTCAGTAAAAATGTTAGATTCACTCCAGAGATCTATATTTCGAAACTATCATTCACCAACACCACGCAATGTATTCTCGGCTTTATTCAAGGTCCATAATTTTATTTGAGGTTAGGGGAAGGATAAAAATTTTATTGGAAAGTATGCGATCAAGTTTCGGGGCACCATCTCGCTAATTTTTTAATCTCAACAAACTATAGTCTACGGCAACTCAAATGGATATTCCGATATGCATCATTATCTGAGTTAAATCATCTTCATTGTCATGGAATATAACATTTGTAAGTATTTATTGGGACTAAAGCTCAGAGCCGATCTCCAATGATGTCGGACATTAGCGGCAACTTGCAGTTAATCACAGCATGCAAGATAGCTGCAAATTGCAGTAATTGATTATTATTAATATATTTCAAACTATAATCGCTTTTCCGACATTTTATATCACTATTGACTTGTCCAATGCAAATCATAGTATATACTGGGCTCACTTCCACTTATTGTAAAGTATCTATCTATATGAGTTGAAGACCCAATTAAAAGAAAAAGTGAAGTTACTGTTGGTCAAAATAATCTTGGAACACCTAGATATTAAATGAGTAGAAGCCTGGTTTTAGCTGTAGTATATGGATGTAAGCTTTCATAGGATGTTCTTTTTTAAGGATATCTTTGAAAACTAGCCAACGTCTGTGCCTCGCTATGTACAAGAAAAGGGATAAATCTCCAGCAGCGAGTGATTCTGCATAAAATTGATAGACCGATGTGTTAAAGGACATGCTGGTCTACCAAGTTTTGAATGTTAGTGGTTAAAGGAATAAGCATTATAATCACACACTCACCAGATTCAAATCTCTCAGTTATGTGATGGTGTAGAACGCAAACTAAGCCATTACTGGATCAATGATCCATTATAATATAAAACAGAATTGGCTGAATATGGACTACTATAATTTTTTCATCCGAAATTATACTAGGTTTATTAATTTATTGCATATATCTATATTATTATTTAATCTGGTTTTATTTAATTATTTATATACCAACAACGTTATGAGTTATATACAAGGCGTAAGGCACAGATTGGTACAAAGGGGAATTTCATGTCCTAAATAAAAATCTAAAAATTACATTACATTAGTATTGTAATAAACATTACTTTACATCAATAATGTAATGTTTATTATATCAAGAAATATCTTTAGGCCCACAGATTCAAAAGACAAAGTAATTGTCTAAGAACTAATTACCCATTTTTGTAATATCATAAAACGAAATGCATGTACTATCGAATCTCTGTATATAAATTTTGAAGATTCCATGAAAAAAATTTGATATGTAGGAAATTTAATATAGTGAAATACATGCTACTAGTTTTTCATCATTTCTTTGCTGCATAGTTATTTGCATGAAATTGAAGAAGACCTAAAAATATTCTATAATATTTATAACAATGAATTGCAAATTATGTAGTATGTAGTAAATAATATTAATGATATATAATAAACTATAATATATAACAAAGTTTTGTTGACGTATTGGAAGTTAGAAAATATTTTTTTATTCAAAACTGTTAGTGCTAAAACGAAATCATAAAAACAAGAAACTAACTCAGAAATCAAGCCTTAAAAAATCACAAGAATAAAACTTAAAAATATGTCATGGTTACGGTTATGTCTGGATTATTATTTAGAATATATCTGTCCTCACGAATTTGTTTGACTGCTATATATATATATATATATATATATATATTTTTATACAAACAATAATTTTTACTTTCAGTGAATTTATGAAAGTGTGTTTTTTAAAGCTATTTTACTACTATTCTTTCATATTGCTTTTGTCACATTCCCAAATCTTTCTTGCATATTTTTTATGTTCGTACTATTGTAAATTTCCTGTTCTTGCCGATAGCAACGCAATCGCTGGGCCACTGGCTGTGAAGCGATAAACATCATCACAATGATTTCGCAGATTCATCTTCATCATCGAGAGAGAAATGAGGAAATGGTCCTGCAGTGGAGTGAGGCGGAAATCCAGTGCGGAAATTCGTTGGGGGCGGATGTACCCACCGACTGCGTGCCCTTTCGAATAACATAAACGGGCTTACACCTCCATAAATGCTTCGATGGTCACAGGTAGGGCATTCAAAACACTCAATCATCCACTCTATGAATTGCATAGAAATTGTAGTACAAAAAAAATCACAAAACATTTATCTGATTACTGATGCCATCTAATTCAAATTCAGTTTTTATTCTGAATCTCATGCCTTAAAAATTGTAATATTGGTGAATTTTATTCTGTTGCAAAAGTTTCATACACTGTGTTTGTGTGACATGGCATTCGCCTCTAACAAGAGAGAATCTTTCTGATTCTGACCAATTCCATTCATTTTCTTCACTTGTTCACACTTTTGCTGACAATTTAAGAAAATTAGAGGGCTGCGGTGACCTAGTGGTAAGGTCTCAGCTTCGCAACCGGAGGGTTTCAGACTCAAAATCCAATTCCACCTAAGTATAGTCGTATAAGTGGGTTTGGTGCGCTCTAAATCCGTCGGGGCCAAACGCTCTCTCGCTGATGTGATGTGGAAGATTGGAGAGAGGGGGCCAGCTCAGGCTTTTTCCTTGCCATCTGACCACGGTTCAAAAGTATGAGGTGCTTCCAAAATAGATCTAGTGCTGCTTTAAAAAGGGACGTTAATATAACTAAACCGAGAAAATTAGAGATTAAAAAATTCAGAGGTGGTTAAGTTATCCATAAATTTCACTTCTATCACACATCCTTAGCCTTGTAAATAAGCACTCCTTTGCATTTGTGAGAGGCAGGATCGAATTATCAAATAAGCAAAGTGGACAACTGCCCTAAAATGCCGTAAAAATTGAGAGACCTCGAAAAAAAATTGCATTACTTTCAGGGTAGTTTAATTCCCTGCTTTCATTAGATTTTTAAAAGAAATTCCTATCGCCAAGCTGGTAAAATGATTCTTTACATCTAAGTTATTATCTGTCAACATAAATTGTTGATGTTAGAAACAGTCAAAATGAGGGCTTGAAAATCAGTTTTCAGCCCCTAACTTCTAAGATATTGCAGTTATCGAAAAACTTTAACTAACAAAAGTTGTTCGACTTAATGAGGTACTAATTTAGCTAATTGGATTTTTTTTTCTTCAAAATTAAGAAAGTTATAGTGAAATAAAAATTTCAATCTTTCACCATTTCCACCCTCTTTGAGCTAGATGAGCCCTTTACGAACTCGCCCTAGATTTTAACATTTCTAACAACATATTCGAAGAACTTTTGAACGAAGAGTGGTTTTGGGTTTTAGGGGCATAATCAGCGAAGAACTGCAGAAATTTTCCCAAAGTTTTGTCTTGAGAATCATTGCAATAAGTAATCTTGCGATAGAAATCTACCTAAAAGTTATAAACCTACCTATTATAAACCTAAACTAAAAAACCTACCTAAAATTATTCAAATTGTAATCAATTATAGATGATATTTCAGAACATTGGCATTCTTTTTTCATATTTCTTCCATAGAATTCTATCTAATTTTAATCTTTTTTATATTAAATTTCATGTAATTCAATTCCTTTGCACAAAACGAATTTCCAGAATTTGCAAAAATTTGCACTAAATTCTTCACGATATAATAACGATATCTTCACGATATTGCCACTTTGAAAAGAGGCAGTCGACTCTCCATGGCCGAATGGTCATGGCACTGATCTCATAATGAAGGGATTGTGAGTTCGAATCCCGCTAGAGAGAGAATGCGATTCACAGTTTGTGTAAAGATTTTATGTTTCTCTTTATTTCATGTTCCAGAAGATTCTGGACATTTCTTTAGTTTACCAGACAAGTGTTCTGGTCTTTTCTTACTGTCTCCAGAAAAGTGTTCTGGAACTTTCCCTGCTAGTATAAAGCAGAAGATTTGTCAGTCACTGTGTTCTAATATCAGACAATGACAATGAGTTCTGACACTCGTCATCTCCAAATCTTGTCGTAGACGGCCACTACAAAGTATAGACAGCAAAGCTCTGTGAAGTCTCTCCTTACCGGGGATAAGCCTCCGCCGGGGCTAGGCGCCCCGTCAACCCAGCCATCACCATCACTGTGTTCTGAGTTCAGAGTTGAGTTAATAAATTAGTTTAGCTCTACTTCTTGTGTGTGTCATTGAGTTCCACACTAGAGTACCTACGTGACAATATTTCACAAGATTCCGAATATTGAAAAATATCTTGAGGATATTGCACTAATATGGAGATAAATGTGATTTTTTTTCCCTGTTGATTAATCGATTCACAAAGTAATAGTTCTGGCAAACTTTCCTTCAGTATATCTGTATAGTGCTAAAAAAATCGTTATTTTTTTTATCAACTATAGTGAAAAGTATTTTTTGAATGTATTTTGTTATCTGAAACCAGTATTCCTAAAAGTGACCTATAATCACATGTTTTGCCATTTTAGTTTATCATAATACTACGCATCTGAAAATTGCTTAGATACATATTAAATTAAATCAACACAATCTGATTTGGGATGTTGGTAAGAGAGAAAGAGGTCACGAACTCAGTGTTGTCTATAGACCTCAACAAAACTTAATTCAACCCTAATGTGAGGTTTCTGAATTGAAAACCCCATCTAGCAGTTTCATTTTTTACCTTCTATGCAATTCTAAAAGCAGATGCATCATGGTTGAGAAAATTACAAGGTGCTAATAAAGTCGTCTTCTGATTACTAAAATTATTACAAAAGAATCCTTGAATATAATATTGTAATACTTTTTGAGTGCAAGTTTTTTTAATTCAATAAATCGGGCAAATTATATAGAAATAGCGATTTTGCATTTTATTATTTTCAATATAACATCAAGGAAGGAAAAAAGTCAACGTGTTGTGTAATTCCATGAATTCAAAGCGGCCATTTTTATTTAATTTTAAATTGGGGATTAGAAAAGGGACGAAATGTTTGCAGCGCCAGTTGAAGCTATTGAGTGACTCACAGTCAGGATCTCACATGTATCTAGTGTGAGTAGGGATTGCAATACTGGTATACCGGGATACCGAATACCGGTATTTTGAGCCATTTGTACAATTTTGAAATACCGGTATTCACAAGTTTCAATACCGGTTTTTCGGTATTTACTAGACATTTTTAAAATTGCCTCCACTATATGTTCAGGTATCGCGAACATAGCAAAATAGTATACGTTTTTGTTTTTATGTATCTCAAACGGACGAAATTAATAAGCTAATTAATGGCTTAATTAATTGCTTAAATCTAAATTAGTGAAACATGGATTATCCCTGAAAGAAAATATTGTATCCATAACGACTGAGGGAGCAACAATTATGAAAAAAGTTGGAAAGTTGATTGGTGCAAATCAGCAGTTGTGCTATGCACATGGAATTCAATTAGGAGTAATAAATGTATTATACCAAAAAAATAAAGAACAGAAGCATCCAAATACTGTGGATATAAAAACTTCGGATTCCAACTTTGAAAAGAGTAAGAGTGAGAGTGATATTGACAATGAAGATAATGACAATGTAATTGTTGAAGAAGATATTGCTAATGAGGATGAAATATTAACCTATCAAAAATTGCTTCCTATAATTTATAAAGTTCGGAAAATTGTTAAGATATTTAAACGTTCCCCTATAAAAAGGATATATTACTAAAATATATACTAATTGAAAATAAAACTGAATATATGTTAATATTAGATTCTAAAACACGTTGGGACAATTTACTCCTAATGATGGAACGATTTTTGAAACTGAGAAATCCACTCCAAAAAGCAATAATCGACTTAAACCTGTAAATTAATTTTTCAGATAGTGAATTCGACTTAATATCCAGAACTATATCAGATCTACTTCCAATAAAACTGACTATTGAGGCATTATGTCGGAGAGATTCTACTTTATTAACAGCTAATGCATCAATAAATTTCATGTTGCAGTCACTGAAAGAACAGCACACATCACTATCTGAAGAATTATATATAGCATTGAAAAATCGCACAGAAGGAAGGCATACCGAAATAGAAAATATCTAAATATCTGATGGTATTTACATAATTATAATGATTTTAAAAATGAAAAGGAAAAAGAAAAGAAAATAACCAATTCAAATCTGATTAAGTTTAGAGTAAATTTTCTTAAAATTTTTTACATACAAATCTATCCACATTCAGAAGAATTCGGTTCAATTATCGAAGACTATGATGTCACTACTGTCGATAGTGAAAAGGAATTGTCTCTTGAATAAAAATTAGAATTAGCGATAAATAAAAAAATTTCAACAAACCAAAATACAATACAGAAATCAGCTATATCCAAAATCATCCGACGAGAAATCTATTTATTTGAAAATGAGGGATTTAGAGGTAAATACTTGGAAAAAGTATATCGCGCATTGCTAACAGAACCCCCAACTAGCGTAGATGCCGAAAGAGCGATTTCGACAGCTGGTCATTTTTACACAAAATTACTTTTCAAGCTTAATGACAGTACAATTGATGCATTGTTTTTAAGATTACATTTCAAAAATTTGTAATAGTACCACAGACGAAATAGTGATATTTACACTTTTTTTGGGATTTAAATAAATAAGATGTTTCTTTACTTTTTTGTGATTATATACTGTTATAATTATAAGTTACAAATTATTTTTGTCATATTTACACTCTCTAACAAAACTGGCAAATAAAACAAAAACAAAACCTGTGTTTTTTTTTTTTTTTTTTCTAAAATTTCTTATACCGGTATTAAAACCGGTATCCCGGTATTAAGATTTAAAAAATACCGAATACCGGTATTGAAATTTTGGTCCGGTATTGCAATCCCTAAGTGTGAGATATTGTTCGAAATATTGGGGAATACTTCTCAAGAATTGAAATATCACTTTCATTCTTCGAGCTACCAGGGAAGATCGCCTAAAAATTTACTGACATAAGGGATTTCATTAAAAATTTTATAAACACCTTTACAATACATTGAAAGGTGTTTAAGTCAATTAAGCATAATATCAAATTATAATTATTTTTGTTATCGAGGAAAGGATTTGTGATCAAAGCGTACTAATATTAAAAATTCAATTTTCATCAAAAGAGGGCAGTTTTCATTTTATTTTTATAACTTCTGTATTAAAAAATCAAATTTTCATAGTACTGTTTTTTTAACTTCTTCTTCATCCTATTAGTTATTAGGATTTTACGATCGATTACACGATCTGTGATTCCAATCATACGATGTGCAGTTGCTTCAGCTATTTGTAAACAAAGTCCACTTTTTATAGATAATATTGTCTTTATAGTACTTTGTAAGGCAATATTGCTGGAGAAATCAATACTAATTTAATTGAATATCAAAGCGAAGGTCTGTCACAAGAAAAAATTGTTCATACCATATTATATAAGGGTACAATACCCAAAAGGGTACGGGCAAGGTACCCAAAATAAACGCAAGATTTGAATTTGAAACCATTCGTGCAGTAAAGCGTTGCAACCCTATTAAAAAAACCCATTGGACAGCTGATAGTTTAGCGTTAGTAAAAAATGGAACGTTACACGATAGAACGACGTGTTTTCATTGTTGAACAATATTTCAAAAATAAGAAAACTTTGACAGCCACCGTATTAAAATTTGAGAATTGGCAACCTAGATCGTGTGATTTAACACCTTTGGATTTCTTTTTATGGGGTTATTTGAAGTCAAATGTCTATGTCAATAAGCCGACAAGCAAGCGTGCACTGAAGGAGGAAATTCAGTGTTGCATCAACGAAATTCAGCCACATTTATTTAAAATGGTCATAGAAAATTTCGTCAAAAGAGTGCGTGTGTGCCAGCAAAGTCGCGAAGCCCATTTGACCTATGTGTTATTCTATACATAACCATACCCTAGATACTTTTAAGATTCAATAATAATATAATAAGTTAAGGGAAAAAACTTTTTTTTTATTTAATTCAAATCTTGCTTTGAATGTTGTTGCATAGTGTAACACTCCATTTTTACTAACCCTAAGCTATCAGCTGTCAAATGGTTTATTAATAGGGTTGCCAATACATTACTGGACGAATGGTGACCAATTGAAATCTTGCGATGATTTTGTTACACCTTTTATCTAAAGCATCCAGCCAAGTTGATCTTGCCAACATGTCAGCGAGGAAAGACAGATCACTTAAGATTAATGGCATTATCATTTGTCATGCGTGTTTATTCATGTTTTCATTTCAGAAAAGAGCAAAATTCCCCAAAGGGGCACACATCTTGTTTACCTCTGGGTATTGTTAAAACTTCAAAAGTGGGCGTTTAGTTTTCAAAGAGTGACATTTAAAATGAGGAGGGGTGAGACGATAAAGCATTGTCAGGTCGTTCTGCATCACTGAACACCCTCATACAATCCAGCGGGAGCGTCGTTTCTATGATTTTCTTACAGACTCACGTGGTATGACTCGTTTGGTGTTAAGTTTGTAGAACAACGAAGGCATTCGAATATGCATCTAAGAAATCTTCTTTTTAAGTCGAATGGATCTAAAATTTTATTCTGATCTATAATTTTGATGCCAAGATCATAAACCAAATTTTATTCAGGTGGATCATTGCATTTTCTAATTATTGTACTCAGATATACAGACAAACAGTAGACGATCAACATTTTGACATATTTGGCAAAATTTGAATCAGATTTAAGAATAATAAAACTTATGCCCAATTATAAAAATCAATCTAACAATGCTTTTGAGTTATCGATCTAATACATATGACGGGAAGTTAGACAGATTTCATATCGATTGACTTCTTTCAAAATGTGATTCGACACATTACTGCACGAATGGTGGCCAATTGAAATCTTGCAATGATTTTGTTACACCCTTTATCTAAAGCATCCAGCCAAGTTTCTCTTGCCAACATGCCAGCGACGAAAGACAGATCACTTAAGATTAATGGCATTATCATTTGTCATCCGTGTTTATTCATGTTTTCATTTCAGAAAAGAGCAAAATTCTCCAAAGGGACACACACCTTGTTTACCTCCGGGTATTGTTAAAACTTCAAAAGTGAGCGTTTAGTTTTCAAAGAGTGACATTTAAAATGAGGAGGGGTAAGACGATAAAGCATTGTCAGTATGAATAAGTCGTTCTGCACCACTGAACACCCTCATACAATACTGACGAGAAGTTAGACAGATTTCATATCAATTGACTTCTTTCAAATTGTGATAGAAATTCAGTAGGGTGGTGTCCGTACCAATTTTCTTCCATCTATTTCCATCCATATTTCATTTTTCCTGCTCACAGATAAATTGATAGTCTTATAGAAAAAACAGATATAATTGCAGAAAAAAAATTAAAAGATTCGAACATCTAGTCCTAGGCATCTTAGTTTTATAATGTTTAGGTTTGATCTGTTTGTTATTATTTCATTTTTGAAATTTATTATTCATTATAACATGCATGCAGAAAACTATTGTAATAACATATATGCATATGGCATGCATAATAACGCATATGGCATACATCTAATAACAGAAAAAAAATGAATAGCATTGTTATAAAATATATTTAACGTTAATTAAAACCAGTTAAAATTGATTAAAGTTGTGCTATTAAAAAATGTTTTTAATAGCACAAAAACATCGCTAGGCAAAAAAAAAAAAAAAAAAAAAGTTTTCGTAAATATTTTTTTATTCATTTGTATTTTAAATATCAATTATTTATTAACATGATAACATATTTATTGTTATTGAAATGCATATTATAATTTCGTTTGCATTAACAAATGATTTTTTTTCGTCATTTTTCTTTAAACATGTTTTAATCAATGTATCGCAGTTGAAAATAGTTTTTGAGTCTTAATGTACCCATTTAAATATTCATTGCACTCTTTCATTTAAAATGACTGATTTCCTGTTTGGAAAGTTGTAATATTCTAATTAATTTTTCACTCGAATTCTCATACCCTGAAGTACTGAAATTTTATACATTCGTGTATTATGAAGGACTACACTTTATTTTGATATTTTAGTAATCCATTTAATTATTTTAATTTAATTAAATTTGATTTTTTTATTTAATATTAGGAGCCGCATCTGGTGGTGAATATTTTTTAAAAAATATTTTTAAAATTGCATAATATTTAAGACCGAAAATTAAAACTTGTATTAGCTTTAAATAAATCTGAATCTGGAATTCTTTCATTAAAGATCAAAAATTAGTATAAGAAATCAACTTTTTATTATACGATAAATATGATTATAAATAATGCTTTGCTAATATGTGAAAGACAGTCTGGATAAGCGCTCTAGGTAATGATCTAACACTATGGCCAAGCGCCCCCATTGTTATGTCGTCCCTAAGCAATGATCTAATACTAAAACCGGCTTTGAAATAAATAAAAGCTTGTAAAAAAACTTATATAGGTCAAGATTCTTATTTTCGTGGCAACATCAGAAACTGCAATATAACAAAAGTATTATTAATGTTTCTGCCTTTGACACATTACCTATTAACTTCCGGTCAGTTCTCACACATCCTGACACACCTTTCCAACAATTCAACCCATCCCAGACTAGATCTATTAACACTTGCCGAAGAGGTGGTATTAGAACCGTCCAACGGAAACTGGTTAGTTGGATCTGCAATTGAAAACAATATTCTTCCCAGAGTCGAAAAAAGTGGTTCGCATGCCGCGCACGTAACGCGCTTCCTATGTCTTCCCCTTCGCTCCCCGTGGAGCACAAAGGAAGCGTGGGGGGACGAGGACCCTCACGTGAAAAGGGGGGAGCGCGTGCGAATAATATCAGTAGTGTGGAAACGGTGTAACATTTCCGGTGAGTGCGTTGTTTCTTAACTTTTGGATGGGATGTAGAGGGAGGGGGGGGGACATTCTTGAAATTTTGAGAAATGTGAACTCCTTTTGAAAGTGACTTTGAGGATAGTTGAATAGAGGTGTGGGGGTGCGAAAAAAAGCTGAAAATTTTTCCCTCTTTTTTTAATTCCATACATTTTCAGTTCCATGCCTACGTTCCCACGCAAAGATCTGAGAATGGAATGAGGCCTTAACAGTGATGTAACTATTGAGTGGCATCGACTCGTTAAATATCGGAGCCTCACGATTTTAAGGATATTGAACACGAGATATTACATTAATATTGTCCATAGATCACATTAATGTCTTATCCACCCAGTATTAAGAACTGGCTTTCATTTTAAACGCTAGCCTGGGATTTTTTTATATTGTTTAATTACGTTACTTTGCTCCATTATTTCTGGAATAAATGTTTAGAATTTGAGATATCCCTCAATAACATACTGAGAAAATAATAAATATGCCCTTAATTTTTATTATACATTTGATTCTAATCGTAATTAGTTTCATTTGTAATATATTTATTGTTATTGAAATGCATATTATAATTTCGTTTGCATTAACAAATAATTTTTTTGTGTTTTTTTTTTATGCATGTTTTAATCAATGTATCGCAGTTGAAAATAGTTTTTGAGTCTTAATGTACCCATTTAAACATTCATTGCACTCTTTCATTTAAAATGACTGATTTCATGTTTGGAAAGTTGTAATATTCTAATTAATTTTTCACTCGAATTCTCATACGCTGAAGTACTGAAATTTTATACATTCGTGTATTATGAAGGACTACACTTTATTTTGATATTTTAGTAATCCATTTAATTATTTTAATTTTATTAAATCCGCTTTTTTATTCAATATTAGGAGCCGCATCTGGTGGTGATATTTTTTTAAAAATATTTTTAAAATTACATAATATTTTAGACCGAAAATTAAAACCTGTATCAGCTTTAAATAAATCTGAATCTGGAATTATTTCATTAAAGATCGAAAATTAAACATTGCAAGATATTAGTGAAATCTTCGTTAAAAAAATATAATTAAGAAGATTTCAAATTGATTTTCATCGATCGCTTTTAGAACATTTGTTTACATAACACTTTCGCACAATCATTTTTGATTACATGTTATAAATAGTACCCTTATATCTAAATGCACGAAAATGTCGACAAATGGACAATTCATATTTTTTTAAAACCATTATCTTCAGGAAATTCCATGATTCACATGGCAAATACAATTCAAATATTTCTTTGTGTTTGTCAGTTCTTGAAACTCATACTTTAGTTTTACCGAAATCACAAACATTTAAAATTCAGACATCCACTACTGTTGTATTCGAAAGAGTACAAAAATAACATTTTTTTTTTTTTTTTTTTTTTTTTTTGAGAAATGTATTGTAGAAAAACTTTCTGAAAAAATTCAGAGATCATTAAAACCTTAAGTTTTCTGACAAACAATGAAATGAAAAAAAAGGGGCTTATTTTTAATCGGATTATACTTCTCAAGACTCAATTCAAATCATAAATGTTTCAATATGTTGAGAACGTCAGATAATGAGCCGAATAAATATTAATAAATGATAACTACTTTGTGAAAGCTTTTGGGTTGATGAACACACTGGGTACATCAACTCAGTGGTGTACATTCATATTATGGGTTGATGAACACACTGGGTACATCAACTCAGTGGTGTACATTCATATTATGGGTTGATGAACACACTGGGTACATCAACTCAGTGGTGTACATTCATATTATGGGTTGATGAACACACTGGGTACATCAACTCAGTGGTGTACATTCCTATTATGGGTTGATGTACACACTGGGTACATCAACTCAGTGGTGTACATTCCTATTATGGGTTGATGAACACACTGGGTACATCAACTCAGTGGTGTACATTCATATTATGGGTTGATGAACACACTGGGTACATCAACTCAGTGGTGTACATTCATATTATGGGTTGATGTACACTGGATGTACACCAAGACTTCTTAATTCTTGAGTAGAATCGACATGAGAAATCATGTACGAATTTTAAAACCATGAATTTCTGAAAATCAAAAATTTTTATCTCTTCCTTAAATGCAATCATTAACTTTATTTTCGTTGCTCTGGCCTTATTTTACAATTTATGTGTGAATGCAGGGCAGCGAAAATATTTTGCTAATATGAGGTGTGATTTAAAAAAAATACATGACAAATATGGATATAAACACAAGTGCCTCAAGCGGCTTCAATTTCAAGATATTCCAAGCGTTTTTACTGGGCTAAAACAAGTTCTATGAAGACGCTTTGAAATGAAATCCTTCCATATATGCACCAAAAGTTGTATGACTATAATCACTACCACTTCTGAGTAATAGAATTTTGAATAAATGTCCGATATCGCAGTCATGTCATTATTTTTTACGACTGATCATAAAATCAGCATCAAGTTTTGCTAAAAGATTAGCGATACTTGGAGTGAAATTTATGCAAAGTTGCATAAAATTTAGGATAAATATTTTATTAGCCACCCAGATTACGAATTGTTCAAACGTTTTCAACAAAGCCGTGAAAGTGATACGTTTCAAAATTTTCAAGATGCTATTTTAGTAGTTTCATTATTTTCAATTTGAATATATCGTATAATTATTCGTAAATTATCTAAAGAGTGCAACATCAGCTGTGGTTTAATTCAGTCTACTCTGATTGAAACTTTGTATATGTGACGTTTTGCCGAGCTGGTGATAATTTTGCCCACTCCAAATAAAACAAAAAGTTTACTTGCGCTTGTAAAAGCACTTAACTTTTAAAAAGCGTATTACCAAAATGAAAAACAACTACCAAAGAGCTAAAGCCAAACTCTACTCCATTTTAAATTCTATGTTAACATTCTGTCAAAAGAGCAAGTTTCATATCCACAAAGCTATGCTCTTTCCCCTCATCTCAGAATTGAATTGATACTCTTC